>NC_140029.1:54498385-55919613 GCF_963513975.1 Fringilla coelebs
ACCTTAGAACCAATCTTTCAATAATAGACTTATCCTACTGCCAAGCAGAAGAAAGGTACTGTGGTGTGTCTTTGCCTAGCTTAAATACAAGATTATAGAATAAATCACAATGCAAATCTTAGAAATAAAAGATATTATACAGTATCTGGCTGGAATTGAGTTAATTTCCTTCATCATAGCCTGTATGGTACTGTGGTTTGGATTTATGACTACAATAGTGTTGATAACACACCAATATTTTTGCTGCTGCTGAACAACACTTGCACAGCATCAAGGGGCTTTTTGGGGTTTTTTTCCCACTCTGCCCCAGAAGTGAGAAGGCTGCTAGCCAGGTATAGTGAATAAATTATCTCTTTGCTTTCATACTCAACTTTTTCTTCACCTATTGATCAGTCTCAGTCCATGAGACTTCTTCCCTTCCAATTTTTCCCATCCTGCAGGAGAGGAGGGTGAGCAAGCAGCTGTGTGGGTGCCTAACTGCTGACAGAAATCAACTTATCACAAATGTAGATATAAAAGAGAAGACAATAAAAGATTATGTATTTATTCAATGTGAGGCTTCTTTACTTCTGTGATTGTTTTCATAATCATGTGCTTGTTGACTGCTAGTACTGCAGTCATGCTAGATTTCAGTATATTTTTAAAGTGAGAACCTGTCTTTAGTTCAAACTGAGTTAGGTATTGACTGAACCAGGAGAAGAAAGCAATGTAAAACTAACAAGGGAGAGAATGGATAGCTGAGATGTTCAGTACAAGGTAGAATGGATAGCTGAAAAATATGTTCTGTACAAGGTAGCAAAAAAGCAGAAATATTTTATATCATAAACTCTTCTACAACAAACAAGGTAGAATATCCCTGTTGTCAATAATCATAAGGGAGAGGCAAGTAAGAGATGTTACCTGAACAAAAACTGCTGAAAACCTGAGAGAAAAATTTAACACCAATTTTCTCCTACCACATTTTAAAATAGATGTTTTAGGCAGAGTTTTATGCTGAATGAAGGAATGAAGAGCTCATAACTGCAAATTCCCTAGTGCATTTTGAGATGTTCTTTAGGCATAGTGGTTTGTGCCAGTCACATGTTATGCCCAGTAAGTCAAGTTGCAGACTAGCACTTTGTCACTGTTTTACCATGATCAGTCACAAATTACTTCTTACTCATTTTTCATCCTTTTCCCCCTAAGATATACTAATATTTGGAGTTGTCTTAAAGTAGCATTAACCATAAAATTAATTATAAACCCAACTGTGAAAAAATGAAACTGCAATTTGTGCACAGTACAGAGCCAGGATGACAGTGTTGTGTAGATAGTTGTGCATGTATTTAGAATTTACAGCTCCATCTGCTTAGATTAATTTTTCGATGCTAAATGACTAACAAGTTTTCACAGGAAAACTTACTTACTTACTCTTTTTTCGATCTTTGCACATAAAATTTCAATCACAGATATTCTTCTATAAAATTCCTTCCAGTAAATTTACGAGTATATATATATATATATATATATATATATATATGAAATGTAGTTGGATTACCTTCACTCTACACAATCTCTCTTTGTAACAAAAAGACATGGAAGGCACCCACAGATTTTTAGCTATCTATTGTAATCTCTGTAGACTTTTTTTCCATTATCTGGAGAAGAACATCTTTGGTGCAATGGAAAACTGCTAGCCCTGCAGCTGGAGCACAGCAGTTTTCAGGATCCCTAGCATTTTCCTTAAATCATTTGTTTTATTTTATGTTTTTAATCCTGTGACCTAAAAATTGCAATGCACTAAACAACTCCATATTCTTTCATTGTTATTGAAGAATTAAGACTAAATAATTGATTTTTATTCTAGAACTACATTATTACTGAAAAATAGTATGGATGATGTATTTTAGATAAGAACTAGCAAAACAATACTAAAATATTCTTTACACAGCCAATCTTTTGGGAATTTTATGTCACCTAAAGTACATGGAGGCCATTCTTCACAATCTGTTTCCTGAATTCTTTTTCAGTACCTCAGTGCTTGTTTCAGAGTGTTATGGAATTGTTCATTCTACAGTTTTAAATAGCTCATCTATTTTCCAGATACCATTTGAAATAGAGCCCCTGTAGTCCTGGAAAGCCAGAAGAAAATGTTTTGAACTAACATGTCGACTCTCAGAGAGTTCTGACAGCAGCATGCAAAATAACATAGTGACAAAGTCTTTCCCTTTCACCTGTTTCTTCTTGAGGGGATCAGCAAGAACTCATTAACAGAGCTTCCCACACCATTTTTTAAGTGTTGCTCCAACAGGATTTAATAGGACTTTCATCAAAAAAGAAGAGAGAAAGATGCTTAAAAGATGAATAGAATAAGCTCTCACTTTTTTCAATATAGCTGTACTCTATTTCAAGGTTTATGTGACATATTGAAGTAAAAACTGTATGTGCTTTAATAATAAGAGTATATCCCTGTGGTGTATCCCTGTACAGTTTACTTATGGGATGGAAATACTTCACTACAATCTGTGTCGCTAGTAAACACTTATTTAAAAGCTGTGGGAATTTTAAGCAAATTTAAAGCACACAACCAAGCTGAAGTCCATGTCAAAATAGGGCTCAATAAGCTGAATTTAGGACTCAGCTTCTGTTAAAAAGACAGTATGTGCTCAAGGCCAGAATGAGGATAGAATTTAGATGTTTTGAAAATTGTTGTCACAACATCATAACTACAGGGCCTAGAAACTTAAAAAGAATTACTCTTGTCCAGAGGGTAATAACACATTGGATCAAAATGTTATTATTATGGATAATGGCAGCCTGATTTTTATCTTTGAAGAAACAGAAATTTAAGAAACACTCCAGTCATATTTGGACCTAATCCCAAATCCTAAACTGTTTTAGGTTTCTGGTACTGTTCTTGAAATTCATCCCTTTTAGCAGAAAGCTGTTAGATTCATCTGTGGATTAGATCTTTTATATCTGATTTACAGATTGCTTTTTAAATTAACTTCCCTCAAAAAAACCACTTTAAAAAGATAATCATCTCAATTTAAAGAAGGTCCTGTTCTTGTTCTTAAAATAGTTACAACAACTCAAATACAACAAAATTTATCTGCTATACTCAGATATGACTAGCTCTGAACAAAATACCTGAAATATATATTAAAGACCTTTATGTGTTATTAGCAGTGTAAACAGAGATAATGTAATTTTTCTGTTTATTTATGTCTGGTTACCAGAGTGCATTTCTTAAGAGGTTCCTTAGCAGACAGCAGTGATTTCTCATTCTAACATTGATCTATTAAATAAAAAGACATTCAGAATAAAATATTTTCAATTACTGAGACGGAGACTTCAAGAAGCCATTCAAAATTCTTTGCAAGTACACCCTCTAATGGGAACTTTCCATTCTTCAATAAGATTTGTAACTGCATTCTCCAAGACAAACTTCTGAAAACTGGACAGTAGACAAACACAAGTTATAGGGTTCAAATAAAGACTAACTGCATGGAATCTCATGCCATGTGGAAGGTGAGACTAGATATTTTAGTGATCCTTTCTGGTTTGATAGTCCATGAATAGATTAATTTTTCAGGTTTTAATTTTAATCCTCATTACAAGCCTATAATCTAGAAAAGCACTGGAAAATAATTGGTAGCAGAAAATAAAAAAAAAGCCAAACTTTAAAACATTTTTTTTTTGCTTGGTAGTTAAGAATATTCTCATGTTTCTAGATAAATGATCTTAGAATTGTATATATTTTAAGGAAAATTCTTTAATTCCCTTTATTTTTTTCATTTATGAAAGCATTTTGCATTCCTTTTCAAAATTAGGTTGGCAGTATTTGCAAGTGCATTAGGGTCTAAGCTCTTTAATGATGCTGGAATGTGCTGTGTGATCTCTGAAAGAGAACAATTAACAATAGATTACAATTAATATTAGGTAACAATTAGGCTGTGTCCTTTGACAAATTCAGGCAAATAATCTGGTATTCAACTTGCTTAATAATAGCAGATAGTTGTACAATTAGGATTGTGGTTACTCAGATCCCATAATTTGGCTAGCAAATATCAGTAACATGGGAGTTAAAGACAGGAGCTGGAAAGTTCAAGTGTGTTTGTTATAAGCTTCTATGATCCTGATGCAGTTGGTGGGCATTTCAGGTTTGCAGTATATTGCAAGCTTTGTTATTTGCACTTTCTTTTGCCCAAGTTGCCAGCCATATGGAAGAGCAGAGCAATCTGCCTGTGCCAATGCCGTATGTAGGCTTTGCTATATACCTACTTAAATGTAATGACTGCTGATTTCCTTTATGAGAGTCTCTGAATTCTTATAATACATGTAGGATAGCGTACCAATTCTGGACTTTTTTAAAGCCCTGGGCCAAAACTACAGACCATCCTGAATAGATTGTTGGCTCAATACCATGCCAAAACTGTACTTAGACTCCTGGTGTTGCACAAATAAGGTTGCAATAAGCTAAATTTTCCTGCTCTAAGACAAGCAGAAAGTCATTCTCAACTATAACTATTCTCTTTTAACATATTCAGCAAAAATGATAGGCCATCTATTCAATGACTACAGAAATATAAAATCTGAATGCTATCAGGATTACATTTCCCCTACCCTCCCTCTGCACCTTCCTCCCACTTTTTTTTCTTTTTCTTTATGTATGAAGAAGTTGCACATCAAGGAGAATTTTCACATCTCTCTGAAACTTGTGTTATCCCATTAAACAAAAAAACAGGTATAAGGGGAAAAACTGGAGCAGTCTTAATGGAAGAAATAGCTGTTTGAGTCCAAGTAGGAAAAAACTTCAAATTACTGGTTGATATAGTGAGACAATAATCCTGTTTATAAACATATTTTTCTACAATTTAGACAGCTGACACTGTTTAAATGTATCTGAGCTTCTTAATAAAATACATACATCACAGTACAAGTCGCTGGACTTCTAAGAGTGAGATACAGACCTACTTCTTTGCTTTCTTTCTCTTAGGAAACTAGTTTATTGCAGTCTGGATGTAAATATGGTATATTTTAAAGATTTTTCTTATTGCAATTTGCCATTGATAAAATGAAGATGTGACAGCTGACAGAGGAATGCTGTAGATGGCTGCAAAGCCAGTGTTTACTTCTCTGTGGCAAAAATAAAAACATAATTTGCCACTTTAATATTTGGAGTTGTCTTAAAGTAGTTCAATTATCCAAGTTGTGTATTAAATCATATAGTCAGTGATGCCATCTGTCTTATCATTCTAAATCTTTTATGACTTGCAATGTAAAAATAGCTTACTAGAGAAATATTTCAAAAAATTAATGTATTTTTTTTAAAGAGCTAAATATTTGTTGTTATGTCTTTGGCTGTCTGCAATTAAAAAATTCTGATCTTGTACTCCTTCCAAGGAACTAAAAATCCATTTCTGAATAATGTTTAATTTGTGTCCTGCTACACTCATACAAGTACACAGCAAGGGCACAAGGCACTAGGTTGCAGAGGTTCAGTTTCAAAGACACAGTGTAGGTTTCAAGTCATGTTTAAAGTGTTGATCACTGCAGATATTTTGCCTTCTAATCTATTGTCATCAAGCTAGATTTTTCATTCTATCCTCAGAATTTCCAATCATACTGGTGAAAGAGATGGGTTCAAGGGAACAAAATCATAATTCATAGCCCTTTAGCTTTTCTTGAGGCAATGGTGCTGTGGAGAATGCCTCAGTCACTACCTTTTGTCAGTGATTGTTGCTGAACTGCCTGGCATGGAAGGATACCTGTAAGACAGAAGCCTGCAGTTCTTCTGCCTAACTATAATTCTTAGTGAAGATTTCTAAATTAGGGGCCACACCTGCTCATTTCAGACAGCCTATGAATTCCCAAATGGAAAGGACATTCCAATATGGAGATTGAACTATTAAATTTATTAAATCAAATAAAAATAAAAAAGTAGGTAGCATTAGGGACATAGATAAGTTATGGCAGGAAACTTGGTGTTACTGGGGGATTTTATGCATAACAGAAGTGCATAAGCACCAGAACATGTTTTATGTTATGTAGCTTCATTTCTGGTTACAGAGCACCAATTTCTTTGTCCAAGAAAAATTAAAAATCTTTGCTATTCGATATCACTTAGATCACTTGATCTCTGCAAACTCATTATAAAACTACTGCCCACATCTATAATTTTAAGAAAGTCTTGGTGGAAGTTCAAGCCCTGATAATCCACTGTACTCAGCCAATGTTTGCTGAATTGCTGAGCGCAGTTTTGCTTCTGTCAACAGGCGCTCCCAGAAAGCTCTGATCAGAGGCCATCAGCTACATGAGACCATTTTCAAGGGGAAGTATGATTGCAACAAGGTTTGGCTCCCATAAAAAATACCACTATGTTGGACTGCATTAACATAACATTATTGGAAACCTTTTACAAAAAAGGAAAATTGCGCAAAATACTTCTTTACCGCACCCCACAAGTCTTAGGAGATAAACATGACTCTTCCAACAGTCACATCTTCCACAAAAATTAAATATCATAGAATATCCTGAGTTGGAAGGGACCCAAAAGGATCATCTAGTCAAACTCCTGACCTTGTAAAGCACCATGTCCAAGAGTCACACCATGTGCCTGAGAGCGTTGTCCAAACACTTTTTGAACTTTGTCAGGTTTAACACTTTCTACTCCCCTTTTCCCTGGGGAGCCCAACCAGTGCCCAGCCTCCATTTGGATGAAGAATATTTTCCTACTATCCAGCCTCAGCCTCCCCCAATACAGCATCATGCTGTTCCCTTGAGTACTATCGCTGGTCATCAGAGAGAAGCGACCAGTGCCTGCCACAAATTTAAATCAGAAATTGTTTTCATGCAATGCAATAAAGTTAGACAAGTTCTTTGTCATGATTTACTATCTCTGGAAACATGCAAGTGTTTAAACCTTTCTCTTTCTGCAGTCATTTACTGGGAAATTTATTAATATTTGAGTGTGTTAGGCAGTAAGCATTTTACTGCGTGCTCTGTAGTAATTGTCTCTCATTGCCTCCAATCACAAATATGACACATTAAAAATATAATTAAATATCAACTCATTAGATTGTCTGAGTTGTCTTTTCCCCCATTTTAGGTTGGTGTTGCAGCCACTGAATTCTAAAACCAAAGTGGGAATCAGTCCGTAATCCCACCTGCAATGGAATGTGTGTCTAGGTCTGTCTAGCCTTGTAGTCATGTTAAGGACATCTAAGCTACATCAAGGAAGGTTAGATTGCCATCCACTGGTGTCCAGGCTTTCAGATAGGTAGGTATATTGAAAAGATGTAAGCAGCTGACTAAGATATTCTGGATTTCAGTTTACTGGTTTAAAATATGATTGTAGCTCTGTACCAGCTTTATTGAAAAATTAGAAACTTTCTCTCAGTGGCCTGGATCAACTTTTTGCAAAATTAGGTGCACTAGATTTCACTCTCATTATTTTTATAATGTTGCATTCTGTTTGGAATCAAAATCTAAAAGTGGTCAGAGTATTTTTTCTGCAAAATGACCATGAACTGACCCTTAATAACAGTTTTTAATGTGCTAACCTTATTCACAATCATCAGTAAATAACAAAATGGTACAAAAAGCAATTAACATAAATTAAAACATAAATTTTAAACAGCAAGCTCTTAAAAAAAATTTAATCAGACACCTACTGACTCAAGATCTAATACCGTTGACACTGAGGACAGGTCATATATTATTTTAGTTTCTTCTAACTAGCTTGCTAGTTTCTTGTTCTTATAGTAGCATATATCACTGCAGTATCTCAGTGTCACTGAAGAAATAGTAACTGCTCTAACAACTGGCCAGTCATGTAAGTTTTTTTTCTCTCTCTGCTTAAGGCAATTAAAATATATTCCTCTTTTTTATGGTTTTAACGCTGTCTCATCTTTCCTTTTCTTATCTTCTGTTTTAGTACCTCTTCTATTCTTGAGTGCCATTTCCAGTGATATTTGGAGAATTTTATATATTTATTGAAAGGGTGTTCAATTCAGGTTTATTTTAGTCTGGTCAGACTAAATTTTGATGCTGTACCACAAATTTCTTTAATATCCCCACAACAACTCCTACAGATAACAATTATAAATGCAAGTCATCTTTATGAGGACAGACATACTCCATGAGATATGTCAAGCTTTAGAGACAAACAGAGATTAATTTTGAAGATGGTTAATATGAGAATGACTGTTTCAGGTGTCATCACATTAAGCAATGTTCTGGGAGAAGATGGTAGTGTTTTTGTTTTTTTTTTTTAATGAATAAGGAGATGCCAACATTCTGAAATAATTTTTCTTTTGCTGTTATGGTGCTGCTAACACAATCCAGATATTAACAAGATTCCAAGGAAATGTCAAAATGTGATGATCTATCACTATGAAGATGGGATAGAATGATATCTTTTATTGTCCACTACTGAAAAGAATTTTTAATTCTCAGTGAAGACTCATCTGTCAGTCTTGTCTGCAAGAAAATTAAGAAAACAGGTAGTTCACTTCAAATCCACAACTTTAAAGATATTCTATTTCAAAATTAGACAGGATGCTACTGGTGGAAAATACCATCAGAGACACACACGAAAGGAGCTGCGAAACAAAAGAGAAAGATAGAAATAAAGAAAGCTTTCAGGTTAGTTTCAGGATAATAAAACAAATAGGCTTCTCAATCACAACAAATACATTTTTTGTATGTACTAATTAAGACCACTGACACCTTGAAGTATCTTGTTTATGTACTTTGCACTATCCACAGAACAATTTAAATTCTCACAGCTGTTGTCAAAAGTCATTCTTAGTCCATTGCTTTAATTAATCTATGCTCATTATCAGGATGGCAGTCTTGCTATGAACATAAAGTCAAAGGAGAAGGTGTATCATTAGTAGAATTTTTCAAGCAATTTGCAGGATACTGAGACATTAAATATTTTCTACCCTTAGTGGAGTTCTTTGATATGCAACAATAACAAAGACATCTCTAAATACAATCTTCAAATAAGTACTTGAAGGTTTGTAAATCTGGTGGATAACAGAAAATGCCATTCACGCTGACTAACTGCTTTCTTATTTCTTAATAAATTAAGGGGTGTTGCATAGAACATATGGCTTTATGACAATCTAAATATTCATCCAAGATTGCGAAAAAATACCACCTGTTAGGAAGGAAATATGTTTTACAGTGACTTATTAAGAAAAGGAAAAATGGGGAGTGGATTCTGCTGTGGAAAAATGCACAACTGACTTGACATTTCCCTTTCTTTCCCTGTTCCTCTTTTTATAGATATTGTATAGCTTGCATAGATAATATGAAAACATATGCTGTAATTATTTTTTTTAGGCTGAAAATATGTTCCTAACTGGTATTCTAATTAAAAGTTAAATGCATAACTTAAAATTACATTAGATTTGAATTAAAAGTAAAAGGTAAGATATAAGGGAAAATTGCTGCAGGAATATTTGATAATCATAAACATGTATTATGACTCCAGTAAATTAATTCTAGACATTGTACTTGATAAACAAACACATGTACATCCAAATCTGTAAACCTGGGCTATTCCTGCACATGTCCTGCTTCTTCTCAGAAGTAATGACTACAATAAACAAATAATTCTGAAAAATAGACTCAATAATATATAAATTACCTGCCAGTTAAGAAAGCACAATCGAAGACAAAAGGAGGGCACAAGAACTGAAAAACTCCATGACAAAATGTAGCACATACGTTTTTGCCTTTTATCTTTTTTTTAATATTTTTTTATTATTAAAGGGGCAAGCAAGCAGCTCAGTCATTTCCTGTCAACAGAAAAATGAATATAAGCTTTAATCAAAAATATACATGTATGTACAGTATGTACATATATATGTACAGTATATATGTATGTACGTATACAGTATGTACCTGCCACTCTTACATCTACAGTATTTCAAATTCTTACTCTCTGTGATGACATGATGAGAGTTTAAAATGATGATTATAATCCAGTCTGTTTAAGGTCTCAAATGGCAGAAGAGTTTAATGTTTCTATATTACATACTTTTTTTTGGGGGGGTTGGAGTAAGTGATATGTTAAATGTCTTGGTGTTTTTAATTTGCCTTGTGATCTGCAAGGACAGGTACTGAAATTTCAACAAAATCAGCCAAGAATAACTTTCAAGAGGTACTGACAATTTATGTTACTGAGTAATACACTGAAAACAAAGTTAATTGGATACATAACAATGCATCAATATTTTTAAGAATGAGAAGTACTGATATTTGTCAATTTTTCCTTTACTAATAATAGCTATATTAGGCCTCATAGTGAAATATGTATAAAACTTCAGCATACTGAGAGGCCAAAGAAATACCAATTTCAAATAATGCTGCTGAAAAGATGTCATCTTAATAAAATGATGTACACATACTTAGTAAAACAAAAGAAACAAACATATATTATTGAGTTATGTTAGGGTTTACCTAAAAGACAAATTTTTTAAAATAACATCGTATCTCTCATCATTACATTCTGGTGATGGACACGTCAAGTTCTACATCCACTATGAAGTTATTGGAGTGACCAAATTTAAAATTGCTATCCAAAATTTAGAGTCTCCAGCACTGATCATGTTTTCAAAGCAACTTTGCTTAATAGCAGATAGCCTAAAGAGTAATGCATAATTCAAATTCTCCTGCTGACTTGGTCAGTGCTCACATCTTGGATTTAATGTTTGTTGTAGCGAAGGACATAAATATTGGTGCATCCTGATAAATATAATTTGGCCATTAGTAGTAGAAGGCTGTAGACCTTGCACTGACCTGACTCTGCAGGGTCTCAACATTTGTCTGGGCTTGTCCTGTCAACTGGTTTGAACTCAGTACAGCAGTGGGCTTCAGAGAGCAATTAATCTCAGCCGTAAGCTGACATTTACATTTGACCAGCCAAATCTTTGTTGCTTTAATTATATTATTACAGATTTCCCCCACGTACTGTAGATGTGTCCCACTGCTCCCTTTCTGATTTGGCAGCTTGCCTGTGCCAATTGTCCTTGTGGCAGTGTAACATAGATGATGTTGGGAGACAGAGACCATATAAATCCTTCCTTGGCATTCCCTGATGAAAATACAGAGAGAAACTGCAGGCAGAATGAACTTATTCTGAATTCAATTTGCCTTAAAAGACAATGTATTTATGCATAAAGCCAGGTCTTCTTAGCTTTTGGGCTCCTAGGTTTTGCCAGTTCAGGTAAATGTGGATAAGATCAGAAGAAACAGGACAGTTGCCTGAGCATAGAGCTTTCATATATAGTTAAAATCACCTTTGAGATTTTCTGCATTTTTGCTATTTAACATGCACATTTCCACACACTTCTGTGCTCTACAATGTTTGTGCTCTGAAGACAATGAAATAATAATTGGTAATATTTCATGTCTGCAATTTAATTACCTATAAAGGGAGGAAAAATATATAGAAAAGGAAGAAAATTAACAATAACTCAAAAAAGGCATAAAATATAATAAGCAATATAAGGTGAATACAAATTTCACGAACATATATTTATAAAATTACAAAGCAATTTTGCATGAACAGCAATGGTTTTGGATAGACCACTAATAGTACTGCATATGCAGGTACCTGTTATGCTTGTTAATGTTGCTTATTTTATAAGGTATAATCCTGAGCTGGCTAAAAAAGCAAAGGACCAGACATTAATAGAAAAGTCAGTTATTTACATGTATCTTATTATAAAAGAAAAAAAAAAAAGAACTTAACTTAAAAAAATTCGGAAATAGACCTACATTATAAACCCATTAAACATTTACAAAGGCATAGTTTTAGTGAATAAGAAGATTCTCCAGACATATAAATCTATAGGTCATGTCCCATTTGTAACAGGTTTGCTGAAGTCAATGGAATAATATTTTTCACTGAGTTAAAATGCCTTTTTGAAATATTTTTGTTGTCTGTTATAATATTAGTTTGTTGTCTCAATTTTTATCACTTTTTTTTTACTTGTTTGTAGTTATGTAGAGTGACATTGTATGCAATCTGAATTTGGTTGAATTATTTGCCATACAATGCCTTCCAACAAAAGCTATGCAATGAATTTTGGCTACGATATTCCCATTAAAGTCAATGGGTAACAAACTACTAAAATACTTGCTTGCCGCTTTTAAAATTTATGAACAAGAAACAGAATTAAAAAGCTCAGTGGCTACAGAAAGTGTCTTTGTTTTTAAATTTGTTCAGTGTTCAGTTGCTCAGCTTGCTGAGCTGCAACGTGTGTGCTTCACTGGACACTTAAGTTTTCAATCTGCACAGCTGGTTATTTGAAAAAGCATCATCCACCAATTCATGAGTTCTAAGATTATGTGGAACAGGCCTGAAAGCGCACTGTTGTTTTCAAATTAGAAAGGAAAATACCAAGAAAGAGAATGATACATCATTAAAAAATACTTTAAAAAAAAAAGAGAAAATAACAAAATGGAAATAAAAGAAAAAGATCTTTTTGTGTTCTGGTCTTAATTTTTAATCTTCAGTCAGAAAAAAATCTGAGGCTAGCATTCAGCACCCAATATATCTTTGTTTATCTAACTGGAATCCAAAGAATGAGAAATGTAAAATATTGAAAAATGAAAAAAAATAAATCCCAAGTATACAATCTTTCTCCTTTTTTTGTTGTTTGTTGTTTTCTTTTTTTTTCCTGAAGCATATAATCACTAAACAAGACAGCGCATTTTTACTAATCATGATCTGAAGTCATTGCTTGGTAAAGAAAGTACTCAGCAAAAGATGTTCTCCACTTTATGAGTATATAAGACCTGAAGACTTAAGAATGCAAAGCCTGGAATCATTACCAGAGTAAAGTTAGAAGCATTAGGCTACAAAACACTCATATATTTTTAAATATGCCAGCTGTGGCATCAGAGTATTTCTTAATTCTCCTTTTCACTGAAATAAAAAATTTATTTGTTAATCATTAAATGGAACAATAAATCTAAGGGGAAAAAAAAAGAATTATAGTCAAACATTTGTGAATACAGGCAGCTTTGAGAAGATAAATACCTTGCTTTTTTGGAGTAATCTCTATGACTCCTTCAGGGGTCTTGCTTGTGTATAGCACATGCTTAGGGTCTTAATTTTGGTGTAGAGTATTAAAAGATATTTGGGGGCTGGATATGTAAGGAAGGACTGTGAAGAGATGGAAGAGAGAAGGCAGGTGTGTGGTAATTTTCAGCATGAAAAAAAAGATACTGGAGTGAGTCTCAGACAGTATAATTTCTTTAATTTGAGACATTACCATATACAAGCTCTCTTCATGATCTACATTCATGTCATGGGTTGTAGTAAATAAATTTTTGGCCACCTGTCTGTTTTGGCACCCATAAGAAATGACAACACTTCTGTTCATGGTGTAAAAGAAGAATCATGCCAGCTGAGGTGCAGTTTTTCTCCATCATCACTGGGCTAAACACCAAGTATATTGTTGCTTTATTGACATCATACTTTTTCTGCTAGTTTGCATTTTTATTTAGGTAATATTGTCAATACATTAGTGATGGCTTACTTAACAAAATCACTCCTAAGAGAATAATCCTCTGGGTGCACCTATGCTCCAGTAGAATAGTCAGCCAAAGTGGGTCAGTTATCAAGATGTTTTTTTCTCATTGTCTTTGAAACCCTTATGAACATAGAAGCTGTTCCAAATACCTAGGACCTGTGTTATTAGATAGGATCTCACTACATCTATATCACCATCACAATTTAACCCCAGCCAGCAGCCAAGCCCCACACAGATGCTAACTTACTCCCCCAACCAATAGGATCAGGGAGAGAATCAGAAGGGCAAAAGATAGAAAATTTGTGTGTTGAAAGGCAATTGAATAGGTGGAGCAGAAATCACACACAAGCAAATCAAAACAAGGAATTTATTCAATGCTTTCTATAGACAGGCAGGTGTTCAACCATCTCCAAGAGAGCAGGGCCCCATCACCAGTAATGATGACTTGGGAAGACAAATGACATAATCCCAAATGTCTTGCTGTTGCTTCTTCTCCCCTGACACTTTACAGCTGAGCATGAGGTCACATAGTGTGGAATATCCCTTTGGTCAGTTGGAGTTAGCTGTCCTGGTGATGTCTCCTCCCAACTTTCCATGCAGCCTCAGACTCCTCACCAATTGTGGGAATATTAAAAGCAGAAAATGTCTTGGTTCTGTATAAACACTGCTCAGCCATAACAAAAACATCTCTGTGTTATCAACCCCGTATTCAGCACAAATCCAAAACTCAACCCCGTATCAGTCACCGTGAAGAAAATTAAGTCTACTTCAACCAAAGCAAACACAATCATACACAAACTCCCTTACAGAATGCCTGTAGTTCTTATAGGTGCTGTAGTGCATCAAAATGGACAGAAATTGTACAGGCAATGATGAGAAAGTCAAAAGAGGTTTTCAATAGCACATATTTCCAGTACTAAATCTCTCTCTCGCACTCTGTTTTTCCCCTGGGTCTTCATGCTTGCAAGCAGCTCCAAGTAAAAGGCATGTACCACATGGCAACAAGAACTCTTGTAGCAGAGTGAATACCTAATAATTGTCATTGCCTTGCCATTTGCTGCTTGTACCAACGGTACCAATCTCTGTGCAAAATTCTATGAATACAAATATATTGCTGTTGTTTTGCTAGTTCAGAAGAAACTGAGAGTACTGAGAAAGTGAGAGTACTCCACCTTTTCTGTTGTCTGTGTAGAACCTGAAGTGGTCCAGGGGATGCTGTGCAGTGTACCTGCTGCAGAGCACATGATGAAAGAGTCTGTTTCTGTATTTCAAACATCTCCCATAGACAATAAAAGAGCCTCATCCGTATCTATGGGATAATGTGCATAAACTCAATAGGCAGCACTTAGTAAAAATACGTCCTTGGAAATATATAATGCAATATCCTAAAGTAATTTCATAAATGTGAGTCACCTAATACAATTATAATATTATAACAAGCCATTTCAGAGGCAAAAAAAAATCTTCATGCATGATTAAATGACAAACTTTGTCTGAGCATACTGAGGATTTTTAAAATTGCAGCAGTCCTTTTATTTCAACTTCTTCTTCAGATATAAGATGAGCTTTATATAGATTTATCTTCACTTTTTAATTTTCTAGATAGTGTTAACATTCTAAAGCAAGAGATGAAACAGAACTGAAACCACTAATGCATAGAAGACTTTCCTTCTTCAAAGACAAAGAACAATATACTTTTTAGTGATGTAGCTTTCACCAACATAATACCTCATTATTCATGACATTTTGTCCATTATAGCATGAGATTCCTCAAAAGATAGAAGTAATCATCCAGCAGAAAAGTCTAGCTAATTATCCATTGTCTGAGAAATCGAGCTGGTGTAATGGATGAAGCATCAGTTGCAGCAATTGCTGGTGTCTACTGACAGAAGAAATACATCTCTGAAATTACTGTGACAGAAATCTCAGAAATCTGAGACTTCCTTAAGTGTTCTCTCCAGACAGATAGAAAAGCTTGTTTACAGCCGAAAATTATGTATATACACACATATAATGTTGGAACGTTGGGGGACACAAGACAGATGCTGGACTTTGGTCCTGGTTAACATAAGAGATTTGATAACAGGATGTCTTGGCAAAAACAAATGGAACTTTGAAAATTAAACCTAGATAGCAAGAAGATTTAATTAGACAGGTTTACCAGAAAAGGAAAATCCTGTTAAACTCTGCAAGCAAGAGATGTTGTTATACACATAAGTTTGTGTATGTGCTTTTAACCTAATCATTGTAGTACACATTACTAGTCTCCCTGAGCTAGTATATAAGCATTTGTGTCCCACAATAAAATCGGATTCTGGTCACCGAGTCAGTCTCCCTGTCTTTCTCCATCACCGACAATAGAAGACAAATGAAATGCCTTAAAAAATAATTATGGAGTGTTATATAAACATTACTTTTGTGCAATATACAAGGTGTTGGCTCATTTCTTATTGTTTTATAGAGCAATTAGTGATTCTGTAAGACCTGAGGAGGTACAAATATAAGGAACTTATTGAGAGTAGGAATACATGTTATAAAATTTCACTTAAGTCAATTCTTTAAAACATATACTATTAAAAATGTGTTTTATTTGATTACTTTTTTCGAAATGCACAAAATAATTTCATTATATTAGAGTTAGAAAAAAGCATAGCATAAGTGCTTTAACATCTAAACATGACTTCTCAGTACGTTTTTCCATCCTAGGCAGCTAAAACTTTATCAATTAAACTTAAAAAGTAGCTAGTAGGGAAATTTAGACACTTTGGATGCCAGAAGGAGCAGATTTGGCAATTGTACTGGGTACTTCTAGGACAGCTGGAAAGAAAACAAGAGAGGCTAGCAAAATAGACTAGGAAGTGAAGGAAAAGATGATAATGTACACAGAAGTTAAAAATGGACAATGAAAATACCATCTTAAGATAGGGAAAAAAGTACCAGAGCCAGGGCATTCATGTGAAAAGATAGAAGATAAGATTAGACATTTTTAAAAAACTGATTTAGATTAAATTTGAGAAGTAAGACCCGAGGAGAAAGGGAGATGTCCTACATTAAATGCTAATAGATTCTACTTTCTAAGAAAGTTGGGCCTTAGTTCTGCCTTCAGATAAATTACAGTGAGAAGTGTATATAATGCAAAAGCAGGATTTGGCCCTTTTCCTTTGCCATTTTAAGGTGATTGAAAATAAAGAGAGGTCAGAATAAAGGATGGCTGGACCAGAGGATCATTGAGGTCCTTTCCAATCTGGTATTCTATGATTCTGTGATGAGATAGCTGGAGGATTATAGGCAAAGTCTCTTCTCTCTGTAGTCTGTTCCTACTCTAATTCATTCTGAGCTGTGCTTCATTTGCTGTATCTGGAAAGGTTACAAACTGGCATTCTCAGAGGAGCTGTAAAGTAAAATGAGTCCTTAGGTACTGAGTAAAGATAGAAATAGCTGTAGTTTTCTGATGGAATGGTGACAAGGAATATTTGAAGTGAATCTTTTTTCTATGTGTTCCTGTCTCGTAATGTATTGCATTAGAGGTCAAAACTAGCTATCAATTTTTGTCAGAATCCTATTTAAAACTTTTGCACCACTGGCTTATCTGTTTGCAGGTACTATCACCTACACAGGAGGGAAAAAAAAAAGGAAAAGCAAACAGACCTCCCCCCCTGTGCCAACCCTTCAAATCACCTACAAAATAGAAGATCATTTGACATTTGAAAATCAGCGTTCAAAGCATTTGATCTTCTGTGGGTTTAGAACTCTGCTCAGTTCACAAGTTGGAGAACAACCTTAGGAGAAATTGCCTCCTCTGGTCTGCTCTAAGAGATGTATTCTGCGCACTGAGTGGCAGCATGAGGATTCAGCATGATGGAAAACAAGTATCAGTGTCTAGAAAAATAAAAATAAGTATTTGTAGCTAATCTAAAAGCAAAACATTTTACCATGTGATTTCTTAGATCATTCTGAAGGCAGTATTTTTTGGGAAAAGCATCTAAATCTTATGTAATCACCTCATACTCTAATTCTCTTATGGCAGAAAGATTTACAAGAACTATTGGGAGTATCATTGTGCTCTTACAATTTAGGAAAAATGAAACACATGAAGAAATGAATTGACATTTTCAGGAAATAAGGTAGCTTATGCATAGGAATATTGAAATGATAATACAACGGGTACACTGTACAGTGAACCTCTAAGGAGAGGAAAGAGAAAGATAAATAAAAACTTGTATGAAGATACAAGGATGACAAGTTAGGTTAATAAGATTATGCTTCTGGACTATATGATATCAGCTTGTTTAAACAACCCTGGTATTAATTGGGAATACTTTGTCCCTTGTAGAATGGACGCAAAGTTGAAAGATTTTGGATTAAGTAAATTATTACATTCCTAAATTCTGCATCAACAGTCCTACAGGGGATAGTTTTTGCCCCATCTAGATTGAATTTTAAGTAATGAATAGAGCAACAGTGATAATTATTGAAAAAATAGAAGACAATAAAGTCAGACATCCACAGTCCATTGCCATATTTTGCTACATTTTTAGAAAAGTGTTATTGTATACAGAAACAGAATGTACACCAAAAAAAAATTGTAAAAATGGACAAAGAAGGCAACAGTAATGAATAGTGTAAATAGTAGATTTGGAAAATGTAAGTTCTATGACCAAAGACAGAGTAAATTGTAATAGGAGTTACTTGCTAATATTTTGAAACAAATAAACTATAGTTTTGATACTTAAAATCTAGCAATAATCCATTTATTTCAAAGGGTTGTGACATATATACAATTCTAAAATACATTTGATGTACATGACTTCTTAAAACATGAAGACAATGTCATCCCTAGTTACTGTATTCCATCTACCATGTACAAAAGTACAAGGAGGCAAAAATGGATATGAATGGAAGTGATGCCAGACCACTGTTACCTACAAAAATAAATTCACCTGTTGTGTTCCTCATACAAGTCCATAGTAGTATACACATCCCCCACTTGTAATAAAAATGTCATGGTCCATGCACCTCATCTGATATTGTTAGCTGACACATAGTATTGTAAAAAAAAAAAAAAAAAAAAAGATCTTACTCTGAAGCTTCAGTATTGTTTTATGATTTTGTTAAAAGTAGTCAGCTAAAAGTAGTCAGAAACTTTGGAATATTTCCTGAGTCATGTTAACTGGTTGCAAGTTTTCTGAAACTTAAGGCTATGATACAGAAAAGTGTCATGAATTTCATGATTGAGAAACCAGTTCAAGTGAGTAAAGAAGATTGGCAACTAGATTCAAACAAAATAGCAAAATAGGGTTGTAATTTTTTTATTCATGCTCATACAGGGACATTTTTTCTCTGGATCATCTGCAGAATTTTTGGAGAATTTATACCACTATTTTTTTTTCCCTCTCTCACTGGTTTATCAGTCTTAGTATTAGAGAATCTGAATATTGACGTTTGCCAAGAGTATTTTGATGTTCATTTCAACAAGAAAATAAGTTGATTTAACACTTTATTTAACTTCGTGTCTTTTTCAGTTAAAAAAATTTCAGAACAGTAATATATAAAAAATGTAATGCCTTCTCAAAGTTCAACCATGATGGTCCTCTATAACAATAATAATAATACCAATAATATTAATAACACCAGCAACCACAACCCTGATTATAACAAGACCAACAACAGCAACAGTGACAATAGCAACAGACACCTGAGACACTTTTACTGAAGACTATGCTGTTCTAGACAGACTACTGGAAAGCACCTAGATTTAGGTACAGTCTCATATCCCAAGGGAGATTTCTAAACAAAGGCATGTAAGACAATACTCCAAAGAGCCTGGACCTTCAAGGGAGTGAAAACCTAGTTTCCTTGCAAATTCTGGTACCTTTGGTCTGTTCTTACTCTGGTGAACACAAATTATTCAGGCCAAGAAGAAATGTCAAAACTAGACTGAGTCAATTCAGTCTCTAATTGATTGGAAATGTGTTTTTGCTGAAAATACCTTTTAAATTTATGAAAAGAATTTTTAAAATAACATATATTCCCTGTTATTGCTAAGTAAAAGGTTAGAAAAAGGGTTGACCATTCATATTTTTGCTATTGGTGTCTTGTCCTATGAGGAACATTTGAAGGCTGACATTTGCTTGATGAAAAATTTGCTGCCACATCAAAGAAAAAGACAGCTGATCCCATGTACCAGTTATCAAATGGTTTATAGGTTACCTTTTACTATAAGACAATACAGAAATATATGTTGATGATGCCACCTGACATGACCTGCTTCAAGGGATTGTTTTCAAGTCCTTTCTTTCTTAGTTCTACTAACCAGAAAAAGGTAGGAAATACAATCAGGTAGGAGAAGACGCTTTTCCAACTAACACAAGTATTACACCTACATTTCTCATTCTTGTAACTTCAAGGAATGTTACTGTCTCTTGTCTTATACCGCTAAATATTTACAATTTATTAAATCATGTAAAACTTTAAGCTTTATTTAATGCATTTTATTAACATATGTTAATAAAAAATATATGACATTCAATCATTTTATCATTATGAAACGTATTTATTTTCCCTGGATAACTGTGAAATTTAAAAAACCTTTAAATGACAGAAATCAATCTGATGATTCACAAGGTATTTTTTTTCTAGATCCAATAAAATGTGAGACAAAAGCATTTCTAAATAATTTCTTTTCATATACTGTGGCAATTAACATTTTAGATACCAATGAAAAAAAAAGCTTATAACTGTGTTAACCATAATGAAATTATCTGTTGTTATTATTCATTAATGTTCTAACCATTTTCCCGTAAGAAATATTAAGCAATCTAAAAACTAGCATATGTTTGTGCAAATTATATTCTCCCTTAAGATTTTGTAAGAAGCTCATCATAATAAGCAATTATACGGTACTTCTTTAGCTTAAACTTTTAGATTAATCACAGAAAGGTTTTGTGCATAACCCTCTTGCCAAGAACATGCTTTAATGTGACAGGTTTATCCTCAATTAGGTTTTGTTAAAGAGCCTTCTTTGTGCTATTTTTCATGTTTTGGTTTAGTACAAAGACAGCACATTCTCTTTACATACACATTACTATTAAAAGGTGTTCTGTTCAGCGTACTGCTTTTAGTGAATAATTAATTTGATAAAATTGGGGTTCTTTTACTGATTGGCTTCTTTTGCAAGCATAGCTTAGCTTCTGATGATCAAGATGACAAGGTAACATTATCATGCAAAATCTGTAACTAAAAGGTAAACCCTCTGCTGCACTTTGAAGAAAAGTGTCTTTTGTAGTTTCATCTTATTGTTTGTCGATGATAATTAACCCTAGTTAATATATTTTCTCACAAATAATTTGTGTGTTTGAATGGTTCCATGCCTTTAGGGTGAGAGAGAAAAAATGTCTAACTACAAATTCCAGTCTTCTGTACTTTTATTTGACATTATCAAAAGTACCACAGAGGCAAAATGTCATGTTATGTCATAATATAAAATGACAAGCTCTGTACAAATACATGAAGAGCAAATCTTTTATCTGGTATTAGTGAAATAAGTGGCAAAGATATAAATGTCTTCATTTACAAAGGATATAGATACTGTAAGTAAAGACAAGTGAAATCTTTTAAAGGAAGAATTTAAATGACTGTATGTGCATAAAATAATACGGGACAATAAGAATGAGAATGCTCTTAGCAGTAAAATAGAATAGGGCACCATTCAAGCCATTGCTTTTCTCTTTGATAATTTTATGTTCCTTTATATTGACTGAGCATTCCCACTTGACTAGGTACCACAAAGCTCAGGGGATTTCTGGCATGCCTGGCCAGCAGAGGAGAGCATTCCAGTGGCAGGCCGTTCTTTACCAAATAGCAGATCGCATGGTGTTGTGAGAATGCATTTACCACTGCATGCTGGCCACTGGTGAATTCTCAGGATAACACTGATATTTGTGAAATAGCTTTTACAGCTGTCTTCTGAAGACAGATTTGTATTTGATGCAATGTGGAGAATGAAATGAAGCATTATTGTGCAGAAAGCAGTGGGATATGACCTGTAGTCTCACAGAGGTTGGAGTAAGAATTGAAAGGATTGCAGTAACATAATAATCACTCAGGAATTAAGATACTCCCTAGGACAAGACAGTACCAGAACTGAGATAAAGGTGAGTATACAAAGAAAGCATACCCTCTTCGAACACAGATTTATCTGAACTTTGTATGAACTATGAACTAAATAAAACAAAGAAATAAGTACTGTAAGGTATTATGCTGTAGCATATTTTAAAATAGATTATATTTTGATGGTCAATGGTGTTGCAGTCAGCTGGCAGTCAGTCACTAGTGGTATCCCCAAGGGATCAGTGCTAGGGCCAGTCCTGTTTAATATCTTCTTTGATGGTCTGGATGAGAGGATTGAATCCATCATCAGTAAATTTGCAGATGATACCAAACTGGGCGCATGTCAATCTGCTGGAGGGTAGGAGGGCTTTGCAGAGGGACCTGAACAGGCTGGATAGATGGGCAGGGTCCAATAAGATGAAGTTTAGCAAGTCCAAGTGCCGAGTCCTGCACTTTGGCTGCAACAACCCCTGCAGTACTACAGGCTGGGGACAGTGGGGCTGGACAGTGCCCAGGTAGAAAGGCACCTGGGGTTTGACAGCCAACTGAACACGAGCCAGCAGTGTGTCCTGGTGGCCAAAAAGGCCAGTGGCACCCTGGCCTGGATCAGGAATAGCCAGCAGGAGCAGGGAGGTCATTCTGCCCCTGTACTCAGCACTGGTGAGGTCACACCCTGAGTGCTGTGTCCAGCTCTGGCCCCTCAGTTTGGGAAGGACGCTGAGATGCTCGAGCACATCCAGAGGAGGCAACGAGGCTGGTGAGGGGCTTGGAACACAAACTCTGTGAGGAACGACTGAGGGAGCTGGGGGTGTCTAGCCTGGAGAAAAGGAGACTCGGGGGTGACCTTATCACGCTCTACAACTCCCTGAAAGGTGGCTGTGGTCAGGTGGGGGTTGGTCTCTTTCAGCAGGCAGCAAATGACAGAACCAGAGGATGCATCTTAAGCTGTGCTAGGTGAAGTTTAGGTTAGACATCAGAAAAAAAATTCTTCTCTGAAAGAGGGATTGGGCACTGGAATGGTCTGCCCAGGGAGGTGGTAGCCATTATCCCTGGATGTGCTTAGAAAAAGACTGGATGTGGCACTCAGTGCCGTGGTTTACTTGATGAAGAGGTGTTAAGTTAGGTCATAGGTTGGACTTGATGATCTCAAAGGTCTTTTCCAACCTGGTTCATTCTGTGATTCTGTAATTTTGAAACTGTTAAAATAAGATGATGTTCTTGATAATAAAAGCAATTAGTAGAGTATTTGTTGCTTCAGCATCTCTCAGATGTCTAAAATTTACCTCATTGCTTTAGCTGCACAAATAAACAATGCAGAGATATAATTTCTGTCAGAGCAGAAGTTACCTCAGCTTTCTCAGGTATTTACATTAAGGTACAATGATAAATTGTTTATGGATGCTTCTTTTTATCCCCCTACTGATTATGAAGAGAACTCAGGCCAAATGATTCATCCTCTAAGACACTTCTCTGACGACAGCATAAATCACCCTCATGAGTTCTTCTTTTCTTCTGTCCACTACAGCAAGGAAGTTAGAAAATTCTCAACTGTCACTGAGTTTCAACTCTATTAGATAGAGTGATTATCTTTTACTTTTCTGTGTATTTTTCTTTCTGTTCACAGAATAAAAGCCACAGAACTACTCCTTCTCTTCCAAGAAGGCATCTAACTTGGTTTCTAGTGCTGGGTGCTGGGGATTTAAACCAATGTTTTACTTAAAAAATTTAGTC
Source organism: Fringilla coelebs (assembly GCF_963513975.1). Taxonomy (NCBI): domain Eukaryota; kingdom Metazoa; phylum Chordata; class Aves; order Passeriformes; family Fringillidae; genus Fringilla; species Fringilla coelebs. Next base: position 54,521,764 of record NC_140029.1, read on the forward strand.
AGAAACTGGTAAAGCAGAAATAAATCCATAAAATTAACTTTAGTCTCAGTTTTGTCTCTGGTCAAGTTAATTTTTGTCATAGTATGGAGCTAGGTTTTGGATCTGGGATTAAAACAGGATTGAAAAATCCAGCTATGTTTGAGGTATTGCTAAACAGTGCTTATTCAGAATCAAGGTCTTTTCTATCTCAAACTTCCCCACCAGTAACTAGGCAAGGGTGGAAAACAGATTGTGGGGAGACACAATTGGGGCAGCTCACCCCAGGTGGCATCCAATGCCATTCATGGTTGTGGCCAGCAACAAAACCTGGGGAAAGGAATAGGAAGGGAGGGCATTCATATTTATGACATTTGTCTTACCAAGTCACCACTGTGTGTGATGAATCCCTGCTTTCCTGGAGATGGCTGAACATCTGCCTGCCCATGGGAAGTGATGACTGAAACGCTTATATTCCTTTACTTGCACAGATGGTTTTGCTTCATTTATTAAACCATTTTTATCTTGACACATGAGTGTTTTTTGCTTTTGCGCTTCTAATTCTTTTTGCCATACCAATGCAAAGAATTGGGTGTGAGGCTGCGTGGGGCTTGGCTGCCTACCAGGGTTAAGCCACAACCACTCCTAAATTCTTATGCATGACCTGTTTTTTAAAGATTTGTGTCAGAGATTTTTTTAAAGTCTGGCTTACCTATTTAAAACGTGTTTGCACTTACAAGCCTATTATTATCATTGCATACACCACAGGGATAAAGTGGCTTAAGAATTTAATTAAAATATTTTTCCCTTTTTACAGAATTAGTATGCCAGTAAAAGGTGTCTTTGTAAGAAAAATAAATAAGTGAACTGAATTTGATATAACGCCATCTTTACCTTGCATCCCTCTTCAGAAAACTACATATTCCTCACAGGAATTTATTCCACTCCTTTAGGTGTGCACAGAAGCACACATGCGTGCACACACACACACAAACAAATGCCAGCACTACAAAATTTAGTTTTCAATCAAGATGGAAGCCTTATTGGAACAGCTGAACTAGTTGCTTACCAAAGAAATTTTGCACAGATAGTTTCAGATGGGTGCTGAAGCATTATTTCCATTAACAACATAGGGCAGCCACTGAAGAAAAAACTGTGCTGGTATGTCACTTGAAATTCTGTACAAATGAATGATCATTGGGATCAGATATGTCCAAAGGTGAACTTGAGTTCTACAACAGAATTCTAAGACTTTGACAAAGCTTGATCAATCTCATGAAAAACAGTCCATCTGTTTTAACAATTAACTTCAATTAACTTCACTGTAGCTGCTGGCTTAGTGTTTTTACTTCGTGTTTTTCACTACTGCATGAATATTTGATTGGGGATGTTTTGTTTGGGTTTTGTTTTGTTTGTTTGTTTGTTTTTATTTTGGCTATTTTGGGGGGGGGGGTTACTTTTACCGGTTTTTAGGTTTTTGGGGTTTTTTTTTGTTGGTTTGGGTTGGTTTGTTTTTGTTTGGTTTTTGTTGGTTTGGTTTCACTTGGTTTGATTTGTTTGTTTGTTTTCACAGTGTCAAGTATTCAGCACATTAACTAATAAGATAACTATATGAATTACATGAGCTTCCTCTATAAAGATATTTTGGCAAATGTGCTTTGTGTTGTGGGTCAGAAGGACAGAGTGAATAAGAGTTCAAGTATTTTATTTGCTTAATTCAGATTTTACACCAAAAGACAGCGGAAAACTTGGAGGACCAATTCCATATATTGAGGACTTCTCCACCTATTCATGATATCAAAAGTAATCCACAGATAGAATGAAGTGCCTACCAGTCCATTTAAAGTTATAAAAGCATAGAAAATTAAGGAACAATATTTTTTTTTAGAAGTCTATTCCTGGTCTGAGCAGAAACTCAAAATCTCTATGAAAACTCTTTGATAATATTAATTTTGTAGATTGAAGCCAAGTTTCCAGCTTTTAATTTTGTTAAAAATTCAACAGTAGTTCAAGAAAATTTGCCATATTAAATTCTAGTTTTCTGATGGTCTTTTTGTGTGTGTGTGTGCTTTGAAGACCTAAACTATAGCATAAGAGAGTTAGGATGAAGTTTTCTCAGCAGGGTCTGCTGATACACTCCCATTTCTCACCTGTGGATGCCCAGTATATGTGATAACCACTCCTTTTCTAGTGATACATTCTATGTCCCTCATATCTGTTTACCAGACCTCCTAAGAGCACAGGAGCAGGCAATTCCCAAATATTGGAAGCCAAGCAGGTGTGCAGAAGGCCAGTTTGGCTGAACAGGAACCTTCTCTTGGAAATAAGGCAAAAAAGAATAGTGCATGTCCAGTGGAAGCAAGGATCATGTCAGATGGAAAGAATCCAGAGGTGCTGCTTGCCACTGTAGGGGATGGTCCTGTGCAGGGTCAGGGGCTGACAATCCTTGTGGCTCCCTTTCAGCTCAGAATACTCTGCATATTCTGTGATTCTGTGAAGTTTGTGGTAAATATCAGGAAGAAATTTTTTACTGTGAGTGTGGTGAGGCACTGGAACAGAGAAGATGCGGATGCCCCATCCCTGAAAGTGTTCAAGGCCAGGTTGGATGGGATATTGAGTGATCTGGTTTAGTGGAAGGTGTCCCTGCCCATGTCAGGGGGATTAGAACTAGATATTCTTGATGGTCCCTTCCAAGCCAAAACATTCTATGACTATATGATTCTAACAGAGGCAAAGATTACTTGAAAACTGAGCCTTGATAGGAAAAGAAGGAATTGAAAAGGAGAATAATTTCAATTGCCGTGGTTGGCTAAGGTGGAAACGTTTACTGTTACATATTTTTGTTGAAAAATAAAGCACCAGCGTTGAGATTATTTGGGAACCCAGAACCCGCACTTCATTTACCATATACTGCCATCAAGACATTGGAAAGATGGGGTACAAATTACCCGGAATCTTCATTACATGCTCTGTTTCTTGTTTGTATCATCAGCCATTTAGCCATTGAGGTTCTTTTCTTAGTGTCTTTTTTCTTTCCCTACTCAATGATATTTACTTGCAAAATGACATTTACTTATAAAGTGACAGTCTTTTTCACCCTCAAGTGACATTTCTATGGCACACTGTGCAAATGTTTGGCAAAGATTTGCTGGATCGATTAGAAGAAACAAAGGGAAAACACACAACAGATGTTGATTTTCTTGTAGCTGTGACTATTGTTTTGAAAGACTGACACAGAATTTTCAGGGTTTTCTGTCTTCTTAGCAGCAATGCAAAAAAAATTGCCCAACTGCAGCACACACATACTTTCACCTTCATCAAACTGACTCTGAAGACTCCTAATAAGGGAGGCTGTGTGTCATCTTTCACAAGATAAAATGTTCTGAAAACAGCAAAACCATAACAGGACAGTCGTGCATCAATCATGTACTTAGATGAACTAGCTTGCATTGACCTTAGAAAATACTTTTCTCTAGCATCAGAGAAGCAAAGAGCCATTTTCCCCAGAATTTCCTTTATTTAGCTAGTGCATTCATTTTTATGAGAAATTAGATTTTCAGTACAATCCTGAGTCCGGTGAATATTTTTATTTTAAAGTATCACTTTGGTAATGAAAATTTCCTGAATAAGCAGATACGAGAACTAAGAAATGTGTTGATATGGTGATACATCACACAACGTTCAAGAACTCTTTGCTGTGTTTTTTTAGATTTGTGCATTTTCCTATGCATTGCAGAAACATGAATTTATCAGGTCTTGGCAAAACCTCAGTCATTAAAGACCCATTCTTTTGGCTGAACATGTAGTTCACTGAATTTGGCATCACTAGCTCATAATCTTTAAGCTCAGTTTTAAAGAAAACAGTCAAAATATATCAACTTTCCATGTTGATTTAGAAATTTTTAATAAAACTAAAAATCCATGGCAATAAAGGCTGTCTGGATGTTTATGGCAGAATCAACACATAAGGTTACATTTAATAGTCTAACCATACTCATCTAAAATAATTTTTTATGACTGACAGTGTCTGGGACATCTGTATAGGATTTGAAATACATGGCACAGATCATTGTGGAATGCACAAAGCCTTCTAGAGCAGCAGCTGGATGCCAAAGGGAATACTCTGCAGGATCTCAAATGACTCTAAACTCTTCAAGTCTAAGCTGCTCAATTTTCTTCTTGCTTAGAAATTTTTTGTTTCATTTAGTTTGTTTTGGTTTTTGCTTTTTTTTTTTTGTGAAAGAAAAATTCACTTCCTACTGTTCTGCTTCAGTTCAAATATGGCATCAGTTTTCACAATTGCCTTGAGACAGGTTTTTTTTTTTCAGTTCTCCCAGTTTCTTCTTTTAATGAAGAGTTTCTAATCTGGTACTTCTATGTATTGAAAAATCACTACTTAGATAAAAAACTGCTCCTCAGAAAAGGTAAGACAGATGTTAAAGAGAATGGGTAGACTTAAATTAGTCAAGTCCCAGGCTCACCCCACCTCATGACATTCACTTATTGCCTTAATTTCAGAGGTTAACTGATCTGCAGTTTTGAGTCTAGCTCTAATTTAGTTTTGGACTCTCCAGTGTCCTGTGTGACATAGAAGTCAGTGTAGCACAAGGTAGTCATCAGACTAAAGATATCCAGCGAAAAAATATCCAAAGAGTAAAAATTACTGTCTAAGATCTGCCTTGTCTCTGAAAGGAAGTTGTTCTTCACTTATACTAAAAGGATCCTTCAGTAAGAGCAATTCCTAGTTCAGTGTTTACATAAATGAATAAATCTAGCTTCTGCTATGCTTCCCAGAGCACTGCTTTCATGTGCCCTAAAATAGAGATTACAAAAAAAAAGCAAGCTGGTGTATGTTACTTGTTTCCCTTTCCTAATTGTAGTCAGGTATGGCCCTTCTGTCAGACCTAATGACACTTTAATTGGAGAAAATACATCCTCTCTGACACGAGGCCAACAAGAGCTGACTTTTGCAGTGTGGCTATCTACAAGCAGATGGAATCTGAAGTAAGGCTTAAATGAGGGGCTGAGAAATGAGAATGGGCATATTAACTTATTTAGACACTGTAATTTCTGCAATCATTTCCAGGTATTTTAGTGAGCTCATCAGTATCATGGAAACTTGGTCTGAGCTGGGTTTCACACAGATTTGCCTCATTCATGAACTAGTCTTGATTAAAAGGCATTTCAGATACTGAATCATAGTATAAAATAACTTTTAATTCTGTCATTACAATTAGGTCTTTATAAAATATATGCCTCCTTATGTAACTTTATGTAATATATGCAATATAGTAAATTTTTAGTAGTCAGATTCTCAATCTATTTTATAGTTAATTTTCCAGAATTTCCTAATTCTGGTTATGAATATTGCATTTTTCATTTTTCTTCACATGCTGGGATGAATGGATATCACTAAGTGTGGTCTTTTCTTCTCCTAACCTCAGGAAGGCTCTGAAAGTGTCACTTTTAATGACGGAAAAGTAAATAAAAGTATGAAATTACAGCTAAGAACAATGCTCTGAATTACCATCATCCTGTGAGTATGATTGCATCTGGATTAGCTTTTATGTTGGGTATGAATTCATACAATATAAACAAATGTGAAAAAACAATTTACATTATGAAGATGTCAGATTTTGAAATTAAGCACGGTAAGGTGGACAATGCTGAATAGATTTTTTGAGAATTGCTGCCCACACACTAACACATATATCCATTCTTATCAGCACTAACACCAATCCACATTCCTATAAAAAAATTACAGTCTATATAATTTTTACCTTACGGACCATGTAGAAATGTATTTTTAAAGTATTTTTATAGTATATGAATACACAAACTTCCCATACTCATCTTAAATAAACACATGAACATTTTTAGTGTGTTAAGGTCACAGGTAAACTATATTTCTTAGATAGATTTCCTCTGAGGATCTCTGTGCATTATTATGACATTATTTTATTTAATTAGGTTTATTTTAAAGAAATATTCTGTGTTTCCTCTTTACCTTCATTGTAGTCCCTCAATGTGTTGCATACATTTGAATAAATAGTAATAATCTCTGTTTTATCTTTCAGAAAACTAGTTTAAAATTAAATTGCATTACATTTTAAACCTACTTATAGGGATAAAATTATTTAATATTAAAGATTATATTCAATATTATAGGGGGTAGATACAGTTATTGATGAAATATGGAAATGATACATAATAAAAGTTCATAAACCAGGACAACAAATGATGTCATACAGAAAATAAAATAAGAAAAATGCCCAGAAATGGAAACTCTCACTTTTCCAGTCCTTAGTGTGCTTATCATCATAAAACAAAAATAGTGAACAGAGGCTTCAATTACTTGGATAATTAGGTTCCTTGGGTTGGTGCAGAAAAATAGACCATTTATTAAAGGACATCACAATAAGAATCACAAAGAGTAATGAACATCCTCTGGGAAAAAAAAAATATATCCCTGAGTAATTAACAATGAAAAATTTCCTGGGGGGAGATGAAGAAAAATAATGAAAATAATAAAAATGTTTTTCAGTTAAAAAAAAAAAATGTAGCCTAATCAAGGTGCAAAGAAGAAATTCCTGTTTAAAACAGGAAAAGGAGTGCTGGTTAATCTTGTATTGGCTGGGCAGATGGTAAGGGTGTATGTAAGAGCTGCTAATGCAGCGAACTTTATTTCATTCTAAATTCTGTACCAAGGTCTGACATGATGAGAAGCTTATGCAGATTTAGTAACCTTATATGGTGGCACATTTGGTCACATCAGCTTTCAGATATACATATTATAGAAGTCTAAAGCTGCAATTAATCAGTTCAGTTGTGCTGTGAGAATTCCATTCCATTCCATTTCTTCTTTTTTTTTTTTATAATCTGTTTCATCTCAATTCTCTGAGCACTGTTTAGGGCTGTGATCAGTGAATTTTAAAGTATTAGCATTAGCTGCAGTCTGTTAACAGGTGTTTATTTAGTTATGCCTGGGAGTGAAATGTTTCTCCTGAGACTACAGTCTGAAGGAACTCATTTGCTAGATAATTTTCTACAAGGGTGTATATTTTATTTTATTTTATTCTTATTTTATTAATCTAATAGAAACTTGGTCTAGGTTCTAATGGCCTTAAGTACCATTCTGGCAAAGGCAGAAACTGGGATAACAATGCTACACAGAAAAGATATTGACAGCCATAGGCAATCATTGTCAAAACATTTCTGATCTGTACTCCAAGTCATGTGATTAAATGCTGGCCTTTTTTGTAAGACAGAGATTGATTTAGCAGTCAAAATGTGTACACCACACTTTAATTTCTTGGTTTTTGTTTTGTTGGTTTTTTTTTTCCCTTGGTTTAATTTCAAGATAGCTCTTTGTTTCTGTGAACATATATGGGATGGTCTTGCTTGTTTTTTTTTTTTAATCCTTTCAAACTGGCACTTGAGAACCCCTCAGACACTCATATAATTCTTGGGGACACAGGGTGAATTCACAATAAACAAATGTCTTGAAAGAAGACGAAAGAAGGGAGAAAGAAATAAAAGTCCTCAACTCAAGAAAAAATCATTGCACGTGCTAACCAATGGAAAGCAACACCAAAGTAGCTTTTCTGAATAACAAATTGCCACTCAAATTTTCTTGAAATTCCCTTTGAAGACTTTTTTTCCCACTTATCATTGTATATTTTTGTATTTATTTCAGCTTTGTTCTTTGTCCCAACGCTCTACAGCTAAAAAAATGCACCGGGCTCTGGAAGTATTTGGAAACACATTTGGAACAAAGAATTGACACAAGTATCGCAAAAGTTAAACATAACTTGGAAGGTCTTTTTGTAAAATCTGGACACTACCACTTCTTATCTTGGCAGGATTTTTGAAAGGAACAGACTCTGAGTTCTGTTCTTCTGGCTCCCTATTCTGCACGCATGATAATATCATTTCAGGATGAGATTTTTAAATTCCAAGTTAACTACATTTTCTAGCACATGCCTCTGTATAATCATTATAAACTTTGTGCTCCAGAAACAAAGTTTCTGAAGCAGGAGTTATAATGTGCTTAAGTTTGTGCTTGCTAGGACTTAGATGAATTTGTAACACTAGAAGAGCATTTTAATTCTAATAATAGATGATTTACAGAACCTGAAATCTTATTTCTAAGCCTAAATTCAGGATGCATGTATAAATATTTCCTACCCAGGTTTCACAGGCACGTGGTATGTCAAAACCTTTCCTGAGGGCTGAAATTTGAGCCACTGTGCAATCTTACTGCATACTTCAATGTTACTGAGATCTCTTCACTTAAAGATTATTGACTTAAAAGAAGATTATTCTATAACTACATTTGTCTTAATTTTTTGTCTCTTTTATCCACTTCTTTTCCAATGTGTAACAAAGACAACAGGTGATGATGAAGGCTAACCTAACTGCAATACTAGTTCTATCCTGCAGTGCTGACTTCATTCAGAATGGCCTGAAATGATGGGAATTTTCTCTGTTTAATGTAGTGACTTTGATTTAGATAATACATCAATAGAAACTAGTTTGATTCAGATGCAACAAAACTTTAGCATAATTTCTTTTTATCATATATCATGTGAGCTGTGGCTATCATATATATTGTACTTTGACTATAGTGTTATCTTTTTTCTCACATGCATGCAGACAAATCATACTGCTTATACCAATATAATCTCTTTTCTTCCTAATCTTTTTCTAATGTTTGGTATTTGTATTAGTGCTGAGTAGGACAGAAAAAAATGTAAAATGTAGCTTGAGATCCCAAAGGAATTGCAAGTTGGTGGAAAAGCAGCTATTCAGGCGCCAGTTAAATGCTTTGTTATCTAAAACCTCAACATCAAACTGGAAATTAGGTATGAGCCTATGACAAACCTAAATCATTCTGGATCAGCATCTGAGGACCAGACCTATAACACTGGAAATGGCATTAGACAGGTATTACTGGATCACTGCCAGTGTGAAAGAAACAGCTTTATGTGTCCTATGCAGTATCTCTGTATTGAGGTACTAAATTATGAAGAGGATCTATAACAGTTAGCCCTGATTAGAAATGGTGTTACCCAGACCATGTTAAGAGTCAGTGAGGAATGATTTAACCGATCTAGTTCCATTTTAAGGATGAACCTCTAGTAAGTGTAGGAAATTTAAGACTCCCAAAACAAGGTTCCTTTAGAATAGAGTGGCTTGATAAAAAACACCACTGCCCAGACACTACAGTGATAGAGTAGCAAAAAGATTTTATTTATCAAGAATATGAAAAAAACAACAAACCAGACATCCAGCAGGCTTTATACTATCCACATATATCCAGAAAAAAGCTGGAGTGAACCACTGTTCACCTCACCTCCACCAAAAGCAATCGTGGTTTTGATCTTACACAGGCAAGTTGCACTCTAGTTTCAGATTCCCTCAACTCAGCACCTGTGGGTTGAAGGGACACTCAACACCTCTTAAAGGGATTAACTGACCAAGGAACACCCAGTAAGCTCACCAGTCAGGGTTTAGGAGGAGCTGTGAAAGGCCACCCTCACACAGAGGATGATGAAAAGCCACTGTATTTTATCGTGACAGTCTCAAGCAGATACAGAACACACCACAGCACCAAGTGAACTAATATGGGTCCACACTAGCTGCACCTATCACATATTACAAATACACAAAGCTTATTTTTGATTGCCTTATTTCTACCTATTTTTAGGTCAAGGCCTTCTTTCTTCTTGATTTTCCTGTCTTCAGTCTACTACTTATGAGGCAAGACCAATTTAATTTGTCCAGTCAGGGGTCTTGTCATGCCTGCCTCAGTATTGATCCTTATTTCTCCTGTCATGGTTTTGGCATTTGTCACTCCACCTGCTTTTTCTCCCTAATTTTTTTTTTTTTGTGATATTTGAATGCACGTGCTTTGGTCTGTGTCACCAGCTAAACTGAATACAAATCACACCAAATTTTTTTCCAGGGATATCTATTTTTTTTTTTAGAGCTTTCTTTGACCTTTTTTCAAAAATGGAAACTGCACAAAGGCAAACCAGAAGCCACAGTGGGTACCAGTCTATCTCCCATAGCGGAAAACAGGGAGAATGCAATTGTAGGGGTTGTATGAGAGTGTCTATGTGACATTCAGACATCCTTTCTAAGAACCAAGCAGTTGGATTTCTGGGCAGGAGTGTGACTCAGGAAAAAGCTTTCTGTTCTGAAGCAGTCAGTAAGACTGAAAGGAGGTAAAATACTGAAATAAATGGTATATATATGTATATATACATGTATATAAAATTCAACAATTTCCAAACAGATAGGGAGACTGCGTCAGATTCACAAATGCAGGCATCTACAATAGAAGGACCCTTAAAAATATATATATATAAGTTTCTAATATAGTCAGTCAATACAGTTAACAAAGCTTAAAAAAGCAGTATCATCTGAATGCAGACACCAGAGGTGCCATTCAGTGGCTTTAAATTGTCTACCATTATTTCAGAAGTCCTAGGTTATTTTTGTGTGTCTTTAGTTGCTGTTTCAGAAGGGCAGAGCTCCCTTGCACAGCCTGTGTCAAATATCATAGCCCGATATGGCTCTTTGTGTACCCTAACATGTCTCAAAAGCTACTCAGTGACCATTTTCAGGCATCTGAATAAATTTATATATAAAATGTGCATATATATTCCCTATAGTTTAAATATATTTAAATTTACATTTTGTAATTTTAATTTTAAAAGCACAAGACAGGATAACGTGCAACTGTCAGTGTTCAAGAAAAATTGGTTCAAAGATTCACTGTTCTGACCCAGGTTATGGTTAGCTAAGACAAGCTAAATTCAGAATGTGCTTGTTGTCTAAACTGCTTAGTTGAGTACATAGAATTTAAAAAAAAAAATCCAACAAACTGAAGCACTTGATAAAGCACAATGGCCAATAGTCAACATGATTGCATACACACCTAGCACACACCCAAGCATTTTGCCTTTTGAAGGACAAACTGGACCTTGCAAAAGAACAAAATGTTTTCAAGCATGTTGCCTCCCATCTAAAACTGAGAATCTGTGTATCCCTGGAACAGGTGTGGCCCTATTCACACCAAAATGACCTTATACTTAAAAACTGAAAAAGACTGGTCAGAATAATAGATTCTTTGGAAGAAAAAAAAAATTTGAAGTTTGTTTTGTGTTGGTTTAGATTTGGTTTATTTTTTTAAACGTCTATGAGAATGTGAGACCAGTGGTTGCCACTGTTGAGAAAAGAGGGCACTATTTTAAAACTCACATTTTTAATACAACATTTTTCATTAAATGCATTAGAAATTATAAATTAAACCAAGTTTTTTAAACTCAAAAAGCATTTTAGGTATTCATAGTCAACTCTAGGCTGTTTCTGCAAAGGCAGATAATAATCTATTAATGAATGATCAAGTTCCTAGCCCTGGAAAGCATTGCTGACATGTATCTTTCTAATTTAATCCTTCAATTTGAATAGTATTTTAGAGGTAGCTAAGGGTTAAAGTTAGATGATGAGTAATAAACTATGTATATTATGAGATTCTGTGCATTCTTTTGTTTTTGGTTTTATGTCTCCTTTGGCACAGTTCAAATCTGACTATAGGGTTTTACAAGATTTCTCTTTTTTCCCCTCTTCCCCTTCCTTTTTTCTTTCTTCTTTTCTTAAACGTCCCACATTTCTAAATAATGTAAGTATCCTGGCATGTACCATCTTTGACAAGTCAGAACGATTATTTCTAGAGTACTGTCAGGTTAGATAAGCTTTCCATCTTGTGTTAAATCCTGTGCTGGAGTGCTTAATTCTAACACAACCTTCCACAGTCTGACAGCATGACATTAGGAATCTACTGATACATGGAGGAAGCACATCTGGAAATTGAATGATTCATTGAACTTTTGGGACATGTCTTTCTCTATAAGTTTCAAAATTTATTAGCATAATTCATGTTAAATAATGTAAAGTTCCATAGCATGAAGAATTTTTCAGGTACATGATGGATATTGATATAGATAGATATATATGTCTACATGTATGTGTGTGTATCCATATATATATTTATGTGTGTAAGCAGAGACATAGCAAGAGGCAAGTATTAAAGAGATTCATATGCTTATATTAAAATTATTTTTTCAAATAGGTTCAAAAAAGGACATTACCATAAAGGTTTATCTGTTTGGTTTTTTCGTATTATTATTATTATTATTATTATTATTATTATTACTATTATTACTACTACTATTATTACTATTATTACTATTATTATTACAATTATTACAATTATTACCATTTCCTTCGTGGCTTTCTGTTTCTGTTGATACTGGAGATTTATTATACATATATATTTACTGTTTTTTAGTATGTTTGTCAGCTGTTGAAGGCCAGCTATATTGTAGTATAGGTATGGAAATACATATGGCATGTCCCTGTACATAGAAAGAAAATTTGACCACGAACTTATGGAAATTCTTGGCAAAAGTAGCAATTCAATTAACTCCACAGCTATGAATAACTGAAAAGAGGTGACTGTGTCACAATACTTTTTAAAATGCTTTGCACCATTATACAACCTAATTAATAAATGATTTCTCAAGAAAAAAAGTGAAAGATTTGAACCAAGAGGAGAAAAATTACTGAGATTTTCAGAACTGGTTTAAAGCAAATGAATCAACATGACCAGGTTTTTAAGCCTTAGAAGACTGGCAGATTACAATCCCATAATGTCATGGGAATAATATGACATAATAACATGAGAAAGCATGAGGAAAATATTTCTAAAATTCAGTAGCAAGAAATAAATCTAGATAAATTTAGAATTTAGAATAGAACTGAAACACAGTTGCTTAATAATTATGGGTTTTAGTCATTATCAGATGTGCAGGATTCTCTCTCACTTGAAATCTTTATCCCAAAAAGACAGTTTTTCACTGAAAATCCTGTTTCATTGCAAAACTGTGAACTTGACAGAGGAACTTTCAGGTGAAATTCCAATGTGCTTGGTTGTAGAAGAAATCAGAATAGATTAAGACAATTATTCCTTCTGGTTCTTGGGTTGTTGTTTTTTTAATATTCTACTTTGCTGATGCCTCACCATGAAATCTTTGGCATGTCAATGCCAGAGGTGTGAATCAGGTGAAAACTTAGGAGAAAAGAAAATGAAGATAAAAAAAGAACAGGAAATTGTCTTTGTTTTGTGCTTGATGGAAGATTTCCATGAAACAAGACAATGAACTAAAATGGATTTGGAAAAAAAAAAATTCAATTGATTTCACCTATCTATCTTGCCAACAAATAGATTAGGATGGTTTTTGTTGCTTGGTGCGAAGATGAATGTATACAATAACCTTGAAGGAATAATTTTTTACAGTCCTGCCTCAGCTACTGTAATCCTTTTAGCCTTGTACAATTTAAAAATTAACCCTCCTGTTCATCTTTCATACCCACCCATCTATTGTTCATGCCTCAGCCTTTATAAATTTCTAATTCCTTGATGGACAGTGAGAGATAGCCTAGCAAATTTCTAGTTGTATGCAATGGAGAATTCTGTAGGTCTCTAAATTGTAACTTTAATCAGTTCCTCTCTCAGACAAATGGTTCAATTAATATGATTATATATAGGTATAGCTGCCCTGTCTATGAATACAGGACAGCATTTCTCACACTGAATGAGACTGAAATTCCAAGAGGCATGCTATGTCTCAAAGAAAAGTTAATTTCTTGCAATTAAGAACTGCTTTAGGAATGTTGCTGGTAAAATCCAAGCCTAAATCTAATAGTTATTTGGCAATTACATTTCTGCTGGTGAACATCCAAATGTTAGAGCAAATAATGACACATGCATCTAAAATATTTTAAATATTTTCTCCTATGTCACCCAATTTGTCCTGATCTTTTAATTTTTTAGCCCACTATATGCTATGTTATCATATTTTACATGCAATTAACCTTCGACTCAACTGAAGGATAAAACTTGTAATTTCAAAAAAGTCCATACATTTTCTTTTTCCCTTGTCATAGAATATTAATTGTTGCTATTTAAAGAAATTTGAAAGAAATTCAGCATGGATGATACTGCAAATTGCAGCATTTATAACATGGATATTGTCTTAGCAGTAAGATAGATATTTTTCATTAAAATTACAATCTATTATTTATACTACTAATAAATAGGTCTAATGAGTGTATCATACCATAAATATTGCTGACTTTATTTAATAAAGGGTATGAGGATTCTGAAAATTCTGTTTTGAAGTATCTAACTTTACTCTGAAGCAGAAAACAAAATCTCTAGTTTAGGTTCCTAAATACTAGGGCAGAATATCAGGACAGAGAGGTATCTCAAAATGGAATGTAGAAACCAACATTCAGGAGAGCAAATATAGAGGCAGAGCTGTATCTCTTCCTAAGGTGTTGCCAACAGGACTGCCACTTGGAACAGACAGTCTGGAAGTGTTCTGGTGAAAGGAGGCCAAAAGGCAATTCTTCTCCAAAAGGAAATGTAATCTGTATTAAATTCTGCTCACCAGGAACATATCCTAAGTTTTGATGATAACGAACACTGATATCATCTTCATTTTGTCCAGTGTTAATGCGTAATTGGTAGGTTCTGAATGATACCAGGATTTGAGCTGTCCAGGCTCATAAATATGAGATGTATACAGAGGTGCAGCTTAAATAGTGAGGTAAGCATCAGAAATAAAAGTCCTAATATAGGTTAAATGACACTGAGTTGAAAGGAGAGATCCTCAGGAACCAACGCATTTAGCCTGTGATGTCTGCTGAATTCCATCTCCAAGGACTGTGGTTGCTTGTTGCCTCTAATAAAAATTATGTTTTCACCTTTTATGGGTATCAGTCACTTTATGAATTGGAAATTAATTTTGAAGAACACAAGCTATTGCTCCTCAATATAAATAATATAAATAATAAAGAGTAACAGTATATTTTTAAAGTACTGCATATATTAGAAACTAATTGCATGCAGGATATCACTAACCACAGTTAATTGCCATTGAAGAATGTAGATTGCAATTTTGCTGTTTGATTAATGAAAGTTTAAACCCCTTGAATTCTCTTTGTTCTTTGTAACCATGATTTGGTATTTATAATATTTTAAGATAGGCTTTTTTTCATGGTGTTTAAATACTTAAGGGGAAAACCCTTTAGACCTCAATATTGTAATTTGCAGACTGTAGTTTTTAATGAGAGTTTTTCAGTTGACTCTTTAGGCATTGCTTGTTCATTATCTCATCTGTGACCTTCAAACATTCTGGAAGGAGATATTGAGAAAATACCGTTTCTACTTTTAGCATGTTTGTTTTACATACATCGAGGTCTCTAAATGATGATAGGGAAGGCAGGAAAGAAATGCCATCAGTAGAGTATTTCTCTTACTGTGTCATCCCACTGACCCCCTCTTCTGCCACCTTCCTGTGTGCTGCTCTCTGCAATAGCTGTTTCTAAAGGACCAGATGTCTAATTTCTCTGTGTCTCGTACCTTGCATCTGGATATGATACAAGGATCTTGTCAGAGAAAGAGATTAGAAAGGATGGACAATGTAAAACTATGGGCAAAAATGGCCTTTCAGTAGTGATTGCCTCACAGAGCTGGATTTTACTAGACATTGATAAGGCTGGGCTGCAGGACGTTCTTCAGGTTATTTGAGTGCATGGTCACCAATGGCGAGGGCATTAGCTGTGAACCCTAGCTACCTTAAGCAAATACTAAAAAGAGAACTAGAAAATATGTGACTAGAATGATTGTGGATATCTTCCCATAAAAGAGAGCCAGATGAAAAACTTATAAGGCAAACAAATGCTAATCCTTAATGAGGAAACTGAAGATGGGAAAAAGAAGAAAAAATATTCTAGAAATAGAATGATGTTCCCTCCTTTCTTTTTATCTAGCAAAGGCACAAGCATGATTGCACATACATTTGTACCATCTCAGTATAGCAGATACTCTTTATCTTTGACCTTGGAGAGATAAGATGCCTATTTAGGACACCTTTGGTAAATTAATTTCCATCAAAGGCATAAGGTTTACTGTCTATGCTAAAAGAAATCATTGAAGACATTATGACATTTAGACAGCAAGATCTATGTTCCTCCATGTCCACATTAGCCCAGAGTCAGCTGTCTTACCCATGAGAATATAAAATCCCTTCTTCAGAAAGATATCCATGCAGGCAACAAAGATCAGCAGATACCCAACTGTCCTTATCTTTGTAATTAAACTAAAATTAAAGTGGTTACATATATTCAAAGGGAGAAATACAAACATTTCTAGGGGAGAAATACAAATATTTTGATAACAGATTAATTTACCCGGACAAGTAAAAAGATAAAATTTATGCCTTGAAAATATACTTTTGAAAATAGGTATGCATGTATTGCCTCCAATATTACAAATATCATTAACCAAAAATGAAGGTATGAGTTGCTGCTTCCTAAAATTCTTATGCATAATTTAACCTCAGATATAGAGGGAATAAGAATAATTCAATTCCGGATTTTTGAAAGGTAAAAGGTACAAGGACTGGTGGCACTAACACTTCTAGATCTAAGTGTTTTGTTCTGAGGCACACAGCTCAGAAAAACAAAGGCCTCCTCTTTCCTTCAGTAATGAAGGAAAAATCTATTGAACTTATTAGCACCTTTAATTATTTATGGCATTTGGGATGAGTCAGAAAGCTATCCATTTTGTTATTTAATAACTTAAATGATTAAAGTTTCATTGTATCATTGATCAGCCAGAGGCAGTTGTGCTGAAAGCTTGATCTATTCTGTTAGATAGTAGGCAGCTCCTGCAAGATGTTTGAGAAATATCTTTATCTTTCACATTTGAAAAGCTGCCATCTGGAGCTGTATCCCCACATTTTGCTGAGCAGCACTCTCTTGGCTAGGAAGCAAAGTCATATGTTCTTTTCGGGATAGCTTATTTATGGACTTTTGAGCTTCCCGTCACCAAGTAATTTTCAGTGCAAGTCAATCTTCCAAAAATGGGGATTTGCAGGGGCAAATCTCCACAGAGATTGGACGGCTTTTCATATCGAATGGTCTGAGTATATCACCTCTGCCTAGCCAGTTAATCCACCATCTTTTCTTTTTCAGAGTTTTTGGTCGGTATTTCATATGAACTGATAAGAAAAATAAACTGGATGAAACTGGAGCCATAGCCTTTTGCGTAAACTGGTGCAACAGAGTTGTGATTTGAGATAGGCTGGTCACGCAGTGCAAGCAGTCACTGCTTTCTAGTTGTCCATGCATGTGACATTGCTGAAATACCCGCTTTTAGAAAATATTTTGATCCAAGTAAAACACCTTTTTTCAGGCCAGTGGATAAAGTAGTATACAAATAACAACTCTTCAGCTTGGCAGCTCTAATTAGAATTCTAAGATAATACACTAAAATATTTTTAATGTCAGTTAGTTTTGGGAGTTTATGGGGGTTTGTGTTTTTTCCCTTATTTTCCTTGAATCACGACATACTCCTTTTTGTGATGTGTCATTAAGTTGGGAAATAAACAAATCACTGCTGCAGTCCTGGCATTAATAAAATCCTATACATGTGACAATATGGGGTAGTAGATATTTTGGAAGCGAAAAGGAATGTTTACTGTGTCTGCGCCAGAAAAAGATGTTTAGCCTACAGCTATTTCATGGCAGTATTAGTGTCCAAGATCTGAAAGCAATGGAATAGATTTAGCCTGCTTGTAGACTTTTGTTGTTATTTTTGCATGGAAAATATCAGCAGACAGAAAGTCTGAAAAGTCCTTTTATTCAAACAGTCATTGCATTTCAGGAATAACAAGAAGCATAATTGTTTACTCTGTATAGCTTCAGATAAACCCCTGTAAACCTGCTTTCCTCCACTACTCCTCCTTCCTTTTGCTTTTCTTTTCTCTAAGTAACACTGAATTCAGTGAAGCATAAGCTCAACTGATATCTATCTCAATTGATTAACTGTCTAAAAGATTTGATTTTCAGAATAGATGCCCAAGAGAGATCCAATTCATTAGTGGTTGTCCACATGTGATTAGAAACTGTGGGAGGTCTAACCCCCTCTTTTAATTGATCCAATTTCATATTCCTCATGGTCATTAAGTGTGTTAATGGTAACTTAGCACCTGCATTAAGAAACCAACTTAACAGCATCCTACAAATGACTTTAAGTCAGCAGGTGCCAAATTTACAGGGGAAAAATGACATGATTTCTGCTCTAATGTTACTGCAGGAGGGATATGAAGTAATAAAATGTTGCAATTGTTTAATCCATCATGATCAAGCAGCCATCATTTGATGATAACATGATTGTTATATAATAACTATCCTTTGTTACTTGATTGCCCCTTCTTCACTCAAGGGTATCATTCCTTTTTTTATGTTAATAACTACATTCATGTATGCTACTCTGTAAGGAAGTAAGACTTTCCACTTTCTTTACTATAATGATATCATAAGATTGAAGAAGCTGTTTTAGCTGCAGGTTATGCCAGAAAAACCCACAGGTTCTTTATTATTATGCTGTGTTTACACAGGCATTTTACTTGAGAAATCTATTTGTAAATCATATGAAAAAGGAAGCTCTCATTTTAATAGCATGCTACTTTTAAGGTTATTTTCATTCCAGCAGGATTGGCAGTACTTTAAATAAATGTTGACAGAGAATTTAAGACAGATTTTGGGAGTGGTTATAGCAAATGTTCTACTGCTACATTAGTTTTTAATGAACGATCTAAGAGTCAAATGTTTCATTTAAATATATTGTATCTTAGTTTCTTGTATTGTATTGTATCTTTATTTTTTGTATCTTAGTTTCTTCCTCAAAATACATCTGCAAGATGACTGCATAGATAAACACCACAAATGCAATTTCTTGGAATTGTACCTCTTCACATGCCCAAATTTGCCCCATTCTGAGCAGCCATATGCCTAAACCCTGCTTGTTTCCAGAAAATATCTGGAGAAATGTCTGTGCTCCCTGGAGTGTTCAGTCTGTGAAGCATTCTGACAATGGCATATTTAGCATGCACCTACTGGATTAGGTTGTCATACAAAATGGAGCCACTCTAGGCTTTGTTACTGCACAACAGTGTCATTGGCAATAATTTCCCAAAATGTCTGGGAAATCAAAGAGCATTCTGAGAATGAAAGAGAATCAGGTCTGTTTTAAGCTGTGACAGTGGGTAAAGTGTACAAAGACAGAAGGAAATACCAGAACTGTTCCTTGCAATTGGTGAGCAATTAAGGAAAAATCAAGTAGAAAAATATGGAAGACATGTCATGGGGGAATGAGATTGAGGTGGTAAAGAATGTTACATTAAGAATGTAAGGGGAAGAAAGGAGTAGAGAATGTGAGATGCAAAAAGTAGGGTTTAGGGTGTTGGCTGGCAGGATAACAGATAAATGTCATCCTTTCAGAAAATGAACGCAGTTTCTAATATTTCTACTGTTACAGAAAACCAACCTTATTGGCTTCTGGGCCAACACAAAATATATAAATACACTAAGTATAAACTCTAGGCCAGATGTTTTTTTCAGAAAAGAAAAGATTGTGCTGTGAGTTACAGGAAGACCCAGCAACCTGTGGCAGCAGCCAGGTGACTGGATACTCAGAAGCGCAGCTGGACCTGAGGGTCCTAGACTTTTGCACGCTTGGAAAGGGAGAATATAAAATCCTTGGATTTCCTTAATTTAGGGTCCCTTTCCAGAGGCACCTGGCTCTGGCTATTATTTTGTTGTTTAGTTCTTGCACCAGGAATAAAATATTTTAAATATCGAGATGCCTGAGACTGAGTTTGGGAAACTTAGGGTAGAGATGGTATGGACTGTGGGAATGGGGTGTGTGGGGAGTTAAAAGGAGCACCTGTTGTTTCACTGGAGAGATGCCCTGTGAAGGGCTGCAGTTCCACTCAAGTTGTGTGGTTGTGGCTGCCAGCACGGCTCCTGGGTGGTCAAATGGGAAAACTTCCTTAACAAGGGGAACTATGTTTAGATGAAGACAAGCATATCTGAGAAAATAATTGGGATGCCAATTGCTATCAATTTCTAGTTCTTAGATGAATATGGAACTGTCCTGACAAAGGGCACATATTTGCTTCTTTCCTAGAAAGGAAAAAGCATTTGGCTTGGTTATGAAGGCCTGTTGCTTCCTGCTACCCTGCAGGAATGGTGGGAAGGAGGTTTGGTTCTACAGTCCTATAGCTGGACTCTGTGCTTACCTGAGAAAAGACAGCTGAGACGTGGTATTAACTGGCACTACTTGAGAGAGACCAAGGTTGTCCCCTTCAGAGAGGAAAAATGAGTTATTGGGTGTTGAGCCAGTAGCTCTGTGTTCTTTTACTTTAGAATAACATGCTCCGGGGATTCATCCTTTGCTTATTAATTCCTCAGGACTCAGACTCTTTAGGCGAATTGTTTTGTCAGACCTCATTTGGTGATTGGTTTAAAAAAGAATAATTAGTTAAATGTGAGCTTCATATAAATATTTACATATATGTTTAAACACATATTCTTATACAGTGATATCAGATTTGTTTAATAAGTTCAGCTGAACTAACAGATTGTCATTTCTGGCATAATGGTGTGTAATCAGCAAGTTTCTCTGTTAAAGCTCAGAGCACAAGTTTAATATGCAAAGAAAATGTAGAATTCTTCATGCTTGTATTTTGCTTTTTGGAACTGACAATATGAGTATAGCTGGTTCAGGAAGATGTAAAATGTGATTCTGTTAATATTACCTTACATATTAAGTTTATATAATCCTTATGTTTCCATCTGTGTCACATTTTGATACAGAACAAAAATGTTGCCAGACGTTTTACAATTATGTAGTTAAATGGAAAAGTGTTGGAACCATCTGTAAAATCCCACCACAAAGAAAATCTAAATGTTTAGTATTTTTATTCTTTTTGACATAAGTCCAAGAAATTGCAAGGAGGGATCTAAAGAAGAATACATGCAGCAATAAGAGGAAAGAATGAAATCACAAGTTTTTGTAACAGTAATTCACCCAGAATGCAGGCATTTGGCCTCAGTCTAGTAGAGACAGGAAAGGGTATAGACTTAAAAGTTTTATATGTACATATGCAGGTATATGTCTAAAAGTTTTCATATGACTCAAAGAGCATGGCTAAGCAGAATTCTCAATTTTTTTTTTCAAATTCCTGACCTCCTTTTCCTGTTTTTTTTTCTGATCTTCTAAGTAGAAATTAACAGAAGCCAAAGTAAGTAAAGTAAAAAAGGTGAGTAAGTAAAAATAATGATTATCCTGCTCTAGCCTTTAGGAAAACTTAAATCTGTTGAAACTTTTCATTAGTATTTCCCTGCTTGTCTCTTTATTTCTTGATGAATTTCCCACAGGGGAAAAGATTCTTATTAACTGGCTAATGAATACCTGGGTCATAAATATAAATTATGAAGATTCTGTAGACAACTTTTGGGTACAATGTGAATAATTTAATTCTTCATTAACTCCTTAGAGTGAATATTCTATTATCCTGCCAAGTTTTGATTTTATAGTACATTTAATTTAATCCTTATCCTTCTAATATAGTATCAAAACAAACAGCAACAGTTGCATAAATCAAAACACGTGTTGATAGTTTTCACAGAATTCCAGCCAAATTCTTAGTTTGCATAAACTGATTTTCATCTAACAAAGTCAGCGGTGAAATATCTTTTTACAGCAATTGAGGGCTTGGCTCCTTATAACACAGAAAATGTATTTCCTTTGGGACCCTACCTGATACTGCATTTGTAAATTGCTACAAGCCTGGTGCATCAATTGCCTGATGTGAGCAATTCAGACCAATATTTTTTTTTTTATTTCAGGGCAAAATGGGAAATGTAGTTTACAGTGAGAGAGCTTAGAAAAGCACGACTATAATTAGAATTATACAATGGATGAAAAATTGGGACTGTATAGTAGCTTCAGCTGATGTAGAAAAACACATTGTGCTGATTTTTTCTCCCTTCAAAAAGTGTTGCTTTATTCTAATCAGTGGAAAATCCATGAAAACTGATTGATGAAGATAGCTCTCTCACTTGTTAATGTACTTTATATATATATACAATAAATTTTCATAGGTTACCATTTGCATATCTATGTGCTGGATATTTTATTAGAATATCTATGATAATGAGAAGTGGAGAAAGCAACAAGCTGTCTTTATCTGGTCACAGGATTTGAATACACTGAACTGCTTCAGGAAAAAGAAGAGTACTCTGATGCTTTGGACAGAGCAGTGAGGGAAGTACAGAATATGCATATGTGCATTTGTCAGTACATATGGAGACACCAGAATTCAGGTGGTTTAATTTTCTACTGTATCCTACTTCTATAATTTGGCAAAACATTTGTACCCAACAGAGCAGCTTGCTTGCCTGTCTTCTAGGCTCAGAGAGAATTTTGAAATTTGGTGTACTCCAGGCTCTCAGAAGAACTCAGTCTGCCTACCAGGAAGACTGAGTGCTTCACAACATGCAGCAGTACCTTCCCTTTTGAAGTGTTCCAAAAAGAGTTGCTTGCTTTTTATGTTCTTACTGATTTGAGCCCTCACAGCAATTCCCTGAGCAACTACATTTTTTCTATTCCACATAAAAATAATTTGTCTTTCTACAGCTTAATTTGTGCCTTTGAAGTCATTAAGAGGCAGAATCAGGTCTTCTGCACATGCTTCAGGAATGAGACATTTGCAGAGCATATTCTTCTCTTTGGAGAAAGTGAGTACTCTTAGTAACTAAATATAAATGCATCATGCATTGTTATTACCAGGTATAAACATGCTTTCATGATGGGAATAATTTGGGTGATTACATGATGTTGGGACATTGTGTTTTTTAAGTTACAGTTGTGATTATTTGTCTTCATTATGAACATTATAATCAAATTTTGTATCTACTGGTACATATCTGCTATACATGCAATTCTTTTCTTAATTGGCAAAACAGTTAAAATTTAAATAGTTTTCTAACACAGCACTCCTTTTTCCCTAGGTTCAAGTGTTATGTGTTTCCTTTTTATAGTTCATTTTTCATTCCTTTTGTCTCTAAACCGATTGGAAAGAAACATGCTTGAATTGCTTGAATTAACTTGCTTGGCTTAAAAGTTCATACTTCGGCAGTGTTTGTATCAATGATCAAAGATTTAGAAATTCCTTACATTCTAACAAGAGCAGGTCTATTATGAGTAAATATTTAAGTTGGGTGGAACCTCAGTAGAATTCTGGGCCAGCCTATCAATTTCAGATACTGGGCAGATTAAGTTCCTCAAGATTTTAGGCAGCCAGGTCCTGAAACTCCCATCCAGTCTCTCTGGGCAAACTACGCCATTGTTTCACTGCTTTCATTTTGAAAAATTTTCCTTCCAGCAAATCTGATCCTTACACGGTTTAGTTTGTGCCCATTGCACTTCACATTGTGCTTGTATCAAATAATGGTGCAGGTATTCTTGGAACTGCTTTTCTTTAAGGAACTTCACAATTTGTCTTTTAGTACTGTCAAGCAAATTATTGAATTAGCAGACCTGAAAGATAACACCATTTTCTTGATCAGGGCACAATGTGATGTATGTTGGTTTTGCCAAAAACAAAGCTAGAATCTGCTAATAAATGCAAATGCACAAAGAGATCTCAGTCTGCCTTTATATGGTGGTTCATAATAGCTGCATTTAGTTATTATATTGCCTTTCTCATGCCCCCCATCATTTTTCACACAAATTCCCGACACCTTTTTCTTAAAACTTTCCTTTTTTTTTTTTTTTTTAGCTAATTTGTAAAGGGTTTTACATTCTTATTTTATGTAGTTCTCGTTGTCCTGCTTCCCTACCTGTTAGGAAATCAATGCATTATGTACAGGAAACTCCTTTCTTCAAATTTTTCATTTACAGTGGAAGAGACAGATGACAAACAAACAGACACTACAAAAAAAGTCAGTGCCCTGAATGTTAAAATGAAATCTTAGTTTTCAGTCCTTCTAGACTTACTATGCCAAGAGCTGAGATTTCACTAAGGTTCTTGTTACACCAGGCAATCTGTTCTTCTGCAGAACTAGTTGTGCAATGTCATTTGATTGTATTTTGTCCAGTAGTGTTCTACTTACTTGAGAGTTTGGGGGATTTTTTTCTCTTTTTTTGTTTTTTTTTTCCACAATGCATTTCCACCTTTTCTGTCTTCTTATAAAAGTACTTACAATTTAATGGGTCTTCTAATTGAAGTGAAAGGTGCTTGTGTGCACTTAAAAACAGCTTTCAGTGAATTTATCATGTACCAGTAATAGAAGAGCTGTCTTTCTGTTATTAGCACTGCAGAATAAACCTGTGGTTAATACCTTATTTACACAAACTGAAGACGTTGAGCGACCTTGAAGCTGCATTGTGTTCAGTGACCTTTTTATAACCCTAATTACCAGGGAATACAGAGCTTTAAAGAAAGACTAACATTTCACTTTAACATCCACGATAATCTATTATAAAGCCAGCTAAGTCAGCCCCCAAATACAGAGAAATGTTATTACATGCTCAGCTAGCTGTCAAGGGGCCATGAGTCAGTGGCTTACAGTTATCAAAAGCAGCAAGGTTGTTCAGAATTTCATCCAACAAAGCCAGCCAGCTTATGAAGGGATTAAGCACTCTTTGATTAGAACAAATGGAACACATCCTGCCCTTTTAATTAGCATTCCCTTTCACTTGGTTTAGCCTGGTAATTTGACACTCTTACTAGCCAATGCAAGAAAAGACTCAGTTGTGGCCTACCCATGAGTATCATAGCAGCAGTATATTAGTGTGCACTAGCTAAATTGTGAGCAATCTTGGAGATCATGCTCAATGTTCTATGAAAATCCCAAAGGCATAATGTCAACAGACAGAGTGTAATAATATTTAATGCAATGTGTGACAGCAGACTCCATGAGCCTTTAGGCACAATATATTGCCCTAAGGCCACAGTCTTTCTACCTTCTATCCTAGACAACCAGAAAGATTTTATGTCAGCTTTATTGATATTTTAGAGATTCATATTTTAATTTCTCTCTTGAATCAGTCACAGTAACCTGTGTTTGTAGTGGTGAAGAAATTAGTGAAAAATATGTTGAAAATAATGAAGTGTTCATATGAAGACCAGCTTGGTGTGGAAACACTCACCCTTGCCATGTTGAAAAGAAAGAAAACAGTTGTTTCATTGGAACACAAATACTGGCACCTTGATTTTGTACTGCCTTTCCTCACCTTTTCCCTGTTTTCCACTCCCTGATTTGGTGTCTCAGGGTGGATTGGTAGTCGATAAAGATTGAAGAAATTGCAGGTGAGAAACCTGCTCTCCAGACTTCAGTTGTGCCAAACTCCACATGATACACAGAATAATCTCTGGATCAAATGATCATCAGTGTTTTTCAAGCTGCCTATTTTCTCAGATACCTTTCATTGGCATGCATTTGAAATAAACCCACTGTATGTTGTCCCTCTTTGTCTCAAATCAGCTGCTTGAATGTTTACTTGAGAATGTCCTCCTGCTCACCTATATCCTGCCATTCCCTCCTTTCTTCTGCTGATCCTTCTGCATGATACTAAGTGCAAAATATCCAGGTTTCTTTAGCAAAAGCAGTGGTGACAGTCAGCTCATGTTTCAAGAGCAGGTGAGCAGGTGCTCATCTCCTACTCTCCACCTGCCAGCCATCACCCCTTCTCAGATCTGCCCTGTGATCTGCTTGTGTTATCACTCCCTAACACAGCTCAGCCAGAAGTATCTGTGTTAGAAAAGTTCTGACTTTTAAAGGGTTTGAGTTAACCAACATGATATTCAATTAATGGCTTGAGAAGTACGCATAATCTATTTCCATTAAATATTCAAATTTGACTTTTATCTTGTATTTGTCATTCCTAAAAGTACAAAAGCAGCATGGTATTTGATTTATATGGTCTTCTGCTAGACTCCAAAAAAACTAATTTAAAAATTTTTTT
This sequence comes from Fringilla coelebs, assembly GCF_963513975.1. Lineage (NCBI taxonomy): Eukaryota > Metazoa > Chordata > Aves > Passeriformes > Fringillidae > Fringilla > Fringilla coelebs. Next base: position 54,547,697 of record NC_140029.1, read on the forward strand.
TTTTAAGGTCCCTTCCAACTCAAGCCATTCTGTGATTTTATGATCGACTGGAGTTAGATTTCATGTATTGTCTCCCAAAGCTATCATTGTCTCCCACCACACCTTTATTGTCCTGCAGTAGAGCATCAAAGCAGACAGTATAGCCCATATTTTTGTAGATATTTAGACTTTCATTTTCAGTTCACACCAAGACTTTGGACTCACTAGAAATGCATGAGGGAACTTAGTTATCACTCCTCTCAAATTCTGTAAGTGGGCACTATTTTCTTAAGGCAGAAGAGCAGGATATTTGGTGTCTCTGCAGTATTAGATTTAGGAAAGTCTGCTGGGAATTACATAGAGTAGCCTGGGTGTTGTTCATTGGTCTTTTTCTTCAAGTGCTTCACCCTTTATTGGGTTATTTCCCTGCCTACAGGCAGGAAGCAGTATAAATTATTGTAAAAATCCCAGCAGCTGAAACTGCACTCTTATAACAGCTCTTACCCCTTTCTAAAGTATTTTTGTGTGACCCCTGACAGAAACATTCAAAGGATATGCTTTAAGTTCACTTTTCAAACCTCAACAATATTCTAAATCCTTTTACAAGGCAAAGTGTGCATGCTTAAAAAGTCTATGTTCTAAGAGACAATTCCAGCCCATTTTCAAGGATAGTATTTAAAAAAAAAAATGAACAACATTCAATATGGAAACTCTTTCTGAAGATGAAAAAAAAGAGTAAAATTATTTGCCCTTGAGAATGAATAATCTACAGAGAACACATCAGTGTAGGGTTAATTTTTTTTTTTTTTTGTAATTTGAAAAGAATTTCTGTTTTAATGAAAGAAAAAAATTATTTCAGATTGCCTGTCAAAGCAAGATCCTTTATAATGATGTATGAAATGCCACCACAATGATTTTTCTCCTTGATGTAAATTTTTAAAAGATGATGGGCATGTTTTGGTTTGGGCATAATAATTCAAGTCGTGCGCATCATTGTAGTTTTTTAACGTGTTTCTTGTTTTTCAGTTTTACATTAGGTTTTTTTAATGTATCCTGGGATGTAAAAATCATTTGAAAATGACAAACCGCCTTTTCACAGTTTCACATTTCAAAAAGAAATGTTCTTGAAGGACAAAACAATGAAATTAAGCGAAATAATTTCATTTTTCTCTTCTTTTTATAGAGGCTTTTTAAAATTGTAATGTTCTATGAAATAATACTTTCTAGATTGTATTTCTCTAATAGATGAACAGCATAGTATTAAAGTAATTGAATAGAAGCTGTAAGGTAGTAATTTAGTTTCAAGAATATTAGTATAGAAACAACTTAGGTAAGTTGCAGGATGAAATATAAAAATAATAATAGATGACATCATAGGGAAAGTGGAAAAGGGCCAAACAAATGTATTCAAGAATTTATCCAGAATGTGAGAAGAGGTGAAAAAAAAAAAAAAAGGATATAATTGTGGCTTATGCATTTCCTTAGATAAGTTCTTTCATATGTCAGGATTGAACACAGAGAAATACTGTGAAAAAAACACTGTTTCATTTCTCTTTTATGTGTGTCACAAACACCTACTAAAGAACTAATTACACAAAAACAAGGAAGGGTACACTTGTCATTTGCTAATATGACTAAAAAACCACTTTGATTTCACCTGTAAATATACACACATCAGACTGAAAAAAAATTATGAAGTAACATCTAGCAAACAAATTACCTGGGGACAATTCAATTGCTAGGATATTTTGTTCGTGTCCCACACCCCTTGATATTTGTATAAATACAAAGACAGTGCATATGCACACTCACACACATTTGTGTGTGTTTACAATGAACCCCATACATAAATATACTAGAGTGAAATATATAAGGAGACTCTCCACTAAAGGTGGAAATATTTGTGTATCTTACCAGGCATCTAGTTGTGGCCAGCTGTTCCCAACTTCTTGTTCATTTGCCTCATAGATGCAAACAATGAAATTCCATGATAAACTAATACAACTTATATTAACAATTCATAACTGAACTTCAAAAATATCCATTTTTAATCTGTGTCATTTAGTCTTCCAGATGCTTTTTGAAGGGGAAATTTTGAAGAATTTTTTTTTCCAGAATATATTTGGAAATTTGAAGTCTGGTGGTTGTTTTTAGATGTGAACCTGTATGTTTCCAGTTTTAAAGGAGGTCAGACTGTGTTTTCAATTAAGTTTAGTGGAGATAAACTTCAGCTGTAAGGTAAACAAATGGGCAGAAAGACTCTGGAGCATGCATATGATGGAAATGGAGGGATGTAAAAGGGCTGTCATTAATGTCTAATGACTCCTAAATAAAAGAGAAATGAAAGAAGCCAGTTAAAGATTAAACAATATATCTCTACTTAAGCTTAAATGGGAAACACAAATATTTGTTATTGCAATTTATATCTTATGATTACAGATTTGATGTGTTTGTGTATTGATGTACTAACTTATTATACACTGCATGTATAACAAATAATGCTAATTTAATTATGCCTGATCAAATTTATAGGGGAGGGAGGAACTAAAATTGCTTTCCTAGGAATGTTTTAAAAGGTTTGCAGAATAAAAGGAAACTTTGAAGTTAGACAGAATAGAGGAGGCTCTCATATCAGAAGTTGTTTAAGGCAGTTTATCAAAAAAGATGAATCGTTCTACTTGTTTTTGAAGATACTGATATTGGTAAAGGATATTAATAAGAAATTAATGCTTAAAAGGAATTAATCATTACAAAATCATTCTGAAATAACTTTAATAATAATACTATGACAATGAGAATGTTTAAGGGCTTGGTAAAATGTTGAGTGTTTCAGCTATGGTTAACTTTGTATGAATATTTAAAGATGCGTAGATACATTTGGATTGCATTGCAAAATTACTTTTGTTATCCAGTCATCAAATATTTTCTTCTTGAAAATATAGACACAATTCTTCCTTTATTTTTTGGTTTTTATATATTATTAACTTGCCAGTATTCTGTAGGTGATGAGTTACCATATCTATCAAATTTTAAATTTTAATCAGGAAAGTTCATGTGGCACAGTATGCCAACAGATTAAAAAAAAAAAAAGAAAAAAGAAAAAAAAGCTCAGAAAAAGCCACAATTTTTAAGAATCTAGAAAATGCCATCTGAGCATAACAGCAGATACATGTTCACCATAAACTTTAGAGATCTAATTTTTGCAAACTTTAGGTGCTTCAAATAAAAAGGAGAATTAATTCTACTTTAGTTAACTTTAATTCAAATTAAATCACAGAATGATTATACTATTCTTCCTCTTACTAATTTTTAGTGATAAATTGTGTAGAAAGAGATGTAAGTAAAATAGACTGGTGTATTCCTAAATTTGTCAAATAAGCATACTTTGCAATCAAACTTCCTGGAAGCTCTTTTTTGAAATCTCAAATATATATTGATGTATTTGAAACTATTTAACTTAAGTAAAATACTACTTCTAGCTCTAAATTTGGCAGGAATCATGGCTTCACAGATGCTCCTTAAGGAAATATTTTGTGGTACTGGAAATCTGATATCAAAAAGAGAGACCTACAAAGCTCACGAGACAGCTGGTGTTCTCTCTAATCATTTGATGTTCTGTCCATAGGAATTCACAGGTCACGTCCATGGTTTCTGAGCTGTGCCACAGCATTGCTCAGGATACTGCCCGTACTGGCAGCCTTTGGGTGCCACCATTAGCATCTGTTTAGGGAGTAACGTTGATAAAACTATAGATGTGTGTAGTGCAGAGGAGGCTCGTGTGTTGGAAAACTCCTTCCACTGAGGAATGGAAGAAAGAAAAGAGAAAGAAGTTGGGAAGCATTTTTGAGTTCCCTAACATGCAATTGTTTTCCTGAGACAGACTTCTATTGTGAAAGCAGCTGCAATACTGTATTGATAATTGCAAGTCACAGAGCATATAGGAATAGTGCATGCAACAATACAATATAGAAAACAAGATAAAGTTACAGCTCTTAAGTTTCTTTTTACAAAAATTAGTTACTCAGCAGAATCAGTTCTCTGCTAACTGACTAGTGAAAGCAAAACATACCCTACTCATGTGCTGACATATATCTTTCTGCAAAATATTGAACACTAGATTTAAAAAAGGCCAGAGGCAAATTTGGTGGTTTATGGCTTTGGAGGGATGAGGTCTATGTCTATCCTAGAAAATTAAGAACACAATTTGTTGGTCCTGAGGACAAAGAACATGGAAATTATTTAATCCATACAGCTATAATCTCTGCCTCTGATAAATAGATTTGTTCTGTTGAAAGAGATAGGAGCAATCATTTTAGCGACAGTGTATTCTTGTGCTCAGTCTTAGGAATACCTGAGGTCTTAACAGGAAAGTGCTGCCTGACCTGGACCAAATCTATGCTAACTGCTGAATAGTTTGGCCTTGTGCCCTAGCCAGCTCAGCATTATATGTATGGAGCTGACTGATTTCTAGTCCTTACACACTAACACTGTCCAGTGAAAGAAACGGGAAGAACTTCTATGAATCCACCACCTTGAAATCCCTCATCCCAACATTTATCATTCTCTTAGCTATTAAAAAGAAAATCTACCAATCAAACATTCCCTCCAGTCAAAAAAAAAAAAAAAAAACCTACAAAAAAACCTCCAAAAAAACAACTACTTGGCCAATGATTATTTTCCCAAGTAGACATGTCTCTGTCATGATCAGAGAACCAGCATGACTTATTTTCAGTTTATATTCAATAAAATATTATGCTTCTAAAATGTTTATACCATAATGCTAACATTTAAGTTTTTGCTTTCTCTCTTACAAAAGGCTTAGTTGATCTTTTGTGACACTGGAAAAAGACCAATTGTAACTGTCAATGTTTCAAGGTATGTTTTGGTTTCATGGGTTTTTTACTGAAGTTCTATGAAAATTCTAATATTAGGCAAGTGTTATATTGATCTGCTGGTAGATTGAACACTGGATGAAGTCCAAATTGGTTCTCTTACTTTTTCCAGGACAGCAGTGTTGGGCAGATGTGAAGCAGGATCATTTGCTGTCAGTGAAAATGTACTTTATCAGATCATAGATAATTACTGCTACCTAAAATAGCTCTCATATTTTTAAGACCCATTTCACTCTTCACTTGTCAGAAGTCTGATTAATAAACACAGGCACTCCTTTATTCCTGGCAGTTTTACAGCTTAGTGTCAAATGCATGTCTCATTTAGTTTTAGTTGTTTAGCTTCATATGCCTAATTAAACTACTGTAATGGAAACACAAAAAATTTGGAAAGAGTTGCCCCCAAAGTCTTCTGAAATCTGCAGCTGTTTCAATATTTCATTATTTCTGTAATATTTCTAAGATATTTAAATAATTAAGAAAGAAATTGCTATTTTAAAGCAGTAAAAAAGAGTTGGTGAAACATTTCTTTGTATGTGATTGCATATTCCAAATTTGTCATATGCCTCTAAGATAATTCTTTTATAAGTTTAAGGATCTTGGGAAGTGTAATTATATAATGGTACTGACCATTACATTTTTAATCTTACTTTTTGTTTGTCAGAAGAAATTGTTGTCAGAAGAAATTCCTTTAAAATGCATTGGGTCTAAGCTTCACACTGTGCTAGAGAACTTCACAAGTAACCTGTGTACTAAAAAATTATTAAAACCCTGTGCTGGATATAGACAACATAAATATTGATTTTAGGAAAACAAAGAGAGAGGCTTTCTTTTCAGGATATATTGGCTTCTTTGTGGCACTGATATTCACTGTACCATTGATATTCATTGTGCCATTTGGGGAATTTCTTTAGAAATACCTGGACTGGTAAAGGAAGTACTCCAAAGAACAGAAGTAAAACTGTACTGTGCCACATGTAAAATCATATTAACAGATACGTGGATTTAGGGACTCTTTCATATGCATGAGTCGTGGGTTTTATTTTCGGAGTTAAGATATGGGCAAGCAATCTCAAAGAAGGAAGCACCTAGCTCCTTGAAATTTTTTCTTTCCTTATTTACCTCCTATTAGGAAAACCTTCCTCATATGCCAGACCTTCATTTACATATCATTAAACTTTTTTTTTCCAAGAAGATGTCTTTTGGTAAGACTTAATTTTTAACTGAAGAGATCAATTTGGAATGAATACCACACTGGTGTACTGTCTGTAAGTGTTGTCAAAGATAGCATAGATTGGGCTGCACTTGACAGGGCCTGAGGGCAGTCACAAGTTTCACTGCCTCTGCTCAGCCCTTCTGTAGCGCTTCCCACCCTGGTGTAGTACTCCAGGGCACATATAGTATTCCCATGACAGCTGCTCTGGGACAATTTTATAGAATTTTTGAAGTTTTGTGTATGGATGTGTCATGCCATGAATGTGTCATACAATGGCTGTGCATCCAATAAAAAAAATGCAGTTTGTTTACAGATTCAGAGAATGAAAATCCCATCCACTCAAACTAAACTTAGGATGACAACCTCTGTTTCTGGGCTCCATCAAAGGCATATTGCCTTTCCCCACCAATTTATAAAAGCCTTCATACTTTTTTAGAGTAACTGGGAACCTAAAGTTTAGATAGATTGGATCCATGGTAAAGCTGCGCAACAGTTTAATAGTAAAAAGATGAAAACACTTAATAGTGTAGGATGGCATGACAGGAGAAAAAGTCCAGTTGGCACAAGATATGATATATCAGATAGTATAAATTCCTGTGTTCAGATATCTGAAATTCAGAAGTGAATGTCTGTCGCTTACCTCATGCCCTTGTGCCAGCTGCCCATAGCATTTCCTTTGTATATCTTCTGTGCACCCCCAAAAGTTTTGAGAAAATCAAATATTTATACCGAATCAGATCATATATACTTAAAATCATGGAAAATTGTCTAAATCTATATGAACCAGAGGATGATTTTAGTTATGACAGATGCAGTGTGCAGTATTGATGCTCCAGTTAAGCTTCAAATCCATTCAGAAAATAAAAGCTCTTTCTCAGCTATTTGTTAACGAGAGATAGTTAATTGAGGATTGCTGGAACTCTTGTTACATGACTTTTAAAAACTGTCACATCTCAAAAGGCTTTTTTAATACTAGAAAATAGATTAGAACTGGCCCTAAAGTTTACAGGAAACAATACACTGAATGTGCAGAACCAGTTGACTATGCACATGATATTTTTGCTGCTGGGAAAAAAACCTAAAAACCGGAACACTAAACCTAAACAAATACTTCAGATAATCCTGAATAAATAAGTGGTTTGAAATACGCAAAAAACCTATGGTTCTTTATTTTTTGTATATAAATAGTCCATTGATGAATCTACTCTCTGGAATTTCTGTTTAAATATTTTATTCTGAGCAAGTATTAATGAATATGCCTAGACAATGAAGTGTGAACTCATAAATGTGAGCAGTTGTACTTAAAGTCATTTCTTATTCTCCTAAGCCATGTTCATGCTTTGAGCACAGTTAGATTATGTTACTATTCATAATATAATACTCAATATCACTTACTTCACTACTCTTCCTACCCTCAGAATTACTTGCTCCAAAGATCAAACAGCAAATTCTAATGACATAATTAACAACAAACGTGGATGTTCAGGTATTCAGGCTCAAGCAGTATATCAAATAGGAAAGTAAATTTTTGGAGTCAGCAGGACCAATATCTGAGCATTGTTTTCTTTTAATTGGAACTATGAGAATTTCAGTCAAAGAACTCCAAAGGACACAGTGTACCATAGTTCAAAAAAAAAATGGATCAGATCCAAAAGTCCTACACAATATTAGTTTTAACTGCATAATCTAGTACCAGCTTTAATCCTGCTGAAAATTCTGAGGCATAGATCATGAAGTATTGCTGTATGCACCCTTTCTGATGATGTTGCACTACTCTGTGTGTCTGGAGAGTACTGGGCTGCATCTCCACAGCATCGAGAATTTCCATAATCATGTTTTTAAACATTCTTTTGCTCCCACAACATTTTACAGGGAAAAATCTTAATTATCTTAGATGCCCTCCAATATTTGTCTCCACCAAAGCATCCCAAAAAGCATTGTTCTTCCTCTTAGGTAATTTACTATAATATTTAAATAGTCCACATGCACACATTGACCTGTGAGCTGTCTGTGCTGCCATTATAGTCTGCTGGGATATCCAAGATATTCACAAAAAAGTGACAGAGGGGATATAAAGCAGACCTATGTCACCCTGAGTGGCAGATGATGTATTTAGAAAATGGCATGAGATGAACACATTTAAGCAAATTGTTTGAGTGTCAGTCAGTGTATTGACCATAAATTTTATCACTTTACTTAAATGTAGGTACCTTCTGCAAATTTGCCTGCCCTAGAATATGCAAGCCATCTTGCTGGTATGGTGGTTAGACCACAATGCTTTCAGAAGGTCTTTACAGAAACTGTAGGACAGACAAAAAACACCCAACACCAAAGGTGGTACTAATATTGTGTGTGTAGGCAGTTGAACTAAATCCTGCATATCGTGGGTGAATCTGAATTCTGCCTCCATGCACAATGATGGGGTATATAGGGCAGGCTAGAAGGAGAATGACTCAAGTGAATACTGCATTGATGAGTTTTTTTGCTAATATATATGTAATTATGTACTGTGAGCCTTATGCATCAAGAATAAACTGTGCTTCATGTTTAGCAATATAAGGCAAAAAAGCACAGAAAAATTAAATAATTCTTATCAACAGACATATTTGAAAGTCTACAAAATAGCACAATTTAAACAATTCCTTTTTTTGTTTGTTTTTTTGCATAACACTTAACAATAGCAAACAATTTTTTCACTTGATTTACTATGCAATAAGATGGTAAAACCCCCAAGACTTTTCTGAAATGATACCACTAACAGGGATACCAGGTGTGGTTTACAAGACCGTAAATCTCCCATCTGCTACATATACAAGTGTCTCTGCCTTCACATTTCTGCTAAAGATGATCCCAAACTCACCTCTTAGAACACTAAAATGATGGCTTGGGTACACTGGAAGAGGAAAAAAAAATGTTCTTTACAGAGAATGTTGTTGAAACTTAATGACTTGAATTTTTTTGCCTTCAGGGGGTCACTGCTGATCAGGGAGCATGTGAAAGAAAGGTATAAAATTCTAGTTTTTTACTTATATTAACCAATATTGAAATGCTGCCACTTACAACTCATCTGTGATTAACTCTGTAACAACTTTGCAATAAAATTAAATAAGCAATTAAAATAAAATAAAATTATTTTAAAATAATTTTTATGTACAGCTGGAACACTAGAATCATTCAAGTAAGCTGAAATTAAATTTAGTCACCTAAAAGCAACATTCAGGAGAGTGTGTCCTAGTCCTATCACTTAATCCAATGTTTCTTGCCACGTCTATTTTTACCTGTGTTGTTCTTATTGATTTCAGTTGTGCTTTTACTTGATTCTAAAAATTTTACACACTTCAATTTTCTCATGTATGTGGAACAATGATCTTGTATCTATAACTTGAACATCCCGACCATTTTCTGGTTTTATCTATTTTCTTCTTGAAAGTGTATCTTGAGATTTATTGTCATCTCATCAGATTTGAAAATAATCTAGATTGAAACTGGAAGTTATGACACAATAATGTGATAATGAAAAAAAATTATAAATCAGAATTTTCATTTCTATTCTGGCTATCTTGTTGGAATTCTTACCATCATTTCTCCCTACCAAATCATATATTCCTATTTGGAAATGCTCATAATCCATGTTTATCAAGCTAATTTTTTCTTATAGCTGCTGCCTTCAAGTTTACTAACAGTAGAATAGTATCTTAATCCCTTGGTTAGAAATTATAGTGAAATAGTTTTGACATGCAAATGTATTTTTAATTATAAAAAAAAATATTATAAAAATTTTAGCTTCAAAAAAAAAGGATCATATTTTTAAGGTATTGTACTTAAATAATTCATCAAAAATAAAATGGATGTGATGAGTGACATAAAAAAAACCATGACAGTTCATTAGTCTTGATGGTATATTACACAATGAAAGAATGACAAGATATTCAATAATTCTGAAAGAAAAGATAATTTTAAACATAAGATCTATGTTTTGAAGCAGGTGTATTTAGACAGACTTGAGCAGCAAAAGGAAGCATAGCTTAGCTTGTTGCTTTATATATATATATGTATGTACATGTGTGTGTGTATCTGACATTTCTAAATTAACATCTTTGACGCTGTTTGAAAGTGGTACACTACAGAAGTATGCAGAGGTAGGTTTTAATTCAGTTGACTGTTCAGAGCATTGAGTGAAGCTCAAAGTTAAGAGCAAATGGAAGTCAGAGAAAACTCTGCTTCAGAGGAGAACCTTTCAGCACATTTTTCCTATGTTTTCTAGAAAATATTGTGGCCTGCAAAACATAGTTTGCACTGAATATTTTCACTGTTTAAGCTTGCACTAAATAATTTTTGAGGAATGTGGATTTATTTTGCGTCTCAAATTTCTGACACTGGCATGTAGCTCAGAGAGCTGGCATATTCTCTCTAGCATCTGACTTACCTCCCAGTCCCAGCCCAGTATTTAAGTTAGATATCTTAGTTTGAAGGATGATTCTTGTAGCATTCCCCCCCACTTCCACAGATATTTTTTCTTTTCCTCAAGCAGAAGCAACCAACTTTCTTCAAAATTTGTACAGGGTCCAAATGCGTTCTGGTTTAGTTTGCTTTGGCTTGTTCTCCTAGATGCCTATTCAGCTAAAGGGAATTTGTGCTTCTGCCCACAAGCTGTTGCTTTTTCCTATGTTAATCTTGTCATTTTGCCTGTAGAACATTATCCCATAACTTGGTGTATAAAGTCTCAGTAACCATTAAAGGCAACTGTTCCACAGTAATCAAACTTGAGAATTTAATTGGTTTTTGATAGCTTAAAACCTGAGGAATCTCATTAGTTGAAGACCAATTACTACAAGACACTCCCACAAGGTCCAGTTTGCTTATAAAAAAAAACCATGCATGTGAAAACATCACACGTAATTTTAGCATAAACTGAAATACAGATACCCATGAGAAATAAAGTTATAATTTAAAGACAGCAAAATAGATTGATTTTTGTCATCACAGCTATTTATATAGACGAATCTGAAATCCTTGAACAGAAATCAGATGGAAAGAAACTTTGGTCTGTCTCCTTAGAATATTGGAACAAATAACAGTAAACAGACATAGTAAAATGACAAACAGTTCAGAAGATGATACTGTAAGTTTCAGAGTTCTTCTGCTTTTCAGAGATTTTTCACAAATTCTTTAGTTTTGAACCCTTGTAAGTTTCTTGTGTATCTCCTAAATAGTTTACTATGATACAGAAATTTTGAAGCTGTCCTTTTTTATATCATCCATCAATGGGACTACCTGTTGGAAAGTGAAGTTAATATATCCTTAGGAGTATTGAGTATCCACAGAAGCATATAATGACTAGAATTATTAGGATGTCCTTTAGTATGCTGGAAAATTAGTGAGATGATTTCACAGTCCTCTCTTTTAAGTAATTAGGTCCTCTAAACTTTCTACAGAAGCATATACAGAGCTTCATAAGAGTGATGTTTTAATTTAATTTCAGTGGATAATTCTATTCCCATTTATAAATAGTAAATAAAACTGGCTGTGATTGTAATTGAAAAATAGGTGCTTCAATATCTACAATTTCAACACATCGATGGTGCTCTACAAAAATAACAATTTAGTTTTGAACTCCTGTTTAACACAGGACATTGTGACAGGATTTGTCAAATAGTGTATAACTTTTCCTTTGTTGTTAAAAAAAATATCATGTTTTGCTTTCAATCTCAGAGTAGCAATCTTATATCTGAGTTCAGGGACTGCATTTTCAAACCATCATATTTTAGTGTGAACTAAATATGTGTGAACTGACAAGCTGATATATTAAAAATATGAAAAAGTCTATCAACACAAAGTGAATCCAAAGGACCTTTAGAAGTAACCTTAAACTGAGTAACTGATTGCAAGCTTATGATATTGGAACTGCTCACACCTGTCTCCTACAAGATGTCTGTAGATTTCACATATATTTCATAACAGCCTAAGTAATGCAGGCTAACCCAATTTTTGCCGTATTACACTTGTCAAGGAACCCAGATGATTTGTGCAATCATATGGATTTATGATCCAAGAAAAGTAGGAATTCCATGAGGGGATCATAATAGAGAGAAACACTGAAAGAAATACCAGTTCCACACAGAAAGTAAGAATCAGTTCGTGATAAGTACTTTCAGTTCAGATATGTTCATACTTTCAGAACCATTTCTTTTATAGTGAGTGTCTTATTAAACTTCCTAAAATAGTTATAAAATAGATGTTGTTTTCCCATTAAACAAAAAGATCAACCTAATGGGAGAATAGAACTCATTTTTACTCCTGGGATTTTACTTACTTGAGGAGATTGTTGCAGTTTGCTTCAGTTCACCATCCAGTGCAAATTCACTGGCTAAGCACTAGATCAAAGAACTACAGTTCTGTTCAAAGTGCTATAAGCTACAATCTGATTTCCAGGGGCATGAAAGAAAATGGAAGAGAAAAGTAAAGAAGTAAAAGATGGACAGATTGCTTAAGGTTATAGTATAGTGGCAAAGCCCACTGATATACAGAAAAAAGCAAAACAACAAAGCCACACTATAACTTTCTGGTAGTATTTTTATTTTTCCCTTAGAATCCTCCTGCTTTAGCCATAACAGCAACTTGGAGTCTAACCATATTTGCTCTGGATGCTAACATGGAATCTCCTAGAGAAACTATTACATCCACTATCACTTGCTGGGGTGTTGGGGGTGTAACATTCTCTAAATCCTGGCATACAATTAAAAAATGTGCAGTTTAAAAGAAATAAAGCACATGGGAATAAACTATGTACTGAGACAAAAGAAGAAAAGTATTTCCTAGCTTGCAGGTATATTGAAACTTAATAATTACAAGTAAAATAAAAAATTAGGAACTACAAGTAATGTAGGAACTACAAGTAAAACTGATGCATAATTGATTTGGGTCCCATCGGGAGACATTCACCTCAGAATTCATACTTGAATAGATTTAATTCTTGCTTCAAAATTATGTCAGTGCTGTTTATACTACTAAATTTGAGAAAGAAAAAGATGAAAAAAAGAAAAAGAAAGAGAAAAAATTAAGAAAAGAAAAGAAAAGAAAAGAAAAGAAAAGAAAAGAAAAGAAAAGAAAAGAAAAGAAAAGAAAAGAAAAGAAAAGAAAAGAAAAGAAAAGAAAAGAAAAGAAAAGAAAAGAAAAGAAAAGAAAAGAAAAGAAAAGAAAAGAAAAGAAAAAGCTGAATTTCTGTGTAGAGTTTTAGACTCAGTTGAGAAGAGAAAACAAACTAGTTCCTTTGCTGAGAAGATTCAGTATCTAGATTAATTTAGATAGATTTCTTTGGGTTTTTACTTTTGCTTTTTTTCCTATACAGAGACATAGATTGCAGTTTATTTTGCTGCAAGTCCAAAAATCTTCAAACTGCAAACTGGAAAAACATGAAGTTGTGTAAAAACTGAAATTCATGAAGCTTGTTTATTGACACTTCTCTACTTGCAACACATTTCTGAGATGCCAGCATTATTTTCTGTTCATTGTGATGTGTGTTTCAAATTATGGCTATGTTTCAGGATGAACAACAGCACTATAATCCTGTTTTAGGCAGTTCATCACAGTTATTTCCATTTACTTAAATTATGTAAAAACAAGTGTGGTGTACAAAGACTACAGAAGACTTCCTGCCATTCGCCATAAAAAGTGGAAGAAGCTCCAACCCTTTAAGAATGATATTTGTCAATACTACTAAATAAAAGACTATCAAAGAATGGTGTCTCAGTAAAAATAGCATCCCCAGTGTCATCTCTCTTTACAGCTGTGTCATTCTAGGAAAATAATAAGACCGAATGAAACCAATAAAAACTAACCCCAGACAATCAAAAACATTCAGGGAAGACATCAATGAGTTTACTAAGTGTAGTTGGCAATGTTTTGTCAGCAGGGAACTTCAGGTATGGCTTCTGTGAAGAGAGGCTGGGACTGCCCAGCATGCTGTAGAACATGGCTAAGCCCATAAGCCAAGGTCGTGGCTTCTCAGTGATAACATATTCAAGAAAATCAGGAGTGAAAAGTGAGGAACAGTCCTGCAGGCAGCAAGGTTGCACAAGAAGGTGATGGGGGAGAGAGGGAGGGAATAGCTGCTCCAGACAGCAAGGCAGTGATTCCCCTGCAGCCCATGAAGAACCCATGGAAGCAGATCCCACTGTAGCCCGTGGATGACCCCACACTGCAGCAGATGAACAGGCCCTGAAAAAAGCTGTAGCCTATAGCATAGACCTATGCTACAGGAGCAGAGCAGAAGGGGTAAGGGCCAGAAAAGCAGACAGAACCTGTTACCCACAGCCCCCCACTCCCCGTCCCTTCTGTGCCACTCAGGAGGGGGAGGTAGAGGATTCAATAACAAAGGAGTGAATCTGAACCTGGGGAAGAATGTGTGTGTGGGAGAAGGTGATTTATATTTCTTTTGGTTTTGTTTCACCATTCTACTCTGTTTCAAATTAATAATAAATGACATTAATATTCCTTGAGTTGAGTTCTGTTAGAGCAACTGGCAAGTCATGGCCCTTTCTTTATCTCAACCCATCAGTTTTTTCAGCTTGTTTTCTCCCCTTGTAATGCTGTGGAGCAGAGAAGAAGAGAGCAGCTGAGTAAGGGTCAGGCAGGTGGCCAAGATCACTTCACCATGATGATGAAACAGGGTCTCTAATCAGTTGTGAGAATTTGCACACTGCCCTTCTCTTGTTTAAAAGTAATGCTATACACAAACATAGAAGTTATAAGAAAAAAGCGTCAATCATTTTCTCAAGGTCTGAAGAGAAAATTCTTTCAGTGCAACGTCAGACCCAAACCGATGAATAAAAAAAATATTTTTAGGAAACTCCAGTTGTACTCTGTTAAGGCACAAGCATCTACCTTTGTAGATTCAGGAAATGTTATGGTCATTTATCTTAACCTCTTCTGTAACATGGACAATAGTATTTTATTCAGCGACTTCTGCAATTAATCATTAGCAAAGAAATCCTGTCTTTACTTTTTCTGATTTAGATCTACTACTGACTATTGTGTTTACAAGCTAGCTTTTATTTTAACTAAAAATAAATATAAGCTGGTGAGATTTGAAAATTTTTGAAATTGCTCCTTTAAACCTCTTGTGTCACTGTGTCTTTTATTATTCTTTGGTGATTAGTTCCTTGATGTCGTGGAGGTAGCTGCCTCTATGCGGCTTGCAACCCTGCTCTTTCTTGTAGTCTCTTGTTAATGTGGCAAGCAAAAAAATAGCAATTTTGTTACCTCATTCCCACCAATCCAGATATTGGTGCGTGATTTGACCTACCATTAAAAATGTCAGCCTGTAAAAATGCAAGCACTTTTTACATTACTGTGGAACTTGAAATACCAGAGTCACATTTAGCTGCTCTAACTCATTATTTTAAAAGAGTATATTGTGCAGTACAGTGAGGTAAGAGATGGTAACATTTTCTAATAGATCAAATATATATCATAAATCTGTAAAGGCTAAGGAGTTCAGACACACTGCTTTTGACAGAAGATCTGCCAAAGTTACTGAATACAAATAATTTCTGATACTATTAAAATAAGCTGTCCCCAACTGCAGTCTCTATAAGTCTTCATTTAACAAAAACAATACCTCAGCATACTATTTTAGAATTTCCAATCCCAGCATAGAGTGTATTTCTTGTTTGTGTTAAGAACTTCTAGTGCATAGATCAGAGGAATAAAAGAATAAAAGAATAAGCAAATTAAAACACAGCTATCATTGTAGTAGAATTTGAGCAGCCCTGAAAAATATCCTGTGCACATGCATACACCCACAGAGAAGGCTGTGGGTGGTAAATTCATTGACAAGCAGTTAAAAATAAAAGGCAAAGCCCACTTGGTTAATTGCTCATGTTGCTTGCTTTCACAGTTGTCATTTTCTCAAATCAAAATGAAGTACTCTTTTCCAACATAGACTTTTAAGACAACAGAAATGTTGTTTACAAACCAAGTAAACCATTTCCTGAAATTTTACAATTAGTATATCTTTAACTTTCACAAGTAACATATGAAAGAACCAGAACAACAGTAACAGCAATCATCAGTTTTAAAATTTCAGGTGGCTGCATAAATATAAACTAAGTGGTTTGTTATCAGTGTCTCAGTACAATGACACCTACACCAAAATCAGGTAAGTTAAAGTTGTTATGTGATACAGTAGGATCAAAACCCTAAATTTTTTCACTGCTTTCCAGTGAGGATTATGCAGATATTTAACTCAGCTGATTAGAGCACTGTGCTAATAGTCTCAGGGTTGTGGGTTTGATCCCTGTAAGAGCCATTCATTTAAGAGCTGGACATGGTGACCCACATGGGTCCCTTCCAACTCAGAATATTCTGCTATTCCTTGTGTAGCCAAGAGTAACTTCACACATTCTATGATGAGAGCAGATGTAATTCTTATAAGGCCCAACTGGTGAGTGGACCAAAACTATTCCTTCAACCAACGCTGTTTTCTCAATTGATGGATGTGACTGGTGAGTAAGAGCAGCCCTCTCTTGGGATGCTGCTGGTGAATGATATACACCAAGTACATCATTTCTCCACTGACTATAATTGAACCTTTGAATGACACAGTCAGATTTCTTCATCTGCATTGTTGATTTCAACAGCTGGATAAGATGAATCCCCATGCCATACTGATCTACAAATTCTTGGAAGGCATTAATAACAATTTAGCTGCACAGAAGATGTAGAAAACATCTTGAGGATGTGATTCTAATTAACAGATTTTGTTCTACATAGTTGAGAATTGATTGGAAATATGGATGTGGAGCCTACCTAGAAAAACTAAGTACTAAATGCCTACATTTATAATCTTCAAAATTGGGTAGTGGAAATACAGTAGAACCAAAGCAGGAATGAAAACTTCCAGAGAAATAGGAATTTGCATGAAAAGATTTGCCATGTGAGACTTGGGAAGGAAAATATGAATTGTTATGAGTGATAAACCTGGCTAAACTGCATGTTTTCATGATAAACCTGGCTAAACTGCATGATCTTGAGCAAAAGAGGAAAGCATTCAGAAAATGGAAACTCTTTATCTGAAGAGCAGACAAATATGTGTTAGAAGTGACTACATATACTTGATGGAATACCTTATCTTTCGGGGTTCCTTCTAAACTAATGATTTATGAAGTACAGTGACCTTTTGCAAAGTGTCAGCTTATATTTATATGAATACCATAGGTAGCTTAAATGATTTTTTGTTCCGCAATTCCTTTTGTCATCCAGGCTGTTCTTTCAACTTACCCTCTCACCTCCAGGCATGTTGAGATACAGTTTAATAAATCAAAAATATCCTGAGGACCAAACTGAAACTGGTTTCCATTAGTTGGGTTATTTTTGTTTCAGCTTCCTCTCAGTTTTTTACTGATTTACTGCAATATAATAAACTTGAAAAAATAGAAGTTAAAATCAGTTGGTAGAAACAGACATTGAAAATTCTTACTGTGAACTGATTATGAACATCCTCCCCCCCCCAACCACACCCCCAAAACACTTATTTTTAATTATACATTTAAATATTAGGATATATATTCCTAATATTAGATTTATATTCCACCTGGTAGTTGATTCAGCATATTCCACCATAGTTTCTGGCTTCTAATTAGCTGTATGGCTTTTTTTCTATGTAGATAAGATAGAGAATAAGAAATCAGCAGTGGCTGTAGCCCCCAGTCTTCAGACAATAATTTTCTTTCCATTTATTTCCTCCTTCTTTTTATTGAATTTTATGATAGAAGTGTCCAGCTACATAAATGTGCAAGACCTGGTGGCAGACAAATAATGACACCAGCACCTGTTCAGAGCTGCAGCTTATAAGAAACTCAAAACCAGCTGCAACAATAAGCAGCAGCCAAAGTCTGGAGTGTCACTGAGCACACAGAAGGGAGGACAGTTGGGTTAGTGAGGTAAACAAACACGTTCATAGGCCTACAAACAATTCAGAACTGCTAGGACTATATAATAATGAATTTTAAACATTTATTTTCAGGCATATATTACCTACTTGACAAAGTGCTTAGATTGATAAAATAGATTTTTTTTTTTTTTTTTTTTAAGACTCTTGTCCAAAAGATCCCAATGATCTCTTTTTTTAAAATGACCCTTCTCATGTTCTCACATTTTTCAACTGTTTCTTGTTGAAGGAAAAGAAAAATATTTTTGTCTGTTTCCCCTGAATCTATTATGTTACAAGAAAAGTAACACACTATATTATTATGTAGTGTGTAACAGTAACACACGAATTATTTCTTCATTAACAGAATAATATAGAATATATTTGATGAAATATAATTCTGGACCAGAAATACCAGTCAGAAATCTGATGGTTTCAAAACCAAGGATATCTCTCTTTTCAATAATGACAAAAATTAGCATTACTTCTGTACTCTACTTGACTCAAATGGATCTGGAATGGTGAAAGCACAGCTGAGACAGTGCAAGGGGTTGAACTCAATTATGTGGACAGGAAGTTCGTGTGGTTGTTTCAACACAGTAACTTCTGATAATGTTGAATACTGATGCTAGAATTCTATGCATTTCATTTTCTGACAGAAATATTGGATTGGTGTGTTTCTGTTTGTATGGGAGGATTTGTTTGTTTGTTTTAGTTTGGCTTTTGTTGTTTTTAAAGTTTCTAGGAAGATGAAACTGTAGCTGTCTAATCAGCACTACTTTCTGGTGACATTTTGATGTTAATTTCCAAGCCTTGATTTTATACTTTTCCTTTAGAGGCCCTTTGAAACTTTTATTGAATACATACACTCCTATTTGAGTTCCAGAAGTGTTTTCAATCATTCTGAGTACTTCATATATATCTGTCAACTCATGAGCTCATGATTGCAAAGTATCTTTGGCTACACACGTTGAAATCAGTAATAGAACTTTCTTGAAATGATTACTCATACCAAAAAAAAAAAAAAAGACAAAAACAAAAATGAAAAACCAAAAATGTACCTATCCACAGAATCAGTCAATTTCTTTTCCCCTTGTATTTCTTCTCTGCCTTTACAATTGTTTGGCCTCTGGTCCTAGTGTAGTTTCACTGCCTACACATTTGATAGCTATAAAATATTTAATGCCAGAGAAGAAAAGGGAAAAAAACCCAACAAACACTTTCTGTCCCAATTTATGTTCTAGTACTGTCACTAAATCTTACAAAAGAAGCATCTTACAATCTGTAGAGGAAAAACATCTAAGTTAACCTTTAAATACTTTAAATAGTTGCTGCCTTCTGTTTCAGTGAAACATACTGAAGGAAACTTCCTTACAAACTGTTCTTGAAAGTTGCACAGGGTAATGTGTCCCTTAACAAGCCAAAATAAACATGTACAATAACTGAAAACACTCTATTCTTGAAAATATTATCAAATCCTATGCACAGATGGATTGAGAGTTTAATTACAACAACCTTTGAATGGCATAGACATCACTGTTCTCTCAGAGCTGGATAAACAGCAACAAAACTATCCATCAGTATCTAGTTTGACAAATATATATCAGTTATGATTGCAACAAGATGCTATTTCATTTATGTCACCCAAACATCCAAAAAAAATTTCAATATCTTTACTATAGGAAGGATGTCTATTTTGGATATACAGTGGTGTATTTCTAGTACAGCAACAATAATTATCAAATTGCAAAGGCCTAATTAATGTTTGAGTCTATTTAAAATGATGTTCTGAGTACTTGCTTTTTGGTGCATATGTGGAAACACACATACCACTGAATTCTCCTTAGAGCATCCCCATTGCTGAGATGCTTCTACTCAAGTGAAGAGCTTTTCTGAAATAGCATTCCAGTAATAATCTACGGTCATGTATATAGAATTGCAGCACACTGACATGAATTTTTCTAATATAGATCTAAATATGTTGTAAAGACTGGAATGAATCTTTCTATGGTGATTATGAATACAAGTGAAAAAATACTCCCTTTTTTTTGGTGTTTTCTTTACCAAATAAAAAAATCTCTCTATTTTGCGCTAAAACGTGAAATTTGAAAACTAAACCAAAAGCAAAATAAGCTAATTACATATTATAAAATGAGAAATATATTTTCAAAACCATAGGTAGTGAATAATAACCTGTGCCAGCATCCCAGTGCCACAGCGGAACAAAAAAATAACTGTTGCGAAGAAAAGCACTCGATAAAGTAAATATCATTCTACTGAGCTTATGGGATAGTAATGTATAATGTCACAGCATGTGTTATTTTAATTATCCTCAGAATAATATACAACACATATCATCTTGTGCATAACAGTACATATTTGTAGGTTCTGCTTATGTATACTTGGCCCTTACTTTATTCCAAGAGTCAGTGGGGATTTGTACTTCCTTTCAGCTTCTAAAGTACAGAGTATCTTTCAGTAATTAGGAAATGTTTAAATGGGTGAATGCAGACAGGCTGAATTTATTCCACTAGTGCTTAGAAGTGGCTATTTATTCCACTAGTGGCTTAGAAGTGAGCCAGCTGTGGTGGGGAAGGCAGTTACTTTTTTGTTGCACTGTACAGGAGCTAGTATATCCTTCCATACAGTATAACTCTGGATCAGAAATGTTTATGTGCCATCAATACTTTAATTTGTTCACAGAGCCATTTAGAATCAGGATGAAATATTTGGTTTCTGAGGGAAATAGGAGGACAGTTGTGTTTTCATCACGTTGGTAAAAATTCAAAATACATTGGTTGATTTATGCTGTTCATGATAACATAAACTAAGCAGAAGGAAGACAAAGTTCCCACCCTAGTTTCTACTTTAACACTTGGACAATTCCCTAATCTAGAAAGCACACTGAAATTGCAGACACAAAAGTGTGTCTGATTTGGTTGCTGAACAGAAGGGGGGCTGATTTAGTGTTTCATATTCAGCATGTAAGCTTGAAAAAGGACCATTCTACATTTATCAGACATTTTATTTCTAAATGCACATATTTTCTAAGGTTCACAGTTTTAAGATTTTGGTATTTTAATTTTCCTATCCCATTTTAAAAGATCATTGTGGAAGGACTTGACTTAATTATTATGTCTCCCCTGTGTTTTATGGATAAGACTTATATAGCCAGGTGCTTCTTGTAACCACTTTTAATCATTCATTTCTAAAAAGGCAATTATAAATTCCCTATCCATGGTAAACATTTAACCTCTCATGTCAGCAGGGCCTATCTTGTTGTTCTAAAGAGAGTTTAGCTGTGAAGTGAAGATGGATTGAATTAAGTGTTTCAGCTCCCTGGAAATTATATGAGCATCCTACCAACATCACTCTAATCAGAAAACTATTTCCACTCTTCTGCCTTAAATAGTATCAGTCCAGGATGTGTATAGGGAGGGGAAGAATTGCTTTTAAAAATTTCACTATCAACTGTCCCTCAAATGGTACAAAGTGACATTGCTGTTGAATAGAAGGTGCTGACTGTTATCTGTGGTTAATAGCATCTTTTGCTAGCCCCCATTCAGCTGCCAGTTAGCACAAAGCCACGTCTGCACGACTTTTAAAGGGTCTGCATTAATACACCCAGACAATCAATGGTTTCTGCCCCTTCCACAAGGACATTGGTTTGTTACCACTGCTAGATGCTGTCAACAGAAAACGACACAGGAGTCACAAAAGGTAAAATGGTGTCAATTTAATCAGAGAATAGACAAAAGGCAAACAATGCTGTCCTGGAAAGGGGTATAGCAAGGAGACTCAGAGGTTGGCGTAAGCCACACTTGGCAGGTCCCAGTGAAACCAGATTGAAATTCAATGATACAAAATCCAGCAATGTGACACACAGGATGAGAGCTGTTGTTTCCATTCAATTAAAATCAGTGACTGCTGCTGGCATAAAATAAATTTGATAAAATACCAAGAGAATCTGTATTGTAGGTCAAACTATTTTCCTTCTAAACTGAAAGAAAATAACAGTGGGAAATGAGTTAGTGCAATTGTTGTCTAAATTACACAAAATAATAATAAAAAAGTCATCCTGCAATTTCCTGCTCACTGTAAAGTTAAAAAAAGCCTCTACTGATTGAGCTGATTCCACTATAAAACCAAGCAATTTAAAGTGTTTACGTATTCATGAAAATAGGTTGCAAGAATTTGAAGATTTTTCTTTTGAAATTCACACTGTGTTTTGCACATAATTTCTCAAAAAACTGCTTGTTTTCATGGATGTATAGCAAAATAACATGATCTTCCTTCTTATTTGTGAAAAAGTTGGTTTTAAAAACAGTCCAGTTATGCATTTCTTTAATGTGTGTATATCCTATACTGACAGGATACTGAAGGGACTGCATTTTAACTCAAAGTCTGCAGCTTCCTCTTTCATCTCTGAGTTGAGTCTTGTAAGGAAAGCTTGATGCTCAGCCAGGGAGGGATCCAAACGGTGTCTGATCTGATCTGCCTTGGTTAGGAGAACAAATCTCACACTAGAAGAATGAATCTCACATGTCCTGGAGCCTAGATGCAGGTTTGCAAACATTTAGGCTCAGGTTCTCTTTGTCTAATGTTGCGCACAAAGCAAGTGTTTTTTCTAGCTGATGTGAATCCAGAGAGTTATTCAGTGTTCTGAAGTTCTGAATCAATTAGAGATACCTTATGTCTTTCTCCTCTGCATTCACAAGAAATATAAAGGTTGATTTTCCAATATTATTCGGTCCCTTGCGTATGTACATGAAAACAATCGTATGATGAGTGATAAGGATAATTGTTAGTGTTCAGAAATCTCCCGAGATTCTTTTGTCTTCTGTGTAAATTATTAAGATGGGAAGAGATTGGAAAGAAAAAAAATCTTCATGTTTTTTGAAAATATGCACTTAAGAATGCAAGATGCTCAAGATGATATAACTGCTATGGTCAGGTGAACCAGCTGTTTATCAATTATTGGTTTATCAATTATTGGTAAAATATGAATGCTTACATTAATGAGCTTTTTGACTAAGTAATCCATTTAACTTTCTTGTTGTCTTTTGCTGATTATTTTCTGTAGTATAAAGAAAGACTTCTGACTGTGTGAAAAGACTTTTACGAATAAATGTATATAATTTCTTGACCTCCATAATAAGTCTGGAACTTATTTGTGTATTCTGAAGAACTTTCTGGTCATCTGCCTGTCATTTCTGCCTGTAAACTACTTCAGAGTAAATGAAAGTAACTGTAATCAAAATGACTTTGTAAGATGTAAAGTGACGAGGGCAGGTGCCAGCCTGGTAACAGCTCTTCAGTCGTATGGCGTTCTGCTGTGGGAAACAGCTGGACTGTGATTTATGAATGAGGATTCGTTAAAAAAACATCAGTATTATCCTGCATGGACAATTACTCTGGTGGGAAGCCACCTAAACTCAAATCCAATGTAAGGCAGACTGCTGGCCTTCTGAAATAGTGTGGTCAGCTTCCTTGACGAGGGAGCAACTTGTGTTATAAACAGTCACAAGCAAGTAGACAGTGGAATGAGTTGAAGATGCAGCTGCCTAAACCTGATGTGCTGTTCAGAGCAAGTCACTTACCCTTGGCTTTATCCATCCTAACACAAGATACCT
Source organism: Fringilla coelebs (assembly GCF_963513975.1). Classification (NCBI taxonomy): domain Eukaryota; kingdom Metazoa; phylum Chordata; class Aves; order Passeriformes; family Fringillidae; genus Fringilla; species Fringilla coelebs. The sequence continues at coordinate 54,571,343 of NC_140029.1, forward strand.
GAAAGAGAAGCTTTTACCATAAACTGAGTTTGTCTCCAATAAAACAGATGGAAAGAAGCATGCACATTCCATAGAATTTTGGATGGGATCACTTGTGCCTTGGAAGTGCATCTTTTTCTCTATTGACAACCATTTTGTTCTTCAGTCCTTATTTTAAGGAGCTTCAATGTTAGACAACATGAAATGAACATCTAATTTAATGATGGTCATTTCTGAGCAGCAACAAGTTCTATACAAAAGTTGGGCTTCAAAAAGCTACTTCAATGAGTGTTAACAATGTAGCATGTCAGATAACATCTTTGGAAATTATCAAGCCATTGTGATGAAAAAACTATTAAAAGTAAAAAAAAAAACAAAAAATTGAAGAAAGCTTTTCTATCTTCCAGTGTGCAATCACTGGATCTCATGTATGACAGAAAATTTGTATTTAGATTTTATCTATTTGAAGCAATATCTTTTCAATAGAGTCTGAATTGAATTGATACTTTAGGTGGATCTGAACTGGTTTTGTACTACAAGTAACAATCATGAGAAGTTTGTAAATGTATAGACCTTTCTATTGATAGCTCTGTCAGCAGATTAATGTTATTGAGCATAAAATTTTTAAAAGCCACAGTATTTTTAAAAAATACATTTAAATTATAGTTACACACATGGCAGAAGACATCAACTTCCCCAAAAAAATGCAAATGAAAAAACAACAAAACCAACCAAACAAAAAAAACCCCACTAAAGCTGTAGCACTTGTTTAGCCCTAGTTTTTTGTTGGAACTGCTTGTGTGTTCAACATGGCTCTGCATGTGTGTGTGTATGTGTGTGTGTAAATGTATTCCAAACGTAGCAGTTATGTGTAACCTTCTTGTTTTGTCATGAGCCTGGATTCAAGACTCTTTCCAGACAGTCAGCATCTTTTTTACTCTTGAGGTAGAAGTTTAAGATAGGTCAAGTCAAGTACCTCCTGAAGATTCCTATTTAATTCTTAAGGGAGTCTAGATGATTACTTTATAAGGGGATCTGCACAGCAGAACTCTAAAGTTCATATGATCAATCCCACCCTATGAATATGTTTGAGGAGAGATATTATGCTTGGTTTTGATACAAATGGCAGCAAAATGTTGCATATGGAGCTCCAATAGACAGTCAAAGGAATACAGTAATTTTTGTCTAGACTTCCTTATACCATATTAATCTTTTATTTACATATGCTGAAATGCAAAGGATGAGTTTTCATTTGTTGCATTTTGAAAGTAGAACACTGAGTACCTTAATTAATATATTTTGGACATTAAACATCTAAAGAGAAAGAAGTCTGAATTTGTTTCTGATCCAAACTTTTCCTAGAATTTTTGTGGACCTTTAGATTTTTGACCAGAGAAGTGTATTAAGACATCAGAAAAACCAAAGATATTTCAAAAGTAGTGACACAATAAATTGCATATTTTCCTGTTTATAGATGAAAAGCTGCCTATTATTGATGTAGTAAATGGTTTTCAGTTTGAATGGATTTATTTCTCAGCTTCACTGACACCTCAGAGAAAAAGAGAATAACATGCAAAAAACAAGAAATAAAGCATCAATCTTTAAAATGCAAAGGGACTGGGACAGCTTAGCCACTTATTGCAAACCACTTTTCCATGGCTGTGCAAGATATAAGATTGAGTCTCTACAGAACTCAATTAAATAAATACAGTTCAGGGCATTTTTCTGATAGTTGTATAGCTCAGATGCACAGCACCAGTATCCCAACTTATGCCCAGGACTGGTTTATAGCTATTTTGTAATTAAGTATTAAACGTCATAAATTATATTCTTCTATAACTTAATTTGGTGAAAAACATCATTTAACTAGATTCAGTTGGGAATGACTCAATTTGATCACAGGGGTTGTTAAAATAGCACACAACTGCAACTGAGTATTCAGACTGGATAAAACCCTAAGTAATCTGATATTATGGCTGACTGTTTTCAGTCAGGGACTTCCTGAAGTCCTTTCTGCCTGAACTATCAAAGAATGCTATTCAATTCTCACCACAGCAATACTTTATTATCCTCCCCGTTCCAAGAATTGTCTAGAATTTCTATAGTTCAAAAATACATTTCTGCTTATCGGAGCACTGTGTCATGAGATACATATTCTCTATTCCTCTTCTACAATGTAAACTGTGCCATACAACATTATAGACAGAATCATCACTGAAATCTATAAATCTAAAGATCTACACATTGCTACATTTTCTACATGGCAAACAGTCAGGTATTTTCCTTCTCAGGAAACCATCCTGTATTCTATTCTTGCATTTACTTTTCCACACCCTTATGAACCTTGGTACAATAGTTGCTTCAGGGAAATTCAGAGTTTGAGAATGCTATAGCAAAAGGGGAGGAGAATTACACAAAGGTCTGTAAATTAAGAGTTGTTGCACTTTATGAATGCACCTTAAAATCTCTGCAACAGTGAAAATGTAACAATTGAAGGAAATAAAATAGGGTGAAGTTGAGGTCTCTGTGAGGAATCTTCATCAGTACATGGGAGAAATAGGTCCTGAAACATGCACATATGGGGGATAATATTATTATTTTCAAGAGGCAACAAGAATTGGAAAACCTGAGCACCTGTAAGAGAATACGAAATAATCTCTGTGCCTGAAGAGGAGCTGAGCTGAGCCCTGAGAGACAGATGGAAAAGAGCTACTTACAAAACATCATCATATGTTGACTTTAAAGTCTTTATTCCATTGCTTTTCCGGTATTGAAATTCTATTTGGTTCAGAATATGATGTGCAAAAAGAGGGAAAGGAGTGTGAAACCAGTGGAAATATGGTCAAAGCAAAAGAAACAATTCTGGTGCAGCCTCACCTCAATGGCTGTGTGCAGCTCTGGGTACCACAACAAAAGTTAGATATAAAGCTGTTAGAAAGTGTCCAAAGGAGAGCCATGAAGATGGTAAATGGCCTAGAGGGCAAGCTGTGCAAGAAGTGGCTGAGGTCACTCGATTTCCTTAGCCTGGAGAAGAGGAGCCTGAGGTGGGGGCTGATGGTTGTCCACAGCTTCCTGACGAGGGGAAGTGAAAGGGCAGGCACTGATCTGGTGGCCAGTGACAGGACCCGAGGGAATGACCTGAAGCTGTGTCAGGGGAGGTTCAGGTTGGATATCAGGAAAAGGTTCTTCGCCCAGAGGGTGGTTTGGGGCTGGAACAAACTCCCCACAGAAGTGGTCACAGCACCAGCCCGGCAGAGCTCAGGAAGCATTTGGACAATGCTCTTGGACACATGGTGTGATTTCTGGGATGTCCTGTGCAGGGCCAGGAGTTGGACTAGATGATCCTAATGAGTGCCTTCCTACTCAGGATATTCTACAAAATACAATTTAATAGTACGTACAGAGAGAGATCTTTGAACTTCCTCAGACTTCCTCTGTCTTTCATACTATTAAACTGTGGGTTCATACAATACCCTCTTGTCCCTGCCATGTACCTTTCCTTGGTTTCCTATGCCTTTGGTGTAGGAGTTGGGATTCAGATTATTTTATTGGTCATATCCTGAACTTTGTCCTGGAAGATAACCCAACACCTGCTGAAAGAATTATGTACTAGTTACTAGAGATGGAAAAATTATTTTCCAAAAATAACTACATCCTTAAGCTCTCTTATTCCTTTCATTTTTATTTATAATGTACTAAATGATGTGAACACCTTTCTGCAGGGTAGAAATTTTAATTCTTGATAAATCCAGTACTGGATAGATGCACAAATAGTATAGACTCTTTAAAAAATGTTTAAAATAATTTTATAACCCGTAGGTTTAATAAGTCTTAGCTCTAAGTGGTTTTGTGTATAAGTTTTCTGTATATTGAATAAAACACTGAACAAACTCTGAAAGATCTTTCTCATTTCTTACTATCATGCATGCATGGACAAAATCAGTCAAGCAGGAAAATAAAGAGATAATGAGAAACTAAGAATCTGTTTGCATTCCCAAGGGGCTCTTTTTGTTCAGATGTTTCCACTGTAACTTTAGTAGTCAAAAGGAGGATTTCACTTAAAGTCCTGGATGAAAGATTATTGATCCAGAAGAAAGGAAAAATAAGAAAGAAACAAAATTACCTTCTTACCCAAAGGTTCAAAAAGTTTAAAACTAGATAGTTTTTTCCTCAAACTCTCCATCTAAACCAAACCAAACCATACTAAACCAAATAAAACTCTAAAGAAAACACACAAGAAACAGTAATAGTAATGTAAATCAAACTGTAAAGAAAACACACAAGAAACAGTAATAATAATTAGAAAACAAAACAAAACAAAAAAAAAAACCAAAAAAACCAAAAACCCCATTAAAATGCATATGCAAGAAGAAGTTGTTGTGCATAAGATAGATCAGGTTTTTGTTTTGTTTTTTTTTTTTAAGACATGGATAAACTGACAGATACTTGCAAATTTCCATGTTCACAGTTAAAACAAGAGCTTGCTTTTCTGAAGGAGTAAAGAGGTTGGAGACTTTTCAGGATTGTGGAGTAACATTTATATTTAAGAACTTAAAAAAATTTTTAAACCATCTAAAGGAGGTGAGGATTAACTGCATTTTTTAGGTTATTTATGTACACTTACGTTTATAAACAATCACTTCAACAGCTAATCAAAAGTGTCAAGGCTTAGCATCTGAACTTGAATGAATTCAGTTACATGCCTGAAATAGATGTCTAAATACCTTTTGTATTTAATCCAGAATGTTTCAGTTGTTGTGATGTTTCTACATGCTGAGGTAAAAGCTTCTCTTTAATATCCTGCTTTTATAGAAACCATTTGTTTATCACTTGATGTAATAGCAATACACGTCATTAAAGACTATGCTGAAGCTTACTGACAATTTCTGAAAAAGAGTAAAGAAATGAGAATAACTTTTATCTGTTCGTTCTGATCTAATGCCAGTAATGTGGAGGTGGGCAAATCAAATTTTTATTTTAGAACATAATTTTAAGATAAGAACACCTAAGATGGCATTAAACTCCTTCAGTTAGATAAGAGATGCACTAAATATTGTAATATCTTCATAGCACAGAGGAACAAGCTATTATTCTTCCACAGGCTACTCTTTCCCTGTTATTTGACCCAAATCACGCCCTTATCTGGCTTTTAAAACTGAACTTCTTAGTTTTCAAAGGCCTTTCTTTTCATCCTTTTTTCTTTTTCCTTTTTCCTTTTTAATGAATAAAGTGGTGGCTGACATATACTATTGGATACAGCGGTACAGGAGCTATTTACAGCATGTATTTGTCACAGAGTTTTGCTAATTGAAATGTAACGTGCAGATTATGCACATCAAAAACACCTTTCCAGTGACTAAATTAATCCATGTTATTCAGAGTACAAGCATGATACTAGTGGTTCCTTTAAGAAGTCTGGCTTTCTATATCAGTTAAACATCAAACATCCCTACTTTGACACAAAATATTTTCATAATAAACAAAGTACTTCACTTAGATTTTACGTCTTCTGCCTGTTATGAAAACTTGTGTAAAACCTTTGGTGACGCCTCGTGGAAAACTTTGAAAGTTCCTTGTTTTTCCAAGTAGTTCTGCAAATATTATCAAGTATTTGCTTTCCTTTCTCATTTTAAGATGTGCTAAGACAAAAGGTGATGTATTTCTGTGATGAGTGTTTCTCATCACAGGTAATAACTAAGGTAAGGTAATGACTCATTATTTGTGCATTATATATATTCTGAGTCCCAATATACACTATTATTTAATTCCTTTTATTATTTCAGGTGAGGAAGAGGGCATTAATGGCAGCATTTTCCATTTTGTTCATTGTAGTTGAGAATGTCTTAGTCAGTCCTAAAATAATGTATCAAACCAGGAGCACCCCTAGAGGAACAAAATGATTTTTTCTTTTTCTTCTCTCCCCTGAACCCCCACCTTGTCCCTCCCCAGGTTATGAAATAAAATAATTTTATCACTCTACTGTAAAGGTAGCCCAGTAACACAATCTCTATATGTGTGGGCTAAACATCAGATATGGCACAATTCCAGGTTATGCTTGAGCCTTTTACTCTTTAGTGTGCACTGTTTTCATATTTTTCAGTTAATTATATTTTCCTTAGATGACAGCTGACTGGTGAAAAGAAAGGGTGAAGGCTTGTGGGAGTAGGAGTGGGCTGTTTAAACGTGATTGAAAGGAACTTAACTCTGCATAAAATTTTGTGTCTATGTTGAGTCAATTTACCACCCAGGTATTTTTTGCATGTAACTGAAAAAGAGAGACTGGAGGGTGCGAGGAAGACTATAACATTTCAAATTGTAAAGATATCAATTAAGAAAGAATGTAAAATAAAAGGTTTTTTTTTTTTTTTTAAGCTGAAGAGAAGGTGAATGTTCCAGGGAATCAAAATTCTAAATGTTGTCTATTTCTTTATCTCTAAGCATCCATTACTGGATATTCTCAGTGAAACATGGGTGGCACTGCAGTTTACAGACATTGTATGTGTGTTCTTTATTTTCTTAAGTGGTTTGTTCAGAAATGAGAATAGTGGGTTCCATGAAAGATCTTATGTCAAACTTTGATATAATAACATAAGGTTTTCTAAATGTAAATCAATGAATGCACTGTATTTTGTTTTCTTCTACCCCTTCCCTGAGCCCATTCCTGATCAATGAAACAAAGGAAGGAAAGAGAGCAGGAAGACATTGACAATTGCTTCACAACAAAGGAGTTTTACACCTAAAGAACAAATGCACTTGTTACATCTGTAGTACATGATATACTCTCTAAAATTATACTGTTTAAAACCAGGATTTGCTGTTTGAGATTTTAAGTACAGATAGAATTTTCTGAGAATTTATACGTTTGTTTCTTAGTGTATGAGTTAAAGTGCTAATTTCAAACTTTAGCACTTTATTATCAGAATTTGTCACAAATCTTTTAAATAATAAAGTACTTCTTCAGACCTGCAACTTAGCAAAATCTCATTAAATGTTCTTACACAGGCATTACCTATAATCTGAATGTTCATTATTAGGATTAGTTTTTTTTCCTTTTCTAGTATTATATATAAATGAAAATTTAGTTTCAGTAACTTGAAAAACTGACTACTTTTTTCCTCAAAATATCTCCTAATTTAACAGTTGGAAACAATACCAGTACTACTTTTGAGGAGATATGTAGGCCACATTTTATTTGCTTTAAAATTCTTTCTGTTCATGCTCTTTCCTTCTTTCAGATACATTCCCCAGTTCTACTTTTTTTATAAAAGGAAAGATAAGTCTAGTTGGTACATCTTCTTTTCTGTACTTAAAGAAGGAAAGCAAGTGTTGTATACTCCACAATTTTATTTTAATTCCCACAGATGCTCATTAGCCCAGACCTGGAAGGCTAGAACATTTATCCTGTTGATTTCAAAGGTTACAGAGTTTCAAGTTCTTTCTGTTCTTGCGCAAATCAATGAAAATGAGAACGCTCTACTCCAGTCAGTAGTTGAAAGATAGCTGATTAGGTTTTACAGAGCAACAAAATTAGCAGTGCCAGTCTGTGAGCTCAATTCAAGTTTCCTTTGACAAAAAGCATCAAGGCCAGCTGAGTAGAATAGAAGCGATAAGAATATAGTTATCATTCATATTGTCCAATTGTTATTCTTGCCTGTTATCTGCCACAGATTGCCAGTAGCAGGAATGACAAAAAAAGAGTGAAGGCGCAGTAAAAGTAAAACCCTTTAATATTTTGGTAGAAAAGTTCACCTGACTAATTGGTTTCTTAATTCAGGTTTTTCTATGCATTGTGATGAAAGACACAAGTTTTATGAGTTTTCAGAATAGAAAAAGCTAGGTCTTTTATCTGGAGAAATCAGTGGCCATATTCTTTTGCTTAGAATCATGCATTTCTTCAATTTGACAGTAATTCTGATTAGGTTTCCCCCCTTTAGCTCTGTGTTTGGAGCTACAGTAGAGTAACTTGCCAGAATCAATAAGGATACCTGAAGTCATTCCCATTTTTCACCACATGTATACTCTTTAAGACTTTGACATACTGAAAATTTAGTAAATTTGAATAAAAACTACTTGGAGGTCTTGCAGGATGAAATTTTCATTGTCATTCATTTTTAACATGTTCTTTCAACACTGTTATCATCCATGATGTTGATGATGCTACTCATTTTCAAGTCAAAAGTATTAATTAAAGTTATATTACACTTAGTGAAAAGGCTTAGTATCGTAACACGTAATTTCATTAATAATCTCTTAATTATATCCCAAACAGACTCTGATGAATTAATTTCTTTTCTTATCATTTATCTACAAATTAATCTTACAATTGAAATTAGTACATTTATTCCTAAAAAGATTTCGATGAAACATTCCAGTAAGTTAAAAAATTATGAGTTGTGCGTTTCTTTTTGTAATTTGACAAATTGAAAGTATAATTAATTGATGATCTTACATGGTTTTTATCATAGCTTTGGTGTAGTTTTCTACTAAGAAACTGGTTTAGATCAGGTTTAGAGTTACTTTGCATTAGGCTGGAAATCATGTACATTGTCTCTATTTCAGGCGATGCAGCTAATATTGATGGCTATATTGAGTAAGGAGCTTTCCTGGGTAAAAGGGTTGGTTGAATTAAAGACAAAGGAATCTGCTTCAGCAATGAGAAAGCTGGTTAAAATACTGACATCTGAGTGACACTTAATTGACACTATCAAGTGTAGTTTTCATCAATGAACTGGGGAAAATCATGGTCTCTCTAAATTATAAATATGCATAGCACATGCCCACATAACGTGTTCATGAATATCTTTTCATTTCTAGCCTTGTGCCCCTATAAAATAAGGAAAAAGACCCAAACAAACTATAGAACAGGAAAAGGAGCTGTAAATAATGCAGAGAATTTTGAAAATCCAAAATTTATAAACCAAGCCAGTATGCTTGTGCATGCTTAGGAATGTTTTCAAGCAAGACTCATCTTTAGCACTATCTTAACATATTTAGGTTCCAAATGAGTGAGAACGCAGCGATGCAAACTTATGTTCATTGTCGGTTTTGCCTTCCTCCTCCTTCTGCTGTTTGTCCATTGTGTATACAAACACAGGAAAGCTTTGAGCTTAGAAAATAAGTTTTTTGAAGTCCAGCAGAAACAGTACCATCCAAATCAGTTATGAGATTTTGTCTTGCTGTATTTATTAAGTTTTCTCTTAAAAGGTTCTGCATGCTCAGCAACAGCCAGCTCTTCACTTCCATAAAACAACATCTAAGCTCCATAAAGGATCCATTATCTGCAGAATCCTAAAGACAGTCCTTACACAGAAGCAGCACATCGAGGAATCGCTTTCATCAGGCACCATCTGATAAGAACATCACAGAAGCATCATCTGTTCCTCTGGTGGGGGTGGTTAGTATCTTTAGCCTAGTCATGTAGAACTGTGATAATTGAGGTGTCTCAGCTTGGTCACAGTTGGTGTCATTCTTATGCAGTTTGTTAGCCAGTGGGACTAATACAGCTGTGATGCAGTAAAAGTCAAATTGTACCAGAATACACGGAAGTATCTGTCAGGAAAAGGTTTTGGTGCTTTGCTCATCTAGACATTTCTACTTGCTTGCTAATAACTGTTGCTAGAGATTTTTTTCACCTTTTTTCTAACCTTTCTCTGTATTTGCTTGTTAAGATGTATTTTTTTTTTTTTACCAAGATCTGTTTCTTGAAGTAAAAGGTTTTCATGGAAAATGTGAGTTATGATAAAACTTTCAAAGCTTTAGAGTAAAATTAATAATTATAAAAGGCCACTACAAAGAATAGACCACAGGCTTAGTGGTTCAGTTAATTATCTCAGGAGTGAGCAAAATTTTAATGTCTACACTAAGTTATTTAAAGAATGAAGTTTGGCTCTGCCTAAAGTCAAGTAAGTACTCTCATGCCTCAGTGTCTTTGCAGGAATTATTTGCTTAGTGATAAATTTATGTTTTTTTCCTGGTGGAAAATGAAAATAAATTTCAACATTTGGACATTTTATATGTGAAATTAAATTCTTGTTTACCTGATGGTGTTTATATTTCTGATGAAATTTACTTATTTGCTTCCCACAACCCCAGCTTACAGAGATCGCCTGCATTCTGATGGCTCAAATACTTAGTTGTTTATTTTTACCTCAAAATAAATCAAAGAGTGTTGTTTTAAGTCTAGTGCAGATCACAGCTTTTTCTGATGCAAATTTTCCCAAATACTCCTTTTCTATGAATCCAGATAAAAAGTGATATTCACAACATTATCCTTGCACAATTGAAAAAGAGAAGTACAAGAATACCTGACATAAGCAGATGAAATATTAGATTCTGTTGAAACATATCTAAGGCATAACTCCTACCATTCAGCTGACAACTGTGCTTCATCTTCCTGTTCCCCAAATAAAGGAAAATTGTACAAATGGGATGAGCAGCAGGCAAAGAGGTTTTGTTTCCTTAAAAAACAAATTAACCTTTCGAATGACCGAAAGTATCCCCAACAGTCACTAGCTGCTACTCCACAGGACTCCCATGGTTTCTGTATCTGCCACCTCCTTATACTGTGCATATCCCAGAGGAACTCAAATAACTCTTGAAGCTTCTGTTTAGGCAACTGGCTCAGGTTCTGTGTGCATCTTTTTTTTGACCAAGCTTACCATACAAATATAAGCCTGAAACAGAATTCTTTTGTACCACAGGCAGTTAGATCGCATGAATTTTTTCAGGTTTCCCTAATCAGTGCAATTTCATTCTGTAAATGTTACTATGATGTAAATTTATTGTAAGCAGATTATGTCTATTATATATTTTGATTATTTAACATTTTTTTAAAATGAACATCAATAATACTGCTGGCAATTATGCATTCTAAGCATAATGACATATGCTTCAAAACTACCTTTGATATGTACATGTAGGCATAGAAAGTTGACAATTTAAAACAAAAATCATTAGTTAGTATTTGAAAGTTATGTAAACTGCCATGATATCATATTTAAGTAACAGTAGCAATTTTCATGGCGTCTGAGCACTCAGGAAGGCTTCCAAACCACAAATGATTTCCCAATGCCAAAAAGAAAGTGCAATTTATAGTTGCTGGAAAGTAAAGCATCTGCTGTGTTCTATATTCATTTTCTATATTATTTTTTGCTGTTAATTCTGTCTTTACATCAGATGCAAAATTAGGGGCTTTCAGACATTGTTATTACTAAGCTTTGAGGCGAAATATCTCAATTTAAAAAACTATACTTGTATTTTTGGGTTTTTTTTTTTGCTTTGCCTTTTGCTTTACAAAGAGGGTTGCACAGAATTTCTTTTGAAACTGTCTAATAAGTCTCAGAATATGAGTTTCCTGTGTTGCCTGGGAAACAGCTTTAGGTAAAGCAAAAAACCCCACATTTAGTTTGGTATAAAAATGTTGACTTAGAGAACTATACTTTTATAAGTTTAGAGTTTTAAGTATGTTGGCACCTATTATGCTTGTGCAACTGATAAGATTCCTACAAACCTGGTCATCTTTATATGATGAAGCTTTCTGGTGGGGCCTTTGCCAGAAAAGCATTAAATAACATTATGGACTCACTGGACAGTTGCCATGGAATTTTCCACCAGGCAGTTTGTGAACTGATTATGGATCCTTCATAAGCTACAGAGAAGTTCAAAGGGATCATTAATTACACTAAAATCAGGATGAAAATTGCAAGTATCTGCTTTAAAAAAAAAGCAACAAGGTCAAATGATTCACAGACTTATCAGCTAACCCAGCTCCAGACTGGGCACTGTGAAACTCACAGGGGCCATAAGAATTTCTTTGGAACCCATCTCAGGCGTTTCTCTCAGGACACACTTTACTTGCCTGATTGTTAGCATCTCATGTCTTTTAAAATGCTTTAAAACATACCTTCTCTAAGGTACCCCCTGAACACTTCTCATCCTTTTTAGACTTCCTTAGTACCCTCAGCCATATTAAATAGCATCAGAGAAAGAGATTTAGGTAACTGAATAGATCTCAAAGTATTAAAAGGACTTTGAAGCTATTTGGCTTCATCTCAGAGATATGCTAATTTCACTTGCAGGCATGTGGAAGTCATTTTAGGTCACTCATGAACTTCACTTCACCTGTAGCTGCATCAGAGTCACAGCAAGATCGTCGAGTTCCAAGTCCCCTATCATGGGCAGGGATACCTTCCACTAACCAGACTAGGTTGCTCAGAGTTGCTCCAATCTGACCTTCTGTATTTCCAGGGATGACACATCCACAATTTCTCCAGGCAACCTGTTCCAATGTCTCCCTTCTTTTCAACAGCTTGTGTGGATTTCTTGGATATCACAATGGCCTTGAGCCTTCAGTCTCTCAAAGGAAAGATTTTCATGTCTGATTTGAGTAGGGAAATATGGGTGGCGAAATTTGGCCAATTCCACTTACCCAGAGGCAACATGTGCATGGGTATCATTTCAGATGTATCATAGTCCTCACTCTTCCCTGATGGGTGCATTATGATGTGAGAATGTCTGAAAGCATTTTTGAATGGAATTGTGTGGATAGAGGAAAGGTTGTCTGGACTCAGATTCATCTCCATGCTGGGCTCGTGGGGCTGAATGCTTTCTAAAGTGAATCTGGTTCATGACCACCTTGCTTGGAGCATATGTCGAGGGAATCTGAAACTTTTTACATATGCATGTATGTATCTGTACTCCCTTCATTTTTATAAAGAGAAGAGTTGTGATTATGGTGGAAGTTATGCAAAAAAAAAAATAGAAAAAAAAGTGTGAAATAAAGGGAGACCTTCATTAGTTGTAGAGAATGAGTCCATAAAAGCCCTTTAAGCAAGTCCATTTGCAATTCTGTTGACACCCTTGAAACATTTGGGATGACGTCTATAATTCCTATATGAAAAGTTATTAGTTTTAGTGATTTTTTTTAATGTGTGCATCACATAAAATGATTTCTCTCACCTACTTCAGGATGAGTTCACCATATCTTAAAGTAAAAAATTCTTTTCAAGAAAATCTCAAAATACTATAAAAGTATTTAAATGTAGTGCTTACTGTTCAAAAACTTACCTGTGACAAAATATAGGATTTTTTTCATTTTTTTTAAATATATGTTCACTCATTAGTTTTATTGTGCTAATTTTTGCTGTCTTTGCAATGGCATCTTTGTGGGACTATGTATAGTGTCTGTTGATGTGTGAGGGAGGATGTAGAGCAAAGAAATACAAAAACTCTCGAAACAGTTTACTATTGCAAGAAGTAGCAAAAAATCACATTTTCTGATGACCAAACTGGCTGCTGGCTAACATCTTTCTACTCACCAGGCTTGCATAAATCTTTTTAAATGCTCTCACTTATGATTTATTGTGTTCTGGCTACTCAGTATATTAAAATCATATATAGTAAAGTCCAAAACTAGTTGTCTTACATGATATTAATTATGCCCATTAAATTTTTAATGGGAGAGTCAACCCTGATTAAGTACTTTCTGCACTCTTAGCTATAATGTATCTAATATAAAGTTGATTTTAAGTATTATTATATGTACACAATTATGGGCTGGAGTTTCCAACTCCTTTAAAATTTTGTTAATTTCTTTTGGTTAGTAAATTAGTATCATGCTCTTTATGGTGAATGGGAAAGATATGCAGAAATTCAGTAAACTCACTTTTATTGTAGTTGCCAAAATGTTGCCTTGATATACCCATGCTGTTATAGAATATTCATCACATAGCTTTGTGAAGAAGCAAGTCACAAATAAGTTTTTTCAGGGTGAGAGAAAAACTTTCTATTTCACTAGCAAGAAGACACTGAATCTTTCACCAATGTTTTAGTGCACCAACTAATGTATGAACAGTAACAATATTGCCAGAGCAGGAAACCAGGAATAATCTTTGGTTATACAGAAGTTGTATTGCAATGCAAGTGCAAAGCCCAAAATGTAGTGCTCTGGATAAAGTAGTAACAGACAGACAATTTTCCATAGGAAGTTGCAGTCTAGAGGGTCCCATACCCCTCTTTTAGGCAAAAACAGACCAACAGTACTTATTTTGCCATACAGACCAAATTATATTATATGCTTATTAATATATATGTCTAAGGATTTAGACACGAAAATAAAACAGAAAACATAATAAAAACTATTGTTATGATTATCCAGGGCTTTCCTTCTAAATTAAAGCATATTTTTATGGGTTTTTTGAGATCTGATTCACATTTGGAGATATCTACAAATATGTCTTAATAGACTAAATAAGGCAATTTCATATGTACATGTTTGTTGCCTAAAATTAGGTGAGATCAATTGAAAACAACAAGTAAAACTAGAGGTATGAATAATCAACTGTAGACACTGCATCTGTACAACAAGAATGAACCTAGTATCTATCTGCATGGGTTATGAGAACTGTCCTTTGCCTTGGTTTGCAGTAATTTGGTTTTCCTTTTGCTTACATTAAGTAAGTTTGACAGAATGTTTCTGTCTTCGTAAAGCATATTGCGTATGACAGTTCTCTATAAAAGGTTGTTATAACAGTGATAAAGCTATATTTTCAACTACTACTAATATTTACCAAGGGGAGAAATAATTCCCTTTTCCTTAGACTGTCCAAATGATATGTTTGAGAGTATGGGTAAATATAAGGGTTTACAAATGAATAAATCAGGTATTTTTAATTTTACCGAGAATTAGTCAAAGACATTAATACATTCATTTTCACTGTCTAGTCCTAGTGTTCAAGTAGGCTCAGCAATCTTAGGAAATTAATCAGTTTATCTTTATCTTTAGCACAGCACTAGACTTTCAGAAAGAACTATTGTCCTTGGGTGTCCCTCCAGTCTTGGGCGTGCGTAGCTGTGAATGCAGATGAACAGGCTGAGTGTGCACAAGGACACAAAGACTGGTTACAAAGAGCGACGTGTAAAGAAATTGGTGTCAGAAACATGACAGTCCTTGAGGACTGTGGAGAGACCACAGCAAGAATAGCATTGTACTTAACATTATTTGTTTCCTGTGCCTTGAACAGAATAATTTTGCTGCTGATCGGTCCAGTGAGAGAGACAAAATGATTCTCTCAAGTCCTTTCACTTGTACTGAAAGATTTAGCCACTTGGTAGACACTTTTTCCTTTTGAAATTACAGCCCATTGGTAATACACTACAGTAATAATTATATTTTAAATAAAGTTAAAATTAATAAGCTGCATGTTTTCACAGCAGAACACTTTAAACTTTTGCTATTCATCTTTTGTCTTCTTTTCAGCTATCTAGACTCTTTTAACTATGATTTGGAAGTAGTCTATGATATAGTCCCATTATTTTGGCCTGATAATCTAATCAAAAGTTCAGGTTTCAGTGCTTTGTTTCCAGTAGGAGAAGAAATTGATTATTTTGAATCGCCAGTTTCTGATGCAATTATTGTTGTTTTTATTCATGACTCCAGGATGGTCCAAAAAACAAGGCACATCACTTCTGTTTCCTGTACCTTTTCTACTAATAAGCATATAGTTCTACAAAAACCTTCCCCCTGCCCTGAATTCTACTTCTACTACCTGGCTTCTGCAGTTATCCATTATTATTTCTTTACTGAAACCTTAACTCATGAACCTACAAGTAAACTTGGAAATTCTCACCGTTCCCATTCCATTTAAATCCTATGCTTGAGCATATTTCATGTGCTATTCTTGAGAATGGATTTTTGCCTAATAAGGATACTTGAGTTTCAGAAAACACTATTTTTTCTGGAGTATTTAATGAAGAACAATGATTATGACCACTAGTTTCAATGGTATTTTATTTATCACAAAGAAAGCTTTCTTTGCATTTACATGGCTGAGTTACCAGCTACAGCTGGGTTTACTAGTATGTAACTGGGACAAGTAATCAGGGAGGCTGCATTAGGCAGGCTCAAATCATTAGCTCAACCATTATCAAAGTTCTGTGAAGAAATGGCCTATTTCACTTAGCAGTTTAACATTAAATAGCTTGGCACTGTTCCTAGTAGAGTGCCTTTCAGGTACTGTTAGTGGTACAAAAGTGCAGATGGGGTTACTCACTATAAGGTGTAAACAGAAGGCCCAAATTTCATTATGCAGTCTGGAAAAATTGTCTGGTTTTGTTTTATTAGAACTCAAAGCTGTCAGTCTGTAGTTATTATAAATGGCTTATTTAGGACTAGAAGTGGCAGCTGGCATTTGTAAGATATAGTGCTGTTCCTCTTTTTCTTCATTGGTGCAGCCATGGAATGTGATGCCTCCCCTCTTCCTATCAACCTTTGGCCTTTTCCAACCCACATGCAGATGAATGTGATAAAAATACCTCACAGGATCTGTATTTACACTTGTGCTGAGATGTAGGAAGCTGAGTAAAGTGGGACAGTCCAGTGGATATGTCTGAAATGCCTTCTGAACTGAATCTACACTCAAATTTAGTCCTTGTAGGACTGAGAGCCAATCCAGTATTTTATATGCATTATCCTCTTTATTATAGTCCCTGTTACAGTTCTGTCTGCACTGTGAACACTGAGATTAGCTAATCAGCAACCACATCTTTTGATGGGTCTGGAGTGACCAATCTCTGGTGTGACCAAATTGACTAGCTAGCTGTCTGTGAGATCATCCGTGTAAGATTTAATTATCATGTCTCTGCAAATGAGACAGCATTTTAGTCAGGATCAGACTGGGATATCAATGTAAAATTGTAAACACTTCCTGCTCAGCTACAAATGCACTTTAAAGGCAATGGGGATATCAATTTCTGGTTTGGACCTTTTCTTAAGTTCATAATTTCTTTTGGCAGTGCTGATGTAACTAGTGATTCATTTCTCCCTAGTCTACCTGCATGACATATGGTTTCATTACTTCCCACCCTTTTCTTTGTACTTGGTGGCATCAATCACCTTGTATTTAATTGAAAAGTCATTGTGGCATATCTTGTGAAGGAGTTGGTGGAAGTTTATAATAGGTAAGAAAACTTCTGTAATGAGAAATTAGACACCTTGCTCATATTTAGACATTTCAGACAGCTAGTGCTGAGTTCAGCTGATCAAAATAGGCATCTATTGCCATTCAAGATGTTATTAGTGCCGTTCTTCTTTTCCTTAGACAAAGAAAACAGACTTTCAGATGGTGATATTTAGTGTCTATCAGCTCTATGAGGATGTCTCAGACTTCTTTGGGAACCGTCAATGTATAGAGAAATAAATAGGATTCCTTAATTTAGTTAATGTTGCTCAGTATAATTTCCAACCATCGCTTAGTTTAGCTTATTTTGTTTTGGTTGTGAATGAATGATTGCCCCAAGACTTTTTTTCATCATTATTATTGCTTGTTTGTGGATACTGTCATTGATGATTGCATATTTTTTTAAGTTAAATAAGCAGCAGGAATATTTTTTTAAAAATGCTTAAATAAGCTGACACTTGTGAAAATATGGAAATGTACCAATGTCTTAATTAATGGATAACTAGATAAATATATTAAATATATTTCCAACAAATTGCTTTAGCTTCTAAATCAACTTTAAAGGAACTTATGCTGACTTCAAAGTTTTCTCATAAAAAGGATCATCAAGTGAAGGAACATCAAGGTATACATGAACTAGATGTTTGTAGCTAACACAAACTTATCACCTACCAATAGGCTAAATTCTGAACTTTAATACTAAATTAACTTCCCTTCTTTGTACATGCAAATACAGAGAGAGGTGACTTTTCTACCATGTCAGATGAAGGGGAAAAAAATCAAAAAAAGTTAGAGGCACAAAGCTATCATTTTTTCCTGGGTTAGTTGTATTCCCTAGTGATTCTACTGAGTGATGGAGGTTTCATGTAAAGATCAATGACACTGAAAACTGGTTTATAACTCAGGATGACAGCTAGTATAGTCTCAGAATTGCTTTGCTGTAATCCACCCTGTCTTTCTTGGTTAGCAAACATTATCCCAATTACAGTTGTGCCAAATATAGGCAAAACAGATGCTTCTTACAAGCTACAAATAATTTCTAACTGCAAATTTATAAATATAAAGATGTTGATTGCCAATTCAAAATGCATTACATCAGTGTTAAGAAGTGAGAAGAGAAAAATATTGTTATACTATGATGTGTCCTCATCAAAGCCTAAATCTTTATTGATGTTTCTGGGGAAATGGGATTGCAGTGACAGGGATGGGTAAAGATTAAACTAAAAGGTGGAGAAAATCCTGACAGAATCCATTCAAACAGAATTTCAGTTCCAGTTCTTTTTGGTAGAGGAAGGTACGTTAAATGGAACAGTTACAGTAGATGTAGAGTTAGAAATAAATGAATGCCCCCTGAATAGAATATACCTGTAATTTCCACATAACTTAATCATAAACAACTTGACAAAACAGTCAAGTTGGATATGTGGAGAAGAAAAAAAGTAAACCCCATTTTTGCTCTTATGAACGCTGTCCTTTGGGTAGTAGCTGCAGTCCATTAATATCTATACTTTCAGAGAGTTTCACTTTCCTGTGAAAGAGTAAGAGCAGTCACACCAGGTCTCCAGATCAGTAACATTGTACTAAATGTATTTAACAGTGGGTGCTTAGGAAGCAGGATATGGAAATCTGTAGAAGTTCTTGGAATTGTTTATTTTTCCATGTGATATCAGTGTGGCCACAAAAAGGTCTAGATATAGGTTGTGCAAGATTCCTATTTGGAATAAAAAAAAGTATGTTTCCCTGCTAGTTGGAATAATAAGAGAAAGACTATAAAGCTATAAAGGTTTAAAGAGAAAAAGAGGGGAATGCTGATAAGTCAAAATTATTATAGATACTGACAATCAAGTTTTCATTTCTGTGGGAACTGACTATGAATATGTTTCTTTGGTCTTCTGAACTGAATATGTTTCTTTGGTCTTCGAGCCTATCTGACAGGTAAAGAAAACTGGTATTTTTAATTCAAAAGCTTTATTAATTAAACAGACAGCATAGCATTTTTTTAACTTTTCATCAACACAGTTTCCCCAGAAGCATGTATGAACTCACTTTCAAGCTTGGAATGGGATACCTGAGTTTGAATTTTTTCATGTTAGGAAGGATTTTGAGACTGTACCTCTGAATTTCGGAAGGAGTACAAATACTGTATTTAATAAGGATAATTGTATCCTTCTTTTTTTCTCAATCATCACTTCTACATTTGTCAATGAAAGTAGCAATGTTTGCTAAATATTGTGCTGACCTGATTTTTTGTCTGTATTTGAACTGTACTAAAGAGTATTTCCAATTCCAGCTGAGTCCTTGAGGAAAGCGAGACTCCACAGATTACTGAGGGGACTAAGTATCAAACAAGTACACAGTACTCAGCCAAAATGGCAACAGTCCTGCCTTTTCATGGCAGCAGCATGCCACAAAACTTGAGCAATCTCCTGGGGCAATCTTACATGTTAGCAGTCTCTTCTCAGAAATGTTTTGAGGATTATGAACTTGAATTTTGGTACTTAAATCACTTCTGAGTGCCACATTTTGTGCCCAGGAGCCTCAGATCTGCAAAACAAAACTTAGGTTAGAATTTTTCTCTGCTTTCATGGTTCTTAACTTCAAGTTTATCTCTTAAAAATTTTAGCTTCAAGTACTTTGGAAGCACAGAATATTCAGACACTACTGGGTAATTATTCTTTATATATATATATATATTTATTTATTTATTTATTTATTTATTTATATGAAGATCACTTTGGTTTTTTATTTTCTTCCAATTGTATTCCTGCATAAATTATTTAGACAAAGGATAATTTCAAGAGGACAGTCACTGAAGGGGTAATTAATACAAATAATGAAGCCAATTTCTTCTAAGTTTTACATATGATGGGAATACCATTTTATCCTTTATAATGATATGGAAGACTGGCAACAGTAAGAGCCTGAAACTCCTTTAAGAGTCAATGATGACTTACAGGCAGGACAAATCACACTCAGTTCAAGAAATGGCATAAGACTCTGACCAAGACAAAAAACCTGGGTGGTTTTTTTTCCTATTTATAAAGATTTTTTAAAGACTGAATAAATTTTTGAAGAATTGTCTTTTTAAGGAAAAGAAATTTAATCTCTTATTTTCTGGTAGACTTTAAAGGTTTCTTTTTGTCCAAAATTATATTGGTTTTATGAGAGATAGCTATTTCACTAAATAATCTCAGCACCTGAGAAAAGCTAAGAGTATAAGTGCAGCATAAATAAAATAATTATAATTTTTTGGAGACAGGAGTATTAATTTCCACTACAGAAGAAGATTTTGGTTGCCCATTCAAAGAAGAGCAAACTTCCACGGAAGTTTTACAGAATTCTGGCATTTACATGGAATTAGTGCAGTCAGCCTAGCAATTGTGGCACAATGGCCTTGTCCTTTTAGTCTTGTAAAACAGATATTGAAAAAAATTTAAAGAAGGAATTAACCAAAAGTGTAATATGCCATTCAAGCTACCATGTGCTTGAAGTTTGAATATGGTGTGCATATCTAGTGACCCCATGTCTTTCTATTCCTCTCTCTAACTATATGACTATAAGTAGATATAGACCTTAAATGTACCTAGAATATTACATAACAGAGTATATGCGAAATATGTAATAGAACTGCAGAAGAGAGAGCTGAGGAAAGGACTGAAGCAGTTTCTGTACAAAGAAACATGAGATCCTATGGACTTCTAAGATTGTAAAAGATTTTGCTGGGCTAAAGGTGAAAGAAAGAAGGGAAAATATAGTATGATATAATGCCTAACCTAGAGAAAGTAGAAAAGGAATGAAAATCTACAGCTTAAGATTTGGATGACATTGAATCAGAACAAGGAGCAAGTATTTTTAACTAAATTATAGAAGCAGTTGTCACACAAAGCATATTAAAGTGGAAAACACATGGCTAAAACATGTTTTAATGTGCAAAACAAAAAATGCATTCAGAAAAAAATTATAAAGTCATAGAAAAGGCAACTAAAGATGATGTCTGAATGTGATCTAAACCTTAAAACTAAATGAAAAGGCAGTAAATTGTACTGACAAAATATTATTTACTTGGCCTGCTGTTTTAAATATCTATCTAGTGTACACCATGAATTTACATGGAGGGTTGATATAATTAGGTTTATATTACTTTTTATTTTAAAAAAAGTAGTTTTCCAGCTATAATTTTATTTTTCTCAATGCCTATTCACACCTTGTCCATCATTATTGCACCAATATTTCTTTTCTTTTGATTTTTTCCCCCCAGTGGTTATTTTAGGCATGACCAGGTGTGCATTGGGAATGTTGTTAGCCAGTCTCCTGGCTAAACACTTTGAGTGACCATAAAAGTAGTTCTGCTGAAACTGAATTTTAAAAATTTAAATTCTGTTTAAATTAAAATGAAGGACTGTTTTGTTTAAATAAAATGACACTGATTAGTTAGAACTGTTTCCAAGTTTTTTTTTCAGTACTGATTTCAATATAGTGTCCATGTAAAAAGAATAATTTCTCTCAGATGGTGAAAGCTAACTTTCTGATCTTTTCCTCTGCTTGAGCAAGTGATAATGGGGAAAGTATCTTAGTTTTTGTATTGTCTCATCTTACATTATTTATATATTGCCTAGCATAAGAAATTCCGTGACTCAGATGGGAATTCTGGGTTTTATTGTAGAACACAAGCAACTACAACATTTAGAAGTGAAAGTGTTAAAAAATTGCTTTTACTGTTTTTTGCCTCAAAAAATTAGTAAGAGATCTTGGTTCTGATATTGCAAACTCCATCCATTTATTGTGATTTAACACAAAATACTTCAGCCCTCATGATCTACAGAAATGCTGTAATGTGAAAAAGATGATACCAAAAGTTACATTATGCTCAGAAAATGTATTCATCCACTTTAGTGGGTTTTTTTTTTCCAAAGAAATGTGGTTTCAGCTCAATGACCTGCTGATATTAATGAGGATTTCAAAATTCTGGAGTGATGAGATCTGCTAAAAGAGCTTGTGAATAACTATTCTCACATCATCAATGAACATTCTCCAACACATGGTAGTGATCTACTTGAAACTCCCTTCTGGGAATTCTGCCTTTCAGAGTGCAGAGAGATGGCACATTTAATTCTTACATAACAAAGTCACAGAGTTCTAGTAATTGAAGCTCTGAAAACATTTCCATTCCAAAAATTTCTCTTCTCTTTTCAGGACTGTACAGGTAAGTTAAAAACAAACAAACAAAAACAAGCAAATGATGATTTTGGCAGCATGCAATGTTTTGAATAGATCCTAGCAGTTGCTGAGGGGTAAAATGGAACAAAGATGGTTATTCTATATAACAACCCTGTGCTGCTTTTGTGAAAATAATTTCCTCCTTTCCCTTGGGCCAGTTCAGGTCAGCTGTCCTGGCTGTGCTCCCTCACAGCTTCTTGTCCCCCTGCTCACTGGCAGAGCATGGGGAACTGAAAAGCCCATGACTTGGGGTAAGCGCTACTAAGCAGCAACCAAAGGATCAGTGTGTTACCAATGTTATTCTCCTACTACCTAATGAGGAAAAATGAGCTCCATCCCAGCTGAAACCAAGACATTATTCACCCTTTATTCCATACCATAGAACACCATGTTCAGAATAAAAATTGGGGGCACTTGGCTGGGAAGGGTTGATAGCTGCTTGAGGACAGGCTGAACATTGGGTAGTAGCTGGTGAGGAATTTTACTGCGCAACACTTCTTTCTCTTGGGCTTTATTCCTCTTTCTCTCTCCTTTTCAATGCAACTATTAATATTATTAGTATTTATTATTGCCATTCTTTTATTTTGTTTTAGTTATTAAACTGTTCTTATCTCAATGCATGAGGTTTATTTTTTATTTCCAATTCTCCTCATCACTGGGGGCAAGAGGTTGATGGTGGCTTTGAGGGGGTTGATGTTGAGCTGCATGGTTCTTAGTTGCCACCATGTGGACTCCTTTTGGTTGTCCTGGATATTACATTCAGACCTCCAACTCATAGGACATTTCCTGATAAGTGGAGCTTGGTGGATACGTTTGTAAGGAGAACAAAAAAGCCCACACCAAGTAAGGATGGTTCAAAAACCTGTGACCTTGGTGGCCTAACTAATCTTTTCTATCAACAATCTGAAATTAGAATATCTTTCCTCACTACAGTAGAAGGTCAATTATGTGAATCTGTTATTGATATAGATGCTTGAAGTAAAACCAGAAAGAACAAGAAAACACACATTCTCCAGCAGTAAAATGTTCTGTCATTTCTTTAAGGTTAGACTACACAATTTTTTTGAAATACCACTTAAGGAAAACATTTTGTCAGAGACAAAAGCTATAAGAGTCTTTTTATATTGTTAACCTTCCATCTACCAAAAAAGATCCTGCCTCACAGAGCAAGGTATTATTCTTATCAAGTAATACCTATTTGGACAATGTGAGCTATCTTCTGCTATTTATTTATACTATTCAATAAACCTGATTATACAGACTTAAACCATTATTTACTGTTGTCTTTTGGATTACTTTCCCTCACAACACAAAAGATTAAACCTAATCATTCCAGCTGGATACACTTTTTAGCTTTATCAAGGACAAACTCACAAAACCATTCTACCTGTTATTTCTATGATTTATGAAAAAGCCCCTAAAATAAAAAAAGAAAAACACTTAAAAAGTTTAATTGGAGTTTATCACAATAAAGTACTTAGATAAGGTTTTTTCGTTTGGTTGGGTTTTTTTGGGTTTTTTTTTTTGTTTGTTTGTTTGTTTGGTCTGGTTTTTTTGGGTTTTTTGGTAAGGAAACCCTTTTTCACATGCTATGTTGAGAGAATAGATAGAATAGATAACTATTTTTCTCTACTCTAGAGTGTATTGGAAGCATTATACAAGAGTTTGGGGTCTGGATTTTTTGGGGTTTTTTAATCAGTACAGTAAGAAAAATTCCTTGCTTGTTTTCCAGATACATTAGTATAATAAATATATAAAAATAGTATAGCTTCCAAAATATAAATGGATTTTTCAAAGTTGCTTTGAAAGATGTATCATTATGTTAAAAATTGTGAAAGTAACTTAAACTTATAAATAGATGTCTAATAAGAATTTAGATCAACATTTTATTTTCATGTCTTCAATGAACAATGTTACTGTACATGCTAGTTTGTTTTTTTTTCATGGAATCTTCCTTTCTATCCTTTGCCTCTTTTATTTTTTCAGAGAGTTTCTATTTGGAAGCCCATTTTAAAATTTATTTTTGGTGACCAGTTTAAACACAATTTAAAGACAATAAAAACTCTGTTTCAATTTTCTATTCTTTCCTGGGATCAGCAAGAAATTTTTGGTTGATGGAATGGGTTTTGGAAAGTTAGAATGACAAGTCTTTTTTTCCCAGACTTTTCTGTAACTGAACCTTTCAAAAACTGTTCATGGACATTTCAGTGAAATGTTTTTTTCTGCACAAAGACTTTAACACACTTTCTGTCTTTAGTCCAATCTTTTAAAGATTCCATGTCTTATCACTTATTGCTCAACATAACAAGAGTAGATTTATATTTTCTATTTTGTGATCTTATTGGTTATTTTTTTAACATTTGTAATGGTGGGAGGTTTGTAGGAGTGAGTTTCCTGTGGAAAATAGTGCAAATCTTGTCATAGTTCATGCTCAGCACCACAACCCTGGATGTCCTACAGAACTGGGTCCTGGAGGCTAGCCAAGAAATCATTCCACTTACATTCTATTCAGTAATAAAAAAAGTTAAGATCTGCTGGAATTTAGGATCTGGATTTATAAATCTGGAGTTATACAGAGATTAGCACTTTAAATGTTTCTAAATAAAACAGACAAACCTTTTAATGTACCAGTTTTAACAGCTTCTGTCATACAGGATGAAAGGTACTGTTCATAACAACAGGAAATTTTGTTTTATTAGGAAAACAGTCATACTTTTCCCTTTAAAACCCCAAACACACTTAGAGGCTCTTAAGATTAAAAGGGAGGCACAATAATTCCCTAATACCATACTGAATTCTTTTCACTTGGGTGGCTGAATAGCTCAGAATAGCAGTTACCTTGAAAATAAATGACTGTGCTGAAAGGAGAATTAATTAATTCAGATAAAGTAAATAAACTCTGTGAACTGACTAATGTAGCAGAAATTACTGGATGCTGATACTGCTGTTTTAATTATTAAGTCCACATTAATTAATTTCAGAACTACCTTTTTTGAAATCCACAGCTTGACCAACATTTAGAGAACAGAACATGCCAAAAGCCAAATTCTGCTTAGTAACACATTTACAAAGGCTGGAGCCAAGTCTTCACACAACTAAAGGTGATGAACTTTAAAAGAAAGTGACAGTTTCAATAAACAGCACAGGATCCAAATAATTGTGCAGTACTTCCTTGACCACAAACTGAGACACAAAATTTGATTGTGTCAACCTATTTCTTTCACAGAAGGAGCTGGACTTCTTGTTAATTGCCAATATGGTTCTGAATATAAAGGGAACTTAATGTCTCTTTGAGAATTGCAGTAAAATCGGTGATCATGGCTACCCATGCAGAGCTCCTAGACACAGCGAGATTCAGTCATGACCCACTGTGACACTACAGCTTCACTGAGCTTAAGAATGTGTGAATGGTTGAGAATGAGTTACATTACATTTAGTAGTTAGTGCTGATGATTCTTGTACCTATGGACATAAATAGTATAAAACTTATTTATACTCTACTTTTTCTCTTACACCTCTCATGTGAAGGACTCTTTCAGATAGTGCCATCACTGAAGTACCTATTTCTGCTGAGGAATGTTCAGCAGAGATTTTACTATCTGTGCTTTGTTCTAAGACAAAAAGTAAGGCAATAACGTATTTAAGACTGTCTTTTGTAGTGATTACTTCCATAAACTGCTAAAAATTACAGCCAGTAAATTTATATCTGCAGCATCACACAACAGTAACATCAATACGGTAACTAAAAGATATATTTCCAGAAGAATTTTGTTCTCTAATTCCTCATCATTTTGTTTGCTTCTTAAAATGAAAACACCTGCAGTAATGATTTCTCCTGACAAGCTGAAAGGCACTGAACAGAGAACAAGTTTAATAAAATGCCTTAATTACAATCTTGAGTATAACTTCACCTTGTATCAATACCTCTTATGAACATCTTAATCACTTGCTTTTTCTTGTTTTCACTTGAAGCAAATTTAAATATTTTGGAGAACTCTACACACAACTTCAAGGATAAGGCATGAATGTCTTTGAGAAAACCACAGACAAAACAGCTGTAGGAAAAGCTCTTATGAACACTTCATGTCATGTACTTGAATTAAAAGCATTTAAGGACAAAAAAACTTCTACAAAAAACTTTTAAATGCAAGTTTTTCTGCATTAAAGTTGCTTTACCAGGATATTCCATCTGAGACTGTCTGCTAGCAAAAAATTCATGCAGATCAAATCCCTGCTTAATTTAAAAAAAAAAAGGAGTTTTTAATTTTAAATACCTTTTAAAAAGCTTAAAACTCTTAAAAAAAATTTACTCTTGAGATAGAAGACTGCTTACCAGTTATCATCATAGGCAAACTAGACTTGGCTTGAGGAAAAAAAAATAATCTATTGCCTGTTAAAAAAGTGTATGATTATGAGAAATAGTAAAAAAAACCCAATCACCTCCCAGACTCCAAAACATTTTCTGCCACCTCCTACTGTTTTTCCCCACCTCAACTTCATTAATTTATTCCCAAATTCTCAACTTCTCCCTCTCAAGCTGTGCAGGGCAGATTGTAGTAACTCATAACAATTTCTCTCTGATGCGCTCTTCTCCTCTTTTTCCCCAGGGGCCTTTCCCAAGGCTTCGGTGTGGATATCTGCTTCACCACAGTCTCTTGCCAGGCTCCAGGGGAATGGTTGGCATTGGAAGGCACCTTAAAGATCATCAAATCCCAATACCCCTACTGTGGACATCTTTCACTGGTTCAGGTTGCTGAAAACCCCTCCATCCCAGTTTTGAAGACTTCCAGGAATTAGGCTTCCTCAGCTTCTTTAGGCAGCCTGTTCCAGTGCCTCACTCCCTTCCTGACATTCTCATTGATCCAATTCTCAAATTGCTCAAGATCCCACTGGTTCACATCCCTTCTTTCAAACACATGAGCCGAACCACCCACATTTTGTCACCCCAAACATGCTGCAGGTGAATTCAATCCCACTGTCTATGTAATTAATAAAAATATTCAGCATTAACAGTCCCAGTACAGACCTCTGAGGGTTTGTACCCACTTCTTTCTGATTTTGTTTTCACATATGACCACAGCTCTTTGGATGTGCCCATTCAACCAATTCCTTATTCATCAATTGCCTTGTCTTTCAAACCCACATTTCTCCAGTATAGTCACAAGGATGCAGTATGGGGACTTTACAAATGCTTTACAGAAGTCCAGGTAGTTGATATAAATTGATTGCCCCTTGTCCACCAATAGAGTCACTCCACTGTAAGATTAGTCATGCACAATTTGCTCTTTGTGAAGCCAAATTGGCTGTTTCTTGTCAGCTCTCTGGCATCCATATTACTTGACATATTTTCCAGCAGAATATCTGTTCCTTCTTCATGTACACCTGACTGCTTCTCTTTTCTTTTTTTTTTTTTTTTTACTTTCCCATGATTTTGTGCAGTGCATTCCACCTTTTCCCAGCATCCCAGCCACATAAGCTGTTGGGCTCAGCCATGTCCTGCAATGGGACAGTTGGAGCAGGCTAGAACCATTAATTAAACTTTAAACATATCTTGTACTGAAAATGTAAAGATCTATCATATATTTCTCTGATTTTCCTGACTTCTTTTTTTTCTTTCTTTTTTTTTTTTTTAATGTAAGGAGCAGAAGGTGTGAGGTTTTTTCCTTCCTTCCATGCATACA
The DNA here is from genome assembly GCF_963513975.1 of Fringilla coelebs. Classification (NCBI taxonomy): domain Eukaryota; kingdom Metazoa; phylum Chordata; class Aves; order Passeriformes; family Fringillidae; genus Fringilla; species Fringilla coelebs. The sequence goes on from NC_140029.1 coordinate 54,599,175, forward strand.
TCTATGGTTTTGCTGTCTTCCAGGAAACATTGCTAGAAGAGTTTACTCCAGTATGTTTTGTAGTCATAGAAATCTTTCAAATTATAACATATTAAAATTAGAGGATTTAGATTTAAAACACACTGTCTCTTTTGAACATGATTAAATTCTAGTTGTGCAAATAATTTATTTTGAGAAGTTTTTGGCTATAGAGCAAAAAAGAAGTTTTTGGCTATAGAGCAAAAAATAACCTTCCTTTTAATTCTTTTAATTGAAAGAAAAGCAGGAGAATTCAGTTTCTGTAATAAATTTTTAAAAAAAGAAAAAATTATAAAAATAAATTTTTAAATGTTCATTTTGATAGTTTTATCATATTTTTGCAAAATAAACAAAAAGCAAATTATATTTTTTGCTGGTGAATTTTTTTTTTGTAGATTTAAAAGAAATCAGATTTGTATCACTTTATACCAAGATCTTTTCTATTTTTCTAAGACTAGCTTTGAAGTTTAGCAATTGTGATTTTAATAAATGTGCCCCATATAAAAAGCTTGGAGGCATACAAATCCAGAAGAAATTTGAACCTGATCCTAATACATGTTTTCTGAAATTCACAGATACCATTTCGACACAGCTACCATCTACAACTCCAGGAGTGCAGCAAGTGCTCTGACTTGCAGAGCTCTAGCTTAGTAAAAGGTGACATGGCAGTTTATTTCCTGCTTGATTTTCTTCTGCCTACCCTTTAGTACCAGTCCAATGTAAATGAGATAATTTTAATTTTTAAAATCTTTCACCCTTCCTATAGGTTTTAATCTATATTTAGCTATATGCAAAAATAGTTTGTTCTTCTAAGGACTGGATCATAGCAACTTGCAGTTTCCGAGATGGAAATTCAGAACAGCTGAGTTTCTGCTGTTTGCTTCCTGGTACAAGAAAAGGCATTTGTAGATCAAGCAAGCAGCAGATGGAGAACAATTGGAGTATATAATTATTCGGCCTGGACTCCTTTTAAATGGGAAGTCTGAACTCTGTCTATTTGGCTGGGAAGACAGAGGAATAGAGTAGCAAATGGCAGATAAACCTTCCAAAGATCCTTTAAAACAAATCTAGGCAAATATGTGAAATAACTTCATCAGTTAACCGGGTCTCTTTTTCTGTGAACTCCAAAATCTGGCAAGTCATTGTCGGTTTGCTTTTGAAGGTTGAGATTAATACACAGCCTACCCAAACACTTCTGTATGAATAAACTACATTGATTTCAGTATGTTACCTGAGGACTCCATCTGGTGACTCTCCTTTACTTTGCCAGATTTTGAAAAGCTGCAGCTTTACTGTGATCTAATGCCAAAATATAAAATCTACTGTAGGAAAGTATTAACACGTTGTGATTCTTGCTCTGTGGAAGTGAATAATTGAATTCTGTGACTTTTTGAAAATGCCCTCATAGGAGCATTACATTTTGGAAGCTGACAGCTAACAATAAAACTACGTGCCAAAATCAGTGTCTAGAGAGCCATGATTATTTTCATTAATTATTCAAGATTAAATGGACATATGAAGGAAAATACAGAGTGAATCAAAACAGAAGGGATAAAGTATTATGAGAAAAGGAAGGCAATCAGAATAATCCAAATACCAGCAAAATCTGAAATTAGACACAAATAGAGGACAGTAAAATATTTCAGAAGAAAAATGGGAAGAACTGTATGCTTTTAAGATATATAAATTACCTTCTGAAACTACATAGTCAAATCAAAAATTACTCATATATTTTCCATACAATAGTTTTCATAGCAAAGAAAGACTAAGATGGAGAAAAACAGAGGAAACCTTTGTTTATATTAACAAAAATGAAGCTTAGAATTACAACTACATGTACTAAAACTTATTTTGGTTTAGAAAATCCATGCTGTAAACCATAATTAATTTAATGACAGGAGAAATTTTAAAGATGACAGATGTTTTTACTGTGTTAAATTATAGGAAAAGATCAGACTAAAGAAAGAAAAACTACTAATAAGAAAAATAGTTAAGCAGGAATAAAACCATAGTAGAAATGTTCCCTGTTTCCTCCTATTTCTTGGATTTCGTCTTCCACCTTATTTGAAGTTACAAAAATTCAAATAATTTCTATGGAACTGTGGAAAATCAAAGGCCTTGGATCCACACGTAACATGATGAAGACTTCATCACACATTTTCTTTACATATTCAAGTATTTAAGCCCTTTTTTTTGTTTGTTTTGTGACTTTGGAAATGCTCTAAGTGGAAAATGAGATATTTGTGAATATGTATGAGGCTCCCTTACCCAAACTCATTTCAGCTAATTCAGAAAAGCAGATGGTTTCTTCACCTGTGCATCACAAGCAGTCTGACTGTGTGCTTATTCTTTGCACTGACAATGAGACTTCCACGGTACTCTTGTGGCCTCATTTCTACATCCAAGTCAGGCCAGACAGTGCTGAGGCACTCAGCTGCTCCAAACTAAGATGTGACACTTTAGGGTACAGATGTGCAGCTGTGTGCCTGAGCGCTTTTGAAGTCAAGCAGTGAAGTTCCTATGGAATTTAGGCAACGCACCTGATGGTTAACAGAGGTTTTTCGGTGTTATTTAGGGACTGGCATGACTTCTATTTCTCACCTCACATCTCATTCAACTAAGTCTAGTTTCAGGCAGTACAGAATGACTTAGCAAAATTAGATAACATTCTCATAAGTTATGAATCAAATACCTAAAAGTTGCATTTATTTATTTGAATAGCAACTATTTTAACAATATTATTAGGATCTTGACCTTTGTGAACATCACCATTTTTACAGATAAAAAACAGCCACCATCTTTAAAAAATCTTTCCTGAAAATTGAACCTTTTTTTCTGGAGTTAGTGGTTCAGATAAACAAAGAGATTGGCTACAATTATAAATAATTGCTCTTTTGCACACTTTTGAACTTTACTGTATTTCATACATTTTCTTTTACACAATGAAATGCAATGCTTCAACACAAAGATTAAAAAAGAGTACATGCAGAAATAGCAAATCTATACCTCATTGAAAAGAAGCAAAATTATGATTTGATTATTTTATTTGTTGATTCTTTAAAGAGGAATGGGTACAGTTTTGCTTCAGCCAAGCTGATGTGGGTGCATATGCACACACCATTGCACAAAGGCTGTTTTGTTGGCACAAACACAAGTGCACATACAGACATGGATAGAAGGAAGTACTGAACAAAAATAACAGATGCTAATGCTTTGTCCTTTCAAGTCAAAATGCTGACATTTTTTCAAGTAGCCTTAACAAAGTGCTTACATCTGGTATATATTTAATAGCCTTTACTACAATCAGTATGACTAGAATTTGTATCCCATGTGCATTAAGCATAATTACCGATGTGTAAGATTTGCTCTACCAGAATTAAAATTCTTTTAATTGGATTTTATATATTAAATACACTGTGGAGTAGCTAGAATGTATAGAGTGAAACCACATAATTTTTAGAATACTTAGCAGACAAAGTGAGAGATGCTCATAAACAAAACTTCATCTCAAACAGTTGCTCATCAGCACTTTACAACCGAATTTTCTCCTGATTATTGCATGTATCTGACTTAAAATACAATAAATAAAAAACTCTTATATTTTTAAACCTGAATTTTTCATAATCTACCTAAGTGCAATATCTAATATGGTAATCCAATGGCATGAGTATGAGGACACAATCCTTTTATTCTGCCACAAAGAGTACACTTTCTTAGTTTCCACTACTACAATTTCATGGCTATTTTAGCACATAAAAATGACTGCATTGTGCCCAACATTGTCCTAACAACTGTTGTCCTGTTTTCATTATTTGTTTTTGTGGTGATTTTTTTTGCGGGGGGGGAGGATTTTTATGTATGTTTTAAATTCAGGAAAGTACAATACTCAATTGAAAAAAAAAACCCACAAGAAATTAAGGTTATCTTACATTTCATGCTACTAAGGCAAGAGATTAAATTAGCTCAAAAGTAGTGGAAGATACAGGATTTAGAGCAGGTTATATATATAAAGAATATACAGTGATTAATGATTCCTGAATCTGTCTGATGATTTTTTAGTCAAACTTTCCCGTGAAAAATTGACTGTATAAAAGAAACAGTAGCCAGAGTGAGGTGGCTGCACTAAGCAGGTGACATGTAGTTAAAAGCATTGGGGCACACCTATATACACACCTGGTGGCTACGCCTCTCACTGATACAATCACAATATAATGTTAGTGTGAAGTAACTCATTTGGGATAATTGTTTGGAGAGGAAAAGTAAGTGTACCTAAGAGACTGATAACTTACTCTCCAGATGGGTAAGCTCATGGATCTCCATCCTGTGCTGTGGACATGGAAGGGAAGAGTTGAGTACTGATCTGTACCATAGCAAATTTGTGTTTGTTCTGTGTTTAATACAGTGATAGCGCAGTCATTCCATACTACAATTACATTAACATCCTGAAATTTGGAAAGGAAGCAGATTAGAATGAAAAAGAAAACAGAGAAGAAACACTGCAATAATTATTCTTGCTGCTGTTTTAGCTAGAGGAAGTAACGTCTTTATGTCTTTTCTCTGTGGAAGTTAAAACTAGCAAAAGACAAGCAGAATCAGATGACCTGCCACACAAATTAAAGAGGAACACAGATTTCTGTGCCAGTCACTGAACTGTCCTTTTTATTCATACATAATTTTGCAACACACATTTTTCTCTTGCAAGACGCTATAAATACTCAAATATTCTAAAATCCTCAGGACAAGGAGAAAGTTTTTCGCTTGAAGATATCTGTAGATAATTTTACAGATGTACTAGCTATGAAAACAAACAAAGAAACAAAGGATCACTATTCCTCTGGATCATCTTGTTTTATGATAGAACAATCCAGACACGCACTTTCATGCAGCACAATCCATATATAGGCTTGCTTTGATTCTTTTTTCTGCTTGTATTTTTTGCCTACTGATAGGCTTGCTTTATTTATCATGTTAATTTTTTTTTCTTTTGCTGTTCTGCTTTCTCTTGTGAGATCTGCTTCAGTAACCTGAAGATGCCATGCTGAAGTTTCAGTATGAATAGCATAGATATTGGAATAGGGAATATGTACAAATTTTACAAAGCTCAGGAAAGCATGCAAATTTCTTGAAGGACAGCAAGAGAATTCAAAATAATCTTGACAAATAAGCACGTTTGAAATAATAGAATGCAATTCAATAGAGACAACTACAAGATACTCATGCAGAAATAATAAATTGCACACATACAAATTAAGGAACAACTGTTCAGGTAAAAGTTCTGCAGGTCTCCAAGTAAGGGGATGTCAAGGTCAACATGAGCCAACAAAAAGAATCCCAATCATCATGAGTCAGCAACATCAGAAAGTGGACATTGTGACAAAGCATTTATTGTGGCATACAGGAGGCATACAGATATCGTTTTAGCCAATTCAGCATTCATGAATACACTTGAATACTCTGAGAAATATTTTTTCACTATTAATGAACCATTAATGAATGCTTTTTAATGAGCACATACCAATTGATGAGAGAGCCAACTGAACAAAAATACTGATTGAAGGTCTTGATTTTATAACCTTCAAGGAAAGATAGAATGAGGAGGAGATTTAGGAAAAATGCCTTAATAGATTTCAAGAAAATAAAATACTATTCAAAGAAAGGGTTTATATACTCTCTGCATCAGAAAAGAAGCAATGGGCTTAACTTGCAAAAAAAAAAAAGACTCATTGTCTTGTATAAAACATATTAGAAAACACTTTTGAAAGGAAAAGGTAGTGAAGAACTCAAAAGTTTACCAAAGAAACCTGTCAACCTTCTGTCACTGAAAGTACTTTAAAGCAGATTAAAGAAATGTCTGTCAAGAATGGATTAGTTTTCCAAACTCTTTTTTATACTTAACATAGTATGAAGGTTCTGCACTGACTTTAAAGGAAAAACATTTTATTCATTCTGTTCTCTACATGTTTTCCTCTTTCCAGGCTTTGGTATTTCTGAAATGCTTCTTAGTTTTTATGAAGATCTGGAAATAATTAAGGAAAACACTGAGAACACATAACTCTGCTTATATTCTTGTTCTCCCCATGTTGTATGTTATATTTTTATTTCCCTTATTTTGTTTTTTTTCTCTTTTCCAGCACACTGTCAGGTTTCCTACATAGGTGAAATCATACTGTGTATTTATAACCGCTGTCATGTCAGTGTTAATTCTGAAGTTGTTCAAATACTAAATCTCTATGAACTTTCCTTACTTCTCACCTCAGTATCCTGTTATTTTCACCCTTCCCTGTGTTTCTCTGTAGGGCTCATAAAAGACAAATGCTGTCTATCATGTAGCTCAAAACTTATCATGGATAACCTATAATTAATTATACACTCACATTCTTCATATTGCTACCTTTTATATGAACCCCTTTTGTTGTAATCACTCTGCATACTGAGATTTGTATGAACTGACACATACAATTAATTTTTATTGTGAATTTATGAAGTGCTGGAGAAAATTTATGTTTATTGGAATTGTGTAGAACTGGCAAAAAAAACAGGAATACAAAAACCCCATGCAAATGGTCATCAGCTGTGTTACAAAAAAGACTTGTAAATGAACTTTTAAACTCTTATTCTCTTTCTTGTTTTTGTGGGTTTTAGGATTTTTTCTAAGAAAACTGAAATTGACCAATTTGCCTTTTTCCCCAAAATAAATATAAAGAACAGTCTTGTAAATGAAGGTTTGTAACAGTCAGTAAAAGAAAAATTTCTGCATTTGAACATGGGCTATAAATGCATGTTAAAATATACTCTCCATTCAATGTCTTACTTACATGTTGAACTTAATGCTAAAGGTGGATTTGTAAATCAACAGAAGGAGAAAGGAAAACACCTGTGATTTGTTGATCATCTGTGCATTCTGTAAAACACATTGGTCTGTTGATATGTCTGGGGAAGACTGAAGGTGTGAAGTCTAGATATACAATCTGCATATTTAGTTACCAGCTGACATATTAATTTCTATAATTTAAGTAGGCTGCTGGGTAATATTTTTGGTATTAGTTTTAATGGCTTGCCATTGAGAAACATGTGCTGAAAAAATAGACATGCATCTGTAATAAAACATAAAACATTTGTATTAATATTTGTGCTCTTTTGAAATTTCTAAAATTTTATAAATTGTACTCTTAAAGGACAATATTACAGTAGACTGTTAGCAGCATATCTGCAGGGAAGTATATGTGTTCATGCATGTGTGTAGTCATCTCAATGGAAGTGAAGCAAAAATAATCAGGTAAACAGGTTATGGTTCATTAATAATTGTCAAGTAAAGTAGAAAAAATAAAAAAGGAAAAAAATTAGAAGCCAGACACTTCCACAAATGAATTCATCCTGGTCTCTAAAATGAAGCAGCTCACTAAATCACAGAGTGGCTGAGGTTTGAAGAATTATCTGGAGGTAGCCCTTTGCTCAAACATAGAGATAGCTGCCCAGGACCATGTTCAGGCAACATCTTAAAATCTCTGGGGACAGTGACTCACGGCCTCTCTAGGTAACTTGTACCAGTGCTTGGTCACTTTTCTTCATGAAAAACATTTCCTTCTGTTCAGCATGAACAGAATGTTTTGCTTTGTGATCAATGCCTCATGTCCTGTCGTTTCAAGAGATACCTCTTTCAAGAGTCTGCCTTCTTTACAGATTTGCTTCAGATATTCCTATACATGGATGAGATCTGTCCTGAACCTTGTCCAGTCTAAACAGCCCCAGTTTTCTCAGCCTTTTCTCCTATGGGAGAAGCTCCAGGTCCTTCATCACCTATTCTTGTTCTTTACAAGTAGAAATAGAAATGAAAGCCTAGCAGTTTTGCAGCCCAGAACTGAACCCAGTACTCCAGTGGCAACCTTAGCATTGCTGAGAAGGGAAGGATCTCCTTTCATCTGCTCTCAAGAGTCCTCCTTATGCAGCCCAGAATACTGGTGGGTTTCTTTGCCATAAGGGCACAGAGCTGGCACAGGTCCAACCTGCTCTCTGTTGTTTGCTCCCTCCAAGTCCATTTTGCAAATCTGCTCCCAGCATGTGCCGGTGCATTGAATTATTACTTCCCAGGTGCAGGAATTTGCACTTTCTTTGCTGAACTGCCATTAGATTCTTTTCTGAACTGACCTGTGTCACTGAGCAGTCCCCTTGCAGGCTGCAGGGGGTCAGTGCCTCTGTCACTGGAGAAGTCATTGCAGGATGAAGGGCAAGAACATTCAAGGGTACTCAGACATTTCCAAAGGATACTGCTCAGAGCTCTCTGGAAATATGTGGGACTGCCTCATCCTAAAATGCCTGGGGGAGGACCCAAAGATGGGAGAATGGGTGGGTCTATCTGGATGAGGAAGCAGCCTGGAAAGAGAAAAAGAAAATCATGGGTCATAGGAAAATTCAGTTTTTGAGAGCATGCTGGGTTCCTAGTGAAACCTCCTGCTCAAAGAACATCAGATATGGTTCAGGTCTCTTTAAAGCCTTCTCTGGAGAAGCCCCAGGGATCTAGACAACATTGTCTCTCTGGGCACTTTTCTCCTCTCTGGACTGCCCCCATAGGGAAAAATGTTGCCCTTTCTCTCCAGTGTAAACTTGTCTTGTTTTAGATGAGACCCACTGCTTCTCATCCGACTGTCATGCACTGCTGTGGAGAACCTGGCTCCATCTTCTCAACATGCAAATTGTAGGCCTGCTGCAAAGATCTGCTCTGGGCCCTCACCCGGGCATCTTTCCCCTGAAAAGCCAAATCCATTCTATTCGGATCCATTGCATGCCTGCACCATATGAAGGACGTGGTCCTTTGCTGCCTGCCTTGCCCCAGGGCCCCCTGCTCACAGCTGCTTTGGTACATCTGACTCTGAGGATGAAGGAGCTGACCTGTTTCTGGATCAGACCCAACAGGGACAGCTCTTTCCAGACTCGGTCACAAGGGGTGCTGAGCAACTGTCCGTATCTCGGGAAGACTTTGGTTTGTAGGAACAAGCCAAAGAGAACCGTGCCTTGTCTCTCCTTGTTGTTCAGTTTATCATGTGCCACACACTCCTGGCACCCACAGCCGCTGGGACAGTCCCTGTGTGGCACCCAAAGCTACTCACAGCCAGGCAGACAGGAGAGAAGGATTGGAAGAGGCTGCCTTCGCTCAGTACCTGGACCTGCTTTTCTCCACCAAGCCAAAGTTTGCGGATCAAGACCACTACCCTGCTGGAGCCTTCACACCCTGCATGTCTGCCCACAGAAATCCTGGACAAAATGTTAAGGGGACAGAGCCTGCAGCTGCTGAAAAGTAATAAAACTGAGAGTGTCTTACTCTGACATGAAAGAGCTCCCAGGAGCCACCTATCACTGTCTGTCCAGCCAGGAAGACAAGTGTCCCAAAGGGAGAAAGCCTGTCTCACAAGATATTTGGTATCTTCTTCTGGTCTTGCAGATATGTTTTAACCTCAGGTGTGTCAGATCCTGTGATGAGAAACTTTCCCTGTGCACAAGAACCTGGCAAGAGGCAGCCAGCAATGCAGGCAAAAGAGCCCTGGTGATGTCCTCAGTGCCAGCAGAATGCCATCCCTCGTCTCCTCTGAGGGCTGGCAAGGGAGTGGGATATACCCCTGGCCTCCAGAGGAAAAGTCCTAGAGATGGCAGCGATAGAGGCTGGAAGAGGCATCTGGATGTCACTATGTTCAAGGAGAATCACCTAGAGCCCACTGCCCAGAATGGCATGTGCACAGCTGAGCCCTGAGTATAAAACCAACAACAAGGAAAAAATAATGAAATTAATTTTATACTGTTTCAGCTTTAAAAATTAAAGTTTACAATGGTAAAGTATTTTCAATGTTCTTATTGAAGTCCAAAGCCTTACCAATCAGATGGTGAAGTTTTCTGGATGCTGAGAGAACAATCCTCATTAAAATTTAGAGTGATCTTGTTTTGGTGGAATTAGGGTTAGAGTCCCCTCGCAGGTTTCTTCAATAAAAGTTTTTTGTCAACTTGTGTATGTGTGTAGGCTGAGAAAGCAGATGTGATCATCCCAACTGAAGGTCAGATCATTTTTTTGAACCTGAAAATATACTGACAAAATACTGAGGTTTTGTTTCCTTTTAGAAAGAAAAAGGAAATGTGGACATTTTTACTTCCTTCAGTTGTGAATGTAATGTTCTTGTCCATATTGTCTCATAGATTAAGCTATTTTTTCTTGGTTTTTTTTTGTTTTGGTTTGGTTTTTTGGTTTGGTTTGCTTTTTTGTTTGCTAGTTTGTTCATTTTTTTGGTTTGGTTTGGGGTTTTTTTTTGTTTTTTTTTTTTTTTTTTGTCTCGTGGTTGGTTTTGGTTTAGTTGGTTTGGTTTTGTTTTTTGGTGGTTTTGGTTTTTGAGGGTTTTTTTTTTTTGCTTAAGTGGAGCATTGAAAAGGCAAGTTTAAATGTAGAAGAAAAGGTCATTAGACATCATTTTAGGCACGGAGCTTTAAAACTCAGCTGTCATTTAAATTTATAACCTTTTTCCTCTGATTCTGAATTCTTCCCAGCTAAAATTATATATCTGTGAATCTTCATAGATGTTTTCTCATCTGCTGCTCAGCATGCTTATAGCAGCTTACCGCCAGTTCATTAGGGCCATCTTCCATTTTCTCCTAGCCAGTAGGCATGCTTGAAGCTTGTTTGAAATGCTTTCCCATCTCTCTTTCCCTTTGTAAGACAAAACTAGTTGGACAAGGACTTTTTCGTTCTGCTGGTACTACCTGCTGTTATTTCACAGATGACTAGCTATAACACACATAATATGATGAAGACTTCATCACACATTTTCTTTACATATTCAAGTATTTAAGCCCCTTTTATGTCATGTTGGAAGGGCTCTAAGTGGAAAATAGGATATTTGTGAATATGTATGAGGCTCCCCTACCCAAACTCATTTCGGCTAATTCAGAAAAGCAGATGGTTTCTTCACCTGTGCATCACAAGCAGTCTGACTGCGTGCTTATTCTTTGTACTGACAATGAGACTTCCACGGTACTCTCATGGCCTCAATTCTACATCCAAGTCAGGCCAGACAGTGCTGAGGCACTCAGCTGCTCCAAACTAAGATGTGACACTTTAGGGTACAGATGTGCAGCTGTGTGCCTGAGCGCTTTTGAAGTCAAGCAGTGAAGTTCCAATGGAATTTAGGCAATGTACCTGATGGTTAACAGGGTTTTTTTGATGTCATTTTGGGACTGGCATGACTGATATTTCTCACCTCACATCTCATTCAACTAAGTCCACTTTTGGGCTTTTTTGGGTCTATCCTAGATTATAAAGTCCATGTTAGGAATCCTAAAAAGAATGGTTTTTAAACAGTGATGAAGAAACTATTTGAAAGTGTTACATGACTGCCTTACCAGTATTAGTAATGACCATACTGTGTGGTCATCCAGGCTCTTGTGGATCATATTGTTAGCAATCTCTTTCTTCACAGGTATTGTAAATTCAGTCAAGCATCAGTCATCCTATTAGTAACTTCATACTAGATGTAGCATAAAACCAGCCTTTGAGTATAATCCCCAGCCTGAAGCCCAGGCATCACAAAGGTGGCTGTACTGAAACTGATTCCTCTGGCACCCAAGGCATGCTTTAAGTATTTATCCTGATTAACTTGGCTGTTAATTCTTTACTGCTTTATGACCATGATTTTTATTCTCTTGTAAATTTTAATTTTGAGAAAAAAGCCCCACCCCAATAATTTAAATAAAAAGTGGATATGACATTTCAGCAGTGTAAATTAATGAGCAAAGTATGTTAAAAGTTTTCAAGAAGATCATGTTCAAAGTCTCATTGCAAAGTGCTAAACTTATTCCAATTCTATTTGTGTGAGTAATGGGAGTAAGGATATTGTGCTCAGGTCCTAATTAATTTGCCCATAAACTTTTATAAATCAATCAAAACTCTGAAGAGATCAATGATACTGTAACCAAAAAGTTGTTCTGAAGCTAATAACTATTTAAATTCCTGTGTAAAACAACTACAATTTCTTTTCTCATACTTTTTACAGTGTTTTTCCACTCAGTCATGCCAATGTACACAGATATCTATGTGTAAGATAACATATTCTACCTTTGTTAAAATAAATAAAAATTATTAGTTCATCTGAAATCTATCAGGTTCATTAACATAAGCTGACATTATGCCAGCAAAATATATGGGATTGTGCATTCATTTTGTAACTACAGCTATACATTTGTAAATATTTGAATTATTTACTATGACTACAAAAGTAGTATTAGAATCCATGCAGGCACCACTTTTATCATAAAGTCTTTTCATAATGGGGGTGGACTGGACTTAAATTCATACAATTTTTTTTAGTGGAAGACAGAGAGAATTTTATTTTGATGCACATTTTTGGAATACCAATTTTAGATATTGCAGATCAAAGAGCTGTCCCAATTTCTCAGACTATTCATATGTTTCTTTCAGCATTGGCAATGGTCAGGCTTAAGAAGCTTGTGACTTTCTGCACACTGGTAGATGCTGTTAGTAAATAAATAAATATAGAACAGGGGTTTTTTTGTTGTTGCTGTTTTTTTCCCATATTCTTTGTATTTCTTAATTGACAATTTGATTGAGTTTGTGCACTACAGTTTTAGTCTTCCTGAACCATCACCTCCCGCAGGTTAAATCCATTTAGCAGAAATCCACCGAGAATACAAAAGGTACATCTTTGCTGGGGTCCTTGTAGAGAGGAAAAAACACAAAGCTGTAAGTATTTCTTTCTTGTATCTGTGATCCAGATGACTCTGGAAAGAGAAGTTTGAGCACTTGCTGAATTAAGAACTGCCACACCTGCACTCCTCATGGAAGAAATGAATCTTCTATGAGTCATACGAAACTAAAACCCTGCTTGAGCAGTGCTGGTCACTGAAATTCTCTAATCGAAGTTATGGAATCACAGAATCATTGAAGCTGTAAATGACCTTTAAGACCATCAAGTCCAAAAGCCAACCTAGCACTGCCACCACGGTCAACATTAAATGTTAAAAGCGAAGTACATCCAGGATGGAGATAAAATCTGTGACCAATTTTTCATAGAATGAAAATAAAATAATACAATTAAAAATATATTAGGAGATAAATTTTTAAAAATCAATAAAAAAGAGGATCTGATCTGTCTTTTCATTAATTTAAATATCATGGCACATCAAAAGTGTGCAGAAATCTGAGCATATCAGCACAGACCATTTGTGTCAACAAATCTATCTGGTTCATGCTATCTGAAAAACATTTTGCATCAATCCATTTAGTTTTGAAAGATCTATTAAATAGAAATCAATTAACAGTCAGTAGAAAAATTACTCGAAATTCTTGCTCTTCTAAATGTCTCCATCCATTGATGTCTAGTTAGGCTTTGCATTTTAGCATAAACATAGCTGCACAGATACATCTGCACAGACAGACTGATGATTAGGTCACACATTGGAGATAAAGGCACAGTTTTCTTCAGAGAATCAGCCTGAATTTTACACAAACTCATATAAAACTACACTATTTGCAATGAAGCTGCTGGGGTTGTCTTCCTCCATACCCTTACATTTGAGAATCTCGTGGGCATACATATCATTACACATGATCAAGATAATAATAGTTAGCTCATGATAATAATGAAATAGTATGTTTATACCCTCTGGTAAATATTGAGCTCAGTCTACTTTATATATTAGCTACAGCCCAATATACCTTTATTAATTGGCATAACAAGGGAGATACACAAGCATTTAAATTGTGAATTATGATAAAATTTGAAATTTAAGCTCTTTCATATTTTACAAACATTTTAAGCATGCTCACATGCCATTCATCACAAATACTTCCCTATCTAGGTGTCAACATTTTGGAGATTTTTAGGATTTCAGCTTGTGGTTTTTGTACTTGTAGTGTGTCATTTAGACAACTAAACGTCAGCTAAATTCTTGTTGTTGCAGTCTTCTGGAAAAGAAAAAAAGATTGTTATTTTTAGATGTTGCAAGTTAGAGAGAGACTAGTTTTAGTGAGCATAAACCACAAACATATGTCAGCTGTTACTCTGTGAACAATACCTTGCTCTTCAAACTAATTATTAAATGAACATTTTAAAGTGAGATCATCTCCACCATTATGACTAAAGTAAGAGAGCATTTTTATTCTTTTTGTGCTGCTTTTCTGACCTGTCTTTTGTCAGCTTTACAAGGAACTGATGAGATGTCTGTCTTTGTCAAAGCAGAAATAAGATGGTTCTTGACATTGGGGTTTTCTCATTGATTAAATTGTCATGGTGTATTCACAGCCTAAATGCTGCCTTGTGGTCACTGTCCTTTTCTTGTTTGGAAAATGACCTTTGTGAATAATTGCATGCCCCAGATGTGTCAAAATGAGGAGGATGCAGCAATCCAAAGTGGAAACACCTTAGAAAGTATTTGTCCACTGATTATCTTGCAAACTGGTGGGAGGAGGAAAAATTAACCAGAAACTGGTTTTTGCCAGTTTATCATTGAAAGGTAATTAAGAGGTCCATTCAAGAAGTTTTATTTGTACTTTATATTTTGCTTTAGAATATTTTAATTATTGACTTGCATTGCTTGTGAGGATAAGTCTAAGTACTTCTTTGAGACACGGGCCCAGTCACTGAAACCATAAATGTGTTTTAAACTACCTCTATGCCTCTATTTGTGAGGCTATCAAAGACTTATAAGAAATTTATAATATTAGGACTACTGTATTTTATGCCAATATGGAAACATCCCTAAGAGTCATTATTATGAGTGGGAATTTCTGGAGGGCAGTGTATTCTGGCTGTACTCCAACATCCTTCAATTTATCCTATGTCCTGTAGGACTTTAATGAAGTGACAGTGAAATGCTATAAAATTTCTTCCTTTACATTGCTGAATTATACACACAGAATTGAGAAAAACTTTGCAACAAGCAATTCTTTCTGAAAATCATTTACCTAATGCAATTAAAGACTTTCCCTGTGACTTTGTTGACTTAGCAGAAACTTCACAAAAGCAAAGCAGATGGGTAGGTTGGAAGGCTTTCCTGAGTGTTTGTTTTTCTGCCTGCTCTCACACTGGTCCAGTGACTGAGACGTGGTTTCCCTGGCTCCCTGAAATCCCACCTGTCTGGGTGTGGGCTGCCCAAGTGCCTGGGAGCTCTGGCTAACTTATAGTAGAACTGGTATATACAGGAATGCCACAACTCCATGGATGACCTAGGCTGCACAGTTCCCTGGGCAGGCTATATCTTGGCTGACTGTATTTTTCAGGATCTCTGCCCAGAAAACAGGCATGGTCCCAGTTCCCCAGGCTAGCTGGGCAGATCTAGATTGCTGGCCTACAAATGACAGAAAACGTGGATTCTGACTTCTCTGAAGCAAGTTTTTCTCAAAATATTTTTTTTGTTAAAAAATCCACTTTTTGGGTTCTTCATTCTGATAAAAACCAAAAATGTGTCAAATTTTAAAATTTTTACAGGGTGAAAACTCAGTTTTCAGAATCAAATTACATACAAAAAGAATAAAGGAATTTATTATAATCATCAAAAGATAGAATCAAACAAGTAATCAAATCAGGTGAAAATCAACAGCATTTTTATTTAGGAAAGAAAATCACAACTACTCCTATAAATGTGGAGGGAATTTCAGTTGTTAACTAGCTGTAACTGCAGAGTCACATGGTAAGACAGAAGATGACATATTCATTCCTCTCAATCATGCCAGAACAATTGCTTTTATGCAGCAGTGAAGCAGAAAAATATCTAAGAACAATTTCTTCAAATGCATACAGTGCCTCTGCTTCTACATACCACAGATGCACATACAGATGCTACTGTTACAAGAATCAAACACTAGTAAAGTAATTTTTCTATCTGTTCATATATCCAAGGCAGGATCAATGTTTACTTCTGAGAGGACAATATAGCTCACAGAACATCTTAAGAAATTGCCTCATTCAGAATACAAGGCAAAAAACAACGCTCTGTTTTATTTTGGAGTGTCATCTGCTTGGAAGAGACACAGCAAAACTAAAAGTCTGCAAAACATTTTCCTGAATACTAATATTTGTATAACTTAATAGAAAGAAAGGAACATTCCATTAAGCAACTGATTGAAAAAAGATATTAAAGAATGTTTTTATTTTGCTGATCTGACTGCTGTCTATACTTGCAAATAAAAGTGCTTCCCATAAGTAAAAGTTTTGGGGTTAAAACACCAAAACAATTAAAAGTTGAGATATCACCTCATTGGTTTTTTTAGTTCATGGTCCGCTGAGTAAGGAAGTCTATTCTGTCAATCCAGCAGAAGGGATAAGGCCATACACACACTATCATGTCAGGTTTTACTAAGATTCCAGTTTTTCTGTTTAGTCTTTGGGGCATATAGAAGAATTTGTGAGGTTTTCATCTGTGTGAAAGGGAAGACTTACCCTGATGACAAAAGTTTAATGCACTCTATTGAAGAGGACCTCTCAGGCCACTTTACCTGCAGAGCATTCTCTGATCTATGCCTGGCTCCCAGAGATGACAACACCTTGTACATTGGTCCCAGGCTTGACTTGTTGCTGCTAAATTTGCCCTTATGACCCTAAAAATGACTTTGTGGGGGAATAAGGGGAAAGAGGATACGGGGGAGGAGGGACTGGGATTCAGAACTCCCTGTTCTAAGGCTGCCATCAGCCTAAGGCCTCACCTTGCTGAGAAGACAGCAGTCATGACCTTGGTCACTCCAAGAAAAGAATATCACAGAAGCTCTGTATTTCTGGCAGGATCTGACATGGAATTCATATCATCATAAGTCCAGGCTACCAGAATTAATAATTCCACAGTGCCTTCACAAAATTAGCCTAAGCAACATTATAACTAATCAGAGATGCACCTAAGGAATAGAACGTATAAAGAGTAGACATTCACACGTATACTTGGATCTGATTGTTATTCAGCAGGAAGTTTTTAAGGGCCTAAATTCCCTTTCCTTAAGCAGGATATGCCTAGATCAGATTCAGTTATCTGTTCACTCAAATTAACTGGCAGGACTCAGATACAAATAATCTAGAAGAAAACTGTTAAGTCTTGTCAGGAAAAAAAACCCCAAATATTCAAATGATGAGGGAAAAGGATGAATTTTTGCACAGCAAAAAATGGTGGGGGAGTAATTGGTGTGGGAGGGAAGGGGGAGGAGGGGGAAAGCACAGATTATTTGAAAACAATAACCAACTAATTTAGATATTGTGAAGAAAAAATAGACTTATTTTTTCTTAGTGTTTAGAGGGGGGTTTAAAGGTTATACATAAAGGTCAAATTATCTCTAACCAAAGAGATTATCTGCAGTAAATATGGTATTTATCCAGCTTTTGGGAGCAGATTGCCTAGATTCTTAAAGCACAATTAAATGGAATGGAACTTTGACAAACAGAGAAAATATCCCTGAATGTTATTTTCTAGAAGCTATATGGAATACAGATGTAACACATGCTGGTCTTGTTTTCATTTGAACATTAAAATACTGAAGTCATCTAACATTTTCTTTGTAGCAAGTGATGTTGCATAACTCAAATTTTACTCTATCTCTGCACTTTTAATGTTCCTACTCACAAGAAATGGAAAATTATTGAATGCTGTAGTCCAACCCTCAGAAAATTGAACGGAACTTTCATAAAAGTTATTTATTTGTAGAAGTCATTTATGGGAGTCTTAAAAGGCTGAAAGCTTTTCTTGCTGACTATGTACATATTCTGCATATAGATTATTTACATGTGAAATATAGGCTCAAATACATTTCATTGTATTCTTTCAGAAAAATGTGTATTGGAGTTCTGTGAGTGAGGAAGACTTAAAAAATATTTGTGTTCTCATTTGAACTGCTGCAATTTGGCTGCTATTTTAGCAGAAATGCTTCAAAAATTATAAAGAAGTAATTAATTTCTTCCTCTTCCAGTGCATTTTAATACAGTCTAAAGGTTCTAATTCATGTTCCTCCCTACCAGTATTTCACTAAATATCACTAAATGTAAATACTGCATTAGGAATAATGTGCTTTAAGTACATCTCCAAGCACAGAGGAGCTAAACTGTTTGGGTGATATCCAGGTACAGCACTCTAAAGATTCATTAGGTTGTTGAGGTTGAGAATAATACTTCTTGTTTTCAAAGCAGACTGCTTCTTAGTCTTCCATTAGTATCCCTACTGATATCTATTTTATCATGGCATCATTCATTAAATGCCGCTGGTTCTGTCCATCACTTCTTGCATCCTTGAATCCTTTAATCGATGCAAGGAGACATGTTCTTTATTAGTTATCTTTATGGGAATAAGCTCTGGTTCTAGAATATTTCAGATCAGTGTTTCTTCTTTGATTGTTTTTTGTATCATATTGAACCAATCTTATTATTATTTTGCATCATATTGAACCAATTATAATCTAATCTGTATCACAACTAAAAGAAATATTGAATATAATATTTTGCTTAAGAAAAAATAAGTTTTGCTTTTCAGAAGTGTATAAATCAGCTCGGGGTAGGAAAATCATACATCATGGTTGATTCCTAGAGTCATATTGAACTGATTGCAATATCTCTTATCATACTAACATAAGAAAGAAAGCAACAAAATGGAAAGTTGGTTTTCTAATGGAGAAAGGAGTTAGAAGGAGTACATAGATGAAAAACTGTTCTTTATTCTGAGGGTCAGATTTTAATTCCAAACACTTTTATTGGTATACATAAAAACAAATAAATGAAGCTAAGAAAACTCAACATGAAACAACAACAATACTAGCAAATATAAAAACAGTGAAATCCAAAACCATAAAGACTCAGTTTAATGCTTTTATTGTTAATGTGATTGAATAATTTTTTAAGTTGCATTTAACTTCTGGGCTGCAGGTTCCCCACTTCTATCTACTGTCAAATGAATAAATAGATTTCTTAATAAGGAAGTTACTTCTGATATGTGGGTCATCTGCTTTTTGGTGGCTGTTGTTCATGAAGGGGGTCTAACCTAGAGTCCTGTGATTTTTTTTCTTTTCCTACAGAGGACGCTGGTCCTTTTGAGCAATGAAAAATCTTCCAAATTACCCTCATAATGCAAAAACTTTGAGAGTTAGAGGGATTGCAATTTGATAGTACAGTAAACTTTAGATAACAAGCTTAGTCAGAACAAATGGCATAAATCCCTTATTTTAATTACCTTTGAGTTTTTTTGCTCATGGGTCTATGCCATTTGACTATTCTCACTACAAATTTGTGACATGTCTTCCCTGCTTCTATTACCATGCTGATAGTTATCTTTGCTGAAAGTCATGTAGTGCAGTATCTGTGAATAAGAAACTAGCTGATAATATAGTAACCAACGAAAAGGAAGAGTTCTTTCACTACACAGGAAAAGCAGAAGCATTTAGGATTTAGATACAGTCTGCATCCAAATTTTACTACTTCAAGGGACTCAATAAAGTGCTTAACTGCTGTACAACATAATTTTTACATATCTATTAAAAGTTTCTCAGTCATGTATTTTTAATAAAACACATTAAGAAACTCAGAAAAATATTAGAAAACATATGGGTAAAGACATCAACTGTTCACAAATGAGCAGAATGAATGCTTTCTACAAATAAGAAAAAAATAGTACTATCTGAGATACAAAATAGGAATGCCAAGCTATATGAGGAGTTTCAAAGAGAGAGAGGAAATCTGTGGTAGCTTAACAGTGAGCCTTATGGCTTCTAACAGAGTCAGTTAAAACAAAAAAGACAAACATTATTTTATCACTACCAGGCATTGGCACAAAAGGCAAATTCAGCTAATTTAAGCTTCTGTTGGATATTAAAGAATGCACATTATGTCTGTAAGTATATATAATGTCCTAGAGACCAGATCTTCAGAACAATTTACTGCAACTTGTAAAACAAAAACAAATGGCATATCTCCTGCAAAATGCAGTGCAGGATGATATTTATTGATCCCTAATTTGCTTTAATTGCCATAATTACTTCAGGGTTGTATCACCTTATTTCATATTTGAAGCATGTGCCATAGCCTCACTCCTGTTTTTGCAAAGGTCCCTTTAATCTGCTGTGTCCATAGAAATGGAACCATAGGGAAGTAATTACGGTTTTTGTTTTTGTTTTTTTTTTTTTTCCAGAAGGAGAAACATAAAGAGACATAAGAGAGCAGATTGAATTTGTCTTCTCCTTACCCCAGGAATCCTACTGAAACGGGCAATTTTGACTCACAGTTGAAACATAGTCTGGAGACACAATACCTGATTGTTAAAGAAGAGCAACTGTTCTTAAGCTTCTTCTGTTTCACATCATTTATCATTTGCTTAATTCATCACATTTTTCACAGATTCTGAATTAAAAAATATTGCATAAATGCAGATTGACATTCAGGATATCTACTGTAACATAGCAAAATATCCATAAAAATGTAAATAGCTCTTTTCTCTCTGTTGTGACGTGCATCCAAATAATGTAATTAATGCTGTCATAAAATGATTAATAGAATTACTGTGATTAGAAGTTAATTCATAAGAATAGATCTATTAATCTTTGATTTTAAATCATCAATAATTAGATTAAACAATAAAAGAAGAATTCTGAAGCATAAAATTGAAATACACCAGCAAAACTTATTTTTTTTCCCTACAGTACCTTTTACATTAATTTTAAAATCAAAATCTTTCTTTTATTGCACAATTTGTTAAAACTATATCTCTGTATTTTGAAAGAAAAGACAAAATTCATGAATATTGATGGTAATTTAATATTATCAAATGTTGTTCAATTCTTCTCTGTCTTTCTGTTTTCTCTATTTTTCTGAGGATATCTGAGAATTTGGAAGGTGTCATTTGGAAACTTTGGATACTGCAATTCAACAATGCACCGGAGCATAATCTCAGAAAAGTAAAAAAAGCTGTATATACAAAAGTGCATGTTTTTTAATATTACTTGAGCTTTGCAATTTATATCCTTGCAGGTTAATTCTTTCAAGATACATGAAATAAATATTTCTTGATTATGTCAATTTGGACTAATATTACAAGCATTTTGAAATACTTTGAGAGCCTGTGGGTACCCAAAACTAAAGCAGAACCTCCAGATAACTGATGAAGCATCAAAATACTGAAAATGCTGTACTCTAACCTTGTGGTAATAGTGGATGGAAAGGTCACTGATCTGAAGATAAAATAGATTAAAATTATTAGAAGTTTCCTTTATGATGCTGAAAAGCTTGATTACTGTGATTGTGAGACACAACTCAGACCAGAAGCAATGTAATGAAGATTAATAAAAGTGGTAGGCCTAAGTCCTGCTTTTTGAAGTTTTGAAGAAATGCATTTTAAATCTTCTGTTTCCTTACTCAAGATCTCAGGATGTAATATAAAAATAGTCTATTATGAAATGATTGGTTTATATTTTTATATTTTTACACTTATAGATATTTTTTAAAACTCACAGGTATGAGAAAGAAAATGAAGCAAAGCTGTCCTCTTAAAAAATTTTTGTTTCTTGGATGATTTTTACTAACAGAGTTCTGAAGTAAAGTTGTCGCTGCTTTGTGCAGTGACTGGAGCTCTTTTCTGTTACCTCTGGTTTAGAGTAGATGTTCAAGTATATGTTTTCCTTGAATCATGCAAGGAAGAGTGTTAAAGGAAGCTTGGGCATAGTGAATAACCTATGCACATAAAGCCAAAAGCCTCTGATGATTCTTGTTTCTACAAGGACTGGATATGTTCTGGTAATTTGATTGGAGGATTTGTTGTCAGTGGGAATGTTTATAGTCGCCTCCACATAAGTTTAAAATGTTTGCTCTTGTTAGTACATAGGAGGAGCTTGCTTAAAATGTCCAGGTTTTGGCAGGCTGGCAGGAAAAAAAAAACAACTTTATACTGTGGTGTCTTTAAAATAACTTGAGGGCAAGACAGAAACTATTCCAAGTCACATTGATAGAAACTCAGGAGAATGAATTAGGGCAATTTTTACTCTCCTTTATACCAACATAAATCTGGAGTGACTCCACTGAAATAGATAGTTAGTCCCAACATAATCAAATATAATTTCTTCCTTTTATTATTTCAATTAGAAAATAAGTAATAATGACTGCTGTAATTATAATTTTGTGGCCTAATGAATTTGCTCAGAGCTTCCCTTTAGAGAAGAATTTATTGATAATGTGAATTTAGCTATTATAATAGATTATCTTCACTTTTAAACGTCTTTCTGTCATCTGGCCACTTTTTATTCAACCCTACAGCTAATTCTTTTGTCATCTCAAGCAGGGTTTCATTGTTATAGGGAAGCACTGAGGAACCAGCTGACATATCCCTTTTCCCAGACTGGGCTACAAGACAGTCTCTGCAAAGAAGGCTGTCTCTGCATATGACTTTAGGGTATGAGCCAGCCCCATGCTGCTGTGTTGTTTAGGTTATACAATGTTCACCATCCAGTTTTCACAACACGTAAGAGACATGACACCTGCCCCAAGCAGTTTGCAATTTAAAATTAGATATGCTACAGTGAGTAACAAGTAATGATTTTTTGTGGTTTTGTTGTGGTATGAAAACTGGTGGGCTTGTTAAAAAAAAAAATTTAAAAAAAGTAAAATAGGAGCTATTTCAATAAGTTTACGTGAATTTTCAGTTTCCAGATCAATTGTAGTTGTAGGTATTGTATTAGCTAGTAAAAAGGTTTCCAACTGCTAATATAATTTCCCTAAACTAGAGATTGCAAATTCAAAATAAAGAGCACAAGAGGATGCTAGAACAAGACACCACTGAGATGTACAATTTATCAGAACCATTTTATTATTCTAATTACTGCAGATGAAATGGTATAGCTTTAACTGTCATAGCTGCATAACATTAGGATCATGGCTAATTTAGGAAATACCGTTTCCTGCAATAAAGGAGATGCAATTAAATCTGAGGTCAGTTGGATTTTTTATTTTTATACTCCATAAAGAACTACTATGTAGCACATTCCAAACTTTTTGCAATTAGATGTTAAATGGTTTGCTGGAGACATAATATTAGAGGGAGATGGACAAAAGATCTATACTTTTAGTGCATCCTTTGACATTGAAACTGGCACATATACCAGTAGTAAATTTTACTGGTCTGGTATTTGTACAATACTTTGTCAATGCATTGCAGTGGTGTGTTTGTGCACCAAGAAATGAGTTGTTCATCAGTTAGAGATAAGAAAAAACAAACAAAAAAAGATAAATACAATAGCTCTGTGACTCACATGGTACATTAGTCTTGACTCCTATGTCAACTTTTGCATATTAGAAGTCAATTCAGTTCATATGCTAACAAACTGTAGACGTGTGAAAGAACTGAGGATCAGTACAGCACAAGGATAAGCTGCCAGTGTGCTTTGTCCTGCAGTTCAATTCTCCACCTATGATATCTATTGCCAAGACTCTTTGCTATGGAAGGTTACCTCTGTCCTGATGCCAAACTGCAAATGTCCAGTTGAACTCTGTTCCAAGGCTATTTTGGAAGAGTAGAAAGCAGTAGAATATTCTGCTAACATAGGACTAGCCCTGTTTACTTAGTTTATCAAAAGTGCGTTTCTGGTATAACTAAATTGAAAGTATGTGATTTTATAATCCCATTTTGATTTTTTTATTAATTCAATTATTGAATTTTCAGGAAGTCTTCTTTTCCCATAAAGCTTACAGTCTGGAAGGTAGTAAAAGGAATTTTATAACATTCAAAGTAAGATTTTTCATTTTAGAAGAAATGGATATCATTATGAAAAGGCAGTAGCCATCATCTCTTTGGGTAATGGGAATACTGTAGGGATTCATGGACCAATGGAGCCAGTGGATAAAGTAGATGTTGTTGAAAACTGAAAAGGAAGCATAAGGAGACATATTTAGATCTTCTCAGGAAACTCTAGGTTTTCTATTTTTCTGATTCACACATGCAGATCTCTCTACTTCCTTGCCCCTGCTTCTCCAATTAGAGACTTCATGTGTAACTTGGAGATAAGTCTAATTGAAACTCCCAAAAACTTCATCTTCTGAAATCTCTGTGATCTTCATTCCTTAGGTAGTACATAAACAGCTTAACCAGTATCTCTTCAGCTCTACAGCTACTTATTTATTTATTACTCTTTCATTTCTGTTGTGCTGCTTTTGTAAGATCTTATTTTAAACTACTGTCTAAATAGAACAAACAATTATGCAAATGAAAAATTAGATCTTTCACCACTTCAGAGAACTGCTACACATTCAATTGCTACAAGAAACCACAAAGAATCAGTTAATTCCAGAATAATTCAACATCTGTTAGCAAATTTAAAGAAGATACTGAATTTATTGTAGATCTGTAAATACTCAGCAACTTGGCAGGTGGTATTTTTATGGAGCAGAGAACAAAACAGAAAAAAAAATAGATGAACCAAATTTTCTGGGTAAGGGACATTGCTGCAGAATATATATAGAAAATATTATAACTTTTTAGTCTCAACAACACTTCGTTGTTGCTGTTCATATGTTTTTTAAGATTTTATTGCAACTTTGGAGCTCATTCCATTTGGCGTTACATATGGAATTGTCTGTGCTAAATTTGCTTTTTCAGTGATTCAGGTATCACATTTCTCATATACTGCAGAAAACATCAGGCAGTTTATTTCCATGGGATATTATAAAGAGTGTTACTGGCGCAGCAGACCCTGAGGAAAGAGCAGGAGATCTTGTGGAAGGCTGCTGATCCCTACAAAGTTCAGTTTATGTTGCAAAGAATGACACATGAAACCTCTGCTCTGAAGTGTCTCCGAGCTGGCACATTTGTCAGATGACAGGCAGATGCATATTGTGTACAAATAGCTGAGAGGCATAACTGCAAGGCAGGATCACTTGGGATTGCAGATGGTAATTCCTGAAACAGGTTATTTGTGAGGATGTAATTTTATCATTACAATTCCCAGTTTGCTTTCATCTTAGGGATGTAAAAGTTGAAACAATTAGTCTTTGAAGCCTGAAATCAAAATTCAAAATGTTCAAATATTAATAATCATATAAATATATATTTGTAACAGCTGATCCTGGGAGATCTTGAGAATGTGAACACTTTCATAGAAACACATTGAGGCTAAATTGGTTTTCCCAGTAGGAGGATATGGCTAGTGACCATGGGCAGATGCTTTCCATTCCTGCTAACACAAATGATTTACTCATGTTGCACACAGGTATGTGAATGACTGCCTCCAGATTGCAGAGAGGGGGCAGAGCTTCGTGCCATGTGGGCATGGCAAAGTTGCTATTCTAGACTATTATGCAGAAAAGAAATGAGGCTGCAGATACTGCTACTCAGGATAGTTGCTGGCAGCACACAGCCCTTTAAAAATCTCAAGAGGATTAACTGAAGCATCATTGGGGAACTAGAAGGATCAGCAAGATGAAAAAAATTGTCAACTTTAATTTATGAAGTGCTGAGTATTTTTGTTCCACTTTCCCTCCTACTCTTGGTGTTATCAACAGAAAAGTCATTTGCAGACAAATCTTTGTGTTAATCTCATTGGATTAAACCAAAGATGAATTCTGAGAAAGAAAAGTCTTTAAAATGAAAAACAATTAACAAAAGAAAAAAAAAAAAGAAACGAGAAATTTAGGTCAAGGTCAAGGTAAGTTATTCTATGTTGACAATGGTCACGATTCATATATATCTCAAATATATGGTCAGGAACACAAGCATTGATATAATTATATATAACTATTCAAAAGGTGATTTTAGATTTTTTTTTTATTAGACAGCCAGATAAACAAATATTAGCCATCTTTTCGCTATGCCCTTGTTAGAAGACAAGGGTAATTAAATTATATGCAGTAAGGAAACTTACAAGATCAGACTGTTTAACTATTGGTTCTGTTCATTCTCATTCCATTTTCTCATTATGCACATGGAACTGTTTTCCATGGCACTGTTTTCCATGGCACTCTGCAGTTGGCAAACAAATTCTGAACACAGGTACAGTAATTTCAATGCAAAACAGAAATTGCCAACTAATATTCCCTTTATTTCTTTCAAAGTGTTTTGTCTTTATGAGAAAATAAATAAAACAAAAGTCTGCTGTGGAATACTTTGCTTGGGAAAGATCTCTGCTTAGACCTAAAGCATGACAGAATAAGATATTTTCTAGCTTATTTACAAAAATTCATTGTCAAAAAGAAGGGTTAGAGTGTATATATGGAAGTTGCCTTTAGAATAAGTCTCTGATCATAAAAATAGATCATAAAAACTGTATCTATTGACTGAAGATTATTTATTTCTGTAAAAAACTAAATTCAGTTGAAGATCACCTGAATTTTGAAAATATTATCATATTATATTTTTTCTACATATTTTCCCCAATATTTCCTGCTTCAAAAGGTGGCAATCATTTTTTTATCCTGGCTAAGAATAATTTCCTTAAACTCTTGAAACTTGCTTTAGTATTTAAGCCATGTATTTTATAGGATGACAGAAAAAACATTGCAGAATGATTTTTAGCTCCTTGCAGTGCATGACATGCATAAGTATTTAAAGAGCAAATTACCTGCCCCTTACAAAAAACTTAAAGCATTGTTGAAAATAACTTTCTATAAATTCTACTATTATGTATAATCCTAAGACTGGTAAAAACTCTCAGATAATATATTGGAGGCTATAGTTCGATAAAAAGAGATAGAATTTGTCTCTTATCATACTTTTAGCTGAATACTGAATTAGGATAAAACCACAAATAACCCCTGGCAATACAGAGTGCCACTGCAGATTCCTGTTTTATTACAAAGATGTGGTTTATGTTTTGCATAATAACTTGAGGCCTTTTTTTCATCTGGAAATCAGAAACTGAGTATGTCAGTATAACAGGAGCCCATATGCAGTGTCAAGCTTTCTGGGATGGACCTTTTGTTTCTCTCAGAATAATTTTTGTCCTGTGGCCCTGAATGTAAATAATAATAAAAAAAAAACAAACAAAAAAACCCAAAACAAACAAAACCCAAACTAAAACAAAACAAACCCCACACATATCTCTGATCTTGTGTATTTACTGACAATTTTGTAGAGCTTTTTCTCCTCAGACTTAGCAGACTGGGACATTTTGACATGATCCTGAGCAAGAAGAAAACATCAGCTGGGTCTTAGGAAACCATCAGTTGCCAGTATGAGGCATTGCTCAAAGTGTCCTATTCTCCTCCTTTCCTCAGCTAAATGCATCTCATAGCCTTCATTTCTTTGACTATAAGTGAGAGGGAAGGACTCCGTCAAGTTAGGGGAGGAGGGAATGATGGTCCTGTGGCTGTGTAGGGATTGAAGAGGGGAATTGCTGCTATTCTGGATCTTTTTCTTATGGCTCCACTCTCTACAAGCACTTTGCTAGATCTTTTGCACTGACAAGGCCAAGGCAAACTTCCAGTTTCAGGTGAGAGTAATATTACATTTTCACATGGCAAAATTATGAAATGTATGTAATCTTCCTAGGTGAGTCAGGGCTGAGCTATTTAACACTGAAGACATTCCTTTCTTCTGCATCATTTATTATTGCTGGGCTTGTGAGTTTAGAAAATTATGCACTTCGAGCCCCATAAACCACTGCATTGACTGAATATGGATCCCACATGCCTATTTCCAGCAGGTAAGAAAGAGGTGTATAGACACTATAGCTTCAAAAGAAGTTTCTCAGTGTGTGCATGGAATACTTCTGAGACCATGAATATGAAACCTTGCTGTTTCAAGGCAACACAAGCACAGGCAACGGGTTAAAGACTACAAAATAGGATAATGTAACATAAATTTGTATTATGTTCTCCCCCTAAACAAGTACATCCTTTCAACCCCCAATTTTCATTATGTAATTTTGTCTTCATTATGATGCTACATGATCCAGACTCTTCTGCAAGAATACTTGCTATCTTCTTTGACATTTTTGCATACCATCACTTTCTTGAACTAGAACCCAAATCTTGTTATATTTTTACACATTACAACCCCCCACATGGATATCTTCCGTTTCCAACATTCCTTCATCTTGTTCCCTTATTTGAAAGAGCAGATCCCAATATTGCCTGTTGTGATCAGCGTAGCAGAGGAGATGCGGGAACTACCCCATGGAGCAGCAGCACAGAACAATTTCTCATCAGCCCAAAGTGGTGCCTACAAAAATGGTAAAGGCTTTTATTCAAGAGGAGTAGAAGTGAAGTCCATCCAAAAGCCCTTCTACCCTTTCCCCTCCTCACCTCCACTTAATGTATGGAAAAGCAAGATTGGGAAAGCTTCTAATTTGTATTTTTGAAGTTTTTACTTATTTTCATTAAGGTCCTTAGCACTTCAAAAGAGTGTTCATATGGGAAGTTCATATGCACAGTATGGGAACTAGAAGAATTTGTAAGGCTCCACTGCATTAATCTAGCTGGAAATTACTGAAAGTAAATAAATAAACATACTCCACATCCGTGGCTTTCCAAATCATGCTGTACACCTGCAAGTTGCACAGATGATCTCTCTTCATACTCTGGAGGTCATATTTAATACAATATACTTTGCGTAGATTGGATTGTATGTCAACACACTACACTACTCCAGTCAAACAGGATTTGAAAATAGAGCAGGTGACTGTAATTTGGTCAGAATACCTGCTGTTGAGGGAGTCAACAGCTCATCCCAATTTAGTGTCATCAGCAAACTTACTTTGTTCTCACCTCAAGTTCTGCATCCAAGTGTTTAATAAAGATGCTGAATTTATGAGGTGGTGGTAACCCAAATTCTTGTAAGTAGATCCCTTGGGGTGGATTAGAGTGAAACAGTGAATGATCTGTGTTTGTAGGTATTTAGGTATATATATATATATATATATATATGGTTTATTTTTGAACAATATGGCTGCAAATAGGGGTGTAGCCATTTAGCCGTTTTCACTGCTGTTATCCACAATAATACAGATATACAAAGGTGTGCAGACATTTTAGTTGCTATTATGTCTAGTAATATGAAAATATGAATGCATAAAATATAACTTTAGAAAATGTATAAGGGAAAGGAAGAAGGAAAGGATAAGAAGGCCTCATTACACGACTTGGTTGTTGCAATTTGGATGTCTGTCACTCTTGCAGAAGTGGTGGTTGCAGACTGAGTCTGACTGAGTGAGTCTTTGACACCTTCTAAGATGTTACAGCTGCCTCTTATATAAACACAGTTCAGTCCGATATGGCCCATCATGGCCCAGCCACCAAGGTGGCTTCAGGCTTTGTGTGAATGTCCTGGTATTTCCCACCACACCCACAAATAGAAATTATCACAGCTGAATTCATTTGAAAAAGGACAAAGAGACAGTACCTGCCTTGAAGGATTTGCCTCTATCTTGTTCGACACCCATCTGTAGCCTCTGATTGTTTGAGCCATTAACATTCTGGTCATTCTTGCAGCATCACTTGTGGATGCCTCAGACCTGGGATGGTTGAACAGTAGGATCCCCTTTATCTTATCTCAAGTTCCTCTCACAGTCCAAATTCAAGTTGGTGGGCCTACTTGAGAGGAGAGGGCTTAGGTGGTTGCACATGGACGATATTTCTTTGCAGTTTGCTACAGTGGACAAAATCCAATGATTTTAGCAATGTTTAAACCATTAACTATTTCAGTCTCAAGCAGAAGAGAATCAGGCCTAGAGGTGGAGCCCTGAGGAACCCCACTACTGACAGGTCACCAGTCTGATGTTACTGGATGTTTAAAACTTTTTATATAACTTTAGTCAGGAGTTTAGTTCGTCTTTACCCATAGGGGGAGAAATTGAAGTTTCTTTTCAAAGAACTGTTTTACCTCCCGAGGCCTGATGAGCTTAGCATCTCAGCTAGGTGTAGGACAGAAGACAAAAGATAAGGACCATTAATGAACATCAACTACAAACAACACCCCTGGCATGGTCAGAGCCTCTTGTTCTGGGAAGAGATAGTGAAGAGAACAGAAGAATGAGAACCTAATTAACATCAAAGGCAAAGGGATTGATAATGAATAGGAAACCAAATACTAAGAACTCTGTGAGTTAGAACCAATAAACATTGAATGAATTAATTTTTCTGGGTTTTGACTGTATAAATATGTGAAAATGTAGCAAAGGCCATGTGTGATTAAATGATATTTCTCTGGATAATCTGGGCAATGTGAAATGATTTCTGTTGCACATCCTGGCTAGAGCAACATCCTATAATGTCTTAAATCTCTAACACTAAAAAATGTTGGAGAGTTTTTGCTTTTCCTGCAGTTTCAGTGACAGTGGCACCTTCTTCAGTATAAGTTGTGCCCAACCTGCTAGCCAGTTGCTCACCCATCGCATGACATGGTTATTAGCTGCGTGCTGGACATTTGGTCTAGAAGGATACTGTGAGAGATAGTATCATAAGCTTTGCTGAAGTCCTAAAAGGAATAAATATGTCCCAAAGGGCAGTCACCTTGAAATAGCAATTTCAACTTGGAAACATTTTGATTCATTGGTGTATTTATATCCTGTGCAAACTACTCTTTGTTATTTGAAAATATATTTTTGTTCTTTATAACTCGTCTAAGCATGAAAATTTCGCTGTGGCACAGAATACCAACAGCATGAAATGTTTAAGCAAATGTTAACAACCTATTTCTGAAAAAAAAAGGTGCTCCTTCATGCATATAGTATACATGACAGGTTTCAGAATGAGGGAAGGAAGGCAACGCAAATGTAGTTCCCATTTTCATCATCAAAACAGGAGAATTTTGAAAAATACAATCTAATCCATCTATTTAGCTTACTTTTCTAAGTATAGACATTTACAGCTCTATGTCAGGAAGAGAAGTTTCCATTCAGGTATCAATTTTCCTTAATTTCTGCTTTTTTCAGATTTAAGATGATAGTGGATAATAAGAAAGAATAAAGAGGTTGTGGCTGTCAATTTTTTTTTTTTGTTTTTTCTCATTTGCTTTTATTTCCATGTTGTTATCCAGAATACAGGTAACTGAACACTTCAACTTAATTTTCACGGTCTAATGTTTTAAATGGTCAATAATGGCCAAAAAATTCAAAATCCATACTCTGCGTTGTATCCTACTAAGCATTCATCACCTTAGCAATGGGATAGTCATCTTTGGAGACTATAAATTGAGGGAACAGATGCAGTAAATTAACCAGAACTTCCTTGAGACTGAAGATTCTCTTCTAGCCCTCTGGATATGCTCTGCAAGAAGAGGAAGAAAAGAAGCTCGGGAATGAAAGAGGCCATTCACTACATGCAGTTTATAACCTTTTGCTTAAAGGTAATTTTTTCCCGCACCAGAAAGTTAGGTAATACAATGACTGTTACAAAATTTGTTCTTAGAGAGATCTAGAAAAATACAAACCTGAACAGTGTAGAACTGTACAATGAATTTATAGTAAACATAATTAAGCATAAAATCAGTTAATGTCTGAATAAACGCAATATATTGGGGAAAATATCCAAAATTTTTCTACAGGGAAATCATGCTTTACAATGGTTTTGGAATTCTTTGAGACAGTCACAGAGGTAAGATGATCTAGGTTGATATCATTCAGAGATTAAACATAATTCCTTCCCAAAAGTCCTTGAAGAGGCTAAGCAACATCTTAGATCTTAAGGACAGATGGGCTCTTGAATGGAAAAAGGAAAAGCAAAGGACGATGGAAAGAGAAAAGAAAGTGACAGGGAGGAAAAGGAAGGCAAAGGAAGAGGAAAAAAGCAAAGGCAGGCCAAGAAATAATTATTTATTTTTATCTCAGAATCTGACACTGTTAGAGTGCTTCAAGAATCTGTGTTAGATGCAATGCTCCTGTATGTATCACTGCAGTAAAGAGAGGAGTTAATGGCGTAAAACTGGACAAGGCTGAGTGACAAAGCCATGGAATTCCTGTAGTTAAATGCAAAATCATGATTATAGGAAAAATCTTCATTTCAGATGTAATGATCTTGGATTCTGAATGACTATAAGTATGACTGGCACTATTTTAGATAATCCATGAAAATAGCTTAACTGAAATGAGTAGAAATCTGGGGAAAAAAAACCCAAAAACAATACAAAACCAAACAAGAAAAAAAGGACAGCCCCAATTCCTGTCCTTCAAAGAACAAGAACACAAAGAGAAACCACTAAGCCTTGTCCCTCTTTGGCTTTCATGTTGAATATTGTGTGCAGTTGTGGTCAATATCTTGAAGAGGCTGAAGTAAAACAGGAAAAAAATTATAGAAGACAGCAAAGATGGCAAATGGTCTTGAACCTCTTCCATACTAAAAATGACTAAGTAAACAAACTTAAAATCAACCAAAAAAGGGTATTTTTTAACATATGCTTAAACTGCATGGTTCTTTGTTGCAGAATATTGAGTGTGCAGAAAGTTTACGGTAACTTAAGAAAGAAACCAGGCATATTAGTGAAAAAAAATCCAAAGAAAACTTATCTGGTTCATGAGGTTGCTGATCTGGAAATCACTGTAGTCTGAGGAAGAGCTGTCCTTCACATTTTAAAATGGAATTTGTGAGCTATCTTTAGAGACAGGTATGAATAACATGGATCTTCAGCCTCCTCTACTTTGTCTGTTCTCAAATGATCATTAAAAAAAATGTATGGTAGAATTTAATCAATGTTATTATTATTTTTGTTGTCATATTTCTAACTTTTTTTTCTCTTCCTCTACCCTGCAGTCTCTCCTGGAAAACTTTTGGTTTACTTGCTTTTAAAACAAAGTGGTTAAGTTTAGGCTGAAATCTCAAAAAATAGTTGCAATGAGAATGTTAAAATCAGGGAACACTGAGATGTCAGAATTTTAATATTAAGAAGTAGGTAAAAAAATATAGAACTAGGAATTCAGTATTGTTAAGATACCTACTTAAGAATTGCAGTAAAATTTTATATTGAAAAAAATTTAATTGTTTGAAGGCTATACTTAATTATGAGAATCCAGATGGTATTGTTGAGGTGTTGTTTTTACCCATCACAAACTGTCCAACGAATGACTTAGTTTCACATGGAACACAATAAACTATGCTATCATCAAATCAGTTCTTATTAGCTGAATCAAAATAAGCAGCACTTGTTAACTACTATGTCCAGGGGGAACATGAATAAATGAATACCTGAAGTTTCTGAAAATAGTATCACTGCACAAATTGAATGAACCAAAAGAGTCCTGCACTTCAAAATTGAACTGTAACAAAAAAAATGAATAAAAAGACATCACCCCATAGTGTAGTTAATGGGAATATTAAGAAAAAGTAATTAATAATAGACATTTCTTAAGGGAGTGTTTATTGGCAGAGGAAAATATTCAATATCTTCTGCTCTTTAAGGAAAAAATTGTCATTTATCTATCTTTTTTTTTGTTTTCTTTTTAATCCCATATATATAGTAGTTAGACAAATGATACAGATTCTTTTAAATAATATATGAAGATGCCATGAGGCTATTAAAATAGTAACTCACCTGCTATGTAATTTTGTTTTCCCTTTCCTACAGAGCCTTTTTTTAAATTGATTACATATGGTAATGACAATTACGTTGTGCAATTGGTGGTCATTCTTATCTTTAATATCTCCGAAATACTTACATATGTGTATATTTGTATATACTTCTGCTGAATCATGGCAGGTCCATTACTGTATGTATTTAAAAGATATTAAATTTTCCTAGTTTATTGATTTCAAGCAAAGTATAAAAGGAGCAAACTAAACCCCAGTGAAGTTGATTGTATTTTTTGAAATTACTTCAATGAAGTTTTGATCAGTTTTTCACATTAGGGATCTAGAGTAGGTTTTAGGTGACTATCTTTAGACAATCGCCCTGAAAAATGCCCATATTATTCATTTATTTTTTTCAGACTATGAATATATAAAAGATAAATTCTTTATGTAGAATACAAAAAGTTCTTGTGGAAATATCCATTCCACTATATAAAAAAAAAAATACCAAATAGCTTGAAAAAAATAGTGTTGTCCTTGTAGTATCAGAAACACTGTAGCTCAGAGCTGGGAAACAAAATGAATGATTGAGGTTTATGAAAATCAGCTACATCTGTTTAAAGGCTATCTCAGAAAAGATTGCAGCATATATGCTTCCAAAAAGAAAATATTTGATAACAAAGGGTCTGACCCCTGACAACAGTGCAAAATTCAGTGTTGAGAGGCTGAAAAAGCTATAAATACCTTTGAGGTATATTTGCACAATGCTGGAATGCTTCATTCAAAGGAAGTAGGAGAACAGTCGGTTTTACTACTTTCTTAAGGTTAATCAGATTTGTTTTTCTCCATATATTTAGTTCTAAATTTCAGGATAAAACATCTAGGTTGTGTGTCTGAAGACAGGTTTTTACAATGTCTTGTCTGTTGACCCTCTTTCTACATGTGTCTATCATAATTGCTCATATTACACTCCCAGAGTCACTTTGCATATAAAACACAGCTCTCCCTGTTACTTCAGTAATTTCAACTTACTAAGAAACTCTTATATTTGAAAATAGTCTAGAAATTGTTAAAGTATTGATGAACCTATTTTTTTCTCCTTGAAAGCTTTTTAAGATTATCCTAATTCAGGCACTATTTTTTTGTGTCTTTACAAATATATGTTCTTGGAGGAGTTGGTAATGTAATCTCTCATTAACAGTACAAAATAAATTACAAAATATGAAACATAATTTATCATCTCAAATAAAAAGTGTAAAAACTGTTCCTCTAAGTGGATAAAATCAGAGTATGTGTTTATTATTGCCCAAGACTCTGTTGTCTTCTGGCTGACATATGGATACCTTCCAGTTCTCTTAATTTTCAATGCTGGTGGGACATAGTCACTGAAGGTGACATGTGGCATGTGTCACAATTATACCTTTGAGATCCAACAGATGTTCCAGTAACTGTCTTTCATATCTTTTAAGTTTTGTCCTTAATTCTTCAGTTTAATTTTGTAAAAGACTTATAAATATACTTAGGCATCTAATGCCCACAGTTTTCACAGAAACTGGGTGCCTAAATGCCCTCAGAAATTTGGCCTCATTCAGCAGACTAGATGTACACAGATTTAACCTGAATTTCAGCAAGCAATTTCACTACCTTCAAGGTTAATAAAAAAAGTAAAAATGATGCTTCACTTCAAAAGTGTTATTAATTTATCTACACAGTACTGAGCACATAGTCAGAAGTAGCAAAATGCCACAATTTGACTCAGACTTTTAGATTTCCATAAAATCAACAATGAATAGGAAGGAAGTGCTTTAACAGACCAAGCATTACTCTAGCGTCCAGACTGGACCACCTCCAAATTCTGCTATTCTCTGTTCTCTCCATAGATGTCTACGAACATTCACAGGATCACTGAGGAATCCATTCTCTCCCCTAAAAAAGTAATTTTTTTTTTTTTCCACTGAAGAATTTTATTAATTAATACCTGTTATCCTGGTATAAAGAGTTATTACTAAAAATTGCCTTTCAATTTCTTTTTTTTTGCTTTAGTATTTTTGCAACTAAACTAAAAACTGTGAAATTTTTAGGATAATGATAGACTGTAACAGCAAGAAAGAGTAATCTGTGAATAGGAAGCTCAGCTTGTTAATCAGCAAGTGCTGTATAACCACATATTTTAAGAAAAATATAATGTAAAAAGATGGGCACAGCAGCTGAACAGTGAGCACTACTGAGGCTCAATGTTAAGAGCAAAGAATGGCATATGTGACACCGGAGAATTTTGGGACCTAGAGGCAAGGTCAAATTGTCTATAATGTCTCTAACCATAAGAAGTTCTCAGCTTGCAGCCTCTGAGCAGTGAAATCTTCTGTGTCATATTTCTTACCAGCTCACATATTTCCTGCTTTGACTGTAAGATAACCTCTGGTTATTGCGGGATGTTGGTTTGAGATGAGCACTGTCAACAATATGCACTGTCTGTAAGCATCTGTGCCATTTGCCTCAATTCACTATAAATTGTTCTCTTCAGGCTCTTAATTCAAACTCTGCTTTTGATTCTCTCATATAATATGCAGACTCTTTTATTGGGGAAAAAAAAGGGTATTGAGCTTAGCAAAGCAGAACATATCTAATCAAGTACCAGTTTTATAGGTATAAAAGGAAGTGGCTTTCCTTGTATCATGCATTATTTGAAATTCTTCTGGGTTATAGCGGTTGTTACATTTCCTATTACTTTTTTGACTGTTGGTGTATTTTAAATATAATGATTAGTTTAAAAGGACATAATGCAAACAAAAAAACCCCAAACCACAGAAAACTAGAAACCTTTGTGCAAGTGAAATGTGTGAATATTCTTCAAAACCTGAGAAATTGACCAGAGAGGTCAACTACTTGTAACAGGACTTGGCCCTGTCCCTTCTTGGACTAATATTTCATTTCCAGTTCTTTCTATTTAGTGAGTGTTTAATTTTTTTTTTTTCACATAAATAGATGATAAATTTTTTTGTGGTTTAACACTTGTAGGCAGCCCAGCCCTGCACAGCTTCACACTTATTCCCCCACAAGTGGGATGGGGAAGAGAATGGGGAGTGTAAAAGTGAGAAAACCTGTGGGTTGAGATAAAAACAATTTAATAGGTAAATCAAAAATTGTGCATGCAAGTAAATTTAAAATAAAATTTAAAAATTAATTTATTCACTCCTTCCCACCAGCAGGCAGATGCTTAGCAATTTCAAAGAAAACAGGGGTCCATCATGTGTGGTAGTTACTTGGTAAATATCTTAACCCTACTTGTCACCTCCTTCTCCTTCTTTCCCTGAGCTTTGATTGTTCATGATGCTGTGTGGCAAGGACAGAGCTTTTGGTTGGATGGGGCAGCTGTGCTGGTTCTTCTGCATGCTCTTCTGCAGCCCCAGACTCCTTGCTTATGGGATGGAGTGAGAAAAACAAAAAACCTCCTTGACACTGTGTAAGCATTGTTCAGCAACAGCTAAAACAACGGTGTGCTAACTGTTTTGGTTGCAGATCAAAAACCTAACACCGTATGAGCTGCTATGCAAAAACACTCCAGCCAAAACCAGTACAATCTACACTCCTCAGTCCATACAATATTTATGATGTCCAATTATCTCATTAGATATTTCTTTACTTCCCTGCGTCTTTTAATACATACACTGACATAATTTGCTTAGGCTACGAGCCGTTCTTGTGAAGTGTCTATAAAATATTCACTGAGATCCTTTAGTCCATTATTTTAGTTCTATTCAATATGGTAGTCACTCAGGGTGGGAAACACAGGGTGCTGCACAGAGCCAGCACCAGGGCCAGCTCAGGATGTGTCAGTGCTGCACTTGCACGTTTCTTGTGAGGCTCATCCTCCCCTAGACCGTGTGTTTCCTGTTACAGTGCTTCCTAGAACATGCAACTCAAATAATGGGTTACAAGAGTTCAAAGGCACATCCATTGCACATCTAATTATTTTTGTATTCCTTCTTAAGAACCACACTTCTGCTGCTGTTCTATAAGGAAATTGAAATGAAATTTTTTTAGGATAAAACAAAAGCTTGAAATTCCTTTATATATATATATAGAAACTCTCCAGTTTCAAATGGACAAATTTTCAGTCAGGGGACTGGAAAAAGCCCTGATACTAAGGTAAATAAACACATCAAATAAATTAAATTAACTCTATTTGTCAGTATCAGCAGAGAATTTTCCCCTCAAAATGAGTCCAGTGACAAAACTCAGATAAAAATACTTTATTTAA
The DNA here is from genome assembly GCF_963513975.1 of Fringilla coelebs. Classification (NCBI taxonomy): domain Eukaryota; kingdom Metazoa; phylum Chordata; class Aves; order Passeriformes; family Fringillidae; genus Fringilla; species Fringilla coelebs. Next base: position 54,636,879 of record NC_140029.1, read on the forward strand.
AAATGAGAACAGAGATTTTAATAGATGCACTCTAATTCAGTCCAAAAAAAATAGAATAATCTCAACTACCCAATAAAACACCACCAAAAACTATAAAGAAGAGCTGAAAGCTTCCTTTTATATGTTAAAATTCATGATGTTTTCCCTCTGTAGAGGGGAAACAGACAGAGGTCTTTTATTGTATTTATTGTCCCAAAATAAAGCTTTTTAAACAAAAAAAGACTACAGTAAACTTTTAATTCAGTGCTCCTCCCAGGGCACTCATGAAGAGTTAGAACCCCTGAGTCTAAAGGATCTTCTTAGCAATGAGTCAGAAATAGTGGGAACACACCATGTTAAATTACCTTGAGCATTATTAGCTTTATTGGCATGGCAGGATGAGTAATTGCTGATTGAATTTGACTTTATAGGCATCCAAGTCCTTGGATGTACCTAGGACTTGGGTATAGAGGCTGACAGATGGTCATGAATGATTCTTCCTAATTAGGGAGAACTGAAGGAGTCTATATGCAGAATTCATGCCTGGATAGTTGTCCATGGGACATATGGCAGAATGCTAATGAATGTGTACTTTACACTTGCACCTACATCCAACAGAGAACAAGTATTGATAAGCAGTGTAACACCCATCAGTGCAAAAAGGATCATGTGAATGAAGATTACATTTTTAAGATTTCCAAAGCAGGTTTGTGTGTTTTGATCCCCTGGTGTGCAACAAGGCTATCTGTTCTATTGTACATCTTGGTAGCTACAATAAATATTGCTCTTGCTACACAGAACAATACCTTTCTCTGAAGCTGTTACCATAAAAAAAGATAAAATCTTAAGTGAGGTGAATAAATTTGACATATTTATGTAAACTTTTATCAATTTTAGGCAAAACCATAAATTTTTCACTCCACATGAGGACATAAGGTTACTATAAATCCATTGTTTGTCCTCTTTGTCCAAGATAGCTGAAAGAATTTAAAATACACTCACTCAGACACAACCAGAAAACCTACTCAGCAAAATACCTTCTGAGAATACCCTATCTGGAAAGTACATGATCTATTATATAGCTTGTAGTCTGGGGTGCAGAAAAGAACTCCTATGACTTCCCAACCTTTGCCTTCACTGTTTGAAAGAATTACTGCAGAAGGAAAGAATATATTTTGAATATGTCTAAAATAAAGTATGAGGAATAAGTGAGGTCACACTTGGGAAAGTTATCTCTATGTTAGTGTTTCTTTTCTTGTCAAAACACTCAAGAAAAACTCACAACATTTTCTTCCATTGTACTAACATTCTCCTCATATGCTCATCATATTGATAGTGTAAGATTGCCAAGTTATATCTTTGCAAATATTACTTAAAGGAATAATTGCTGTCTACTTTGTAGCCTTGTAATGTAACTGAGTTCTGCACTTTACAAGTTATTCCTTTAAGAACTTCTGCCTGCTTACTTTAATACTTTAAAATTATTTTTCATTTTGATAGTAACAAGCCCTTACAGCAAATTAGAGAATCGTGATTATACATTTATAACAGAAAATAACCCTGATAATACACCAATGTGAATACAAATAATTTAAAACTTAATATTTTTTTAAAGTGTATATTGAATGTCATTGAATGTTTAAATGTTTACTGAATTATTAAGTTAGCAACTTAGTATGGAGGTTCTGACTTTTACGAAAATAAAATGGTGCAGAAAAGTATTTATTTGAGAGGGAAACCAACAGCTTATAAAGGAAAGAATCTGAGTAAATTAAACAGAGGCAGAGATATTGGAAAAAATTTCATTAGAAAACATTAGAAAACATTAAATAGAAATACCTATTAAAATAAAAGAGCATAATCCAAAATATTCTGTTCAGAAATACAAGTTGAAAGCATATTTAGCTTTTAAAACACTTGTAGGGACAATCCACTGAAAGCAAATTTCATTCCTCTCTGATATCAAAGTACAATAAGCAAAAGAGGTAATAAAAGCAGAACATGAAATATAAATGGCCATAAATACAGTAATATTTTTTCATAAGATGCTAAGGCTTTTGCATATGAAGAAATCTGTTTTAAATTAGAAAAAATAAGTTTCTTTGTCAGTCTTTTGAACATTATTTGGGAAGGGAATATCCCTATTAATTTATTGGGGTTTGGATTCAAGGTGTCTTGTTTGCACAGGGAATTTCACAGTAAAAGACTAAATTTAAATGCATATTTCTATGTTTGTTCTGAATAAATGAATTTAAAATAATGTGCTACCAAAAAACCACCCGCAAACCCATTCAAAAATACAAGTATTTTCATTGTTAATGTATACTTGGAATCACAAGAAAACCTAAAACTAGGGCTCTCTGGGTAATGGATTACAGGCTATTTTTATCCCATGCTTTCTTATCACATAAACTCAAAATTTTCTATGTTACCTCTTATGTTGAAGTAATTATTTACAGAAGTATTACTTATGCTGAAACTCTTTCTAGTTGGATTTGAACAGTTTCTAGTTGCCTTATAATATCCATATATTAAAGAATGAACATTATATTTAAATGCCAAGCTGCTCTCCCTGTGAGCTGCTACTATGGAATTTATAATACTGCTGTAGACTCAACTGGGGGATAGAGCTAGAAAACTAATATTGTCACTAGGATTTCTGGACACACTATATAAAATATTAATGAGTAAAACTGCATCTTTGGAGATCACTAGTATGGCTTAGGTATGTAAAGGAGGAAACTATTCTCTGCTGAATAACAGTGTATAATTTAGCCATAAGTTCTAGGGTCTTGTTGCCATTCTGAAGACACAAATTATCCACAAATTAGACTTAAGCTGAATGAACATTTAACATTCCTTTAACAAATTTGTATTCACTTGACATGAAGCAACCAAAGCATATTGGTTATTCTGTTCACAAAGATTTAAAATAAATTTGTTTACCATCTCATAATAAGTCTGCAGAATGATATTGAGTTCATATGTATAAATATCTACAGAAATCTTCAGTTGCAGTTCAACACGCATATAAGCTTTCTTCTGTATTTCAGGACTATATTTTGTATCAGTAGTGTAACTTACAGAAGTTAGCTTCAGTAATTGCACAATTTTTTTTTTCTCTTCTATTCTAGCACATGTGCATGTTCTCTCTCTTGAAAATGAAGAAAAGTCAAATAGAAGTGATGCAATTATTCAGTTCAGGGTAGGCTTTGGCTGTGTCCTTATTAAATACTTTGGTAAAATTTCATTTCCATGCTTTGTAAAAGTAAGGAAAACAAATTTACTCTTAAGAATGCCAAACAGGAGGATATAACATCTTTATAAAATTGTCTCTATTTGAAATCTATGAGATGGCAGGGTCTTGAATACCTTCTATTCTCCTGATCTCCCATGCTGTATTCTCTCCAAGCAGTAAGAAAAGAGAAAGTACTCAAATACACAACATAAAAAAAATTAGTATCATTCAGCCTGAAAAGCAAACAGCTGGAAATTGATGAGAGAATCTATAAAATCATAAATCACATGCAATAAATGAATGGGGAAAGTTTTTTCATTATTTCTTCCAATGATAAGCTGTTAGCATGCTAGTTACTAGCACTGACAACAGACTAGAGTTCAACATAATATTTTCCTCCTCCCCAGTCCTGGGTTCTGTGTGAATCTATTTTTAGCATTTTCCTATGAGTCTGCTTCATTTTTGTCAGGTCTCAGCTAAAATTTGAATATTGCATGACAGCTTCCCCACAGAAATGGAAAGAGAAAGTTAGAAGGGAGAAGATGTTTTCTTTTCATTACAATTAAGTTTTAGATGGATTTCTTATTCTTACAGACTATACCTGTGGAGGTATTCAGCTTTTCTTCCACAATGACAATTCATTTATGGAAAATAAAGCAAGAACACATCTAGTAGGCAAAGTGTTGCTGAGGTATGGTAGGCCAGATCAATATAATGGAACAAATAACTACTTAATCCTTGTAATCCACACAAGAATACAATGATTTTTCTCTCTCATCTGTAACTTTCTGGAAAGAAAATGGTCACAAAATTACTTAACAAACCTTATTTATTACATGTCATAATTATGCACCATGGCAATTGATGTGAGTTTTGCCAGTGACTTCAATTGTTACTTGAAAAATAAATTTTCTTCTCTAGCTGTTAAATTCTTCAAAAAAGGCAATTTTTTTCTCATGTATATTGTTTTCCACCATTCCTCCATCCTCCACAATCCCCTCAAAATATTCAAAGATATGCATTCATACTTATTAATAATACTGTAACTTAGTAACGGTTAAACACTACTGAACCAAGAACAGTGTTCAATTTCTACTAGAAGTCTCTTGGATCATGAATACTAGTAGAAAGATGAGGATGGGTAAAAAAATACTAAAATAATTTGTTCTTATCAGGATTAAAAATACTTCCCTGCAGTATTCTCTGCCTCCAAAGTAGCAAATCTGTTGGCCCTTCACAAATCCTTCCTGTCATCCTGCAACCACAACTTTGGTGAACATAAAATGTGGTGAACGCCATGGTTATGAAAATGCTGTTTGCTGAGTTGATAGCTGTACAATATTAAAAAAAAAAAAAAAAGAAAAAAAAAAAAGAATTTGTATATCCACCAGCAAATCTGGCCCAGTGGTTTTATGTTCATTGATCTGTTCCTGTGATACAAACCTCTGTTTTTATTATTAGGGGATGCATACTTTTTTATTATTAGAGGATTGCTCAATGCTGCATCACAGACAGCAGTGGGTGATGGGGGATTGGGCTGCTTTTGCCTGTCATGATATTCTGCCCCTCCTTATGCTCATGCTTCCTGGACACTATGGTGCTACTAACACACAAGAGAGGCACCAGCTCACTGACTGAAGCACAGGGTTAAGCCGAGCAGCAATTTTAAGAAGCCTCAGGGAAGTATGATATTAAATATCAAACCAATATTTGCAGTCAGGCTTTAGCATGGCAGAAGAAGAAGTTTGCTGAACAGGAAACAAAAAAAAAAATGAATGGAAATAGAATTACTAGATGATGTCAGTAAATGTGAAATTTAGATGATCTCTTGTTGTTTCTGTGCTCTGCAAAATAAATCACAGCAGATCACAGAATATTCTGGGTTGGAAGAGACCCACAAGGATCAATGAGACCAACTCTTAAGTGAATGGCCCATAGAAGGATCAAGGCCACAACCTTGATGCTATTAACACCATGCTCTAACAAAGTGAGCTAATCTCAGGGTCAATAAATGATCATAAGAAGAGGTATTTTTTTTCTTTAAACCCTCAGATGAAGGTTAAAAAATGAATACAATGAAAAGCTTTTCTCCGCTGTGATAAAATCAATCAGTTTTGTCATTTACTTTAACTGAGAAAAATTGCAACCCAGTAGATTGTGTGGTGTTCAGCCTACGAACACTACTGCTATATGAGCTCAACAAATGTACTTTATTAAAAATTTTGGCAAGTTGCTTAATGTAATTTCATTATTTTCTTATATTTTATTAATTCAACATCATTGTAGAAGCATTTAATATGTGATTTTTAGAAGCAAAGAAATTATTTTCTGTATCTCAGTTAGATATATTTTAAAAATTAATTTAATTTTTCCAAATGATGCTGGTATATGCACAGTACTACATATCTTTATTATTATGCTCCTGAGTATAGATCAAAAGGCAACATGTAAGATTAAGATCACTGTAGAGTGCAGTTTGCCTAATTGATTGCTGCAAGATTCATTGCATCAGGCATACAAATAGAAAAGAAAGCATTCAATTTAGTTGCCCCTGTCTCTAAACATGCAATTCTGAAGCTTTAATTTTAAAAAGTATTCAAATCTCTGCTTAAATCTTATCAAATTCCAGTTAAGTTGATTAAGCAGATGTCTAAATGTTTTGGTGAATAGGATACTGGTCAGTTGAAGTCTATATTAGCAGTAGAAAAAATTCCAGATACTTAATAACTGGTTGTTTTCTGGATACATACAGCAGCTTTACAATTCTTTTGTGTAAATTTTCATTTGTAATCCTACTTCCACAAGCCTACGAAAGAACAGGTGAATGCTAACTAGCATGTGCTGTGGTGGTGTAAAAAGCATAACGAAGAAGGCTTAGTTATTGTCTTTATGGTAATAATCAATTCTTGACTGCAGAAAGAATGAGATGCCGCAATAGTTTCCTTGCAAAGGGAAAGGATATCTCTCTACCTATATGCTTAAAGTTGGAATGTCTGTTTGTCCCATTAAGGGAAAATAGAGTCATTTAAGTTTACATGGGAATACTTTATGCAACAGCTCAGTAAATGATGACTGTAACTAGTAAATCTCTAGCAAGAAAGACTAATGCTGCAGAGAAATAGTTTTCTTTACCATTAAGGTTTTTTTTTTTTTCAATTCACAAAACTGAAGAGGATATTGTTTTCTTGGTAAATATTTAAGATAACTATTACATGGTAAAAGTTTCACATTCTTGTTTCCTGTTCAAAAGTGTTCCTAAGTGCAGTCACAGGTAAGTGGAATCCTGTAATTTCAAATGTCACTGGAGAGTGTAAAGCATTATCCTGTAAAGGGATAGCTTGCAAAATGGATTCTTATCTCCTTTTTCAGTCTGCATATTCTAGCTGAATTTGACTATTTATCAGGCAGAAGATATAACACTGCATATTAATGTAAACAATTTTTGGAATTCCACTCCTTTACATACAAACCACATAACATAAGCTCCAAATATTGTTGTACTGTTTGAAGATTTAAAGATGATAGATGCTTGCACTGACAGAAAGATTTAATAATTGCTAGCTGTCAAACCTTAAAAGCTATGGAGTGATACATTATTGTTGCTTACTTCTATGATTTCCCTTTTTAATGAAAAAGATACAGATTATATTTAGTGTAAAGGAAATTTCCCAAGGCAATGGAACCCAATTTCCAGGGCTTGCATACAAAAGGACAACATTTAGTCATCACATGAAGACAAGCCTCACTTGTGAGCCTTGTATTAAAGTGAAAGGGAAAGGTCTGATTCCTGATTATAAATAACTAAAGGGATACATTTCTATATATTTATAGGAATATAGAAGTTTTGTCTTGTCACATTTAAATATTCACACATTTATGAAGACACAACCCTCCCCGTTCACTACCCACCATGTTCTGATGAGTTTAAATCTTATCTATTAATTTCTAATCTGTCTTCCAAGAGGAAGAAAAATATTGGAAACAGAGTCCACTTTTATGACACTTACTCTTCCAACTGGGCTTGAACTTTATTAATCTGTTTCTCCTTTCTTTTTCAACTGATATTTTATTTTGGTCTATGTGAATTCTTCGTCTTGCTGACCACTTACACATCCATTTCATTACAGTCCTCTCATGACTTAATAGTTCCAAATCCTTGGGGTCAAGGTTTATGTTACTTTTCTCATCCAGAATCCTGTCCCTAAATTTCAGAAGGAAAGCAGTAAATAAAAGTAGAGAAAATAGGAAGTCAATTTGCTCTACGTGAATAGCAATGAAAAGGTGAAGTTTCTTTCCTAAAATGTTCCAGACCTTGTGAGATTGTTAAGGAAACAAGAATAGACATATTGATGCACTGGTAATTGCATCAATTAAAACTGTTTAGCACATTAAAATCAAGAATTAAAAAATCAGGTTTATCTTCATGAAAATATATCTGAAATAAACACATCTTAACTAAAAGTGGAATCTAGAGTAAGAATATTTACTCCATTCTCAGAAAATACTGAAAATAAATTATTTGCCATTACAGAATCACCCTGTTCCTCTAGTCCAGCTCCAATCAGGACTATTGAGTCAGCCTAGTAGGACGCTCACTCTATCTGGTGGATGTGTCCTTGTCCTCACTGGCATTCCAGTTTCTGCATATAGCAGTTTCTCCTCATCTCAGATTTTTATACTATCTGACAAGCATGTTCAGCTGAGAAGGTAGGTATTGTTTAATTACTTATTGTTTTCTGAATACTAAGTTTCAACCTTGAAGACCTTACTTAGCATGCAGCAGTGAATCTATCTCCTTGGTCATTCACCAATTACTAAAGGATTTTCTAACGTGTTCTATATTTCTGCCCCAAAGAAATTATATTAGTGTGAGTTTGGAAACAATTGTACAACAAAGTTCATTTATAGCTCTGGTTTCCATCCAGGAAGATGTGGTGAAGGTCTCACTTGCATGAGCAGTCTGTTTGGATAGGTTTCATGCTGTGATGCCATACCACTCATGAGTCACTTTCCTCATACTTCCAATTATTCATTCACCTTCAGAATACTTTATTTTCATGCTTCCCTAGAAACAAGTAGGAGGCCTTGGAATGCAAAGGGATGAGCATACATACGCTTTTCCTGTAACTTGACTTCAGTTAGGGGGCCAACCAATAATAGCTTCCGGAAATATATTGTCTTTTCCTTCCTACTAAGTTGCATTCTGAATTCCAGCACTGAAGTCAAGCATTTATCAGACTATGTGCAGGATTTATTCAGTTATTTTTTGTGAAAACCATAGAAGGAAAGAAAGGAAGGGAATTTTTGAAGCTCTGAGCTTGTGTGGATGGGATTCCTAGGTACCATATGCAGACTTTCCAAAAAACCAAAAGGAAATTCCTCAAAGGAGTGAGAGACTATGCATAATATTGTACACAGAAAAATATCCTTATATTTGTGAGAAAGGATGCTTTCTGCTACTAGTTTAATACCTTATCTTCATTTCCATTAAAAAACCAATTTACTCAAAGGAATAAAGAAGAAGACCTTAAAAAATTATCAAACTTTTATAGTCAATGCATGTACATCAATTTCTTAATTTTAACTATATCAAGAAACAATGAATGAAAAACTTTCAATGGTATCTTGGTTAAATAGGTGAATTTGGGTCAAGTAGCATGATTTAAATAAGTGGATTTATGTTATCCAAGAGGAGATTGCTTCTTACAAGGTTTAAACTAGTAAATGTTCAAACAGAAATCCATTAAATGCATCATAACCTATTGCTACTTCAGAAATAATGCTTCGAGCCTTGTTACTCATCCTGGTTTCACCTGGGATAGAGTTAATTTCTTCTCAGGAGCTGGTGCAGTGCTGTGTTTTGGATTCAGAATGTTAATAATATTAATATTGACCTGGTTTTAGTTAAGTCATATTCATTCTAAGTCAAGGGCTTTTTTTTTTTCTGTGTTCATGCTCTGCCAGTGATAAGGTACACCTAAGAAAAACAGGAGAGAGCATTGCTGGGATGGGCGACCTGAATTGGCAAAAAGGATATTCTACACCATAGTATGTTATGCCCAGTATATGGACTGGGAGAGTTCATATACTGGGCATGACATAGGCCGGCCAATCCAGGTTTAGGAATGTGCTCTGGAATTAGTCAGCAGGTCAATTAATCTCTTGGTTTTTTGTTAGGTTTTTTTTCCTATTCCTTTTTATTGTCATTATTATTATTGTTATTATTGTCCTTGTTATTATTTACTATTATAGCATATTAGTTTGTTATCCATTATTAAACTTCTTTTATCTCAACCTACAAGTTTTATTTTTGATTCCCCCCTGCCATTCCACTGTGGGAAGAGGTTGGAGAGGGGGTGTTGATTGAGTGTCTGTGCGGTGTTTATTACCAGCGGGGCTTAAACCCTGACATTACTGAAGAGTCAAAAGCCTTTCAAATAGACCATATAGCTGCAGCTCCAGATTTGGTGTCAAAATTATCTCAAACTAGATATAAAACAAACCTTTTTGACTATGAGGGTAGTGAAACACTGGAACAGCTTTCTGTTCCAGAGAGGTGGTAGATGTCCCATCCCTGAAAACATTTCAAAGACATGGACAGGACTCTAAGCAACTTGATCTATTTGAAGATGTCCATGCTTATTGCAGGGTCTATGGATTAGATGGCCTTTATAGATCCCTTCCAATCTAGATCATTCTATGATTCTATGATTCTGTGGTTATATACTCTTTGTGAACTTTGATTATTTTACTTTATTCAGTATTTCTTTACCCCTAGCCCCATAAATTACCTTCTTTTTTCCTCAGAAATAAATCTTGAGCAAAGAAATACTAACAAGATGGTCAGTCTACCTACTTAGGAGAACAGAGTTCTGTATTCCCTTCTACTTTCCTGTTTGCAAACATATGTTACAGTAAATAAAGTTCTCTACTCACTGGACACATTCTACTGGTGAGTCTCTTATTCTACTACTTTGTTCTGCAAGCTTCTTTCATTGTGATATCACTTGTCACTGCAATGAATAAAATAATGTACAAATTATTTCCCCTGGGGACTGATGACTAAACCATTTGGTTTGATTGGTTAATCCTTGGAGCAGTGCATACCTGTGGTGGGTTATGCTGTGTAAAGCGATGGGGTCTGTGTCGATCAGTAGACTGTCAAGATGCGGGGAAGCAGAATGAGATCTAAATATCAGAGGTTAAAAAGAACTAGGAGATTTTCAAAAGGATGAAGAAAAGACTTCATATTGTCCATTTAAAGGTAAACCATTGAAAGCTTTTAAAGTAGAACAATTAGGAAATGTTAAAACTCTGAAAGTATCTAGACCCGTGGAAGCTTCAGGAATCAGTAAAAAACCAGCATTGTTACAAGATCATGTTCATCAAACAGATTCCTGTAAGTCAGAGCTCATTACCTGAAGTTGTGGCATCATAAGAAAATGGATGTAATTGGTAAATTCATATGATGATGTTTAAAGCTACATGGTCAGGTCAGCTTGTCTGGGGTTTTTAGGGGGTTTTTTGGTTTTTTTTTTTTTGGTTTTGGGTGGGTTTTTTGTTTGTTTGTTTTTATTATTGTTGTTTTGGGTTTGGGTTTTTTTCTCTTTTTTTTGCTTTGTTTTGATTTCTGTTATTAGACAAATGATCTCTGCACTACGTTCCTTGTCTGTTGTAAAGTTACAAATAGCTGTATTTACAACAACTGGTCAGAGAGACACTTGAGTAATGAATGATAAGATAGCCTTACTAATGAGCTCAGAAAACAGCTATTTCAAGTGCTAGGGAATTAATTAACAAAGGCCTGTTATGTCCTTGTTTCTGGAACACTTGTTTTAGAGTAGTGAATCATGAGAAAAAGTCACCACACTCATTGAACAATATTTTTTTCTGAACATTCTCTCTTACAAATAAAAGTATTTCCAGGTCTATACCAATTAAAATATCTGGAGGTGTAGCTGGGGATGCAGTTATCTCTCCGCAGCACAATGAAATAAAAGTTAAACAATAAGCAATAGGTGCTACCATACACCTCTCAGCAGAGATCTGGATAAAAGAACAAAGAAATGATTACAAGGAGTGTCACTGCCATTGCTCAAGCTGTATTGCACTGAATAATACACAGTGAAAAGAAAAAGAAATTATTCCCCTCTGTGATCCCATAGTCAGCAGATATTTTGTTGATGTAGTACTAGTCAGACAAAAAAGGTGTTTGATCTTACATGAGCACACGCCCAAAGGCCTTTACTCTGTCACAGTCATTAATGCCAATGACATTTTCACTGATCTGCTAGAATTCTTTAACTCTTTCTAGACAACATTTTGTGACATACCCGTCCTTCCAATTAAATCTGATGATCACTTGGTTGAGTGAATATTCTCAAGAGCAAAGAGAAAAAGTGTTCTCCATTGTCTTTTAAATTACAGATCATGATGATGGCCACATGACACTTAATTAGCAAAATACTGAGTGGAATGCATTTTGTAATTTAGCTTCCAAATGACCTTTATATTAGAGAAGTCAGTGATGTGTAGGCTAGTATGGCACTAAATGTATCAGAAGATCTAGAAAGAGACAAAATATTGCATTCTATACTGGTAAAGATGTAGAAAACTAGTTACATGACAGTATAGTTTTGCACTTTTACCTTTTCTGAATGTTTTAGAAACAAGCATCTTCATTTGGCAGTCAGAGATTTTTTTTTCTTTGCATGTGTACAAAGCAAGAAAGAAATTCTATATAATTTCTAAATTCACTAAAAAAACTGAGGGAGAGATGTTTGCCTATCTCTATTAAACAATCTCTGGGGCTTTCAGGAAGAAAAGCTCAGGTGTACTCTATCTCCTTGTGGGTTTATGTGTAAATCTTTCTGTAGTGTAAACAGACTGGGCATAGGATGACTTATTTTGACCACTATCCCCAGCAATGCCCTGTGCTGTGCAGACAAAGCCTTTGAAAGGTTCAGTGTCAGTTATTAAGGAGACAGATGGGATTTACAGCCAGCCTGCACTCCAGATAACCTCACAACAGTGGTGCTGAGAGTCATGAAGTTACTGGACTTGCATAGTTTTACAGCCATGGAAGTGAATTTACAGGTGTCATCTGGCACCATTCTGAGCCAAACCATACAGAAATTTTAGCCACTTTTCTTCCCAAGGCCAGGTACAGCATCCTGATAGCTCTGGAGATGGCTGTTCTCCATCTTGCAGGTTTCATATCAGAATGTATACTGGAATGGAAATGTGCAAAGAAACCACTTTCTTCCACAACTACATAGCAAAAAGGGGATTAGACATACCTAAGTTTTTATAGGTTTTCTGTTTCTATTACCGGTATGTAGAGACAGATACTACAGGGGGAATAAAGGTCCTCTCTATCCAATTGACATTTTCACAGCTGTGGATGACCTTTCTGTTCTTCAGTTAGTATTTTCAGATCACCCTGCCCCACATTGTCTTGTCAAAGTCAGAACCAAAACAGGAGAAACAAGAGCCCCAAAGCCAGATTATAAGTCTAGGCAGAACATGTCTGTTTTATTGAAGGTAAGTGCTGTAAGCTATCTCCCATCCTCATGTCCACCAAGTTCAATAGGATGAGAGCCAGACAGCAGACACTAATGAGTGGCAGGCCTTCACACAGAATATAATGAAGTGTATAAAAAAAGTAAGGAAAACACAGAAGTTTTAGATATGAAAACAAAGAATTTTTTTCCAAATGTTAGTGTACAGAGTACTGACTTTCCATATTATGTTGCGTGCTCAGGAGACAACAAACATCATGGCTCAGGGAAGCATCACCTTCTAGTCAGTCATTCACGGGTGCCCCACATAAGTATTTTCTTCTCTAGTATGTTCTCCTTTCTTCATGAAACTTCTGCTCAAGTCTGAGAGTCTACGGCACTATGCGGTAGAAGGTGATGTTCAGCAGAACATACATTTTTGCCTCAATTTCACTTTTTCCTGTTTATGACCATGGCATACAGCTATCATAATTGCTTCAGGAATTATGGGGCTAGCTGGTCCCCTGCTATGTGGCATTCACATCCTCTGAAAAAATTCCTTCACGAGGATTTTTCTCCTGGGAAGCTGAAAAGCCTCAGAGAAAAAGAAAACAATTCTTATCTCATTTGCTTCGCCTGTGTTTTGCTCATGTAGAATGTGTTTGGAGACTGTTTTCCCAAAGGTGATTGCCTGATTGGATTCTGGTGTGAGTTGTTTTGACTCGTTGGCCAATTAGGGCCAAGCTGTGCTGAGACTCTGGAAAGAGTCACAAGTTTTCATTATTATCTTTTAGCATTCAATAAGTATCTTTTCTGTATTCTTTAGTATAGTATAATATATCATTCTTTAATATAATATAGTATAATAAAGTAATTAATTAGCCTTCTGAGAACAAGGAATCAGATGCATCATTCCTGCCTTCGTCAGGGCTTCCCTGAAAATACAACACTGCTATGCTTAGGCATTTGACACAACAGGATGTGGGGGCACAACTTTCACCCTAACTTCACCTCCAGGCTGCACTATGATCTTAGAAATGCTCATCAGGCCTTGGCCTTGACAAACATCACCCAGGCTAAGCTCCTCTTGCACTTTTCGGAAACACTGCCTGTTCTTCGGAACTTATACTGTAAAATGGGCTCCTTTTTTTTTAACATACAAATGTGGAACATTATTTTTCTTACCTGAATAACAATCCAAGTGGAACAAAATTATTGTTATTGAAATTTTAAGGAAAGTTATTGATCCAAATTGCATCCAGGATGGAAAATTATTATGCCTTGAACCAACTCCTTTGTGACCTTATAAACTTATAATGACACTCTTTGAGGTCTCCCAGACTGCAGCAGGCTGTAACCAGAAAAGTCCCTCCTCCTGGGGTACCTCTCAGAGCCAGTGACATCTCAAGTTTGCTATACTTGTAGACCATCACCAAAAGCCAGCCATGGAACCTGGCCCATTTCCACTCCTTGAGTGTCAATCCTTCACCCATTGCGAAGTGGCAAAGCAAATTTTTCAAGGTATATATACACCTTGGATCTTTAGATCACTGTGTGTGCATGTGAATATGCTATTTGAAATGTATTATGAATGTTGCTGTCTTAAGTTCAAATTATTTTAAAATCCTTTTAAAATTCTTTGAACCTTTAAATTATTTTTAAAACCTTTGGCCTAAACCCCTGGTCAAGTACAGGGCTACATTTGGAGAGGGGTCCACTATGAACCTTGTGAATCAACAGAAGAGTCTGCCTTACTCCTTTTTATGCTTGCCCTTTCCCATTGCTCCCCTTTTCCATCCCTAGCCTCCATGTAGATAATTTTGCATTGATTTTAATCTGAATTTTCTCTATGTGCTGCAACAATTTAGTAAGTAGTAGAGTGAACAATAGTAGTAGACTTGCCAATAATTTTTTTCCACTTTCACTTCTGTATTAAACCTGCTTTTGCTGGTACTTTTGTTGATGATCCTTTGAGTGACCTGAAAGACCCATTTCTGACAAAGGATCACAGACAGCAGGCAATCTGAAAAAAAAATAAATAGAAAATCCAATCTCATCACATGTCAATGACAAGAAAGAAGAAAAAAGGGAGTTGGTTGTCTCAGTTATATTGAAATTAGGCTATCAGTTCTGGTGGTGGGAGGTCTACCCAAGCCTTCTCTGTTTAAGTGTCTGTCAAGCATAGTATGAAACACATATATGCACAAATATATTAACCTGCTGGAGCTTCTGAATGTCTTCTCAGCATGATGTGCAAATGCTGCTATGCTCTGTTAATCTAAATCTGTGTAAAGTATAAGAAAAGTAATGTTCCATATACTGCAGTAATAGACATATGATGTGAGTCTTGCATTCAACCCATTCTATGAAATACTTAACTATTATCTTGGGTATTTTCAAAGTCATAGGAAAGATGATGAAGAATAAAAGGGATCTGCAGGGGTTTTGTAAGTGTTCTTAATTTGGAAATGGAAAAGTGCAGTCTGACAGCTATCTTTTGCAATATTATCATAAGAGGGTTCTAGATTATTTAAGTTAGTTAGCAAATTTTTCTATGGTTTGAGTCTTTTTTACTTAATCAGTATGCAGAAGTAACATAGCACACTGGTATGTCTACCCCAGGAGTGACTTCTAGATGCCATTGCATTATAAATCACTGAAAAAGCACTAAATTCATAATGACTCTTACATTAAACTCACTGAATAGATTATAGTACATTTAATGGCCCATGCCCATCCTTTTCATTTTTTCAGTGACATTTATAGTTGGAGAGTTGTTATTTCCACAGTTTTCTTTATCTATAAGTGGATTGTATTGCTTCTCACCTTGTTGTAAGTTCATGGTTTTGAGTAGCAGCTTTTTGTAAGTTTTCTTTGTAAAGGATAAAAGCTCACCCTCCCCATCATTCCTTCTCCTTTGAGTTCTCTGAAAAAAAAAAAAAAGCTTTCAAACCTTCTCCTTTCCCTCTAAACATAACGATAACAAAGAACAAAATGAAAATACAGCAACTCCCTTCCCCCAATATTAGTTTTCCTTTCCTTTGGTAAACCCTGGTGGTTTGAACTACCATTAAAAGAAACTTGGTTTTTTTTTTCTACTTTAAGCCTTCCCTATTAAGTGAGAGTTCTGCAGATCACAGAGCTACAAGTCAGTTGCAGAATATATGTTGTGGTAAGTAGAATTAACCTCTTGACCTTCAATTCTCCTCTCCTGTGATGCACACAGATATTTCTCTAACCATGAAGATGTTTTTACAGACAAACAAAGGATGGCTTTTTGCCACTATTTCTCACTGAAAGTTGAGCTAGTAGTCCATGGAATTCAAGTTTTTGGGCTATTTCAGCTGTATTTAGTGAAATTAAAATTGCAAATTTCTACTAAATATCTATCTTTTCAATGGCAAAAATGCATCCATACTTATGTGTACACACCATTTTGACTTGGAAAATAAGATGGCAAATTAATATTAAAAACCAGAGTTGTTGTACTTTTATTAGTTCTTATAAAGGTGTATTTGCAAGCGTTTACATGCATTTCTTAATGTTTTGCTTTTTAAAAAAAAAAATACACACATGATTTTGCAGAAAATAGTTGAAAATGAAGCTCTGGCTGTCAAAAATAAAAAACTACAATCTGTTTTTAAATAACAGTAACAGAGAAGAAATTATTGGAATTGTTCTGTTAGGGATGGTTCTGCAAAATCTGAAATTCAGCTGAATGCAGTAAAGCTTTGAACCTGATATAATTAAGCCAAAATATTTCAGAACAAAAACCTGCTATCTTTCCTCGGAATGTAAATGACAATATATTGAATAACAGATGCAAATAAAAGCTATTTTGTTATTGATAGCATTAGGACCAAGAATGAGCACCTTACACTGTGAATGATGACCTATGTCTCTTTGTCACAAATGTTTCAGATTGATTATGCAGCAAAGACAACAGTGGATCAAATTTTGTGTGTGATTAAAATTTTGTTTCTCTGCTGAGTGAGAAAAAAAGCAGTAAAATTTGAATAATAGTTTCCAGGATAATTTTCTGATCAATTTAGGGAACAGTTACTTGTTAATTTCCCATTATTATATGGGAAATTATGTAAATTGTGTAACTAAACTAACTTCTATAATTCTTCCAAGGAGGTGTCTGTGTGTTACCTTTTCGCTGCTTCAAATGGAGGTAGAAGAAATAAAGGGATTTATTCAGATAATAATTTTCAGCCTGTTTGTAAGAATTTAAATTTAAAAAAAAAATCAATTGACTTAGAAAAGCAATATGTGAAAAACACTGTTTGCCAAGACAAAGGTATGTATGAACTCTGGGGCATTTGCATGTTTTACATTTTCCAGTAATGCTTATTTTACTGGACATTACATGTATATATATATATACATATATATATATAATTGATGTTAACTACAAAAAACAAAATCTCTCAGACTGTGCTAGTACTTCTGCAAAACTGTCATACATTTTTTTGGGTTCCCCACTGTATAATTAAAAACTTTAGATAAGTGGCATATTTGAACATCTGTTGGGAAGATACATGTACTTTCAAGCAACAAGTTTTCTAGAATAGGTAAATCTTGAAAGGTCTTTGGGCTCTTCATTGTATGACACAATTGTACTCTAAAAGGCCCTAAGTACTGTACCAAAAAAAAAAAAATTGCTCTTGTACAATCATTGTAACTGCTGGAATGGCCTCTCCATCCAGTTAACAAGTCTTAACAATTTACTGTGCTAACTCTGTCATGTTATTTCTATAAGCACATGTTCTTAGCTCACGAGAAGGAGAAGTAATCTAATTTCAGCCTCTAATGAATGACTTGAACCAGCTTACTGTTGTTCTATAACGTTTCCAAACAATTTCTGTTATTCTTTGTAATGCATTGTGACTTTTGACTATTAAGTTTCTGCAGCTTAATAGTCAAAGGGTTTTTTTAAATTCTTTTTTTTTTAAGTGGTGTCTCCACAAGGACAACAAGGGATAATTTTTACATTGTGTTAATACATATGAAATTTCTTGACAAAGGAGAAAATCCCTATCAAAATATGGATGAATATATTCAACCAATAAAATGTTTTACAGTGTAATTAAAGGAGAGGGAAATTTTCCTCAGGTGAAAAGATCTGGTTTTAGGCCAGTCATGCAACATTCAAGAGACAGTTCATTGCTTATTAATTTCTGCATTAATTTTTTTTTTCTGAAAAATGTTGCAGGGTTTTCAATAGCCTCACTTTTTCTCTCTCTGGCAAAACATGTGATTGTTTCTTCTGCTAAGACCAGTGAGAGGACAGAAGAAAGGAAGCTCATCTGGGAAGACTGTCCCTTATGCTCTTTTAAACACGAAGAGCATCTGTGCAGGTATACATATATATATATATGTGTGTGTGTGTGTGTGTGTATATATATATATATATATATACACTTACATACATATATATATATGTGTGTGTGTGTATATATATGTAGTTTAAGCAACATTTGGCGCAATTTGGTGTTGGTAGCACAGCAGATGTGAGACTGAATGAGAAATTTGAACAGGAAGAAAACAATGTATTGTGTAAATATTTATTACATTTCTGAAATAAGCGATCGGTTGGTTACTTTTTATTTTCTCTCTCTAAATGGGGAAAAACCTGGTTGTATCATTAATGCAACATATACATGCCCAGTTCTAAGCTGGATTTTGAATTCTTTTTCTCTTTTCTGGGCGCTCAGGATAATCTCGCATGTTTTATTCTGCACTTCTCATTAAGTCATTTTCTTCTCTGGTCAGCCTAGATTTTATTATTCTATCTGGCCTATTGGCTACTGTATAATAAGAACTGCTTTGAAATTTGAGACAGAGAATCCACCTTTTTTAGTCCTTTCCTAAAAAAAAGGTGAAGCATCTGAAAGCATGAAGGCATAGGGCCCAGGTCTCACTGCCAGTTTGTAGTCATTTGGAGCCAGATAGATTAGACAAGCTGTTCACATACAACAAATTCAAAGTGTCAGACTTGTTGCTGATGTACAGAATAATTCTGTGATGTAGAATACTTGGTGCAGACATGACAGATGCAAAGTATGACAACAAGGTCCATGGCACCTCTGAGATGCCTTGAGCTGGAAGTGTTACCTTTCCTTTTCCATAAGTCAGGTTTTGTTTTAAGAATCATGGGAATAGAGAAAACTGTCCTGAGACATTATTTACCCAAGAATAATCTCTCTTGTTGCAGCAGTCTTTTTTCACATCCCCTTCTATCTTCATATTCTTAATTGAATTTTATGCAGCATTTAATTTTCTTACAATATAAACTTTCTATTTTACTTATTCTTTTAACAGTATTTATTGTATATTTGGGTAATCTGGATCTTAATGTTTTGTCAAAGATTTCAGCATGATGAACCCAATTTAAAAGGGTTTTTTTTCACACTCAGTGACAGAAATCTGAATTTGACTTTCCATTTTTTCTAAATTTTCTTTCAACTAAAGCTTATTTGAAACATGGTTTTTGAGTTTGAGAAAACAGAACTCTCAATAATTTTGTCAAATATTTTTTAAAAATCCTCCTTCTGATATTTGTCTTAGTTCTTTAAAATTTTATTTTTTTTCTAATTGCTACACATAAGCTTGATTTTAATTCCTTTTATCCCCATTCTTCTATAAATCTTATCCACTCATATATATTCACCATGGGAACAATTTCATCACTAAATGGTCTAAGCTCTTCTAAGTATTATATGTCAATGTGTTACATGTCTGTATTTCCTTCATGCCATCAAGTTCAGATGTCACTCAGACCTGTATGTCAGCACCCAGTATTTTTTAATTGGCTTTTATTTGTCCTAAAGATTATGTTGACTCTGG
This sequence comes from Fringilla coelebs, assembly GCF_963513975.1. Lineage (NCBI taxonomy): Eukaryota > Metazoa > Chordata > Aves > Passeriformes > Fringillidae > Fringilla > Fringilla coelebs. Next base: position 54,656,448 of record NC_140029.1, read on the forward strand.
AGACTGTAAGATGTTTGCAAGATGAAATTATGGTAATGTTCTATTTGTAAGTTTAGTGCTGTTGAGGTAGAATAGGGGCAAAATTGATCAAACAAAATATTTCAGTTATGTTACAGAATAAATGGCAACAGCTCATGCTGAATATAGAACATGGGAGGTGAAAAGGTACACTTGTCTTTTCTGTTCAGAATTGGTTTTCACAAGATGAAGCCTTTAACAATCTAGCTATGTGCCAAGCCAAGAAAATTATGAACAGGAGAGCAAATAAATACAGACTTTTCTTTCTGAAAATGATTTTGAGATTATTATTAAAAAATGCTAAACATACATCTTGTTTGTTTTTGTGTACAAGTATACAGTAAATAATAAACTCTTTGCCTTCCTTAGATAGACAGGTTTCATAAAAGAGCATTATTTAGCCGACCCATCTTTAGTAGGTATAGTTGTCCATTTGCTTGCTTTGTTTTCCATAACATGAAAAATTCTATTCGTTTCTTTTAGGTTGAAGTTAAGAGTTCCAGAATAACAAACTCCTAACTCTGAAATTAAAGCTTGTGTAACATGCTTTCACCAACGCTAGATGATGAAACTTCAAAATTGCTTTCTCCCTTTAGTTCTTGAATATACTGAATTCAGGCTACTGAAGCTAATTAATCCTCATGAATGTTCTGTAGTTTTACATTCTGACCAAAAAATTAATGATCACTTTTTGTTTCTCTTCCTTTACAATTGTTCCACATATCCTCATGAGGAGGCATAAAGACAGTTTTAACAAGATTCCTTCATCCTGTTATGCGTGTAGATGTTAAATTTCTCTGGGTTCCTTATCTGGTGTGGGTAACTTTCAGTAACTTTCCTTCCTTGTTTCTTTCTACCCTTCTCATTTTAATTTCACTTCTGGTGTAATGCAATATTTTGACTGAATTAAAAAGGAGAACTGTAAGACAGAGGGTGTACTCTGCTGAATGTTAGTAATACCATAATGTAAAACAATAAATATTAAAGAAAAGCATCCATGAGGCAGAGCATAAAAGCAAATAAAGACATACATGTGTTTCTCTGTCTGCATCTAATTCTAAGAAGGAAAACAAGTAGGTCCAAAGCAGAATGTTAAGCCTTGGAAAATATTTACCTCTTTGTGTACAGGATACAGGTTATATAGACTTGAGTGCATATGGATTATATATTCCTTTAATTTTTTTTTTCATCACTGCAGATAAATTATTATATTACTTTTATGGCTATATGACTATTCAGTAGGTATGTAGCCTACTGTAAGTAGTAGTACATGAACCTGTATGCTTACTTAGAATAAAGAAAGAAGTTTTTGAAGAAAATAACAATAGAAAAAAAAAACGCATAAATTTCCTTTTGAAACAAGGGTAATTTTTGTTCGGATAAAATGTAAATTAATTGTGTAAAGCAACAATGAAAAAATGCTCTCTTTTTCACATTTTACATTTTTAAGGGACAAAAAGGGAACAAAAACACACCAAGAAAGCATGGCACTTTCAATTTCAGATTACAAAAATACCCTAAAATAATTATAAATGCCGATGATGTGAAACTGGGTGGTGTGGCTTGCAGCTCGCTCTGCGGTCACTGGAGCTGGGAAGTGCCCAGTGCGAGATGCTCCTTATGTGACCGGTGGGGCCACCAGAGTGGCCACTGCCAGCCTCTCCTCCCGAGACTACCTGAGTCGGGGTGGACAATGCAGAAACAATGAGAAGCGCTCAAGGGAGCGAAGAAGCCTTGGGGGCAAACCATGGAGTGAACTAAAATGAGTGATACAGAACTTTCTCAAAAAAAAGGGGGGGTGGTCAGGGTTACAGACAGGGTAGTGGGCAGCACCATGGGGATTGACATAGGCGTATAAAGGCAGAAAGGGGAGAGGCAGGGGATGGACGCATTGACAAGTAGCGGGAAAACTTTGGGGTAAATAACTTAGGGCTGAACTGTTGGAGGGAATAGAATGGGGTACATGGGAGAAACCATTGGGACTAACTAACATAAAAATTCTAACTTTTACATTAAAGCTGCAGCCAAACAACAGACTACCACAGTGGCTGACAACCCTGAAGGCTGTGCTGCCATTCAGGGGGACCCTGACGGGCTGCAGAGCTGGGCAGAGGGAAATCTGATGAGGTTCAGCTGGGGCAAGTGTCGGGTCTGCACCTGGGGAGGGATAACCAGCACAGGCTGGGGGCTGCCCTACTGGAGAGCAGCTCTGCTGGGAAGGACCTGGGAGTGCTGGGGGATGAAGATCTGACCATTAGTTGGCAGTGCTGCTGGGGCCAGGAGGGACAGTGGTGTCCTCGAGAGCATCAGGAAAAGTGTGGCCAGGAGGGACGGTGGTGTCCTGGAGTGCATCAGGAAAAGTGTGGCCAGCAGGTCAAGGGAGGTGATAGCCCCCCTCTGCATGGCCCTAATGAGGTCACATCTGCAGTGCTGTGTCCAGCTCTGGGCTGCTCAGTACATGAAAGACAAAGACCTACAGGAGAGGGCCCAGCAGAGGCCACAAAGACGATGAGAGCATCTCTTATGAGGAGAGACTGTGGGAGCTGGACCTTTTTAGTCAGGAGAAGACTGAGGGGGGATCTCATTAATAAATAGAAATGTCTCAGAGGCGGGTGCCAAAAGAATCGTGTCAGAGCCATTTCTGTAATTTCCAGCCACAGGACCAAGAGTAAGAACCATGAAAATTGAAACACTGTAAGTTCCATCTCTACACGAGAAAGAACTTACCTGCATTGAGGGTGGCATTGCACTAGAACAGACTGCCAAGGGAAGTTGTGGAGTCTCCATCCTGGAGATATACAAAGCTCACCTGGATGTGCTTCTGTGTCACCTGCTCTAGGTGACCCTGCCTTTGTAGGGTGTTGGATTGGATAAACTCCAGAGGTTCCTTCCAACCCTAAAAATTCTGTAATCATGTGAATTATAATTTAGGTATTTTTTTCTTGCCTTTTTTATATTCTCACAGATGTCCAGGGAAAATTATTACAAATAAATAATTTTTTAATCTATATTCCATAAGAAAAATATGCAACTTTTACTGCTCGAACACAACCACAGCCAGATAAAAGTTATTCTAGCACAACTTTAAATTTCTTTTCGATTTTTATATTCTATTTATTTCAGACAGATTTACATGCTTTTAAAAGCAAATGCAACTTGCACTTGCAAATGAAAGTCATTGCCAAGTTGAAACCAATGCATCACTACTCCATAGGAGCTGTTCACTTTTCAGAATCAGTTCACATGACTGGGTCCTAAGGGTAAAACAATAACAGAGACACTAAAAGAAAATAAAGAAGAGAAATGCTAAGCATTCTGGGTGGTGTGTTATGGTTATTCATAAAATAGATGGTTTAAAGTATATGCTTTATTATTATCTTATTAAACTAACACGCTGTTTATGTGAATATACAATACATTGTATAATAGTATAATAAAATTGCAACGAGATAGATAGCTGTGATGGAATGAGAATTGTTTCAGTGGTGCATGCCAACTTATGGAATACTAATGCCAGCTGAAGTAACATTTTTTGCTTCAATGAGTTAGGCTATCAGAATCCTGAAAGCTACATCAGTGAGCATGCTTTTGTCTGTTTCAGTATTTGAAATAGTATGGTATTTACATGTATGCTAAGTATTGGATCTAAGAAAACATCCATCTCTTTTTTTTTTCTTCATTTTTGTTTATTGCAAACAGAATCTTACATTGCAGTTGTGGAATTCAAATGTGAGCTATTGAAAGAATTACTGTAAGTATAATGTAAAAAAGTGAGGCTTTCAGGGGCTTTGCCTGTCCCTTTGCTTTGATTTCTTGTGGGTTTGTGGGATTCTTCATTTGGGTTTGGGGAGGTGTGTGTGTGTGTTTCAACATGTGTGCTTAAGTGCTCCTCATTTTGATGTTCTGTTTTGGCTTTTTGAGTGGGTACAGGGACTTTTTACCTGTCATTTTTACTAAAGCCTTGTGGAGTACCTGCAGGAAGATATTGCATGATAACTGGCAAGTTAAATATGATTCAGAAACTGTATGCCTGTGCTAGTGGATCTCTTCTTAGCTAAGGTATAGTTCTGTACTCTTTGGATTACACTGTACCTCAAAAGTTTGAATACTCAAGAGAGGAGCTATGGCTTCAGGCATCTACTGCTGATTTGGCAGTGATTTCATCTGTTTTGTTTTTTAATGGCTTTTAGTTAAGCATTTGTGCTCCTCAAACATTTAGAAAATTGAGCACCAAGAAATGGCCCATGTGGACAATGCCATTGTTATTTTTGCAGTGCAAAGCCAGACATTGTTTAGCCTCCTTTCACTCCCTGTCCAGCCATCTGAGTGATGATTTCATTGATCTACATTAAATTGAGCTGTGCAAATGGAGAAAAAAATTATGAATCTCAAGAGGAACATTCATTGAGATTTTACTTCCTAGCTATTCCACAAGCCTGACGAATGTTGATGTTAAATGAAAAAAGGAAAAGTAGCAAAAAAATCCAACCAACCAAATAAAATAATCAAAAAACAACCATCCAACAAAAAAAAGTGAAATAAAACTTTCCAACATTTTTCTCTAGTGGACACCAGAATGGTAGAAAATATTCAAGTAGCAATTTCATGTGCTCTAGATTCCCTCCTCTTTAGTCAAACATCTTTCTTTTCAACATAAATCTGACAATTATTGTCAAATCATTTTGCCTTGAAATTGCCTTGAAATCTACAATGATGCACAAAACCATAAATTACTGTTTTCTGAATTTATTTTAAAATTATTAGTATCACCTTCATCAGTTATTTCAATACGTATAATTTAAGCTGCACTAAAGAAACTGAAGTTTGTAAACTCTATAGTAGCTTAGCTGTGAATGCTGAAGAGGTAGTTGCTGCCAAGTTTCAGGTACTTCTTCAGACATGTACAAGAAGATATGTAAGCTGGAATTCATTAAATATTGTTCTAGAAGTAAGAAAATGAAATAATCATAAAATCTGTTCATTTTGGGCTACTTTTCAGGGTAAAGAAGATGAGTTCTCTAGAACATGCTTCAACTGACCTATGTTAAACATCTAAACTACCTTATGAAAAGAATTGTTCACTGGAGGCCTCTGATATCCAGGGATTAGAAAATGAGGCTCCATTCAGTCATAGACACGTATGACATGGATAGCCAGAAAAATAATTTGAATCTCAACTTGAGATCTTACTCTTTTATAGACAGATGTTAAAAAAATTCACATATTTGGAGCTAGGCCATTATTTTAATTGGTTGGTGGGACAAAAGGTCAGTTAATTGGGAATTTTTCTTACTCCCTAAATTACAGGAAGATATTTATGGAATAATGTATGAATTTTATATATCAGGTTTCTATTTGGTTCATACTCTCTTTTGTAGCATAAATTGATTCTGGTATATTTTCTGATAGATGCTATCTGACCTGGAAATAGCAATATAAATATTATACATGTGCTTGAATTTATGCAAGCATGGTCACACATTATTTTAGCTACATTTGACATGCACTTACAGCTTCCTGTATTAATTATGTGTATTTTATATGTTTAAGATTCTGTCTCCATCATGGGAGACCTAGATATTACAGCTGACATTTAAAGCAAACTCCCAGCTCCCTGATTATTGCATCTTATTTATAGAAATGCCTCAAATATTTTGCTTCTTTTTACCCAATGTCAAAATACACTTTTTTGTCTGTTTGGTTGTTTTGTTTACCTCCAATAGCATCTTTTATTTAAAAGCCAAGTAGGTTTCATAATATTTCTAACAGGAAAACTTTAGTTTAGTTTGATTTTTGAGAGATTTTTCCACCTGTTCTTTGATACTTTAAAATAAATTATAAATTCACTCATGAGCTTCCCTACAAGTAAAAGCCAAGCAGATGTTGAGTTGAATGACACAGCTGTTGTCTTGAGAAGAAATTATACGTATGCCAAATTGGATTTGCCCTTTATTTTTCTTAGGAGACTGAATCTCATAACTGAAGCAGGCACAACATAACAAGGAAAATAAAGTTTTTAAAATCATTAGTTCCATTGTAAATCCATATTTTAATGACAATATTTTGTATCTTGTTAATTGCATTAAAAAACATTTAGTTTAGAGATGAACTGTGCATTAAGATACATGACTGATCTTACAAAAAATATAATTGGAGATACTCAATGGCATATTGACAGTCAGTGTAAAAATATGGAATTACTTCATGTCATCAAGCGTATATATTTTTGTGATCAATAAAGTAATTAAAATCAGTTTATAATGAAATAACTAAATATTTTACTATTGCAAAATAAATGACTTAATCTATTTGTAAGGAAATAGTAATAGACACAGTATAATTTCTAAACAGCAGAAATAAAATTTTACACTGGAAAGAACTGAGCAGGCAGATTATAAGAGAAACCTCCCCATACATTCATATCATAAATGGCATTTGGGTTATTGAGGGTGAAGTAAGAATAAAATTTATTCAAATGGTCTGAAAAAGATTGTGTTATAGAGATAATACATTTTGAAAATGCAATAATGAAATATCTTAATAACAATTATTAGTGAAAGGAAATGTACAGAAGTTTGTAATACAGGAGCAAAGAGACACTGAATGAAATTGAAAAGCAACAAATTTGAAGTTGATTAAAGAGAATACATCTTTGCATGATACAAAATTAACCTATAGTTTTCATTGCTGCCATATATCCTTGAGACAAGACTTGGATTGATAAAAGTATTACACAGTTATGTAGGTGATGAAAACGCTCACACCCACATAAGAGAAGAAAAACAGGAAAAAAATATTTTAGCACATAATTTAGTCACACACTGAAAGAGCAGATATAGCTTTCGCATTGGTGAAGTTATTTCATAAAAATTTTTTCCTGATTTTTGTGGGGTTTTTTTTGTTTTGTTTTTGTAACTTTAATCAGAAAAAAAATCATTCTTAAAAGACAGATGTGTCCTAATCAATTTTTTCATTCTCATTTTTTCTGAGAAGCTTAAAATTCTGTTGTAATATCTTCCCCCTCATTCTTGTCCATATAGAATCTGCATAGATTTATTTTTATGTATTTTTCTCAGTGAAGTCTGCTTACATGTTCCTTGGTTCCCCATTACTCAGAGCTACTGTTTTCTTTGTTGTCTTCCCAACTGGTTTTCTTGAACAGTATAAGGTCACATTCATACCTCACCACCACAATTTCTATTCATAATCTGCAATCTGTGGTAGCATTTCACATTTGCATTATTCCTCTCCACAAAATTTATTCTAATGTCACAAGCAATTCAATTAACTGAACATAGCTGCTCCCTACAGGTTTAATTAAAGTTTAACTCAAACTAATTTAAATAATGGTTTCCTGTTACTAGTTCATTGTTATGCCAGTTAAACAAACAAACAAACAAAAAAATCTCAATTCAATACAAATCCAGTCAATTTGCAGGACCTTGCACTGTTGAGGTAATAGAAATCTGTTGTTTTTCATTAGTAAATAAAGAAATAATATTTACTGGGAAATTCATACTTTTGTCAGGATTTTAATATCTCTTCTTCCCATTTAGGGTTAAATGACCTTTCACTTTTGCATTCTACTTCTCATTTAAGGATTCATTAACTCAGTATTTTGGTGCAAGGAAGCAGCAAGATTCAAATAGAAGAAAAATAGTAAACCGGAATAGCTTGTTTTGGTCAGGATGTCGAGAAGTCATCTTGTCCAAGCAATTGCTGAAAGATTAATTTGTAAGAAGTCTTGTCCATGTGGATATTGACAATCTCCACGAATGGAGATTACACAGCCCTTCTGGTCAACCTGCTTCTTTATTTAGTTATTATTCCTATGACAATTTTTCCTATTTTCCCTATTTGCAGTAAGAATTCTTGTTTCTGCACTGTTTCTCTACACTAATTCTTCTCCTTTTGCTTTGCACTTCAAAAAAAGAGTGTGTCTTGTCTGTAATCATCTTCTAGATCATTGAAGATGATTCAGGTCCTTTCTCAACTCTGTTCTTCAATTTGAACCAAATAAACTTCCTTGACATCTTCCCGTGTGACTTTTTTTTCATGCAGACCAGTGGCATGGTGAAGGATAAACAGGCAAGCTGTTCAAGATATTTGCAGCATTTGTTTCAAAAGGTGATGATAATTTTCAACTGAAAGTTTTATTTCCTTTTGTACCCAAATTGGCAAAGTATGCAGAGGAAAATATGGAAATTCTATAAATAGTTTAAATAAGTTATTATCTGACTAATTATACTGAATGTTGCTGTGGTTAGACTGTATCTATTAGCTGACCTATACCTCTTAGAGCTACTTCTGATATCTTTATCCCATGCTGATTCCTGCAGTATAGTTGTAGCTTTAGTTAATTTTTAGAAATATTGTTGCTGACATTATGAATCAGTTGACCTTAAAATTTCATGTTGCTCCTTCTATTGAAAACCATGAGATGAACTTTACAATGACCAGAACACAGAGCTCTGTAATGGAAAAAATAATGTGACTTCCTTCCAGTAATCTAGCTGCTCAGAATCACAGCAAAAGTAGAGCAAGCAGATCAAAGGAAATATAAAAGATCAGAGTTGTAAACACTGTCAAGACGTCTCTAAAGAAAAGAGTTTGAAAGTGACCTTGTTTCATTTTCAAAGATTAAAGTTCACATTCTTCAAAAACACCAATCTTGGATGTAAAATCAACTAAAGTAAACTAACTGAAATTTTAAAAATATAATAATTCCAGGAAACAGCTATGAAGAGTGCGGTAGACAAAACTTACATGTCTACTCCTTATTTTATATTTAGAAAAAAAATATTAACTGTAGTAAGTGGAAAGCCAAAAGCTTACATTTCATTTAGCAGTAGTGTATTACTACTAACAGGGTAATTGTAATAGTAATAGAACCAAATATAAGATCAAAATAATAAAATCTTCTTATTCAATATACAAAATGCTTCCTACAAGAAAAAATAACATAGAAAAGCAAAAAAAATAGCATAGGAAAAAAAAAGTTATTTGCAAGGCTTTTAAAAATCACCTTAAAAAGAAAATTGCTTGGATTATTGTTAAAAAATTTGTGACAAAAACCATGAAATTGCTAATCAGCTCTTTGACAACTGCTCATTTTCCATCAATAATATAATAGAAAAAAACTGCAAAAAAACCCGTCATCCTTTTTCCTGTTAAAAGTTGTATTCTATTTTACAGTCCCAAGGCCAGATGGCAAATGGTTGTCTGTGGAGAACCATTCATAATGGCAGATCCTGTTGAATTTTTATCCCATAATGTGGTTTCAAATACCTCATAGAAATATATCATGAAAATATCTCATCAAAACATTGAAGAATATTTTTCAGGAAATTGTAGTTTTAATTCTAACAGAACAATCCTGAACTCCAAGTGAGTTATATAAAATACTTCAAAAGCTGAGCCTAGGAATTATTAATTCTGCTTCACATTAAAAATCACAGACTTGACAGATGCAGACTTTTATGGATCACTATAATTTTTCATGTGTCCCAAATGTTAATGACACTTTTCCTCTGTTCCACAGGGAACAACTATCCCTTCTTTTCAAGTGTTATGACCCAGTAACATGATTACATTATAAATAGAATAAATATGTTTAATGCATTTTAGGTTAATTTTCCTGTTTCCTATCTGACGAGTTCTAAAGTTTGCTCTTCTACATCTCTTCTAGGGGATGTAAAAGCTTTTCCCTAACAAATTCATTTTTCTTTAGTTTAGGTGATCAATCTCAAATCTCTGTGTGTTCAGAGATCTAGATGGTAGCAGGCTGAATGACTTTTGGCAGTGACCTTCTCTTTCTCATAACTGAATTTTTAAAGACAACTTTTGTTTTACACTAAAAATGGCAAAAAGGGTGAGGCTCTAGTTAGTTGTCTGTGTTTTTTACAGTTATAATTCTCCTCTATCTCAATTAAAAGCTATTTTCCCTCAGTGCATAGAACTGAAGCTGTGCCATTGAGATCAACATCCAGAACTCACTCATCACTACATCACCCTGTAAACACAAATCAACACTCAGTAAAAGGAATAGCAGGTATGATTCACCACACCAACATTTTATGAAAAAGGTAGAGGAAAAAACATGCAGGAGAATGTTTTTGTTTCTCCCACCTAGTAACTGAAAAAGACCTGACAGTGATTAGTATGTCAGTTCTGGTGAGAACATGGCAAGAGTAGGCAGTATGGGAGAGATAACCAGCCCTGTCAAATTTTGTGCTTGAAAGTCAGATTCCAGATCTAATTTAGTGAGTGGATTGAAGAGAGGCATGAGACACTGAAACTGGAAAATACAATTCTAGATCTGTCACCAAGTTGCTGCGCTGATTTAGGCAAGCCATACATTATCTCTACAGCCCCATTTTGGCACTGCTAATAGAGTGATTAGACTTAATGGGAAGTATTTGTGTTAGTCAGGTCTTTCAAAATGTAATACATTAAAGAAGTGTGGTAAACATTAATTTGCCATTTTCAGCATTTTTTACCTTGTTGCCTTATTTCAAGGCCATTCCAATAGGTCTTGCAAGCCAACATCTAGGATTCTCTTTTCTAGCTACTTGAAACAACAACTAGTCCACTTGGGTCTTTAGCTTTCTATCAACATACTTAATTTTTCATATTTTTTCCATAATCCAGATAGAGAGAACACAGTCCATCACTTATTTATTCAGAGCAAGGGAAAACCTTAAAATATTAAGCTCTTACTTGCTTATCAACTAGATACAGCACTGCTCATCCAATATACTGATACTGAGCCTTTCCAGTTGGAGTTAGAGCTGAGACATTGCAAATCCTTTATTCACACTTTCATAGTTTAAGTTCACTACAGATTTAATAGTCTACTTTTTTAGAGACTGGATACTTTCTGAATTGGTTGGGTGGTTGGTTGATTGGGGTTTTTTAACAGTTTATTGTGCTAGTTAAACACTTTTATTTCACTGTTTTCAAGCATATCTTTCCTGAAGTGTTTCAACTATGATAGCACTTGTATTCAGTTGTTACTGTAATATCCTTTTTTTTTTTTTTTTGATTGCAGACCTGTGTGTTTAGTTTTGGTCCCAAGATTGTATTTTGTAAACCTGTTCCAGAAATGAACTGCCAGATTCTGTTCTTCATACACTTGAGAACCAAACCTGGTTTTATTTCCTAGTACAAAACTCACATTGACAGAGACCTGCCTCTTGTCAATATTTGGTATATATGTCAAGTTTATTTTGCCCTTTCTGCCTTATTCTCTTGGTAAGCAGATGATCCTGTCTCCTGTTCGCAGTTACCTGTATGTCATCCTTATTTGTCTTAAAGCTCTGGTCATTCTTTACTTCTATTGATTATGTGTTTTCATCACTGGCTTCTTATATTAGATACTCCCAAAAACTATATCAATAACCACTTCTTTATTGCACTGTGTTGATTTCAATTAGATCTATCATGTCACTACTTTTTCCTTACAGTGCAGATAATATTGTACTGTCTTATCAGCATGTTTTGCAACAAGACTGTACTCCTCAAGGAATAGAGATGCCCCCAAAGTGGTGCAGTACTCATCAATTTTCAGAAGGTTTCTTATTTGATTTAAAGCCTTTCCTTCCTTCAGACAATTTAAGGGTAAAATTGATATTCCTTTTTTTATTTTTTTTGTGATAACTCTTAGTGATTTATTGTCTTTTAAAAACTTGTGTGCTGGAATTTGTGAGTTCATCTTTCAAGGAAAAGGGAAGCTGAATTCACTTTTGTTCATTTTTGTTTTCTTTCTGTAGCAAGTATCCTATACACAATTTCTATCTTTCAAGACATTTATAATAGAGGATTACCACAGAGATGATAAAAAAGGGTTTCACTAGTATAGTCCAGTATGCAAATGAAATACTTCATCTAAATTGTAGCTCAATAAAAATTGATAAGAAAGTACCAATAGAAATTTATGACTGAGATCTTTATCTTATAAAGTTTATTTTGTGACACTGTTGAGAACATGAACCATTTGTTCTGAAATGTTTAGAACAAATATTTCTACCTCAGCAGTATGTTATCTGTGTATTCATAATAAATGGAAGGTAAGTCTTTTTATATGCATTATGAGACATTAAGAGGAGTAGGTTTGATGTGGTTATGTCAGATCATTTCTGTCCTGCGGGAATGTAGCGAGGGACCAAGGTAAGGAGCATCTGCCATTTCACATGTCAAACTTACAGGGACCAGTGGAGCTGACAGACACTGAAGGAAGTGGTTTTTTTCAATTCATAAGGATTAGAATACTAATTTCTGCTGCATTTATCACTCACACAAGACGTGTAAGCAAACTAACCTGCAGTTTTACTGGGTATTTCTGAGGCTGCTAGTATATTCGGTAAAGCAACTAACATAAAAGTGATCTTTTTTTGTGGTTTTAGAGTTCTAGGTGAAATCAGTGATAATGTTGTCCCTAACTGTCATGATTAATGACAAATATTTTACAGGGAAAAAAGTGTATGTTGTAATTTTCTTTCTCAAAATAGTCATAAGGAAATAAATGATGACTGAAAAGTCAGAAATGTGGCTATAAATAGCTAAATGATAACTGCAGACAGCAGATATCTTGTTATGATAATGATAATTTTGATTAAAAATATAATTATGACTTTCAATGCAATAAAAGTATTTCAAAACCTAAAGAAACCCTTTCTTAACAAATAATTTATTAATCTATATCTTCAGGTCCATGACTATAATTTACAAACAAAACTATGGAAATAGTGAAAGCTTTAAAAGTTAAGAATACAAGTGACAAAGCAATTAAACTGATTATTAAAATATTTTTCATAGTTTGAGTAAAATATCTAGAAAAAATATTATTTCAGCATATCACATTGCTCTTAAAAGAATATTTGGTTTCTGTGAATGTAACAATTGTGCATTATTTCTCTTAGTGCAACAGATATATATCCAATGAAACAGGACCTCTCACTTTAAAATTTAACTTGATGCATGTACAAAATTTTAGTATACTTGGAGATTACACTTTATGCTTTATGGTCATAGTATCAACAATACTGCTACCATTAACTATTAGGTACCAAGCTCAATTGATATGGCTGTCACTGGCCATCTGCTTCCCATCAGTTGGTGCAAAAGGCTTAACAGGTTCTCATGTGGCTCTCATCTTCCAAACTTCTGTATTTTCAGGGAAAAATCTTACTTATTTTTCATTAAATTAATTGAAAATTAAGTCATTACCATTTAATCCCATCAACATCAAAAGGATAATTCTTACCTGCACATTAATAAGTTCTAGTTTTTCAGTTCATTTTTCTGAAATTATAAAAGCAAGGTGGAGAAAGATATCAAAATGCTTTATTTGTGTTATCTGAGAAATAATATGAAAATAAAAGTTTGAGGTGTTTTGTATAGACACCAAGAGCATTCTATGAAAATGAGAAAAAAAGGAGAAAATGTTTCAGAAAGGAAATAAAACTAAGAATCTAGAGTTCTAAGTTGAAGCTCAGGGCCAGAGTTCTTTAATATTATTATAAATGATCAGGATAAAATAAAACATACATTAAGTAATTTTACTGATGATACTAAAGCTGGAGGAGCTGTGGACTCCCTTGAGAGCAGAGAGGGTTTTACAGGGAAATCTGGATAGACTTGAGAGCTGGGTGATTGCCGGCTAGAGCAATTTAGCTAGAGCAAGTAGGGGATTCTCCACCTGGGACATGGTAATGCTGGTTATACACACAAATTGAATGATGAGAGGCTGGAGAGAAGATCCACAGAAAGAGAAAGGGGGATTTGGATTGATGGCAAATTGAACACGAGTCAGGAGTGCCCTGGAGCCAGGAGGGCCAGCCCTGTCCTGGGGGGCATCAGGCACAGCATCACCATTTGGACAAGGGAGGGGATTGTCCCGCTCTGCTCTGAGCTGGGGCAGCCCCACCTTGAGTGCTGGGGCAGTTTTGGGCAAACAAGGATGACTTGGTAATACAATGGCAAGTTCAAAGTATTTATTTAGTAACTTTCTTCATGAAATCTTTATTAAGACACAGCTAAACCTATACATCCTGTATTTTGACAAGAAACATAAAGAATATATTATTTTTAATCTTCCTTAGTCTTTTATCTAAAATATCTTACAAAACCTCAAGCTGGCTATTCAATACCTCTGAGGATAAAAATGCCTATCTAACTTTGGTGCTTTGACATGGGCAGAACCTCATTCTGATAACTTTCTATGATAATTACCTCTTTCCAGGCAAGAGCATCCAGGCCTTTAACTTCTGACCACTGTGGTTCTAAAACTCAAATTCAAATTATTTCCCTAGATTAAGTGGCCTGGCTCTCATTTCATAAAGTTTAGTAAGTTCTACATGCCTGATTTATTTCCCTGGCTTCACAAATACATACTCAAAACAAAGCAAGCAAGCCCTGTGTTTTTATCTTTCAGTTTCATCTAGTCAATGTTTATCTGTAGTCCCATATTTTTCTCTCAGAGCACTGCTTATGCTGCTCATTTTAGTTAGGTCCATTTCCTTTACTCTGGAAAGTAAAGGAAACCCCAGCCCCTTATTCAATTTTAACCTCTGCTTTCTGGAATTTTGCCCATGCCTTGGTAGTCATTTTTGTTTCATCAGACAGCACTTCCCTTGGGTTTATGATATGTTCTAGTCCAAGTTTCTGGGCAATAGGCAAGTATAGAAACCTAAGGGTTTCTGTAATAATCATAGTCTTTAAAATAACAAGATTACAAATAATAAGTATTAATTTTGATTTCATAAATAGAAAAAAATTGCCACATATTGTGGAATGATATGCTGTTTTGAAAAGTGCAATATACATCATATGCTTGTATAAAGCAAATCATATGCTATAATGCTTAGATTCTACTGAGACTGTGTTATAGAAATATTTAAGAGAGATGAAAAATGCAGTTTTGAATAAAACATCAAAACAATGGTGACAGAAGGGATGTGTCATTTTATGAACTTGATGCAACATGGTTCATAGAATCAAATGTCTTTGATAAAAATGCAAAATATTTAACATTATTAATTTTAATTATTTTCCCAACTAAGGATTCTTTCAGAATTATATGAGGTGCTATCATAATTTTTCTTGGAGGACAGAACACATATCTTCCTGTGGGGAGATTGAGAACTTTCCCAGTATGGCTCATGGCTCTGTTCCCTTTAGAATTCTTCAGACTGCAGTTTCACCAGTTTTCAGAGGGTTCATATTAACTTTTTCTTCTATGTTCCCACTCTCCTCTCTGCTTTTCTTTGAGTCAAACCTGTCAGCTTTCCATTGATTTTGCTTCTTTAGGCTGAAATCCTGCTCTGTCTGCCACAATTAAAACTGTGGGAACTTTTCCCATGGAATTGAAAATCCCTAGACACATCATAATCTTAAAAACCCTCAGGGGCTGCATAATAAATATAGCATGATACATCAAATAAGAATAAGTGAAAGAAGGTTTTCTTCTGAAATCTGAGAGAGAGAGAGAAAGAGAGAGAAATGGAGGCAGAAAAGGTGCATATGCATGTTAATGCCTGTATGCTGTTTATTAAGTACTGAAGGCAGTATTTAGCCCTGCCCTGACAGCAGCTCTCTTTGTGCACCTCTAAACTTCCCTTTAACCTTGTGGCTACAAGCAGCTGTGGAACAAATTCCAAATAATGTAAGTATCCAACACTTGATTTTAGAAACATTCAGGGATGTATCAAAGGGTAACGTGGAGCTCTGTCATTGGTCTGATGAGTGATCTGAAGTAAATGGCTGTGCTGCTCTGTGTCTACTTTATTTTTAAAACAGAACTCATGATATCTCTTTCCTGTACAATGTTTTCTGAGCTCTGTGGAGAAACTATAATGCTGAAAAAGTTTTTATTAATTGCAAAAGAAGAAAACATTAAATGACAAGAATTTTGAGGACTGCTGGACCTGAATTCTGTGCACTTTTTCTTTCATTATTTTAAAAATTATAGGAACCTACAAGAATCTGGTAAACTTAAATTCTAGCATAGTCACAAAAGGAAGTGTGGTATGTTTGTGTTTGTTCATTTCATTACTGTAATTATGTTTATTTGACAAAGTTTGATTTGGGGTATTCATGATCACAGTTTAAAACAAAGGTACATAAAGTAAATGTACATAAGTATGTAAACAAGTTTATCAGTATACAAATTGAAACACAAGACTGAAAACTGGGTATATGCTAATGAAGCTCTAAGACTTATTTGTGTATAACTTCAGGAAGAAAATTTACATTTCTTGCTGAAGTGTAGAAATAGTGTCAGAGATGTATTTCTAGACTAATGTAGCAACGTCTTCATCTATGTTCTTTTCATTATTAATAGTTTCCTTGCAGTAAAAATATTTTAAAATATGCTATGAATAAGGACAAATGCTTAGCCAATAATTTTGGTGTAGTGCACAATGTATTTATTTGTTGTGTGTAGACTATATATTTGAGTACAGTATTTATTCAGCACACATTATTATTTAAAACATGGCATATTTGGAATGCCTGTAAAATACTAATTTCAGGTGTTTTGTAAATTGCCAGAGAAATTTATCCAGTTTGCCAAATCTTGCATGGACTGTAGCAAGGAAAAACAAAAGAAAAAAAAATTTCTCGATTGTTGCTATTTTCAGAAGCTATGCTGTTACCTCTGACACAGGGCAAATAGCACCATGCAGTTAAGTGTGACCCATCACTTAACCTGCTTGATTATTCTGGTATATACTGAGAAAACAAAAGGAACACAGATGAAGTGAAGATTTACTGATGTGCACAGGGCTGAGTGTGCCCTCCTCTAATGCCTTAGATGTGCATGGAAAAGGAAACAAGGAAACAAAAGAAATATAAACTTCAGATCCTTTTAAGATATTTGGGATAGGAAGCCAGAATGTGATAACGACCCAGGTAATGGCTTTGGGCATGTGGGAAATCACAGAGATCAGTCTCAGTGAGGTCATTTGTGGTTCATGCTGATCATTCTAATTAGAAAGCAGTAATGCAAAAAAATATCCTTTGGACTAACATATCCATAGGACCCCAACATAAACAGAAGCCCCAGGCAAAGGTCAAACCCCTATGTCTGACACCCAGCCTGCCAGACAAGGCATGGGCAGTGTCAGGGTGCTGTAAGGGCTAGCAGCAACCTGTGGGCTGGGGTCCACAAGCAGTGCAGGTTCCCCAGGGATCCATGAGGCCAGGGCTGGCAGCTTACTCATTAAATCTTCACTGTAAGGTTACTGAGAGGTATAATGTTCTTCCAATGACCTCTTTTAAAATTCTCTCTGTAAAAGCCTCATCCTAAGGCTCATATTTCGTCCTGTCCAATGGGGAACCAGGGTTTCCACACTGACACAAAAGGAACTTTATAGGTGTACTGTTGTGTCTACTCCTTCATGTTGGCTGTATCTTGTGACATAGATACTGAATTGGATGATCTCCATAGAGCCCTTCCATCTCCAAACCATCTGTGATTCTGTGACTTCTGTAAAACTGTTTTGTTGACTGGTGAAGTCACAGGTGTGTATCTGTCTTCCCCACTCAATTAAAAACAAAGCCAAACACAAAAGTTTCATAAACTTCATAAATTGGGTACCTAACAATGAGTCACCATTGCCTTTCACTGAAGCCACTGAGGAATAAGATAAGAGGTTAATTTTTCACTACTTAACTTCTAAAAATCCTTCCTTCTACTCTTTCAGACGCCCTAGAGTAGCCTGCATGGCTTCCCAGCGCCACTCCAGAAAGGTCTGTGTCTGTAGTAAGTCTAACATCTGTCAGTCCTGGTACACATCTGACATACACTACAGCATCTCAAATAGGCTTAGACATCTATGTTCATATAACAGAATAGCTCCCAGTGGTGTCTGCAAAGCTGCTTATTTGACCAAATGTTGATGTCTATTTTAAGATGAGCTGAACAGTTCTCTGTGCCTGGATTTAGCTGCTCACAGTTAGATGCTTAGTGCCATTTTTAGATGTCCTAGCATATCTATGTGGAACTGGCAGATATGACACAAGATATGACTTGAGTTCTTCTGGAGTGACAGCTGGAAGTCAGATTAGATACTTTAAGGCATCTCAAATGGCACCAGATACCCACATTTAGGCAACTAAATAGATCTGCTAGTTCCCACTGCACACCAAAATTATCACTGTATTTGATTCTTCTGGATCACTGTTTTCCTAAGGAATGTTCCCCATCAGTAGGCTAGAACAGAAAAATCTGCAACAGCAGTTTGTACTGGAAATTACATGGCTCTTTAAAACAAAGAGATGCAATATGCCAACAAATTAAAAACTGAATGAGCACAAATAACTAGTAAAATAAACATCCAATGGATGAGATTACTTAAAAATGTAGTAAATTCTTCAGCACTCAATGCTTTCACAAGATCGACCATTCTTCCTTCTAAAAGACAGATTTGTATCTAATCAGATTTAGCTAGGGTAAAAGATGAAAGTACTGTAAAGAATTCCATGACCTTTGCACTGACAAAACCAGATTAAGTAATCATAAGTGATTCCTTCTGCCCATAAAAGCTTTCTGTTAAACTACTGGACAGAAAGCTATGCTGTAATAGTAGATATCTTTAATAGAATTTCTAATCACTGTAGAATTGGATTGTTCTCTTGGGGAAAGAATCGTTTTTTCCTCAGGGAAGTCTAGCAATAGGAAGTGTTTAATTTCACTATCTTTTTTTTCAGAGAATGGGATCAATCTGGATTTCACTGTGATTATACTTCTCCTTAAATGGCTCGCAGTGCTTTCATTTTGAAATTTCTAAAGCTTGTGTAGCTTGTCTATTCAATGGGTTTAAATTGGCATAACTGTTCACCCAAACTGATATATAATAAATGGTGAAACAAAAACTGGATTTTTGGGGGTTTTTTTTGGTTTTAAATAATGTTTTCATTTAATAGCTGGAATGTTTAAAATTACTTTTAAACATATACATTTTTCTGCAGCTAAATCTGAGAATCTGATTAAGTGACGGAGACTTCTGACTGACATGAAATGGCCATAGATAAAAACGTAATAGGGCAGACTCTGAAGTGATAGAAGAGCTATAGAAATGCAGAGCCTGATTCATCCATTTTGAATTTTAGGCACTTAAAAATGTATTTAACTCCAATTGCTAGGTGTGCAAGGGAAAAAAGAAAAAAAAAAAGAAAGAAAAAATAGTTATTTTCTTCAACAGAAGCAGAAGTGTTGTCATTCTGTTTTTATGTTCAGTTAGAAAGCTGAGAGAAGTGCAGAAAGAAGTGTCTGTGGGGCTGAAGGAAGCTGCACTCCAGAAAATGAAATACCTGTTTTATCAATCTAAATGTAGCATTCCATGGAGGTGCACTTTCCACCTTTAATATAGGTCTAAAAATTTAACATACAACCTTAATTTAAGAGTGCCAACAGAAACAGGAATTGGTTTTCCTTCACTAATAGGCAAAATATCAAAATCTCTAATATTTTCCAAACACCTCAAGTAAGTGAGTCATTTTAGTCACCAACCGAGAAGGTAAACAGCAGTGTTTAATACTCAGATGAATTTCTAGAACAGAGATTATCAGACTTGGGCCAAGTATTTTCATTATCACCCAGCATTACACCACAGTCACACATTAAAGCATGCCATGGTGCTAGATTGTTGTACATTGAAACACACTATGTAGCCAAGACTAGCTGTGAATTTGGAATGATGCTGCATGGCAATACTAAGTTTCAGGTCTATTGAGCAGTTGTGCTCACAGCATTCCTGTACAGTTGTGAGACATGGATCACCTTCTGTTATCATGTCAGCAGATTTGATAATTTCTAACTGACATTTTTGTTCTGTTTGTAGGATATCATTACCAGATGTCATTCAGCTACTAAACATAAAAAAATATGTTGGTGTCTATAGCTCTCTGCTGGACTTGCTCAAGATATTTATGTCTTTTAGTACTGTGTGACTAAATTGGCATGAAGTATTCCTGATTCCCAAAAGACCCTGAAAGGAAACAAGTCCAAGTGCAAGATGATGCACCTGGGTAGGGGCAATCCCAGACTGTGAGAAATTCTCACTGAGAGCAAGCTCTTAGGAGGAGGACTTGAGGAGGGAGGGGTGTCTGGTGGATTAAAATCTGGACATGAGCCAGCAGTGTGCCCTCACAGATCAGAACACCAAATATATTCTTGACTGCATTAAAAGAAGCTTTACCAGCAGATTGAGGAATGTGATTCTCCCCAACTACCCTGCCCTCTCAAGACACCACTTGGGCTACTGTATTCAGCTCTGGGGTCCTCAGCACATGAAAACATGGACTTGTTGGAGCAGCTCCAGAGGATGGCTGGAGAGTACAGTACTGGAGCACCTCTTCTATGGATACAGGCTGAAAGAGTTGTTCAGCCTGGGAAAGAGAAGTTTTCAGAGAGACCCCATTGTGGCCTCCCAGTACTTAAAGGGGGCTCTACACAAACTTTTTGCAAACACAGTAAGTGATAGAGCAAGAGAGAAGAGTTTTAAACCACAAGAGGTTTGATTTGGTTTAGATGTTAGGAAAAATGTCTTTACTGTGAAGGTGGTGAGACACTAGAACACGTCCAGAAAAGCTGTGAATAATCCATTCCTGGCAGTGTTCAAGACTAGGCTGGATGGAGGGCTGAGTGACCTGGTCTAGTGGATGGCATCCCTGGACTTGTCAAGGGGGGGTTGACACTAGATAATTTTTAAGGTCCCTTCCAACCTAAGCCACTCTATAATTCTATGATTCAGGCTAATGCCATGCTGAGTAAAGGAGAATGATCACTCTCTTGTATCTACTGATAAAATTCATGTAAATGAATTTTCGGTGCAGTAAGGTGTTTGGGTTCATTGGTGCCAGGCCATGAGGAATGCCAGCTTTTCCAGCAGAGTTACTGTTGCCTGAGGCAATCAGCAAGCTGTACTAGCACAGGGCTGCCACATGCAGATGCAGGACTTTGCATTTCCTCATTATGAAGTTCCTATTGTCTTATTCCACCAACCTCTTTGGGTCCCTCTGGCAGAAGCTGTGCCTTCATTGTATGCTGACTGCTTACACACATACACACACATAAAATTTAGAGTTACCCACAAACTTAGTTGGTGTGTAGCTTTTCTCCTATTTCTCCAGGTCATTGGAAAAGGTATTAAACACAATAGGACACAAGATAGGTCCCTCAGGAGCTCTACTTAAAAATGGTAGACTAAAAAGAGTTAGCCTTTGTTTTATCAAATATCTGAATCATCTTTTATTCTCATCTCTTTTACCAGCATGTGAAAACATCCTAGAGATAGCAAGGTTCAGAGAGAAGACACCATAATTAAACAAAAATTTTTGCATGAGATGAATTCTGGAAATTGTGAGGTTTTTAATTGTTTTCTTTTCTAATATTCTTTGTCAGGAAAAGTATACAGGACGTACATGCTTTTCTCACTGTCGTCAATTTTTTTTTTCAGATTATAAGAATGTGAAATAATTTCCAAATCAATCAGAAGTTATTTATATGTGTTGTGGATTCATTATCCCTAATTCACTGTTAATACAAAAGCAGGCTTCAGTGATGGAGATATCCAGAGTTCCTTCAGATTTTCCATTTATTTGCATTTGCTGCCAAACTGGATACATATATGGCAAATTGCCTTTGTCAAAATGCTGTACACGTGCATATTCACTTCTACACTTCCCACACTGACAGCTGAGGTACCAGCTTGTTGCAAGTTTTTCATGGCCATCTTTATGTGAACTGATTTTTTCAGATGTTTTATCTCATACATAATTATCTATTGCCTTTACAGAATAACATACTGATTTAGCAGTCTGATAATTACATAATAAATAATTACCATTAAAATGTTGGAACTGTTGGCAGCTTTTGGCAGTGGATAGAGAAGGAGCATGAATGACTTACAAAAGTTGGTGACAAACTTCACAGATTAAATTATTCACAGAGTCAAGATAGTAGCATCTGCAATGGATTGCAGAAGGACCTCATTATACTGTGTGATTTATCAGCAAAGAAACCAGGGAAAAAAAGCTAGTGAATCAATATAAGCATGTGATGCACCCACATAGAGGAGAGTGCAACAAGCTTTGGGGTGTTGATTTCAAAAACATGGAACTAAAAGAGTTAAAAAGATTTATGAAAAATTTGTTGCTGAAAGGGATAAAGTAGATTCTACTCTAGGAATAATTAAGAAGATGACTTTTCAATCAGAAAAGAGGTGAGAGATTTACTTTAAAGCCATGACATGGAAAAAAAAAAAAAAGGAGAATGAATATTCATAGTTTCTTGTAAAGGAAAAAACAAGCCACAAACAGAATATCTTAGCTTCAAAGAATACAGAACAGTATTTTGGCTGCAACAGAGAACACATATAAAAAAAGTTACTATGAAAATCATTCATAAAAATATTTAAGGAAACAAAAGTTTATATGGATTCAAAAAATGACTACAAAACACATGCTTTTGGGGACAAAACACTAAACCCCATTACGAACAAATTAATCAGCTTGGCTTTGGAAGTCTTTCAGCTGTTGATCCCAATGAGCAAAAGCAAGGACATTTATAACTAATTTCTTACACTTTTTCCCAAGCAACATCTGACTAGTAGTACATAAGGGAGGAATTCATAAGACAAGATAGTGGATAAAGTGCACTTCTGCTATTGAAATTATGGTATTAAAATGACAACAGCAAAACTAAAAATATTTGGGTTTTAATTTAAAAAAAAAGTAAATTATGTTTCTATGATTTTTTTAATTTTAAAATAATCCTCCTCTTAATAGGAAAGTGTTCCATGGATATTTGTTGAAAGTGCACTTCTTTTTACAAGGCCAGTAATCACTCAAGCTACACTTTAGCCTCCCCACTTCTTATTGGCCTGACCAAGATGATGTAGACCAAGCACTCTATCAGAAGTAAATTTGCAAAAATATATGAATATGCTCTAGCTCCATCTAGCTTTATTTTCAGGATAACTCGTATCAGAAGAGATGCTCTTCTTTGCCAATAGAATGGGAGTTGTTTTCTCTGAACTGACCACAGAACACTTTCAGAAGTAAATCTTGTGGTGACAATGAATCTTGAGAAGGAAGGTGCCACTTTCCTTTGATCCCATAAAAGTTTGGGTCAGGGTCTCTAAACTGTTTACCAGTGGAAGACTGGTAAATGTAAAATTTACTTTCTTTTGCTCCTAATTTTATTACTATTTCTTATAGAATTATTTTATTTTCCATTTCTTAAAAACATTCCAGTAGCGACTTAAGAGATATTGTGCTCAAACTGAGATATATGTAGCTAAAAATTTTTTCATTCTTTGTTGCATTTTATAGTCTTGAGAAGAAAAGTCTTTATCTTAACTTCTGCAGTCAATAGATTCAATGGGGCTAGTCATATAGGAGTACATTAATAGTTATCAAGAATATGTATTTTATAAGGGAAAAATATTATAGTTGCCCTAAAGGGCCAAGTAGCATAAGGAAACAATACAACCAAGAAGACACGTGATTAAAACTTGTCACAGTCCTCATTATCTCAAGTAACCCAGCCTCCTCCTGTGAAATGGAGCACCTCCTTGCCATTATGTTGCTAGAAAGGAGGTTGGGACAGCATTCAGCAATTACTCCATTAAAGAGAAATTATGATCTTGTCGTACAAAAATCTTTTAATATCAGATCATAGTCTATATCCCTTCTCATTTTCTTAGTTATTTAGGAGTACCATATTGTTTTAACTTCGCAAACCACAGTTTGTCAACAATCTTTTATGAAAATTTACAGATTCCTGTAGAAAACTCTGATTCACATAGTGAAAATCCTTCCACATCTATGTTTGTGTTTTCTGGATTACTCACCCTTAGCAATGTCAACAGTAATGTATTTCCCATAAATAAATTTTGATGTGTTATTCCCATAGGAAATAAAGAATTAGAGGGAAAGGCAAATAATATTTTGTCTGCTGTTCTGCTTGATGAAATATCTTCTTCAGAGTCTTTGGTTACAAAGATCCAAGTCACCAAGACCAGCCTTCTTATTAATGATTTTTCCTTTTTCATTATGTTTGGAGATTCTGAATTGTCTTTTGCTTTTGCTTGAATTTAATTGTACATGGTGGAAGGCTAAAAGTGACAGTAGAATTCAAAATATTTTGAAGCATGCTAAAAGGTAACGCTTGGCAAGGTGTTTTTCTTATTTTTCAGAATTCTTTGAAAATGAAACAAAACCCACTGGAAATAAAATAAAGCTATATTTGGAATCCTTCAGCTAATTTGTTAGTGGGAGTAGTGAACATGTTAATGTGTTTGCAATTGCATTTTGGGAAACTTTAAAGCCCTCAACTTTTTCATGGAAAGATGTAGCATTAACTTGGAGATGTTGTCATTCTTCTAGTATTTCAAACAAAATAAAAGTCAGATATATAAAAAAATACATCCCACAGGGCTAAATGAGAAATATTTTTTTCAGTCTGTCTGAGACTGAGATGCTTCTATATTTACCTCAGTTTTAATTACCATATCTTTTTGTTGCATATACATAAAGCCTTAC
The DNA here is from genome assembly GCF_963513975.1 of Fringilla coelebs. Classification (NCBI taxonomy): domain Eukaryota; kingdom Metazoa; phylum Chordata; class Aves; order Passeriformes; family Fringillidae; genus Fringilla; species Fringilla coelebs. Next base: position 54,681,015 of record NC_140029.1, read on the forward strand.
AGAAGGAAGGCCTTGTAAAATCATGGCTCAGGCCTGCTACTTCAGCTAAGCAGAAAAAGACTATGGGAAAGTGACTAAGTTGAATTAGAGGTCAAAGAACAAGTTATATAACCATCATGTGCTCACGTAGTGGACCATTTTCTTTCTGTACATTTGTATCCCAAATAAGAACTTCACTATGATCTATCATAAAAGAGAGATTTGCAACTACTTTTTTTCCTCTTTACTGGTGACTTTTAATTTTTTTTAATTGATCTATCTCTTTATAATTATGCCTATACAATCACTTCTTTCATATAAGTGGATTACTGCACTTCTGCCTCCAGATCACCAGCTGTGCTTCACCGGTAGTTATTGTTGTAAGTCCAGAGCAGAACAACTCAAAAACCATTCCACTGACAAAACTGTGCTGTGCTGAAGCAGTATGCCACCATCTGCATTTCTCTCCTGAACTCATTTTTAAATAATAAATCGTCTAACTGAACAATTCCCCCCTGTACTTGGGGAGCTTATTCTCTTTTCCTTCATCATTTCCAAACAGCTCATTTTTTCCCTTGCTATTATCTCCAGAAGACTTCAAATTCTACAGAGCTGCAGGTGACTTTTAACAGAAGTGAGGAATAGATACAATGGATAATTTAAAGCAAGATAGACCTCAGCAGAAAGGAAAAGTTGCCTGCAGAGTGAATGTATCCAAATTCTAATGATGTTTTCTCTATTGGAGTTACTGCTCTGCTCTGTTTTGAAAGACATAGTTATTCTTCTCTACTTAATATAATTTAATTTACCATTTTTGAACTCTCTGCCAGATTTCCAGATCACCAAAATTATCATCTTAACATCTGCTGTTTTCTTTTTTCTTCCTTTATATCATTGCAGAGCAGATTTTTTTTTTTTTTTTACCTAGTACAACTCTTTGTTTTTTCACTGTCTCTAACAGCTTTGTAAGCAGCTTCACACCACCATGTTTCACATTAACATTTGGTGCCAAGTCCCTTTCTACTGATTATCTCAGCTGGAATGCCAGAGAGCCAGGGAGGAGGGGAAGGGTTTAGCAGTTATGTCCTGCAAACGAAATCATCTCTTATTCAAAAGCAGTATGTGGTGTTCAGTCCTCAGAACTTCATAGAGAACTGTGCTTTTTCTTCTGCCCTCTGACCTTGAAAATACCAAAGGAAATGAATAGCAGAAAAGTTGTTATATATGAAAGCCTACCACTCAGGTATAGAGATTAAATGTAACTATGATTTGAGGATGGGGCTTATTTTTGGATCTAGGTTTTTTATTATAAAATATAAACTCTCTTCAACCAGTCATGGTCCTTGAGTTGGGTGAAATATGAAAATTACAAAGAAAAAAATGCTAATACTTCACAAAATGTCACAAACAATACTTATATGGTAGATTTTTGCCATTATCAACATTCATCTAATACAAAATATCATTCTCTAAAAAGAGACCAAATAGAAATCCTTACAGCTAATATAAACCAAGGGGCTAAGAAAGGATTTAGTTTTTTCATTATTTATCAGTTGTGGCTAGAGTCCAGATCTTCTTTAGTCATGCTAAATAGGTTTCCATAAAAGGACAGTTTAACCTCCAGTATTGCTATGGAGGTGGAAGATAAATACATCAGGAATACACATTAAATACACCAGGAATACATTAAATGCTCCAGGAAACAGGCCTGATACAATTTTCACAATCAGGGACACGATGGCAGACTTGTTCTCTTTCATGAGACAGAGTATTCCCTACACATTTTATCTAGGAAGGTCACGTGTACCATTAACTGTCTGCCCACTGTCTTCTAGATATTCTGGATGTTGTAGAGGAAGTTATGAAATAACAAGCAGTCAGGGTGCTGATGTCGTTTTTTTTACAGTCACAATTTACCTGGAACAGGTTTTAGAGGTATCACCTTGGTCAGGGTCCATTGTGAAATCATCTCCAAGATAGGAGACTTAAAATAATGAATTAATATATTCATTGTTGTTAAAGATTAAAACAGTGCACTGTATTTTGGGGGAAAAAATGTGCCTGAAACCCTTCTCCCGTGCAAGCCCAGACTGGTGGATTTGTTGCAGTGCAGTAATCCTTCTCTGACAACATTGATAAGTTTCTGTATGAGAAAGAAGGGGAAGAAGCAGCTTTTGGAAGACAATGGGGAATAATGTGTGACTGGGTCATAATGTGCATAAATCATGGCTGGAGAAGAACCTAAGTTCTGGGACTCAAAACCTGTTTGTGTATTTTGGTATTTACCAACATTTTTAGGGAGGATTAAATGCTAAATTTAGAAGTGACTGGCTAAAAAAAAAAAGTGTAGTAGAAGAGCTTTGATAGCATTGTGAGTAACATTTATGATCTAGAGAAAATGTATGGTTGAAAGGAATATGCACTTAAATATTTAAAGTTTTGAATGCAGGGTAGCCACATTGGACAAAGAAACAGGTTTCACTGGGTCCTCTGTGGATTTGTACATGCGGCCCCATTCTTTTAGATATTGAACTGCATGTTGTACATGAAGATAACAGGATTACAGAAAAGTGTGGGTAATCAACCAGCTATGCAGATATGCAAAGGCATCAAAGCATCAGCCATAAATGGGTTTTCTGTTTCATTAACTTTCTGTGTACTTTCTTGGGGTAAAAAAAAAAAACCCACACTGCTCAAATTAATTGCAGTTAGAGGGATGTTTCTTCCTCAGTAATATGTGAAGCTGGTACCTTTAAGTGGATGGAGGTATTTTGACTTTCAGAGAGAAATTAATTTCCCTACTCATAGATGTCTAGTTCAATTTGTTATGTCTTAGGAGTCTGAGTCATTTCCCTTATGCAGAAACAGTAAGGGATTCCTATCTATGTAATGTGGCAGATAGAGAGCAACAAGGATACTCGTGGGTGTCTAAAATGTCTCTGGATATCAATGTTCAGGCACCTGCATCCCACTCAGGTTCAGAGAGACAAAGAACTGTTAGATTAAACACCAAAGACTAAAATTTACTGGAGAAGTCTATGACAAGTAATAAATTGTCTCTGTAGTAGTTTTCAAAATGATGTGAAATACACAACAGCATGTAAAAAGGCTGTGACATTTCTTGCCTCTTCATGGCTATGAAAGCTGTAAGAATATATATTTTTAGGCCACACAATAACACACATTCTCCAACAATAAGAAACAACAATGATGTTACAGACATGGAAAGAAATTAACTCCCTAGCTTCATCTATATCTCTGGCTACAAATTCAGCATCAATGGGTTATACAGGAATGTTGTATTTTAAAGCAATTAAGTCTGATTATGTTGGTGATTAGCTACACACATTTTTCCGTGTCTTCCATGGGACTTGTCCACTTAATGGGATTAGCTTGCCCATTTAATTCATTATTATAATTTTTCATGGAATAGCTGTCTGGGGCACAGGACTTTTTTTAAAAAAAAAGCAAGAAGATCAAGACTGTGATCTCCAGTTAAATCTCTTGAAAGTCAGTATTTTCTTCAATAATATAAAGAAAACAACATTTGTGAGAGAGTCTAAGGTATAAAATGTATACTACATGTATGAATTTTAAGTGTCAATAAATGGCGTCTAAATACGAATTAAAATTCTGTGACTATCAGGTCAAGGCATTGATGTCCCCATTCTTTTTAGTCTTGTGAATCATCATTCTTATTAAGAGCCATTCTATCTTTATTTATTTTTTAAAGAGTTCTATATAGAGATTTTCTACAGAGCAAAAATCTTCTCAAGTATTAAAAGTAGTGTTGTATTTGCATGACTGGACAAGTTACAATATCCAAACTATGTCACAATCTGTAAATAAAAGAAAGTTTTGCTCTTATCAGGAAGTTGTACTGTTCTCTCTTAGTGCTCCAGACTGTAGTTGATGAAAAAAATAACATGAGCCATAGTATTCAACATTTCAAAAAATATCTAACTAATTCAAATTATCAAACCTGGGGCCAATATTTCCCAAGTAAAAATGAAAGGTAGAACCTTTGAAAAAAAGGATGAAAATTCAGAAAAGCTTCATAGATCATGGCAACAATGTGGCTGAAAATGACACTGAGGAAATTCTTTGAATTCTATTTACTCTGTCACCATTTTTAAGCATAACTCATTGTTTCTTCATTCTGACAATGTTTGAGAATCTACTTATGAGAACATTATTACTGAGATTAAAATGATAAGCATGACATGTCAGAATGCAATGTTTAAAATGAGAAAATACTATTAAAAGTATTTACCTAAATTACTTTGAGAGTAAAGTTAATTCTATGTAAAGGTTTCATTCTTACTATAAGTTTCCAACGACATTTTAATTAACTAATCTGTAACTACAATATACACTACAAATGGAAATTGAGCCATAGTTGTCTGTGCAAATGTGTTCTCTCATAGGTATTCATAATGAAAAAGCACATCAGCAATCCTGAAGCAGGTCTATGATTCAGCAGTCAATAAGTATAACACTACCTGACAACACTCAGCACTTGAGCATTACATTGAAAAATAAAATTCAGTTAATAATTTATGCAACTGATAATTATTAAACTTAACTTAGATCTGATAAGGAACACAAAAATATAACGTTCAAGAGTATAAAAATGTTCTGGGGTCTTAATTTCCTTTAGTTTGATGAATCATAATTCCAATGAGACAATGAGAAAACATATAATTAACAAAAATTGGGTAGGTTTTCACTTAAAATGAATATATTTTATGCAACCTCCAGCAGAAAAGTGGGCATCATGTCATACTCCTAATTTTTTGTTTATACATATTCTCTTTTAACTGTTTTTCATTCTTGTTGAACCCACATCTCTTGTGCAAGAGATTTTTTACTGTTTATAATGTAGCACAAAGACTCATGGGAATAGTTTTCATTTAAAAAGATTTTTTAAAAGTTTGGAATACCTTACATAATGTAATACTCCCAACTGGTAATCAAACACCTTGAATATGACAACCAGTAGCTGTCTGGATGGTTACCAGAGTCTCTGATGCATGATTCAGGTGACAGACCTCAAACTTTTGCCAAGCCCTTATAATCTAGCTGGCCCGTGATCCTGCGTGGCCACTTCAGGGTATGCATGACCAATTTCTATCATCTTACACTGTGTACAAAATACCTGTGAATTTATCTACATTGAAAGAAAACACTACATGACCACCCTTGCATCTGAAGAACCATTTATACAGGCTTTTAAAAACTATGTGCATATAGTTTAGTAAATTCTACATCAGGATTTGACATGTGAAGTTCTCAGGGTGACCAGATTCTCTATCCAGCATGTTAGTTAACATTTCTGTAATACATAAGGACAGAAGTTTTGTCTCCATTTGGACCTAAGCACAGCAGGAACTACCTAGGGGCATCTCCAGAACTGTCTGAAATATTCACCTGGAAATATTAGACAAGTACTTAATTGCAAAGGTGGTAAATATATGGTAAAAATCAATCCTCTTGTTTGAAGTTGGTGCATCATTTCAAATTCATCCATTGTCTCACCTATGCAGAGAGCAGCTGTATAGCTGCTTAGGAATACCTGAGGAATTTGTTTAAATGCATCTGGGTTGCACACAGACACACAGGTACACAGTTGTAATAATGTTATGAAAAGCATTAGTTTTATCTTTATAACATAATTATAACATAAATATCATAGACCGTGGCATAATGTTTTCCATGTAATTTGAGAAGTAGGAAGAAACTTGCTAAGGAGAACTGTTAGAATGAACAGAAATCTTACTGGTATCAATAACAAAGCAGAAGCCAGCTTTTAAGAAAACTAAAAAAAATTGTGAAGTGAATTTAAAAGATACTACTGGCACTGAATACCTGTCATTCCTACATTCTTAGTTAATATTCTGACAGAATTTAAGAAATGTGTCTTACCTCTTGACTTCTCTAAATCTAGTATACTTTGAAGCTCTCTGGAAAAGAGTCATTCATTATTTAGGATAGATGAATATCTTAAATATTATTTAAATTAGATTCATAATGTGGTGATAGAACACAAATGCTATTCTTCTAGAGTTAGGAGAAAAAAAGTTATGCATGAATGTAGAAGCATTACAAATTTAAACTTTTTGAAAGATCTTTATTTTTTCATTGAGTATCTCTTCTGTGGGCTTAATAGAGATTTGAACATAGGTTTAATTGAGATGTCAGGATATCCTTTGCACATCAGTAAAATGCAAACTATATGGACTGCTTTGCAGTAAATATTTTAAAATTATGTGACAACCAAGTCAATTCTACTGTCATATTAATAAGTAGGTGATTAGGTAGGAAACAGAGAAGAGATTTCTTTCAGCTTTCTGTTAGTTTTATAGGAAACAAATTCTCAAATCGCATTGAAATATGGTGTTGCTTTTTATATTAGAATGAAATATTTTGAATGTTGCCAAGTTTGTAAAATACATATCTGCAAGTTTGACACAACATTCCATTGCATCTACAATTTTCATTGCTCTTGAAATGTTTACAAAAAATTATCGAATATATTTGTAGGACAAAATGCAACTGATTTTGGCATTATAAAACACAGAACTGAGAAGTAAATTTTTGGTCATGAAGTCACTTCCCTGCAACAGCAACCATTACTTTTCATACTTCATACTGAGTCAATAATTGTTTTGTTATGTTTTTTTCCTTCTTGCCTTTAGTATAAGATTTCCCCAAAACCTTACATCTGGAAAGGTCCTAATTTCAAATGTGAACTTAGAGATTCTATATCAGTTTCTCCTTTGGCAACCACAGTTTTTTTAGGAAAAATACCTTTTACTCGATTGTATTCCACAACATGAATGTTTATTAAGGACAATCATACTCATCTCAGTCTTTGTTCGGTTCAAATGGCTTATATTCTTCTCTCATCAAATAGATTCACTTACTAGTCTTCTTCAAGTTTCAATTTATTTTAAACAGATAACCAGTCAATGTAACTCATTCTGACTTAGTCTCAGCACTAAATTGAGAAATGCCTTGAGTGTTCTCTGCTGTTACTGGAAGTATCTCTGTAATTTGTTATTTTTTTTAATAGTTACATCATGCAAAGGGTGAGTAATCATACAATGATCCCTTAATGTGATTGTTATTGTTTACTTTCCAGGTGTCACCAGCTGAGGCTTTTCTGCTAACAGAAGTTCCTGGGACCTTGCATTTTGTACTGCTTTCACATAACTTCTATTATCCAAGCGTTTAGGGTTATGAAATTTTTCTGTATGAAATCCCAGCTGTTGCCTACAAATTTTAAAAGCAAATATATTAATGCTAGAAACCTGATCACATGAAATTTAGGTAAGAACAAAGAATACAATTTATATTAAAATCCAAGGGTTTAGCATTAGTCTAACTAAAACCTTAATAGTTTAATCAAGGTACTATTAAACTAATTAGAAGGATGATAATGCTCCTATACCAAGTTTTCCAATAAGATATAACTTATTTAGTTATATCTAATTTTCAGTAATGCCAAGAGACTTTCTAGAATTTACACCTGACTTCATTGTTATTCTGACCTTTACACTGTCCTTGTGTGTTTAAATTCTTAAGAGAGAAAACAGGGGAGGTTACAGTGCCTTGTATCCCACGTTCCTTTCTGAGAGTAGTGTTTTGTTAACCTTAATGGCATCTCTCTCCTCATGCAAGGTCTGCCTGAGGTTTTTTTTCTGCTATTAACATTGACACTTACTTGCTCTTCCTACATGGTTTTAAACTTTTCTGCTATATCCAAAATTACTGTATTTTATATATGTTGAAAACTTGTTCTGTGCTTTCTTTGTTATTAGTAAAAACAGCTTTACCCAGCTCCGAGGGCTTTGTTCCTTCATTGTCCAGTAATTGCCCAGCCACCTGTACACTTTCTCCCTTTGTTCTTTTCTTATATTCATAGTTTTGGGGGACCTGTGTCTTTCACAGATCTCCTTTGCATTGGACCATCATTTGCAATCTTACTCTTAGAAGGTAATAAATGCATTTGGTTAAACAGAATGTGGGGATTTCTGTTTGTCTGGTTTTGCTTCTTTGTTTTTGCTTTATCATGAAGCAAGTTTCCCTCTGGACAGTGTTTAAGAGTAAGGCAACACCTCAGGAAAAATCAAAAACCAAAGCAAAAAACCCAACCAACAGACTAGGAAAAATCATTGTGTCATTCACCAAGATTGGCCTTGATAGTTAAGAAGGAATAAAGAAGTGAACAGGATTGCTGGTCTAATCTCAGATGACTGATTTTTAAACTTTTTTTTTTATTATTTACATCCCTTTTGACTAAAAGTGTGTGACATCAGTGACTGTTGACTCCTTTTTCTCGCTATCTGGCTCTCATATATGGTCACAGGAAAATCAATGGAAATTAATGTTGTGCAGAAGAAAAGATGCTCCCCGCATATTCTATTTTGGGTCTTGGAGATTAAAAAAGTATACATTATGGTACTTATTATCAACTTCTATGTAGCTCTGCAACAATGTGATATGTTTTATTCCTACTTTGATTTGTTGTTTCCTCTCTATCACTTGAATCATGAGTTTTCATGGTCTTTGAATCCTTTGAACCAAGTATCTATTCTGTATCTTGATTTTATTGCTTGCTCACCACAATTCTGGATTCATACATAGGAAATGAAGTCAGTAAATGGTCATAAAGCAATCTTTCTCAGAAGTACTGGATTACATTAAAGCAGATTAGATTAAAATAGACATTTCATACATTTCATGTCACTAAAATCCTTTATTGGAATTAGATGAGTCTGCTGATTACATGGAATACTCTTATAGCAATCTTAAAAAATACATGGCAGATTCATTACTCAATAATTTTCAAAAATTTCCTGATTGATTGTAAGAGTGACAAAATGTATTGATGTGACTGGACAGCAGGATAGGAAAAAAAAGCATCCACTACTTACAAATTTTATGAGACACAAAGACCAGCCAGGTACACAAATCCTATTGAAAGTAAAAGGCAATTGTAAGCATAAAATTGTTTATACCTCTAAAAATCTCTTTCATAAAGAAGTTTGCCTTCAGTGATCAATCTTCACAAGTGTTTAGTGTAAAGGAACTATTTTTATCTTAATGAAATATGGATATAATACCTTGCCTTGGTGATTCCTTGCATGTTGACAATATTGAGTAATGTTGCTCAAGCCCTCTCATCCATTATTACAAGACCTAATACAAACTCTTGGGAGATACTACAAAACTAGATTGAGGGAACATAATCTTCTCTTTGTCTCCTGTTTGTCATTCCTAAACAAAGTAAGAGTAGACACTAGCAGATGAAGATAATAGTATGCTACTTCCATTGTACACTAATTTTCCACAGATGCAAATAATCACAGTATTTTACACACTGAAGAATTATGAACATTAAGTAACAAAATTAAATTTAATGTGTGAAAAAGGATTTTAAAGGCTTGATGTGTTGTTTTAGAAACCAGTTTATATTTTTCCAGTGTCTTCAAAGTAATAGGTTGAATAAATTTCTCAAAATAGGTCTGGAGACTCACTAAGGAAATTTCATATGAAAGGTCTTTCCCCTCTTTTATTGCATACAATAAAAATATGGTAGTAGAAAAAGAAGTGTCTGACAGAAATTTCATTCATTTCTGGTACAACTTGCTGGTTCCTAACACACAAAGTTGCTCAAGACTAGTCTATCCCTTCAAACCTCATTATTTTCTATGTATTGTATTATTGTAGCAAAGTCACTGCAGAGAGGGAAACACACTTGTGCAAGCTAGTAATGCCTAGGACAATTTCAACCACCTAGCATTGCTAAAGTATTGAGCTTATTCTTTGTTTCTCTTTAAAAAGCATGGTAGTCATCATATCACCTTTCCATTCATCAGCTTCATGATGATAGCAATCATGAAGGACATGAAAGACATAGGCATAATTTGTTCTTGAATTCAAGGACCTGAGACTCCATTTCCATTGAGATGAACTAATTATTAGTCTGAAGATTATCCAGGAGAGAGATATCCTCTCAATTCCTTCTGTCAAAGATGCTCCACTATGCATAAGATGATTAAATATTAACTGGGCATATGTAAACCTGATTTTATGACTTAGTGGCTAGAGTACTCTTCCAAAATGGAAGACAAGTATAACCTCTTGTAATTCTAATCAGCTTAGTAATAGTTGTAATTAAGTATTGGGGAGGGGGGGAGGGATGGAGAAGAAAATAAAAACAAAAATAAAAACAAAAACAATAACAGAGGAGAAATATATCTCCTCTAATTTCAAGGCACCTGCAGTATTCATATCTTCCAGGATTAGCCTCCACTGCTGGCTATCAAATACATTGGTTCTCTGCATCACTTATGGTATCTGGCAACTATCTTGTGGCAGCTTCTGTTTCCCCAGAATATCTAAAATGACACTAGTCTCCAACGTTAAGGCAAGTGAACTAAGCTGCTAATCAAAAACTGAGCCAACTGAGCTTTCTGAGTTACTTGTCTCAGCATAAAATATGCTTGGCCAGCTGAAGAGTTTTCATATTTCCTAGAGGCTTTGTATGATTGCCCTACTGTAAGTGTCAAGCACTAATTAAAATGACCTGGAGTATCTGAGACATCTCCTTGGCACTGGCAGATATGGTGCAGAGTGCATGGAAACCTTTGCTCCTTGTGTCCAGCTTACCTGGCAAGGAATTGGTAGCAAGAGGGCTGAAAAAGTGACTGTTGTGAGAAGTTTGCCCTGCCATGTTTGACAGAGACAGTTCCAGCTAGCTCCAAGAGGGATCCAGAGCTGAGATTATCAGTTACATCAATATTGGTTCTGGGATAACATAAATAGGAAGGGATTTAAAACACTGCACCACAGCAAATTGTGAGAGAGGAGTGAGTAAATAGGAGGGAAACAGCTCTGCAGACACCAAGGTCAGTTAAGAAGATGGAGGGAAGGGTGGAGCTTCCCCTGCAGCCCCTGGCAAAGCTCATGACTATGCCAGTTGTTTCCCTGCAGGCCATGGTGGTCCCTGTTGGAGCAGGTCTCCATCTGCAAACCAAGGAGGGGCACATGATGGACCAGGTGGAAGCACCCTGAAGGAAGCTGCAGCCTGTGGAGAGGAGCACATGTAGGAGAATTTTCTCTGGTATGACTTGTGAGTTCCTGGGGCTCGCACTGGTGCAGGACTGCATTCTGAAGCAGGGACCCCATAATGAAGCGGGACAAGAGTGTGAGGAGTAAGGAACAAAAGAGACACCTGTGATGAACTATCTACAACTCCCATTCCTCATGTCCCTGAACAGCTCAAAGGGGAAGAGGTAGAAGAATCCAGCCTGAAGTTGAGACTAAAAAAACTGTGAGGGGTTGGAAGAATCTGTGTTTTTAGATTTGTTCTTATTTTCCTATTATACTACTCTGTTCTTAATTGTCAATAAAACAATCTTCCCCTAGTTATATCCATTTTGCCTGTGGCAATAACTGCAGAGTGGTGTCACTGTCCTTATCTATCCCATGAGCTTTTTGCTGTATTTTCTCTGCTGTCCGGTTGAGGAGGGGAGAATTGGTGGGCGCCTCATGGCCAGCCAAGGTCACCGTACTGCTCTACACCGGCAGGTAGACAGCAAGATTCATAGCCCAGGATATCTCAAATTATACTAAATTGCTGTTTGAGACAGCAATTACTAAGACTAAGCACTTCTTAGCTAACACAGAACATATCAAAAACTGTTCAGTTCCTGAAGTAATGAGGAGATGGTGAACTAGCTGGAACCAGGTATTCCCCTGTGCATGCTCATGTTAGACACTGATGGACGCTGAGAAGACCACTGAACCCCCCAGTAACCCCTAAATGGAGGTGTCTTTGTTTCAGACTGTGGAGTCATGTAGATAAGTAATGCAACACTGACACTAAGTAACAGGCTACGGTCTTTGTATGGCTTCTGGAAGGCCTCAGGAATGAGACTTTTCAGACTTTCTTAGCCTCAAATTGTTTTATAACCCAAGAACTTCATTTTTATACAGTTTATTTGTAACTTTTTAGCTATGGTTAATCTGCTTAGGGGTTTTTGATTGGTCGGTTTTTCGTTTTTTTTGGTTTTGTTTTTTTTTTTTTTTTTGCTTATGTTTTTATGACAGAACCACAGTTTTACATTATCAGGAGAAACAACTATTTTTTTCAGAATGATACACTTATAGCTCTAGTGTAGTGGCGTAGTACAGAGAAATGCAGGTCTATTAGGACAGCAGAAGCCTTGAAACACAGGAACAAAGAATGCTTTAAAGGAGGAGTAAATGCAAGACATGACAATGCCAGAGGTACAGACTAGGAGTGGAGATATTATGTCTTTATACAGCTCACAAAGAGCCAGTTGAATAGTCTCATATGTAGAGTTGGATAAAACACATTTCAGGGATAATCAAGAGAACAAAGAACTGCTGCCTACTATAAAACTACGTTCCCCCTAAAATAGTACTAGTTTTATCTTTTCTGTTTGTTTTGTTGTTGTTGTGTAACAATTGAATCTGAAGTAGTAATATGTATTTGGATGCACTATAAGGATTTTATTCATACAAAAAATATGTTCTTGGGTTTTTTTCCTTCTCGTCCACAAGATTTTCAGTGTAAGTAGCTGGTAGGGCAAAAAAACCCAGTGGTGACTCATGGGCTGTGAACTGCCAAATAAAAGCCAAGAAAACACCCTAGGATATCACATATGCCTTTAAAATTTCATACTTGTGAGCAAACAAGTCAAAGCTCTTTTGACTTTAACATAATCTTACCTCTAGATGGATAGCTAAGGTATACACTGTTTTCAGATACTTGCCATGATTCATTCTGTATTATCACTGTCAAGAAAAAGAGCCAAAGTAATACCAGTTCTAATAGTGCTACTGTTTACTTGTTTATCCTGTTTTCTCTTATACAAAGTAGTTCAAAATACTAAAGCCACTAGTAATGTAATTGCTATTTGCATGATTTGGAAAAAGCATGTCAATTATGGAGATCAATGAGCAATTTGAGATAAATTGATCCCTGTGGTATCTCTGAAAATTGAGTAACAGTAAATAAATTTTCCAACTGATTAGAGCTTTAGATGCAGATGCTAGGCAGTGGTGCAAAGCTGCATACATTAGGAAGGGCATTTGTAGGAGTAACATTAATAAATTCATACATATGTATGTATATATATAAAAAAGTTTTTCTTTCTCACCTTCTTTCACATCCTTCTAGCTATAATCTCCTCCACAATACAGCACTCAAGTCAACAAAGTCATGCTAATGGATTCAATGAAAGTGCTGGCCCTACCACTTCTTTAATTGTTGCAGCTTTTACTGCAGCAGTGTGTTCATTACAATGGTTCATTATGACTGTGGCATAACATTTCAAAATTAATGCAACACACTGCCCTGATATAACTGACTGGACAGCCTTTTCCCCCATATCTATTCTGTAGAATAGATTCTGTTGTTTTACAAATGGAAATTATTATAGGTAATAAGGTCTTATAAAATCAGGACTTTCATTGTTTCAGGAGTTCCTAATTCCCATTATCTACCAAAAAGAAAAAACAAAACAAAACAAAACAAAAACCAAAACAAAAAAAAATGAATGCTTTATGAAAATCTCAGAGTGTTATACTTTCAAAGTTTCAAAAAGAAAGTGTTCTCAAATATTCATCCCCAAAGACATTGCATACATTCATTTTCTCTTAAAATTATTAACATTTTTCTTTCACAAAAAAAACTTCCAAACAACAACAAAAAAAGCTCCACTAACACACAAAAAAACCAAACACCCTGGAAAGACATTGAAGACCAGAGAAGCTGAAAAACAGAGTGTTAAGTGTAAAGAGTGCTCTGTATGTAAATAATTCATTCAAATCTTATTACAAATATCTTCTACCTAATAGGTATATTTTGTAGATTTAGCTTTAGTTGTAGGTTCAGGTTTCATTTAGAAGAAGATCTCTAGAAAATACCCCTCTTATCTCAATATTTTTATATGATATAAAGACTTGAAGTACTTCTATTATTCTTGCCAGGGCAAGAATCTATCAAAGCTGTATAAAGTACTGGTTTTCTATTCAGCCCAAAGAAACATGCTTATTTTTATTATTTTGTGTGTTATGTGTGGGATCATAAAACCCAACATAATAGTAATTCTTAATTTGCTAATTAGCTAATTGTTAACTAGCAGAATGAATCTCTTTAATACAATAAATTTGATGATAATCAAGATGTAGAAGTACCAGAATCTATTTTACATATATATATATATATATATATATATATATATATATATATATATATATATATAAAATGTTATTCATACATACATACATACATACATACATACATACATACATATATACATATATATTTATTATAATTGTGTTTGATTTGAAAATGTCTTTATCATGAAGCTAACCCTGAAAATCTTTTTTGAGCATTTTCATGCAGGAAATTCTTTGCCTCTTTCAAATCGAAAGTGAAGAATAATTGAAAAATATCAATTAATTTTGAGAGTTACAAAATGAAATGGAAAACAAAAGTTTATAGAATTGCCGTGGTGCATAAATGTATGAAGTACTTCTTGTTTTGCATTATGAGCATAAGACTGTCCTTCAAAGTCATACTGTGTACATTCTTCTGTCCAAAATTTTTTCTTCTGGTTTGCTTTTTAATTTTTTTTCCACAGGAAATGGTATAAGACTACTTTTTCATTATTTTGACAACCGATATTAACATTGATGTATAGACAACATTACAACATAATTTAACTTAAAAAAAGAACACACTCATTTTGCAGTGCTTCCTAATATTCTTTTTTGAGGGCATAATAATTTTGGAAATTTCAGGACAGGTACTTTACTAAGGAGTTAATTTTCCTCATCATTAACATTTTTGGTTGCCATATCTCCACTACTTCAAAGGACTTTTAGTAACAGCAAACTGGAGTGAACAGCCCTAACAAGGAGAAAGCAAAGTTTATCTTTAAAAAATATAAATCACATTGTTCTGCTCTTTAAACGTCGAGATGTTTTACATACAGGTTATCATGGCTTAACATAAAAGCATCCTCCTTTTTCATGTAAGATCAGCTTAATTATGAGGAAAAAAGTCAACACAGTTAGTGTCTGAAGTCTACTGTGCAACATGCTGACTTACACACCCCCTCTGAAGAGCCCCACTTGCTCTGGGCCCTATGGGTACCTGCCACTGCTCTGCCTTCTGACTCATGGCACTCGTGCATCCATTCCTGACACCTGCTCACACTGTCGGGTTATTTATGAGCCTACACAAAGTTTAAAGATTATTATGTGCACTTAATTGTACATAAAACCTAATTCTTACAAGAAGGTGTTAGAAAAGAAATTTTTCATTGTCCAAGTGGGACAGACACAGAATTTAATTCTGTCCCAGGAAGATTCTGAGGTTAAAGTATGACATTTTTATGCCTAGAAAAGCTATGCAAGGTTATTTTTAGTTCTTTTTATGACTCCCTCCGAGTCTTGTATGGCTTGACTGAAGATAACTAAGGGAGCCTGGATTTTCAAGTGGAAGGGTACAAAATTAGTCCCAATACTGTTTTTTAATTCTCTAACATAATTATTATGATTGAACATTTGAATTGTGGTAATCTGCAGAGTCCCTGACCGGGGATTAGGCTGAACACATTTTAAGAAAAGACAGTCTTTCTTCCCCCGGTGACTAAAAAATATTTTGGTTGCATTTAAGATGACCAATATAAATAATTTTTAATTCAGCAGTGTGTTAATAGTGTTATCACTCAGATTCATATAGATCCTTTTATTGTATCTAATTGAAAAACACAGCTTGCAGCTAAAGATGGGAAGCTGCATTTGGTTACTTTTCATTTTCTCAGTGGTCTGTCTTCTTTGCTGTGGCGCATTTCATCACATTATGGACAAAAGGGTAGTGAGTCAGGCTTAAAATTTCATGTTACTTCCTTGGTCATTACGTTACTTTCATTGGTCATTATGAACTTACTGTGTCATGGTTTGCCATTGTGCCCTGCAGTGGATCTGTTGGAGAAGGCTGGAATTGGCTCTGTTCAGTACCAGACAGCCCCATACTCCCCTCACAGCAGCCAAACCCTTGTCATTTCTACTCAATGCAGGTAACACGTTGATGATTTCTTTCTGTAAATTACCCAACACCATGAAAACTACCCATTTACCATTGGCTTCTGTTGGTCCAGGCAGTTTTCCTCTCACCTAGCAATGCTGTCTGCTCAGTCATCTGTCCACTTGGTTTTGGTCTCTGACTTTACATCCTACTTCCCTTTCTCTTGAAGGTATCTTCAGGGCCTCTTTGGCTTCGGAAAAGAGAGAAAAACAGTGGAGATTATCAACAAGGACAGAGAGCCATGCACATTATTAAAGAATGTAACATGGTATTAAACTTCCTTGAGCACTGAATTTGGATTATCTGTTGTGTTGGTTGCAGCAGCAAGCATATGGGAAAATAAATTTAAGAAGGGGCAAAGTGTTGTACAGCAGTGTGTTTCTTAGGAGGAAAAAGAAAAAGAAAAGATGAGAAATGACCCTCAAGGTCAGTGAGGGAGGAAAGGAGATACCACAGGCACAGAAGCAGATTCCCCTGCAGCCCACAGAGGAGAATCATTAAAGTTAGAAAAGACCTCTTAGATGATCAAGTGCAACCATTAACCCAACGCTGTCAGGTCCACCATTAAACCATGTCCACAAGCACCACATCAATAAATGTTTAATCACTTCCACGGATGGCAATTCCACTACTTCCCTGTGTAGCCTATTTCAATACTTGCCCATCTTTTCTGTGAAGAAACTTTTTCCTAATGTCCAATCTAAACTTCCCCTGGCACAACCTGGTGTCTTCAGTTTCACGGAATCACAGAATCATGAAGGTTAGAAAAGACCTTCAAGATCACTGAGTCAAAACTTTGACCAAACACTACCTCATCAGCTACACCATGGCACTACGTGCCACTTCCAGGCTTTTCTTGAATACCTTGTGTGGTATTCATATGCCCTCTGAACAGAGAGAAGCTGTGAGACAAGCAGAGAAGAAGGAAAGTGCAATTCTTATCTCGCTTGCTGTGCCTGTGTTGTGCTAAAGTAGAATGCATTATGGAGATTGTTTACCCACAGTGAGGATGTTTTGTTCCCTTGGCCTACCAGGGCCAATGAGTGTGTGTGTGTGGGACTGTCACGGGACAGTCACGAGGGAATCAGGGATGAGTGCGGTTCTGTGCAGTTGTGAGCCAGAGTGAGTGCATGGCAGATTCAGTTTAGATGAAATGTACATAGTACAGTATAATAAAGTAATTCATTAGCCTTCTGATGATGGAGTCAGATGCATCATTCTCTCTCCCTCGCCAACATCGGAGTCATTGTTGATTTACAATAACCTTGGGGATGGTGATTCCATTGTATTTCTGGGCAATCCATTCCAATGCTTGACTACACCTTCAGTGAAGAAATTATTCCTGATGACCAACATGAACCTCCCCAGTACATCTTGAGGTTATGATAAGCTCACTCCTGAGCCTACTTTTCTCCAGATTAAATTACCCCAGCTCCCTCAGCTGATCCTCACAGGACTTGTGCTCCAGACTCTTCAACAGCTTCATTGTCCTTGTCTGGACAAGCTCCAGCGCCTCAATGTTGCTGCTCAGAAATTAACACAGGATTGGAGGTCTGGCCTCACTAGTGCAGAGTACAGAGGAATTACAATATGAAGGTTCCAAATGTAAAAAATGCCTTTGGACATGAATCTTCTCATTAAATTGTATTCAGAATTTCCTATTAGGTATTTTTCTTGAAATGGAGTACCATAAATATCTTCTGTCTTATTTAAAATGTGATGATTAAACATTATGGAAATATGCTTACTGCTAGGCACAGCTACCAACTATATTTGTCTTTTTTTATGCTTTTAACTTCCTTTTCAGCTGTTTAATTTAAAGTCTATTAAATTCCTTTTTATTTGATATGTTACTTGATTTCACTTATTCTTTTTAAAGATTTTTTACCTTTGTATACACACCTTCTCTGTCCTCTCACTCTAGCTCAACTTGTAACACTGTAGGTTTTGCTTCTTCATTCAATTATTCATACCTTGCCTTTGCTTTTTCCTCCCAATTCCCACCAGCATTTCTCACCTTCTTCTCAACACTTTGTACTTATCCTTTGATCCTTTTACTACAAATATCTTGACTGCCTTTCTATTTTTCTACTTTTTTCTTCTTTCTCACCCCTGTTTGCAGTTGTATCACCATCTTTTCACTTGTCCCATCTTATAATTCTGCCTTCTCATTTTCTTTCTTTTTTTTTTTTTTTAATTAGTCATTTTGTGTAGCCAAGACTTGATGACATGAAAGGATTAAAGCTGAAGTGCGCTGGATTTTAGGAGGCTTTTTGCAAACATCTGCTTTTCTGATAATTAATATGAAACTCTTTCCATCAGCTTTCCCAGTTCTATTTCATCTCTGAATTTAGTCTTTCTGTGGACTGGGTGAAAAGTAATTTAGACCTCTCTCTTCCTATTTCACAACAAAAAGGGAGGGAGGGAGGGAGGGAGGGAGGGAGGGAGGGAGGGAGGGAGGGAGGGAGGGAGGGAGGGAAAAAAGCATAGTATTGGGAGCTTCATACTCTTATTTCAATGTAAGGAACCAGATTATTAACCTGGCAAAATTTAGGTATCCATAATGAAAGTAAAGTAAATGTCTCTCCTCACAATATAAATTTCCTTCTTGTTATAGTTTTATATTTTTCAAGAAAAACACATTTAATAGAGTACCATATGAATTGCCCTGTTGCTGCACTTTTAGCAGGTGCTAACTAATATTTTTTTGTGGATGTAAAATAAGCAGGAGTTGCTTAAGGAGCAGTTCTGGAGGGTGAATTTTTTTTTCTTTCCTACATATATGCATGCATGCCTTTAAGAGGGTCAAGTGAAGAGAAATACCTAGGAAGAGCAGAAAGACAGAAATGGGTAGGACTTATATGAAACTGGTTCCCTAATACATAGGTTATAACACAGTCTATACACTATTTTACAAAATTTTATTATCTATAATTTGCTCCCTCATGCCAACTATAATAAAGTTTTATTTTATATTATAAAATATATAATCAAGTATATATTGTCCAAATTGATCATAAGAATGGAGTTATACAACTTGAAGTGGTTGATGATCTGCCTTATGGATTGTGCATTAGCAACTATGAAAAAATGTAGAAGATACTATGTGTAGAACTGAGCAGCCAAAATAAAAATAATTTCAAATAGTAATTAAACAGACTTTTTATTGGAACTTGTTTATGACTATTTAAAAGTTCCTTGTTTGCTTGTCATTGCATTAACTTCCAGCTTTCTGATTTCTATTTAAAATAGTAATTGCCAATACTAGTAACCAGAACAAGGTGGTTTAAAATATCAAAACAGACTGAAGGGAAATCACATGAGGCATGCTATAGCTGGCTATCCAACTGTCCCTGAGAAATAGAGGACATTTTCTCTGTTGCCTCGATGCCTCTGTAGCTCCTTGCTTCCCAGGAATGCAAAAGCTATAAAATACATTAAAAAGCTCTATGTCATTCTGGGCATCACTTTTATGAGAAAGCATATAAATTGCATTTCAAAAGATTTTTAAAAAATCCCAGATATAGATAAATAAAATAATTTTAAATTATTACATAGGATCTAACCCTACAAAACAAACCTAAAACTTCCAAAGAACTAGGAGCTGTATTATTTTCTGCCTTTTATTCTGAAAACTTCTGTGACACAGCGACAAGAAGGAACAAAAACTTATTAAATCAAAAAAAGCAGGATTCTGAATGAACTTTACACCCTCTTTGCCAAAATTAAAATGAATTAAGCTGTGAACAGTGATGAAAAAGACTTTATTACTTTACTCCTTTTCATATTTTTCATAAAGAAGAAACAATGAAATCATAACTTACATAACCATTTACAGAAACTACAAGTGACCCAGTAAGCTGATGGTTAAGCAAATGTGGTAGATCCCCCATATTACTGCTTCATAAAAGTCAAAGCAATTGCAATAATAATGTAATATGATATGGAAAAGTATCAGGGATTAGTTCCCTTAGACTTTCCCTGTGTTCTGGTGCACTTGGCTTTTCATTTTCTCATGCTTTACTGCAGGGCTATTTGTCCTTGAAAGCATTCTTTCTGAATGTAAAGGAAGTCCTTATCTAATCAACACTAGACTTGGAAATTTTCCAAAATGAGTATTGCTTGCAGCACACTTGAGAACAGATTTCCTTATTATACTGTTTTGACTCTGGTATATTACTGGTAGTGTTGTGAGAAAAAAACTGGTTTATAGACTACATGGGGCACCCAAAATGTGGCAGTCCTTACAAACTCCTCTACTACACCCCAATGACTGGGTTCAAGAATAATTTCATTTGGAATTGTTGTAAGAGATATTCACAGCACCCTGTATTGTAACTGAGTTTATCACAATTACTCTTTCTGGCTATACTTCAGTCATTACCTGCCCAGGTCACTTTACCACCCACTTCTTGAAGCCAGAGCAGCCAAGAGTAGAAGTGGTGAATAAGCAGTGGTGCTGATGGAACTGATATTCTCATTGATGCATCTCAGCCAAACCAATGGATTTTACAAACCCAGGGAACATTTCTGTGATTGCAAATTCCATGCACTGTGGGATAAACTTTTTAGTCCCTGAACTGCAGTGCTAGCACATCCCATAGGGAAGGTGAACCACTGTCAGATTCACGTGGGTCATTCAGAAGTCCATGCTTCCAGTCTCTGTGCACTGACCAACCTCTTCTCTGACAACACACTAGAAAAAGTATCTCAGAGCATTCAAGGTATTTGTACCATGTTGGGATTACACTGTGTTCCCTTCAATCCTTCCTACTCTTTCTGACCCATTTTTCAATGCATTATCTCCAACTTCACCCCAGCTCTGCCTGAACACCAGCAACAAACGCAGGCATGGTGTAGATTTAATATTTTGAACAACTTTATTACTTTTCCTTCCATAAAGCACTTAATTTTTTTATGAACCAGAACTACTTCTTTTTAGACACCTGCAATCTGCAATTAGCAAACATGCATTTCCCGGGAGGCTGCGAGAAGAAACATTTATGAGGAAGCTCCCTAACTGGTACCTGCTTATCGCTACCTGCTCTTCTACACACTTCTTTGTTCTTGAGAGGCAAGCCTCTCCAAGACAAAACTAGAAAAGACTGATTGTTCAAATATTCAAATCTTTACTTGTACCTGCTGAGGTTTAACTCTAGAGAGCAACTCTGCATCACACAGCCACTCACTCACTCACTCACTCACTCACTCACTCACTCACTCACTCACTCTCCCTCTCTCCCTCTCTCTCTCATCTCTCTCATTCACTCTCTCACTCCACCTATGGTGAGATGAGGAAGACAATCAGAAAGATGGGAAAACTTGTCGGTGGAGATATGAACATTTTGATAATTTAGGTGAAATATAATAACAATAACAATAATAGTTAGTAAAATAGTAAAATTAACAGAAAAAACTAGTGAAAAGAAAAATTTTAAAAAATAGAAATAAAAGCCAATATAAACAAGGGATCCAAATAGAAAACAATTGCTGACCACCAACAAATTGATTCCCAGACTGTTATGGAACAGCAGCCCCACAACAAGTTTCCCTTGGTTTGTATGCTGAGCAGGCAATATTGTTATGGAATATTCCTTAGACCTTTTTGATTCAGCTGTCCTGGCTGTGTCCCTTTCCAGTTTCTTGGGCACCTGCAGCCCTCCTGCTAGCATGGCAGAGTGAGGAGCTGCAACGTCCTTGGCTTAGGGCACGCACTGCTCGACCACAACTAAAATATCAACATGTTATCAACATAATTCTCATCCTAAATACAAAACACAGGGCAATGCCAGCTTCTGGGAACAAAATTACCTATGCCAGACAAAACCAGGGCAGTATCATAGGTGCCATGCATGATGATTGCTCATAAACTGTTGTGTTCCAGGCAAATTCCCTTCATATGTTTACCTTGTAAAGGCAGTCTCCCAGGGTGATCTGACATATCAGAATCATGGGTAACAATGACAGAAGTTGTTTTGGGAATAAGTAACTTTTTTTTTAGGTAGAGAAGTTCTTATTCCAGTAAGTCTTTTGCAGGGCCTTTCTGGAAATAATTCTTAAAAGTTTTTTCTTTTTTTATTTTAGAAATTTTTCTTTTCTGTTTTTTTTTTTTTGTTGTTGTTGTTTTTGAAAGAAAAATTCAGGCTGGTGAAATAAATTTATATTTTCTAGAAAAAAATAATTGGTGTAGTCATTTGATTTCATTCAGAAACTTATGTGTGAGCAATTCTGTTGAAAATTAATTTTAAAATTAAATTATATTCTTAGAGAATACTGTTCTGAGATGTATTACTAATTTATCCCCAGTTTGGTATCTAATTGCCTTTAATATCCTGACATGTTTCCATAGAAATTTTGGAATTACTGTTGATTTTAATGCTTTATTTTGATTACTTTCATATAGAAATATCTGGATAATTCCAGAAATGCATAGTTTAATTTTTTATTAGTGTTCACAGCACTTTTCTTTTGCTCCTAGTATGTAGGAGCAAAAGTAAAATATATGATATTTCCTAGCATTATATATTTCCTAGGTAATTCGGAGAGAAAATTAAACATGCTGAATTCTAGTCTTACTGATTGTGGGGGGAAAAACCTATAAAATATTCTTTCCACAACCAATTTCTCAATAACCTCAGTCATCACCTTTCAAAAATTTAATCTGGAGTTGCAGGTATGCTCAAAATATTGCTACAGTTCAAATGCAGCTTAAATAGACCCATGAATTTTTGTTATCTGCTTTATTGTTTTAGAAGCATAGTGTACCAAACTGTCTCATTAATACAGAAAATAAATTATTGTACAAAGTAATTTTTCAGCATTATTATCTTTTTTCCTGTGTTATGCTTATCCTTTCTCTCGATCCTAAAGCTGGCGCTCTAGCCTGCCCCAAGCAGGGTGTGGTTGCTGACAAATTTACCCCACTTTGAGGTCTCCCCTTAAAGTGCTGTAATATGATATGATAGTCTCAAGGTTGGATAAAGGTTTGTTCCATCCTCTTCAGCGGTAGCATTATCTTGGACTTATTTCCACATTTAATTTTGTATCACTCTCATTCCTTCTCATTCATTCCTAGCTGAAGTTTAGAAGCTGTTCAACGGCTACTTCCAGCCTCATTTGCCACAAAAGTCTCTTGGGTTTTGCACAGTGATGATTTTATGTGTGAGACCTTTATCAAATGTGCTCCAAGAGCTTCTCTGACAGACCTTCACTGACCATTTTGAAAATGCACACAAACTTGCAGAATATATTGATTTTGGCAGCAGAAATCAATTCTAATACTCAGACATCAGCAGACATGCAGCATGCACTTCCATGTATCAGACATTATTCTAGAAAATTTATATAGAGCTCGTTTTACTGTCAGTAACGGGGAGTAATATTTCCTTTCTTTGTCCTAATTTTGAATTTAAAAAAAAAAAAAAAAAGAGTTTTGATATAGGAATGACTTTGAGTTCAAGCAATCAAGGTTTTTAGTTTTTCAATTCAAACTGTTATTTGCCCAGGACCAAGAGGGAATGTTGAATGGAAGCCATTTTTTTCTTGTAATGGTCATGAGTCAGCATTAAGGCTGATCCTTTTTCCATCACCCATGTTAAATCATGCCATGGTTTCCAAGATCTTTTCCAGCTTCTGGGAACTGCTAAGATTGGTTCAAGTCTTTTTCACAATGATTAGGTAGGCATATATAGGGTATGCTGTGTGGTGACAGCAGGAAGACTGAAAGCATGTCCTGAGTGTCTGTTCTCATTTTTTAAAAGAAGACTTTTAGGCTCCTCAGATGCATGAAAAGTTTATCAAAACTGTAGACTTTAGATCCTTTGTCTTAAATTCAAAGAAAACGTAAACAGCTGAATGGTTGTCATGGAGGAAATGTGTAACAAAATTAATAAGTTGTACAAATATGTGGCTTTCCCCTCATAAAATATGTTGCTGTGTTCCAAGTTAAATTAACCACCCCATTCACTCTGAGACAATAATACAATGACTGTAGAGTAGAGTTTGAGTTTTTTTAGGGATTGCCTTCAGCCACTATCCAGAGTTCTGAGCGATATAATGTATGCTGTTTGTGGTGTGAATGTTAGTATTCAGCTAAAGAAATCTTTGTTGATCAGACTTGCAGATACCTTGCAAATTTTGATGACAAATGTTCTTGCTCATGCTGCTTTCCCAGTACATGTTCTGGCTGCTCCAGCTTGGTTGCAAGGTTTAGTTTTAAACAAGAAGTAAGAGTCTCCCTAGTAATTTGCTACACTCCATAACACATTGTTTGGCATCTGTTACCTTCCCACATTATTAAAGCAGGTTGTTGTGCATTACCCCAGCTTAAATAAATATGTCACATTACAAAGAAAAATGTGTACTTAGATTGAAACAGTAAAGCTATGTTTGCTATAGAATTACAAAATATAGTCCTTAAGTGTTGTGGGAAAAAAGCATCCACATAGTGGGGCCACTCTGGGGATGAATACAAGTCTTGCCTTACATTATCATCATCATGTGAAAGTAATGAAGGAACTCTTGAGGGACCTCGTTGGAAGTGATATTTTTTCTCTCAGTGCTAGCGTGAGGAACTTGAAAACTACATTATAAAACAGAGACTCAACCCCATTCATGTACATTTTTGGTTAAAGGAATCCAGTAAGCAGGAACAGCTGTGACTTTAATCACATAAGAAATAAACCCTTCCATTATACCCTGCTGAATGCAGAGGCAGAATGCAATAACTAAACACCAAAAGGCAAGAGGCAATCAGTGGGATATTTATTTCCTTTTATTGTTACATTATATGCTGATTTCTGTTCAAGTAATGTTCGTTTCTTAAAAATCATTATTGACTTAGAAACAGATGAGATTCATCAGCAAAATTCAGTGAGTATTTTAAGGCATTTAAAGGTTAATGTCTTATTCTTCAAGAGATTTCAAGAGATTTTTGAAACCTTTCTTGTCACTTTACACATTAATTTAGTAATTTTCCATATGCAAATTTGCATTTTGTCAGTTATAATACATGAGCAGAAAAATCACTTGGATCTATAATAAGTTCTTCAGATTTCCTAATTTTCACAAACATTTCCTTCTAAAGTTATCCAAAGGGAAGTGAAATACTTACCTGTGCAAAGCACAAAGAGAGAAATATTTTAATTTTTACAGATATGAAAGACTTGCTACACTTAGTGACTATTTTTACATAAGTAAAAATTCCATTTTGTGGGCCATAGTCATAAGTGACAAAATTTCTCTGTGTAAAACAGAAAAAAAATTTAAAATATCTTTGAAACAACGCAGCATAATGGAAGCTGAGTTTGTGGGGATGACAGAAAATTTAAAAGGAAATAGTAGTGCTAGGAGGAAACTTTATTTTATAACTCACCACAACATTTACCATTTTTTTCTCTAGTACAGGCCTCTAAAATACTTAGCTTTTGTAATTGCACATATGTCAAGCCTTAAAAATTAGGAGAGGAAGGGATAGAGACATAGGCAGAGACATTCATCCCAACCAGCTTTAGATTGCTGTATCTGAGTTAGTTAGTTATCTTGGTGTTTGATGCAGATATGTTTTCTTCATAAATCTGTCTGCAGTGTAATAATATTATTAAAGTTAGGTACCTTAGATTTGAATTCATTCTAAAGCATTTGAAGATGTCTTAATTAGGTGACCCTAACTGAATACAAAAGCAGTTATTTCTTTCCATTTATGGCAAGTGAGCCCATGAAATCTAATTTTGGTAAATGCTAGGAAGAGATTTTCTTATGTAGTCCTTCATGTCTCAGTGCAAAGTTCAAAGTAGATACTGTACTGGAGAGTGAAATTAGAACAATAAGAAATCACACAAATGGATAAAATATATTTGGCTTCAAAATACAAGTAAATGCCATCTCAGAACTTTTACATGAATGAAGCCTGTTCTGTTACTCAACAGAATAAAAATTTTAAGTAAGATGATGGACAAAATTATTTCTGAAAGTTTCTTCTGCCTGAGAAAGTCTATTACATGTTTTTTAATGAGTTTTATACCTTGCAGAATAATTGATGATGCCTATTGCAAATATATGAATTAACAATAAAAGCTCAAAGTGGATTAACTATCAACATATAGCAATGGCTTAGAAATAATCAGAAGATCCATCAACTAAAAAAGGTTCATAACATTTTCTCAGGCTTCACAGTCCTTTGACAAGCTGCTGAAGGTTTCTGATCTATGACGGGTCTGCAAGACAAACTCTGGGCAGCTGTGCCAGGAGAAACAAATCAACAGAGTTTATGTGGTGAAAACTCTGGGAAGACTGGTTCTGGCAAGGGTGGGCTGAGTAATAGGTGTTTCAAGGAACAGAAGCCAATGATGTCTGAAAAAAGGAGGAGAGACTATAGTAGGGCACATAATGGGAACACACATGTTTGGGTGAGAGTCACTGAATATGGTTTTAGACAGCTGAAGTATGCATGCCTGCTACTGAGCAAGAATTTCTTCCAGTATGCTGAGCAACAAATATTTTAGGGAATATTTTTACCTGATTTACCTTAGAATTAAATTAATTGCTCCCTGTACTTTACTGTAAAGCAGGTCTGGCATGAGTAATTTGTGTATGTATGCCTTTCTTATACCTGTTTAATTTTGGCAACATTTTGGTCCAAGCCAACAGTTTCCTTGTTTACTGAAGTATGAAGAAAGAATTTCTATGAGCATAACAAGACCAAGAAGAAATCTTTGAAGTAAACTTTACCCATATTTGATTTAGCAAGTCTTGTACATCAAAGAACATAACGTCCTCAGAAGATGTCCTTCAAAAAAATTTATAGAGTACATAAATTTCACATATCAGCATGGCTAATGTCCAGCAGTTTTCTGATACTATTTTCAAAAACTTGGTGTGTACAGACTTCATTGTCCTCCAGATCTTGTTTCTTTCACTAACTTTTACCTCTTCAAATAACATAAATAGTTGTCCTTTGTCCAATTCCTTGGATACTTGGCCTGCTTGAAGATTTGTCTCTCTTTACATTCATCTTTCCATGTCCTTCTGGATTTGTGCTGACAGATGAATTACTTGCTTCAGTATTTAATGAAATTGTGAACTATATCAATCATAGTGTATAGTTCCCTTGTGTTCTTAGAGCTTTAGGTCATTCATGTACAGTAGCTATTTAATTGTAAATTTCCCATTAATCTTAGCCCCACTCCAGAGTACTTTCAATTTTTACAGAGAGGAGAGAGTTAAACACTAAGTGTTACACACACACACACACAAAAAAAAGAATGTAAAATATTCTAAACAACTATTTTAATAAGCTTTTCAGTTAGACTGATTACTTTTAGTGATTGTGTTGTTGTTCAAAAAGTACTTTGTTAAGTATATGAAAATAAGGAAGCATCTAGGATTTCTAGAATAAAATTCAGAAATGGTTGAGAATGGATTGGGGAAAGGCTTTGGGCTGTTGGTGGATGTGAGATTCCACATGAGACAGCAGTGTGTGTTTGTAGCCTAGAAAGCCAAACATGTCCTGGGCTGCATAAAAGGAGAGCAGCCAGCAGAGCAAGGGAGGTGGAACTCATGTCCAACTCAAATTCTCAGCTCAAAAAAGATGTGGACCTGTTGGAGCATGTAAAGAGGAGAGCAATGATATGATTAGAAGGCTGGAACACCTCTTTTATGAAGACAGAGTGAGAGTTGGAACTATTTAGCCTGGATAGGAGAAGGATCCAGGGAGACACAGTAGCAGCTTTCTAGTACCTAAGGGGGCCTATAAAAAAGCTAGAGAGATTTCTAAGGGATGTCTCAGAGAGTAGGAAAGAGCAGCAAAACAGTACAGTTGGAATGTCCTCTTTCTTGTAAATTTCTTCAGTAAGTTTGAAGCAACATAAGACTTTTCGTTAAAAACTACCACTCTGAAGTTAATTGAGTCAGACACAGAAAAAAAGAATGATGAATGCCTTTTTACTGAAGAAGATATTTACTGAATGCCTATTTCCTGAAGAAGAAATGGAAGAACTCTTTGTCCTACTCTTCAGTCACCAAAAATCTGTTGTAGCATCACAGGAGCCTCATGCTAGAAACAGCTGTCTTCCAAAAGATGTGACTGACCCAGCATTTTAAAGTCAGCAAGTCTTCATTGATCCCAAGTGAAATACACAGACTTATGAAAGAGGAGATTTTTCAGATGGCAACCATTTCACCCGGAAAATGGTGAAAAATCTAGCAAACTGTAGTGCATATGACAACTGCTCAGAATATTATTTTTACTATGAATGTCTATGTAGAAGATTAGTCAAACTACTTTTAGTTTTCCAAGGAGTTTTCCTCTTCAAACCTCTGTATGAAAAGCATGAAACAAACTGTTAATGACATATCTACGACAGGATCTTAAGGCTCTTCGCCAGACTCCAAAATTCAACTGACAAAGCTACTCGTCCTTCTGTGCAGACAGTACTGTGAACTATGAAGGATCAGATGAGAGTTTGCTGTGTGTTGAAAATGGGCCATTTCTTTTTCCTGATATAAAAATTATGTATCATGTTTAAAGTATATTTAACATATAAAAGGGGATTCAGTTATGTAATAAGAAAATAATGAATCTGTTGATACTTTCAAGCCAGTTTCCATGATGGAGGAAGGGAAACAGCTATATAGAGGTTGTTAGTCACTATTCTTGTATATAGAAGTAGTGGAATACTTTAGATTTAAATAATCTTGCTAAACTCAGGTATCTATAACATAGATATGTAGAGCTAGACTGGACCCTTAAGGGGATATGTTCAAGATTAATGAACAAAATAGATATCCACAGTGGGCAGTTCATATATTCTAATTTAGAACACTACTCAGGCTGAACACTGCTCCAAAAATGCCTGATTTTTCTCCACTAATTACAAAAATAAATAACACCTAGAAATATGTACTAAGTCTGGGTTATTTTTTAAAAAGACAGAATGTTCCCAATCTTCAGTTAAAAATTTTTCTTCAGGATAAAGAAATCCATAGTTCATAAATGAGGTTCCACTTTACTGTCAGTAACTAAGGGATAAAAAAAAATTAAAAATGACCATTCAAACTCATTGGTTAGAAAGAAATTCAATACATTTAATTTTAGATAGCAATTAAAGCAGAAGTAACTATGGCTAATTAAAGTATGCACGAAGGGAACCGCATACTAAACTTTACAGTAACTCTATCCAGCTTACATTTTGATCTTTTAATCATACACTGAGGTATTTTTCAGAATAATTAAAACACAACATCACACTTGCTCTTCAGCCAGAACAGATTTTATTATGGCAGTCCAGGAAGCTAGCTAGAAAGACCTAGACTAATTCTATTAATATTCATAATTTACATTCTTACTTTCTCTTACTATTCATAGTCTTTTTTAAAAATTTCCTGTTTTTCCTGTTAGGATAGCCAGTAAATAATCTCTCTGTAGTTTATTGAGCAAATGCTTTTCAGTTTCAGCTGAGGTATTACTTTCATTTTCTTATGACTGGATTGAAATTTTTGCATACACGTCATTTCGTAGGAGCAAGGAAATATTATTTCTTCCCATTCTTGTTATTTGACATAATGTCAGAGGCTACCACAAAAATAAATAATGGCCATCTATCATCAACCTTGTTTCTGAACTACTTATTCCACGTTCATCTAAAGACAGTCCTGCCACAGAAATACTCTCCTTGTTACTGTTCAGAGGCTGCCTATGTAAACAAACAGTTTTTCTTTGATTTTATAGTTCATGTAGAGCAAAACTGCAAAATTCCTGTGGAGAGGAATTGATAGGCTTGCCTCTGACGAATAGCATGCATCTAGCAGCATCTCTCTGTCTGTTAGCCAGGTTAACTGTGTATGTTTAACTATCTATCTTTAAGACGTCTTTCTGGGTGACTTTTCATAAATATTCCACCCTTTCCCATACCTAGATTTGACTCATCCTAGATAGCACCAGCTGAATGGATTTATATACCAGAAGATTTCATCTAAAGTGAGTAATACTCTCAGAAGTTGTCCCTGAACCATTTAAGTCCTTTATAAATGTGAACAGGATTTATGCTCTTGTGAACTGCTGCTTTATTTAGGTACAGTGTCAGAATCCATATAATCTGAGTCACTGCAATTGTAGTTGGATGATGGCTCTTGGCATTGCATGAAAAAAAAAATCTAGCTTTGCTTGGAAAATTAAGGTTCCAAATATCTGATGTTTTGGAGAAAAGTCAAGATTCTTTCTTTTGTAAAATAGCCCTTGTTGTAGCTGGAATTAAAGAAAATGTTTATTAAGCTCCAGACATATGGCATAGATTAGAAAACTACTAGGAGGGAACTCCAATTGGTAGGTTAATATTCTAGCATGATAGATTAATCAATGTAAACCACATAGCTCAGTTGAAACTGCTGTTCCAAATTGCCAATTTCATCTTCATCCAGCAGAGAAAATGCCAACCTTTCTCTCTGCAGTAAAATCTTCTTGTTATAACAATGAAGCAACTCCAGGGTTACTGTTATTGTGAAACATCTGGTAACTACAAGCTGTAGCTCCTGTGAGATAGTCACATACCTGTAAAATTAGAAGAACTTACTGAACTTAGTTGTATTTCATGTTTTGTAATGCCCCTGAGTGTGGTAGGCTCATAATTCCGTAATCACTTTACCTCTGCACCAGAAATGAAACCACAGATGTTACATTTTGCTATAATGGCCACCGCTTAACATAAATAAATGATCAGAATAACAGTATTGTTCATATATAAAATATGCACGCCATATTAAATATCATGGGACTAAAAGTTGCTGGGAACACACTAAAATAGGTGCAGAAGGCCTCATTATGGACATCATTAAAAATAGATCAGGAGATAGAAAAGTAATTGTGAAATTTGTTCTTTTTTTAATGTGGTTTTTTTTTTTTTCTGTTAGAACATTTTCTTCTCAAAACAATAATGTGGTTTGGAACAACTTTGTATCTGTTGGAAGAGTCTTTTGGATCTTTTGGATGTGACTTTCTTTAGCAACTCAGAAAAAAGAAAGTAAAAAAGATTGTGTTTTGATAATACAGCTAAAAAGAACATGGGTGCCTAACTAAAACAGATTCACCTAAATAAAATGAAAAAAAAAAAAAAGAGGGAAATAATTTTTTATATATTTTGATTTTCTTTTGTTTTTCCATTACTTTTAAAAAAAACTAAAAATGAAAAAAATATTTATTTTGACAAAACCATCTCATCAGATTGAAAAAAAATCCCAAAAGAATAAAAATAGCCACTTTTGATCACTGACCACTATGTACCTTTTCATCTGATCTAAAGAACTTCTAAAAAAAGAATTGAGTCATGGAATATCAGATTTTGCAAAGAAATAAACTGGTGCTGCAAAGATAAATAATAACTCACTTATTAGGAAAAATGTATTTTATAGATACTTATCACTTTATACTAACAATAAGAAAGTTGGAATTATTTGTTTCTTTAAAAAGATGCATGACTGCAAATGAAGAATAAATGACAATTTTGGATGTGATTGTAGAGGAATGACTGTCAATACTAAGGTATACAGAGGTATTCTTGGCAGGAAATGTTAAATATTTCAAGAGCAGTTTCCCCAGGGGTAGTTCTGCATCATCACTTACCACTTCTAACGCATATTTCAGAAAACACAAAATGTATCAAAAGGACTTACACCTTATTCTTTCAAAATCCATCATACTGAATCATATGATAACAGAATCAGATCTTTTTAAGCAATGTTGACAAAAATGGCACATTCTTATTTTTAAAAAAACAGCTAACATGAGTCTAATGTAATACCACCTCATGGCTTGGGCTGCTTTTCTTTATCCTGAAATTTGCAGAGACACTTCCCCTCTTCTAATGCTATAATTTTGATTTTATAACATTTAACAATCATTTCATACTTATGAACAAAAAGATAACCTATGGTGATTCAGACCTCTTAGTACAATGATGTTCATTCTCTAATGCACAGCCAATCAAACATTAGCACAGTGATTTATTTGTACTATTAAATAAAGTGGTTTATTGGCAGCAGTTGTGCACATGCCAGCAAGAAGCCTGGCACAACAGCACATGTGAATGGCAAATACACTCTAGGAACAAAATTAACTGTGCCTATACAATAGTCCTCAGTGCAGGGGATATTTTCACCAGCTAAAAAGCTTTGGAGATGAAATTTCAATGCATGATATGAGCCTTCAGAGAAAAAAAAACAAAGAAACAAAAAACCTCCAACAACATATTCCTCCCTCTCTACTATCAACCCCTCCCCCTAATCACACAAAAGCCCAAACCAAAACAAATTGACAAAGCCCCAAAAGGAAACCAAAACAGCAACAGTCCCCACTCCTTCAACTTTCTGTGTTGGTTTGGTAGGGACATTTCTAAAACTGCATTTGTAGTTCACAGTAGTGGCACTTTCAGCACACAGGAAAAGGAAAATTATTATTTCTACTTCCCTTGCCCTCCTTCTATACACACCTTGGAAACAAGTGTCTGTTTGTACTGTTGTGAAGGGAAGGCTACCATTAGCAAAATTTCCCCTGTATCTGTAAAGCCTGTTACTGCGCATTACTGAACTCAACAGAAGAAAACTTCATCAAGTAAGAACTTTACATTTCTTACAGAAATACACTATTTTTTTCTTTTTTTGTTTGTCTGGCAGAACAGTGTGAGAATGATGTATATATGGAAGTAATGGAGATTCATCTGGTGAGCTTAATGGGCAATATGTTACTTTTTGCAATAGTACTTTTATACCATATGCCACACTCAAGCACTGCATTCTCTTCAGGTGGAGGGTTTTGATAGTCCCATGTATCAGAAGTGTCAGGAACTCTCAAGTGCTTGTTGATCAATGACACTGCTCTACTAGTTTTTATTAAGGTGTTAAAGTGCAAATGAGATATCTTACCCTGCACAAATCTGGGGTAAATGTCTTCAGAAAATGCAAAGGATGAGAATATACATTTCTGGTGGGCAGGCACATGGCTGCATGGTGAGAACACAGCAAAACACAGTGTCCTCAGCTTTTACTGAGTTGCTAACTCTTGGTGGAACCAATGCTACCACAGAGAGCAAGCTCCTGTTCAACTATACAACCGCACAAATTTCAAGCTGTGGGATGTGTGGAGAGACATTCCTAAAGATGGAAAGTGACTGCAAGCAAGTCTGTGGGAGGTGTGACCAGATTCATGAACTGCTGTCCTTGGTGGCTGAGGGGCAGGATGAGGTGAGATTCTGAGGAATACATTGGAGCCATACCCTGATATCTACAATGCACAGAAGCCAACTCAGCATGACCACTGCAAAGGCAGGTCTTGAACCTAGTTTGTGCCAGGAGCAAGGCAACATACAAGGAATAAGGATGAGTGGTGGAATGCAGCAGTAAGAGAAACCCCTCCACATCCTCTAATTAAACCTCTGATATACATTTACAAATATGTACAAGGCCCTGGGTACCGAGCAAACCGTCTCAGAGGATGGAAAGACCAGCCCTACAATAAGACCAACAAACAAGTTGTGATCATTGGTGATTCCCTCCTGTGAGGAAAGGAAGTCAAGACAACATTTTGTAACACTGGGTTGGTTTTTGATTTTTTGTTTGTGTGTGGAGGGTTGGTATTCATTTTCTCATTTTTTATTTGCTCTTCAAATTTCCTGATATTCCTTCCTAGTATAACTATATACATACATTTTATGGCTACTATGATGTACAGTTTCTTTAAAGTTAAATGTAGCTGAGAGAAAAAAATGACTGAATATATTTTTCATTTTTCCTTTTTTAGTTTCATAACTAAAATCAACCAATCAAAGAATTTTAAAAAACCCCACAAAATCCCCAGCCCATCAACTTGCCAGGTTTAAGTCTGCTAGGTACATTTTACAACATAACAGCCACATTATAATGCTTCTGATTTTCTGCTACTGTTACTGCTTTTTTTTTTCTCACATACAGTTACCTATTTTAGCATGACTTATTAAAAACTCTATTAAAAATAGAATAGACGTACAACTCAAACAGATATTTTCCTAACTTCAGTGTATTCTACCTGAACCCATTGGATAGCTTTTTCTTTCTGAGCATTTTTAGCCATAGCATTCCTTTTTATTGTAGTGAATAATATCATATAATAAACACACAGTAATTGTTTACAATTTTCTGTCTACTTTCTATAACTTTGATAATAATTCTTGTGTAATCCTTGGCAAAACAATTGAAGTTCTTATTGCAGTTACTTGAGAGATTGCAGTGAAGACTCAAGAATCATGAATACAGGAATATAAATGCTGATAATGCCCAAAGGTCTTGTAGCTATTTTATGTGAATAGGCTTCCATTTCATATTCTGACTTCATGAAAGCATTAATATTCAGACTTGTGAATGACCAAATTTCAGAGTGCTAAGAGGTTTATTTCAAAGGCAAATTCCAACAACATAGTCTTTTACAGGAAATAATATGAATTTCTGCTTTACAGATTTGACAGCAGCCCTGTCCAGCCTGGTGTTCATCTGCTGCACTGTTTGGCCCATAGATTCAATCACAGACAAGAACTCAGCAGAAGCCAGACCTTTTGATTTGGTTACTTAAAATGTGATACATTAAGTTTGTTGCTGACAAGCAGCTTTTTCCAGGTGGACATACAATGGTCAGGATTTCCTAGAATCTTATAATGATACTGAATTCAGTATCTGCAAGGTAATGGTGAAGAAAAAACAAGAGCATTTTGTAAGCAAAATATTCCATTACTTGCTATCTGCAGGAAAAAACCTAAGAAACTTACACTTAAACAAAAATATGAAGGACCAAAAGATCAGTACATACTCTGGAGAGAAGAACTAAATTAATTGGTTTCTAAGATTTATTTTATTTTTCTTTAAAATCCTTATGAACAGAGAGAGCTTAGATTCCACACTGAATGTAGATAAAAAGATCAGAAATAAATTTAAGGTATCTACATCAATGATTTTATAAATTCTTTTCTTCATTTAAGCATTTTTCTACCAGAGTGATCAAATCTCATCACATTCAATGAGTCTTAATTTTATACAATACTGAAAAAATAAAATTGTATGAGCAACTCTTATAGCACATTAATGAAGAGAATATATGAGTATATTCTGCTCCTCCTACTTGGTGTGCAATTCCTTTCTTCACCAAAGCAGAAGGTACAGGAGATCCTCACAGTCCTGAACATTCTTGACAGCATTTCCATACACAGGCAATGTAAATTATAAGTAAAAAGAAAGTAAGTTTAGGGGAATATAATTAATAAAATTAAGGAGAAAACATAAAACGGAGGGTAACATGAAAATGTAGCTGAATAGAGACTGAGGAAAGACATACAAGAACACCAGAGTAGAACTGGTGATATAGAAAAAAGAAATTGAAAAATAGGAAAAAAAAAAATCCTGGAACCAACCCAACCTAGAAACATCAAGTACACAAGTAGGGTCTGATTTGAGAAATGCTTCGATTGTTTCTATAAGTCAAGTGAGATGGTTGAATTTTTAGAGTGATTTAGCATAACAATTTAGGGTTTATTTCTTCATTACATTTCTACTTCAATAAGTGGAAACTCAAGTATTTCAAACACTTTTATCTTATTATAAAGGAGGGATATGAAAACCTGTTCTTTCAGACCTGTTTTTACAGATTAGAATACAATTAGCTTGTTTTTCCCTAGTACCTCTGTTAACTAAATGTATTACGTTATCAATTTTTCCTTCTCAGTTTCCTCTTGCTCTATTTTATTCAGATGACCAAACTGAAAAATCTCAAAACTTTTCTTTACTTCTCCTTATTCTCATGAAAATTGGTCCAGAACTTCTTAATTTTCTTGCTTTGGTCTTATATTGAAATTTTCGCCATATGTTAACTATAACTTCAGTTAAAAATTAGAATCTTTCACACATTAGGCTACAACATTTCTTATTTTAAAAAGCACAATGAGAAAAACCCATATAATGTTATTGACTCTCTTTTAAGGTAGATGCACCAGGCAGACATGAAAAATTGCTTTCAGGAACTTCCCATATCCAGTACTTACATAGGGATCTTAAATAAAAAGGCCATAGTGAAGATTTAGGGGCATTTCTGATGTCCCAAACATCTTCACAGACTTGACAAATATGAAATAGGTTTAAGGAAATCACACACATTTCTGAAGGAATAATTGAATAGCAGCTGGGGTAGATTACAGCACCTTTCAAAACACGTATATCTGTGGGAATTTAGGTGAATCCAAGGAATCTAGAGAGCTACTACAGATTGGATGCTCAACTCTTCAGAAATTAAGCAAATCAGATTTATTATGTTCTTTTGGGCATCAGTAATGATACCTTGACAGGTGGACCAAATCTAAGTTACCATTATAGCAAATAGAAATCTGAGATTTGTTTCACTGATGCCACTTAGCACCTTTAGAATATCTTAATTGACTTCAAGTTTCTACAGCAGTAAAATTGAGATGGCTTGCAGGTTTTGTGTCATCTTTCTCAGTCGCTTACAGATATGTCTGTCATCCCAGGGCGCTTCAATAACATTTCACACTGATCCACATATTCCACGTTTCCGGCATTTTACAGGCTACAAAATATATTTGATATCTGAAGATTATGTCATGACCTTTTTGAAACCACTTTTGACAATTTTTGAGGCAACTTTAAAAACCACCCTGACAGCCTTTGATGAGTCATTTTTTTAATAGATTTCATTACAGTATTCTTTTTTGCCTCATTTTCCATCAGAAGACAATGACCTAGCTAATTGCCTCTAGCCCAGTGATAAACATCATAATAAAGGCACATCTGCAAAGATTGTAATGGTTTATTACAAGCACTACAATGTAAATTACATGCATTCTAATAAGTCCCATATTATTTACATAATGTGTTTAAAGCCTTACCTTATTGGTAAGCAATATGAAGTTAAAGAATGCTGAAAACTCTTATCCTGCACTTATACATGCTGGTTTTGGCTATTTCAGCCACTTAACTAATACAAAACCTCACTGATGTGTTCGGCAGGGAAAAGTGAGGTAGGCAGAACAGTTGCCTCATAGATTCACCTGTAGCACCCAAGCAAAAAGAGTAGGGCAGGGCTGGTGATAACCAAGGTCAGCTGAGAATCCTGTCATCACTGGGCAGTGTGTTGGTGAAAAGGCAGGTCAGGCTCTGTTGTCATCTTATTGCAAAAGTTCCATGCTTTCTCAGTGATTGCTTATGGGCAGTTCCTCACAGCAGTGACTCCTTCTTCACAGCCAAAAAAACCCAGCTCTCTCTTCACAGCACAACAAACAAATTGCAGTTCTCTTCACAATCAGCTAACCCACTCTTTTGTGCACTCTTCTTATTGGATACAGCTGTGGCTTATTAAGGGCAGGCCTTTTCCTACTCTTTGGTGATTAGTTCAGCTGCAACTCCTCAGGTGTGAAACTACCTTTTGCACTATATTTTCTTACATTCTGTCCATTCACAAGGCTCAACCAGGTCTTAGGTCTGGTAAGACATATCTACAGGACAGAATGTTCCAGGCAAGGAGTCAGTTTGTGGTCCTTACCTTAAAGAGTCAGTGGGTAAAAATCCAGGTGTGATTTCTCATGGCTCCTCTTCCAGCAGTGTGGTTTAGTTGTACCATACCAGAGATGACTTTGAATGCCATTACAGAATATTATGGACTGCTGCTGGAAAGCAGCTCTGCACAGAAGAACCTACAGTGTGTTGTAGTAGCCAAGAATGCAAATGATATCCTGGGGGGTGTTGGGAAGAGCATTGCTAGCAGGTCAAGGAAAGTGATTCCACCCCTCTACTCAGCCCTGGTGAGGTCACATTTGGAGCCCGTGTCCAGTTCTGGGCTCCTTAGTACAGACATGGAGCTCCTGGAACAAGTCCAGTGGAGGGCAATGAAGTTGATTAAGGGTCTGGAGCATCTCTCTCTAATGAGTAGAGAACGAGAGAGTTGGAACTGTTCAGCCTCAAGAAGCGATGACTGAGAGGGGACAATGTCTATCAGTATCTGAAAGGAGGAAGTCCAGAGGATGGAGCCAGGCTCTTTGTGGAAGTGCCAAGCAGTAGGATAAAAGTCAATTGGCAGAAAATTATGTCCAGGAAGTTACACCTGAGGATGAGGAAGAACTTTTTTACTGTCCATGTGACCACACACTGGAACAGATTTTCCAGAGAGGTTGTGTAGTCTCCTTCACAGGAGGCAGTTGAGAACCATTTGGACACAATCCTATGCCATGTGCTCTAGGTTGACCTGCTTGAGCAGGGAGGTTGGACCAGATGACCCACTGTGTTTCCTTCCAACCTGACCCATAGTGTGATTTTGTGATTTAGATCAGAAGATTTTTTATTCTAATATTGACACAGAAAAATCATCATTTTATAAATTATCATATCTGAACATTTTAACTTTTAAATCCCATCCTTTTTGCCCCTGATTACATTAATAATACAGATAAAATATTTCTCTATGGTCACAATGGGTGGATGGCTGTGAGGGAGAGAAAGAATACTATAGATTCCCTGTTTCTTTGTTTATACTGGCAGAGTACGCTGCAATACCTCCATATCTTGTACACAAAATAACCTTTTTCTGAAATAAGGGCCTAGGAGGAAAAAGGAGAAGAGATGAAAGAAGGTTTGACACGTGCATGGTTTAGGAACAGTTTCAGTTTATATGTACATTGATGCAAAGGTCTTATACCCTCAATTAATAATTACATACAGTCTAGGCTTACAGTCCATAGTGATTGACAGTTTTGGCTGCAGTTATTTGCCTTCTGTTTTGTTTCTCTCTCCTCTCTCTTTTTTTTTTTTTTTTTTACTTTTTTTTCCCTTTGTTTCCTTCATCCATTCCAGATCTTCTTCCACCTTCAGGGTTATTTTCTTTCTCCTCCAGTGCTTGAAACACTCTTTCTAAGATGGTGACCACTTAAGTCTCCCTCACTTGTTTCAAATATATTATCCAAAAGTCATTTGACATGATGTAAAGAAAATTATGCAAGATTATTTTATTGTCCACAGGATAAGCGGATTAATATATTTACATGGTCTTTTCCTTATGAGGAGAAGCACTGTGTCTTACTCTGGAATTGAATATTCTTTTCTTAGTTTTAGTACAGAGATGTCTCTGAAATTTAGAACTTTTGTCTTCAGAGTACAGATAACCTGTTGTGGATGAGATGTTTCTGTAACAGTTGTGAGGTATGTAACCAATATAATTGCTGTTGTAGCAATAATTTTTTGATGAATGCTTTTACTGTGTGTATGTAATGAATAATAGATTATATCTTAATAAGGTCTCAATATAATGCATATTTATATATATACACCAACTATATATGGCTTAGCCTTGTGATGGTATAAACCACAGTATTCCCAGATTAAACTCCTGTTGAACACAGATAAATATTTGTATTTATGTTTAATCTATACTCCTAATTTCTGAGAATGGCATCTCACATTTTCACATCAGTTCCTGCTTATTAACATGTCAGCTGCAGAAAAACTGTGTCAGAAAATATAATACTACAAAAAATCTAGTTAAAATTGCAAAATTCAAGAAGTTCAGGATGATCAAACATATACACGGATCAATCTTATTTAAAGATGCCAGAAAAATGAATCTCTCTCTGCCATTAATCTTAAGCCCTTAGCAAGATATGATTATGTTTTTTCTTGTATGAGTATTCCTGGATATTTAAAGATGGATACAGTAGATTATAGAAACTCTCTTACTGAAAAGCAGTACAATTATGTCACAAGGGATCTCTGTTATAACATGCTCCACTCTTCTCATTCACAACGTCAATATTCTTTTAATTTTTAGAAGTTTCAATGTTTGTCTAGGACTGTAGTCCTGCCTTAACTAAAGGCAATTTTTTTTACCTCTGTTCTAACATAGTTTCAGACAACTGAAACTGTGTTCCTTTCTAGAGACATTTACAATCAGGGCTATAAAGTACCTACCCTAACCTGGAATATCTGGCTATGATAGTAACACAGTCTCTTAAAACATTAAAAAAAAAAAGGAGAGAAAATACACTTGAGTGTCAAATTGTTGATAGAGTTATGGGTTTTTGGATGTTTTGTTTTTGGTTTTATATACTTTCCTTAGTAAAACATATCAGCAAAACTACATTATAATAAAGAAGGAATTAATTGCATGACATGTAGCTGTTAGTTTTAATTGAAA
This sequence comes from Fringilla coelebs, assembly GCF_963513975.1. NCBI lineage: Eukaryota > Metazoa > Chordata > Aves > Passeriformes > Fringillidae > Fringilla > Fringilla coelebs. The sequence continues at coordinate 54,721,328 of NC_140029.1, forward strand.
TAAATACCCAGCAGTAGAACATACCTACGAATCAGCTACCATATCATAAAATCACCATGGTATTTATTTTTTTTTTGTGCTTACATGCACTAATATTCCTAATCCTACTTCAATATTTCATAGGGCTAAAATATCCACTGACTTGGACAGAAACAATGTCAGGTTTCCACATACATCTTCTGTGGCTAAAATGCAAAACACTCAGACAGAATTCTCTGTGAGTATGACTTATATAGAGGTTATTCTTTCAATATTGCAGAGTCCTTCAAACATCAGTGTTGGGTAAGTTGAGCAGCATTCTCATTTCACCCAGACACAGAAAAAAATATTAATATTATAAAGAAGGTGACTAATAACAATTTACTGTACATCATTCCTAATACATTTCACAGTTTTAACCTTGAGATATGACACTTGATGCACTGTCAGATGCCGCAATGAGGAAAAGGATTCCTCACAGCAAGCCTCAGGCTACTTATTGGTAATTGGTTTCATGAGCACTTAAAAGTGTTGAAATGAAAGTGATGAAATAATTTTTTCCTATTTATATTTGAAATGTCTATCTCACAAACAATATTGATCTACTAGGCGGAATTCAGTCATGTCAAGTGATCATATTCTAAACTCCTATGCACAAAATCTTACTTATGGGCAAAGGAGAAACATACCCTGTGTGCAGCTAAAGCCAAAAATTTATTGTTAATATTACTGAAATCTGAAGAATCTCATAACAATTAGTTCGGATCTAGTCAGAAAAAGAAAGAGAATTGCAGGTAAAATTATTAGATACACATATTATTTTCTACCCCTTTCCCAGTGTTATGCTTTCCTTTCCACTGCCTCGCAAGGTCATAAAATTAGTGGCTAGCTTGGTGATAGTGGGTATTGTGAAGTCATCAGCACTTGGAGCTTTTGTCAAAAGAAACATGACAGTTGTATTAGTGTTTTTTCCTTCCTCACTTCAGCATACATTTGGGGTCTTTCAGAGTCTTTGCTAGCACATTTTACTTCTCTCTTTTTCTTCATTGGCCTACATCTCAATATTACAAATGAACTTATCAAATATGGTGCCATGGGCTTTTTTCTACCTGTTCCACCTAAAACCAGTTTTGTCCATCTTCAAGTTTTTATTTTTGTAATTGACCATGGATTAGTTGTTTTTATCTCTACTGCCAACCACGTGCAACCCTTATGCCTTATCCTTGCACACTTGTATGGTTATATCATTGTCCTTTATGCTGCTTCCTTTGTTTTTCAAGGCCTCTGCTGTCCTATCAGGCCTGTACTTCTCTACATTTCACCATTATGTTGGAATCAATATCTCATTCTTCACAAAATAATTACTTGTTATTACTCTGTATATAAAAGTATGGTTGTACCATGCACAGATTAAAATTACCTTTTATGTGCTTTTTTAAGGACTTTTTTTTTCTTTCTTAATATTACAATGACAAAGACATTGATGAGGCATTCTCTGTTAATTTGTCAGTCCTTTGAATGATGCTCTTCAATTTGACTATATCAGTTCTCTAATATGTTTATTTCTGTTATTGTTTTATTAAGTTCTGTATACATTATTTATTTTGACAGTTTAATATTATTTCCTCTTTCTTCTTTTGAGATGAAATATAAAAGTAATGTAGAGAATCTTTTAGTCAAAATAAATATCCTTCAAGGCTATAATCAATGGACTCCTTGTTTATAATGAGATACCCATATACTCTTATATCTGGATGCCCTCATCATTGTGCCTTGGACTATGGTCCAGTAGACTATGACTAAGATTCACTAATCAGTCATGTAAAGGCATAGAATGAAAATATTTCCCCAAAAGTCTTTATTGCCTACCACTTTATCCTTCTTCCAGATTTTCATTTTACTGTATTAGGTTACTGTATTAAACAAGTAAGCATAGATTTTAATGATATGTGATGTACTAAAAGCTAGGTGAAATTGAAAACAAGACAGATTCATAATCCAAATTTAATTTTTTTACAAACTAGGAGCAGAAACTATTATATTCACATTTTCTTGATGAAGAGGAAGCAGTGCATTAGAAGAACTTGGGATGCCGTGGTGTACATATTAACTTTGTCAGCCTAATGAAGTTAATTTGCCTTATACGTCACCTTCCTTATTCTTCTTAATCTGCAAAAATAGCAATAATTTTCACTAACATAGGAAGCTGAATATTGTATAAGCTATTCTCAAAGAAGAAAAAGCTTGACTATGCTACTACTTACACGAAAACAGAATCTATTTGTTTACTCTCTAAATAATTTATGCACCTGTGTCTGTGCATGGTACACTTGAAAGCACTTTTTACTTCTCTTTAGCAGGCAAAGTATAATTTCAAACAGAGCAGAATATTTGACATTACAATTCCTTTGTCTTTTTTAAAATGTATTCATTTTTAAAGTTAAGAAACCTCACTCAAAGCCCAAGAGCTGAAAAAAATTATTTTCCAGTTGTTCTTTATATAACTCACATTATCATTTAGATGCTGATTGCTTAGCTACATCGATTTTCTTTCTCAGAACATCATGAGATTCAGCTGGTTTTATTACTCTACAGGTGATGATGTTGCAGGGTTTCTATTTTAATCTTATCAATAAAACAGTGTTATAAAGATAAAATGTGCAAAATACTATTTATATTTTTTATTCAGATATATAAATTTATGAGACTATTAATAAATTAGAAGTTTTAAGAAGCTGTAATAAATCCACGTATTTTCACATGTATATTTAATGATCATATTTTATGCAAAAATATAAAAATAGAATTAATCTGTTTAGACCAATATAATTATGGTGGTTTTTTTTTTTTTTTTACTGCATAGAAAATCAGGAAGAATTAGAAGTTTTATGATTTTATGCAGATCTCAAGTAGACAGAACTGTCTCTTTAAAGTCATTCTCTTTTTCTCAATTGGCATCATACTAAATCCCAGCTTTCCTGATGCAGATATATTGGTATGCCCATTTTAAAGCAAAAATGGATTAATGCATTAGAAAATAGTTCTGTTCCTTTTAAGGCTACTAAGAAGCCCAACTGTGGAAGATCAGCAGATGACACAACACAAACAGATGGTTAGAACATGAAGCAGTAAGTACCCTTTGGTTAAACGCTTGTCTGCTTATTCCTATACTTAGATGAAGATAGTATCATGACACTAACTCTAGAAGACTTAAAAGATCAAAGATATGTTTGAATTACAGTGAAAATAGACACATCATCTGAAATGTAAAGTTACTTTAAGAATGAAATTCCAATTTATCAAGTTATTTAGTAATAGTCTGTTCTTGTAAAAAATTTACTACACCCTTTTATATAAATGCTTGCAGCTGTTGAATATTTCATCTATATACTGACTGTGAATAGGCTCAGAACATATAGCAACTTAACTTAAACTTTACAAAATCAAAAGATGTTCATAAGACAAAAGAACAGATGAAAAATACCAGAAAATAACACTGCTTTTTCTCACATGAGCCTCGTGATCTTGCTGAGAAGGCTAAATCAAGCACATGTGAGGCACAGATTGAATTATAAAGAAATATAGTTCTGCTACTAGAAAGGCTCTGGGACACATTTATTCTGGGATATATTATAGAGAGTAAATTGTCTCCCTAGAAGTTCTAGAAATGAAACGTGCTCTAAAACCTTTGTAATCAAAACTGTTTTAAGCTAAGCTGTTTTAATCTAAAACTGTGCTATTTTGTTGCCTAAGGCTATCTTGAACTGTTCTTAAATTACTTCTTTTTAATTGGTCAAAGTAGTTGGTGTCATTTTCTAAATGGCAGGATCTAGGCAAAAATAATGCTTTTGATTCACTGTTTATCTTCATGATAATGGGCAGACATTAATAAGAAAGACTGTTACTTGTATTCAAAAAATGTTTGTTTTCATTTTTATTCCTTGCAGGAAGATAAATCCAATATTTAAACAGTTGTACTCGTCTTATGGCTTTTATTTGCTCTGGGGACCAGAAAACGAGGTTGTAATTTCCCTTTGACTATTATCAACCATTAAGGTCCTTCTGTTTTGCAATATTTGCAGGTAGAAATGAAATTTGTCATGTTTGTTTGGGTTTTTGTTTGGTATTTTTTCCCCCTTGCAGCTTGATATTTTGCAAAATATTTATAAAGCTTCCTGTGTTTCGAGCCTGTTCACATGACCTGTAAAAGTCAATAAAGTACTCAACAGGAAATTAACTCACAGATAATTCCATTAAAATAAGCATTGCATTTGAGACTAAAATCTGAAAAAGTCAGACTGACTCATGGAAACCATAATCTTGATGAGAAAAATCCCACAAATTATTTTCAGAAATCTAAAAGTCAAATGTGCAGATTTGATCCAGTCACTCTAGACTTTTAGCAGTCAAGAGAAGGAGGAATCTCCACAGAACTGCCTCTCATTTAAGAAATGTGAATCTGTTGGCTATAAAGCTCTCAGGGACTATAAAGCAAAGTTAGACCTATAATTTCTATAGTCTAAAATTGAGCCAAATTTTGTTTATTCATGGTGTTAAATTATTTCACAACTATAAGCAATGACTATGAAAGATGAAGTTAGGATTCCATCATCAAAACACAAAATTTGAGAGCTGGAACACAAGATAAGGCCTGTATTTTATTCCACATTGGACTTCTTCAGCATGATTTAGGAAGGAAACATCTTGAGGATAAAGGCATATGTTTTAGGGATGACAAGGTGCATGGTTTGTTAAAAGCTTGATATTTCAAGTGACTTTTCCTTTCTAAATCTGAAAATCACTGATCTGCTATACAGCTTTTTAAGTTCAACAACTTTTTTTTTTTTTTAGTAAAACTTGTGTGTCTTCATCAAACAGAATCACAGTAAATCAGATCAGTGTTCATGAAAAGATTTGTGACCTTAGAAAAAGGGCATGTAGTTTATACTGGGATGAGCACCCATGCTACTTTCTACTGTGTGTTCAAGAGAATGTGCAAAAAGTCACTAAAACAGATGCCTGTATTACAGCAAGATATCACATGCTTTACAAATGAGAATGCTTTTGGGAATGCCCTTGTCAGTAGATGTAAACATAAATATTATACTTAATATTTGGGGGTTTTTCCTTAAGGGATGTTGTTTTTCATAAATCACACACTGTACTATCATGTGTTTGATCAAAATTAGCTGAACTGTGAGCACAAGAAAGAGATTAAAAAATGTAAAAATTATGTGAGTGTGAAAATTCAAAAGTGATGAAAGTGTTTCATTAGTGTCAACTAATGAGATACCTATTTTGGCTTCCTTGGATATTGTGTTTTTAATTAAGTGCTAAGGTTTTGCCTTACAGTAGAAAGTTATTTTCTTATTAAGAAATAGGTGTACTATGACCTCACTCATTACAGGGTTGCACAAAGAACAACCCTGTAATGCAACCCTAAATTGTAGACTCTTTCTTAAAAGAAGAATTAGAATAATTATTATTCCTCATAATGTCTGATATCTGCCATAAACAGAGTTCAAGAAACTGGGTGCCATCAAGTAATGTTGCACTGAAGTGAGATTTCTGAGCAAAACAAGTAGCAAAGCAGTTCTGTGAAAACTAGTTTGTTAAAATTCAAAATGCAGCTTTCTTTGCCAATTTTATAATTGATTACATAAATAATATATACTATGTGTTATTTTTATTATCATTATTTGTATTAGTATTATTGTTATTATTACTACTATTGCTATTATTAATATTACTATTATTATTATATGAATTCTTTAGAGGGAAGTTGGAATCCCTTTTATGGACTCTTCAAATTTTTATAAATCTTTCATTTCAAAACTATTTGAAATCCATCTATTTTAAATAGATATAAATTTAGAGAAGGGTATCTGAATGCCTTCCAACAGACCTGTAAAATTCAGAAAATGTTTACATGACGGTCATAATTCAAACCTCAATAATATTTTTCAGATTACGTTTCAATCTCCACATCAGAAAATTGAACCTACAGAGTTTTTGTCTAGTGCATTATTCCAGGAAGATGGTTTTTTGGGGGGTTTCTTGAGGGTTTGTATGTTTGTTTGTTTGTTTGTTGGTTTGTTTGTGTTTTTTTCTGAAAGATAGGTTAATTTTTAGCTCTTGCAATTCAAAAGGAAATATTCTGAGTCAAAGGTAAGTAGAAACCATGCTGTTTGAAACCATGCTGTTTGAAACAGCTAACAACAAGCAGCCTTGATTAAAAGAGAGTATTTAAACAAAGAATTATCATCTTTATTTTTTTCAGGTTTGTTTTAAATCACTGGCACATAGAACTTGTGTTCCAGTTAAATACAAGAGCCATAGAAATAGTGCTCAGAATTTTTCCTCCATTATTTTTCTTTTGCAGAAGTGGATTTACTTTTATTTCACACTGCAAGATACTTTGACCTTTATGCTTCTTAAAACCAAGGCTAAGAAATAATTTCCTTATAAACGATTGCTAAGAACCAGATTCAGGGTATCTACTTGCAGTTTGTATCTCCCCAGAACCTCTTTAACTAGCTACTTTCATTGTTACCAGTAGATTTTTTTAATATCTGTAGCAATCCTAAATATCTGCAGCCAATGTTTTCTCTCTACAGAGCTGACAGACTCATAGAGAGTTCTATCAAATCTGCTTTGTCTCTCAACTCTATCTACATGTTCATGTCAAAGGGACATGTATGTATGGACAGACAGATAAGCAAAGCCCTGTGCTCCTCTGACTGATCTCTTTGTAATATAAACCACAACGCTATAGATCAAAGATCTCTTCATAAAAACATATTTCATAAAAGGCATATATTTGGTTTGTGTGGCAATGATTTGTTTGGGTTTTTTTGTTTGTTTGTTTTTTGTTTTGTTTTTTGGGGTTTTTTTTTTGAGAGGGAGGGGTGGTACACTACAAGAACAACTTCTGTTAGCAGTTGCTTGAAGCTTCCACCATGCCAGCCAATGCCAGCTGGCTTCAAGATGGACCTGCTGCTGGCCAAGCTGAGCCCATCAGCAGCAGTGGCAGCAACAAAAGATTAAGAAGGGTGAAAAGTTACTGTGCAAGAGCATTTGCAGCTGGAGAGAAGAGTGAGAATATGAGAGAGCAATAACCCTGCAGACACCCAGAGCAGTGAAGAAGAGAGGGAAGAGGTGCTCCAGATACAGGAGCAGAGATTCCCCTGCAGTCTATAGTAAAGACCATGGTGAAGAAGGATGTTCACATACCACTGAGCTATACAGAACCCCTGTTGCTTTGGACAGTGTCCTATGAAATCAAACCAAAAAAAGAAACCTTACACGCAGACACACACACACACACACACACACACACAGAATTTATGGTTTAGGATTCTAGGGTCACACAAGGGAAATATTTATATATATGTTGTGTAAATGTGGACAGTTTTTTTTTCATAAAGGAACAGCACTGAACAGTATGAAACTGCCAATTCACTGAATGTCAAGCAATGTCCAGGAATTAGATCTTCACCCTGATTTTTTTTCCTTTTTTTAAAGAACTCTTATAAAACCCTAGTAAGAAAAATTTCATTGGTCTCTCAGAATATTCAGAAGACACATAAATATTCCTGGAGTTTAAGTTTACTTTCATAAAAGACTATCACAAAATATTGCTTTTTTTTTTTTTTAACTGTTCACATCTGAACAATAAAATATGGTGTCAATATTAAGTATTTAAAACAATTTTTCACTCTGCAAAGAGAAGGACTATATAACCTGAGATTGCCATGCAGCTGATTATATGCTATCTTCCCTGGTAGGTAGGAACACCTGGAATACCCACAGTCTAAAAAATAACTCCTTGGTAACTTCTTTTTCTGACATAGACAACTTTGATTATTACGGTTATCCTTTTGATCAATAGGTTCTTCCTCTAAAATGTTTTTCATACTGTACAAAATTATTACTGTCAGAATAGGAACTTATCCCAGAGCCATTATTACACAGCTTCAGGAACAGTGACTAGAGATCATATTGTTTACATAGGCATATGATATTATTGATTACTCAGTGGCTTTGGTGATGATTGAAGTTAGGGAAGTCAAAGCTGAATTATCAAATATTTCACCATGTTTTATGTGTGTGCAAAAAATCAGTATTTTCCTGCAGAATTGCTTCTAAATCTTAAAACGACACTTCTTCCCTGAGTCTGTCATGGCAGCATCATTACTAAGCTATTCCAGTATTTTATTTCAAGCATCTTATCTTCTTAATAACTTCTTTCTCTGCATGAGCACATAGTATAACTTAATAAGTTAAATGAAAAAAAAATTGCTGTCTTTAAGTACAATGTATGTTCCATATAAAGGTCTGGAAAAGGACCAATACTTGGGAATTATTTTGACTTGAAAAGATGTTACGTACTAGCAACATTAGAGTACAATACATGAATCAAATTGTTTAGATGTATTATCAATAGTCAGTTTACACTGAAACATTGTCTGGTTAATAAAGAACAGTACAGAAATAGGCCACAATATGTCTGTATTTATGGTGTTAAACTCAGTATCTCCCAAGACACTTGGACATCTAAACAATAATATAGTTACTGGAGACAATAATGTTTAAAGACTGGATTCATTTTGCCTAGCTCTTGCCCTACTTGGCATATTGTATGTATGCTATTACAGTGACAGAGGCTGCCAGGCAGCTTTTGGGAGTTTACATATTTCCTCCCTCCTCCATATCACTCCTCACCACCAAAAGAAAATTTTTGCTAAGATTTCTACTTTAAATAAAATTATTGATTTAATCTGGATAATTTGTTATAATTTTATTTCCAGATTTAAGATTATGATTAATTGAATCAGTAAAATTTTAAAATTTCTTTAACCTGGAATGTTATTCTCTTTAACCTGGAAAATATCTTCTGACGTTCAAAACAAAGACAGTTGTTCAGACCCTAAGCAGCAATTCAGTTTTCTGAATAATAAACACACCTGGGATAAGAGGTGACACTCTGCTTAAAATAATCTTTGGTGCTTAGCTGTATATGTTTGTACACTGGAGAGGTGTCTGTTATGAGGCAATTGGTACCTACTTTAAGTTTTGATTGTGATTCAGTGTTAGCCAACATTTTTATATGGGTTCAGATAAAGAACAAGAAAAGACTGTCTCTAGCAAATTATTAGGATAATTGATTTAAAGAGAAAATATTTAGACAAACATCTCCATGGTAGGAGAAGAGATTTAATTTTGACATTTTATCCAGTGTGCCATAACAGAAAAAAATAGTAGCAAAACTGCATCTACATTTCAAGGAAATAACAATAAAATCACAGTCTGGTCACCACAATAAAAACTATAAACTGTTAGCTTAAAGTGATGTTTTGAGATTGGGGTGTTTTAGCTAGTTAGCTAAATGTGCATGTTCATATATCCATGATTTTATGAATCACCTCTGGGAATTATGCCCACAAATAGCTTACATCAAGGTAAAATAAATTTATGACATGAGTTTCAACCTCAGCCACACTGTACTGGGATGTGAATTTCAGAACTGCAGGGTAAGGTAATAAGAGAAGAGCAATCTTCTGACTGGTAGACTGTTAATATTGCAAGTTAAAGCGTTTGAAGCTGAGGAGAATTTGGAGTCCATGTTACTGATGTGTTTCATCATTAAGTATTATTTAGTGAAAAGAAGAATTTAGATATGTTAGTAGCATCCCACTTCTATTCTCTAGTATATTTTTACAGAGACCTCACATTTTTGTATTCCTTTTATGCCTAGGGTCCATTTCAACTGGAGAGTCAGAAAGCATATTCATCCCTGATAATCCACATTCTGGTAGTTAACTTATTTCTTAGCCTGAGGAAACTGTTTTTTCAAACTACCTAGTCTGAAACCTGCCTAAAGCCTAGATATTTGACCTCCAGAGTAAATATTCTGCAGGTAATTAGGTTTAATGATCAAAAATCAGACAGCAACAATGCTTTTATTATGATCATATGTGAACTCACTGAGAGTAGTTCTGTTCATCAGTGACAGTAGTTCATTTATTAGATACTGGAATACTTGTTCTCTGCAAACCAAGGGGCTACAAGTGAGAGCAGTCAGGACAGATTATCTAGAAAGCTTTCAGGGAGTCAGTAGAGGAAAAGCTGCATGTTCAGTAACATAACTTCCTGTGTCCTGGATAATAGCACCAGAAAAAATAAGTCATAAGGCAGCAGAATAGGTTTAAAGAGATAACCTAGATTTTTCTGAATTTGTTTCCTGAACTCAGTTTATAAGTCTGTTTTAATTTGGATTAGGTTTTCAATGGCTATGACAAATTTCTTATGTAAATTTTTTATCTGATGTTTTTCAAAATCCAACACTGTAACACAAAATGTTTTTCATTCTATAATCAAGAAAGAATGTTGAGAGTTGATTTCCTTACAAAAAAGTATTTACATCATATGTAAATTAGAAAAAAAAATCAATAAATAATTTCAATTGAAAACTTAGTGGATTTCATTCTGGGCTTGCTGAAACTTCCTTCATGGCTTCCCCTAAAAAATTCTGTGTCAACAATGAGAGACAGTCGGGACTCTTGGTTTTTTGGTCTTTATGTTATTGCTTATTTTTTCTTATCAGAAGTTCTTCATGCTGTCTACACACTAGACTAAGCGTATGAAGAGAAGGCACCAAGAGCCACAAGACACACAGATTCAAGGTCTTTTAAAGCTGTTTTGTCTAATTAACTCTTAGAATATACTTTATTTTTACTGTTTTTCTAATAACTAATTATTTTTCTCTCTATGCAACATCTGCATTGGGGTTCTTTCTAACCAAGCACCCTGTCCTTCCAACACTGCAAAAAATGGAGTAGATGAAGAACAAGGAGATCAGACAATGCCTAAAATCTTTCATCTTGTTTCCTATCCACCCTCCATACGATAAACACAAAACTCCACGTTTATTACCCTGTAATAAACAATACTACTATCTATTTCACACACTCATAGATCGTAATTCATCCCAAAGTCTTGGAAGCTTTTTCCATGGATGAAGGTTCAAAGCAGTGTTCTCCGGAGGATCAGGACACTGCTGGATGGGCAGTGAAATATTCCCTGTGTTCTGGGTTCAAACGTGTTCCAACTTTAAAGTTCCAACTTTACTGCTATGAAGTTATTTTCTATCTCCCATTAAATGGGAATAAGAGATGTGAGTGATAAAAATATTTCTTTCTACATTTCCAGAATTTTAACAGTAGCATGCTAATGTCACTCTTTACAAGAAGGTAATCCAATTACCCCAAATATCTGCTTTTATACCTTGGTACAATTTATTATCTTTTGGATCTGTTTACAGTATGCCTTCTAAAGGGTGCTTGTGTCACTAGAGAGCAAAAGGTAGACTTGGTGATTAACCTTTCTCCACTCCATCTCAGTGAGGATGATTCTCTTTTCTTGCACCCAATAGTTTTCTTGCGTACCAGTCATTACTTATGACCAAAGAATGATGTTCAGATGCCATACGGTGTAATTGTTACAGGATGGCTCTGCATGCAAAAATCAAAATCAATGATAACAGCCTGGAGTTTCCTTGGTGTGATATTTCTGGAATTGTCTGCTGTTTTCCTATCTTTGTTTTACTAATTTCTTTTCTTAGAGAAACAATGTCTTCCTGTTACTCCTTGCTAACAAAATCCATGGAAAGCAAGCTCTATGTACCTCTTCACATACACTGTAGGTTATTAAGTCTCAAAAAGGGAGAAGAGGGATGCTAACCATAGTTTAGTCCAAGCAGATGATTAAAAAACCTGCAGGAATATGTATGTTATTGTGAGAAGCTACAATAAAAAGTTTTCATCCTGTGGTAAACTCTGTGATTGCATTTGTGTCTTCATTTCAAATGATTCCTTTATGTAGTGAGCTGTCTTGCACTAATTTAGCTGACCAAAGTATCAGAAATAAGTTAGAACAGCAGTACAACACATTGGATCTTGAAGGAGTAGAAATTTAGAACAAATAGCTTTCCCAGAGCTCAACATTTTTTATAACAATAGTGCATGCAGATTTACACAGATGGAACCATGAATAAATGGTTTCCAAAGTATTTTTTTGAATTAAAAAAACCCCTGCTTCTATGAAGTAGTATCTCCCATCAAGTATTACCTCACATGAATAAGATCCCACTGAGCCTTCTCTTACCCAGGCTGAGCTGCTCCACCTCACCAGCATCCCGTCATATGACGGGTGTTACAGATCCTTAACCATCTTCACATGCTGCACTTGCTGTCCGATATGTCCATATCCCTACTATGGATATAATCCAATCCAATCCCTGCTATACTATGGAACCTAAAACTGTATCATCTCCCTGCTGTCAACATTCCTATTGATGCAGCTAATGAGACTGTTGATCTTGGCAGTGTGGGCATGTTGCTGGATCCTGGTCAGCTTGCTATCCAACAGGACCATTGGGTCCCCTCTGTACAGCTAATTTTCAGCTAGTTAGGCTCCAGGATGAACTTGGTACAGGGCTTGGTTCATCCCTTAATGAGGTTTGTATCCACCCAATTCTCTATTTTGCTGAGGTTTGTCTGAATGGGGGCATATCCATCTGTTGTATCAACTACTCCTCCCACATTTATATAATCTCTGAACCTTGCTCTCCTGATCCATTTTTGAGCCCTGGGGTGTACCACTGGTGACTAGGCTCCAGCTGGGAATTCTGCCCAGTTTTTCAGTTCACATCACTACCTATTTATATAATCCAATTTATCTAACTTAACCCAGCTCCCTTTTTAACCTATATGGTAATTACCATAAGATTCTTAGTAAATATAAAAAACTGTTTGGGTATCCAAGGAAGTTATCTGTGAAGACATAATATGAAAGAATCTGATACTATAATGGGGTAAGTATCTGAGGATTAAAAAGGAAATGTAAGGGAATAGAAAAACTTTAGAATTAGAAGCTTTTCTGAATTACAGAAAAGAATTTTAGGAAAAAAAACTGTTTAAAAAGGTAGAAAATCATAGTCCCAAATTACAGTGGTAAAGGAACATAGTTATATAATTGATAAATTGTAAATGTCAAGTATGAGGGACATAAGGCCCAAAACCTTATTGGGCACTGTTAGGTTAGCAAAATATGATACTGATTTTTTTTTCTTATATAGTCAATTCTCTCTTCTTTTAAGAAACTTTTTTTCCAGGAGTTCCAAGAAAAGTGCTACTGCGCCCTGTAAATCATACCTGCATGGTATATTTGTCACTAGTTATCCTATAAATGCAGAGTGAAATTCTGAATACCCAGGGTGTGATTTTGTGCATATTTTTTCTTATTTCAGCCAGAAAAGCCCCTAAACTGAACTCAAAGCTGAGAGAAATTTGAAGATGGTTCATGCATATTAGAGATTCCAAGCCTAAAATAACAGAATAAAAATAAATTTGAAGAAACAGTCATCAGTAACCCTTAACAGCAGGGGAATTAGCAAGGTTTTTATGTGAATATTTCTAAAGGAATGTGAACAATATGATGGGATTGATGTAATGACTTCATTTTTGTTTAAATTATACTCTTGCTGCCTATGACTTCATTGCTCAATGGGAAAGAGAAGCTATGGTGTGATGATACCATGGTTGAAACACAGCTCCAAATCATAAAGTTTAGAGTATCAGAGAATCACAGAATAATCTGAGTAAGAAGGGACCCATCAATTTTAAATGTTGTCAATATATGGATTATCAGTGAGCTGAATAGCTCTCCATATCCCTCTAGCTACACTGACCAGGTATCCACTGATTACATTGACACCTTAGAATTTCCAGGTATTTACTCCACATATGTTCCATGCACACAAATACAACAAATTAAATATGTATCAGATGAGATCAGGAGTTAGATGGCCAGTGGAAGAATGGCTGAAAGCGCTTTGAGACTACTATGGTGTCATAACAGCTGGGTTGCACAGTTAAAAGAAAAAAAACAAACAGAAGTTTTGCTGATTTTGTGAGATCAATCATTTGCTTGATTCCCTTCTACCAAGAGTTGTCTTGTTTGTTTTATTTAAAGAAGTGGATTTTTTTTTCTGATAGATGCATGGATAGAGTCTGCAAATGAAGCTCTGCCTTCAGCAGTTGAACACTTTTTTGAGCCATCCAGCATCAGGCTGATGTGAACCGACAGTACTTACACCCAGATGTCATTGTCTAACATGCCTCTTGACAAAAATATATGGCTTGACAGATCTTATTTTCCTGTTTCACCTCTCCATGCAGTGTTCCTTCGCTGAATAGGAAATGTTAAAGGACTATTTTTTAGTATGAAAAAAAGTTCATGTCCATGAAATCCTCCTGTGTGCCCACAGATGCTCATATCTCTACACATAGATTCATGTGTTGTCCACAGACACTTCTCATTCCTTCTGTAACTTTCTCTGTGAGGCTTTTCACAATACTACATCTTTGAAAAATTATGGGAATATTTTTTGGTTTTTTGTCTAATACAATTTCTACATATGGAAAGAAGGGTTCAGAAACAGCTGATTAGGTCATAATTCTGGCAAATTAGGAATTCAATATATGACTGAAAAACTTCAAATAATTTCACTGTCAATAAATATAAAGCAGAAGCCTACCAAAATTTTATTTCTAACAAGAGTCAGAAATTATATGTAAGGCTTGAATTGTTCATAAGTATGTTTTGCTTTTATTACTTAATTTCAGATTTAGGAATTCAAATTGTATGTGCTGTATCAATAGTTGATCAACAGTAACAAATACTGGGTAAGAGGCCTCGGATATTATGCAAAGTAAATAATTTTGCTGCTTCTGGTGAAAAAATTAGGAACCCAGAAAATGGCTAATGAAGTAATAGTGGCCATGAAGTGCACAGCAGTAAAACAGCATAGTTTTGTTCAAAGCAGAAGAGAAAGAGACAGATTAATAGAAGAACAGTTCCCTGGGTGGAGCATGAATTTAATGTTTGGGTGACCAGTCTTTAAATCTGTATTCTCTTTTTTTAATACATTTCATGAAATTGTCCTGAAGAATATACAAAACTGGGAAAAAATTAAAAAAGGAAAAAAAAATGGTTTTACTGATATGAAATCAGTAAGAAAATCTACAGTTGAACATATGGAGGTGATGTACAGGCATCAAGGGAGGCATGAGACAGCACTGACATAAAAATACTACGAAGTAATCCCATTCATGCCTAAGGTCCCTCTATTCTCTGAGCATGCAGAGCATAATAAAAAGAGCAACATACTCTATGTGAACTTCAGATGTTAAAGGAACATGAGATACAGGTTGTGGTCAGTCAGTGAAGAAGGGCAGAAATGGGCTGCATTCATGCAATTGATGACAATAATGTGACAAGAACCAGTGGAGAGATAGAAAAACCTGAACTGTCAGTGACAATAACTACGCAGAGCTGAAATTCCTAAATATTTTGTGACATGTTAACAGCAACGTAACAAAGTATAGCAGACAGGTACACACTACCAGAGACCATCAGAGACCTAATAGTTGGAACAGTAACAGAATGGCTCAGGGATGCACCTTTTGGTCACAGCAAATGCAGCCAAAGCAGAAATCCATGACACCTTGAATCACAGCTGTCAGTGATAACCCTATGGCATTGTCATGTTTCCCTGTACTCACAGTTACTCAACAACATAAATGATATAAATTTTAAAAATTAAGTACTGTATGGTCAGTGATGACAGGATGGCATAAAAAGGATGGAGCCTGATTTGACAGTAGATCAAAAGATATAAAATAAACATAAATTCTGATTAAAATAGGGGGAAAAATTACCATGAATATCAACAAAAACTAGAACAAGTTACCGAGGGAATTTGTTCTGTGTCTGCCCTTGGAAATAATCAAGACTTGACTGGACAAAACCTCAGCCAACTGATCTATTTTGAGCAGGATTTGAAGTAAATATTATCTGGATATTCCTCCCAAAATAAACTGTTCTCTGGTTCTAATATGAAATGTTCCAGAACTTCTCTATGATAGTGCTCTTGTGGTTGTGATGATCAAAGCACTTAAAAAAAGTTTTGTAGAAATACATAGCATCTCTTGGCAGGAGGGGGAGTTATACAAGCTTTGAACAATGCAAAATTTCTTTAAATTTGGGTCAATATACACTTTAGATGATTCATAAGTATTTTATTTAGTTTTAGTGATTAGGTATTCACACCATACATCCATAACTCCTCATTGTCCAATGGTGCATCACCAAGGTGGTAAATGAAACAGGTTCCAGCATTTGTGAAAGTGAAAGAATTTTATGGCACAACTTCAGTGTTTTTCTCCTCATGTTTTGTTCTTCATGACAGACAATGTTCATAAAAAGAAATGAATTACATATTTGGCTTAGATTTTACATACCAAATCCTTTTGGCTTTACCAGTGTTGTCTCTTTCTGTCCTCGTCGTCCATTTTAAATAAAAAATCAGGAGTTGCCTGTAGAAGAGAAAAGACTATATATAAGAAAAAAATAGGGATGCATTGAAAGTAACTAGAAATATGCAGGTAAACAATAGAAATTTTTTACAAATAAGAGTCCTAAGACTTTCTTCCCTTTTATGCTAGTGGGGAGAAAGGACGAAAGCAGAACAGAGTTCCAACAGTGATTATTAAAATAAAAACATTTCACCAAAAGATGCACTTTACTTTGATTACTGTGAAGGAATAATAATTTTCCTGCCTTCTTTTTTGTGACCTCCATACTCATGTTAGATGTTGTCTTGACAAGCTTGGACAAATCTCTCAAATAAAAAAAAAAATACATTGCTTTGAATTTTTTGTGGTTTTTCCATAGCTATTAAAATTGTTTTCCTGCAGATTCAGCTATTTCAATTAGCTTGCTGTTACAAAGGTTTCCGCCATGCATTTGTGGACATTTTTATGAATGCAATACATAGTTTTCCTTTTAAATTCAGTTTCATATTTTATCTTTTATTATATATTAAACCTTTCTAGTCATATATTTAAAACGTACTTCATTTTTCCCTTATGCTGATGAGAAACTGACATCAAACACAATTACATGAAAATTTCTGCAAGCCTATAAATTGAAGCATTTTTATTTTTGGTCCAGATTTAAAATCTGAATCTGTCTTAATAAAATCTGCAGATCATAATTTGAAATTCATGTTCATCAATCTAGAACTGAAGGAGTTTTAAATTTTAAGTATATTTATTTGAACACATATATTGGCTAAAAGCCAATAAACCCTTTTTTATATATAATTGTTTGTCCATCTGGTACAGATTATCCAGTAAAGGTAATATTAAAAATTATAAGTCTCAGTCCTGCTATCCTCATTAACATGAAAATAAGACCATGTTGCAATTATGAAATTAATATGGTTTTTGGGATTTAATTGGTTAAAGACTGATGAATGCCTGATGAACCCTAAACTGAAAGGTTACACTTGGAATAGTAGAGCGCAGGAGTTTCTTTCCTTGAAATTTTATTTGCCCGAATAAGAAACAAATAATACCTATTGATTTTTAATTGCCTTGGAGAAAATAAACAATAAGGTACAATATTTCCTTCTGTGTGTTCATTTACGATAGATCACCTACCTTAAAGTAGTATCGCTCTTCTTGATCTTTAAAAATCCTGTTTATTTATTTTTTTTAATATTTAGTGAGGCCTAAAGGAACACTTCAGAGGGATTTGTTCTCATTAAAATTTTTTATTGCCAATGATGATTCTCATTTCTTTTCCCATTGCAATATTCTCTTTAACCTCTTAAAAAGGATGAACAAGTCCACAGCAAAATTTAGTGATGGATTAGGCATAAAAAAGCACAGATCAACTCCTTTAGCATGTATCTTCATACATGGTCTGAATTCAGATCATGAAAAATTAACTTATACTGAAAAAAATTACCCTTATTTTTTTTTTTTTTAAGATAAATTATTTTACTGGTTCATAGAATGAATGAGTAATCCAGATTTTTTTCTAATGTCTTATCAGAATATTGCTTCCAATAGTGTCATGTTGAATATATAGGTAGCTTTATCTATACATTAATGGTCCTCACTTCTGTTACTTGTGCAAGACAAGACAATTTCATTATTATATGAAAAAGAAAAATAAAATTATTTTAAGATTTCTGAATTTGCTACTAAAATTACAAAATACTTATTACACTCTTCAACTAAATGATTGGATATCAGTCAATTACGTATCAGCAAACTACTGATGCTAGGGAACTTCTTACCAAATGTCAAGCTCCATGTCTCAATAATTGAGATTCTAGACTTTTAATTAAATAATTTTATTTACATAAATTTACATAACTTTCATAATTATTTTTGAAATAAATTCAGAAAAGAGAAAAAGCCTCCACAACTCCAAAAACTTTGGATCATTTCTCATATCCAAAGAAAGAGTTCTAACTGGAAAGAAACATTAGCCATGGGGAACAAATCAAGTTAATCATAGGCATTGCTGACTGCAGTGACTTTTTGTGCAAAATACAAGCACAGATCTTTGTTTGCCACATGCCTTTTTCTTTTTTTATTTGACTGAAGAAAGGAGGTAAATCATTACATCAAATTAGAATAAGATTTAAATAAAAGCAGATTGTATACATTGATGGGTTGTTACATGTCCTATGTCTAAAGTACAGCATCTTAAAACTCAACTCCGCAGGTGCTTTAATCATACAAGATATAAAATTAAAAACTTCCAGCAGCATGCACTTTTTATGATGCAAATATTACAGAATATAATTCTCACCCAGTCTAAGAAAACTTAGTAGGTTCTTATTCCTGTTTTTGCTTAGAATGTTAACCCAGACACTTGCCAGTTGCCGTAAGTCCATGCAAGGCATGGGTATCTGGTCCTTGAAAGTCTCATAGCTAGAGGATCAAATTCAGCGGCTCAAAAAGGTAGATCTAGGCATTGTTTCTGAGCACTTAGGATACTTCCTCTGACTCTCCCCTCACCAGATCAGAAGGATACAGGTCCCCCAGCTATTACATGTCTTCCAGTTTTGATCTTAGACACCTGAGGACCTCTTGCAATCCAGCCAAACATCATGCATAGTTAACTAAGGCCAGTGAGTTTTTTTCAAGGGCCAGCACCCACTATATATTTTTCCTGACGGCTTCATCTTATGTAAGACACCTTCTTTCTAAACTTGATGCAATTGCCTAAACAGGACCAGTTGTGCTGGTTTTGGCTAGGCTACATTAAATTTTTGCTTTCCTGGAAATGGCTGAACATCTGCATGCTGATAGGAAGTAATGAATCAATTCCTTATTTATCTTTGTTTGTCCACACAGCTTTTGCTTAGCCTATTACATTTTCTTCATCTCAACTCACAAATTTCCTCACTTTTTACCCTTCCAATTCTATCCCCCATCACACTGAAAGGAAGGAGCAAGTGTCTGAGCAAGGCTTAGTTGCCAGCTGGGGTTAAACACCACCACCACCACTGCATCTGAAATGTAACAGGGTATTTGAGAAATTTACACAAAGCTGGAAATTATTCTCAAGACCTGTAGGAGATTATATGGAGCAGTAATAGAGCACTAAATTTGGGGTATCCCCCACAGATTTCATTTTATAGAGGCTTAATAAATCTTAATTGTATAGCCTTTTTTCCATGGCAATAATGTAGCCTGGGCTTTGGTTCAGTTGCCTAAATACTGGATTCCAGTGTCATTTGCAATATATTCAGATAGCCCACATATTTTAAGCCGCTCCTCTAGAAAGGCAGAGTTATCTCATAAATCAAATATCACATGTTAGTCTCAGAGATGTCTCAGATAACCTAGGGCATTTCAAGTAATACTAGAAGGGTGTGTGGGGGGATAGGAGTAAATGAAGTGATCCATTAGGGACTGGGCTTTGAATTCCTTTAGAGAATAGCTACATTATAGTTAGGTACTTAGATCCCAATTCTAAAGCCCCTATTTCATCTTGGAGTTACACTTTTTTATCATATTAAGTAACAATAATAATAATAATCATATTTATACTTGCTGTACTCAACAGCATTCCAACTAAAGCATTATATGTTTTCTGTCCGTAACTCTTACCTATTCATATGGATGTCAATATTAATACAGAATATTTATTTTAGGGATATTAGAAACCACTACTGTGCAAACCCTTTAAATAATTCAAATAAAATAAATATATGAAAATAAAACAATTTATCTTGTCAAGTATTTGTAAAAGTATAGGAAGTAACTTTGAAATATATTTTTTTGTGTCATTTTTTAAGTCAAGTAATCTTATCGAGATACAGATTTTTATTTTAATTTTAAAATATTATTATTGATCATCTTGCACAATATTTAAAATAGTCTATGATTTACAGCTAGCAGATTTTACATCACAGGTACATTTCTTTAAACTGTAAACACGAAGTCAATATCAAAAATATGACATGTCTTTGAAGCAGAATGAAGCAAAGTGTCAAAAGTACTCTCCCAATGATAAGGCAAAAGATGTGGACTTTGTTATTAAGAGGTTCCTTTTCCCTTCATCTAAATTCATGGCTGTGGACCAAGAAACTAGGAATGGCACAGAAGTACATAGATGTTATGTATCTATAAAAGCCCCCTCCCAATTTCTGCATTTTAGTTGTAAAGACATGGCACAGAGATGTCTTTTAAGGATGTATTTCAGCATATTTTTAATATAAACTAAGCAGAGGGATGTAAAATTTGACTGGTATGCTGGGTGCATTGAAAGAATCTGTTCACATCAGGCAAATGCATCTTGTAAGTTACATCACTGACTGCATCTTCAGTGTATAGCAAAAACATCCCATGAGGTTTGTTCAAATAGTAATCTTTAAAAAGCATTTTGAAATATGCCTCACAGAAGCTGTTGTACTTTGGTGTGGATTTTAATATTATAAACAACTTCACAGAGAAAAAAAAGTAATTAAATTACTTTTTTGATGTTCCTAAAATATTACCACTCACACAGATACTGTTTTATTTAAACAGTGAGATAAAACAATATCTCAGTTTTAGATTAAATATTGACTTTTGAAATTGCTAATGAACCTTTTTTATTATGCCCTCCCTGCATTGCCTACTTTGAGTTTGATCCTTGAAATTTGTAATATTCACACTTTTGGAGGTAAGTAATATTTTGGTTAAGCCTCTGCTTTTGTGTGGAATGATAGTAAAGCACAGAGATCTCAGCAGTGATGGTTTCAGATAAGATATCAAAATAGTCACTTAAGAAATTTAACTCATCTGATCTATGTACTTTGCAGGCTCAAGAGATTTTCCCCTATAACCCAAAACTCCTATAACTCCATGACTATAGTAAATGATAGCTGATGGTGTAGCCCACCAAGACTAGCTCCTAATCCTTTCTTTTTGAATCTGGTTTACTGAGGATCCAACTATAAAGATGTCAAAGGAGGAAGGTGTCATGGAACTTTGGTTTTTACTCCAAAGGCTCTAGAATTATATTTCACTGTGATCTGGGAAAAGGTTTTTTTTCCCACTATGTTCAATTCCTAACCATTCATCTCTTAAGCAGGCTACTTTTCTTTGATGGTGCAAAAGTTCTGTAAACAGTCTATAAAGAGAGAGGAAGTTGTAAAGATTATATCCTGCCAATGAAGGATAGTAGATTTCTCCTTCACTTTAAGGGAAGACTCAGAGGAAATATGAAAACATCACAGATTTACATACCAAGAGTGAAAACTCGCAGAATCACGGACCAACTGTGCATGGAAGGCACCTCTTGAAGTTGCCGAGTTGCGCTGGTTTTGGCTGGGGTAAAACTAATTGCCTTCCCAGTGTCTTGTACATGGCTGTGTTTTGGATTTGTGCTGAACACAGGGTTGAGAATATAGAGATGCTTTTATTATTGCTGACCAGGGCTTACACAGAGCCAATACATTTTCTGCATTTCATACTGCCATGCTGGCAAGGAAATTGGGAGTGCACAGGAGGCTGAGAGGAAACACAGCCAGAAAAAGTGACTCAAACTGACCACAGGGATATTCCAGAACATATGGCATCATGCTCAATGTATAAAGCTGGGAAAAAGATGGAAGAAGAGCGAGTGATGGCATTTGTCTTCCAAAGTCACCATTACATGTTATGGTGCCCTGCTCTCCTGGAGTTGGCTGAACATCTGCCTGCCCATGGGAAGCTGTGAATTAATTATTTGCTTTTCTCTGCTTGTGGACACAGCTTTTGTTTTTCCTATTACCTGACTTTATCTCAACCCACGAGTTTTCTACCTTTTATCCTAATAATTCTCTCCCTGATCCTGCTGGTGAAGGAATGAATGAGCAGCTGGGTGGCACTTTGGTGCTAGCTGGGGTGAATCCACGACACCAGTCCAACTCTGTTTACTAGAGTTGGTTATTTGTGGTACTTTTCAGTCACATTTCCAGTATCCTGTCAGATGGAAACTCCACAATTTCTCTGGGAAACCTGTTCCAGCATACAACTACTTGTTCATTCAAAAATGCACACTCAAAAAAATGTTTCCTTGTGTCCATCTGAAAAGTCATGTGTTTTAATTTGGGCCCATTGCCTCTTGTCCTGTCACTGGACATCACTGAAAAGAGTGTGTCTGACTTCTTTATGCTATCAAGTATTTATGCATATGAAAAAGATCTCACTGAGCCTTTTCTTCTCTAAGCTGAGTTCTACCTCACTTAGCATCTCCTCCTATGAAAGATGCTCCAGACACTTAATCATCTCCCTAAGAGTAACAATTTGCTGGACATGGTCATAATTCAATGTGTCAGTGTCCTTCTTGTACAGTGGATCCTAAATTTAGACCCAATAGTCCCAATGAGGCCTCTCCAGGAAAGAGAAAAGAGCAAGGATCTTCTCCCTGCTGGCAACATTCCTCATAATGCAGCTCAGGAGGCTGCTGATCTTTGTGGCAGCAAGGGCATGTTCCTGGATGCTGGTCAACATACAGTCCACAAGGAGTTCCATATCCTTCAATTTAAAGCTGCTTTTTAACTGATATTTTACCCATCATGAGTTAGTGCATGGGATTATTTCTGCCATGATGAAAATCTTCCTCATCTCCTTTGGTAATTTTGTGAGATCACTGTCTACACAGTTCTCTGTCGATGAGGTCCATCTGAATAGCATCCCACCTACCTGGTGAATCAACGATTCCTCCAAGGTTTGTTTCATCTCTAAGTGGGGAGATGTGACCCTGGTTTACTGACAGGTGCCCACTAAGGTGCTCTACCTTTCCCCCTGCTCAGCAAAACAGGGGAGAAAAATATGACAAAAAGCTCTCAGGTTGAGATAAAGAGAAGGAGATCACACTGATTACTGTCATGGGCAAAGCTGACTTGACCTGGGGAAACTAATTTAATTTCCTGCCAATCACACACAGAGACATTAATTAGAATTTAGAAGAAATCTAAAAACAGCTTCTCCCTACCCCTCTCAGACTCAACATCCGTCCTGACTTCCTTGCGGACAGCTCATAATGCTTCGTCTCTGTTGTTCCTTCATTTATTCAGCTGTTTTGTAGTTGGAATGATAATTAAAAATGTGTTCAATGCATGAACTAAACTCATGCTCTTGTTTCCTTGTTTCTTCATATGCTTTCTGATAGGCAAGCTTTCATTCTCTACTGTGGTCTTTCTTAACCCTTCAAATTCTACTCTCTTGAACCATTCTCCATAAAGTTAATGTTCTGTAAAAATCTTAGTTATCTTTCTGAAGACAATAAGCATAAGCAGTGAACAAAGAAAGAAGCCCAAATCTAACCCTGAAGAGAAAATATCAAGTTATACATACAGGAAAGATGATAGATGATGACTAGATAATGGTCTTTGTAAAATTCTGTCTCTGAAAAAAAATATAGATTAGGAACTCAGTCATCTTGCACATAAAATTTAACCATTAATTTGAGAAGAAAAACATTTCTAAACATAATATGATTTTTTTTGTGTGTGTTTTCAGAAGGAAAGGAAAAATAAAAGAATAGTACAATCTGATCAGGGAGCACCAAATATCTGAAGCCAAATGACAAACCAAACCAATTTTTTTAAAGCAAAAAATTAATTAAATAATTATTAACTTGGACTTATTTATTTGTTTTCAGACTTTTAGTTCTCTTTTCAGGCACTGTACCACATGTTGTTGAGAGTAATATTCTAAGATAAAGAAAAGAGAGAAGCTCCAGTTTTGAGAATTTATGTCAGTAGTTATTAAATCCCAACAGTCAGCAGGAAATTATGCCTTTTATTAAATGATCATGTGAGTTGCTGAAGCATGATACTTTGTTTGAGTGATTCAGTGGGATATACAATGTTGAGAAAACCAAAATTTAAATCAGCTTCTTGGACCATCAGAACCAATTCTGGTGACAAAGCCTTGATTCTGTGAAGGAGTTCACTGGGTTAATCCAGTTTTATTTAGACACATCTCCCACTGCCTGTGGAGTCAAAATTTTAATGCTCTTTTGAGAAAATAATGGAGGAAAACACAAAGGGTGTGCAATTTCATTTAAACATAATTTGGATTCACTAGTTCTTCAACTATAAACTCATTACTTATAAGGGGCTACTCATGCAACATTTATTTCTGAGTGATGATTTATTGTGTCCTCAGAGAACACTCAGGGAAAAGAGAAAGGTTACAGAAGTAGCATTAATGCTTCCCTAAGACTATGTTGATTTATTAAAAAAAAAAAAAAAAGAAAAAAAAAGTGCAAACCACAGGGAAGGAAGCTACTAAGCTGTATAATTTGATTAGGTAAAAAGGGTATTAAATGTGAAAATCCTAAACTATTTAGCTTTGCTCTTCTGCATATAAATTAGAGATTAGGTAGGAGCAATATGAGCAGTTCCTTTGTAATACATACGTCTGATTACAATAAATTTAGAAAAGTCTAAGTGTGTAATATGCACAAAGTAGATTAAGAGTGCATGGGAATTATAAAATGTCTAGGCTCCTTTAAAGCTTCTGATGTGACAGATAAAGCTACTTTTTTAAAAAAGTAAAATCCACATGATAATGTAAATGGAGATGCTTGCCTTAGTAGCCAAACAAAAGTAAAAAAAAAAAAATCTGGCATCACATTTTACTGTTAGCACTGACTGATGCCAAATTATATGAGTACAAAACATAATTTCTTCTTATTCCAGTGAGAACTGTGTTTCATCAAAATATATATTATTCAGCTTTATCAAATACTATGACATCACTTTGTGAAATATCAATGTAAAGAAAACTGTGGAGTCTTCTTTCTTCTCACAGAAACATAGGAAGAAGAAGGCAGCTTTCATCACTGCAGCCCATTCCTTGGCTTCTGTTTGTACATTGGCTCAGTGGTCCTCCCAGTTTTCCATGTAACCACCACAGTTTGCAACTGAACAGGAGTTGGTGGCTTCAAAGACAATGACAAGTTCTTTCTTCCAAGTGTGTTGATGTGCAAGCTGATGATTTTCTTTCTAGCTGCAGTTTCACAATATAAATTATTATCCTGATCAAAGTGAAAATATTCAAGGGAGGTAACAAAATTGCAAAAGTGGAACAGATATTCAGCTTCTGTAACATAGGAACAAATTTGGAGCATATCTTGACTTAATCTCTAATATTTATGTAAGAAATGTTGTGCTGAATGACTTGCATGACCATGAATTCAAGGGCATAATAGTTATATTATATATGCATTGAGTAACAACTGTACCTACTATTGTTAAATTTAATAATTGGGAAAACTTGGAGATGATAAACTTCAGTCTATAAAGTTCTGAAAAAAATGTATGGTCAATATTAACACAGGGAGGAAACAGTAGAGAAGACTCATACAAATTGCTTGGTCAAGTTTAGCCTCTGAAAATTCTGATTAATAAATATGAAAAAAGCATAAACCTATTTTACAAAACTGAATAATACCATTTAAGAAAATAAGTGAAACATATAGGACTGAACTAATAAGGAAAATAATATGTAGCAGATGAGTCTGCTTCTGGTGGTCATTTAAAGTAAGGAGCGAAACTATAAGAAATGTTTCATGAATCATGAGTTCAGTAAAGAAGGCTAGAGTCTCTTTAATGTGCTATAAGGACAAGTTACTGATAAAAGAACTAGACAATTTCCAAGACCACTGACTTATTTACTGGAACATTGGGTACTTTAGGTTAAAAGTGATCCCTGGAAGTCTCTAGCCCAACCTCTGCTTTAAGCAAGGTCAGCTGTGAAGTCACACTTGTTACTAGGGCTTCGTCTATCTAGGTCTTGAAGACCTCTGAGGATAGAAGCCATATATATGCCAGGATATGGGCCAAGAGATAATGTTTCCTGAGAGAGGAAGGAATCATGCAGGGGCAATCTTCATGAGGCTAAAGAAAGTTGTAAAAATGTGCATATCTGAAGACATTCAATGTTAATGTTGCAAAGATTCATCAAGGCAACTGAAGTAGAGATTTAGAGTAGACATGAAGGCAAAAGTATTACATCTTTCTAGGCTAAGGAAATAATTTTAGAATTATGAAAGCAAATCCATTGAATCTAGAGAAATTATAGTAAGAAACGGATTTTTGAAAGTGTCTTGCAATCAACAACAAAGAAATTATTATTAAGAAACAAATCAAAATCCCAAAACTTGACATTTTATTTCAAGAGAAAATAATGTCCAGTATTACTGTAATGTATTTGGGCAACATTTATAGCTACTTTTTAATTAAAAACAAAAGAAAGGTAAGGATTACCTTTCAAATGGTCTGCATTTCTGAACTTCAGATATAAATACTAAATAGCTGAAGTTACATATATGATAACATGAAAAATTAGCAAATATTCCTAAGGAGAAATTATACATGAAAATCCATGTAATGATTTTTATCTTCTAATAGGAAAAACTTAAAAGGTAAAAAACTTTAAATATAGGCCAAACATACCTAATAATGATACTGGAAAGTGGTTGATTTCTAAATCTGTGAAAATAACAATAATGCCATGTGTCAAATACTGATTAAAGACTAGATCCAGCCAAATATGTAATTTACTATTTAGGACTTTGGTGGAACTGAGGATTCTCAGAAAAATGCAGTTGAAAAATCCCTCTTCATCACTAGCCATAGAGAAAACTGAACTCAGGGACATGGTTCTTAACCACAGATGTCTCATACAGTTTGATGCCCTAGAACCTGTTGCACAGAACCAGAAAGGCAGGACCCGGCATTCATAAGAAACTGGCACTTGTACGCAGCAGTACATTATCTCACACTAAAGTATCCAAGACCATTTGTGGTGCCATTCACTTGCTACTTCCAAAAGCGTGATCACCTTCTAAGGTCTCTTATTAAATATGCAGACCCTTTGAAAATGTCTCAGAAACTGTGAGCTACATGTCATACAGCAGTACTTAATACCTGTGTATGGGCAACTATACGGATCCCTGAGGAATCTGGAGACCCATTTGTCCGAACAAAGGCCTTTATCTTTCTTAGAGACAGATAATAAACTCCTCTGACTCTAATGTCTAGCCTTTAATATGAAATCTCTGAATGTTATTTGTTTTAGAAGGGATGATCCAATCTAGGGTGCTTAGCAATCAGCTATATTTAGGATTCAAAAAATCTTCAGGGTTTTTTCAGGAGTTTTTTTTTTTTTTGTTTTGTTTCTTTTTAATCAGGACATCAGGCATCTCTCAAATGTCAATCATAGTTATTTAATATAACAATCTAAATATTTGATTAAAGAACTGGCTAAGTAAAAGATGCTGTCTACTCATCTTGGTGCAGATGTGCCTCTGTGTGCACCATGAATGCACTAAACTTAAAAAGGATAATTGCTAAATAATTAATGATCAGAGCATTCACACTGATGTAATGAGATGATTCATATTTCAGGATTCATAGGTGTTTTTTGTAAGTTTGGAATTTTTTAATCAATTGACTACTTAAGGCAGTATGGAAATAATGCTAGAAATATCAGACAGTATTACAGTCCAAACTCAAGAAAAGGTTGAGCCTTGGCACTTCAATCTAAATATTTTGTAATGATTTCTTTTTTTACAGAATACTCAGAGTACTGATTTCTACTAGGTTCAAACCTTAAACTGATTTCATATGAGAAAGAATAAACCACTGATAAAAAAAAAAAACAAACTAATTAAGTATTGCTGAATGTTAGGTTATTTCTGGTACTCATTTGTTACTGCACATTTCTTAGCACAAATTTCCCAGCTGCTACTTTTATGTTGTTTCTCCACCAGCAAGAGAGAGAATACGGTATGCTAATCAAGTGTGGTAGAAAGGTTTCCATTAACTGGATTATATGAGCCAAAGATGTGAATGCATATCTTATAATTAATAAATATAAAGGAATTCTTACTCTGTTTAGAAGTTATCCATGGTGAAAACCTCAAGGTTTGAAGTGTAAGACTTACCATAAAATTAATTTAAACTGCTGCACAATTTCTAGAACAACAGAACCAAATTAATGTAATTTGCATGATAATTTAAAAAATTATTAAAGCTATGAGTTAATTACTAGAAAAACAAAGAGAAAATTAAAAGTAGGGAGCATAGAAACAAAAGGTAAAAAAAAAAAAATGGAAAGACACATAGTAAATAGAACTCATGATACAGAACACACATTTTAAAGACTTGGAACTTTACCTCCAATGAATAACCAATCAAGGAATTTGAAGTGAGTGCCCAAGTATCATATCTTTATCTTTAGAATGATGGGGAAGGAAATTACCAAAATAAAATTGTACAGTATTTTAAAAGTCAGAGATTGAAATTAGTGAAATATTATACCCTGGTGAATAAAAAGGCAAAAATTTTATGATCTTTTCAGACAAACAAGTCACAATGTGTTGAGTAATTGACATATGAAAGAATACTTTTATTTAACACTAAAATCCATTTTCTCCAATCTCTTCTGAAATATCTTCCTTATGATTTAGGACTGCATTTAATTTCATAAGTATTTATAAAACACAGGAAATTATAGGAACATATAGACCTAATCTGGAAATTGCTCTTATTTTTGTTTGTGTCTGGTATGAAGATGAGTCCAGTGTCAGCACTTAACAAATCATGTTGATTACTTTCGTGGGAAGTGCTGTGAGATTTTTAATGACTCTGGCTGATTAGAGCCTGAAATGACAGATCATGAAAAGAGCAGAGTCTTTAAATTAGGCAGTTAGCATTTTGAGTCAGGAAAAAAAAAAAAAAACAGAGAAAAACATCCACATATTTTACTGAACCTAACTTAGCTTAGCTATGAAGAGAATGTATTGGGAGAATAGGAATCTGCTCTATGATTCTGGTACATTTTCCTACAATATGTACTAAGCTATTTTTCACATACATTGCCATATATTGTCTTTTAAAACTAAAAAAGATGAATTTGTTTATCCCGTTTTATGATTTGCTTGTAGTGCTCAGACATCACGGGGGAAAATGGAAATCTCATACAATAAATGTGGTTTTTATTTTTTATGTCATTATTTTGTGGTTAAGTATGAATACCACACATGTATAGACAACACTGAATAACATACTATACCAAAAATGGTATTTATGATTGAAAAAAAAAGAAGAAACAGGGAAGCCAGTAGTAATTTCATCCAAATAGAAATTCAATATGTGGCTAGCACCCCCATATCTTTCTTGGTTTATGTTTACTTCCTAGAAAGGATTACTAGATACTTTTGAGTAGTGAGTACACACGATAAATTATATCACTGGTCAGGAATCCAGCCTACATCGTCTCTTTGATCTTGGCTCTCAATATATCTATTAAAAAGCAAACACTAGGAATTTTTAGAAAGTACTTAAAATGAGGAAAAAAAAAGAGCTTTTCTGTTAGGGTACTTTTTTTTCAGTCGAACAAATAAACAAAACTAACCCCCAAAAATAGCAAAAGTTTGAAAACAGGTGTTTGTTAGAGAAGTTTTTGTAAAGATTGACCTCTTTTCAGAATGGGTAAGTAGGAAATTTGAAATCAGTCTTGGGAAACAAATGAAAATAAAACTCTCTTTCTTTTTTTGAGGCACTGCATCTACTTGATGTGACTCTGCTGCCACTGCCAGGCCAACTGTCTCTGTCCTAAGAATGTGTAATACTTTGATGACTATATTGTCAAGGGAGTGCAGTTAACAGGATGTGCTCAGACTGTGCCTACCACTCAAGCTGGAATGAATGCTATCAACACTACCATCCAGCAAAATCAAGAGAGTGAACATCTAAAAAAAATACTTTTTTTGACACAAAGGTACTTGACTGAAACCTTGGAAGAAGTACCAGACAGGATAAAATATGTTTCAAACACCATTGTTCCACTTGCTTTATATGGTTTGCTTGGTGATCCAGGACTTAGTATGTTGCCTATGTCAATATTTGCCTTATAAGGTGTTTACTAGCATTGTATGTCCAGATTTTCTTTTGGAGCTCCATTTTTATAGCCAAACAATATAACAACACTTTGAACTCACCCACCATTCTCAGAATAACCTATTATCTGTTGGTACTAGAAATGCTAAGACAACTTTTCTGTGGAACCTAAACTGACCTTTATCTATTTTCATCTGCAGCAGTAACCCTTGTGGGTCACTGCCCATCAATTGTAGAACTACGTTTCATAATAAATCTAACAATGTTTTCTAAAAGAGGCTCAATTCCTCTCATTACAGAATTCCATTGTTTGGAGCCTGATAATGAAGTATCCTGTTGGGAAAGAGATTTTCAACAAATGTCAGAGAGGTTTGTCCATGGTGCATGTTTGAATCTCGTAATTAAAGGAAAATCATATGGCAACTAGAATGTTCTTTTTTCTTTTATGGTAAAAAATTTGTTCTCCTACTTGACTTATGGCTAACATACTGGTAATTGATCTGATGATGAAATAGTCATTTAGGTATACACTAGCAATACCTACACTTTTATAGCAAAAAATGTGACAGGTGCAGAGTACATATCTGGCATAATAAAGGCTTGCCATCTGTTGGTATAGATTTTGGAATATTGCTATTTCACTGCTATTTTCACCAACTGATTTTAAAAAACCATGAAAGAGGAATACTTTTATTAGTTGCAATAGGATTTTTACTTTTTTTTTTCCTTTAAAATTTATCATCAATAACCATTTTACTTGCATAAATACAGCATGTATTTTACATTTACACTAAATTTACTTAAAATACTCAATAATTCTTATAGAACTGGTTGATCTAGAAGCAGAAAATTGAAATAATTTCTTATGATATATTACTACTCCATAAGACTCCAAAACAAACCTGAGAAACAATAATGCATCAATAAATATTTATGTAGCAAAATTCATAACAGCAAAAATCCTGTGACCTTAGCTCCATGTTGACTCTTTTAGCTTTGACTGCTGAAAATTTTGAGAGAAATGGCTTCTCTGAGATCAGTGGAGTGACTGTTGTCTACTCAGGACAGGAATAGTAAACTTTCAGAAGGATTAGGAACAACAAACAAAAAATTCTCACAACTTTAATGTAATCGGCTTTTGCTAAACATTCATTGCATGTTCAGTGCACATGGACGAGAGTGGGGAGCTCTCTTCTGGGAAATATCAATGCACACAGCCCTTAAACTATCTTCTTGACCTACCTTGTGCTATGCCATAGCCTGTTAGGAAAAGAGAGGCCTGAAGACTTGCTAAGAGCATGCTATCACTCCCTTACAATCTGCCTATCTTCTTAGAGAGAAGAAAGATGTGAACTTAGGTTTACACTGTCTTGCCTACTAGAGGCTTTTTTCTTTTAAATGTATATAAATTGCCTGAATGATCAGTAAGACAGAAGACCTGCAAACAAGAACTATATTTTTGACAGATTCAGGATATCCTCATGAGAAACATGGACATTGCCTCTGTAAAATGAAATTGAATGAGTTTTCAAGTAGATTGATGATTGAAGATTGGTAACTTTATTAATTTTCAGAATACTCCCGGATATTTTTCCCATCTGTTGACATTTTCTAGAATCCTTCTAAGCAGTTTGCTGAGTAGCAGTTCCAGAAACCAATTAGCTGCCTTGGAATTAGTGTCAGTTAGAATTAGTAAGCAGACAAAGATGGAAAATATTATGGTGGATGTCTTCTATAGACCACCTGATGAGGAAGAAGTAGATGAAGCCTGTTGTAGAGAGTTGGAATACATTCCACATTCGCAGTATTAGTTCTCAAAGAGTGGTTGTTATCAAAGTAACTGAGGTTTCATGGGCACTGCTGAGCCATGAGCGCCTCATGCATGGACCTATTTGTGGAGCCATGCAATAGCTTGGTCTCTACCTGCCCCAGTCCCCAAAGAGCTGCCCCATGTCCCCGACTTGGGCCGCCCCTGTGACCCCCAGGTGCCCAGCTCCTGGGAAGGTTGGTAGGGTGATCCCTCTCTGCCAGGGCCTCCCATGATGGACACCATGGAGAGTCCTCTGATGCTCCCAGTACACCAGCACACAAAGCACCTTCAACCCTTGCACTGTCCTGACATTACCGTGAAATTCTTCAGAGACAAGCCCCACTCCAGTCAAGGGTCTCAGACAGGTTTTCGGTTTGCTTCACTGCCTCCCACAGTCTATTTTACGAGGAGGGTCACTGGTTTTGGAGTAGGCCTGACAATTTACCTCATTTGTTTTAAGATTCTCAGTTCAGCAGGCTCCATTGGCTTCAAGTACTTCAAACCCAAGGTATGATCAAGACAGATAATTAGAAAATTAACACCAAAATTGAGGATCAGTAAAATTGTGTTTGATTAAAAACTACTTTGATTAAAACTTGAGCAGGAAAAAAAATTGATACATTTTCTAGTTAAATCTCATAAGAAGCTATTTTACAGAATGAAAAAGTTCCAATACAGTTTTGAAGAGCCTGAGGAAGAACTACAGATGTTTTAAAATCCTTTGTTCTTCAATGTGGTCAACAAAGAAATGCCAAGAATTAATAATAGAACAGAACTGGAAATTTTTCTCATGTCCTAAAAAATATTTCTAGGATTCCTTATTTCCCACTGCACAATGAAATTAAGTATCAGTGACTGAATTATATTTTGTGTGCATTTGTAAAAATTAAATTAGGAAGAGCCCTGGGAATTTGGATGATCTTCTGATGGCTATCATCTAATTTTTTTTTTTCGCATGGAACCAGATACAATTTATTTTTTTTATCAAGTGATGATAGGATTCACCTTTTATGTGACAGATAATTGGTCAGAATACTCACTTGAATGAGAGAGACATAAGTCTCATAAAAATGATAATTACTTCTCCCTTTTCCCCTCTTTTTGTCTCTTTCGCATGTATTCTTCTTATTACAATTGAGATGAACATAGTCCATGGAATTTAGCATAAGGGACTGGTTGATTTTTTTAATTCATGATCTTAGGTTCTTTGCTTTTTTAACAGGAAACACTTGTAAGCTTGTGTACAATAGCAAATAGGAGTCAGCTTTGTATGTGTGTAACAGTGCAGCATTTGAGGAATAGTCTGTTTGCCTTGATTCAGAACTGGGTGGGGCGGGGGGAGGTTATTTTTCTTTTTGGCTGAGGGAGTACTGTGAGGCTGGAGGCAGAGTATTTATTGTGCAACCTGAAAACTTCAGTGGTGTACCAGCAGGAAAGAAGCAGGGTGTTGTAAGAAAGCATATTCAAGCAAACCTCAACAAGCCCAAGACTGATGGGAAGAAGGAAGTCCCCCTTCACTGTGAACATCATACTATTGACAAATGTGCTGATGACTTGCTCTAACTCTAATCCTAATTCTCAAGGAAAGCTGCTAACTCCTGACAACAGGAGAACACTGAAAGGTAAACTTAATACTAGAGAAAAATGTATAGATATTAGAAAGTTTTCTTGTGTAGAAATTTTTAAAGTATTAATGCATGACCCATTTCTGTTTTAATTTGGACAAGGAGTCTGAGCTTTTAGTGCAAATGGTCAGCTAATAGGAGCCAAATGATGTTACAAATTGACTTTTTAAACTTTGACTAGGCTAATAATATTTTTTGTCTTCATAAAAACAGGATATCCCTTTTTACCATAACAAGATTTTGACTACGAATGAATAGGTGTGAAGTGGAGATTAATCCTTAATCATAAACACAGGAATTTTGTCATATTTGTATGATAAAGAATCCCAAGGTCTCCGGTCATGCTGAAATCTGATAGTATTGGGTCATGTGGTAACAGGTGAAAATGGTAGCCTTAAGCAACAGAACCATTTACTTTCTTCAAAATATTTCCACTCTTTCTACAACATTATATCAAAAGATAAATAACAGTTGCTCTTTCCCCTGTTATTACTTTCTGCTTAATTAATGTATTTTCACTACAGACAGTTATGTCTAATAGTTATACTGGTATTTCTTGTTGCATGGCTTGATACTAGTGCCAAAAATACTTCACAAAATTTTTCCTGTGGGATTAATTTTTTTTTAGGCTACTTGGAGTACAGTGTAGGAGGAAGACAAAGTGCTCCAGATCTGATGTTCATAAATGAGTGACCGATAGTCAGGCACCAAAGGTAACTTAAGAATTCACCTACTGAACATAAAATCCTATGTGGACATGGAGCAGCTTATGTGAAGCTTCTACTTTCTGATTGTGTTAGGAATACAGTAGAGAAAGGTGCAAGAAATGCAGGTTTTTGAAATGTTCTGGAGATAGTTTTTTGCTGGTGCTGGAGAGGCTAAGGAAGGCACTCAGATGCACCTACTGCTGACAAATAAGAAAAAGGGGTGGTGGATGGGAAGGCTGATAGAAACTTTGCTGTACCTGTGATATAACAAATTTAGTGAGGGAAATGAGGAAAGCAAACAGAAGCATAAAAAATTGTTTCTAGTAAATGCAGGCTTCAGCTTGCTCAGCGAACTGCTAGGCTGGATGTTGTGGCAACTTGCCCTGCAGGGGCCCAAAAGACCTGGATGATCTTTCAGGACAACCTCATTAAAACACTAGAGCACTCTGTCCTATATGCATAAAATTAAGTAGGCATAACAGGAATCCGCCCTGAATGAATTAAATGCCAAAAGAAAGCATATGGAAGATAAAAGCAGAAAAAAGATACCCAGGAGGAACATACAGAAAATGCCATGTAATGCAGGGATGGAATTCAGAATGACAAAGACCAGCTGAATTTCCAAGTAGTGAGTGATGTGAAAACACTTCTATAAATATATAGCAGGAAAAAAGAAGATTAGGGAATAGTCAGGCAACCAGTTGGTGAAGAACTTGGAGAAACTCATTGAGGTAATCAATGTCTTCTTTAACTAAGTATTTACTGGCAAAGTCTGCCAACAGGTCTCAAACTTTTGTGCTTGATAACAGAATTCAGACAGAAATCCTACTAATTTCAAAAAGGTTCGAGATAGGGACCATTTTGACAAGCAGGATATGCACAGCTCAATGGTATCAGGTGGGATACATCTGAGGGTGCTATTGCATCCAAATTTAAAAGCCAGTCTAAAGCCTAAAGCAACTCTGCTTCTGGTATATATCATTGCTCAACCCCAGCCATCAACTAAGACCACATTAGTGCTTTCTCAATCTCACCTGGTTGGATAAGGGAGAGAATTGGAAAAGCAAAAAAAAAAAAAAAAAGAGAAAATTTGTGTGCTGAGATAAAGACACTTTAATAAGCAATGCAAAAGCCACAAGCACAAGTAAAGCAAAACAAGGAATTCATTCACTGCATCCCATGAGCAAGCAAGCATTCATCCATCCCCAGGAAAGCAGGACTCCATCATCTCTAATGGTGACATGGGAGGAAAAAAGGCCATCATTCCAAGTGCTCTCCCCGCTTTCTCCTCCTTCTCCCAGCTGTATATGCTGAATATGATGTCATGTGGTATGAATTTTTGCCTGTTTGGGTCAGCTGTCCTGGCTGTGTTTCTTACCAATTTCTTATGCATCCTCAGTGTCCTCCCTGGAGGAGTGGTGTAAGAAGAAGAAAAGGCCTTGTCACTGCATAAGCACTGCTCAGCAATAGCTAAAGGTCCCTTTATTATCAACACTTTTCAGCACAAATGCAAAACATAGCCCTATAATGGCTACTATGGAAAAATATTAGCACTGTCTTAGTTAAAACTAGCACACCCTATTCACACACAGTTATATGCATGGTCTTTGCAAAGGATTTAACAGAGGGTACTGGTTCTTCCTGCCTTACTTCAAGAAACTTGAAGGGGATTCCTGCTGTGTCTTTATGGCAGCATCACTTCATCTATCTGGCTAACTCATACACATTGCTTTTGTTGTGCTCTAAAACTGGCTTCTCTCCAGGTTGAATTCAAGCTCATCAGCAAATGGCCATGATTTTTTATAGTTCAAGGGTCCCTGTCTTCTGTTTATGTATTTATTTTCAGCCTCAGCTGTCATATTGTGATTGTGTATTTTACATACTTCGAGGAGATAACCTCTCACTGAGGTTTTCAGGGATGTGATTTTCTGACAACTTCAGGACATTTTAATTGAACCTGGCACACAGTCTTTCTATGGCATTTTCAGGTTTATCAGGATTCATGGCAAATCATTTTATGCATGCACTGTAATGCATACCATGACAGTGGTAAAAGAACTTATGCAAAATATATTTCTATCTGCTTATTATTAACAACTATCTAATTACTGCTGTACATTTGAATTTGATTCTTCTCATGTCTAACACTTCTGACAAAGCTTTTTGATGTTATAGCAAGCTGCTCTCATCATTTTGAAAGTGGTGATAACTAAGACAACCTCTAATTTCTGCAAAAGGCAAAAGTCATGCAGAGCATCAAAAAGCAAGAAGGAGATTCCCAGGAACTGCAGAACTGGAAGCCATGTTCAGGTTTAAAGTGATTGGAAACAACCGGCCTGGATTTCCCATGGCTAAGCTCTGCCTGACCAGCCTGATTGTCTTCTGTGATGAAACTTCTGGCTCTGTGGATGAGGTGAGAGCAGGGAACATAATTTTCTTTCACTTTAGCAAGGAATTACATAGTATTTTCTCAACCAAATTTATAACAGATGGTTTGGATAGTCTGTAGATAAGAATGAACACAATTGGTGGGACCACCAGATTTTAAGTGTTGGCCTTTCAAAATCTGTTAGTGCACTGCATTCTTCATGAAGCAGTCCTATATTAACAGTCTGGGTGATGTGGTAGAACTGAGTTGTACAAAGTTTTGGGTCTGATTGAGACATGAGTTTATTTTTCCTCATCAGCCCCCACAGTGCTGTGCTTTGCAGTGGTAGCTGGAAGGATATTGATACCACACCAGTGTTTTGGCTACTGCTAAGCAGCACTGTCCTTCTAACATACCCCCCACCACCATCAAAGGGCTGAAAGTGGGCCAGATCCTGGAAGGGGAAATAACCAGGCTATCTGACCCGAATTAACTGAAGTTATATTACATGCCATGTGATGCCAGCTCAGATATAAAAGCTGAGGGAGAGAGGGGGAACTGGGAGGAGAGAGCGTTCGTATTCATTAATCTATAGAGTTTTCCTTCTAGAGCAACAACTGTGCATGCTAAAGCCCTGCTTCCCAGGAAGTGCCTGAACATTGTTCACTGATGGGAGGTAGAGATTAACTTTTCCCATTCCTTATGCATGTGCCAACTTCGGCTTGTCTTTTTTTATTTTAGTAAACTACCTTATCTTAACCTACAAGTTATTATCTATCTTACTCTCTTCCCCCTATCCCACTGGGAAGCGGAGTGATAAATTGGCTTGGTGGGCATTCAGTGCCCAGCCAAGATCAACCTACATACCAACTTATGCACAAAAGGCCCCCTTTATTCTCCTCTCAATTCTCCTCCTCTTTTTCTTTTCTCCTTATTTTTGTTTTTCCTGACCTCAATCCTTCACCTACACTTCTGAATAAGTTTTGCATAATCCACAGTCCCCTCTCAAAATCCATGCTATTCATGGTCCTATAACTTCCCCCTCTTATCTGTTGCGCAGCTCAGATTTTCCCTCCTTAAAGCTGTGCCTTGTGTTTTTTAACAGCCCATCAATTAGCAGCTGCAGTGTTTTGGTCTTCGTTCTTTTCTGGTTTATCACTTACTTAACAGATTTGTGCATCTGTGTGTTTTATACCTTTCCTTGTTACTTTACTTTATAAAAGGTCCTTGACATAATAAGCTTAATGAACCAAATGCTCTCTACTCTCACACACTAGCCACTACCCACCGGGGAAAACATTTTAAAAAAGGTCTTGTGTATGGTAGTGAACAAGAATTTGAGTATGAATCAACAGTACTACTTTGTGACATATTAGCCAACTAATAAGTAAGAGTGTAGCCTGCAGGTTGAAAGCAAAGATTATTACCCTGTGTGTGCCACCTGTGTGACCCAAGTCTGTGTCATATTGCCTCTGGCTCTGGGCTTACCAGTACAAGAAAGACACTGAGAGTCCAGAATACTCACAGAGAGGGTCAGGGGGCTCAGGCATATGACACACAGGAGACACTGAGAGAACTGGTGAAACTAAAGAGGAATGTCTTTCAAGACTTCTGTCTTTGAGTACTTAATGGGAGGTCACAAAGGAGACAGACTTATTGGTGTTCACAGCGAAAGGACAAGAGGTCAAGGTCAGAAGTTGAATCAAGGGAAAAATTATTACTCGGTATCAGAGCAAAATTCTCCACAGGAAGTATTTAAGCACTGGAACAGGTTATTCAGAGAGTCAACTGAACAAGACACTTAACAGTGGGATCTAACTTTGAAGTTAGCCATGCTTTGTGAAGGGGAATAAACTAGATGACCTCTAGGGGTCCTATCCAACCTAAATTATTCTATCATTCTAATTTAAAGGTCAGTATTGGCCTGGAATAAAATGTATTTGAGAAAGGAGAGGAATATTCAGCGTCATTTTTAAGATTTGAAATGTAAATATTGAATCTGGATGAAAAATAGTACTCTGATTTAGCATAATTTTTGCAAGAGTTCTGCAGAATTTATATTAGCCCATTACAATATGCTTACAAGGAATGCTCTAGGGATAAGCTACACATTCCTTAACTTTACTTGATCTAAGTCTGATTGCAAGTGACTGGATAACAGTAAGACATTCCTCATCCAAGTATATGTGAATTTATAAACTATGCTTAGAAACTCTTAGAAGTGCAGAGGCTGTCTAGTATGTCCTTTACTGAACCCAAAATATAGAAGCATTATTTGTGAGTTCTTGTTTCATCAGCCTGGCCCTGAGCGAACAGACAGCTGGCATGACCTAGCTCAAGGAGATAGAAGCACTTTTCAAGGACTATTAGTGACCTTGGACTCTTTCTGGAATGCAGCGATGGGGTAAAAGCTTCAAACATGTGACTGAATAGTACCCATACATTTTAAAATCTACTTTTGTAGAAATAAGGCTATCAGCCAGAAAACAGACTTTTAATTTATTTCTGTTTCTTGAAACCTGCCCTATCAAATGCATTTTGTCTCTAAATATATTTCCAATTTTTTTCCACCTCAACCTGCAGCAGAAATTCTCAGTCTGTTCTCTTCTGTATGCAACTTGTGATCAGCTCAGATAGGGTGTCTCTAATTAGGCTGCATCATGAGCTTTGAAGAAGGGAAGCATTGACATAGAACCTGCTGCAGAATTTCTCCCTCTCTAGGAAGTGGTTCAGCAGATATCCACCAGAGTGAGAACATGGTTGGGATTGGCCATGCTTGGTCTTAACTTTGTCCTCAGACAAAGAACTTTTAGACCTCCTCTCCTCCTTAGTTCTCTGAAGTTTATAAAATTTACCTTCCAGAACTAAGTAATTTGAATGTTTAAAAGATGTTTCAAATCACCAAGAAGATTGGACACATCAACAGGAAGTTTTACTTGGGGAAGCAGTGTCACCAAAGTCCTCACAAAACCTTATTTGAAATTCCCTATGAATACACAGACTTAAAAAGTATATATCTCCTAATTTCCAAGTTTTGGTCTTTAGCACATATTTATTTTCTTCTTTCATGGTTTATTCTATCATTGACTCTCTTACCTCTGCATCAAAGAATGTGTATTTTTAAGGGTAAGATTTGGAAATACTATGCAAGTAAACATCCTATTCTGATAGGGGAAATTACTTACATTACAGAGGCTCTCTTTTAAAACATAAGTGAATGATTTTAGTCACAGGCATAAACAAAATTACCAGATAAAAAAGTGGAACACCTAACAACACAGTCTTTGAGACAATGTAATAACCAAGAAAAAGTAGAAGAACCAAATGAAGCTCATAGTGGGATATATCTATCTGGAGGGGAAAAAATATATTATGAAAAAAGCTGCAACTCATGTAGTTTACATACATGAAGGTAAGCATAGAAACTAGCTTAACTTGAAAGTAGGTATTTTTATCAAAAGATATCCAAAGTACTCAATATTACATTGATTTTTAAGCATCTACATAATTTACAACAAAAAGGCTAAAGAATGAATATGAAGATGGACCAGGATTAAAATTCAGTTCAAAGTTTTCTGACTTTTTGGAGTATACTCACTGTTGCTTTTTCACAGCAGATAACTTCTAGTTCCACAATGACTTTTGGCATTAGACTACGAGCTGTTAATTTAATCTGCAAAGCCAAACATCTAGAACTGCTTTAACACCAATAGAACTGCTTTAACACCAATTGAAACCAGTCATTAATGTCTCTCAAGTCAATCCAATGTCCATGGATATTATTATAAAAAAAGTTCACTTACATGCAGTAATCTGCATACACATAAATAAAATAATAGTTTATACAACAAACTAAATCACAGTTTCACAATAAATAAATCATACACTGTCCTTTAACACCTGATGAGTAGCATAAACTAGTATAAATTTTTATTTAATTAATCAGTATAATTATTGTACACTTTCCACCCAGCACATTGAGAATACATGCTCCAGAAATTTGATGCATATATGCTAGCTGAGGAGTCAACTATGTTCCTTATTCTATACAATAATTTATTACCTTTTCCATAGTTCTCAGCTAAATGCTAAAACTGATGTGGTAAATTCAACATGAGACACATTAGTTTCTGAGAAAAATGCAAGTATCCCAAACCCAAAGAATATATGTGTATAATGTACTTTTCTTATGGGAATGGTTAATTAGAATAGGCACTTACAGGAACTAAAAATGTACATAATTTTTTTTCTTCTGCTGCAGAGATAGATGAAAGTACAAATATATAATCTTGCTTTGGGCTGTATAAGCCCATAGAAGAATAGGTAAATTCATGCATCAAGACACACTCCCTGTATAGTCTTCCAGGACAGAAGGTATAACTGGAACGAGAGATGGCATTCTGGAACTCTGCAATATTTTTGAAAAGTGAACAGAAATGATGATGATGAAGTGACAGAAAAACTTACATAGCATAAATTTGTTTAAACCATTATGAGGTTTAGAATTCCCTTAGGCTATTCATTAATAGAAAACTACCCAGAATGACACTGTATGTCAATTAAATTTATAGGCCATTAATAGAAAATCAATCTTTATGGTTTTAATCAAAACAGAGACAAGAGACTACCCAAATCTTCTGTGGCAGGTGGTAAATGATCACTGCACTATGAGAAACAATTCTCATCCATGTCACTGCAGTGTTCCCAAGGTAAATGTCATAACACATATGCTTCATTTTTCCTATATTTTTGAGTATTGGTTTAATCCTGAATAACTGATGTATTGGAGGTCTGATCTGGTCTTAAAAAATCCTATATACTTTCTTTTAGTGACTCAGAATACTTCCCCTTAAATAAAGGGTTTATATATATTATAAAACATATTATTTTATTACTTTTGTGAGTGTCATATATGACTTTCATTTCCTGAACATCTGGCCCAATTCTTATATATACTGTATTCAAATTAGGTTAGATTTCTTTATCTCTTACTTGTTCTTTTAACCTTAGTTGTGTTGTAAACTTTTAACAAATCAAGTACACTGGTTTAAGAATTATTTTAATGAATATTGGCAATATCTGAAAAACTGTATTATTTTATAATATCATATTCTTTTTGAGCAAATAGAAATACTGCAACTGTGCTATATGAGTTCTTTAGTTACTTTGAATGAAAAAAAGATTATGTTGCTTTTTCTATCGCCATAAATATCTTTCACCTCAGTGTCCGTTTGTGAAAAAACTTAATAAGTGAAAATGCTTTGAAGGCAGGTTTCCTAATCAGATTTTTATAAAGAGATATCATTCATTGCTTGGCTTAACAGGGCAGTTGAATGCCAACTGGTAATTGAAGTCTGTCTAAAGAAAAATAAAATATCAATCACGCTTGTCATT
Organism: Fringilla coelebs; assembly: GCF_963513975.1. NCBI lineage: Eukaryota > Metazoa > Chordata > Aves > Passeriformes > Fringillidae > Fringilla > Fringilla coelebs. The sequence continues at coordinate 54,763,527 of NC_140029.1, forward strand.
AAAAGGAAGTGAAAAGGTATACAAATGAATGTGGTTTTCTTTTGACCCAAGGATTTTTTTTAACAGAAATACTGATTTATGCAACCATTAGGTTTGAATGCATGCAAGACAACTTTCTTAGATTGAATTCCATTGATTTTCTATAACAATGTCAAGCATTCAATGCACCACAGAAGCTGTGAGACTGAAATAAATAATCCTTTATGAAAGAAAGTGATTCTTCCCTTCTTAAACCCATAGGTGAACATCTTGTTCTCCTGCTTGCTCTGTTGTATCTTAAGCTGTAAGATGCTAGAACTTCTTAATTCCCTGTCTTCATTTTCATTTAGGATAATATGCTTTGGTTTTCTTATGACCTTCTTTATGCTCTTGCCACTGGGACAAGTTGTTAAAATTGTATGCCTTTCTGTTTATGAAATGTGAATAGACGTAAAGAGCAAAATAAATGCCAGAAAATTCAACTTTGAATACAGTTATTTGTGATAGTGACGGAATTTGAGTAGCACAGAAATAGCCTTGAAAAATGCTATTTCACATGGAAGATTCATATTTGAAAGGTGCAACAGACTTGTAACAGATACTGCACATGCAAATTATTATTTCTAATGAGATCTGCAGTGTTTCTGATCACACTGTCAGTCATAATCACTTTTCTGATATTGTTAGTTCTGGTTATTTGAGTTTAATATTTATAGCTCAAGATAATAATTTATAATTTTGAGTTGGATGAGTCTTGTACTCCACACCAAATTTATCACTTGCTTTGTTATTGATTTGTTAGTTATTTACTCTTCTTTTTCATACATATTATTTAAAGTTGGTAAATAATTCCACTGGTAAAGTTGGTAAATTTAAATTCCACTATGACATTCATTTCAAGCACCTTCAGATGTTGTTTTGAAATTCCTACCTTGAACATAAAACAACACTATTGCTTATGAGCAATGACATACAATTTTCAGATGAGTGTTTCCATACAAAAAGCTACTACTATCCCCAAAGTATTTCACTGATGTACCACTAAGTTTATCACAAATACATAATGCATGATTTTAAGGTGACACTAAATAAAACCTCAACTGCTTTGCAAGTAAGAATATTACATAGAGCATTGGATTGTCTTCTCATTCTTACTCAACAACAGTTCTTAATTTTTTTTTTTTTGTTGTTGTTGTTGTTCCCTGTTTCTCATGGAGTTCCAATGACTATTCAGCAGTTTCCTCGACTGCAAGTAGGCCTTCTATTTTAATTTGCAACAGACTGGTACTCATTTGTAATTATAATAGGTCTACATTTGTACCTAATATTGGTAACATAATAATTATAAACAGAAATCTCTATTTGAAAGGAATATCCCATGAAAATGTAGTGTAAAAGCGACTGCTAACTTGATAACAATATCTACTTTAGGCATCTTGTTTCTGATATTTTAATCTGCTTAATGTCTCTATTTTTCTTACACCCAGCAAAGAATGACTGACATCTTCAGTGGGATATTTGAGCAGAGACACAGCTTTGATTCATCTCCTAAAACGCTTGTTTCCATTTTTTTAAAGGAGGCCTATGGCAACTATGTTCCTTTCTTGATAATAACAATTTGTTTGACAATTTGAACCCTGTCATTTTAACATCTTCCTCTTTTAGGGTGATTTAGAGCAGTAAAGGAAGATATTTATTAGACTTCAATATCTAATACAACTTAAACCAACATGTCCCCAGCTATGAGCTTCACTGAATACAGAAATCAGCTTTTCAGAAATTAGTTCTGGTCTCTCATCATCCTCATAATCAAACTTAAGAAGTGTAGGTTATATGAGTGGACAGTGAGGTGGATTGAAAACTGGCTGAACAGCAAACCCCAGAGCTTCCTAATCAATGGCCTAGGATCCAGTTGGAGGCCTGTCCCTAGCGGTGTCTCCCAAGGATTGATACTGAGCCCAGTATTGTTTAACTTGTCCATCAATGACTTGGATAAAGGGGCAGAGTATGTCAGCAAGTTCACTAATGACACAAAGCTGGGAAGAGCAGCTGATACCCCAGAGGGCTGTCAGCCCTTCAGAAGGATTTCAACAGGTTGGAGAGATGGGCAGAGAAGAACTGCCTGAAATTCAACAAAGGCAAATGCAGCATCCTGTACCTGGAGAAGAATAACCCACCAGTACAGGCTGACTTGCTGGAAAGCAGCTCTGCAGAGAAGAATATGGGGGTGCTGGTAGACAGCAAGGTATCCATGAGCCTGCAATGTATCCTTGTAGTCAAGACAACCAACAGAATTGGTGAATGCATTGCAAAGAGCATTGACAGCAGGTCAAGTGAGATGATTCTTCCTCTCTACCCAGCCTGTGTGAGGCCACATCTGGAGTACTGTTTTGGGCTCCTTAGTACAGGACAGATATGGGGCTTCTGGAGCAGGTCCAGTGGAGGGCAACAAGGATGATTAGGGTACAGGAGCATCGTCAGCCTATGAAGAAACAGCCTATTCAGCCTTCAGGAGAGATGACTGAGAGAGGACCTCATCAATGTCTATCAGTATCTGAAAAGGAGGGTGTCCAGAGGATGGAGCCAGGTTCTTTCACGGTGGTGGCAAGCAATAGGACAAGAGGCAATCGGCAGAAACTGAGGCACAGGATGTTCCATCTGAACATGAGGAAGAGCTTTACTGTTCAGGTGTCAGAGCATTGGAACTGACTGCTCCAAGAGGTTGTAGAGTCTCTGATTGTTGGACCAGATGATCCACTGTGGTCTCTTCCAAAATGGCCCCATTCTCTAATTCTGTGAGAAAAAAGCAGGAATGCAATATAGCAGTAGGTGTGATCAACAGATGTTTCTTTCTGAGACACTAAGCTTTCTTTCAGAAATTTTATGAGATCTCATTTTCATAATTATGTTATACCTAACTGGGCAATGAATTACTGACTGCTATGTAGATTGTCATCTGGAATTGCATACTGCCTCAGGACAGAGAAAGGCATGGAACACATCTAATTTGCATGCATATTTCACTTCTGTGTGTCTTTTTTCATGTGCTATAGGTAAGGAAAAATTGGTTGGCTCTGTAATCTTTCACATGTGTCTTATGTGTATTATGTTTCCTTGTCCTTGATGGTAGAAAAGATGTTTTTTGTCAGGACAACAGCTTCTGTTGATACAAACAGATCACTTTGGGGATAATTTAACAGATGTTAGTTGAAAATTACTAAGAATATTCAGTGGGGGAATAAGGTGGTGAAAAGTTATATTTCATATTTAATTATTAAAATGGAACTTGCTTCATCAAATACATGAAAGAGATCTGGATATCTTTATAACTTCACTGCAATCTCCTTTCAGGTATTCGTAAAGAGCGATAAGGTCCCCCCTGAACCTCCTTTTCTCCAGATTAAACAGCCCCAGTTCCCTCAGCTGCTCCTCATGAAACCTGTGCTCCAGACCCTTCAGCAGCTTTGTCACCCTTCTTTGGACACGCTTCACCACCTCAACATCTTTTTGTAATGAGGGGCCCAAAACTGAGCACGGGACTTGAGATGCAGTCTCACCAGGGCTGAGTACTGATGCCCTGGTGCTGATGGCCGCACTATTGCCAATGCATACCAGGATGCCATTGGCCTCCTTGACCGCCTGGCCAGACACTGGCTCATGTTCAGCCAGCTGTTGACTGACACCCACAGGTCCCTTCCTACCAGGCAGCTCTCCAGCTGCTCTTCCTCAAGCCTGTAGCACTGCATGGAGTTGCTGGGACCCAAGGGCAGAACCCAGCCCTTGGCCTTGTTGAACCTCATACAATTGCCTGTAGTCCATTGATTCGGCCTGTTCAGATCTATCCCTTCAGAGCCTTCCTACCCTCTAGCAGATCAACAATACCACCCAACCTGGTGTGAACTGATTGGGGGTATATTCCCTCCCTTGTCCAGGCCATTGACAAAGATATTAAAGAGAACTGGCCCCAACATGTAGGGGAACCCCAGCGGTGACGTCCTTCTGGTGTAGCACGTTTTATCACCCCACATTTTGGGTCCAGCCATCCAAACTGTCTGTTTGTTTCCTGACTGAGTGTACCTGCCCAAGGCGTGAGCAGCCATATACAGACTTGAATGGTTGCCACCAGACAGTTGGCTGAACCTGGCTTCCAGCAATAGACCTGCTCTTATTACTCAGTTGTTGCTTTTGTCAATGTTCTGCCTGCTTTGCTGTCACCCTCAGTTTCTGACTTGCATTGCCTTGCAGAGTAACTAACTAACTTATGCTGCTCCCTGGCACATATAACATCACCTCTTTCACTTTCAGATGTCCTCTTGTTTCTGCCAGATGGATAGGAGGTTGCTTTGGCTTCATGTCCCCAGGTTCAGCCAGTAATGAGTCTGAGCATATATTCCTGATTCACAAACAAATACAGCTGGTCACACAGATAAAAACAGCGGTGGCATAAACATGAACAGCACACTCACTTCTGTTCCACCTTTCTAGCTGATTTGGTTTAAATCTACTTGTAGAATATGCACAAGCACAATGTGCTTCTTTTCAGTACTTTGGCCCAGAGCCTGGTCTCCTCCACTTCCTTGAATCTGAACCTATGCCTCTCTGGATAAGGTCACTCACAACCCTTACTCTACTTATTGGCTGCTCCAACCTGAACTTTTCTAGTGGCTTGTGTACATATGAACATAGAGAACAGAGAGACACAGCCAGAAAAAAGGAACAGAGTCATAAGAAGAAAGGGCAGTTTTCAGTTATCGAGCAGAGGATTTCATAGAAATACACTGACCAACAGGTTACTTACAAGCGATGAGGGACTTTGGGCCTCTTTTCTCTCTTCTAACTGCATCCCTTAGGAAGTTCTTTGTCTTTTAGACAATAACCCCTTTTAGTTTGCATGGTTTTCTGGGGAATTTATTTTGCTGACTCATTTTGGTGAGCTTCCCAGCTGGGAAGATGATCTAATTATTGTCCTTTAGTAGTCAAAGAAGTAGCTGAGCCAGTATACTCTTTCACTGACTGTGTTGCCAGGTTTCCTTCACCTGTCACTGCTTCTGTGATCCTTTTCATGGTTTTGTTAAATGTGGTTAACCTTTAGTGAGGTAACCTACTTAGGTAATGAAAGACAAGAAATATAGGTCTTTATAAAGTATTCTATCTGGTAAATGCCTCACAAAATTTTTGTACCCCCCCTTACTATAAATGGGCAAATATTTAATTTGCATATTTATTTCATTTTTATATTTATATGCATACTTAAGACTGCAGTTTTCAAGTTCCAGAGCTGCTTTTGCTCCATACTAATCCTATGTCACAACAAGGTAACTCTAAATAAAGTATATTCCAGGTCTTTTTTCCTTACAAAGAAGACCCGCTTTGATGTTCCAATAGCAGGTGCCCTAATATATACTAGATGCCAATCTGCAAAGCAAGGCACTATAACAGATTATACAAGCTAGAAAAAGAATGTCTAGACAGAGCCTGAAGACCTTCTGCCTTTGGCACAAATCAGTTGTTCTTCATCAGTTTGTATACAGAGTCTGGGAAGCATGGGAAGAGAAGCCACAAAGAGCTTTCTGATTTTCTCTGGATTAAGCAAGAAATCAAGTAAAACTTAGAGTAAAGAAGCTAAATAAACATTTTTAAAAACCAGACATTTCCTGTAAGTGGCAGAATTAGTGAAATCTCTCCCAAAAGTCTGTGTCACTTTTTTCCAATTCATTTTCATTCATTATATCACCTGCATAATCTGTGGATTTACCCATGTGCCCAACCTGAGCTCCAGACTGTCTATATGTATACTGGTGTTGTTTCAGTAGTCATAGGCTGGCTGTCCAGTTCCCCCAGCTGTTCAAAGGAGACACTAAAATTTAGATTATTCTTATGATCACTAATTTTTATGAAATTTGTTTTTGATACCCTAACATTTCTCTCATGTTCAGCATAACTCAGCTGAAAAATTATAGGGGTAGGTAGATTTAGACAGACAAAAAAAAACCAAAACCTTACAAGTCTTCTTTCTTCAGAAGACCAACATAAGAATTGAGAAAGAGAACTCATCCTTATTATTCTCTGTTTAATTAATTAATTAATTATTATTCTCTGTTTAATTATATATATGGAAGAGAGTAGAGAGCTAATTTTATTTATTTCCTTCCCTTGAATACTTTGTATGTCAAAAGTAATTGCTCAGGAAGATGGAGATCATAGAAAATCCTACAGACCTTAGACACAGTGCTGGATTTGGCTGTCTCCTTGGATAAGTGAGTAATAGACATATTTTGTCCTGGAAAGTTGTTCTGAGTTCTTTTCAGTAAAAGAAACCAAACCAAAACAAACCCAGTGTGTATTATTGATGGGAAGTATAATTCATTTCTGGTGGCAGAAAAGCCACGGTTCTCTCAGTCTTCTCTCTGTGCAGTGACACAACAATGTACAGCCTCCTTTCTCCCCTTCTGTGAGGAGCCAATGAGATTTGTTATGCCTCAGCAATGGTTGTCAGAGGCATGGCAGGGAGGGGTGGCACAAGTGCCATGTCCAGGAGACAGCCAAGAGAAGATGGAAGAAAGCCTTCTCTCTGGGGATACTTTGCCTGGCCATCAGTTCATGTCTCGCATGGGACAGGCAGTCAGCAGGGGAACCCCAAAGACAGACCCCAGAGACACTGCAATTGATGGCAAAAGGTCTCTGCCAGTGGACTGCACTGGGACATTGGACTGGGCCAATAGTCTCCTGTCGGCAGGCAGACTTTGGGAGGAGCCAGGGCCATAAAAAGTAACTGCATCATAAGCCCGGGGGTTGTTCAGTTCTTTGCCTTTTGACTCTTTGGGGGCTTTTTGATCTTGCTTTTGGAGTCCTGCCTTTTGGCTCTCCTGCCATCGCTGGCTCTTGCTTGCCCTCACATCTGTTCTGTCTCCCTGTGTCCCTGACCAGCACCCTGCCTGCTCCATCTCTGAGCCCCTTCTTGAGTGACCTGCATCCTACCCTTCCCGCCTCCGAGCCTGCCCACCACCATGATCCTCACCAGGCTCCTGGACCAGACTGATGTGATTACTAGGCTATGTAGGGAGAGTTCACTTTTCTTCCCTTGTCTATGAATCCAGTGTTCCAGAACAAGAAGATGAAGCATTTTTAAATTCCTGAATTCCCATACTCAAACAATTGGAACACACCACTATCATCACTAAAACCTCTTTTCTGAACTCTTTACAAGGAAGAAAAAAATAGACATTTACAGAGAAAAATTTTTGACATTTATTTCTCGATGAGAGGAATAGCACCCAAAAGTAAACATAACTTTTAACTAACTAGGAATATTTTAGAATAACGGGGATGAATTTCATTACTTCAAGTTCCCATGATAACATAAAATGCAAAATGGTAAAATACTCTATTTTATTCAAGCAGAAAGTAGACTTTAATATGGTTCCTGCAGTCAAGTCAGTGGAAAATACTGACCATGCTCTACAACCAGTATGTTCTAAGAATGATTGGTGGATCCACTAAAAAGAAGAAATTTGTAGGAATATCTGATTTGTTGTTCTTAATAGGACTCAATGATGAGCTAGTGCCTCCTTGTTCAGCAGTGTTCAAGACTTGTATGACTCTCAGTATGCCTAGAAGGGCATCTCTAGGTAATGATGGAATACTGGGCTGACTACAATTAAATAGGTGAGGTATTTTTAATTATGCAGATAGATGACCAGGGATCTTTGCCAGTATAGCCTTTCATTGACTTTCCTACTCTATTCTTCATTTTACTGAGTTCATCTACCTCATCTCACAACTCTGTGCTTCTGTATTCATAAAAATAATTAATATCAGCTAGGAGCATCACAAATCCATTGCCAGCAGGCAAAGACACTTCTGTAACAGTTTCTTTCCAGAGTACAGTTATGAGGACTGATATTCAACAAAAAGACAAGGAAGGTAAAGTAAATAAATAAATAAAGTGAAATTATAAAATATCTCTTTACATTCATAAAAGTGCATACATATAAAACACATATGCAACTGAGACCATCATTCTGGTTTCAAGTACTTATTGCTTGACAAGTGGACATGTGTGCCTTGGCTTCCTTTCACCTTCTACTCTGCTGGTAATACAGAGCAGCTGTGACCCTAAATTTAAGCTAAGATTATGGCTGTTATCTCTTGACAAATTTGTTCACAATTCTGCAGACATTTTTGCTGATTCAATACCACTTAACACTGGCATATATCCAGATTTCTGCAGAAACTGCAGTTATGCTGAGCTTTTGAAATATCTTTATTTTGTACAAAGACAAGGATATGAGTATTAGAGCAAATGTCAGTTTCATATAAAATGAAGTCAGGATTTGAATGAAAAAGGTGAGGTCTGATCCTTCCCCACCATACATCCAGAATGATTACAAAGGTTTGGTGGCAATTTAAGCTAGAAATATACCAGAGTGAAACCACTGACTTAAATACAGTAGAAGGGCCTGATTCTGCTTTTTTTTCCTATAAATATGCCTGTGTGCATGTGTGTGTGTGTGCACGCATGTGTGTTGAGGGAGGGGATTGTCCCGCTTTGCTCAGCACTGGCATGGTCTCCCCTCAAGGCGTGTCTGCAGTTTTGGGCACCACAATATAAGACAGTGAGCTGCAAGAAAGTGTCCAAAGGGGAGGGTATAAAGATAGTGAAGGGCCTTGAGGGGAAGCCATATAAGGAGCAGCTGCAGTCCCTTAGTCTGTTCAGCTTGGAGAAGAGAAGAGACTGAGAGGAGACCTCACTGCAGTCTGCAAATTCCTTGTGAGGAGAAGAGGAGGGGCAGACACTGATCTCTTCTCTCTGGTGACCAGTGACAGTACTTGAGGGAATGCCATGAAGCTGTGTCAGGGGGTATTTAGGTCAGATGTTAGGGAAAAAGTTCTTCACCCAGGGAATAGTTGGACGCTGGAACAGGCTTCTCAGGGAAGTGGTCACAGCACCAGCCTGAGAGAGCTGAAGAAGCATTTGGACAATGCTCTCAGGAACAAGGTGGGATTCCTGGGGCTGTCCTGTGTAGGGCCATGAGCTGAACTCCATGATCCTTGTGAGTTCCTTCCAACTCAGAATATTCTATGATTTATATATATCTAAAATTACTACAGTATGGATTCTGAAAGCTTAAACTTGTTTTAAAGTGTTAGAAAACTGGAAGGAAATATTTCTTTACCCTCACTTGCATTACTTCTAGTGCCATATTTGCAAAAAAATTTTTCACATCAACAAAGAAGGAAAAGAAGTCTAGATTTTAGATTTCCATATGGCTTTAGCAAACATTGACTAAAATATCTCATGTTTTAGATGTTGTATTTTTGATATTTTTTACCCTTAGAGGCAGAAAAAAATTCTATATGCAGAATACAAATTAAAAATGAAATAACATAATTTTCCTTTAATTTTTCCACTAGAATTTTATGAGTTCTTAATGAAGCTGAAGTAATTTAAACAAGAACAATAAAAAATAATCTGTCCTTGCTTGTATCTGTACAAGTCAGATTTAATTATTGAGAAATATTCCTTGACAGTGTCTACATACACACACAAGATCAAACACATTATGCCTTTCAGTTGTACTTCTAGTAATTTTAAAGTTTGTGGCTTTTTAAATTGCTGGCTGTTGGAACAATAAAATGAAATTCAATGGCAACTTAACAGCTCAGCAAGTGCAGTTTGATATTTTCCTTGGTGCCGCAGGATACCTATGAACATTTGAAAATGTGTTTTGAAATGTGCCAAATAGTTTTATTTAATATGGACACTTCAGAAAAAGAAGAACTGATCAGCATGTGGGCATTATGGGCATTGCATTGCTCTGACACATTCTAGCAGCATGAGACTTGAAAGGGTTCTTTTATTAAATTTCTGATTAAATGTCTGAATGCTTGTTGAGAATGAAAAGTAGGACTGCAATAAATAAAAGTAGAGCTAACTGAATATATTTAATTCCCAAAAATATTTATATATCTCTTCTCATCCCCTACCTCTCAGAGACTTTTTTGTTAAAGACCCCAAGTGCATTTGCTTGAGAAAAATATTTACAGAAATTATGAGCAATGCATATCTTGTTTATAATGTTCCATGTCAATTACACTCTGGATGGAAAAAGGGGCTAATTTGAACATTTTAAAGAAATACAATGTCCCCAGTATTCATTTTGTACTGAAAAATGTGTAATGTACCATGTTATAAACACTGTGTTTCAGGTTGCTTTGGGGGCTGATAGTAGGTACTGACAGGCATATGACTATACCTGATTAATCCACTTTAATTCCCTAGAAGATTAACTTTAATAAAAGCAGATAGGGAAAGATAACTGGCCAGCCAGTCTTACCAGGTAAAATTGAAAAAGGACAGTTTTGTGGTTTAACCTCAGGAAGCAGTATGGTCTCACAGACCCCCTGCTCTCTCCTCCACAGTGGGATGGGAGAAAATCAGTAGGGTAAAAGTGAGAAAACTGATTGGTTGAGATAAAGACAGCTTAAAAGATAAAGTCCTGCACACAAGCAAAACAAAGCAAGGGATTTATTCACCACATGCCATTGGCAGGCAGGTTCAGCCATTCCCAGGCAAGCAGCGCTCCATCAGGCATAATGGTGACTTGGGAAGATGAATGCCATCCCTCCAAACATCCCTTCTCTCCCTTCTCCTTCTTCTCCCAGTTTTATATACTGAGCACGATGCCATATGCTGTTGTTTAGCTGGGGTCAGCTGTCCTGGCCCTAATCAGCAAAAGCTGAAATATTGGTCAGCAAAAGCTAAAATATTGGTATGCTATCAATGCCATGCTCATTATAAATACAAAATACAGCATCATAGGGGCTTCCATGATGAAAATTAAATGTATTACAACCAGAACCAGCACAAAGAGTGACAGAACTCCTGAATTTGAGTGGTTTGACTCAAAGGACAAAAGTCTTTGATCAGAGAGAAACAAGCAGAGATAGCTGCATTTAACAAGCACTTGTTCTTAGAGGGAATGATGACCAGACAAGTACAAAATTCTGACAAAGAAACTTATGAGAAATCCAAAAATATTGAAATTCCAAATCTTGCCTTGTGGGATAATATACCAGCAGGTAAAAAATATCTGCTTTTTATTGGTTTGAAATGTTTTCTCACTTTCACCTTTATGTCTACATCAACAAGATAGATTGAAGAACCTTGTGAAAAATTTCAGGTGTGACTTAGAGACCTGAAATATATACTCTGGATCCTAAAAATAGCTGCTTATTTATAATTAATTTTATAGAATCTGAATGATCCAGATTTTTTTTTTAATTAAAATTCCCATATATCCTAGTTTTACACTTCTGTGACTACCTGCAGCATGACTTCTTGTTTAAAATGTGTGCTGTGTTCTGTAAGATTGTCTTAACTTGTCCAATTTACTGCTTTACACTGCATCTAGTACCATACAAATACATCTAGTACACATATAAATACATTATACATGGACCAAGTTATTTGCAAAATGTAATACTACTAATCATTTTCCATGCAAAGCAAACTGATAAAAAAAAAATTCTGATTTAAATCACTACCCTGCAATGCAGGAGAAAACTGAGGTATCCAGATGGTAATTTTCTGCCCTTCAGTTAAATTTAAACTGGCAGATTCTCCTTGTAATGGTCTTCAAAGGACTTTGTTGTCGTCTTGAGCAAAAATACTTACATTATGCAGATAGTAATTTTACTAAGTCTGATTTTATCAGTCTCACTTAATTTTGGTACACTGGGTCTTGTTCCAAATCTCATCTTTCAAAGGAAAATTCTTAAGACTGAGAGTAAAATTTATTCTGAAGTCAGTGTGTCAACCCCTCTTGCTGAAGTAACCTCCCTTATTACAGCATCATTAAAAAGGTTATTTACACCAAAGAATAAGAGACAGAGTCTCACACTGAAAATGTTTCTCTAGTTTAATATGTTAAGGACTTTTAGCTGTGAAGGAAAAGCAAGAGTTTTTATTCCTACTCAAAAAATATTTTAAGAATATAATATCATATTGTCTTACATTTAAGTATATAAAAGATACTTGGAAAAAAGGCCAGAAACTCCCCTTTTAATGACCTTCCTTATCTATGCTGAAACATTTAATAGGACACATAGGAGCTCTATTTGAATTTAATTATGCAACCTATTATTTATTTAATAAATTGTGATCAACAGCAAATGTCTGATATGACATATGAAAAAAGATGAGGTTTCTTTCTTGAAAAGTCCTTCTTGCTGCAGTGCAAATGCTTATGCAGGTGATTGCTTGCACTTTTTTCTTTGTAAAAGTCTGTAATACTCCTGATGTGCTAATTTATTCCCTAATGTTCTACTTAGTTGATTTATTAAATTTGCTAAATGTATGATCTTGCCCACTATATAGCCATGTAAGCCCCCAGTGTCAAATCACATAAAATACTATTTTTCCTCTACCATGCGGAAGTGTCATATTAATTTTCCAATTAGGAATCTATTTTTCCTGGAATTGTTTGTGTAATAAATTGAAAGAACAATAAAATATTTATCTACAATGGATCCTTTCACGTTCCATATTTCTGTGGTAACTTGTCATGGTTAAAACCAAGCTGGCAATTAAGTTCTACACAGCCATACACTCACTAACCCCCCTCCAGTGGAGTAGGGGAGAGAACTGGAGAAACAAAAAATTAGAAAACTCATGGCTCAAGACAGACAGTTTAACAGCTAAAGCAAAAGTTATGTACACAAGCAAAGCAACAAGGAATTTGCTCGCTACGTCCTGTGGGGAAGTAGGTGTTCAGTCATTTCCAGGAAAGTATGGCTCCAACAAGTATAACTGTGACTTGGGAATTAAAAATGGAATGTGTGCATTGCCCTTCCTCCTTCTTTGTGCAGCTTTATGTGCTGAGCATGCCATATGGTATGGAATGCTCCTTTAGTTACCTGAGGACAGCCCCCTCCCAACCTCCTGTGCACCCCCAGCCTCAGGAGACTCAGGGACCTGTGGGGTGGGCAAGAGAGGCCCAACAATAATTTGAGAAGAGGCCATGCACACGGTGGCAAGGAGCTTAGAAGCCCACTGAGGTCCCCTGCTCAGCTTAGCCAGGAGGAGCTGGCTAAATAAGGGATAGGAATGATGGAACTAGCCAGAAATTAAAAAAACTGATAGTGAAAACAACTAAGTTCCAAAGACCCCTGGGTGAGGCAAACACAGCTAGGTATAGGGGCACAAGGTCCAGTCACAAAGGTGAACTCAGGATATGACCTTATATGAACTAGACATGGAGCCAACTGCAAACAAGAACTGGAAACTTGACCAAATATAGCATAGCCCTATTATCATACTACTAAATCCCATGACTCCATGGTTCCCACTGTGGCCTGGTCAAGCGTCCCCTCACCTCAGTGCTCTGCCTGCCACGGTTTATGACCAAAGACTTCTGTGAAAGCATCTGATGTGAAAATATCCCCAGGGTGAGATCCTATACAGCGGCATCTCCCTGGATAAGCCCCAACAGTGGGAGGCTTGGGGCTCCCAAGCCAGCTGTTTTCTCTGTGGCACCAGTCAATTCTGTGTAACACCCCCACTTCCCTGACAGCTTCTACTGCACAGGGGGATTCACTGGGCCATGCACAGCCACAACATCTCCTCAGGTGTAGGGTCAAACCTCAGCCTCCCAGTATGGCCAGTGTGAGCTGGCAGAACCGAACAAGGGGGTGAGGAGGTTTAGTTACCTTAAGAACCAGTGCAGAGGTACCGGACTGCGAGCACAGCCTTTGATGGCCAGCAGGAACTGCCAAAACTGCGGAGAGCCTTCCAGAACCTTCCGGACACTGGCAGGTTCGGAGCTGCTGCGGGTGACATTGGCCACTCTTGTCTCCACCAGCCACTGCCAGGAGGCCCTGGGACGGGGCCTGAATGGCTGCACCTGCCCGCCCAGCCTGTCCATGCCCACCCCCTTGGAAGGGCAGCGCCCTTGGCACCCTGCAGCTTCAATCTCTCTAGAGACTGCTCCCTGAAAGTGTCAGAATTGGTGATCCTTCCAGGTGCCTTCCAACTGAGACCACCCTGTGACCTGTACCATATAGCAGCTCTCCCTGCAGCTCACTGGGCCCACATCCCTCCTCTCCCATGGGAGCCTCGCTGGCCTCACCTGAGCCCTCCACATTGCAGAGCCCAACCACAGTTCCCCCAAGGCCAGGGCACATTGTCACCCCTTGAAATATCCTCACCTTGCAAGCAGGGCTTCAGTGGTTCTGTAACCCAAGTGCAGTTTCCCTTGCATTGCCAGGCAGTGCCCAGGAGCCAGGCAGAAACAGACCCCCATGGCTTGTAGCCAAGGTGAGTAAGGAGGCCTCCAGCCTGGACACACCTGTGCTGGCCCTGACCATCCCAGAGACCCCTGCATCTTGGCCAGCCCGTCCCGCTCTCTGGGAGAGCTGGGCTGGATCCTGGCATCACACTGTGTCAAATCAATTCCATTCCACTCCATTCCATTCCACTCCATTCCATTCCACTCCATTCCATTCCACTCCATTCCATTCCATTCCATTCCATTCCATTCCATTCCATTCCATTCCATTCCATTCCACTCCATTCCATTCCCATGTAGGTCCATTTTGCCGCCTCCACAGTCGAATCTGAGGCGGAGTTTGGCAAGGGAAACCTCTTTGAATCTTGCCACTCTATGACAAGATTCAAAGAGGCGTCCCTTAACCCTTTGAACACTCACACTTTCTTGTTCTTGCCCTTTCCCTTTCCCTCAGTCTCTGCACAGATAATTTTTAAGTTGAGTCTGGTTTTGTACCAATGGATGTTGGATTTTTGTTTCCTATTTGTCTGTGTGCTTTTGCCATCAAGGAGCGAACCTTGCCAACAAACTTTGTCGCGTGAACTTCTATATAAACCCTGCTTTTGCTGATACCTTTTCCTGGCAATTCCTTATGTGACCTAAACCACTCTTTGTGACACACTGTTGTCAACATGGCGCACATCACCAGAAGTTTTGTATATTTGTGTTGTGCATCTCTGGCTTTGTTTCACTTGGTAGGGTAAAAGAGGCTCCTCTTAACCCAAATGTTTCTGTACTTCCATAAAGCCCTGACTAAAGCATTTCAGATTAAATCAGCTGCTTACTCAAACACTTTCTGGCACTGTTCCCAGCAGGGTAGAGCAGCAGTGGGCACAGGTGACTCTAACAGAGACACAGAAGAGTTAGTGTTGGAAGGGACCTCTGCAGATCCCTCAGTCCAACTCCCTTGTAAAGGCAGGGTCACCTAGAGCAGGGGTCACAGGAATGGGTCTAGATGGATTTTAAATGTCTCTGGAGAGGGAGATGCCACAAGTTCCCTGGGCAGCCTGTTCCACCTATGCCACCTTCACATACCCTAACACCCTTGGCATATTATGGAGTTGCCCCCATGGCCATGCCTGGCCATCTGTCTGGGGAGGCCCCTGTGCCTGGCTGTGTTTGTCATAGCCCCTCCATGCAAGGGACTCCTGGCCCAGGGTCTGGAAGCTGAGAAGAAATGGCTGGCTCTTGAAAGAGCAGCACCCACGGCCTTGCAGTCCACTGCACCTCACCATAACCACTTGCCACTCCAAGTTTTAAAGGTTTACCACCCTCTCTGAATTTCTTCAGCAGGCAGTAGGTTACACTCAGCATGAAACATGAATTTTCTGGGATTCTCCACCGTCAGCCACCTCCTGCCATGGATTTTTACATTTAATTGGAGGATATGTTTCATATCTGCCATGTGTGATGATCTCTGGCTTTGTGAAAACCTGTAGTTCTCTATCTTGAAGTCTTCTTTAGCTGTCAGAAGGATTTTGTTGTCCAGTAAAGTAATCTCAGTCTATTACTGAAACTCAGATTGAATCAGGTCAGTGGAAGCGGTTGGATTTTCTTCAGCTTTTCCTACAATTAGTTCTGGAAGAAAATTATTCATCCTTACAGGTAAAGTGCACGAAATACCTGTTATGTTTCATTGTTCAATTCTTGCTACCATGAGTATTATGGAAAGGGAAAAAACCCCATCTAATTAGATACAGATGACCATGTATTTTCTTTTTTCTTTTCACTTCAGGAACATATCTATGAATATATTACTGAGAGGTCTTTGCATATTCACTGTTTCCAAAGATTTCACAGCTGAACACTTGTAGATTCAGAAGACTTAAGGTTATCTATTTGAAATTTTTATAGCTATTAACAATAGGTGTTGCAGGAAAACCTGGAAGTCTTAATTATCAGACAAGATAATAGGAAGATGGCTGCATTTCCCTCAACTTTATACTGAAATCCATAGCTAAACTAGTGACTTTAGGCTCCTCTTACTGTCGATGGAGACTAATAGGCTTCTTCAGGATGTGATCTATTTCCTATTTAAAGGTTTACAATTATATGAACAGCCTTTGAAAATAATGTATTTCTCTCCACTGACTATGAAGCAGTTCTGGGATAACTAGGTTAGATATAGATGTTGACATGGCAGATATCCACATTTAATCAGTTGAATATCAGTTCTTGCCCCGATGAATTTGCTATCTAAATAAGAAAGGGGGAAATGGAAATTTAAAGACATCAAATAGCTTGCACAAAATCAGAACCTAAAGTATCTCCTGAGTCCAATGAAAAGGTTTTAAGAAGAAGGCTGTATCTGCTTCAATTTTCAGTATTCAGTTGTTCTTTCAAAGTTTCTTTGGCACCCTGAAAAATTTCTCATACTACACTGCCATGTTGATGACAGTTTTTCTGTGTTTACTTTGTAACTTATTTCCATTGTACTAAAAATGCTGTTTGATTCACTTCTACATTGAGACCTCATAAAAAATTGAAAGGCTTCAATAATTTTAAATCATTCTACACTGCATATAGAGATTTAAATTTCAGTGCTATTTTTTTATTAGCACTTTAATTTGGAAGGTACTAGGCTTTTACAAGATTTAAAATTATTGGAGCATTTCAAATTTTTATAAGCTTTCCAGTAAAGATGTGACTATGGTTCTAGGCTTATAAAGAGTAGGACAATTTAAATTTAATCTAAATTATTTAAGTGCTTCAGACTTCAGGGAGATTTTCAATTTTTCAAACTGGGATCCATGTTCAGAGACTAGAGCAATCTTATAATGTAAAGTGCTTTCATCACTTTAAAGACCTGTGGGCAGCATTCTGAAAAGGCCTTTTTTATTTTCAGTTTGTTAATTTAAATTATTTGTTTTCATCTGCAATGTATGGCAAGGAAAAAAGGTGATAAAGGGGAATAAGGAAATAAGGGAAACAAGGAAATAAGATTATAAAGGGCAGTCTGTTTCCTCTAGAAAATTTTGGATAAAAATGAACTTTTCTGCTGAGATACATTGTGAGGTAATGTGAAGAACACCATTTATTAATGTGCATTTTGAAATTTGCTCTAAGATGAAATTTGCTCTACACATCCTATAGTCTCACCTATGCCCATCGATATTAGGTATACTCATTATCTTACAAAATCAAGACATTTAGTTTTCATTTTCAATCTTTTCAAGACTTAGTTTCACCTGGAAAGGAACCAAAATATATTTAATTGCATTTTGTGAAACTTTTGTCTAATGTGAAAATGTTAACTTCTTGTAAAATCAAAAAGGCACCTTTCCCCTAGATTTCTAAAACTATCTTTGCCCTACAATCAACAAAATATTGTGGCATTGAAAACATATGGATGTCTGATTCATATGATCTTTTGAAGCAAAATTTCAAAGACCATTGTTGTGTGCCTGGGGAAGAATTCTGTTAGCATCAGCAGTTATATCAGCAGTAATGTCTCCATCCATGTAAAATGTGAACATAGCTAATTGATCTTGTCTTTTCCATCACTATGACAGTTATTTTTTTGTTAATGGAACATTATTTGCAATTCAGATTGCTTAGTCAAAGAAATCTTATTTATTTTTCATGACACTAGGAAACTTCTAAAAGCATAGAGCAATTGTCGAGAGTCCTTGTTGCAAAGAGGAGAGGCGAGTTTGATGAGGTGTGGTTGTCTCAGTTGTTATTCTATATCACTGAAATCATCACTGGGAGGTGTGATTTCAGGATGGAAATGAGTGTGCTCTTCTCTCTCTCCTTCTCTCTCTCTCTTCAGCAGTGAGTCAGGGTCACCGTGGGTCCTGGTTCCTCTGCCATACTGCCAGTCCTTTTCCCTTTCTCTCTGGGATGCAGCTATGGGATATGGTGCTGAAATGCTACCATCAAAAATGTGTATCAACAGGAGTGCTGACTCAACAGTTCTGGCACAGAGGCATCCATGAGGACAGGACTAGCGAGGGCAATGCCAGCCGAGTCAAGCCCATCAAGCCAAGCCTAAACAAGTCAAAATAAGGCAGTGGAACAATGGAAAAGTGGCTGTGACCTGTGGGAACAACCTCCAGAGCAGTGAAGCAGTAGAAGCACAGGCACCTGTGCAGAACCGAGCCACAGCAGAGCAGCAGCAGTGCAACCTGACTCAAGCTACCCAGCTTTTGGGGAGTTTCTTTGTCACTCATTGTCATTTTTTTGATCTTGGGGCAGCAGGGGGGAAATACACATTAACAGCAGGAGCTGTCCTGCCATCTTGCCTTTGTTCCCAGTGGCCATTTGGTAGGGTGCATAGGGGCGATTGCCATATTGCCTTTGTATGAAAAGTCACATGGGCATGACCTATGCGGGGTGTCCACCATCTTTTGAACCTCATTGGTGGTGAACACCATTTTGTGGGTAAAAAAACTTCTCTTTTTGTATGCCTTTGCCATTAATATTGCTGTCCTTATGTTTATCTTTTTCAAAAGCTTTGCTCTTTCAGTAAATTGAAGAGTGGAAAGAGCAGTGGTTTATCTGGAGTTCCATTTTCAGATAGTGCTGAAATCAACACATAAAGTTAACACTGAAAGGTGTTGGAATCACTAATTTTGTAGAACTGAGCTTTTAGATTCAGTTTGAGCAAAAGTTACATGAAATCTTTTGTGCATGTGTTAGCCAAGATGCATCAAGAGCTGTCAGGGAGTAGTTAATTGTGATAGTAAATCAAGGCACTAGAAGCTCTTGAACTAGATCGAACTGGTAGCAAAATGCCATCTTTGATCTCCCAGTTTCATGGGTCAGATCCAGCCCAGTAGTAGACGGTCACATAATTTACACCACCCTAAACCAGAAAGAGCCTTAAATATATATATTGAGTCACTAAAGGATTGGAAGATCTAAGATGATTCTTTTGAGGTGAAATAATTGATAAAGCCAATTCTGTCCCTTTAATAAAAGAGCAGTGGCCTTCTGTTTGGATAGAATCTTACTGTACAATCCCTGGTAAAGCCCATTTACCACCCACCTGGCTCAAATGCATGTAGGACACACAGAAAATACCTACGCTAAAAAAGCTGTTGACCAAGTAGAGTGGAAATAGTTAATTACTGACAGATATTTGAATCCAAATCCCTCTCCATTAATGATACAAATGGGAAAAGAAAGAAACAAAGTATATTAACTTATGAAGGAGTATGATTGGCTCTCATTTTTGCAAACTTGAGGACCAGATTCACTGATTTACTGTAAGTACTTCAGTTGCTTTTCTGTACAAAGAAGTCATGAATTTGGTTTAATGGCAAAACACTAAACTGAGTCTACAGCTGTGTTCTGTTCTTAGAGTAGCATAAACCATCTGGAGAATACTATTAAATGTCAACCACAGAATCAAGTCCATATTCTCAGCTGCCTTAATTTTAGTTTTTTCTAGTAATGCCAGTTTTTACCATGGTGAATATGTATAAGAGTCTTCATTAAGTCATTTTTGCTTAAATCAAATTTTTGGTTAAATGAAGACAAGATGACAAGCTGCAATAATTGTTCAGCTCTAATTGTTGTATGAAACATGCAATAAAAGTTCTAACTAAATAACAAATCATCCCAACAAATCTGTAGAATACAGAAAAATCCTTGTCTCAGGGTTCCTGCACTGTTCCTGCACTGGATCATTAATAATGTTATGGAACTACAAAATAATAGAATATCCTGAGTGGGATATCTGTGGCCATAATGAACTAAAGGGGTTATTTTAAGGATCAAAAATATATCTGTGGGGAGGCCTACCATTCTTGTATCACAATGAAAGAAAGGACAAAAGTTTAAAAAGAGAAGTTTAAAATAAAATGCAGTAAAGATGAGACAGAAGTTGACAATAAACGTTGTGATAATATACGCATGCTCACAAAACCAGATGAAGTTTATGCTACATTTTCACCTCAGAGATGGAATAAAGATATTTTCAAGATTATAAAATTATCACTGAAGTCGTAATAAGCTGAAAACAAATCCAACAAAGAAATAAAAACCACAAACCAAGTCTGTGTTCCCAGGCATGTTTTCTGTTCACAAAACGGAAATGAGGAATATGAGATAAGAGAGAATCTTGTTCCATCACCCCATCAATGCTATTGCCAAAGGGTGCTCTTTGATGTAAAGTTTTTTCTACTATTAGAAATTTTTGCATTTTCCAACTTTGGCTTAATCATGTAAACCAGAAGAAAAAGTTTCCAACCATCATAGCTGTCCTAAGAATTGATAAAATTTTGCATACTACCTATGTATATATGTTAAAAAAAAGTGTTTGTATATGCATGAGATTCCTAATTACTACTTTTAATAATAAATATTGTCCCTTTTGTTTGAAGAATTGCTTTATTTTTAAGATATTTTAAAGTCAAATTTCCAAATTTTTTTTTCTTCCTTGATTTCTGTTCATAATCATAGTTACTGTTTTATTTGCACCTGTAGCTTTTCTTTTGTTAGAAATCTCCGATTGTATTTGTGAGGAGAATTTTCACTTTGACTAAAGAGAAATTGTAATCAACAAATTAATTCAGTTTATAAAGCTTCCAGCCAACAGATTTTTCTCATAATATTATCTAGCAGATGAATTGTTTGGTGATTGATTGATTGGTTCTCAAATTTAAATTAAATGAATACTTCAGAAGAATCTGGGGATTTTTTAGGGAGAAAAACAGCAACAAAAAAAAAAAGGCCAAATAAGGAATATAGAGATGTATTTTCTTGATTTTGCACAAGACTGGAAATCAGCACTCATTTTCATCTGTTTTTTTTTTTTTTCTTTTACTTTAAGAAAACCCCAAATTCTAAAAAAATTCACTACATCAAGGAAAGTAAATAATAGCAAAATATTTCTAAGACATTTTTGTTATACAACTTTTTATTGCTGTGTAAAATGTTCTTCCTTAAGTCTAATTATCCATTATTCAATCAAGCAAAATGGCAAATGCAATTAAGGTTCATTGAAGTAACCAAGAATTCCAATCAATAAACTCAGGGTGGTAAGTATGGCACCTATAAAATCTTGTAATACACACCGTAAAAATGCTTGTGTGTTGTTAGAGTGCTACTCATCTACACATTTTAAAATCTTTATATGCATTAATTCATCTTTGCTGATAAATTTCTTCTTTTTCCTCCTGAATTTCCAGTAATATTGTGAAACTTAAAATGTAATAAAGTGACAGCAGATTTTTTAAGAGATAAAGTTCTCCTGCACAGACAGTGATAAGATCTCGAGTTTTTCCTTTTAGATTTTCTTGTACAAACTATTAACTAGGCAACCTGTGTTTTGATTTTCCTTTATTTGCATTGCCTTTTTGCTAATGAGGTATTTTGTTCTTGCTCTGCTGATTTCTTCCCTTATGATGCCTTTTATTTTTAATAACAAATATTTTCAATTAATTAAAATTTCAAAAATCTGCTTTTCTGTCCTTTATACTGTGATTTAAATTTCTAGTGCAATATCTGCTCTATTACTGGCCCTCTGTAAAATGGTATGAGGACAGCCACAATCCTAGTTTTCAGTTTGGTTATTTAATGAGAGATTAAAATTACTACAGGTTCCTGGGCTAAAGTTCTATTTTAGACAATCTACCTGGCTGTTTGTCTCCCTGCAATCTGCTTGACTTGGTGGGACATCTTCAGCAGGTAACTGTAAAACTGTAGTCTGTATGATCTTCAATGAAAAAAACATCCCTCTACAACAGCAGATATTCTATTCTGTTGTACTATGATTAGTACAACCTTTAGTCCCAGTATGTAAAATTTAGAAAGTTTGACTCCTTCCAAACATCCTGTATCCACAAAATTTATTTGCCTGATGTGGCATCTAATGTATCAAGAATTATAAAAAGTAGCATTCTTTTTTTCTATAAAAACAATAGTTTGGTGGAATATTGTATGGTCTCCACTAAAGATTATCAAGAGCATTCCTGAGCACTGTAACTCTATTGCTTATGTACACATATCGCTAAATGTCTTAAATTGCTTTAATTATTTATTAGCATGGCTTTTTTTTTTTTTTTTTTTTGGTCTCCAGCCATTTCCCAAATAATTTATATTAAGTTCTTCAGAGTTAGGGTGGGTCACGGACCACTCCCAATACACAAATTAGGAGAGACTATACTTTCTCTGGAGTGTATAAGAATTTAATAGTATGCATACTAGCTGTTTTGAGTTAGCTGATGTGACTCAGAGAAAGGGCCCTGGTGTTTTTAATATATTCCTTTAATTCTTTGAGATGTGGTTTTCAATTTATATGTTACAGAGATTTATGCATAAACCTCTACAAAACTGAAGGATTTAATTTGCTGGGAAAACTATTTTTAGTCAGGATTATTGCTCAACAATTTGTCCGACAATTAGTTTCACCCTTCATAAATGCTATGTTTACTACTTTCCAGGGGAGAAAAGGATTTACTAACACCCAAAAGACATCAGTGTTTCTGATATGCCTTATCAGGTGCCTATTCTCTGAGAGAAGCTAGTACTGTGATTATCTGGCAAGTTCGTGGATTACAGAAAATCCCTTGCCAGAAGTTGTGTGCATGACTGTAGCCTCAGGAGAAAGGAAGGGCATAAGAATAAACCTCTCCTCTGACCAGGATCTACTTCACAGAAGGACAAGCCCGACGACAGTCATTTTTTTGGGACTGAATCCTAGGTGAAAGAGCAATCCCAAACTAAGACACATGCTATCTAGTTAACTTTTCAGCTTAACTGAATAGAAAAAGGTCTTTGGATCAGAAATAAATAAAGACAGACAGGCAAATTCCATTTCCCCCTCCACACACCCCCTATAGTTTTGTCTTTGAACATAATCACCCCATTAAGATTTGAAAAACAGTACATGTTAGGAAGTCTTCATGCATGTTATGGTGTTAGTCTAAGATCACAAATTATTTCAAAACTTATGGTCCTAAATAGGAGTATTGCCCATTTCTGTAGGGTCCCTACTCCTTGCAATGCAATGTATGTTAGTATTGTTGTTGTTGCCATTATTTATATTGATATGAATATTATTAATAATATCAATATCAATATTATTTTGGCCTGGAAAACTCAATTATTTAAATGAGTTTAAATTCTGTTATTCTAGGTTTACTGTTTCTCTTTGCTGCTTTCTGAACAGTTAGACCCAAATTGTAAGAACTATTTGTATGGATGAACTTTGCATATGCTATTCTAATGAAATGTTTGGCATCAGTACCTATGGGTTCTGCTATATGAAGGATACCAATATATGGAAAGGACACAGAATATGAAGAGGAGCTAAGCAGGAAAAGGAGCAGTGGGAAACTGGAAACTTCATCAAATCACACAAATCAGCTGAAGAGGTTTCTAATTTACTAGTTCAAGTGGCTTAGTGTGAAAAGTCCTGGGACCTGCTCAGAAATTGGACCTGCCCCACTGTCCTGGGGACCTGCTCAGAAATTTGCCTGGCTCCTCAGATGTTGTGGATTTCAGTCTAATTTTCTTTCTTAAAATTCAGTGCTCATGTACCATTGAGCTAAGTAAACTCATTAATTATTTCTCTAGATTCTACTAGTTCATTGTGGCTGTTCCATATTTCAGTATTTTCTCAATTTTTCAATCAATTCCTCTCTATTTGGAAGTAGGTCAAGGATGGCTTCTCTTCTGGTTAGTCCATGGTTGGCCATCTTTGGTTATTAGGAGATAATTCCTCTGTAGATTGTGTTTTGTGATTCTGAGTACCTTGAGATTTTGTCCAGGAAATTTTAATTCCTGCAAGTGTCTAGTCATATACCATCTGTCATTTCTTCTTTGCTTTTAATTTCTTGACATTTTACTTAAAAATGGAATCATTACATTTGTTAACAAGGGTTTGTGGAGTTCTCTTATATGTAGGCCTGCAGTTTTCAAATGGCTTAAAGGAATTATGCGCTTATCTCTGCTTGGGTTTGTTTTGAGTTGTTTTTTGGTTTCTTTTTCTTTTAGTATGGAGTAAATTAGATCTACCCAATGATGTGGGGCTATTTAAAATCCTAATAAGAATTCTGATTCTAACTAACTTTTCATTTATGTACCCAATTGTCTCTATATATTGGAATTCTAGTGGCAAGAATCATCTTTCATAGGCACACTTTCAACGAAGCGCATTATCTTATTGTAATACCATCATTTAATACTATTTTTGTGTCTTCCTGTTATCTTCTCTGTTCTGTTTTTGCAATTATCAAAGTATGTAGTTCGTTATTCACTCATTTTTCCCCCCAGTTTTTTTTCACCATGTACTCTGTATAAGATTCAATGTTTTATTAGTAACAGTTTGGATTTCCAGTATGTACCAGATGGAGTTAAAAGGAAGCTATTTTTCCCTCTTCTAACAGCTAACAGTTGTTTAACACTTTTCTGAAGAAATGTACCAATTCTGAACTTAGGTTAAGTAGTCATATGTCAAAATATGGTAAGTCTCAGCTCAGACTAGTGCAACATGCAAGACTTGCAGCTGTTATCATTAATAATACAGAACATGGAGACAATTGTAATATCTGTTGAAATCCTCAGTATCATAGAAATTATGATCAGCAAATCTTTGACATGATTATTTCATCAGTCTATAGTTCGTGAATACTAATAAGATGTACTTTTGACACAGGCATCATGTCTGAACTAAAAAGCCATTACTGAAATTATAATATAAATAAAATGTGGAATGAAAGGCTAATAATGAGTGTGCCAGATGTTATACTCAAAATGCTTAGAATATTTATGGACTGTTCCAGTCAGATGGTGGATGCTCTGGACACATGGAGCATTTGAGAAATACAACATTGGAATATACTGAATAATACAGTATGATACAGATGTTTTCTAGGGGATGGTAGTTACTCCATTCCTGACTAAGCACTGGAAAGAAAATTGGAATTTCAGTCATGTGGAAAAGGGGTGTTGGTGCATATTCTAGTACTGGTTAAATAGCATTCATCTTTTCACTGATGACTGGAAAATAGCACTACTTTTCATCTCATTCAAAAACAGAGAAAGACAGAAAGAAAACAATCAAAATAGACAGCCAAGCACTTTCAAAAACCTATTAACTGAATTATGAAATTAATCTGTCAGTATTTTGCCTGCTAAAGCATGTTCTTAAATATATGCAAAACCTATTTAATGCTTTAGTGTATACTTCTTTTTGCTTTTGGTTTGCCCCAAACAATGTCTATGTTCTTTGGGAAGTGGTTTTGTCGCTGCTTAACTCTGAGACAGACAATATCTGTGTGTTATAACAAATAGTATGTAATAGGAAGTGAGCAGTGTAGCTGTAAGGGGCCTAAAGTTTTGTGTCTAGCTGAAAAGCACTCATTCCATCAAGAAAAATCATGACCAAATCATGACCAACTGTAGGTACTCCAATGAGATCATGAAAAAATGAGAGGGACAAGTAACTTTGGCATTTATCAATACTTCATTATTTTTCCTCAAATCCTGGAACTCATTAATCTAAAATGAAGACTACTGGCTATTTTTAAGTATTGGACTGCTCCTTGCTGAACTTCATGAACTTCCTATCAGCCCATTTCTCCAGCCTGTTGAGATCCCTCTGGATGACCATTAGTGACTCCTCCCAGTTTGGTTTAATTAGCAAACTTGCTGAGGGTGAACTCTGCCTGATCATCCAGATAATTGAGAATGTTAAGCAGGACTGGACCAAGTACTGACTGCTGGAGTGCACCATTGGTCTCCAACCTGCTCTGATCTGTGACCACTGATCATGATCCTCTAGGTCTGTCCATTCTTCCAGTTTTCAAAGCACCTCACTGTCTACTTATAGAGCCCATACTTCATCAGCTTGTCTATCAGTATCTTAAAGGAGACAATGTGAAAGATATTGCTGAAATTGGAGGAGATAATATCTACTGATCTACCCTCATCCACCAGGACAGTCATTTTACTATAGAAGTTCATTAAGTTTTTCAAAGGTGTTTGTTCTCCTTACTGGAACCTTGCTGACAATTCTTGATGATTGTCTTCTTTACATGCCTGAAAATAGAGTTTAGATTTAGTTTATCTCCTTAAAGACCTTCAGAGGGACTGAGGCTGACCAGTCTATACCTCCTGGGTCCTCCTCCTTGCCCGGTCTGAAAATAGGAATAGCATTTACTTTCCTTTCAATGACATCAGCAAGCTCTCTCAGAAATTGTGGGTGTATCCCCTCATGGATGATGAATTTATGTATGTCTGGTTTGCTCAAGTATTCCCTACATGATTCTTTTCCAGCAGCTTTTAATCTTCTTTTCTCCAGATTGTTTCCCTTGTTTCTGATACCTGGGATTCCTGGAGGCTGGGTTTTATAGTAGATACTACGATTTCTAGGCAAAGAAGACATTCAGCACTTCTGCATTTTCCATGTCTTGTGAACCAGATCTCTTCTCTCATTCAGCAGTGGTTATCTTTGTGTTTGTGCCCCCTCTTTGTTTGTGTAAGGACATTGAGAAAGAATGGAAACCTCAGTGTTTTTTTCAGCCAAAAAATCTCATGACGCATAAAAATAGGGAGACAATCACCAAAGAGATGCAGCTTTCTGACATGCCCTGCGTTAGCTGGTGAAATACAAAAGACAAATTCTAGTCTTTTAAAGAATTTTCAGGGAAAAAAGCATGAGACATTATTTTAGTTAAGAAGAATGGCCAAATGATATCATTGTGTCTGTTGCAAAAGTTAGCTAGAATGGGTTGGGGGTCAGAGATTAAAGTTTTTCTGGATCCTGTAGTGAATTTGATGTGGGATGAGGGATGTCTGGATGAAATAATATCCTCCAATATCAGGGAGTTCTCGAGTGCTATTAGAATGTGAAAACTAGCTGAGATTTCCCAAAGAATTATGTTTCAGATAGAATTTCTAACAGGTAAAGACAGATGCCTTTCTAAACAGGTGCTCTCTGATAAAAACAAGCAAACACCACTTTATCTAGAAAACAAGGCTGTCAGTCATACAAGAACAGTTTGGAGTAAATGCTTAAACCTCAAGAGTTCCAGTGGGGTGTGTCACAGTCATTAAATGAACACTGAGGGAAACTAATCTCAGAGCTGGTCATTAGCAAAAAGTTCTGAGAAGTAGACTGCAGTTTCCCAAAGTCATTGAGGAAACAGTGTCTCATTCAACAAAAAAAAAAAAAAACCCAAACCAAACCAAAATCCTGAATGCCTTTGGGAATCTTGGCAAAGTTTAAACCAATCTTGGATAGTTTAAACCAATCTTGGATAGTTTAAACCAATTAGGCAAAATTGGTTTAAACTATCTCTTTTATTCAGGCTGTTAAAGATTTTGAAATGGACTTATATTACTCTAGAGACAGATGCCAACCATCCATTTATAAGGTGTCCTAGAATGATACTTTTTCAAGACCATTTCTAACAAATTTTTCACTATTCATGAAACTGCAGCAGGTTATTTCAGACCAAGAGAAGTAAAGACAATTTTCTAGCAGGGCTGATGGGCTTGGGGGTCCAGAAATGCACCTTAGAGGTGAAATATCTAGTTCAAAGACTTAAATGTAGTGTTTGCTAAATATTAGAGAGAATATGTGTTACAGAAAAGGTTAAACTGAAAAGGCTTTGATGGAATTTGTTTTGGGTGATTTCTTTAAAGAAAATGTCTTACAGACCCAGTTCTTATGAGGAAGAAATAAGAACCAAGCCTCTAGTGCATCTTTAGATATACTCAATAAATTTCATAGCTATTTAACTCTTTAAAATAGGGGTGGAAATGGAAGTTTAATATCTTTATTTAAACCAATATAGTAGTTTTTAAATTTTGCAAATATTGGGAATAATTACAGGTGTTGTCTCCGGCAAATAAATAGTTGGCCAAATGCAAAGTTTTAGCTCTTTTTCACCCATTGAAATCACATAGCTAGTGAAGCAACAAGACCAATTTTTCTAAGCCAAGGAAAATAGTGCTGCTCTGTTATGGTATGCAATTATGATTTTATTTGATACAAAGTTGTTGAGTTTGAGTTTCATTAGGATTTCTGTTGAATTACCAAATCATTTGGTGTAGGTCATTCCAGAGCCAGCAGATGATACGATAGATTTTTGTCATTATTAGTCTGAGCTGTACATGAAACAGTGACCTAGAGCTAAAAAGTGTCCATATTCTATTTCTATTTCCCTCAATGAAACAGCTCCTGCAGGGTTCATACTTAGTAATAGCAACAGGAATACTGAGCAGAAAAACTATAGTTTTGTTTGGGGTGTTTTTCTCTGGTTTTTTGTTTGTTTGTTTGTTTTTTTGCCTCTCTTAGGTAGATTTGTTGCCACCAGCTTTCATATGTGAATATGAAAGGCCTTTGGGTAATAGGACTCAGATCAGAAAGTTATATTCAGAAAAAATGACAAATTTCTGGGGATTATTTTTTAACTTCATATAAAGGGCCTTTTGGTGACAATAACAGATTTTAAGGCATAACACCAAAGCTAGAAATTCTTTATGTTCACAATTATGAAGTGATTGGAAACAAAGTCATATGCTAACATTTGTAATGCTTCAAGGCTTGAGACTTATATAAGGCAAACCTCATTATGTTTTCCTTCCATAACAATCTACTCTAGACGTCATTCTTCTATACCATTAACATATTTTTTAAACTCTAAAAGTGGGTAAAGCAGCTGTAAACATCAGAAAACCAACTCTGTGATCAGTAGGTTACCTTGTAATTCAAACTACAGGATTTATGAATGGGTTTTGCTGTATGAAGAGATGATGTGAAGGGTGGGTACCCATGTTGCCTGCTGTGAGACCATTCATTTAGACTACCTATAGATTAATAATATTAAGAGAAACAACGAATGACATCCATATAGCCTGACGTGCTTGAATTTTGAGGAATAGACACAATTCCAACAATGTCACCATCCAGCCTACACTTACATTAATACTTTGTATTAATATATACCATGTATACCATAAGAACTTATAATGTAGAATAATTAACAGAATATTTCTCAACACTAGATAAGAGTACCCACACTATGGACAGATGCCATGGCCTTAAATGTTAATTCAAACTCCATACAAGTTTATTAATGAAGAATTAATCCAAACTCCACATGAAACACAAGTTCTTTAAAAAAGGATTAGGTTGCTATGTGACAGAATGCAAGTGTGAACTAACTCAGAGGTATTTCCTACATTGGAGCACTGAGAACAGAGATTTTCTTATGCTGAGCAATATGCAGCGTTTTACACTAGATCTGGTTCTTTTGCTAGTTTAATATTTATATAGCAAATATACTATTACTTTTAATATTAATTTTATTTTTTCTCTTTCTTTCCTGTAATTTTTTAAATATCCTGGTGAAAATTTATTAATAACACCTAGAGAAAATGTTTTAATAAGTAATATTAGCATCTTCTGTGGGGTTTGTGGTGTTTTTCACTATTTATGTCTGACTAAATAAGTATCCTGAGGGCATAATCCTTTAAAATAAACTATATAAAAAAGATTTTTTGGATTCTGGAGACAAAAAAGTCAAAATATTTCAGCTGTCTTAAAGGTGATCATTAAATGGAAGTTACCAGCAATTTTCAATTGGTATCTAGATGTTTTCATTTACATTACACAAATTTCATGGGCATTTATATGTAGGAATTTGTACTCTAAGCTCTCCTGCACTTTCTATTAGTCTAGGGTATTTTTATTAATAGTATGAGACGATATTGAAATGAGCAATTTAGCATTTTAGGTAAAAATCAGAATGCAGAAATTAAAGATGCAATTGCCTAAATATAATTTTGGTGCTATTTGATAGGATGTTTGATATATTCACCTGGGGTAATTCATGCTTGCCTTTTTGCTCATAGAGAGACTGCCGGAGGACAGGTGATAATCCTAGGTCATCTGTGAAATCCTAGGTCATCTCCTAAGTGACTTAATAGACCACAAATAAACATTAGTAATTTTCTGCATGTGATTCCACCCACAAGGTCTAATCCTTCTTTTAAATCTAATACAAATATTAAGAAATTGAATCATGTTTCTAGTTTAATTGAATAGTTTTTTTATGTTTGAGTGACATTTTCTTGCTGCAAAGCAAATACTCTGAATGTGGGATTTTTCCATATTTTTGTCATTAACCAGTTTGACTATTTCTAATTATGTTTTCCTTGCTGCTTGTGTATATCTTTTTGCAAACAAACACAAAGAAACCACATGCAGTTTTGCATTCAGCTCACAGAGGTATAATCTGTTCCCTTTGCTGGAGGAAATCCTCGGTGATGTGTTGCCAATATTTTAACAAGACACTCTCACAAATCATTCTCCCCTTAAGCCTGTGTTAAATCCGTGCATCAGGAGTATGTGTACTCCAGAGAGGAATGGCAATAGACTCATTTGTTTCCAATTTAATGTGAAAATGCATTCTCATAAACATAACCAAGAAAGATAGGATCTTTTTTGGCTAAGAGACTGGTATGAAGCTCCTGGAAATATACAGACTATGTCCCTTAGTAAAAACATACGGATGAAAAACCTGTGTGCAGATAGATTTACTAGGACAGCACAGTGCTTTGAAACAGCATGTGAGCAATACTGTTATTCATTATCTACTGAGGTGTAATACATGTTAAGGTGTTTGTTTTCCTTACTATGGTATCTTTAATTTGATAAACTCCTAAGAGCTCCCAAATTAAAAATATTGCAGATATGTTACATATACAAACATACACACAAAAAGCCCAACTACAAAATTTTGTATATTCTGAAAAAAGTTTCCTCCTTTTAAAATTGCATAATGACACCCCTATAATACCACTTGTGTCTGTGTATTTGTCTTTCCCAGAGCAATTACAAGGGCTTAGCAAAGCACTATTGTATGAGGATTATCCTTAAGAATTTTCAGAGAATGAGACTAGCAGTGCTGTATTCCTAAAGATCTTAGCACAAATAAGTGATGTAGAAAGGATGAAAACACTCTGCATAGGTCTTATTATGACAGTGGCTGAGAAACTCTAATGAGAGCCATAACCTTTAGGCGACCATAAATTTGAGGAAAGAGATCTGTTGTTCTATGCTGTTAGAACTGTTTCACATTACATGGATAAATGAATTATTTATCAGATGGAAAAAGAGGGATGCAACAGAAGCAACTGTGGCACATCCTGTTCTCATGTGCTTTAGCAGCAGTGTTGTGTGATTTAAAATGGTGGAGTAGGCTTAATTTTTCTCTAAGGCCATGAAGCATACATCTCCTCAAGAGCAGTTTTAATCTAGTACTCACATGAAATATTATATTAATTTTGCTTAATTTTGAATAGAAAAAGATTTAATAAAACTATGCATACCCTAATCATGAACAGTCCTCAACAATTTGAATTAAAATATGCTTACTTTTTCTGATCAATAGGTACATTAAAATGGCATGGAAAGGGAATCACTTGTAAATTTAGCCTGGAGAAAAGGAGGCCCAGGAGATGCCTTATCCCTCCCTACCCCTACCTGAAAGGAGATTGTAGTGGGTAGGAGGTCAGTCTCTTCTCCCAGACAACAAATGACAGGACCTGACAAAATATCCTCAAATTCTTCCAGGCAAGGTTTAGCTTGGATATTAGGTAAAATTTCATCACTGCAAGGGTGGTCAAGCATTGGAATAGGCTACCCAGAGAAGTGGTGGAATCACCATCCCTGGGAGTGTACAAAAGACATATGGATGTGACACTTGGGGATACAATTTAGAGGCGGACTTTGCAGTGCCAGACTCAGTTGAGGTTGGACTCAATTTGTGACCATAGTGTAGGTAGGAGACAATCAAATATTAAAAGGAGAGAGAGCTACAGATAGTTCATTTTCTCAAATGCGCAAGAACAGTGATTGGAAAACCAAAAATGAAATATGAAGAATTAGGAGCACACATAAATTCCCCTTGGGAGGGATACAAATAGTGTGAATCTCTTTATCTCTGTGTGCACTTAATTTATTACTGCTCACATCTCTTGTATTTGTCTGTTGTGCTGAATAGCATTTACATTATGTCCTGGTTTGGGACAGGACAGTGTTAATTTCTGCGGTAGACAGGAGTGGACAAGGCTAGGACCCAGACATTATTTCTACATCATCTCCCCCATTTGCTGAGGACAGGGGAGGGGCTCTAGGTCTGGCTAGTGTGGGGAGGAAGCAGTCATGAATTTTCACGGCTTGTCCAGGAGAGGTGAGTAAACATGTGATTAGTCCAGCTTTTTTCTTATATGCTCTGTTAGTAGGACTTTGCTGTTATTATTTGCTGCTTTACTTATTAGCTGTTTTCAATAAACTGTTGTCCCAACCCACCATCTTTACCTTTTGTGCCTCCAGTTCTTCTCTCTTCTGTTTCACATGGAGAAGGAAGGAGAAGTGAGGAAGTAGCATGTGGTTAAGAGCAGTTTAGTGGGAGCACTAAGTTAGAAACTACTGTTCCTAAACATCTTTATTTGGCACCCCACATCAGGCACAAAGTGTTGGGGTGACAACAGTTGTGCCCAGAGCCGGTTAGAAAGGAATTTCATCTAACCATCTGCTGTTTTAGGTAATGAACATGGGTCACAATGTTACTTGGTTTGTTCATGTGTGTGTAGTACCTAACTCTGCGTGTATTCCTTTATATGCAACATGTGCTACTCATGATGATATTTTTCAGAGCAGGGAGAAGGATCAAAGTTCTTTGTTACTGTACTGTGTGATTCCAGCTCATGACATTATAACATCCAGGGCAATGAGGGTCATTTGGGATGTGTATTCAGTGTTTGTCTCCTATCCTTACCTCAGGTTCTGTCTCTAAAAGTCCATTAGCAATCATCCCCGGTCTCTGGGGGGAACCAGGAAGGATGATTCTCCTCAGCTTTTCACCCCCTTTTCCTCCTTTGGACCTGTTAAAATAGCTTTTGAGGATTTTGAATTTCCCTTGGATGTTAAGGAATGCATGTGCTTGCCACTAAGTCTGCCAGGTCTCTTCAATGCAGTCCACACCATGCTTAGAGTTACAAAAGAGATATTTTAGGACGGTCTTTCAGACATATGCCCCAAAGTTGGATAGTCAGAAGTGGCATGGAGGATGGGAGAAAATGGACCAGCTCTTGAAGGATGATTCTGCTCCAATGGTTTGAAAATTCACGCCTGAACAACTCATGACCCTGGTATCATGGCAAAACTTTTGAAAGAAAAATGTTCCTGCAATTCCAGAGAGGTATGAAGTTACGCAATGAGCTGAGCTTCAGCTACTGTTTACCGGACACTGCTCGTCACTAGACAGCACATTCAGGAGTGGGAGGAAAGCAGACCTATAGTGACTTTGACCACTAAAACTGCAGCTGAACCAGAAGAACAATCCATTTTATTAGCAATTTCCCTTAGAAAAAAGAAGACTTCCAGACCAAATCAATTTACTTAGTGAGGGATAAAGAGGAGGTAGGGCTGTCACAATATTATTATTTATTTGCTGTTTCCAGTAAATTGTTCTTATCTCAACCCATGATCTTTACCTTTTGAGCCTCCAGTTCTCCTCTCCCTTCCTCTGCAGTAGGAGTGGGAGGGGGAGGGAGGAGGGAGACAGCAGTTTCTAGTTTGGAATCATTAAGTGGGATCACTAAATTGGGGAATACCATTCCTAAACCATGACACATAGTAATCTGATAGAACAGATCCATGCATTCTGGATATTCTTACAAGGTGATATATCAGATAAATTTTGGCCCCCCAGAACTAAGTGAATATTTTGACATGGAAGTCAATGAATTCAGCATTTCATTGGTCTCCTGTCTTCTCTGAGATGCATAACATTAGCCATTCCAACTATATATTACAAAACCACATCATTATTTAAGATCTGTCCTCTAACTTTCATTCCTTCCTGCCAACAGACTACTGTGTGTGGTGGTGCATACTCATTTTCACTTAATGATCAGGAAATTGATTAGAATGCAAAGCGGACAACAAAGTTGATTAAAGGTTTCCCAACACTCACTTGCAGGAAAAAAAACCAAACCTTTAAATATGTCTAGCTTGGTTAAGATATAAAGGAAAGGTGATCTGATAATGTGAAGAAATATCTGATGCTGTCAGCACTTCAAATGAAAATATAGCAGACTGTTACAGCAAGAATTGGAAGGAATGATATAAAAATACCTACATGAAAACAGTGTTCTGAACTTGACAGAATAAAATTCAGGCGATGGATCAGATCAACAACAGACTGAAAATTATGGAAAATCTCAAATATTATGCCTCATTTCATCTTTTCATAATACTCTTCAAAGAAATAACAAGATGGCATTGTTTAAAGTGTAGAGATCAGAATGGTGAATTCTAATTTGAGCTTGGTTACTGACTCATAGGAGAACATGAAGGGATTATTTCTGTCAAGGCAAGAATTCTGAAGTATAATGTGGTGATAATAAAAGCCAACTTACTTTTAGGAATGCAGGGAAGAGAAAATAGAGTTAAAATATGAAGTAAATTTATAAAAATGAAAATGGCATGTGTATCAGGATTTTCTGACTATTGCTCAAAGCAGTAATTTGATTTCTGAAAGGCATCACAGAATATAGATATTGCAGCAGAACACTAAGGGTGAAAGGAAAGTCTTTGAGTTTTACTCTGGAGCAGATTAGAGTTTCAGTGTCACTTGAAAAAAACAGAATACATATAAGGAAGTTTTAAACACCGAGTTGTCCCAAAAGCGATATATCTATATATACCCATATATGTGTACATAAGATAAGAAATGCAAAATCAAGAGATTAGTCAAATTAGTCAAATTAAAGGCATCAAAGCTCTCTGAATATGACAGGCCTTTAAAACTGATATAAACATTATCTAATAATTACAGGTAATAAAATAGGGCTGCCATTGTTCCATTCAGAAGAAAGAAAAGTATTTTTAAAATCTATATTGCTCTAATTATGTTTCAGATTATTTGCTATTGTGACTGTTTTAAGAGTTTTAAAGGATTAATTACTATTAACAAATTTAGCTTCTGTAAATCTCTAAATAATTGTCTGCTTTAAT
Source organism: Fringilla coelebs (assembly GCF_963513975.1). Classification (NCBI taxonomy): domain Eukaryota; kingdom Metazoa; phylum Chordata; class Aves; order Passeriformes; family Fringillidae; genus Fringilla; species Fringilla coelebs. Next base: position 54,798,819 of record NC_140029.1, read on the forward strand.
TCAGATAACCATTTCAGAAGACAGGACACAAGTTAATTTCTCTAGTGGTTGCCAGGAGTCAGCTTTACTAGGTCTGGATGCATGCATCATTGTGATAGTGGCATGTATGATCTAGTATCAATGAAACAGAAACAGCAACAGCATTAATTAAACAAAAGAAGCATTAATTAAACAGAAACCCCCCCCAGATTTAAGAGGGGGAACATGGTCAGCAGTGGGTAAATCTGACTCTTTAAGCAGACCATTGAGTATAGTAGTGTGTGCTTGCAGACTGCAAAGCAAATGGTATCCTGGCTGCATGAAAAGCAGCGTGGCCAGCAGGTCAAGGGAGGGGATTCTGCCCCTCTGGTCTGATGAGACCTCACCTGGGGAGCTGTGTCCAGCTCCGGTATCCTCAGGAAGCACATTCATCTGTTGGAGCAAGTCCAGAGAAGGGCCATGAAGGTGATTAGAAAGATGGAACAGCTCATCTACAGGGAAAGAATGAGAAAATTTGGATTGTTCATCTTGGAGAAGGCTCTGGGGTGACCTGACTGTAGCCTTCAAGTACCTGAAGGGAGCCTACAAGAAAGATGGAGAGAAGCTTTTTGTATGGGTGTATAGTGATGGGACAAGGAGGAATGGCTTTTAATGGAAATAAAGTAGATTTAAACTAGAGAGTAGATGTAAATTAGATATAAGGAAGAAATTTACTTTGAGGGGTGTGAGGCACATGTTGCCCAGAGAAGCTGTGAATGCTCCATCCCTGGAAGCGTTCAAGGCCAGGCTGGATGAGACTTTGAACAACCTGGTCTAGTGGCAAGTATCCTTGCTCATGGCATAGAGGTTGGAACAAACTGAGCTCAAAGGTCCTTCACAGATCAGGCTGTTCTATGATTCTATTGGCAAATGTAGTGTATGGGAACTTGTAGGGTCAGCAGCTATTTTCTCCTGCACTTCTGAATAAGCTGAGAATTAACAGTTTCAACAGATGTATTTCTATAAAGAACACAGAATTTGTATTCATTTACGTTATAAATGTATAAAATTACTTTACATTCATTTATGCATATAAATTCATTTAAATTCTAAATGTAAACAACCATATATTTAAGCTGAAATATGATGAAAAATACTGTCCTGATGTTAAAACCAGGAAAAACAATTGAAGCCATTTGAAATCAGAATCATTATAAGGTTTATAGTGGCTGAGTTATAAATCCTTCATGACAGGGAAATGGATTTTTAAAAGAAAATTGCATAGGATTTTTTCCAGAAGTATTTTTGTGAACATCTTCTGAATACATTTCTGTAAAGCCCATCACAAAATTTATAATATCCCAATGGAATGGAAAAAAAAATTAACTGAATAGTTAAGCATTTTTTTCATTTTAAGAGTGAATAATGGTCAGATAAAATAATGTATCAGTTGAAATTACTGAAAGATGAAACAACTACAATTTTCCTGTCTTACCTGTCTGCCACACTCAATGTTTTCCTATTTTGGCTATTCAAAAGCAGACCTTGTTTCCCTCTTTTCCCAGTTCATCTAAGAAGCAGATTTATTTAGAAATTATAAGGATTAGGAAATTATTTTCAATTATGGATCAAACATATGTGTTAAAATGTCATAACCTTCACAGAAGAAGGTAAGAATCCTTAGCTATAGAAAAAAATAAAAAGTTCTCTTTCTTTTGCATCTGCAAGAGAGAAATGGCATTGTATATACGGTTGGACTAATTCGTACATGCCATCTATCTGTGTACTTTTGTCCACTTTGATAAACCTAGCATGCATGGATAATTTGCTTCCTGAGCCCTTGGGATTAGAAGGTGTTGTTTATTCATTAACTAGGAATAAATGATTCAAATTCAGCAATTGAGATAATGGTCCAAATTGGGGAATGTTAACCTCTATTAACCTCCATTTTACACTTCCTATACCTTGTCGAAATTGCTTTGATCTTTTGTTAATATTTTATGACAGTCTTTTTGACAATAGGATTTTTCAAATTAGGAAAATATAATAGTTTGTTTATTTGTTCTATTATCCTGTATAATGAAGTATAGATTGTATTTTACAAGCCATAATCAAGAAGATACTTTTTCTAATTCTAGTACATAATTAACATAAAACTGAGCTTTTGACAAAATTTATGAATTAACCATAAAAAATCCAAAATTGAAACTGTTTTTAATAATTGTCTATATGATGAGGTGTCGCAGAATTTATGAGGCAAAAGTAAAACAGAAAGATTTTTATTCAGAAATTCAGACTTCAAAAATTATACCTTATGATTTTATGTAATTTTATGTCATTTTAGCCAGATGGCTTTCCATCAATATCATTCAATAGTGAAATGTTGCATACAACTTCACACTCATGCTAGAAAATTATTTGCATTTTTAGCAGAATGTTTTCATAGAATCATTCAATATCCTGAATTGGAAGGAACCCAAGAAGATCATTATGTCTAGCTCCTAGCTCTGCACAAGACAGACGCAAAATTGCATCATGAGCCTGAGAGCATTGTCCAAATACTTCTTGAACTCTGGTAGGTTGGCGCTGTGATCACTTCTCTAGGGAGGGTGGTGAGTTGACCTTGCCTGGACAACTGGTACCCACCAAGCCACTCTACCACTCTCCTTCCCAGATGGACAGGAGAGAGAAAATAAGACTGAAAACAACTAATAGGTTTAGATAAGGCAGTTTGCTAAAGGAAAAGCAAAAACTTGCATGAGTGCCCTGGTTTTGACACCAAAAAGTGTGTTGAGGATTGATCCTGGCTGGATGCCAGGCACCCACTAAATCCTCGTTATCACTCCACTCCATAGCTGGACAGGGAAGAGAAAATATAACAAAGGGTTAATGAGCTGAAATAAGGACCTTCCTGCCACCCCTCCCCCCTTCCCAGATCAACTTCCTCCACCCCAGTGGTGCAGGGAGACAAGGAATGGGCATTACTGTCAGTTTATCAGAGGTCACTCCTGCCACTGCTCAAGTACCTCGTCCACCTCTCACGTGGGGTCTGTCCCATGGGAGACAGTTCTCCACTAACTTCTCCAACATGAGTCCATCCCACTGGCAACAGTTCTCCACAAACTGCTCAACTTGGGTCACTTGCACAGGGTGGAGTCCCTCAAGGACAGGTAAGTCCTACCAAGAATACTGCTTCAGTGTGAGCTCCTCTCTCCACAGGTCTGCAGGTCCCTTCCAAGAGTCTACTTCAGCACTTCTCCCATGGGTTCACAACCTCCCCTCGGGCATCCACATGCTTCCTTGCGGGTTCCCCTCCATAAGCTTTGGGTGGCCCTCTGAATCCCTGTGGTCTTCCATGGGCTGCAGAGGCACAGCTGCCTCATCATGGTCTTGCCATGAGCTACAGGGGAATCTCAGCTCCAATGCCTGGAGTGTTTCCTCCCCTTCCTTCTCCACTGACCTTGTTGTCTGCAGGGCTGCTCCTCTCTTCTTCTTCTTCTTAAATATGTTATCACAGAGGCATTACTATGCTTTCTGGTTGGCTCACTCTTGGTCAACAGCACACATCTGCTATTGGTTCTGCTGGACATGGAAGAAGCTTCTACCAACTTCTCACAGAAGCCACCCCTCTAAGAAAACCTAGTCATGCAAGCGCAATACAAGGAGCCTGTTTCAGTGACAAGCCACTCTCTGTGTAAAGAACCTTTTCCTAAATAAGAACCTAAATATCTCCTGACACAACTTTATGGCATTCCCTTGGGTCCCACCACCGGTCACCAGAGAGAAGGGATCAATGTCTGCCCCTCATCTTCTCACAAGGAAATTGTAACTGCAAAGAGGTCTCCCCTTAGTCTCCTCTTCTGTAGGCTGAATAGAGCAAGTGACCTCAGCTGCTCCTCATACACCTTCCCATCACAGCCCTTTACCATCCTTGTTGCCCTCTTTTGGAGACTTTCTATTTGTTTAATACTACCTAAAAACTGCCCCCAGCACTCAAGGTGAGGCTGTCCCAGTGCAGAGCACCCCAGGATATGGTTGCCCTACCTGCCTGCCAGGACACTGCTGACTCTTATTCAACTTGCCATCAACCAGGACCCCCTTGGTTCCTTTCTGCAGCACTGCTTTCCAGTATCTCCATCCCCAGTCTCTACATACATACAGGGTTGCCCCATCCCAGGTACAGAATCTGGCATTTGTTTTTGTTAAACTTCATATGGTTGGTGCTTGCCCAGCCCTCTAATCCAGCTCTCTCTCCCCTGCTTGGCCATAGCATGATGTGTTTATGCAGCTGAATGCTGGGAATATAATCCAGAAGGATACTGTGAGTGACAGTATGAAAAACTTTACGGAAATCCAAAAAGATTGCATCAACTGGTTTCCCTTGGTCAATTAGGTGAGTTACCTTGTCAAAAAATAAATTATATTTGACAAGCAGGATTTCCATCATGAAGTCATGCTGACTGTGACCAATGACTGCATTGTTCCTCAGGTGTTTTTTAATACCTCCGTGAATAATCTTCTTCATAATTTTAACAATCATTGAATTGAGACTGACAGGCCTGTAGTTTCCAGGGTCATCCTTCTTCCCTTTCTTGAAAATTTGGACAATATTAGACAGCTTTCCATCCACTGGGACCTTCCCAGATTCCCACAACTGTTCAAAAATCATAGAGAGATGTCTTGCAATGATATTATCCATCTCTTTTAGTATTCCTGAATCCTATCAACCCCCATAGACTTATAGGGATCCAGCCTGAGCAGCAGCACCTGTGCAAGTTCAAGGTCAAATGGGAGTTGATCATTCTTGCAGTCATGGTCCTTGAGCTCAGAGCACTGGGACCCCCTTTACCCCCATTGTTAGTGTTGAAGAAAGAGGCAAAAAACCCCATAAAACCTCTCGGCCTTGTCTCTGTCCTTGTTAGTGATGTGACCACCCAGGTAATGGGATGATGTCATTTTTGCACTGCATTTTGCCATCAATGTATTTAAAAAGACTCTTATTACTTCCTCCCACAGTACTGTCCAGCTTCAACTCCAGCTGAACTTCAGCCATATGAATTTTCTCACTACAGAGGCAACTCTGCAGTCCTACCTTGTCACCTGACTTTGCTTCTGCTAGACATACATCTTCTTTTCTTGCCTTTTTTCCAAAAGGAGATCCTTGCTCAGCCAAACTAACTTTCTTCTTTGTCTGTTTGGCTTTCAACATTTTGGAATTGCCTGCTGCTGTGCCTTTAGGGAGTGATGCTTAAAAAGTGACCAGCTCTGGTGGACCCAAACACCTTCTTAAGTGCACCTTAGTCACTAGCTCCCCAAGCAGCCTAAAGTCTTCTCTCCTCATGCCCAGGGTTGAAATGTTGCTATTTGTTTTCCTGCTGTCAGCAGAGATTTTAAATTCAACTGCTTTGTGGTCACTGTGGTCAAGATAGCCATCAATAACCACTTCACTCATGCAACCTTCTCTTTTAAAAAACAAAACAAGGGCACCTTCCCTAGTCGGCTGCCTCAGTATCTGTACCATGAACACCATCCATGTGTTTCACCTATCTTCCAGACCTGTTTGTGTCAGCTGTGTGGTGTTCCCAGTTAATATCCAGCACATTAAAGCCCCCCGTAAGGATAAAGTCATTTGATTAGGAGGTGTTTCTTAGTTCCTCACAGAATAATTAATCAGTCTGATTGTCCTGGCATGGTAGTCCTTATCTGACTTCCACAGTGACATTTCATTATTTGTATGTAGCTTAATCCTTACCCAGAGGCTCTCAAGTGTGCCATTGCCAGCTGTGAGCTCCATATATTCCAACTCCTCCATTACATACAATGCCATCCCCTGCCCTGCCTATCCCTCCTGAAGAGCCTACAATGACCCCGTGTGGCACTCCCATCACAGAACTCAGCCTACCAGGTTTTGCTTATGACAGTGATGTCAGATCTCTAGGACTATGTCAAAGGGTCAAGCTCTTCTTATTTTATCCTGTTTCATAGTTTCAAAATCAAGGAATTTCCGTGTTCATCTGGTTTGTGGGTTAACAACATTAGGCTTCTAAGACCCACACAGACACTCATTCCTTCCCCCCAGTAATATGTGGGATAGAATTAAAAAAGCAGAAGTTAAAAAAACTCATAGGTTGACATACAAAACCAGCAAAACCCCAGTAAAACAAAGCAAATTAAAACAAGTGATGCAAAAGCAATTGCTCACAAGTCAAACCATTGCCCAGCTGGTCCTCAAGTAATGACAATCCCTGGCTAACACTTCCCTCCAGTTTTATTGAAAAGCATGACACAACACTGACCTTTTGATCTATTTTGATCAGCTGTCTCAGTTCTGTTGCCTCCTAGGTTTGTCCTCTTCCAACCTACTCACTGGGGCCAGAGTGAGAAACAGAAAAAACTGATAATTGGTAAGCACTGCTCTAAAAGCGCTCAATTGTTGGTGCGTTATCAACACTTCTGATTAAAAATGTAAAATGCAGCATCAGACAGGCTGCTGCGTAGAAATTAATTCCTTCCCTGACAAAGCCAGTGTGATTTCCCATGGGAATCACATGGGCCTCAGTGAGATATTAGACTTAATTTTTAGGAGATCAAGACCTAAAAACAAATCCACGGTACACATCAAAATTAAGTCCAAACGCTCTAGTGTTATCACTCTGGTTTCTCTTTCCTGGATGCCAATCATAGTAGCTGCCCTGTTGGACAAACCTGCCTGTGTCATTAAATCTTGTTTCAGTTTCCAACAAAGGGGAGGAGAATGTTCTGTGTGGAAGACCAAAGTCTTTAAGACCTTCAGTCTTTAAGATCTGTCAGAATTTTCACTGGAAGGCATTTTACTTTGCTTTGAAAGTTCAGCATCTGTCTAGACATGTGTGCTCTTGAAAACAAATGAAGTCTCTATTACTCTTCCATCCTAGGGCAATTAATGAGCATAGAGGGAATATGCAAAGAGGGAAAATAAATTACAGAAATATTTCTGTAATCCTGGCAGTACATTGTAAGTCAACAAAATCATGCTGTTGGGATTGCATCGAAGAGAGTCCCAAACTACTTTTTGATGTACTTAGCATCTGTTTTTAAAAAATATCTCGTCCCTCCAGTAAATATTATTTGCACATTCCCTAACCTATGTCTTTGCCAAGTTGAGCTTTAAGACATTTTTCTATGTGGTTTTTCTAATGTGAAAGAAACAGTGTGTGTCCATGTATCCAGACTGTATTCAAATATTTGTATTTAGTGTAAAGCCCCCATTTGAGAAATAACAAATTAACAAGCAAAAACCATAAAGCTGACTGTTGTCATGCATGCTACATGACAGACCTTTTCAATAACTTCAGCATAGTTCCATATAAATTCCTTTTTGTTTATATAATTTAAATGCTTGATTTCATGTCTCTTTCCAGTGAGCATTTTATCAATATTTCACTTAGGCCAGTATTTGTCACCTTACAGCTTTTTTCCTAAAATTTTCTTCATGCCTTTCCTTTGGGTTGTCTCACTTGTCAGCAGAGAGAAGAGATCAGTGTCTGCCCCTCCACTTCTCCCTGTGAGAAAGTTGTGGGATGACATAAGGCCTCCCCGCAGTCTCCTCTTCCTCAGGCTGAACTGACCAAGTGACCTCATACAGCTTCCCCTCCAGGCCTGATCCCGAACAAATCTGTCCCAACAATTCTGAGAATAGCTAATGAATTATAGGTCTGATAGCAAATATTCTTAATAAACCTGTTGGGTAGGTTCATTCCAGCTAACATTCAAGCACCTACACAGGCACTGGCTCATGTCTCTCTGTCCCAATAGGGCAGAGGGAAAAAAAAGGAAAGAGCAAGAGTGAGAACATTTATGGATTTAAATAAAGACAGGAATATAACTTGTCAAGAACTATTTTGGGCAAAACAGACTGGACTGTGAAATTTTAACTTCATTTTTCAGTAATTAGCAGAAATATTTAATTACTGACTTAGGTATTGGCAAACTGATACCCTGCCCCTGACCAACATCGGTAGCATAGGCAGGCTGCTGTCCAAGTGTAATGTGTGAGGGTCTCATATCACATTACCACTGGTGAGCCAAGGGTCAGCCTGCCTCCTACCTGCATCCAAAAGTGATTTGCACGATTTACTGTTGCTGTGAGATGACCTGAGTACCAAGTGTTCCTGACAGTGGACTAAAGCCACTGCATCAGTTATGATCTTGTGTTTGTTAGCAGCAATTGGATGAATTTCCATATTGGGCGCATTGCTACTCATCTTTTTTACTGTCTCAATAAAGCTTTGTTAATAAATTGTTGTCAGGCTACATTACTGTTCAGACAAGAGAAGCAGAGATGACAATCAATAAAATACCTATCTTCACCCTTTCCCAGGCTCAATTAATTTCATTTCAAATTTCTTTCCTTCTTGCATTCCACCGACCCCCCCACCTTTTTTGTTTTTTTTTACTTCAGTATTTCATTTTAGACACTTCTTATTCTGCCTTGTTATCACTACACATTAGAATCAGTCCCTTCAATGAGACAACCAATAATGCAGGAGGTCACAGTCAGCACACTGGGGTTTCTCTCTGCAGTGTCTCTCTCTCCTTGTTTCTCACACTTTTCATGTTCCCATCTGAAGGGGCACGGTCCCTTCAGATGTGTAGTTACTCTGCCATGGAGTGCCTCCTCTGGCATTTTTATTCCCTCATTTCTTCTGCTGCTTCCTCATTAATTTTTCACTTTTTCCATTTTTTTTCCCTTCTTAAATATTTTTTTCACAGAGATACAAATGTCTTTGCTGATGTGCTCAGCTGTGTTCTCTGGTGGGTCCAGCAGAGCTCATTGGGACTGGCTGTGTCCAGCCCAGGGCAGACCCTTGCCTCTTCTCACTGAGGTCAAGCCTGAAGACCATGCCTGCATAGATGTGCCATTTACACTCAATGCAATCTTTCAATTTACAGGAGTAGATTACAATTACACTAATTAAAAACAGGATGAAAAATAAAGCTGGACAACTACAGAGCCTGACCTCAACAGGAGACCACAACCAACAGAACAAATTATGAAGGAATTTACATGCATGGAAGGTGGATAAATCAATGTAAGGGATTAGCAAAGACAGATTGTGTCACATTGATAAAATATTTTCTTTAACTAAATGACTCTTCTGTTAAAGACAAGAGAATTGGGGTAGATCTAATCTATCTAGACTTCTTTACAACACTTGCTTTGGTACCTCATGGGAAATTTTCACTGTAGATGGTGGTTAGTACATGAATTGAAAGTTGAATAAAGAATTATATGATAGAGAGATTACTAGTAGAATACTCAATGGGTTAATTTTGATAATACTTAGTACCTTGTTTAATGACAGTGATGTAGTTGATGCTAATAGATTTTTATGATGACAGAAGGCCTTGAAATGTCTAAAGCAGTAGGAGCACCTGAAGGTCCCCAGGGAAGAATAAGACAACCTTGAAAAAAGAAACAATAAAAATGATAACATGAAGTGTAATCCACCTGGGGAATTAAAACCCTATCTCTGCTAACAGGTAAAGATCTACCAACTGAATGACAAAGTGAATAAAGGATTTTCTTACATTTATTGATAACAGTGTGATTGTAAGTCCCCAACATGAGATGAAAAAACATTATCTTGAGAGCTATCAGGCAAAATATTTGGGGTAAAACCAGTATAAAATCACCTCAGGAAGTCTCTGTACACTTCTGTTGATGTATATAGAATACACAGAAGCAATAGCTCAAAGGCAAAGGAAACAACCAAAGATTGTATAGAAGAATATACATGACATAGAGAAGAAATTTGTGCATATATTACATATACATATACACACACATATACATACACATAAAATAGAAGAAGTGTATTTATTATGAAGTTTCTACAATGACTCTAAGTTGGATGGCCGGTAAGACAAAATGGTTATATTACACCTTTATTTAGTAGCATTGATCTCACAAAAATAAATAATTACTTGCATGCATACATTCATCTGCAGAAAGAGATTACATTCAAGCAGGATATTTGCATATCTAAGTTTTGGACATTTAACTGAAAATTCTCTAAGGTGACAGTGGCTAGTTGCCCCATCCCACAGACTGTCACAGTCATAATGAGCAGATAAGTTCCAGTTAGTTTGAAATAAAGAAGAAGACCATTTTTCTGAAATTGAAATTAATTGCCTAGATAATATTTTCAGTATCTGAAACAGATAGTGATGAAGTCAATGATTTATGGTATCTCATGTATGTCTTTAATTTAAGAAGAAAATTTTAAATTGCAGTTTAAATAGATCATAAAGTTTTGAAGGACTTAGACATCACCTTGATCTACTAAGTACCCTAATATTTCAGGCCTTCCAATTTCAGATAAATGTTCAAATGCACAAAACTTAATTTCAATCTTCATTGTGAATGTTTTTGAAATTCAATAACAAGAAGGATAATGAAAGATGAGTTATTAAAAAAAAAAGAAAGGTGAAGAAGCATTGGGAGGAGATAAGGATAAAATGGCTATAATTAAAAGTCCAAATGTCAGACCATTCTGGCTGTAGAAGTTAAGTACTAATAAAATATTAATACAGTCAAGTGAATTACTCAGTTAAGTACCTATGAATTCCTCTAAAAAGCTGAGAAAAATTGAAAACATATGTGAAAAAGATGAACAAAGAGACAAACAAAGACATAAAGGATGTCTGAACAGAAGGTGTGAAGCATAATGGTGTGTGAAATAAATTAAGAAATGCAAAAGGAAAGTACTATCTCATTTGTTTCATCCATTTTTCTTTGAGTGAAACAGCTATAAAACAAATATAAATGAGTCCATGAAAGCTCTTTTGTCTCCAAATTAATAAAATGAATTATTTTTACATATTTAACTTGAACAAAATTAAATAAGATTACAGTGAGTTTGTAATCAGTATCTCATATGAGAATAAACCTATTTATGACACACTTTTTGAAGAGCTACTCTATGCAGATGACAGTGAATGAAACAGGAATTTTATTGAAAATAATCTAATTAGTCAATAAGAATGCTCTACAATCAGTTAATCACACTGTAACTAAATAAGTTTATATTCCTCAGAAAGCTAACTTTATTTATTCATTTATTCATTTTGTTTATAATTGGTAAAAAATCCCCACTCATTTATTTCTTGCTTTCTCTAGGTTTATCATAAATTATTTTTAAACAAGCAATTTGACCTAAAATTTAACTCTAGAAAGTTTTTATATAGATCTGACAATTGAATCTTTTTGTAAGGGAACCATTATTTTTCTCTTTTTTTGCACACCTTCATCCTTAAAACTCATAAAATACAACCTCTTTGCTTCAGAGAAATGAGAATTTGTATGGCAGGCTTTAATTTCTTTAAATCAACCAAATAACATTTTCAAAAAAAACTTGTTCAAGTAGTATATGTACCACATAAACCAGAGTAAGCCTATCAGATAAATACGTAATATTTTACTTTATTAATTTTGGGACAAAAAACACCTGTTCACGAATGAAAGGCTTGCTTTTAAACTGCTGTTCTAAAAATTAAGATAACTAAATTAAAACTTCACTTTTAGGCTAGCTTTTCATGTCACTTTGAAGTGAAGCCTTGGAAGGAAGTTTTGTAAGTAAACAGACTGGTTTTATAGCTTTAATACATATATTTACAATTTTATATATATATACACATATATACATATATACACATATATACATATATATACATATATATATAAAACTCTTTAACTGTGAGGGATGTGACTGCTTTTACATGTCTAAAAAATGTCTAATGACATTACCTTACTTATCATATCTAGCTCCTCCTTCTGGTTTCCAGAAGATTCCTCTCTTCTGTGCATTTTATAGCATGTCGTCCAGCCCCTTGCAGATGTCTCGGATACCCTATGTCATCTCAAATAAGAACAGGTTTTTATTGTTTAGGCAGGTGAATACTATCCATGATCTCTTTCAAGGCTTTTGTCTTAGACTGGTTCTGAGATAAACCACAAATCAAGGTACAAAGTAAGGCTATGCAACATTGAGTTTAATTGGATTATGACTAAGTAGACTAAGAATCAGGCTGGTTGCGCATACACTTTGTGCGAGCAGCAGGTCTGAAGAGTTCCAACTCTTCATGAGAGTACTGGCTGTGGAGTTCCTTTCCAGTGTAAGGCTCAGCCATATATTATAGCAGCTTATGCCTGGAATTGCCTTGCTCTTTCTCAAAAACTCTTAAATGCTGAATAGACATTTCAGAGGTCAAAATCCTGCTGTTAAAAAAAATCCCACAACTCTGAAATGTGAAATTACAAATCTTGGTTACATGATAATCATTAATTCTGTATGATTATTCTTTTGAGATCTATGCATATGACTGAGGTGGAAATATTGCAGCTGAAATACACAGTAAGAATCTGTGTTTGGTTTTCTTGTACGAAATTCCATGTTCATTGTTCAAATATATTTTAGGTCTTGCAAACGGTATGGGTTTTTCTTTTTAAATCTTTCACCTTTTTTGGAGATGATAAATAAGTAATCTGTTTTAAATTTTCTAGTACTTGTTTATTCAGTGTGACTGTTTGGTATGCAGCCAATTATATTATATTGACTCCATCCTGCTTGAAAAATTCCTCTTTTTAATTTGGATTTTGTAACTCCTCTACATTCAAAAGATGCCTATCCATGGGTGAAAGTCTAATGCAGAGTTTCCATTGCTTTTTGATGTGATTTTTTTCTGTTTAGGCATCCATCCTTTCATTTGGATCTCACAAAACAGCTTGATTAGTGGCACCTTTATAAAATGACGGGCCTGTATTAATGCATCAGAAAGAGAAGAACCAATTATGAAAATATGTTCCCTAGACAGGACAGTGAATGGAAGAACCAAATCCTGCCATGACAAGCAGAGATATGAAACAACAGTAGACTAGAATCAACTCCAATAGTTAAAAAACAAAAAGTAACTCTACATTGTGACATTAATGGCTATCCATTTATACTTAAAATATTTATTGAAACAGAACTTTGAATAGAATAAGGAAATATTTGCCAGATTAATGCTAATTTTGTTCCAAGAAAAAAAGGCATTGAGCAGTGTGCCAACTAGCAGTTGGTCTGTGCTTAAAAAATACAAAACCTACCTCTGACAGATAGCTACTCTTATGTATCTTTTGCCCAAGTATTCTTTAGATTGCAGAATCTAGGTTTTATTTTATGTGGACTATTATACTTACTAATATTATAGGTTAAAAATAGGAAAAGAATTTTTTTTCTTCAAGTATTTTATAATTTCAATATCCTCTATCCTATAATACTATAGAAATATGGAATAATCAAATGCGATCAAGAAAAATATGCTTGTATTTTGAATTTTTCCCCTATGCTCTATGCCCTTGGACAAAAAAAAAAAAGGCAGAAATGTCATAGAAACACTTCATTAGGAGGATGTCATGTACAGAGCTCCTTTGGGAAACGCCTGATCAACACAAGTAGATGGCAAGGCTACCTTTGAATTTGCAATGCAGGTAACCCAAAAAAAAAAAAAAAAAAAAAAAAAAGAGCTTTTGATTAGGTGGGTGTATGAAGAGAGAAACTAATTTGACCTTTGATTAAGTGATCTCAATTTTCTGGCACTATCACATATCTCTCAATTATATCCGGCTTAAAAAAAAAAAAAAATTGGCCATTATCTTAACTGACATGAAAGGGCAAAATAGAAGATTTTCAGCTTTCACTAGCTCCTGCAGACAGTGCAATGGGAAAATGAGTGGCCCATACAATTTACAGCCTCTTACTTATTACAGGCTGTGACTGCAGCAAGCACAGGGGGGATAATCATCTTGTCAAGAGTCTGTCGCTGAGAATGCCAACATATGATCACTCCTATTGTTTCAGAAGTCTTCTTAGGAACCTGTGTCACTGTATTTACATTTAAAAAGCCCCGTTGTTGAATTGCAAAGAAAGTATTTCAAGAAATACTGTAAAATAGTCCTTAAAATGATTAATTCATTCTTTCCAATGAATACCACATAAAGAGACATACAAGTAGATATTGTTATATTGAAATTCCGGATCAAAATCATTAGACTAGCAGCTATTTGTAGGTGATTATTCTTTCTTTTTCAGAGGACGGTTGCTGCTCTATTTAAAAAGTAATAAAACTTCAATGAATCAAAATTTGTATATGTTAGGTTGTTCAGAACTTCAGAATGTATAGCAATGTACCAATTGTTAGTAGCTCAAAACTGAACTCAGGCTATCTAGAAGCAGTAACTGTCTCTTTAACTGTCTTTTTTTCATGGAGTCAAGTCCTAAACAGTTGCTTCCAGAGTAGAAACCTTGTCACTCAAAAGAAAAATAAAGGCCGAAGGAGTTTTATCAAATGCAAGAGTCTACAAAGAGACAGACAAAAAGCTTTTTACTCAAGTCCAATAGCAAAAATTTGCAAGGAAATAAAGAGAGGCAACTTTGGAAGTTACTGTGGCTCCACTGATTTGAATCTAGTTCAATGCATATGTATAAAGTCAATTAAAATATTGTGGTCAAGTGGAAAAAAGTGCAGAAGTTCAATTAAGTAGGAGCCATGTAAAAGCTGTAGAAACCTGGAGCCATCTGGATTTGCATAAGCAAAGCAGATCATTGAGGGGTTAAAGGATATATGAAGGGAATTAGATTTCTGAACTAGGATGCTAATCTCTTTTAACTTCAGCTGCTATATCAAGATTAGAAAAGAGGATAAAAAGCCTTAATGAGGACAAACATTGTGAAAACTGAAGGGTGCAATCAGATATTAAATCATTCATCATTAACATGCCTGACCTAAACCATTCAAATATAAACACCAAGAGTAAGCGAATTATAAGCAAATCATATAAGGGAAGGCCAGATGCTGTATTTCTTGTAGAAAACTATTAGACCAGTATATAAACTGGAAAGCAATTAGTTTCTGCAGGTATTATTTCTCAGTGATTAAATTAAGGAAAAAAAAAAAGAAAGAAAAAAGAGTTTAATTTAATATCAAAGAAGATGAAACTTATTTAATAGATTATATTAGATACACAAATACTCTTTATAATAATAAGGAAAATAAATAACTCTGTCTTGTCTAGACCCCTTTTTTCAGGGATTTTTTTTTTTTAGATTTATTTTGATTTAACGTTACAGATGCTGCAGTTGGAAAAAATCGTTCATGGAAGAGATACCAAAAAAAAATTACATTCCCTAAAAAGGGATGTACATAGAAATATATATATATGTGTATGAATAATTAGGCTGAAAAGGATAGCATAGTTTCATAGGTTTAAACTCCATGGCAAAAGTAAATTAAGCTTCAGAATACCTGAAGTCTTTGTGATCATGTCAAAGTTACTATCTTTCTTTTCTAGCCTTAGAAATGTTTGCATCAAGTTTTGTTAAATCTTGATTTTCTTAAGTTTTGAAATATTTTAGTCAAGTTAAGTTTCAAAACATCTAAATATGTGTTCAAAAGAAGATATTGCAATGCAGAGAAACAGGGGAATAAGCAGAGCCAGGAGAATGAGAAGATTCAGACAGTCTAAGTTTTCCAGGCTCAGATTCAGTCTAGATAGAAAGGCAATCAATGATAGAAATTGAAGAACATCATTATCACGGAATTAAATACTGGAAGCAGAAAAGGTATATGAAGTACAAGCAAAACACTTTGGCTTGAGCATTATGCCATGATGCAGAGCTTTGCAGTTTTCAGACACAGGTACCTTTTTTGCAACATCCTGTACATGTTTACAGCCATTTGTGGGGATGCCTACAAAGCATTAAAGGCAAAGAAGTTTTGTTTAATATTTGGAATTGTACAGATCCACAAGCAATACAGATCAATTCCCCATGCTTCACTCTGGAATCTAGACAGCAGCTGAATGGCTCAATTTCTACTACCAGAAGGATTTCCAGGTCTTTAACTTAAGCTTGAGTGCATACATCCTATCAGAATCCAGGACAGAAGTGCCTCTGAGGTTGAGGGGCTGGTTAAATAGGCCTGAGAATCTTCCAGATACGTCTAGAGGCAATGTTTGCATATGACAGGGTACTGCTAAAACTGATCCTCCACAGTGAAAGACAAACAAGTGTTTCTCAAAATTTAGGGTGTTTCTAATTTGCACTTCACCCAAGATTTCTGTAAAATTTATCTAGAAAACTATCTTAAAATCTATCTGATTTCCTCTATTTAACCTGAGCTATTGTGAATCCAGGAATGAAAAAACACAGAAAGCATAAGAAAGTAGGAACCACCTCCCCCCAGTGAATTAGAGATCTTAATTAGAAACAGTTACTTTGATTTCAGCTTCTAGGACAGTTTTGACATAAACAATACTTGAAAAAGAAACTGATCAGACACAAACCCAGGTTCACAACATGGCTGAGTTGGCATGGTGGTTAGCATTTGGTCCAAGTTTGGACTTGGTGATTTTAGAGGTATTTTCCAGCCTTAATGATTCTATGATTTTATGAAAGGGCTAGACTTTGCTCAATGAAAATGCTTTACTACAAGCTCACTGTTGCTTCAGCCCTACCTTTGGTGCACAGTAACTCAATTCTCATAGTGCTTGCATTCTCACACAAATAGTTTTCTAGTCGTGGTTGAAAGGAGTACTGCACCTTTCTGTTGCAGAAAGAACTGAGAATTCTAAATATTTAAACAAGTTGTACAGAAGAAAGAAAATAGACTAAAACTAATAATCTAGAACATACATTAAGGAGGAAAAGAACAAAAACCCACAACTCCAAGAAAGTAACAAAAAATCAACACAGAAAATAAAATGCTATGAATTAGAAAATACTCTCCATGATTAAAAATATTCTAGACAAATTACATAATAACTCTTATATAGCCACATTAATATGAGAATGGTTTATAGCAGGGGGCATTTAGGTTCTTAGACATAAACTGAAAACAATTGCAATAATTTAATATTGAGTACAAAGGACTGGCTTATTATTTTGTTTCTATAGGCTGATCTAACCACTTAATTCAGAGCTGAATGTATTTTTATGATTCTTATTTAAAGAATAGAGGAATTTTTTCCTTGGCGAATATGTATTAATTAAAATGCTTCATATATAAAATGACTATCTGCATAAATCACTGCTCTCTTTTCTGCTGGTACATAAACATGAGCAGTCTATAAGACATGAGAAGGCTTAACAAAATATCAGACTTCATTTTACTTTTACTAAATTTACCATATTTCTACAAAGTTCTCTGTGGGAAATTGGCATTACCACAGTTTCTTACATGTTTCTCAATAACTGTAGACACTTTTGGGATAGTAGCATGGTGACCATAATGTTGCACAGAAATTCCATTAAGTTTAAATATAAATTTGACATAGCTGGTTTTTTCACTCAGAAGAATACACAGATTTCATTCATAGGAATTATTCAGATAATAAATTTAATAAAAATATTAAATATTTTCTTCTTTTATTCCCATAACCCATGAAAAATTATTCAGAATTTCAGGTGGCGTTATCTAATCCAATACGCCATGTGTGTGAAGGGAGAATGTATGTGATCACCAGTCATCTTTTATGAAATTACAGAAGTTAGTACAATCAAAGAACATATGGGACTATTAATATACCAGTTTGGGCTTAATTGCAGTGAAAACATCGTAACAAATCTAGGTAGGAAGTGTAAGTTTCAAGAGTGTTAACTCTAATTATGAGAAAGACTGTCTCCGAGGGCCTGTTGTTTACATGATATAACTAACTTCAGCAGTTACATCAAGAAAGTAAGGCAGATTTTACAGAGAAGTTATGGCCCATCTTATGGAACAGTTTCGACATCTTCAGCTGAGTGCAGATATACTTTAAAGAAGGTTGTAAACAATTCAAAACTATAAAGTGAAAATCTATTTGATAGCACACAATCAACAAGAGATTTAATGAGATATTGGGTTAAACTTTAGTGTGGTCAGAACTAGACCTCCCTATAATAGACTTTAGTCCTTATAATACACCTGAAGAGTCTATGCTGTCCTGGAAAGTAGCAGTCAGGGGGGCAGGGACTGCATCCTTCACTTGTGCTGCTGCTTTGCCAGGTCCCACCAGCTCTATCTATCATCACTGGTAATGCTTACGGCGTGACTAGAAGATCCTGAAAGTGATCTTGAAAGTGATGGATCATTGAACCCTTAAAGTTTAATAACATTCCAGAAGAAGAAAGTCCTTGGTGTATCTTGCTGATTTGCATCTCAGGAGATTATGGTTATTACTTGATCTTTTTACATACTTTTCATCTGCAAACAGCAAGTAGGGGTGAAAGAGGAGCCTGAAGCTGCTTGAAACTGTTCTAATGAGTGAAGCCTCCTTGAACTGACTTTCAGAAAAGACATTAATTGCAGAAAGGTCTCATAATAATTATAGTATCTTGAAACATTTAAGTTATCTTGGCTATAAAACAGGGCCTACACAATCAAATTATTACAGGCACAATATTAAACTGCCTACTTTTTTTGTGGTTTGCTCCTACTATTATCATGTTCTCATTAGCCAAGTAAAAGTATTTCATTTCTACAGATTTTATAGTAGATGGGGTTTATATTGTACTTTGGGGACTGCAGGACTAATAACACGTCTCTTCAGAACGTGCAGTGAAGCTGCAGCACTTTAAGTACCCCATGCATGCATTCCTGCATTTTGAGAATAACATAAAATCGAACAGACCTGTAAAGTAACAAACTTGTCAAGCTTACCATCCCACTAAGAAAAGCTTATGTACTTATCTTTTTTTTTTTTTTGTCTTTTTTCATGTTTCTTTTTTTTTTTTATTATTTTATTTTTTGTCCTTAAGGGTAAGGCAGAAAATCATGCATTAACTGTTAGACTGACATAGGTGGTTGATATGGGCAATGGGTAGTCTATAGTGGCCCAGAACTGTCATGAACTTCTGGAGCAAAAACCTCTTGTTGAGGTGACAATTCATCATGATAATGTTCATGATAACACAGACAAGATTTATGGCCAGGTAGGACCACTACTGTAAATTCATCCTGGTTATTTCCATTCAGGAAAAATCTTGAAAAAGATTTTTTTCTTCCAAAATATCAGCCATACATAAAAAGCACCTTATTTTTTTTTTCTGCTCAGAAGGTAGTAAAGCAACTAGAACAAGTTTTTAGCCAAGAGCAAATGTAAAACAATTAAACAATTTTACAATCAACTGCAATTTATTCTATTGTTCCTCTGTTCTTTTTCTTCTAGGATAGCTGCTTATGCTACATTGAGCTCTACTCTTTCCCAGATGTACATCACTTATGTTCAATACTTCTGCCTTTGTCAGAACTTTTAAAAAGTACAGAAGATTTTAAAGATAGCTTTTTACCTCCAGTTAGGTCTTAAGAATCAGGGTGATTTTGTAAACACAAATATATTTTGCATATAAAAATCTTTTCTACTGTGTTAAAGAGCTGCAAAACTACACTAAGAATAATTTTTTATACATCCTTTGATGCTGTTATGATTTCTTTAAAGGACTAAAACTTCAGAGACAAGCATTACTCTTTAAATCAGTTTTATTTACAATATCATGATGTTTGAAAAAATCTCTGAGAATAATTTTGTGATATGTTCAATGTATGAATTCTAAAGGAATGATTTTGATTTATAAGCTTGTGAAAAATATGGATTTGCAAAAAAAAAGTCAATATTATGCCTAGTGTCATCCAGACCTAATTAATGCTTCTGCCTAACCAAAGCAATTTCTTTTCAGTTCTTCTCTTATCAACTGGTGAATAAAATGATCACCTGTTTTTGCTACTAAAATATAGAGCATACCTTAATAATATTCTTCCTGAGTTAGTTCTGGATGTGATTAAACTAAGAACAAAATGTTCAATTCAATTGTAGGTCTTGTGTTTAGCTGAGTACCTTTCACAAAATGATGTAGTTTGCTATGACTTTAACAAGAATTTTGACATTGTCTTTTGTGGTATCTTTATAACAAAACCATACCTCTAGTAAGGTATGGTTTGGACATACCTTTAAGGAAAGAAAATTCAATGTTTGGCTTAAATTGGGTGCTGTAGTAATCAGAGAACAAAGTTCACCTGGAGGCTAATAATTATTGATGTTTTTCAATGGTATCTAGAACTCTTTTTGTATAGGATTTTTACATCTGTATCAAGATAATGTGAAGGAAATCTACCTCAAGGAATTTGTGCATAACATCAAAAAGTGCTGCCAATGTGAGCATTAAACGATGCACTCAAAGGAAGGGATACTACAATGATAGTCCGTGACAGAATACAGAAATGACCTATCAGGAACCTTAGAAGCTTAAAATGCAGCTATGACTGTGAGGTAGGCTGAGTGCTGGCCAAACGCCGGTGTACTCACTAGAGTTATTTACTCATTTTCTCCTATGAGACAAGGATTAGGAGAAGGGCAAAAGCAGGCCAAAACTTTAAAGAGTATAAAGAAAACTTTATTAACAGCACTAAAAGAAGAATAATAAGAATCAGAAAAAATCTTCAGAAAATTTCTCCCCAGCTTTTCTTTCCTTTCCTAATGACAACATAAAGAGACAAAATTTGGTATTTTCAGAGAGTTTACCCCTTCTAAAATAATCCTTATTTAGTTCATTTAGGAAGAGTCTCTCCTGCCATGCCATGGAGACTATTCCACAAGAGTTTTTTCATGATTCTCATTTTCATGAATAGCAACTGCCCAGAAATCTGCAATCCTGAAATCCCTCCCACAGTTTAGTAGTATTCCCACATCTACCACCACGGGTTATTTCAGCTTATTGCAGTGGAGTTTTAAGGATGAGCTGTTCTAGTATAGAAAAAAAAGTTCTCCTTTTATTTCAGGGAACAGAAGTTTTCTTCTCCCATCTCTCATCTCTCTCATCTCTGTTCAAGCTTCTCATTGGATCACAGCTACTGCAACATCTGCTTGCTTCAACACGGGTGCTTCTGCTCACAGCTGTGGTTAGAATGCTACCTCCCCCCAATTCATTCCATGAGTTACAGGGGGAAAAAAGACTCTGATGTACCAATTCTGTCTTCACCAGAGCCTTACAAGAGAATTTCAGTCCAAAACTAAGGCATCTCCTCATTCTCCTCCCATGTGAGATTTGACTCCTTCTTCACTCACTTTGGTGTCTCCATGTTGTTTTTTTTACACGTCATCAGCCTTTCCTTTTTCTCTCACTCGAGAGGATTGACGCCTGTAACTTTCATCTGTGCGCTGAAAGAGTTAATATCTTGCCTGGGCCAGCGGAGGGTTATCTGCTCTCTGCTGGGTGATGGCTGCTCTGGCTGCGTGGCTGTTTCCCAGCCCCTGCTTCAGTCAATCCCAGCTGCGGGGCTGCTTTCTGCCTGGGACTTCGGGGCCACCTCTGTTCTCAGCTGCGTGATTTTCCACTGTGCCGGCAGGAGGGCTCGGCAGCTTGCAGCCAGAGCAGGGCTTGGCTCGGCTCTAACCCCTGTTTAGAACTTGGCAGCAGAATCACAAGCGAGCCGTGCCGGGGGCTGAGCCGGCCGGGCAGTTGAGCGGGACCCGGCCCCGCCAGCGCGGCAGCAGAGCCGGACCCCAGCCCGTGCAGCAGAGCCGGGCCTGGCCCTTACGGGGCCCAGTTACTTGTTCAAAGACCAGAAGCAAGAGAGTTTTTCCCAGGGTTTGGTAATTTTTAAATCTGATTTCACAGAGGTGTGTTCAGCTTGCGTAAGTGGTTTAAAAGAGTGTCAGGGGTCAAAACTAGCCAGCTACTTGGTTCTGTTGGATCCAGAGGAGGCTTTTAGCAGTCCTCACTTGGACTCACTGTTGGATTTCCTCTTTAACTAAAAACCAAGCTATTAAACCGCGACATACTGGAACACCCCACACAACAATATAGGCTGAATACTTACTAGGCTCAGTGGTAAAATTAAAGAAGGTTATGCAGAGTCTAAGCCAGAGAGGACCAAAACCCCGGCAGAAATAGATACTGCAAAACCTTCCCAGTCAAGCTCCTTTACTCTTTGACTGCCCTCATGGTGAGAAAGTTTGTGTTCATATCCATTTTGAAACTGTCTTGTTTCAACTTGCTGTGGCGCTGACCTTGGTCTGGCCAGGTGACGATGACAACGGGGGTGCGACAAATCCCCCTCACAAGCTCCGCAAATCCCAGACACCAGCACTGGTTTGGCACAGGAACAAAGGAACAGCAGCACCGGTCTTGGGGTGAAGCAGGGGTGACTTTACTGAAGGCAAGGACCCCAGACCAGAACCCAAGAGAAGAAATTGGGCTAAACAAGAGCTCTCATAACATCACTCGGGAGGAGGGGTTTAGGGTAGCAAGCCAATAGAGGTAAGGTTGAGGAGGGGTTGAAGGTGGGACATTTTACACTTGAACCAATAAGGGAACTATAGGGAGGAACATCGCTTGTGTAAACCAATAGGGTTCTGAAAGACACCGGATTGACAGGGAATTTTCCAGAAGAGAGAGCAGGTTCGGGGGAGGATTGACATTCAGTGGGAGGCTGGGACAAGAGGGATTGACAGCTGGGAAGATTGGGGATTAACACTTGGTAGGGAGTGGCTGAGTGCCAAAGAGATTGACATCTGACAGAACCAAATGACAATGAGGGAGCACATCTAATGTTAGGAACACAAGTTACAAAATGAGGAGTCTGTGCCACTCCGAAGGCAGGGGAAGGACAATGCAGGGGGATTACAAAACCACGAGTCAGGCATTGAACAAGACCTCAAGTTAAGCAGTGAACCTGTCAAACAAAGAAAACACAACACAACTTAGGCCCGCTGTCTCTTTTCCTCTAATCATGCGGTTTTGTGAACTGCTTTGCTCCCTCTTCTTACTAAACTCAAGCTAAGTACCGTGGGGTTCCTGAACTCCCAAAGCCATGTGTCTCTCTTCTAGTCTCCAACCCCAATTCTTTTTGTTCACATAAGGCAACTGCTCCAAAATGGGGGCATGGGAGACTTTACTTGTGAAAGTTGACACAAGTTGAAAAGGCAATAAAAAGACAGACATAAATTTACTGAGTGTGCATAGGTAAAAAGCAGAAATGAAAATGTATTATGAAAAGATCCAGTTAGAAAACAGGAAACACTGTGTACCATGAAGATGGTCTATCAGAGGGGCAGCGGATGCACCGTTCTTGGAAACTTTCAAATACTAATTTGATAAGGGCCTGCACATTATGATTCACTTTGGTTGGACCAGATAATTTCCCCTCCAACCTCAATAATTCTACATTTTTTGGAGATTAAAGTGAACCAAGCCTTTCCTGTTCCTCGTCTTTTGTTTAGTTTGAGATTTATTTTTGTGCTTTATATTTTTAGAGAAACAAATCCTTAGAAAGAGAGAGCAAATTGATGAGGCAGGTGCTCCTTCCTTTCCATATGTCAAAAGCCAGTTTATTGCATTGTACTGGTTTGCCATTCAGGAACTTGCATTCAGGTGAAAAAAATGCACCTCCAGAGCTCTCAGTTTTGTGTGGATAATTCAGTAAAACTTTTGAGGAAAAGAGCAAAAATGGTTGTTATATGGTTACAAATGTAATCATATTGGAGTCTGAATTCTAGAAGAGAATACATATTAAGAAATTCACTCTCATACATGAATAGCTCATTTCAAAGGGCTGACCATCATAGGATGAACTATCTTTATCTAAAGGAGAGAAAAAGTATAGCATTCTCTGACTCTTGTTTTGTTAATTCAGAAGTCAAGCTTGTGCTTGTTCAAAGTCAGCCAAATGCTTAGACTGATCCTTACCATTATGATGACACCTACAGATAATGTGGATTAGACTCCTGATGGAGTCCTGATACTGTTTGGACATATACGGTTTATGTATTTTAAAACACAAATTCTTTACAAATTAAAGGGTTAAATGATGAATAAATAATATAGAAAATTGTTTGTTGTAGTTGCAAGTCAAAAGTTGTGCATTACTGTTCAAGGACATATTTCCTTTTATTGAGTGTGCCTTACAATGCTGAATGAACTCGTGTCTGAATTAAGAGACAATCTAGAACCACTTCATGCAAACTATATTGGCTGATTGCAGCTGTTAATGATCTGTAAAAGGAAAGTAAATTTACCCCTTGATAGACATTACTGTACCAAATGTAGTAAAAAGCTAAGTGAAATGAGAAACGATTCCTGTTCATTGGGGAAAGATACTATTAGTGTGTCCAGTTTCTTTTTTGGGGGCAAAGAAAATAGGTCTGTGTTCTGTTAATTTGCAGGTTTGGTATTTTTTCTATTTACTAATGCAAGCATTATTTTTATACATGAGCTTATTATTATGTATGCAATTTCACAGTTTATTTCAGTTGTATTTATCACTTCTTAGACCAATAAACTATTTAAATTGTGAAAAATTTTAGACATAATTTGCATACTATCAGACTGATTAATTTATTAAAGACCACTTGATATTTCCACATACCCTGATTGGCCTACCTTGTATTTGTAAGTTTTTCCATTTGTGCTAAGCATAATGTCATCTGTCATATTACAGAGTCCTGAATTTTTCACTAAAGTTAATTAATGGAAAATTTATTCCATTTTGTCTTTTAACATTATCTGGACACCAATTTTGATTTTTATTGGATGGGTTTTTTTTTAATGGGGTTATCTTATATTGGTCAGAGTAGTGAGGCAGATGTGCTGACAATTTTTTTTTCCACAGCACCATAAAATGTACTGTAGGAATTTTGAATCTTTAAAGTGAGCTCTATTTATCAACAACTAAAACATCAGTGTTTAATCAGCATTATTCTTGTTCTACACCCAAAGCATGGTAGTGTACCAGATACTGTGAAGAAAATTTCCTCTATCCTAGATGAAACTAATGACAGTGTGGAAGCATGACCATGTAAGAGGAATCTTACAGACAATAGAGCTTTAGGACCTTCCCTTCCCTTCCCTTCCCTTCCCTTCCCTTCCCTTCCCTTCCCTTCCCTTCCCTTCCCTTCCCTTCCCTTCCCTTCCCTTCCCTTCCCTTCCCTTCCCTTCCCTTCCCTTCCCTTCCCTTCCCTTCCCTTCCCTTCCCTTCCCTTCCCTTCCCTTCCCTTCCCTTCCCTTCCCTTCCCTTCCCCTTTCCTCCATCTCCCTCCCTCCTTAATTTGATTCCATCTGTCTCCTCTGTATTGCTTACAAACACTTATGAATTATGACTCATAATTAGCTTTTTTATAAGCTAAGAACTAATTGCTGAGTCATACTGCAACACTAGAGAGAAAGTAGATGTTACAAAAATTCATATATGTGTATTACAGATAGATTGGTATTTTGGTGAGTACTCGGTTGTTGTGAAAGCCCTGAAATACTGTGTCTGCTTTTGGATCAGTTTAGGCACTTTACATAACAAATATGTAATGTCAACCTACTCTATATAAATAGAACTGCTGCAAAATACCACTTCTGTATGCATAATTTCATGAATAAAGTTTGTATTTTTTAGCTCCTCTCCTCCTCTTTCAAAATAAATTAAATTTGGGATATGCTTCACATGTAATATACTGTCAACAAATAACACTTGCCAGTACAGTACATTGTAGACAATCTTATTTTTCTCAGCCCACATTGCCATTTTTTACATCAATAGAAATGTTCCTGCAATAGGTTTTTGCAACCTTATGCTGAAATAAGAAACAAGTTAGTGATAGACTTTGATATTTCAATTCCTTTCCCTTTAAAATTGTCTTGGTATATTGACTGTATTCTTAGAATATTCTCAATAGAATTTTAATTATCTAATTAATTTGCCATGATGATATGGTCAAGCCCGTTTATAGGCTCTATTTCTACAATGAATTAATAAGTTTGTTAGGTGTTTTAATATGAACTATTTTTACCAAGTGCTGAGTATTTTTTGTATTACTTGAAAAGGGGCTGATCATTTATATCACTCCATGGCCATGAGTTAGAGGATTCATCTCTTTTCTGGTATGTCGTTGTTTTGACTTAAAACCTCATGTCACAGAAGTTGCACAGTGCTTAACAAATTATACTTTTTATAATCAAATTATTATGACCTTCATATGCATGGAATAAGTGATAAAGCCAGGAAGGGTTTCACTACAGCTAGAATCTGAATATAATAGTATTGACTGTCTGAGGTCGTTGCTGACAATGCTTAGTCAAAGTTTTCATATCCGCTCTTTTAGAAACTGAGGGCCAATTTTTTTTTTTTTTTTTTTTTTTTTTTTTTTTTTTTTTTTTTTTAGGTTTTAATAATCCTCCTTAATCCTCCTTCATTGTTGTGGTTTAAACCTGACCAGCCACCAAGCCCCGCACAACCACTCACCCACTCCCCATACCAGAGGAGCTAGGGAGAGAATGGGTGAAAGCCAGAAAACTCATGGGCTGAGATAAAGACAGTTTAACAGGGAAAGCAAAATCTGGGCACACAAAGAATGCAAAACAGGGAATTTATTCAGTGCTTCCCATGAGCAGGCAGGTGTTCAGTCAATTCCAGGAGAGGAGGGCCTCATCACAAGTACCAGTGACTTGGGCAGACATATACCATAATTCCAAAAGTGCCCCCACTCCTTCCTCCTTCTTGTCTCTCTTCATATATTGAGTATCATGCCATATGATCTGGAATATCCCTTTGGTTGGTTTGGGTCATCTGTCGTGGCTGTTTCCTCTCCCAGCCTACCACATACCCCAGACTTCCTTGTCACATGATACTACAAAAAGCAGAAAAAGCCTTGTCTCTGTGTAAGCCCTGCTCAGCAGTGACAAAAACATGTCTGTATTATCATTGTGTTCAGCATGAATCCAAAACATAGCCCCAAATCAGCCACTGTGAAGTTAACTCTACCCCAGCCAAAAGCAGTACCCACATTTGGTTGAATATTCAGTGTTGTACACTTACGAAGTATCAGAATCCCAGGTCTTAGAACTCACAACCGTGAAATGCTCAAGAATGATTCTGTACTACAGCAAACCCAACCCATTTCTTTGGGCAGCAGTCTGCAAAAGAAAGAAGAATACAGAGTGAAAATGGGGGCAGAGTGGAGAGGAATTTGACTTCTCAGAATGCCTACTCTGAAAATCAGCATGTCAGAAGGCTTCCATGTGCAGGTGGGAAGAAACTGAAAAAATCCAGGACTTTTTATTCATATTCACTCACAAAAACTAGGAAAGAGGAAACACTTGCCTCCTCCTAGGAGTCTTCAGATTAAAAATAAAATAACCCTCATTGCCTTTTTAGAATAAAACAGAACAGAGTGAAAGGGTAGAGATTCTACAATCAGTAGAGTGACTGAAGCAGTAGGCTGTCAAGTCATGTTTCATTTTGCTTGATTTTCTGTAGATCAATTCTTGACAGAAAGCTCAAATTACTAGACAATTATGTTAGAAGCGGTAGAGGGATGGGTCGTCACAGGAACACCATCTTCTCTAATTCTGTTTTGACAAATGCTCTCAGTGTGAGGTGTTCTTTTAAGATGTCTAGCAAATTGAATCTTTCAAAAGATATAGAAATAGAGACCCTCAACATAGCATGCGAATTGCTTACCATTTTACTTGTAGGCTTTAGACATCTCACTTAAACTAGTCAATGCAAATAAATGAAGGTTTGCAATGCATGATTTGAGAAGATAACTAGTTTGAATGTTGACATGTACTTTGTAGAACTTAAAAACTGGGTAAGATGATCCTGTTTCTCTCTGGCTGTTTACATGATTAACACATGTGCTTCTGGACATGTTTACTGGTGGGACTACAGACTTTTGTTTGTATAGGTTTTGTTGGGACATTAATTCTCAGACTGCTCTTCTGAACATAGTCATTAAGTTCTGCTTTAGTATTCCATGTGATTTTCCATTTTTTTCCCAACAGCTTCTTTGATTCATCTTCTGGTACAATTTTTTTTTTCCCCTAAAAAAAACTGTTCTAAAAATATTATTTCATCCTTGTGTCAAAGCTCTAACAACCTTGCAAGAAGAGAACCTAATAACGATTGAAGAAACACTGGGAATAGAGAACTATAAAAATGTATTTTTTTCTGAAATATCTGAGGATTCCACTCCATTTTGAATAAAATAGACATATATTCATTGGGATATTTCTTCTCTCCAGCTGGGATCTCACTCTGTATCTAGGTATATTTAATTAATGCATGCAAAATGGAAATCCTTGGGAGAAATGTCTGTCCCAGATTAGACAAGAGTCGTGGGACTGCTACATCTTCCTGAAATTTAGAAATTGTATACTATATTACCATAGAAGAGGTGGTATTATTTTACTTAATTCACCAGATTTTCATAGAATTGCTCCAATCATTTATGAATTACAAGCACCACTTCCATTCACTAGCTTTGTGTTCTCAAATAGCTTACTAAACATGATTTATCAATATGATCTAATAATGTCTCTCAGGTGTGCTGAAAAAAATAATGTGTCTTTTGCAAATCATATTTGTTTATTTTGTGACTGAGTTAGTGAATTTTTTTGATGTTGTTACTTCTTGTCTGCTTCTGCAGATGGACAGATTACCTGTGTTGACACTTCAGGAAATTCGTTAATTTTTATTAGGGGAAAAATAATAGTGAAAATTGAAACTTAGTTGCTATTGACTCCTTCCACATTTCAAGTTAGACAGTATATGAAAAGGTTTTTGGTTTTTAAATTTATTTTTAATTTTAATGTATTTTAAGGAAATTTTTCTCTCTTTTTCTTTATTTTAATTTTTAGTGAATTCTGTCATTACAGTAAATTTTGACGAATAATGAAAGTAATTTCTTGATAAGAAGCAAATTATTTCTCACCTAAAAAATTTTACATTGAGTTTTAATTTAACTAAGGAGACAATTAACTAATACTTAATGATACTGCTATAATTTGTGAGCACTTATTTTTGGATGTTGGTTCCAGTCCAGATTACCAAAATCATTGGATACTTGTATTTGTTACTAGCAGACTCATAGATTGGTATTCCATTTTCAGATTATTCTGCTAATACTGACACTGAATCACCATGTAACTAGATTTCTGAAAACATATTCATATGTCGTCTAGGTAATTTTGTTTAGACAGTTTCCCAATCCACAGCAGAGGAATAATTTGAAATAAAGTCAATATAGAGATGATTAAGGCTAGAATACGTATCCCCCAAGACTGAATTACAAAACAGCCCAATAAAATATTTTTTTCATTTGTATGTTTCTTGTCTTGTAATTGCCAAGTTCTTTGGATAATGGAAATAATGGAAAAACACATTATTCATGATATCATAGAATTGTTAAGATTGGAAAAGACTTCTATGATTATCAATTGCAACTGTTAACCCAGCACCACCATGTTCACCAGTAAAGTGTGTCCCCAGGTGCCACAACTAGTCACCTTTGGAATGCGTCCTGGGATGGTGATATCCTCACTTCCCTGAGCAGCCTGTTCCAATACCTGGCCATACTTTCAGTGAAAATTTTTTCCTAATATCCAATTTAAATTTCTCCTGATGCAAATTAAGGCCATTTCCTCTGATTCTGTCACTTCTTAACTGGGAGAGCAGACCAATCACCACCTCCATGAGACCTCCTTTCTAGGAGTTGTAGGGAGTGATAAGGTGGTGTGATGATGTTGTGCACACACATACACACACACACACACAGACACACACAAACACACAAACACACAAACACACACAAGCCCCCATGAGCCTCCTTTCCTCCAGTCTAAAGTACCCCAGTTCCCTCAGCTGCTCCTCATCAGACCTGTGCTCCAGGCATTTCACCGGTTCCATTGCCCTTCTCTGGACATGCTCCAGAACCTCAATGTCCTTCTTGTAGTGAGGGGCTCAAATGAGTTGCAGGATTTGAGTTGCAGCCTCACCAGTGCCGATGATCACTGCCCTGGTCCTGCTGGACACGATTGCTGCTAAAATCTGCTACAAACATGGTATGCAGGAAGTCTTCTGTTAGGAGCTAATACTAATTTATCAATGAAGGCAAAGAAACTGTATATTTTTCTATTTAAAAACGCACCTGATGGAAACATAGGCTATGAATAAATTACAGAAGAATCTTTAACTTTTAATCATAGCCACAAGGTGAATAAGCCAAAAAACTTTGAGGGCTATGATCCATAAATTTTTGATAATCAACTTTTTAATTTACATGGTAGGAAGATGGATTAAGTATATTGGAAAACACTTTGCAATCTTTGCTACTAAAAATAGAAATTTTCACTTCAGAGTTAATAAACTCATAACGTTTAAGACATTTACCTTATTTATTGTAGCTCATCTTTGATAAATCAGACTCATAAATAGAATCAAAATCTGGCAGATATTTTTTCTAGAATATGGAGGTATATATCTTTATTTAATTAAGTATTTGATGCTTCCTATTATATTTAAAATCTAATATTTAATGCAGCAATATGGGTTAACTTTAGAAACAGAGTCTGCATAAGAAACTTAACTTTTGTTCTACAGAATCTTAAGCAGTTGGCAATTTATGTGAGAAATAAATGGCAATATCTTTTAATTGGTCAAAGATTGTATCTAGGTAGATATGTGTACATATGTATCCATGTTCACTCTTTTGTTTATTCTTCAAATTCATATTTTAACTTTTGAAATATGAAACCGATGTTACCCTTATATATTATAACTAGAATGCCAAGGGAAAGGCTGATAGTCATAGGATAAGCAATATCACTTTGCACTCACAACACCTACGCAGCCCAGGAAGTTCCAAAGTAATAACACATTCCTGGTTCTCCAGCTAAGATCTATGCAAGAAAATTAATAAGAAAATGCCTTCATTTCATCATGATGGCATTTGGGAGTTTTAGAACCCTCTAGTCCATTAGTCAGTTTTGTTAATGATTGTGCTCATCCTTTTAATCATGTAAAACACATTGACTGAGGTTCATTTAGTTCAAAGTGCCTTTCAGAAGCCTGAAGAGAAACTGAGTGGTGTGAAACTTTACTTTTCTCATTACAACATATATTCACTAACATATAGCTAGCTTTATTTGTGATTTAAATGGAGATGCAATATATCCATAGTTTTTGAGAAAAAAACCCTACCCATTTGAATTAATTAAAAATTGAAATTTGAGTGCCTAATGTGTTGCCAGATAATCTATTTTATTTGTGTTTCTAACCTATCTTCTTACTGATAATCATGGAAAAGTTATTGATACCCACACTTCTTTATTTTCATTATTCTTGCACAAATATTGTGTTTACAAAATTATTTTGTCTCTGTGAACAACTCTTTTTTGCCTGAAATTAAAGAATTTCAAATACCAGATCTCAGCAATGGTTTTGGAGGACTGTTCTTTGTTTTCAGAATGACTGCTTTACAATTTACTAAATGATCAGATTTTGGAATTTTGCCAGTATGAATTTGAAGAGCTCTATTACAGGGAGATTGAAATCTTGTAAAAAACACCAAAGCATTTTTCTATTAAACGTACAATATTGGTTATTAATACATATATATCCCTTTTTTTTCGTTATGAGAACACACTGTGATATATTATGACAAGTTTAAACCCTGCATATGGAAACAAAAGAAAACAATAATACTTAGTACAAGAAGAACTATGGCATCTAATAAAAAAAAAAAAAAGATTCTGTCGAGCAAAAGATCCTGTAAAGCGTTGTTACTGCATAACAGTGGACATGTTTAAGCTGTGTACTTTCAGGAGCTGCTTCATTGTCTGAGACATTTACATTTGTTAATGTCAATCTTTTAAAATGTAACCAAAATTCAACACCATCTCAATTAAAAAAAAATTGCATTCTTCTGTTCTGTTTTTGGACACATTATAACACCTTTAAAACACATCTGACAGTTACTAATGGTACTGGACTCCCTCATTAAGAAGTAATCAGTGATATTTCCTTATTTCTTTGAACAATGGGAAAAAAACAGCTATCACCCTTTATATGAAATGCTTATAGAACTTACCCAAAAACCTGAGAATAGATTCTTATTTTAGTTTGAGTGTGTTCAGAACCAACATCTCTAAAAAGTTCCCTGCTTGACAATTAAAGAAAGGAGGCATAAGAAATCTTCCATCAGTACATCATTTCTATGAGGTTCTGGAGGGAGAAACAAAGTTCCAAATGGCTGCACAATTTTCTATATTTTTTATGCTCAATGTGATTTCCGCCCCCCCCCCCCATACACATGTTGTATTTTTTAAGTAATTTTAAGTGCATATATTTTCAATATAATAGTATCAGGAGCTAATCAGTTTGGTGAATAGTTCTGATATATTTTAAACAATAAGTGGTCTGTGTACAAATTAAAAGTATTGAAATTTAAATGAGTGCTTTATGTGTTCACTTGTGATATGTACAGAATTTCAGTCATCTCTGAAATACGGAAGTACAAAGTTTGTCTGCTCCTCTCCATTAAGCTTGTTTGAATTCTTGAAAATTAATCCATGCTGATAACAGAGAGAATAACTTTTTTACTGAGAGATTAAGTAGTTTTGGATAAAAATGCAAAAAAGTATTTTCTCATCAGGCAGAAGAAGACAATAATTATTTTAATGTGTTTTCAATAACAACGTTTAGCTTCATGTGATATCACTTTTTAGGGGAAAAAATAGCTTCTTTACAATGTTTAATGAACAATGAGTTTGCTTTTTTTTTTAATAACTTCACAAATCTTTTATTTAAGTATACTCTTGACTTTAAGTAAACTAGTGTCTAGTTTAGATACTAGAGTCATTCTAAGCATTTTAACCTGCAAATGGAAAAAAATCCCATGTATTCCACTCTTCTGTGAATTTTCTTTTTTAAAGATCTTCTTCCATGGTTAACTATGTAGAAATTACCTATTTTGTGTTCATTGACTAATTTGTCCTGTTCTAATTCAATCCACATTCAGGTAAAATACTTCAGAGAGAGCTGGGTCGAGCTGTTGTGTCTTTCATAGTGTTTGATGTGATTCTTCTGGTGCATCCACAGAAACATTCACTGAAAATATTTCATCCCTCTTAGGAAATTTACAGTTGTAGTTGTAATTTTTTTCATAATTTGTTTCTTATTATATACTTTTATAATTATGCATACATAGCCTTACTTGTCTTTTAAACCAGCCTGTTTCTGACTTGCATGGGAAGTTTACAGAGAACATGCTGACCTTCATATTGCTGACATTCCATTTTCTGATTCTCTACTTATTTCTAAGGTATTTATATGTTTTCTTTTCCACATTTTCTCTCCTGAATTCTTGACCTGCCAAATATTGCCATCTCAAAAATGTGTTGTAAATTTTGATATGGCCTTAGTTTTCTCACAAATCACCAACAATTTTCTAAACACAGCTGAGCCAAACTCACAGTGGTGCCTCACTAAAACATTCCAGTGTGTGAAACTATTTATCTTAGTTCCAAATAGTTTTGGATATCTCCTACTATGCATGCAGATGTCCACAGCATGACTGAAATTCCAAGACACAGAGATTCAACAGTCCCACAGTATTACAATTGCATTGCTGAAATGCATATGCATATGAATAATTCCTTTCTGTTACCTGTCAGATAGTTAAGAAATCAGAATAGATAGATCATTGTTCAGTGATGAGTACTGTCCCCTGGGGTCAGTGCTGGGACTGCTGCTAAGGTTCAGCATCTTTTTTGACAACAATAAACAGTGATCAAGTGCACCTTTAGCAAGTTCGCTGATTACACCAAGCTGTGGGGAGCAGTTGGCACACTGGAAGAAAGAGATGCCATGCAGAGGAGACTGGAAAAGCTTGAGAGGTGGGCTGATGCAAACCTCATGAAGTTCATTAATGTGAAATGCAAGGTCCTTGTTAAGGAAGTTTCGCTCTATGACAATCCAGGAGCCATTCTGGCAGTCATTCTGGCACTATCTGAGCTGGGACTCAAGCCACTTCTCAACTCAGACTCATGATCAGATCAGGTTTCCTTACCAGCTTGACCTTAGGTTTTCCATAGCAGAGCCTCAGATGTCCCTATCCCTAAAATAATTTACTTCTGGTGCCATAACTAAATGATAAATCACAGAATATCATCTTGAGCTGGATGCCTCTGGGAATGGGCCCTGAACAAAGGAATCCCTGGGCTTTTATACCCTAACAGTCTAAGTGCAGTGAAGTCTGGGAGTTGCTGACTCCTGACACATCAGTGAGTGTTCAGTCACCTGGCTGTGCCACAGGTTCCTGATAAATAATCAGCAGTTCAAGACCTCTTTCCTCAGCCCAGTGTCCAGCCCCTAGAACTCAAACTGCTACCTGCACTGCAGCTGCACCCTGAGCTACCTGCACCAAATGTACTCCACAACAGTCCGACACTGGATCATGGCAGTCCCAGACACCCCTACAAGTTGGGTGGATAATGGATTGAGAGCAGCCCTGCGGAGAGGGGCTCGAGGTGATGGTTGATGCAAAACTCAACATGAGCCAGGAGTGTGTGCTCACAGCCCACAGAGCCAACAGAATCCCTGGCTACATCAAAAGGAGAGCGGTCAGCAGATCAAAGGAGGTGACTCTTCCTCTCTGCTCTGCTTTGGTGAGACTCCACCTAGAATACTGAGTACAGTTCTGATGCTCCCAACGTAACAAGGACACATAAGTGATGGAGCAAGTCCAGAGGAAGGCCAAAAGCTGATTAGAGGACTGGAGCACCCCCCCTGCAAAGACAGGCTGAGAAAATTGTGGCTGTTCAGCCTTCAGGAGAGAAGGTTTCTTGGAGACCTTCCAGATTCTGAAGGGAGCCTACAGGGAAGATGGAGAGGGGCTTTATCAGGAACTCTAGAGATAGCACAAAGTCTAATGGTTGCAAACTAAAAGAGGGGAAATTTAGGTTAGATATACAGAAGAAATTCTTTAAGGGTGGTGAGATACTGAAACAGCTTGTTCAGGTAGTCTTCGATCCCCCCATTTTATCATCATCTATATCATTTTATCATCTCTATAATTTGTAAGTGAAATTTAGAAGAAGAAATATTATTTCTTCTAAGGAGATGGCAATCGTACTGTTATTCCACAAGTTATTTTTTTTCTAATTTCTAGTTCTGATGCTCAAGCAATCTTTCACAAAGATTTAAGAATAACTGTCTTACTTTCTACAGTAACAATTTTTTTTTGTTGTTTGTTTCTAGAGGAATATATTGTTAGACAGAATTATTTCTTGACACTGCTATGGTGTTTTATTAAGCAACAGATGGTTCTACAAGTTTATCGTGTGTGTCCTTCATCAGCTATAACAGCAGGCACTCATGGATTTTACTCTAAATTAAAAAACAAACAAACCCCAACAACAACAAATAAAAATAAACCTGAGAGGATTATGATGGTAGATTTATGGAGGATGGACAGTCTTCAAGTTGTGAGCAGTCTTGCAGTCTTTTGTTTCTTTTCTTTTTTTTTAAGATTGTTGTGGCTTTATCTATTCATCTGGAAATAAAGACTTGCTATAAGTAAAATAAACAGTG
Source organism: Fringilla coelebs (assembly GCF_963513975.1). Taxonomy (NCBI): domain Eukaryota; kingdom Metazoa; phylum Chordata; class Aves; order Passeriformes; family Fringillidae; genus Fringilla; species Fringilla coelebs. Next base: position 54,834,192 of record NC_140029.1, read on the forward strand.
TCACTGACGCTTGCTTTCAAATATTCTGTGTAATATTTAGTTGGAAACCATACTAAATACATAATGAATATTTATCAGGTGTAATGTGTAGTGATGAAGAGTCCCCTTGTTCAGTCTAGTGTTATAAACACCAACACAGCCCCAGCCAGTATTTTTCAAGAAAGTTGGTATCTTTATTATCTTATTTAATTGCCTATTGCGCTGCATCAGCCATTAAAACTCTCACTTTTGTCTTTTTTGTTGGTGTACCCAGGAGTATTGTATATATCTATTTCATTTATTGAATTTATTGCTAAAGGTGACAGAGAATTTCTGATTTCAAAACTCAAAATTGCTGGTTTATAGACAGTCATTAGCAAATAAATACTTATGGTCATCTGAAGGGGGTGTCAGATATGTGTGCAACCTCATGGAAGCTATTTTATTGTTATTTCTGATAAGAGCTCTCTCCTGTAAGCACTTAAAATTCTATTTTACCTCCATAAATAAAAAAATACCAATAATCACTTAAAACTACACTCAAATTTAACACACATTAAAGAAAAACCCAAAAGCCCAAAATATAATTTATACTGTCAGTAATCAAAACTCAGCAAGACAGATGGCATTAACATATAAGTAAAAGGAGAAATAAGTTTTTGTCAATAATTTCAGTTATGAAGAATCCAATTATCAAATGTCAATTTGATTTTATTTATAGATAGGAAGTAGATAGATTGACAAGCTTCTATCTAGCTAAAATTATAACTTTTATCACTGTGATTTATATAAAACTTTATCTCTTCAAATGCTTTATAAATATTGAAAACAAACCATGTTTTGTGACACAAATCTACCTCTAAAAGTTAATGTTCAAAGAAGAATGTGGGATTTTTGTCTGAATAAGTCTTTTGTCAGTTTAGTTGATCATACAGATTTTACCACATATATTTCCCTGGCAAGGAAACAATAAAGTAATTTTATAATTGTCCTGATATTATAGTTCTGCATGCAGGTTTGTGTGTGCAATTCTGTTCTGAGGACTAAACAAGAGGTACACAATACGTTTAATGGGGCCTTTATTTAAGATTTTATAAACCTTATTTTTCTAACAAATATCAAGTGGGTTATTTGGTAGTGATTCTATTGCTAGCATGCAAGTGAAGGCATGATCACAGAACGACAGAATAGTTTAGGCCTAGAATAATCTTTAGGTTAAAAATCATCTAGTTCAACTCCCCTTCCATGAGCAGAGACACTTCCCACTAGACCAGCTAGTCAAAAACCCATCCAACCAAGTCTTAAGCACTTCCAGGGATGGGGAGTCCACAAATTCTCTGGGCAACCTGTTCCAGTCTCTCACCAGCCTAAAGTAAAGAATTTCTTCCTAACATCTATTCTGAACTTCAAACTGATAAATTTTTAGGAGCTTTTAGAATATGTCAACAAATCTGGGAAAGCCAATCACCCTGGCACAAGAGATATGTGTACTTCTGGAGCAAGTATGTGAGCAAGGAACTGGAAGACAAAGCGGATACTGTAGGGCAGCTCAGCTTGTGCTAGACACCTACATTTAGGAGGCTGAACCTTCCATTCATTTTTTGGTTTTTTTTAAATATTTGTAGCATATTCCACAATTTAAGGGAAATTCACCTTTTGAGTTAGAATTACTGGCACATTAAGAGTTATAGCAGTTGTTCAGTAGCAGTTTCACGGTTATTTTAGATTGTCATAGTTGCTTTATCATCTCGCTGTTCATCTAAAACAAGCAAGTGGAGAAAAAATTGGCTCACCACTCAAGTAGAATTTGAATGGAATACTGAACATTTCCATTTATTGTTGGTAATTAATTTCTTATGATTTCATATCCAGTGTAATGGTGTGAGTTACTTTGTAACTCAAAACTATTTTTGGCAACACTGAAGACAACAGGGCATAAACTTTTATTGGCTTAGCTGCATATTTCCTCATCTGTTCTCTTGTGTGGACAGGCCATTTGTTTTTGTATGAAAATGTTCTCAGAGACTGGGTAACTTGTATAGAGAATTATGTATCGTTCGCATTTAGGCCGCAACATCTTTCTAGTCAGAATTTAGAAAGGAAAAGAAAGCAGAATTGTCAGGAGGGGTCCAGGAAGGGAGAAACAGGAGTCAGGCACTTAACCAACAAATTTTGGAGGAATGATGAAAAAAAGTCTGAGTCTTCTATACAGCTAAATTCTTTCTCTTCTTTCCCAATGATAGGGATTTTCATCTTCTTTGTAACCCGTAATCATTTAGGAATGACATCCACAACCTAGAAAGAGTCAGAATTTAATCAGGAGTTTTTGGGGTATAGATGTATACCTTAAAATACTGCATCCTATTATTTTTACATCCTCTAAAATTAAAAGGAAAAAAAATCAGTAACTTTGCCTTGCTACACTATTGAAGCTATATCACAGATGAAAAAGTTTTAGAAAATCTCTCATCTGAATTCAGTGAAAATCAGTTAGAGTATTACAGTGATTTTGATAGATATGGCACACAGCCAAACACATCCCAACTAAAGCTGCACTACTATAATTTGCTCAGAAGTTCAAAATTTCAAATAGATTCCAGCATTTCTTAAAACTTTGTTTGTCTTAAAGAACAATGTTATAATATTTTGCTGTCTTTCAGTTTAATCACAAAAATTCCAGTAATTTGATTTCAATATTTTTGATTTGTTATGCATGACACATACTTCAAAGTATGTGCTATGAATATGTAAGGTCATTTAGTGTTTTTTCACGTACACACTTATGAATTACTCTGATTACATATGAGTGATTGCTATGTGTTTTACTAAATTTCTAGAAATAGTAGGCCAATTTCATAATTAAAAATTATTGGATATGTTGCAACACTAGTGAGCAAATGTGTTTGATGGACAGTATTAATTGGTTTAATAACAAGGGAGATGACTGGATTTAAATTAAATGTTTTCAGTGTCCCATTAGGATATTTGGCCAAGCCAAAGATACCGACATTCAAGTTAGGAAGCAAACATTGCAGTCAGTGTTAGGAAGACTGAAAAACTATCATCTCTTTTATTCCCTAGGTTTCTGGAACACATCTTTGCATGAGAATAAAGAAACTTTTTTCATTACTTTCCTATTTTTAGTGTCCTCTCGCTTCAAATTGAACTGTATTTGATGAACAGTTCATATCTCAAAAGTGATGCTACACAATGCTTCAATGAAAGTCTATGTTGGTGTGTTTTCAAAAGTTACTCTAAAAAAATCTTGTCAGGCTCCTGGCTAGATGTAACAAGTGGCTTGGGAGCAAACAGAGTCTTTTTTGTTTTAAAGGAAGAAAGACTGACAGTTTTTATTTATCTTTTTCATACCTTCCATTTTACCTACTGAATAGTTTAACAAGTTTTAATAACTTTTTTATTGACACTTTATAATGCACTAGATAACATAGTTTATCCTGGCTACTATGTTACCTAGTGCTTTATAAAGTGTCAAGGGTAAAATCTGGCAACAGTTACTCAAATTGTACTGAAAAGCAAAATTCCTATAGATTGCCATAACTGAGGCTCATTTCTTCCTGCCAGTACAAGAAACATCAGATGACAGAATGTAATGAATATATAATCTTCTAAGTTGTGGTTATTCTGCATGTCAGGTTTTTTTTTTTTTACATTCAATGGAGACCTGTCTGATTTCCTTGCATACTAGTTCAGCCTGTTGGTACTGAAGTAGTGGGAGAGGAAAAAAAAATAAAGGCATAAATAAAAGGGAAATAAGATTTTGTCTCCATACACCAATACAAGGAAATGGAATGAGATAATCGAGAGCAAATTGCATTTGCTAAAATATTGCTTTGGAGATGAGTTCAGAGCCAATTGTCTAACTCCCTTCCCAGAATACTCTGATTGAATTATTTGATCATCCAGTTTAAAATGTCACAAAAAAAAATCTATTTTGGGTCTTGGCAGAATATGAGGGTTTTATAATTTGCAGGGTCCACATTCAAATTAAAAAGGGGGAAAGATATTGTGTTTGACTGTATTGCTATTTTGATACTGTTATTTTAAGACAGGAAAAGGTAATTTCTCTTACATAATATATTTTGATACAACAGTACCTTCCCAATTTCCCCAGGCTTCTCCCCTAGCAGGGCAGCATAACAGCTGAAATATAAACAACTGGCTCTTTCACTGTTTGAGCAAACAGCTTTGGCACAGACTCTTCCATTCCCAAGCATACCTTCTAATATTAGCCTGATGGCTAGGAAATTCTATAATGAGATTTAAAAAAAAAAGTTCATTTCAATAAATTTTAATCTTTTACTGTGCTCACATTTCCTATTTTGTTGTTGGGTGGGTGAGATGATGTCTTGTGGGAAACCAGTGTCATCCTAACTATTTCCTTTCATTAAAATTTTTGAAAGATAATTAGAACATGGACCCTGTTGTTTCACATTAATTTTGTAATTTTCTTGATTGGATTCCAGTTAGATTTGTCTCAAAAAAAATCACTGAATACCTCAACACAGGCACTTTCCTCAGTATTTCCTGCTCAAATTTTAACTGCCCTCAGTGACTGTGTGAGATTCTCTGCTAATTTACGGAGTGATTCCTATGACTGCATAGGGCGAATGCATATAAAAAAGGGACAAGAGATTAAAAAATCTAAATTCCACAGTGTTCAGTGTATTAAAAGTTCCTTTAAATTTAATATTTGTTACTGTTATTTAGCAAATTCTAGACTTGTGTGAAAAAAATGTAGGAGATGCTGTTGGCAAAGATTTATGTTTCTAGGGAATTAGATGTGTCAACAGGAGTTTTTCAAATCTCAATTTTATGTATCAGGGCTTTAAACAGAAACTGAACCCCAAAACTGGAGGAGATCTAGCTCCCACCTATTTTTTTTTTTTTTTTAATTCTGAGTCTATTCACACTTTATTAACACAATATATGGCTGCCAAACAGTCTTTTAGGGTACAGTGCTGAACTACTTGTTTTGGAAAAATTGGAAGCTGTAGTTCTGTATGAAGGGCAATTTTTTCCCATTACTTGATTTATTAAAATGTTACTTCTATGTCAGAACTTAGTGCTACTATATCATCTTCATTATGATTGAAAGTTTAATTGGTTTAAGAACGGCCAATTTTTTAATGATTTTTTTATTCTCGCATGAGTCTAAATGATGGTAACAACAATTTTAATAGTAATAATGCACAGGAAGCCTGGTTTTATATGTATATATATTCTCAAGTCAGGGCTAAATACCTTTATATCTATTAGAACCTTTTTAAACAGGTATTTATAAGTTTGAATATAAATTTATTCTGAGTTTTAAATTTAAAAAAAAAATTAAAAAAACATGAAATTTAAAAAGCCTTTTATAGAAGTCAGAACTAGGCAACAAAATGCAGTTTAATCCATTTTCTCTTATTTTTGCAAGGTAATTTATTTGATGGTACCACAACTTTGACAAGTATTCTGGCAAGAATTGGAAGCTTCACACCCTTACAGACTTTCCTGTCAACATGCTTAAGTTTCAAAGCATCTGTCAGTATCAAGCATTAGTTCATAAATACATAGTAATTGAGAATGTTTAATATTCATTAGCTAAGTAAAGTGACATTCATCTACCAAGATGCTGTCTAAAACTTAGGCACATAATATAAGCTATTTGTCTGGATGTCCTCTAAAGTCAATGGAGAGGGGCATCTTGCAGAAGGCAGCATTTACACTAAATGCAATTAACGAAGCAAGGAGGGTGAATCACTTTCTACAGGAGGTTCTGTAGGTAATTGAATGACTACTGTGCACTACCAGTGTAACTTCTATGTATCTACAGGCCAGATTAATCCCACTAGTAATTACTCATTATTTCACTATTATATACTTTAAAGATACTGCAAATATCTGACTTAAAAAAATTCAAGTGTCTTTCCAAATGTATTGTTCAAGGTATTTTCTCAACGTCATCTTTTTTCATTAACATTCCTGCTTATACATCTGACTGTTCTCAGAATATTTTATAAGCAAATGGTACATCTGTATTCATTTTCAAATGTTATGCATTGTGTGTAATTAAAGGCAAGGTATTTCAATGCCCAAGAAAAGACAAGGTATTCATATAGACACAGAGAATATACAGAAGTACTGTAATTTATTTTTTTTTTTAATAGGGCTAGAAACTTCTGTGTCTCTGAAAATGAGCTAATTACAAATCCTATGGATTTGGGAATAAATTTTCCCAAGATTTAGCTTTTTGACACCTTTTTTTTTTTTCTTTCCTGTTATATTATGCCATCTTTGCTTCCTGCATGTTACCCTGTATGTTCCTCTGCAACACCTACAACAAGTAATTGAAACTCAAAAATAATGATGTGGTTTTCCTTTTTCTCTATTTTCTTTCCATGCCATTGAGACATACATTCATCAGTGGCATGTCCAGAGAAGGGCAAAGAAAACTGGTGAAGAGCCTGGAGCACAACTCTTATGAGGAGCAGCTGTGGGGGCTGGGGCTAAATAGCCTGGAGAAAAGGAAGCTGAGGGGTGACTTTTTTGCTCTCTACACCTACCTGAAAAGGAGGGGTCAGTCTCTTTTTCCAGGTAACCACTGACAGGATGACAGACCTCAAGCTGCACCACTGGGGAAGGTTAGTCCAGCTATTAAGAGAAAAATATCTTCACAAAAAGAGCTGTCAAATATTGAAACAGACTGTCCAGGGAACTGGTGGGCTCTGTGCCTGCACAGAGTTTTTACCCTTTCTTAGCAAAATTTTCCCCAAGGCACCATCCTCTTGGCTGAGGGACTCAGATGTGCCCTGAAATGGTAGATGATCTTAGATTGGTGAGGGATGTCAATGAATTTGTGTTAGAGAATGCATGCAATTTTAAAGAATAGTTTTCCATTTTAAGCAAATTTTCTATCATATTATATGGAAAACTGTTTATCATGACTGCTGTTTTCTATATTTATTTCATCTGGTTTGCTTGCAGAATTCTTACAAAATATTGTTATCCGTTTTAGGCTTCTGTAAACCATATTTTTTTAAAAACTTCTAAATAACTGTAATAATGCACAGAATTTGAAAAACAATACTGTAATAGTTGTAATTTGAACTTTTTTATAACTTATCACTCATCATGAATAAAACATTAAAATTTGTTATAAAAATAAACTCACCAATTCCCAGACATTCAGAATGGGGAGACACAAGGTAAAATATCAGCCTGGTTATGTTGTATAATTATGACTGAAGCTGCCTAATGTTGAAATTTCCTTTGAAATGCTATATTTTCAGATATTTATTTTGAAAATGCTCAAGTTCAGTTTTTGTTGGCATACATAAAAATCAAACCTTTGAAGATACAATTTACTGTGTGCTTTAATTTCTGAAAACAGGTATTCAATTTAGATTTGTGAACATATCCTCACAGAATTTAATGACTTTAAACATGGGGGAGAAAATGTACAAATACTATGGTTCTGTTATTTTTATATGATACTTTGAGTAAGCATTTACTTGGGCCTTCCTCCCAGGTCTGCCAACACTATTGAGGACCCAAACCCCAAGTGGCTGAATGACAGGATTTAGAAAAAGGTTTAGGATGGGCTACTCCCATCAATTCATAGAATCTCTTAGGAAGGGGAAAGGAAAAGGTTTCCCCAGAAGCAGCAGCTCGGACATTTCATCATCTGGTACTATTTTGTGGCATTTCTAAAACATCCATAACCAGGACAAAAAAAAAAAAAAACTTAGCAAAATAAAATCAAAAATTAGCATAAAAACAAAGAAAAAATATCTATGTGGAAAATAATTTATGAAATATATATGTATTTATGAAAATATTACAAAATATATAGTGGCAAACCCACTGGAACAAATTTGGCATAAATTAATTCAGGAAGAATAAAAAAGAAGCAAAAAGAAACTTATATTTTGTGACCATATCAGATTTCATCTACACTAATAAAAATTGTGTAGTGAAAATAAATGCATGCACTTTACAACTTGTATTGTTTTAACCAGTTTCTGATTTTTACATTCCTTTAATTAATGAATATATATATAAATCTTTTTATCAAAGACAATGGCAAACATTTAAAATTCAGGCAATTAATCCTTTTTAATCCTTAAAAACACATGGTAATATGATATTAGAGACATGTGGTGTTGTGCTTTTTTATATCGGATCAATCAATAAAACCATATTAATATAATTCCAGGTAAAATAACTTCTCTTTTGTTATTTTGTTATAGGAAAAAAAGATTAAAGGCTTGATTCATATACTTTAAAACAGCATTTTACAACATACTTTAATTTCCATGATGAAAGGTAGACACGCAATAACTGCTATTCTTGAGTTATACCATTGAAGTACAGATGAGAAAGAAATGACAAAGAAAGATCACTTTTTTCTATTTGCTGATCCTCAGAATATCTAAGATTACACACATGCACACAAATTTTATCCTTTTTTTTTTTAATAAACTTATCAATAAGCAGGCAAAAAAACAGTAAATAGGCAGAGAAAAACTAGTATCTTTAGAACTGGGAAAGACAAAAATGGATTTAAAAATATTTTCCACATCTCCTGTAAAATGAGGTCTAGTGTATGCTTTTATTGACTTTGTATTTCTCAGGAGTTTGTGTTGTAAACTGAACAAGAATTTATAGTTTGCCATGGGAAAATTCTGAATGCCATTATCCATCTACATATGTATAGAAAGTAAGATTGTATCACTTGAAAAGTATAAACTTTTTCAACCCTTCAAAAAAGCCCAAACTACTGCTAGGAAATCACAGAATAATCTGAATTGGAAGGGACCCACAAGGATCATCAAGTCCAGCTCCTGGCCTTGCACAGGACAATGCCCAAGAACCACACCATGTGCCTGAGAGCATTGTCCAAATGCTTCTTGAGCTCTGTCAGGCTGGTGCTGTGACCAATCCATGGGGAGCCTGTCCCAGTGTCCAACCACCCTCTGGGTGAAGAACCTTATCCTAATATCCAACTTAAACCTCCCCTTACAGGGGAGCTTCAGGGCATTCCCATAGGTCTTGTCACTGTCCACCAGAGAGAAAAGATCAGTGTCTGCCCCTCCTTTTCCCCTCACTAGGAAGTTCTAATAATTTAATGCTAAATTCAGTTGTATATAAAATCAACAAGATCTTGGGTAGTCTAGACTGAAAAACTAAAATGTTTAACAAATGGATGTTGAAATCTTAGTCAGAAATTAAGGTAAATGATGAGCACATATAGCTTAATGTAGGAAACATTATTTAATTTTACCCACCTTGAACTGCTCATAATAAACTTTTTGGGTTGTGAATCTTACTTTAATCTGCCAGTTATGACAAATATGTTTGTTTAAGCATAAACACTGTGCACAATAACTACTCACAGTCTAGCTGCACTTTTAAATATGTTGCTCTAGGCTATTTTGCTGCTGGGTTGAAATTTAATCTGTTGTTTTACCAAAGACATTAATGAATTGATATTATGTTTTTTCTTCTTGCTCACCTCAAAATATTTTCTGAAAGAAAGCAGAAAATGTCTAGTAAAATATTTTTAACTGGAAGACAGCTTATTAGAAATATCCACATATACTCATATCCATATATGCTCAGTTTCACTGCCATATATATATCAAGGATAGCTTAAATTTTCAGTACCTATTGATTTTAATTTATTTATTCGAACCTGGTTTGTGATAGGGCAGAGTAAGACAACACCTGTTCAAGTTTTATTTGGGGAGGAGTTAATTTCCTTCATATTAGCATGTATGGAACAGAGTTTTAGATTTGTGATTGTAAAATATTTTCATAGTGCACGAATGTTTTATTCACTGCTGAGCAGCACTTACATAGCCTCAAGGACTTCTCTGTCTCTCACTCCACATGACCAGGGAGGAGTCTGGGGGTACACAAGAAGATGGGACAGGACACAACAAGGACAGCTGCCCTCAGCTTTCCAAGGGGATATTCTAGACCCTATGATGTCATGCTTAGCATGAAAAATTGGGAGTAAAGGAAAGTGGGTTGTTAGGAGCAAAGATGTTTGTCTTCCCAAGTCACTATTACATGTGATAGAAAACTGCTTTTCTAGAGATGTCTGAACAGTTGGCTGTCCATGGGAATTAATGAACAAATTCCCTGTTTTCTTGTTTTGGCAGGCTGTATCTATTAAATACTCTATCTCAAACCAATACTTTTCTCACTTTTGCCCTTTTAATTCTCCTCCCATCCCACTGGGCCAGAGTGAAAAATCATCTCTCTGGGGACTAGTTCCCAACTGGGGCTAAACCATGATAATGACCATATATGTGATATCATGAATTTGTTGTCAGTCTAATTAAAAAAAACAACCATGCAGTTGAAATGCTGCAAATTATTGGTACTGTTAATCCAGATATAGTAAATCAATACTGACAATCCACAATTACCTTAAATTGATCCAAATTAAGAAAAAATACAAACACAAAAACAAACAAACAAACAAAAACCAAAACAAATTGCTAGGAATGTTGCAAATAAAATCATTATGCATGAAAAATCTTCAATCTGGTATTAATACCCACTCTCATTATTTCCCTAATCCCAAGGCTGATGGGTTTGTCTACACTAACAGGAATATCAGTTTGGCACTATCTTTGAGCTCCTCCTCAAGAAGACTGTGATGTGAATGTGGAGATTTACTACATTATTTTTGTCAACAGAAACACAGTTTCAATATTGTGGGCTTTTAGGGTTGATTGGTTTGGGTATTAGGAATATTTTTTAAAATATTCTGGCTGAGTTTTGTTGGAGTAATTTCTTTGTCTTTTATAAATTTCTTTACACCTTCTTTCTTCGTCACCCTGAAACCTAGTGCATGCTAGAAATACTAAATGCTTTATGTTTGTCCTTTTTATAATCCCTGAAATTATTTTTCACCCAATTTCTTAGTTTGTGAGCAATGTTGAGTTGTTGGCCACCCTGTGACTTCCTACATCATCCTTCACTCAGATATTTGAAACCCCTGACGTCATCCCATGCCTGTACTCCTTTATTCAGCATCATTATAAAGATTATAGGTAGGTCATTTTACACAGCATAGCTACTATTTTTTGGCATTTATATGAAGAAGCATTAGGGTATCCAATTATAGAAATCTAAGCAAAAATTAGACAAATTGGTCAAATTATGTTTTAGCCACCTGGTCATTAGAAAACTGTTACAACTAAGCAAGCTAAAGCAAACTGCAAACAAGCTAACACAAGTTCAGTCAGAGCTTGGCAAATCCAGAATTCTAGCATATGCTAATAAAAACCCTGTCAATTTATACTAATAGAGAGTATTATACTTATCAGACTGCAGGGCCTACACCCTGTACTCCCTCCTGGTGCTTTATAAGGACCCCTTCCATCATTTGCCTGATGAATTAAAATTGCTTATGATTGAAAGTTGCATCTAGTATGCAGTCTTATACTTTTTGCTTTTATACCACCTATTACAAGGAAAGATGTCGATGTTATGTTTTTCTCTGTTGACCTCTCAAGCAAGAATGAAAATTATTTTCAGAAATTATTCATTATATTGTGTAGCATGTTAATTTTTATTGCTGGAGGTCACAGTCAGTCTAAATACACAGTGAAGCCAAGGTACCTTAAAATGTCATTGGAGCTCTTGGAAACATGTCAGCTTTTCATGTTAGTAGTCTGTCTTAAGAGACCTGATCTGCCTCAGTTCTTTAACAAAACTGATCATGGTTCTTCCAAGAAAAGGTCCATGTTTTTTTTCTAACCCAAAGTATTGCTAGTAACCAGTAAAAATTTGATGAGAAACTAAATTAAAGCAGAATGGATATGCACAAGTGACTTTTGTTGCTAAATAAAAATATTTAACAATATTTCTAGTAAGATTGATTACTGCTCCGTACTATATTAAATTGTATCTGACACTAGCAGATGATTTTACATAATGGGTGTTGGTGCTAGTTTAGAACAGTAATAGTAGGATTTCAAGAGGTCCGGAAAAAATGGTGACTCTGTAATTTTTCCTAATCAGTCCTGGAAACTTGCCCACACATGAAAAAATTTTTAAAGTGAAAATGTAAATCAGTATAAGGATGAACCAGCTTTTATCTGTGATTCAGTGAAAAGTACATTTCAGAATATTTAGGCAAAAATATGTGATAGGATACCATCAGAATGACATTACTAAAGACATTACTAGAGTATAATGCCTCTGTCTTCCTTGCATGCCTACCAAATTCTGAGCACTGAATTGATTGAGAAGTATAAAAAGAAAGATGATAATCTTGATACATGATTCCAACTAAATCTGTAAGTTATATGGGCATTGTCCTTGTATCCACATGACTACTGTGGCTTCAAAAGTCTGAACATTTCTATTCTTTGGTCACCTCACCTAATATGCACATATTTTGAGAAATATAATGGCAAAAGCAAAAAGCTTTCCTAGATCTGCAAAGCCTGCTCAAGAAGGTGAGTAAATACTTGGATCATTGTGATGATGCCAGCTCCATTTTGCCAGTTACTTTATACTGTGCAGTTATTTCAATAGTATCTCCTTCTCAGCAATCTCTCATTCCGCTAGATTCAACTCTTCAAAAAGAGATGAAAGGGCAAGAGAACACTTTTCAAATTTTTTTTTCCACATTTAGATTATTCATAGGATTGCAAAACTGATACATTTATATAAATCAATATACTCTGCCTAAATATATAAGTACAAGATACTTAGATAAACTCAGCAAGAGAGAATGTAAGAAGTGGAGGAGAAGGAAAACAACCCCAAAGATAATAAAACCATTATGGCATTAAACTCAGTATATGGTTGTCTCCTGAGTACAGCTGAGATTTGCTTACCTAGTGGATAAATTTTAATTGTTGTTGCTGAATCTATTCTTTCTGACCCAAGATGTCACAACGCTATGTGGCTGAAGCAATGTTTGCTAAGTTATTCTGGCATTAATCACATTTATTGTTTGCAGGACCACAATTCTCTTATTTATGGGCACTACCCTGGGGAATGCAGGTCACTGTTATCTAACAGCAGAATCTACAGCTGCTCTTGCTGACTTCAATTTGGGTCTTACTTCCTCAACAGAGGTCATATAGAAGCAATTGAAGTTAATTTTATGAGACATCTGTTATATTTGTGGTTATACTCATTCTTCAAGATTGCCCTCCAAAGTAACAGTTACTAAAAAAAACCCAGGCACCATAAGAGAGAAAGAAAAGCAACAAATAAAAGACAGTAACAGAAATTGTCTGATGACTTCTATTTAACATGACAAAGTAGGAAATTATTTTAAATAAAGAATCCCATAATTTGGGGCGTGAAATTTTTATGTGAAAGGCACAACTCTGAAACATTTCACCCTTTCAAATTTGGAAGAATCCACTGACTGTTAAAGCATTGCAATAGCAAAAATAGAATTGTCAAATACCTAAACAATATATCTGCAACTATAATGTTTTTATTTTGTTTTTCAAATTCCTATATAATTTTAGTTTATATTACAGGATTATAAATTTATGCTTGGAAAATGAAAGAAATAAAATTCTGAATAGAGCTTTTTTGGTTGTTGTTTTTTTCTCTCTATGGCTTTGGAGTTAACATGACTTTCTTTGTCGGAATTACTAAAAATAGAGGAATAATAAATAAAAATATAAAAATTTATATACTCATTATAAAGAAAATTGTCCTCTGAATGTAAGCATCTTGATACATTGATTTTTATTTCTCCTAAATTGTAGGTGTCTGCTTTGAGTTTGTAAGCCAAGACAGCCTATATTGTCAACAGACATTTCTCAAGGAAAATTTCTTTCTCTATCTTTGTTTATTAAAGTGACTCATACAACAGAATTGCCATCTTCAGTGCAAATGCCTAAGATGAAAATCTGAGCCAAATTTTTTCAGTTTAATCAATGTAAAAAATAGCAATAAGATATTCAGATATTGAAGTAGTAGTAGTGGATTAATAATATGGTCCCAGAAGACAAACTATGGTGGACAATTGGGTGTGGTGGAGTATTGCCTCAAAATAAGGATTTCAAGAATGAGTACCTTTAGTTTTTAAATCTTTTTTTTCCTTAGGGCTATTTTCTCACTTCTCCTTAGGATGTGTAAATTTTGCTGTTTTCTCTCTTATGCATGTTGCTACCATTTGATTTTTCTTCCTTAAAAGAGTTACACTTGAAGATTCTTTAGGGTTTCTATTTATAAATGTCTTCCTCTCCCATTCCTCATAGCATTTTTCCCCCAGATATTCTGCACATAAAACTATCAGCACACTGAAGTATTTATTTTTATTTTCCTATATAATTTTTGGAGGGCTAGCAAAGCACACATTGCTGTCTGTCAAAACGCTCTTCTAGGACACATATGCATGTTTTTTTTCTGATGGTATCAGTAAAAATACCATTAAGCTTAAAAAAAACAGCATAATTTCCACAAAATTTTCTCTCATCATAAGTAGTGCCAATTATTAACTTTTATATGTATTTGACTATTTCAGTTTCTTCATAAATAACAAGTCTTTTAATTTTTCCTAATACTTCTATATGGAACAAGCCAACAGCAAAATGACCCTACCCAGCTCCCTTTTCCAGCCTTCTTTATCACATTATCAGAATTTTCCTGATAATGTAAAAAATTTAAAAAATCCCAGTTGGAACAGCCTTAATGCAGTCACACTCCCACCACTGCTCTGATTGATTTTGCTACCTTTTATCCCTTCCTGACATGCCTTTGTAAATAAAGATGAGGTTTCTTTGTAGGTATCTGGTATTTTGAGCTGGAGACCAAGGTACTGTTTAGTTTAGATCTAAGTTTTTTGTGCTAGTTCTCCTTCACATTTCTTCTAATGCTTAGCTTCAAATAGCTTATTGCTCCTTTAGTAAATTTCCTAGACAGTATTACTCCTAGTTTCAGATCTTGCTCAAGCATCAGTCTAAATTACATATTTGAAAAGCAATGTTGCTGACAAGGAACATTTTGAACATGCTGTTTTGGCTTTGGGTTTGTTTGAGTTTGGTTTTTTTTCAGATTCAGACTTTTGAAATGCTTATTGGGGCTGCTGCAGATTGAACCTATGAAGCATAGATCACTACTTCATTATTTAGCTACCTGAGCAATACCTATATTTTGGACAAACTTAAGTTTTAGACACCACCTATACTAAGGAACATATAATTTCACAGAATTATTGAATATATTGAGTTAGAAGAGACTCACAAGGATCATTGAATCCAGTCTTCGATCTTTCACAGGACCATCCTAAGGATCAAACTGTATGCCTGAAAGTGTTTTTAAAATGCGTCTTGACCTGTGTCAGGCTTGGTGCTATCACCAAGGCTCCCTGGGAAGCCTCTTCCAGTGCCCAATTACCATCTGCATGAAGAACTTTTCCTAATATCCAATATAAATCTCCCTTGACACAGCTGCATGCCATTCCCTCAGGTCCTATCGCTGGTCACCAGAGAGAAGACATCACTATCTGAGATTTGAATATACATTATCTGCATTTCTTATATCAGTTGCATGCTTACCCACCATTGCACATGGAATCATTCTGGTTGAAGTGTTTCCACATTCTGAAGATGCATCTGCACGTATCACTTGCATCCACATCACCTGTTTTCCAAGAAAGTATTTTAACTGCCAGGAGATTCTGCATTACTCATTAAATATTTTCTATTATAACACCCTTCTCATTAGGACCAAATACATCTAGAAATATGTGTAACATACAAACTGAAGTGGATCATGTTAGAATTACGGTTATGGCTATGACTGTGTAATTAGGTCTTCCTGCATGAAGAAAAAGCTATGAACACTTGTTTTAGGTTGTGTGGAGATTAACATTATACAATACAATTCTGGGCAACCGTGACAAAGAATGGAAACCATCTCTCCCGAGACAATCACAGGTCCATCTGGCCCATGACACCAAAGGACATCACGGGAAGGATGTAAGAAGGGGACAAGCAGGAAAACTACTTCCTTTAACAATTTATGGAGCTTGTGTTAAAGTTACCCAGTCGCTATATAATTACTGCATAATGACTCAACTAACTGCCTAAGTACTCAACTGATGAAATAAACCAAAGTCCTGTTTCACAAGAGTAATCAGTGGGTGGATGGTCTCAAAAAGATCTAGGGAATAGGAGATAACTGTCATAAATACAGAATGCTTTGAATTTCAGAGGGGAAATTACAGTTGAAGAGCTTTCAACTTGAGTTTCATTCAGATCCAAAAACACAAGTTTCTCCTAATTTGCTGCTGCTTGCCACATGAGCATGTACCAGAACTGTACAGTCTTTATTTATATTTTCCTTTTCTATTTTATGCTGTAGGTAAATCCCTGAAGTATCATAGACTTATAATTTTCTATGCTCTTTATTATCACCTCCTCTTCCAATGACTTTCCAAACTGGTTAAACTCCTAATATAAAGAAATTAAGACAGCAATTATCCCTTTCTCATATATGTACAAGGAACAGTAATCACAGTCATTCACATTAAAAGATAATTATTGTTCCTGCATTCAATCCAATTTTCCTCCACTTTGTCCCACTTAAATTCTGCTGACAGTGTTTTAAGATCCCTAAAAGACTTCTTCAGTGTTTCCTTTTTGAATAATCTCTTTTTTTCCCTTCATTAACAGTCTACTCTGCTTATATTCTTTCATCTGCACTTACCAGGCAGGTATTAGAAGCTGTTTAACTATTGCCATTTGGAACAACATTCCCTAGCTTCTCTGCTTCATCAGCTTGCCATCTCATTTTACATTTCAAACATATCTTTTTCTCCATTGACTGTCTTTCTTATTTTTTATCTTGCTCTAACACTACTCTTCTCTTTAGATTTACAAATGAACTCTGAAAAAGTAGATATGAGAATCATAATGTTATAACGTTCAGAATGTTCAGAAGAATTTGTGACACTATCCACTATCACAGATTTTGATTGTTAGTTTTAATTACCTACATAATTTCAATGTGCTAACATAAAAGGCAACTGAAGAAAAGCCATACAGACATCATGGTTTCAGTTCAGTTGCCCATGTATTTCCTAACAAATGTCATTTGAGATGTCCTACATTATCCCACCTGGCTTCCAGCTGCCACTTCAGAAAGATTTCTGTCTCCACAATCATATGTGCCAACTGTCTCTGAACCTTTTAGAAAACCTCAGATGTGTCAAAAATGCTGTGTTCAGGCAGCTGAACTGATTTCTAACTGCCAAAAATCTGAACTGAACTGATTCATAGATATCTCTGAATGTCCAAAATAGATGCAAGCTGGCTAAAATGAGAGTTAAGACCCCTACTTCATGTGAAGATCTTTTGAGGTGAGCTTCTAACTGTGTGAATCTGGACCTGAGTCAGAATCATCCTGCCACTTGTACAATTAAGAATTATTTGTAATTTTGGAGAAAAAGAAAAAAAAAAAAAACCAGAAAAATTAAGGAACTATGTGAACTAGTCCTAAAGCTACGAGATGGCCTTGACCCATTTTCCAATATTTAGTTATCAAATGGCTTTTCCAATACCATTATTATGTCCTGATCTTCAGCTCCTGCTATGTCAGGTCACAGGTCTCTTCTATGTTCTCATTTTATCTGACACAGAGATATATTAGGCTAGGGAGCTTTGAATTACTTCCATGTGTCTAGATGTATCTATAAATCAATTGTAATGACATTTAAACATCAAATTTAGTAGTCAAGTACTGGTGGATAGCCTCCTTTGAGTTGCTCATGAGAAATATGCTTTCATAGCAGCCTAAATGTGCCTGAGTAATGAACCATTAGAATTTAGGAGAGTGCTGGGGAAGAAGTATTAATGAAAATATTCCCTGCTCGGTAGATTAAAAAATAAAAATTTCATATTGGTAGCAGGAAAGGTAGCCTTTACATGTTTAAATTCAGGTATTAATGGTAGAGGGAGATATTGGAATGCCCTCCAGAGTGAGAAACCATAGGAAACTAAGAATAGCTGTGCATCAGACTACAGGAATTTCTGGTGTATGTAAAATGAATAAAATATGAAGTAGTATAGTGACTTAATTTTTTGTTCTTTAATGAAATAAAAAAACAACAACACTGTTTCCCCTTTTAATATGTAGCTATATATTTATGATTTGGAAGTGTATTTCCTGAAGAAAACTTATAATAAAAAAAATATTTTTTACAGAGAATCACACTTTAATACATAGACAGCTTATTGAAACTAATTGTTGCCCTAGCATAAGAAATAATATCTTTATTAATTTAAGCAGCAAGAATTGTGTATGCATGCATTCATATATTAGTTTAAACTTTTTTTTTTTACTTTTTTTCTCTAATATTTTGATCACACATTGGTTCTGATTTTCATTCATAGTCTCTCTTAGTTCCACCATTGTAAGGCTTTTTGCTTTTAAAAGTTTCTTATTTCCAAGCTTACCATCTTTGCTAGACCCCACTCCAGAATTGCATTCCTTCTAAGGCCTTTTATTCTAAAGTGTCTGCTTTTGACATCTTTTGCTCCATCTTCATCTTCTGCTCTTTTCTGATGTAGCTCAAATGTTAACATTGCCCTTAAAAATAGTGGTTTAATCTTACTTTAGAACTAGCAGAAGAAAGCAGGGCATATCTATGGCAAATATTAGAAAATTATACAATTGTAGGTGATAAAGGTGAAATTAATAAAATCCTTGAAGTACTAATTTTTCTCCAACTACTCCTATTTTTGTCTTTCTAATTGTTTCAGGTGTCTCTTTGTATTTAGAGTATGACAAGCAGTATGACAAATACTATCATGCCCAAATGGAAATTTTCTTTCATGTCTCTCTATTCATCAAGAAAAAAACCTGTTATTTCTTTCTTACGGAAAGTGTCAGATATGTTTATATAGAGCACTGTCCTACAATAAGTTTTAAAAAATAGTTTACATGCAAGGTCATATATCCTACCTCTGAAAAAACAGCTTATGCTACAGAAAATTAATATTCCCATAATTTTACATGTTTGCTCCTAATTCCTTTATCCCTATTTCTCCTCTCAGTCCTTCTTTAGGTAAACTGTACATTTAGCAGTAAACAGAGTAGAAAATATGATTCTAATGCAAAAGCTTTTGCTAATGGCATGATTTGCTCTCAGTCTCATTATTTTCTGAATAATAATCACAGCTAATTTAAACTTAATGCACAGGCAATTTCTTAGAACATCCATTCCAACAGCTTCAGAAGGACAATGATGCCAATGCTGGGTTAAGGAAGTGAAGCAAAGATTTTCAGCCCACTGAGCAAAGATAAAAATTCATTCATGAGATATTGAAGTGCTGAAAATGAAAAGTCATTCATTATTCACAAAACATACAAACACTTCAAGGATTCATTGTAATTTTAGATTTTTTTCTATTAAAAGTACTTATGCATAGATGTCTATATTAGTAAAATGATGTTTTTTATGTACTTGAAATTGCAAGAATTGTGTGAAATATATACTTGGAAGAAGCCACCATTTGCCTCAATGTTTAAAAGAAATAAAATCAGGGATCATGGAAACTGTTTTAAAAACAGAAACTAAATTGAACTTGTTATAGAAAAATAAATTAGAATTTAAAATTTTGCTTTATGTTATTCTTATTTCTCACTGTTTCAACAGTGAGTTCTTAGGATTAATTTTTGGACATTCTGAATCTTAACAGAAGTTGAGTAGTGCTGCTGAATTCATTAAAACTAGAATTTCAAAGCGAGGGTAATTGAGAAATATATGTAGCAAATCAATACAGGAAACCACATTCTTTTCATTAACTTTTGCTGTTAAGTTTATCTAGAAAAGATATAATTATGAAAAGTAGGTCTGAATATTCTGTCCAGTTTTATTTGAATAGAGGGTATTAAAATTACTCCGTATGTTTCTGATTAAGAACATGGTGAGCATGGACTTAGCAGGTAGGATGAAAGGAGAAATTATTTATTATGAGAGTGCTGAGACACTGAAAAAATTTTCCTGGAAAATCTGTGAATAATCCATACCTGAAAAGATTAATGATCAGCTTGTACCAGAATTGAGAACCTAACTTAGTGGAAGATGTTTCTAACCCCAGCAGGAGCATTGGAACTAGATAATCTTTAAAAGACCCTTTAACACAAACCATTTTATGACTATGGTGATTGTATGAAAATTATTTTCTGTTTGAAAACAAGGCCAGTTTTCTGCTTCAGCTGCTTCCTGCCACAGTGCTTCACAAGTTAGGTGATCAGGCAGTGTCAGACACCCATTCAACCACCGTATGGGAGCGCTGTGGAATGATGAGTGTGGCAACCAGGATGAGCAAACAAAACTTTGACAGTAAATGCATGAGAAGGCACGGGAGAGACCCTAGAGGAGCTGCTCAGACAGCATGGGACTGCTAGAGAGAGACAGTAAAACAAAATAAATTACTTGCAGTAGAGTACAGTTCCTAGCACTAGCTGGACAGTATGTCTCTGCAAATTAGAGAGCTCATCCCAAATGAGGGTCCTGAGGGAGGACTTTATCTGTGCAAGTCTCTGACTGCAGGAAACGTCTTGTGCTGCTCTTTGTGTCTGGGACACCAGCTCCTAAACAGGAACAGACACCTTTCAGAGTTGAACTGACACAGGCTAAGAGCAATTTCATGCATTCATTCACACAGTAAATCATAACAGACCAAATTGTGATATTCTGTCTCATAAGCAATGCCTTCAGCTCTTGCATCTGAGATTCATGTGATTACTGAAGACCAGCAAATATATATATGCATATATTAGTTTATATCACAGGCTGCAAATAGAAAAAAAATATTAATCATATAGTAGTAAAACTTTCCAAAGTGGTTTGCTTTATTTCTTGAAAGCAAAGAAAGGAGAATGCAGGTTCTTTTGAGCTTGGATTTGTAAGTTACCACCTACTTTTCTTTCATGGCCAAAATTCCAGTGAAATACATAGAAAAAAATTCTATTTGGCAAAAAATCAGTACCTGAATGCAGAGTAAAAGCCAATAAAAATCAATAGCCATATAAAGCTATTTTTCTGGTTTTGACTTTTTTCTTTCAAAATTTCCACAATCTCTCATTTCCACTATTTCATTCAGTAAAATCATTCCAAAATAAAGCGTATAAAAGATTTATGATGGCAAATTAAATACTATGTTGATGGCTGCCTCTGAAGGAAACTGTATTGTTCTCTTTCTATTCAATGATGATTGGAAGTATTTCTGGTCATTTTGCCCTAAAAGGAATCTATTTAGCAACACTAATACTTCTACTAATAATTGTAACAACAACAATAACAACAACAACAACAACAACAACAACAACAATAACAATAATAATAATAATAATAATAATAATAATAATAATAATAATAATAATAATAATAAACCCAAATCCCCCAGCATTACAATGTCATGGTGTCCTGCAAATGCACTTTAATGCAGAGAAAAATTACAGCTTCTAGTACTATCATATATAATACTAGAATTACAGCTTCTAGTACTATCATAATACTTTGTTTTCTCAGTAGCCATTTGTTAGATAATCTGTCCTTACAAAGGACAGTCTTACTCTACATCTTTGCCAGAATCTAGGTGTACGGGGAAATCCCATTGTTAAGATCTGCTAAATGCAGCTGTAAAGCCATATACTGATAAAGGATTCTGTCCTAGTTACACCCTAGATAGGGGTGGAGTTTTGTTTATTCCATACCTGTAGGAGAATGTTTCCCCTGCCACAGGATACCTTATCTTTTCTGCCTATTGGCTGGTTCAATTGCTCAAGACATCTTCCTCCTCACATGAATTTGCTAATTGGTGAAATAGTTCAACGAGGATTGCTTCCCTGGTAGTGAGTTATTTTGGCACCATGGAGATGACATTTCCAGCTGACAATAAACATCTTGCCTTGAAAGCAACATCATAGGAAGACAACATTGAATTTGTAACTGACAGACACTTCACTTTACAAACTATAAAAGCTATACAAAAACAAACTCTCACAAAGTAGAAATCTTCTGCACATTCCCTAGAAATGTGTGAGGATCTCTTCTCAAGGTTTGGCACACCTATAACTAAAAGTAACTCTCTCAAGGGTTGAGTGAAGGACTCTGTGCACCCCATCATCAATTCAGTGGTAACTTACATCAACTCCTAATTATACTATTTCTTTGCTAGTTATAGGTACCTTTATGTCATGCACTGTTTATGTAATCTACTTACAGTTCTTTTGTTTATCCATGTAGTAACTTTGTTTAAGGTCTTTTTCTCTGTTGATCTCCTGTCTATTCAATAAATAACTCATAGGAGACCTGATTTGCCATTCCTAAGAACTTGCAAGCCAGAGTGCTTTAGGTGCAGGTCACCAAAGTAGAGCTGCTGCCAAAATCTGAGCCTAAGGCAGGGTTTATCTAACACTCTCACCCAATTCATAACAATGCCATCCATTCAATGTGAAAGGGAAATTCCTGATTTTTTAGTAAATGCAGACTCCAACATATAATCTCTCTTAGTTTATTTTTGTTTTGTTTTCCCCTCTCACTATCAAGAGGGCGCAGCTTGAGAAGTCTTAATTTTCCCCCAGAGTTTTTAAACCCAGTGTATGTTTTTATGAAAATCACCTGCTGTGGCAGAAATTGAGCTGATAGTCTGAATCATGGATTACACAATTATCAGAAAATTAAAAGAATTCCCTTTTGCATCTAGAAAAGAAAACAAAAATAAATAAACAGCAAAATCACATCCAGTGAATGTAAAGAATTTACACCAAAGAATAAGTGACACCAGGGTATCACCTTGTTATTAGTTTAATGCCAAATAACAGTGCTCACACTTTGCATAACATTTTTCTGATGTTGGTCTAGAAATATTTTGCAAGGATGACCTAAGCATGTGTCTCATATTTTAGTTGCCAATAAAGACTTTTTTTTCCTAATATAAAAGATAAATCAGTCATCCAGTACCGTTCAAGACTGTCAGCATATCCAAGAATGGCACAGGCAATCCTGAATGACTCTTGTGTTGGGAGTCAGAACTGCAGCCCCCACATCTCTTCATCCATGTCATAGTGTTTGGTTATACAAGATTCACTGGTGATGAACCAAAAGCCTTCAGAGCTCATCTAAATCTTAGAACATATCTGCTTCTGTATTTCCTACCTGTTGTTTATCTGCTCTTAGGTTTTCAGTTATTAGGCTAGATCCTTTCCTCTTGGATGTCTGGAAACCTTTCTCTAACCAGGGTAAATCTCAATTCCTATTCAGTATTCTTGACTTAAGATCATGATCAAAGAACTACAAATATCATAATAATTTTTATAATATAAAAGGAAATGTAGAATCTTAGAGTAGGATATTTGTGTTTGGAATTGGATATCTCTGGGTTCAAAAGACTGCTCTCAAGACACTTGCAGACTTTGTAATGGAAAAAAAAAAACCACACGTTCCTGCAAAAATACAGGATACAAAATCCTATACTATTTGAATTATGAAAATTATAATTGACTTCAGTATGTGTATTAGATAATGTTTGTTTGTATAGGACTTCTGGAATTCTACAAAACGCCCAAGATTTGAAAAAGACTTTTAAACCCAACAGAACTAAAACCTCATTTTACAATTTCCATAATGTTTTATATAAGAAAGTTATGATGAATATAAAAAGAGAATTTTCTGAATTTCTGACATATAATACTTAGAGCACATGGAAGGCAGTAACTAAAATGCATTTTCTCAATGTCATTTTAATATTATAAATACTTGAAGAAGCAATTTCTTTTCCTGAACTTCCTTTGAATGACTAGCCATAGGAGCAACCAAATAAATAATAACATGTTGCTGGGATTGCTGAAGTTGTGGCAGGAAAAGTGCCAGGGTGTTTAAAATTTATGCAGGCTGGAAGTGCCAGTGAACATTTGAGTACATTCTCACATGTGGTCTGTAAAAGTGTGCACGTGTTTATTTATTTATAACTTTGTATTATGTGGAGCTTTTTTTGGAGTGATTGTGGCCTGTCTCCTGCACTCTAATGCTGTTACTGAAAATAACATGGGTTCTCTTTTCTGCTGTCTGTAGCCCCAAGGGTTAATTTAAAAAAAAATTTAAAAGTGAAAATAAATGATCTGTGCCTACTTTTAGTCAAAAAATGCAATAAAGTCAGGAACTGAACCAGAGAGAAAATAAAAAAATACCCTGACTTGCTGTTATGGGGCTTAAGATCTTATCATTCATAACTACAGGTTGCTAACGGAATTCCATAAAAAGAATTCCATAACAAGACTGTCACTGTCTTTACGGCAGTAACTGAGACAGATTTCTGGAGCTGAACATTAGGAGCATTGGTTACAAATTCCTGCAATGTTCATATGCTTGACACTAGAGACTCATCAGACAAGTGTCTGTTCAGGCACCACAAGGGACCTCCTGACTGGATCCAGTTCAGATGAACACTTGTGGGGTGGTGAAGCAAATACACTCTGGTAAGAAATTATAATACTACATCCAGATGTGCCTAAGGCTGAGGTGAAAGAAGAAATTACCATGAGCCTAGCAAAGAAGTCAGTGGTGATTACTCAATGTAATCCTTCACCCTTGTTTTAGAAGAAGCCTACAGTGGTCATTCTTAGTAGGGACCCAGAGAAACTCTGATCATAAATACAGGGGGAAAGAAATTGATAACTGAAAACTAATTCTGGTGGAGAGGGGTGGATGGACAGACATGATAAAACCAGCCAATAAAAAAAATCAAAAACAAACCCAACAAGAAAAGTCTCATACAGAAGTTTTACTCATTTTAATGAGACTTTTCTAAATTAATCTGGCAATATGGATCATTAGACTACAAAATCATTATCCAGACAATAAAAAAAAAGTATATATGCATGTATATGCTGTGTTCTCTTTTGTTATAACATTTGTAAGTGAAACAATAGGCATGCCAAGAAGTTAGAAACTCATAATTAACATTTCATTTTATTCCTCACAAAGCAAATTAACTTTCATAGAAAATTTTGGATAGAATGGCTATGTATTTTTATAGAGCAGAGTTAGAAGGCATTCAGATTTTTGTCTTATTTCTAGCTCAGCATTTTCTTTCTGGAAAAAGAAAAAAGGACCCCCAGATTTACCTGCCCTTTATGCAAGCATCGTATTTGTCTTCCTGTTACATAAATGCTGAATTATTTATTAAGCATTTATATGCTTAATATGCCTCAACATTTTTTTTAAGTTTAATAGTAAGGAAATGATAAATGCTAACCATTAAATGGATAGTATTCATGAATGCAAATATTATTCTAATAATATTATCTTGAAAGCTGGGATTAAGATTGTTTTCACAGTTTTACAAATGTTAATAGCTGTAACTACTATGTTATTACAAGTGAACTTATATGAAATTATCACTGTTCTATGATAAAATGTTTAAAACCTAAATTGCAGATATCAAATGGTAGCACTCTCAATGTAATTAAATAGAAATTAACCTGTGGTGTTCTAATGACCCCTGGCAATGCAATCATTTATATTTCACATTCATAATTATGTCATTAAAACCACAAGAACTTTTTAAAAATTATTTTTATTGCTATTTTTTGGTTTTGGTACTGTTTTAATTGCTATTGTATTTTTTATTTTTGAGATTCAGGAGAAGTTGCGCAAAAACATCCTAAAAATCCCACAATAAATTACGTTCAGTTTGTGTATTGTAGCACCTAAACAAATTTCTGAGAATCTGGACATAAGAGATACTGGGTTCTAATCTTGTATCATACATATATTGTCATTAGAAATTAATTAGATGAAATGCATGCTTCTAATACCAACTGCAGTAAGAAACCCTATTTCTCACTGTAACAACTCATTGGTGCAACAGAAAATCAGATCACAATATGTTTTTCCTGTCTGTGATCATAGATTAATTTCTGCACAGGAAGTGATTTCTCAGTAAGTGAGAAAGAAAGTAGACTCTGATTCAGAGTTTGACGTGAGCTATTGCTCTGGAATGTTTGCCTCATGAGTTTCAACTTTCTATGTTTATATACTGCATAAGACAGGAAAAGAGAAAAAGGATTCAAGTTGCACCAGGTGGAGTTTAAACCAGGTAATAGGAAAAACTTCTTCACCTAATGGGTTATCAAGCAGTGGAACAGGCTGCCCAGGGAAGTGATCAAGCCACCATTCCTGGAGGTGTTTAAAAGATGTGTAGGTGTGGCACTTAGGGACATGGCTAAGTGCTGGACACAGCAACTCTGCGTTAATGGTTGGACTAATTGCTGGTGATCCTAAACATCTTTTCCAACCTACACAATTTTATGATTACATGTAAATCATGAAAGAAGTGCCACCTTCAAGTGCATTTGGTAAAGAGCTTAAATTTAGCAGCTTAACATTGACAGACTGATTGGGCCTGAGGGTCTCAGCTTTCCTGGGGCACTGGCAGACAAATCAAACACTGAGGGTCAAAGAAATCTCCCCTCGTCACATTACAGAAATGCATAAAAAGAGATATGTACTTCAAGAAGAAGCAGGGTTCACTTCATTGCACTCTATTCTTGGAGTATTATCCTGACAAAAGTACTGTGCTAATAAAACCAGCAGGTGCCAGACTAGATTGGATCATGTCTGACCAACATGGGACAAAAACTGAGCAAAAGTTTTTTCTAAAATGTGTCCCACACTAAAATGCATCCCCTAAAATGCTATCTAAAGCACATAAAACACATGCATCTATGCTGTATCATAGCTCTTACTAAACATGAGGAAACATACCGAGGATGCTTGCTAAAGATTAGGAATTTACTGGATAAGAAAATGAATTTTTCTTACTGAAACAGGAAGAGAAGGAGAGGTTTTGAGCAACAGATAGATGATTATTCATACCTAATGCTGAGACTTTTAGTGTAATATGCCAGGTGTATATAGAGTAAGACCTAAGTGACTGCAAACCAAGATTTCTTTACTCAGGTAAAATTCTCTAACAAACAGACTGCAGAATGGTCTTCCTGCTTCTTTCAATAAAAGTCTCATTAGATAGAAGTATTCCTAGGGCCTGTGCACTGCCTTCAATCTAATGGGTTAAATTTCTTGCAACAGGAAAAAACTGAGTGCAGGCTTTGTTTGCTCAGTGAGCTCTGATTACCACATATGCCATATATA
Organism: Fringilla coelebs; assembly: GCF_963513975.1. Classification (NCBI taxonomy): domain Eukaryota; kingdom Metazoa; phylum Chordata; class Aves; order Passeriformes; family Fringillidae; genus Fringilla; species Fringilla coelebs. The sequence continues at coordinate 54,861,334 of NC_140029.1, forward strand.
GATGTAGATATTTTTTGAAATTATAACCTTCTCTGTATTTCACAGGGATCTTGATAAGGCCTCTCACAGGACTTAGGTAGAAGCATAATTGTTTCATAAATTGAATATAGCTTAGCATTAGGATCCTTAGGCCTGTTAAAACTGCTCAAAGGTCAAATTATAATAAGAAGACAGCTGCTGAAGAAGAAGACAGAAAACTGAAGTTTGAGATATACAAATAAATGTCACTTAAGTCCCACTTCAAGTGCCTCTGTTCCCTCTGGATCCTGCCCCAAGGCATATAATTACCTATTCCCTGATGTCAAAGTTTCCATTCAGATTTCGGCAATTCTATTTTCTATTTGCTTTAATTGCTTTAAACATGGCAAAACCACTTCAGGGATGTAAGAAAAATAATGCATATGAAATCAATTGGCATAAGACATGGAAATGATGACACATTTCTCAGAGGGGCTGAAGGTTAAGAGCTAAATTAAACTTTTCTTTTTTTCCTCTTGTTGTGGTAACAGTGGGGAGGGAAGGCAGTGCCAACAACTGGATCAGAATCAACAGCAGCATCTGTTACTGAGATAGCCAGAAGCTTCCCTACATTTTTATTTTTATTCAAAAAGAGGAGTAGATGTTTATTCTGTAAACTGAGGGAGATTCAAAATATTCTTAGTGCTCTGATATGACATCATAATTATGCCTAACAATGAATTCCCCATCCATGATAGATAAAGTTCTTATTGAAAGACAGAAGGAAAAGCAAGGAAAGTGCTTATTTATAATAACAATAAGATAGAAGATGACAGTTACCCATGCCTTCTCTGGATTTCAGTTTGTGTTTCTCCACTGGTTTTGACTGGAACAGAATTTGTTTTTTTCATAAACCCCCCTATGTTACTGTCTTTTGGATTTGCATGTAAAAGAGTATTAGTAATAGGGAAAAGTTTTAGTTACTGCTCAGCAATACTTCACAGCCTCAAGGCCTTTCCTGCTCCTCACCTCACCCCATGAGCTGGGACTCCACAAGAATTTGGGAGGGGACACAACCAGGACAGCTGATCCCAGCTAATCAGAAGGATATCCCACACCATATGGTGTCATGCTCAGCATATAAATCTGGAGGAGGGTGAAGGACAGGGAGGATGTTTGGACTGATGGCATTTGTATTCCCAAGTCACTGTTATGCCTGATGGAGCCCTATTTTCCTGGAGATGGCTGCACACCTGCTTGCCAATGGGGAAGGGGTGAATTAATTTCTTGCTTTGCTTTGCTTTGCTTCTGTGGGCAGCTTTTGCTTTACCTATTAAACTGTCTTTATCTCAACTCCCTTTTTTTGTCACTGTTAGCCTCTCAATTCTCTCTCCACCTCACTGTGCAGGAGTGAGCAAGCAGCTGTGTGGAGCTGAGCTGTCTGCTGAGGTTAAACCCTGACAGGCTGCTGTTATATCTACAGTGCAGAGGTAAAAAAACAGCAGTGAACCTATAGCCTGTTCCATGTAGGTACCAGCCTGGGAACACTGTCTTCAGATAGGAAAGAACACCTGCATGTTCCAAAAACCCTTTTTCTTGCATTTGAAACTGCAGGTTTTACTAAAAGTAGTTGGAAATAGCATGTAGTATTTATTAATTGATTTTTTTTTAAGTGCGAAATTGTTCTAATTCATAATATTTAAACTGTGAAAATAATTTCATACTCATATATGTGGGAAAATTGGCCAAAGCTCTTGAATGAAACATGTTTTAAAAATTGTTACTGCAAAAAGAATGAATTAGAATAATTGCATAAATTCTAGTGCAATTTAAGCAGAATCCTGTGAGCTCTGTAATCTAAAAGTGTATTGTGCATTTGCAGTGATGTGTGCTGGGCCACTTTTCTAAGGATGTTGTGCAGCCATTATATCAGGGAAAGTGGAATACCCTTCAGTCTGTTACTTATAAGGCTGAAAACTGCAATGTGATAGGAAAGTAGTATCCCATATTTGATGCCTTAGCATAAGACAGACCTTGACAAACTAGAGAATGCAATGAAATGACTAAAGGGGCTGAGTCTGAAGAATAAAAGGATAAAGGAGGGGATTGATTTACAGGCCTCATCTACATAAATCAGGGCTGTGAGATGAGTTTCTCCTGTGAAGTATCTAGAAGGATAAGAAAACAACTAAATAAATGAGATTGTGGTTGACTTTGAGGAGAAAATTCTTGACTGTGAAAGAAGCTGGGCATCAGAGGTGGTTGCCCAGAAGGGCTGTGAGATCTCCACCCTTTGATATTTTCATAAGTCATCTAGACAAGACATGAGCAATGTGACCTGTTTTTGAAATTAAGTATGCTTTTAACACGAGGTTGGGTTAAATAATCTTCAAATATACGTTGTAATTTTAATTTGTCTATAATTCCTTAATTCTAAACAAAATTTATTTCACTGCAAAGCGATGATCTTCCATTTATAGGAAGTACAGACATCTTGTTTTCCTAGATGCTTCCTGTAGAAGAATGCTTTCAGTTGCTCCTAATTTTGCCAATGTTAAAACATTTCAACTTAAAACTTCCATCCTGGATATTTGCCTAATGATATAGCAGTGACTGCACTTTTCTAAAATGAAATTTGAGGAAAATATCTTGTTCTACATATTTGAAGTATAGTCATGCTGGTTGGCTTTTTATGTTTGCCACTCTTCTCTTTGGTGCATAAGACGATACATTGGTGAGTATTAGAGTTACAAAGCAATCAAAAAGTTAGGTAAAACAGAAATAAACGTTGGCTGCCTTATAGCAAAAAAATAGCTTCTAATGGTATTATTATGCCACATTACATGATGTTTATTTGCCTGGGGGCGGAATTATATTTGCAGGTGTAACCTTTATTCTCACATTTTGTAGTCACCTTAATGATTAATTTTTCAACTTTCGTATTCTTTTAACTACTTACCTATATGGACATATCCTTATCATGCAGATATAAAACCCATAATTAATTCAGCTTTAGGCTATTTCACATTTACCATTACAATTATTCATCAGTACACCAAGTTTTTGAGGTCTAGAATATTATTGTAATCGGGAATAGTAATACTAGCACACCCTGAATGTAGAGAAAAAGTTATACAATCAGTTTATCAGCTGTTCTCACAAGGACACTTAAGAATTTTCCTTATTCTCAGAAAGTCTCTGTTTCTAAACATACTATGTTTCTTCAATGTATTTTTTTTTTGTTTTGGTTTATAACTAGTATATTTATTTCTTACAGATAATGTTGTCATAGTTTGCAACTGGCATATTAAATATTTTCTGTGGAAAAAATTCTTAGAATGTTGGTATTTTTCATTACAGTAACAGTAATCACTGTTTGCATGTCAACTAAGGAAGAAAGAAAAAAATGAAATTAAGCACGTAAATATTTAGTGGCTATATTTTCTTAATTTTTGATTGCACAGTTTATACTAATTGAGACCTTTTTACCTTGTTACTGGTTTTATCGTTTAGTAGAAAAATACTTTAACTATATTTTGTTCTCCATAGAGGTCATAAAGCTGTAACATTTTATATCACTTCTACTTCACAATCTTAAAATTGAAGCAGCTATTTTTCTGCATAAAATATTGTTTCTTATGTAAAGCATGACTTCATGTGATTCATCTGAATTCCTGGGCAAATGAAAAACTTTTCATTTATACTGTAAAGATTTGAGGAGGGAAGATTGTGTCAGAGAGAAATAGACATATTTTCTAACATGAAGGAGAATGTTGCTAATATAAAACACATACAGCAGCATAATACTGGCAGCTGCTGAAACATATGTAGTTATAAATTATATACGACCTTGCTTGAAGACTTATTTTGGTCCTCATTAATAGTGAGTAATTATCCAAAATGCCATCAAATAAACACATTTTATAAAATAAAAAGAAAAAATGTGAGTCTAAATATGTATTTGATAGCTTACTATTTAACAGATATCTGCAAATAAATGAAATCATTATTTCCCTGGGATTTCCTCCTTCCCCAAGGTATCAGAGCTTATGCTACTCTCTGTTTACCAAGGAGAAATGTCTAATTGTGAATGTATTTATGCTGTCTACACTTTCATTCTCCATGAAGCCATATAGAATAAAATCCATGTTTCTCAAACCCAGTACATTTCTTTTCTTCACTAGCTTACATGATTTTCAAAGCATGAGAAAGTAAGTTCCACAAGGTGAAATTTTCCTTGTTCCCTTCTTCAAGAGCTTTGGGACAGAGGAGCATGTAATGTTTTCATTCTAGGAAGTCCATTATATATTAGATTTATCAGGCTATTGTAGAACTCTGATAGTTATAATGCAAGGGGGGGTTTGGCTTATTTTTTATTTGACCAGTATCTAGCTAATTTATTCCTAATCATAATTTAATCTTTTATTAATATGAGCTCGCAACACGTGCACCATTAATGTTATACCTATTTCACTGGTTCTAGTTTTGCTGTTAAAATGATGCTTGGGAGATCATGGTTCAGGCTCTTTTTTGGAAGAATCTATATGACTTTCTTAAATGATGTAATGACCAAAGGAAGAAGAATAAAGGAGGAGGGAAGAACGACAGGAGAAAACCAACTTTTTTTTTTTTTTTTTAATTGACTGAGATAAAACCATGGTGCTGGCGATGTTTAAAAATTTTCATAACTACATACTTATTATTTTCATTTACCATTACAAATTCATACTGGATATTTGCCTAATGTTCAAATTATTTGGGAAAGAACATTGTGTGTCTATGCAAGACAGAATTTTTCTTGTGCAACTGGTCTCCATAGTCTTCTTCATTATTGAAGAGAGAAAGAGCCTTATTCAAGGGCTGTTAAAGAGTTTTATTTTATATGTTCTTCATGCTTATTTGGAAATACTAACTTTCCTTTTCTAACCAAATAGGAGTTTTTACGGCCCAAGCCTCCCTAGATAACATTTGTGACTGCTCATGTCTACTCAAGACATAAGAAACAAGTTAAGGGTAAATCTGAAAATGATTTCAACATTTCAGTACTAACTATACTGAAATTTGTAGGGCTCAATTGCAATTTCAGTCACCTTTCTACTAAGATACAAAATATTCTAGCTGAGGCCTGGATTGGTCATAAAATTATCCGTAAAGATTTTTTGATATCTACTCACTGGAGGTGTAATTAAAGTCCTTTTCTCACCATAGCAGGTAACTGCCATGAAAAACCAACTGCAGAACCAGACTTATATTGTCATCTCATTAGTTGCTTCATACAAGAGGCAGCACTTTCAGAGGGTGGAGAGATCAATCATGTGTGAAATACTTTTTTAGAAAGAACTGAAATTGGGATACTGAAATACTGGAGAGAGACCTGTGGCCATTGAACCAAAACATGAAACAGAGAGGAAAGTGAATTAATCTATTTTGTTAAGGATTGTTAAGGGATCTAGAGAATTTCCTGGTGAAGTCTAGAGACCCTACATAGTTTTAAAATTATGTGACTGTTGAACAGATATTTAAGGATCTAAATTTTGGTTTACTGGCACATGTGGCATCATTATATATCAGATATAGTGATTTAAACCCTTTTATAAATCTCAACCTTAATTATTTTAATTACTCATGCTGTGATTTGTTCACACAAAGAAGCTGCAGTCTGCATCCATTTTTTTAGTGTATTGTTCTGGTAAAAAAAGGTACCTTCCCTATTCACAAAGAGTCTGTACTATCTTTTTTGTGAGAGATTTTTCCAAAATTAATAGATCTTTTCTTAATGCAAAAGAGTCAGATGCAACAGATGCAACCTGCCAGAATGCAGAAGCCAAGCCACCTAGAACTGATTGCCCATAACTATAGCCATATGACTTCAAAATATCTGCATGGAATGAACTCCACAACCTTCCTGGGCAACCTGTGTCAGTGCTCAGTCACTCTAACAGTGATAAAAAATAATTAGATATTAAGATTCTTTTCCTCAGTTTTGGGGGGTTTATTCTAGATGTATCACTTAGATTTCATCCATGTGTATAAAAGCATAGCTATAATTAAGGTGATTCATCGAATCCTAGAATAGAACAGACACAAAGAACCAAACTCTGGATGAAGAGGAATACAAAAGAGAGATTTCTAAACACTATTCTTTACCAGATATTTCACTTTTAATTGGATAAAACCAAATGAGACAAATTTGAAGTGCAGCTAGTTTTTTTTTTTTACAGTAAATACAGAGAAATAAGTTGTGGTGCAATTTTTCCTGTCCAGAAATAAATTATTAAACTATGTGAGATGAATAATGTCACAACAGTAACTATTTCCATAGTCTGAGAGAACTGAGAAGAGAGTCAAAGTTAATTAACTCAGATGTAGATTCCATAGACATCTCCATTTTTTCTGTTATTTGTTCTTCCCTTCAAGATTTGTGAACTAGCAAGGGCTTGGGTTATAATCTAGCAGAGTTTAGAATGGTAAAGATAATATTTATGTAAATGCTCCTGAATATTATATAGTTTTTGAAGGTTCACCACACCTGTTGAGCAGTATGATATTAATTGAATCTCTGTAATTTCTTTCTATGAAGTTGATTATTTTGTGAAATTATATGGAAACCTGACATTTGTGCTGATCATTTCCTCTAAAGGCATTATTCATGTCAGTATTTGGAATGAATCAAGTGATCTCCTCCACAGGATGATGGGTTGAGAGTCTTATTTGTGCTTCTCTGTAATGACAGGATGAAGCAAGATGAGTTCATTAATTGCAGATTTATTAAACCTGTTCCTACTGACAAGTCGTATTGAACCATGTATTATAATGCCTCAATTTTCTCATCTCATAGATTCTGGCTTATTTACTATGACCATCTAATTTACTTTTACTGTACATTTTGCTGATAACTTTTGCTGCTCCAGGTTACTATTTGTCTGTTTGTTTGTAAAAATAATGGTAAGTATATAAAAATATTTAAATATTAGACTGAACAGTACCACACAAGATGTAAGAATTGAAAGGAGTCTCACTGAGACCTTGAGAGATGAAGTTTTGAATGTCTAATTGTGAATAAAACAGAAGACCAGATTAAGCATCAAAAAAAATTTATTGAGACAGAGGAAATCTAGAAAATTATGACATCTGCCTACAGACAAATAAGCCACCTTCTCCTCCTGTAGGTATTAATCTCCATAGGTCCTGTGACCTGGTCCCAAAGATGAGTGAGAGGTTGTGTGTGAGAAGGTATGAGTCAGATGAGAACTGGACACTGAAATTAGTCAGAGAAAACCTCTGACAACCTGCATTTCAGCTCTAGAGATTTGCTGCTTTTCTTGGGTGCCCAGAATGTGGATGTTGCAAAGAATAAGCTGTGGTTCATCTGGCCTTTATATTATCATTCACTTCGTCTTACTAAGGTAGGAAGCAATAATGATGCTGGCAGAGACTTCTGGTGTAACCGAAGCACCTGTTTAGCTCTGGGAATAAATAAAGGTGGGCATGGTGGTCCAAGTGGTTTCTTCTCCATCTTGTTGGTGAAAGGGCAAGACATGGGGAGGAGCAGGTGTATTCAACAGGACGATTCTTGGTTGCCCAGGCCATGTGGTCAGCAGGGATTTGGCATTTATGATCATAAAGGCTTCTTTGAAGATGAAGGACTGGTGGGGATAGACAAGCTCTACCTGATCCATACCTCTAAAACAGCAGCTCAAATTATGAAGATCATTTGTGGGATTAGAAACCAGTGGGCTGAGAGTTTGTGGATCTCAGAATCAGAGGAAATTAAAAGTGACATCACAGTTGGGCATTTTCTGCAGATACTTGATTAACATACAGAATTTTTGTTAAGTTTTTGAAGAACCTAATGAAACCTTGCCCATGTATACACGTAGGGGTGGCATGAGAGAAAAAAAGGCTCATTTAGAGCTAAATATGTGAGAATGGACGGAGTAGCTTATACTGTTACATTATTCAGTAAAGGGCTAAACTAAGAAATTCTGGGCAAGCTACAAAGTTGGAGGCTCATCCAGTGGCAACAAACTCAGGTAAGACTAAGCTCATAGAGGTACCATACTGAGGAACATCTGAGAAAAATGCCACTATACCATTAAAGCTAACAGACCTCAGTTACAAATCCAATCATTAATAGGGAAAAAGCTTCAAAAATAGTTACTAACCAACTTTCAAAAAATGTTTTCTTTAGGGTTTCTTTTGAAATTGCTCTGTAAACTAATCTGAGATAATCTGAGAATTAATTAAGCAGCATCTGTTTTGTAGAAGCACTGTGTAGAATCAGTATGTAGTTTCCAACAGTCTTGATTAAGACTACAAGGCTACTTTCCCCATCACTGTCATTGCATGTAAAGTCCAAGAATTAATATGCTGGGTCTTGCCTGGGAATTAAAGTGTGGCATTGCATGCTGACACTTTTCGACAGCCTGGAGTCTGTTCATTCTCTTTCCCCTGTGCTATAAAGTTTCTTGTCTCCTTCTCTTCCCTCCTCAACTTCCCCTTCTCAACTCTTCCCCTCACCTTTCCCACTGTGTGATATCTGTATGTCCAAAAAACAAACAAACAAACAAACAAACAGTAGAAGTCAATTTTACAAGTCTATCAGACAAACATGATGTCAAAGATTCCTGCCACAGCCAAATGAATACTTGATATTCATTGATTAACACACTTAGTTGCTTCCTACCCTGCAGTCAGATGTGTGACATCTTAATAGAGAAACAGCACAAGTATATAACTGAAGCCCCTAAGTGTGAATCCCAACCAGATGGAGGGGTAAAGAAAGCAATGTTGATAAATAATTACTCTCTATGTCTCTAAGCACAAAGTACAGCACTTTAAACAGCAGTGAGAAATCACAATCTTTAAACCAAATACTGTTTCTCTTCATTTCTGAAAGATGAAAACCTGACTTTTGAAGAGCTATGGACACAGTATTCTGTACATAAGTCCTTTTGGGATGGCAACTGCTGAAAACTTGCCAAGCAAGTTTTCCTATTTAGCCATGTGCAAATCCTTACAGTGAGGTGCTTTTTTCTGCATGGAAATCTTTCTCCCAGAGCTATTTGCTGAACACAGCCATGCATCTTCGTGTAGGGTGTCTGCTAGCATGTGAGATATTCACATGGGCCTTGTGGAAACAATACAGAGTATATTTATGCTCTCTCACAAAGTCAGCTGATGGTCACATAGCAATCTGAAACAGTACTAATTAGCCATTAACTAATTAACATCAACCACTGCACTAACTGAAGCAAGCAATAATTTTTCAATGCAAAACTCATTAGAAAACAACAACTCTGTGAAGGTGTGTGTGTGTGTATATATATATATATATATATATATATATATATATATATATGAAAGGTATTGAGAACATATGCCCTGAGCATAACATCAGGGAAAAATAGGTAGATGCTAGAAAACTATTTTACATATATTTTAAATTGTGTTCCCTATTTCCCGTAAAAAAGATTTTGAGTGTAACAATTTCTTATCATGAAAATGTATGCAAGAAATTACATTTAAAACTGCATAAATTAAGAAAAGAATTCATTAGTTTCCAAAAAAATTCTCTTTTTTTTCCAGAAGTCAATAAAAAATCAATTTTTATTATTTTTGTGGGTTTTTAAAAGCTGCATTTATCTATTTTTCCGTGAAGACTTCTCTCTTGAAAAGTGTTCAGTTGTTAAGAAATTTCTAACTCATTGATATAGGAACAAAGAGTCGTTATCCACCATTACCTTCTAATATTTGGATGGTTCTGTTAACAGATGCCATCAGATTTTCAGGCAAAACATGGGCACCAAAATAAATGTGTAAATGTATTTATATATTATCTATATTTTTTTCATATATTGCCTGTGCATCTCACGTATGTACAAAGAGAAAAAATTCTTTTTCAAAAAAATAAAAGAAATTGGTGCAAATATAAGGTAATATTCAAGAGATAGGAAATAAAAGAAGGGATAAAAAAATTCGTGTGTAACTAAGCTTTTATTAAAAAATGGTACTAGAGAACAGCACTGATGAAAGACCTATGTCAGGTTGTGAGAATACATAATGCTCTGATTGTGTTATTCAGAGCTTGCTGTATGAAATGTAGCACAGAGACCTGATTTTTAACCATTCTTTAAAGAGCTGTGTTGCAGGCATTCACATGAACCTTATAAATACAACAAGGCAATTTATACGGCCCTACATATGCAGCCACAAGAATTTAAAATTACTACATTTGCTCTTTTGTGTGCTTTAACTTATTTGTTCCAGTTCATTTAAAGCATGATCATTCTAAGTTAAAACAAAAAATGTGGAAAATTAAGAGGATTTATGCTTTCAATATGAGGTTACTCTAGCCAAAAGATGTCCAAGACCTTCCTTGAGGCAAATCTGGTTCCCAACCATTTTAAGAACTGAAGATCCCATGCTTACTAAACCTAATAGATCTGATCAAAACCGTCTAAAGTCTTGTATGCATCTTTCAGGTGTGTGAGCTTTCTATACTCTAGTGTTGAGTTTCCAGATGCCATGTGAAGCCTGTCTGAAGTTCAGGTATTGCTGCTGCTGTATTACTTATCAATAGCTTCCCTCTGACCATGAATCAAGAAACAACTAATCATAATTTAGTAAGTATATAAATTATATCCATATGCCACTTAGGGAATTTTAGATGACTCAAATATTTACAAAACTGATAACTCAATGCAGTTTCAACTTCTATACCAAAACTTTACTAGGTCTTTATTAGTATAATTTATGTTAACTGTTGCTTTTTTCAAGTCATGCTTCCTATTCCATGTCACACATTCAAAATAGAAAATCTCCAAATGTTTTAACCTAGACTAGTTGAAAGCAAAAAGTACCACGGAGCTGATGTCCTACATTTAGCATCAACAACTGTGACCCTTGATTGCTGTTAGTCATTGAAGTGACCAAGCCACAGAACTCTTGATTCAAGTAAAGTGGAGCCAAATTCAGCATCTTCTATTTTATATTTTGCCAGACTCCAGACTCACAAACTCAACCACAGGAAGTTCCTTACTTCCAAGGCTGACAGAGCACTGGAACAGGTAACTCAAGAGATGCTGGGGAATCCCTTTCTCTGGAGATATTCAAAGCCCACCTGGATGTAATCCTGTGTAACCCACTCTAGGTGAATCCACTTCAGCAGGGGCTTTCGACCAGATAACCTTCCAATGGCCTTTCCAATCCCAACCAGTCTGTGACACTGTGATCTCTTTTTATACGATGTTTGAACCTCTTCAGCTCCCAGCCTTTGGCTCTGTGCCTGGACTACACACTATGCAGTGGTTGAAATATTACTTTCCCAGCCCACCAGATGTCAAAGACTGCTACTCCAATTTCTTAGATGCTTCTTTTCTCACTGTAAAATCAATTTTTCCCAGTTCTCAAGCCTCAGTTCATCATTCTAGGTCCTGTTTTCAACCTGTGCCCTATTTTTAGGGCCTTTGCCATTACCCTATGCTTAAACTTCATGGCACAACTCCTGTGTCATAGTAGTCCATTATGCTAAACAGAGGCCAGGGCTATTTTTTAGCATGGGACAATTGGGCCTCCAAAATGCTCATCTAGTCATGTTTTATCAGTGTGCTTATGCTTGGGTTCAAACACACCTAATGTTTAAGTCTTAGAGTTCTTCACTTGCTGTGGGCACAACAGGACTCTACTTTGCTATGGTCCAAATGAAAATAAGCAGGATGTTCCACCCATAAAAATTTTTAAACTTCAAGGGATATTTCTAACTAGAAGCTTTCCATTTTCTCTGAAGACAGAATTTATTTGTTCACCATTTAACTGTGATGTCTGGGGCTTCCAAACAAAGATGTTGAATGAACAACTTATTCTTAAGCCTCTCAAATTTAGAATCAATCTAAGCATCCTGGTAAAACATTCATAATTGCACACTTCTCTGACAACAGATCAGTACCAAAAATCACTATAAATTCTCAGTGAATAAGGACATTTCTGAATACTATATTAGCACAGTGCAAAGAAGGTAAGAGTTTGAGAAGAAAGTTGCTGCTGAACATTGGTTCAAAAATGCCCTTCAGTCAACTGAGGAAAACAATTTTAAAATTGCTAAAATGCTAAAAGATGTAAAGTTTGACTATACCTAAAAAATGTTCCTATGTTTTTTGCAAGTCCTCTGACATTTATAAATGAAACCAATTGGAACAATTGTACCATTTGCATTTTCCTTCCCTGAATCTGTTTTCTTTCTTTGCTTGCAGAATAGTAACTGTATATATCATGGATGAAGACTATTTTGGAATCCTAAACTCAAAAGGTCCAAAAATATCTGTGACCCTAAATGATTACTTTACTAGTTTAAAATAATCCTCAAGGTATTCTGTACAATTTTTCAGCTGACTTACTATATATCAACTAGCACTTACTACAAAAATATTTTGATTATCACAGCTTTATCCTAACTAGAACATGATGCAGAAAAGTAGACTCTGTAATAGAGACAAACTGGCTTTATTTCAAAAGACACTCAGTATCCTCAGTTTCCCTTGGTATCTGTGGAGTTAACAGTATATGTATTAATTGTGAAGAAAGTCATCACATGGATTCTCTGCTCTTTGTGCTTCTGTTTTTTCCTTCTTACATCAGAGTGCCAATCACTGCATTACTTCACTTTGAATTCCCTCCAGTTGTTGTGTGAAAAGTAGATATGTACCTACTGTGACCCTCCCAATGTGAACAACTTACATAAATTGGACACCAGTTGTGACATATTGGTTTTGGATCACATTGCATTTGAAGAGATCTTACCTGCAAATCTTGCAAAAAGAGAAGTCATTTTAATTATTTGATTATAAAATTCAGTTGGTAGAAATGTAAGCATATGTTAACCTTGACCATTAATTTTTAATATCAGTTTGCATATGCACAGCAAATGATACAGATAAATCTAATATATTTCTCCCAAAAAAATAAAATTGGAATAATGAAAAATATCAGATAACTTAATATTCAGGAAGGTGATATAGTTATATTTATTGTTCTCAATCTCAACTGCAGTAAGATTGTACCCTAGTTTCTTGGATGAAGTATTTAGTATTATTCTTTTATATCTGCTGTCATTCATACAGCAAAAATAGAAGTAACTTCTTTAACGTAATCAATTTGCATGAACAATCCATTTTGCATGAACAATCAGATTTAGTGATTCAGTACATAGCTCATTAGTGTTTCTTTAGAGCAAAGATGCTCACCAGGGATGCCAGAGACCCACAGATCTTTTCTCGTATATGCACAGGAAATAAATGCTATTAAAGGAATATATATATATATATATATATATATATATATATATATATATATATATAAAATAAGAGCAGTGCATAGTTGAATACACACAAAGGAATGAAAAATCTATAACCTTGCCTGACAGCAGATCTTTTTTTTTTTCCAGAATTCCATTTATTATAGAAAAAGCAGAATACATTAACAACCTGTAACTACCAACACCTTCTCCCCAAATTTGACATTTTAAATTATTTAAATTTAGTTAACATCAATATATTATAATGGAAGCTCTCTTTGAAACTTAATTAGGAAAGATCCTCTGTTCTTCTTTGCCATATAGAAGTTTATGTTTTCACTGATCTCTGTAGTTTTTGAGTGAATAATAGAAATACATGTTAGAAGATTGCGGCTAGAATTTCTGCTTCTGTGAAGGCCTTATTGAAATTAGCTGCAAAAACTCCAACTGTTTTTCAGTAAAAGAAGAGATATCCTCCTTTGTGTCACAGGAAGCAGCAACATAATGGGTCAAATATCACTGAAGTCTATTTGGCTGGAATTCAGAAGAATAGTGAAGTCCACTGCCTAGGAGTTTGCTGGAGCAGAGAAAAGGTAATGTCAACTCATACAGTTATGAGGGAGGCATGCTAACTTTCTCAATACTTCATGTTTTAGGACAAAAGCATTAGTGATGCTCAGTGGGTTTCCACATGCAAATAAACAAATGAATTTTCACTAAAAATACACTTTCAAGGATTGTCTTTACTTATTGACCCAGTTAGCTTGAAATTACATTATATAACATTCCAGAAAGGAGTAATACAAAGTACATAATATATAAATTCATGAGCAGTGAAAAGGCATACCTTTACCTGGGTTAGGACAAGATTTAAAAAAAAGTAGATAGGGGAGGTAATGGGCACAACTTGAAATAAAGAAGGCTTTGTTTGATCATCAAGAAACACTTTTTTCACTGTGAGGGCAACTGGACATGGGTTGTTCAGGTAGGTTGTGGAGTCTCTGTCCTTGCAGATATATACAAGGTGTCTGGATATGGTCCTGGGCTACCAGCTCTAAGTGGCTCTACTTGAATAATATGGCTAGACCAGGTTTACATTCAAAGGCCCTTCCAATCTTATCCAGTTTGTGAGTTTGTGACTACTAAGACAGTAAAGGTTTTCCATCCACCTGAGAGAGAAGCATAGCAAAGTGACAGACATAATGTAATTTTGATTTTCTGTTTGTTTTGTGATTTGGGTTTTTTTCTTTCAATTCAAGACATTGAAAAATAAAGAAATATACTGAATAGTTAAAACTTACTACTTTTCAGTGTAAGACTGTATTATTGCTATTGTAATTAATGATTTTTGCTATTTGTGAAAGAACCACAGGCACATCAGATACTTGTCTCTCAACCTTAGAGGAAAAGGCAGGGGAAAAATCCCTGCAAGAACAAGAAGAGGCTTAAAAAGAGGGCGAAAAATACACACATTAAATAATTTGTTAATTTGTAGATTGTTGATCATGTGGTGAAAGAAAAATACTGGCGGCCAGTAATGATATCAAAAATCAAAAGTCTACTTGTCTCATGTGTTCTCCCATCCATTTCTTTCCCTTGAATATCTCGGGAATGTACCATAACGAAGGCCTGAAAATATGAACAATTGTCTTTCTTCCTTCAATCAAGGAGCAAAGAGTACAGCTTGACTATGACTTTCCACTATAATGTGGAGGAACAGATGCATTCTTTCCCCTACCACCAGTAGTGAAAAATGCTCCTGACGTTTTCTTTGGCAGAATGCATGCTCCAAGGTTGCCCTCACAACACATGGTACAATCTTAGTTTAAATGCACATTGCTGGTTCTTAAAGAAAAACAGTCTGTGGGGGGACTAGGAGAGGAGTAGGAGCTAAGTGTGCAAATTTATGGTGTAGTGGTGCTAGACACCAATTTATTTACCAGTGGACTAATGTCTTGAGAGAATCAGACTTTGCAAATCAAATGCAGGCAGCGTCCTCAACAACGTATATTGTACACATCAAGATGGAAGTAGGTCTGAATTCACTGAATGAATCTTAGATTGCATGGGATTTTCAGCTACTCATAGGTGACAGTGTCTTTGATGCAGCTGAAAGATGGAGCCTTCCATCCTACAACAAGCAATGCCACTCTGTTGACCATTTAAATGCTATACTTGGCCAGCAAATTGACAGGAACTCACTAAAGAATTGGACTCGATGATCCTTGTTGTTGCCTTCCAACTCAGCATATTCTGTGATTCGGAAAGTTCAAATTTGTGATTTGAACTTTCTAAATATTTGTGAACAAAATCTTCAGTACTTTACTCTGATCTTCTCTCCATTCCTTAGACAGGTAAAAACACTTGGTCCAGCAGTATGACTGCAAAACTCACGTGTCTCAGAGGGGTAGTTCCTGCACACAGTCAAGCAGCACTCTTGGGAATGGTGAGTTGCCATGGACAAACCATGTACTTTAAGATATCCCTGCTGAATGAGAGTAGTACTCACTGATCTTTCCTACTGGGATGTTTCTAGATTTTTTTTTATTTTTCCTTAGCCATCTAGGGTTGTAATGTAAAGGCAGTAAAAGCAGATAGAAAAATAAAAGTCTCTGTGAAAAGAACAAAAACATTTGTAGTCCTGCTGTGGTGAGACGATAAAAGATCCTCAAGTACAAAGAGACAAGTGGTGAACTCCCGTCACTCATCCAGCTACTGTCTCATTTTACTCTCCCCCAGACACTTTTAAAAAATATTTCTTGGGGATTCAGTTGTAAACCAGAATTTATCTTGTGGAACAATGTGTCCATATGTTTTATTAAACAGCAGAAGCAAGACAACTCAGAATATGAAATTCAGTCAACCAGAATTTCAAAGGGGGCTGAAAGCCAACCTCCAATGTTTGGATGTGAAATTTTGTGGAGAAAAGTCACTTGAGCACACAGGATGCTTAATTTGATGTGCTTACATTAAGCTTCATGAACTTACACATTAACTTTGGTGGAAGAACAACTACATTTTTATTATTTTGGCCAATTTATAGGTATAATATTTTTGTAGCATTTCATAAGCACTTTGCTGAACTAGACATTTAGAATATTTTAGTTTGGGGGTTCAGTCCATGGAGTCTAGAATAAATTCACAATCTCAGCAACCTTCTCTCTTCTAAATAGCCTCCAGAGACTGCATTGAAGAGTTCATGCACTAATTCATACTAATTCTCATTAACACATCACCTTCATTAGCACATTAATTATGCTTTAGTCATGTCAATTAAACCTAATGTAGGTTTAACAGGAAAGCCAAGTGTCTAAGGCCCTATTATACATGGTGTATATATAAAGAGGGTTTTGATAAATAAATACCAAGTGCTATTTCAAATTCCTAAATCCTTGAAGTATCCATATAAATCTGGCAGGTATGATGCAGGCTCAATAGCAGACATGTACTCTTTTGGTTAAGCACCTGAGGGGTGGATGGAATGCACTGTCGTACAATGTTCCACCAGTTCCTATGCTTAAGCAACTGAATTCACACCAGATGCTCATTGAATACAGTGAGAATTTAAAAACATCTTTCACATACTCACTTTGAAATGTAGATGCCAAAATCCACATGTCTACATCCCAGATTTGAACCCAGATTCGATCTTGGTTGCACAAAAGAAGCGTCTAGAGCAATTGGAAGTGATCAGTGGTGCTTAATCTTGCTTTCAGTCACTACTGAAGGAGAGGAAGGGGATCTTTTACATATTCACTCATACCTGTTATTTTTGTGCTCATGATTCAAATATCCTACAATCACAAATTAGGAGGCTGTGTTCATGGTACAGTGTACTCTGGAAGTGCAAAGTCCTGCATATGGGGAGGAGCAACTTCAGCACAGTATATGCAGGGGACAGCCAGCTGGAGAGCAGCTCAGCAGGAAAAAGCATGGCAGTACAGGTGGACAGTTAGCTGAACATGTGTCAGCCATGTGCCATTGCCACCAAGGTTATTGGGCTTCATTAGGAGGAGTGAGGCCAGCAGGTCAAGGTAGGTGATCCTACCCCTCCACTCAGCCCAGAAGAGGCCACAGCTGGATTGCTGTGTCCAGTTTTGGGCTCCTAAGTGCAGGTGAAAGGTCAAAGAGTCACAAGGATCATGAAGTGACTGGAAAATCTCTCCTATGAGGAAAGCCTGAGAGAGCTGGGACTGTTCAGCATAGAGAAGAGAAGGTTCAGGTGGAATATTTTCAATGTGCTTAAATACCTGAAAAAAGATTTGTAGAGGACAGAGTCAAGCTCTTTCCCGTGGTGACCAGTGATAGACAAGAGGCAATGGGTGCAAACTGAAACAAAGAAGGTTACATCTCAATATCAGGAAACACTTTTTCACTGTGTCACTTACAGGTTGCCTGGGTCGTGGATTCTTCTTCCATCAAGATATTTCAACAGTGTTGGGAAATGATCCTGGGCAGCCAGATTTAGGCAGCCCTCCTTGAGAAGGGTGATGGGACCAGGTATCCTCCAAAGGTCCCTTCCAACTTTGGCTATTCTGTGATTTTTGAAAATTGTGTACAAAATGAATTTCCAGCTTTGTTCGAGGGAGGTTGGTGACAAGTGGTACCCCTCAGGGATATATATGGACATCAGTACTATTTAATGTTTTGGTCAACGACAAAGGGATTAAGCGCAATCACAGCAAGATTACATCAAGGTGTATGGTGCAGTTGACACACTGGAAAGAAGGGATGTCATCCAGGCAGATCCTGAAAAGCTTGAGGAGCAAGTTCATGAGAACATCATGAGGTTCAACAAGGCCAACTGCAAGGTTCGTGATTCAGGGAAACCCCAGGTACCAATTCAGGCTGGGGGATGAATGGCTTGAGAATGGCCCTGCTAAGAACGACTTGAGGGTACTGCTCATTGAAAGGCTGGACATGAGCTGGCCGTATGCACTTGCAGCCCAGAAAGCCAACTGTATTCTGGGCTGCATCAAAAGAAGAGTGGCCATCAGATTGATAGAAGTGACTCTGCCCTTCTGCTTCATTCTCATGAGACCCTGCATGGAGTATTGCATCCAGCTCCGGGAACCTCAGCATTTAGAAGGACTGTTAGAGTGGGTCCAGAGGAAGCCCCTGAAGATGACCGAAGGGCTGTAGCATTCCTTCTAGGTGTCAAGGCTGCGAGAGCTGTTGTTGTTCACTCTGGAGAGGAGAAAGTTCCAGGGAGACCTTGCTAAGGCTTTTCATACTTAAGGAGTTCTTATGAGATGGGAACAAACTTTGTAGCAGGACCTGTTGCAATACGACAAGAGGAAATGGTTTTAAATTAAAAGTGGCTCAATTTTGTTTAGATATGAGGAAGAGCTTTTTTATAAGTATGATGAGAAACTGGAACAGCTTGTGCAGAGAAGTTGTGGATTTCCCATCCCTGGAAATATTCAAGGTCATACAGGACAGGGCTCTGAGGAACTTGATCAAGTGGAAGATGTCACTGCCCATTTCAGGGAGGTTGGAAAAGTTGACCTTTAAATGTTCCTTCCACCCCAAACTATTCTACGGTTCTGTAATTCTATTGTATATCTGTTAACTCTGTGTTTCCACACCCAGGTTTTATTTGCCACTGAGTGAAAATTAACTGAAGAATGACTACATTCCTCATTTCAGACACAAAAGAATTATATAATTCAAACAAAAAAGAATTATATATTTCCAGTCAAGGAGTAGAAGCCTCATTTATCTTTCTACACTGATCTCAGAGATGTAACATGTAATACATGCTCCAAATTCAGGGAGGACATTAAGCATCTAGAAACTAGGAATTACAGACTAAAACATTAAATATAAATAAATTTTGAGCATAGAGACTGATTCCTAAAATTACATTTGACATTTCATGCTGTTTTTCTAGCATTTTTTCCCTTCTGGAAACACTGCTGTGCTTGACCTTAAAAAACATTGATTAAACTTTATAGAAAATGCAATTAAAGACAGGTTTTGAGTTTTGTTTTTATTTTTGTTTAGAATGAGACTCATTAGTATTTAGGTAAGCTTGATAAAAAAATAATTTTACTGTGCAGGAAGAAATAAAGCAATGTGTTATATGATCAGTAACCAAATTTTATAGAAAATATTTTTTCTGACCTTGAGAAATAACAAAATTTGTTGCTATTAAGCTGCTGGCAGAAATATTTACATGGCAGCTTGAATTTTGCTTTTCTGGGAGAATGATTTGGAACTCAGTATACATGTCCTTTTCCTACTTAACCAACAATTAATAGGTTAAAGAAGCTGTAATCTTATTTGGAAATCTAATTCATTAAAGGATATCACAGTACTCTTGCAGCCATATGCAGGGCAAAAATGTGATTAAATTTCTGCTTAGCTTTTCCCATAAGACAACACATCAGAAAATTCTCTCTTCCTATATTACAAATGAACTCACTCACTGAATGACAACATTCATGCACATTATTGATATATTAAAGATAAATACTGTGCTACTAATAGTAATGCAGCCTCTTTCTCTTTCTCTTTCTCTTTCTCTTTCTCTTTCTCTTTCTCTTTCTCTTTCTCTTCCTCTTCCTCTTCCTCTTCCTCTTCCTCTTCCTCTTCCTCTTCCTCTTCTTTCTCTTTCTGCTCAGTCTCCTTCTTCTTCTTCTTCTTCTTCTTCTTGTTCTTTTTCTTCTTCTTCTTCTTGTTCTTCTTCTTCTTCTTCTTCTTCTTTCCCTTTCTTGTTTGTGATTGATTTTGAGGACTAGAAATGTCAAGATAAATCTGATCCTATCTCATCTTTCATGTAAAAAAATCTGGACGTACAGATTAACACCGCAGTTAAAAATCTATGTTCTATGAAGATCAGACAGTACTCTCCCCTCCTCGTGCTCTGTCTTCCACACTTGATCTGTTCTTCAGGGTCTATGAGAACAACTGAAAAACCTTGACTTGGCTTTTGGAGGTCCCCCAGATCAGTTAATAGAATTTGGAGGCAAGATTGCTAAATCAAACCTGATAAACCTAGTGTTACAGCCACATCCATCCAACTGACCTCCGTGCCTTACTGGCATCTAAATAACATATGAACAGCATGACTTATCAGATTACACAAAGCAAATTTCTGCACTCAGGCCGTATATCTCGTGCTCTATCCTTTATTGCCAAGTCATTAACTTTTCTCCCTTAGATTCCTTTGAAGCTGAGATAAAATACGAAGTACTTAACATTTGTGAAATACAATAGAAATAGCAGCAGGCACCAAAACTGCACACTGCCTTGCAGTGTAGTTGGTATCCTACGGATTTTATTCACTTTTCTCTTTCTTTAAGAAGGTATCAATTCATTTCAGAAAGTTCAAGCCAGGTACAGGTATGTGCAACATTTCCCTGTTTGCAAGCAATCTGGTAGAACTGGAACCTGCATTCATGATATTCTCTTTGTGAAAGCAACACAAAGTTCTAGTAAGAGTTGCCAGATCTGAACAAATCTGTGAAATCTTTCCACTGTCAGGCTAGCAGAACACACAGTACTGTGACTGTAAAATTGACAGTGAAAGTAAACACTTTATTTTTCACAAAAATTACTCTTCTTGCCTTCTACAATGTATTCTAACAAATTGTTATAATGTGTGTTTAACTATTAGTGCCCAGTGTATGCAGCTGAATATCTTTTATGGGGTATATGGGGTTTCAGATTCTAAAACTGTAGGACTATTGATCTTGATGAAGTTATTCTTGTTCTTTATCTGGGTAAATCAGAAGAGGATAAATGTCAAAATACATTGACCTTCCATATAAAAAAAAAAGTCAGATATTATCAGGAAGAAAAAGAAAAAATATGTCTGACCTTTAAACTTTCTGTGGCTTTGTTGAGTTTTGATTTTATTTTGAAAATCAAGTATGAACAATAGCCAGCTGTTTCTAATATCCTCTGACATATTTTTCCATTGGGATTTGACTTCAAAAAGGCTTATATCTATATCCTTAGAGGAATATATGCTTAGGAAACTGTGTCATAAACCTCAGTCCTTTCACTGCTTTACCCATGAGAGCCAGGAACAAATAAAACAAAATCTGCCTTTTCTACTCAAAGAAAACTTTTTTTTCCTCTCTCCAATGAAAACAGTTGTCCTCATAAAGATGTCAAAAAATAAGAGGGTTGTGATCTTGCTTTCAGGTGTAACATTATTCAGCTTAAGACTCAACTTACTACTTCTCCAAAAAAGTAAAGGCATCAGATCTCATATTTGAATTATTGAAGGAAAGTAATTTTAAACACCTTGAGAACATTGTTGCAATGCAGAAAAATACTAGTATTTGCTTTCTTACACTGAGCTTTTAATCATAAATAAAACATGATTGTCTTCTACAGACAGACCATTGTACAGAACTTAACATAAAGGAAAAATGTAGCGAGTTTTCCCAAATACCTGGTATTTGGGAATTTTCCCCTATCTGCATCAGCTGATAGTTATTAGTTAAATTGCTTGGTATGATTTTTTAAATAGTAAAGGGTAAGTATGTAAACAGTTTATTTTGAAAATAATTTTAATGATGCCTGACCATTTTAGGGACTGATAAGTAGAATTTGCAGAATACACGTTTTTATAATAACATTGTCAATATTCCTTACATAATATTTCTTCATTTAACAATAATTTTTTTGATGCAAAAAATTCATTAAAGCTTCACAATGTAAATAAAATAAAGTATTGAAGCCAGTACCAGCACCTGGGCTACAACATTGTTGACTGGGTTTCGTCTGCTCTTTGCACGGTTGATCACAATTTTCTGAGCCTGAAAGTTCTAGTTTTCAGTCCACTTCACTGTCCATTTGTATTGTCCATATTTTATCAGCTTATCTGTGAAGATTTCACAGAATGAAGTTTCAAAGGCATGCTGACATTAACATAAACAACCTTTACAATTGTCTCCTCATCCACATCACTCATAGATTGTAGATAGCTATTGGTTTGATTACACATCATTCCCATTTCAAAAATCCATTTCACAAAGCCAGTTCCCTCAGTGCTTGTGGGTTCATCCCACTGAGCCTTGTGGACTTTCATTAGTCAAATTTGTTTAAATGTTCCCCAAGGGAAAATTTCATCTTCCTGCAAAAATGGTAAATCCTCTTTGTTCCAGACCTTCCTTCTGGCTATGGAAACCTGAGATTACAGAAGGCTGGCTTTCCCAGTAAAGAATAACTTGAAGAATGGTTTGAGTACTTGGTTCTTTCCCATTACTTTTGTCACTAGATCTCCCCTTCCATACTGCTGCGGACTCATATTTTCCTTAGTCTCTCTTTTTATATATGCATATATATATATATATATATATATATATATATATATATATATATATATATGCTTCATTATATACTTTGGAATCCTTTCTTGTTGACCTTTGCGTCCTTCATTAGATTCAACTACAGACGTTCTTTGATTTTCCTAAAATCACCCCTTGATGCTCACAGTATTTCTATTCATCCTGCATCTGTCCATGCTTTCACCTCTTTCATGGTTTCTTTCTAGGTCTGAATTTAATCAGAATCTCCCTGTTCATCCATACAGGCTTCCTATGGTTGTTGCTTATTAGTTGCTAAGTTGTTGTGCTCCTTATCATTATCATCAATAAATTGTTCCCATTAACTTTGTATGATTGTAGATAATAAGGTTTCAAAGATTTCTTTTCAAAATAATATAATTAAAACCAGTTTTTAATTTTAATAGATTGTTTTAGGATTATCTTTTTGCAATTATCTATTGCAATACAGTTTTCCTCAGAGGAAGGTGTATGTTACGTTCCCAAATCCAAACAACATTAAATATAGGTATGGCTTGAACACTCCCTGAAATTCTTTGAAACACTGTTCTGTCTCATAAGCAAAGAAACTGAAGTTAGGATTTAACCCAATAGAATAATGTAAAAGTTGTATACAGCTAAGAGGTTCAATCACCTAAATTTATCTCACTGTAGCAGTCAATTTAGTTGCACACAAAGAAATCATAGAATATCCTGGGTTGGAGGGGACCCTGATTGGCTCCCCCTCCTGGCCCCACACAGGACAACCCCAAGAATCATACCACGTGCTTAAGAATACTGTCTAGATGCTTTTTGAAAACTGTGCCTAGTACTACATGAGACAGGCTAAAGAGACCTCAGCACTCAGGAAAGTCCTTCCCACGCAACTGACGTTAATGTCGTAGCCGTGGGAGATCCGTGTCTCCTCGGCCTGGCAGCCAGAAGGCAGGTGATGGACCTCAGACTGCAGTCTCAAACCATGACATCTACGTATGGTCAAATGACTCAAATTGGTATGCTTCTATGGGAGGCAATTTTCTTGTGTCCCATTACAATCAGTGGTGGTGTAGTCAGCAGAGTGATGGGTTGGAAAGCGTGGTTGACCTGGCAAGAGAGCTTCTGCCATTAAATCTGAAGCACCCCCAAGGGTATCCAGCTGCACATACACAGACATCTAATGGCACTTGGAGCAATGTCTGACATCTCCATTGTGCATACACAGATGGCAGCTCTGAGATGGCTATGGACAACCTGCGCTCTTCTGGAGTGAAGACTGAAAGTCAGGCAGTGTACAGAATCCAATTCACCTGTCCACAGGTGACTAAAGACCACACTGGATGTGGAAGAAGAGTGACAATGTTCCATTGCACTTAAAAGGATGCTAAATACATGCTTTATTTTTTGATACAGTAGATCATTACATTTCCTCTTCTAAGCTACCAGTGTATGACATGTGTGGTCTTCATGGACTTGCATCTCTTTTTTCCATTCTATGTAGATGTCTCTGACAAGGTAAAGGGTCTCATATATTAGGGTCAGTATATATTTGTGTCTATATTACTGAATCAAGCCTAAAATTTCAACTACTATTTGGAATCACCCTGTATTCATAAAACCATTTTGCTGTGTTGGGAGTCTATGGAACTGAGAGGAGTAGAATTAAGTGCCAACACTTTTGATCCTTCTGTTAGCAGAACAGAATGCTGCTGTTACTCCCAGACCTTGTGAAAATATGTTCCTTAATTAAAATGGGAAGCACTTTGAAAAACTGTATTGATAGAACTAACTTAGAGTAAATTTTGTTTCCTTCAAAATTAAAATGTCCTGCTATGCTTAGTCACCTATTAGCTTGTCATTAAATTCTCTGTCTGGAGGTGGATTCAAATACCTGTTATATTTTATATTTATATTGAAAAAATAATATATTAAACTTTGTGACCCTCAGAGTGTTCATCAGCAGTAAGTGACACATCTAGCAAAGAAATAAAGGCTTCAGACATTTCTTTCCCTATACTAGAATTAAGCTGCAACAATACCCTTAGGAAAATGCATAATAATTGTTGTCTTTCATCCTTGCCTTCTTCTAAGCAGAATTATGAATGTATCATAAATTATTTGGGCTGATGTTACAATTTTTTAGATAACAACTTCCAGAGGAAATCTAAAACAACTCCAAGAACCAAAAAAGATTTTGGTGATGTGTTAAGCCTTAAGTAAGCATTGATTTATCCCTCCAGATAGAGATCAAAGATGAAATGGACAGATGAGAACTTTTTTCACAAATTCTTTTAGAAAATTTGCAGATGATAGCCTTCTTACAGAAAACCAGAAGTAAAAGTATTCTCCTTTCATCCATAATTATCAACTCAGCCCCTCCCCCCTTACTATTTCTGTAAATAGTATTTGAGTGAAATTTGCTTTTAATTCAAACTTAACCAGTATTAAGTAATATGCTATAAACTAAGAACAAGTTTTCAATTTCTGCATAGGTTAAACAAAACTAATAACAACGTTTTTAACTGAACATGGGTTTTCAATGTCATCTCAATCTGCCTTGGAGATCAAAAGTTAATTTCATTCAAGCAAAGTGAGCATCTTGGCTTTTACAACCTGGTCAGTTGGCAACTTCAAATATTTCTTTAGTAATTTCATCAAGTACAATTACTTACATGGTTAATTGCAATGTTATGAAGAATTTGCTAAGCATATAATTTTACTAGAAAAAGTAAAATAAAGAAGATCTTCAGGGAAGAAATAGCATTAATCCACGGCTGTTTTGGAGGGCACATTTGGATGTTAACTCTGGGAAGACATTAATGTGAAAGCCTTGTTATATGACTGCTCTCTATAGAGACTTTGCAAAACAACTGCAAATAATCACCAAAATGTTAGCTTTCTTTGAGATTTCTGAGCTCTGCTTACCGGGTCTGGGATAAATGTGCTGTGTTACTGCCAAAAAAGCGCTGGACAATATTGAATCACTGAGGAGGCTGCAGGTGAAATCCTGTCATCTCTGAAGTCAGTGGAGCTAGGATTTTACCTCATAAATCTATTCAAATTATATTGAAATTGAACTTCCATGGGCTTCTCATGAGACCAGGATGTGAAAATGAAAGTCTAAATCCTATTCTCAAAAGCCTTGTAACAATTAAGCAGCTTTATTTGTGCAGAGAATCATGACAAAGTACAAATTACTAAAAAAAAAAAAATTAGGAAATTCAGAAAAGTCTGTTTAATGGCTGGTTTCATGATTGCCAAGATACTTGTTATACTTTGAGTGTTATCAATCTTTAGAAAGTAATGGAGGAAAATCCCCAAGGGCTGCAGGATTTTTAAAACACTTCAGTGATAGATTCTATTTTGTATTCTATTTTCCTGGACATATTTGAGTGCTAAGACTTTTAAGTGTATTCGAAGTTGTTGATCTTCTTTTGTGTACTTTGGGCAGAAAGCCTATAATGTTTCCAGAAGAACAGACTTACCATGAAAGTCAATAGCCTGAGGCACAAGTATGGAAATTAAAATTTTTCATTAATAAAAAAAAGGTGGCTAATTACACTTGAATTAAAATACAAAAAACAGGTCAACAGAGGAGTAAGCTGATATAAGAATCACAACTCATCTGTGTGCTCCCTGTATTTCAGGTTAGGGTGTTAGATGTCAAACTTTTCTGTAACTTCATGTATTTAGTATTTATGGGGTTTTGTTGCGAGTGGCTTTTTTATTTATTTGGGATGTTCTGGATTTTTTTTTTAAAAGATGCATGCAAGTTAACAGAGCTCAACTTGGTTTGGAATGCCAGCATTCATATCCAAGTATTTTGCCTTTCTTTCAATCTCTCATTTTTATTATTTAGAAGTATTAAGGGTTTAATAATGATATCAACTAAATAAATCCAATTTAATTCAATACATAGGAGACAAAACCTGAATTGAAGATGACCAATGAATAAATATCATAAGGAAACATGTAATGTATTACATGTATGGTAAATGAAACTAAAATTAATTCAATATTTTATAATGAGGAAATTCATTGCTTAAAATGATCATATTTATTGTAGCCACATAACCTTAACAGAACAGATATATACAAATCAACTTATGGACTCAATTTAAGCATTGGTTGCATATATCCAATTCTGTGTAATTTGCATTTATTTCAACTATTCTTGTTACTTCTGAGACAAAAAAATGGTCTAGTTTTATATAGCTTAAAAGATATAGAAGAAAAGGTGATGATAATTTAACAGGAAAAAAAGAGGACGTCCATTCTTTTGTGCTATTTCCCTTCTGTAAAAAAATAGTGGTTTTTTGGGGTGGATGTTGCACTGTAGCTTTTATTATTGCACACACATGCATAGCATTTACTTATATTTTTGTGTAGTGTATGAAAAACATCTGTTTGCTTTACTTTTGGTGTCTTTTCTCTTGACCCTGCTCAGAATCTGCAGTTTTGTGGCTTTATCTTAATCATGCAGTAGTTGCTTGGGAGATCACTTTTCCTCGTTTCTTTGTTAATGCAAAGAACAAGATTCCTGATATAGAATGAAAATGAAAGGGAGAAAAAAAACACTTCAAGGAAAAGATGAGAGGGGTATGACACAAGCAAAATTATTTAATTTTCTATATGTTGTGGAACAGCTGAATAGTTTCACCCAAAGCTCATAAATAGTCTTTCTTGTCTCCTAGCAGTACATCTGAGTAAAGACCCAAATATAACAGGAAAAATATATGTAAACTGTGTATATGTCTCATCTAGAAACAAATGGTTATGGCTACAGTTTATTTACCAAGTGGAGTCCCATCCTGGTGACATGCAATTAGTAGAGTAGCGCAGAGAGCATCTGAGATATATTGCTAATTAATTGTTAATAACCTGCTGGGAACATAACCAAGACAGACAGTAAATTGCAAAGCTAGTTATCAAGAGAGGCGGAGAAAATGATTTAAAGGTTTTAATAATAATTCTGCATAGAGCTCTCTTCCTATTTATGTAACATAAATCATTTGAGTTCAAGAAATTTGTGTCCCTAGTGTGAATTCCATCTGATAAGTTTTATATTACGAGTTATGTGGAGCCCAGCACACTTAAGATTATGATTAGTAATCAAGAAAGAAAAGGTTGCACACATGTAGATAATCAGCAATTCACTTAAAGTAGAATTTAGGAAGTCAAAAAAACTGCCAGAATGACAATGAAAGCATATTAATATAATAATAAGAAGAATATTTGTATAATTAATAAATTTATTGGGAAATTTAAGGACTCAGTCTTAAAATAAGGCTGAGAAAATAATTCTTCTCATGCATTTGAAGATGCTACTAACCCTCAAAATTTTGCCTTTGGAACATATTTTAATTATTCTGATGTCTTTTACAGAAGAATAAAGCATTTGTAAAGGGCACCAGATATCTATGACTGGAAGTAGATGATAATTATTGCTTACTTGCTGAAATTCTTTTCGTGTAGTAAGATGATTACAGCCTTTTGAACATGTCAAATTTCAAAATATAAAAACCAGCTTTAGGGAGGTGAAGAAATAGTAGAGCTGGCTAGGGACAGTGTAAATTTTTGTTCTGGTCCTGCCAAATCAGAACAAAGAATAAAAGTGGGGAAGGGGAAGGGAAGAGAATAAAGGAAGAAAGAAAGAAAGTGAGGCAGAGAGGGAAGAAAATGACCTTTTATAAGGCACACCCACTCATGCTGGCTGTCAAGTATTTAAAGAAATACTGAAAATAGAATGTCTTTCTTGAAAAGGGAAATTTTAACTAACCGGCACTGCTAAGCACAGAGGGAGACCCACTTTGAATGCTTTTTATTCCCATTCATGTCTGTAGTTGAATTATTTTGAATTAGACAACTCTGGAAACAACCTTTTGAGAAGTCTATGACACTGGCTAAGTGAGAAATGGCCAAAGCAAGGTAGCAGAAAACCCAGAGACTAAGACCTGTCCAGCAAAACAGAGATTTTTGGCTGGTTGGTTTTTTTGGGTTTGTGGGGGTTTTTTGTTTGGTGTTTTTTGTTTTGTTTTGATTTGGTTTTGGGGGGGGGTGTTTGTTTGTTTGTTGCTTTTAATTAACTAGAGAGAAATTAAACTTGGACAGTCTGGGAATGACTAATTAAGAGATGCAAATAAATTATATGAGAAAAAACCTGGACACATAAATGAAAGGAATTTAATATTACAAGAATTCAAGGAAGGCACTCACTCACAATCTAGAGAGGAGCCAGACAAAAGAGAACACTGCCCATCCAGCTATCAGATCTCATGAAACTGGAGAAAAAGAAGGTCCTGGGAAAAACTATAACATCCTCCCAATACCTAAAAGGGGCCTACAGGGGAGCTAGAGAGGGACATTTAGCATGGACATGAAGTGACAGCATGGGAGAGAATGTTTTTCAATTTATAATGAATATTTATAAATACTGTTTTTAAAGAAACAACCAAGTCACACAGGAGGAATAGCAATTCTTTTTCCAAATCTTGGGCAGTGCTTTCCCTGCCCAAATTTGTGTCATATCCACTGGGAAAATCAAGTTTCTTTTTGCTTTCTTGTCCACTGATTAGTAATTCTGAAATTCAGTGGTCCAGCATCCACTGGAAAAAAAAAAACAAACCAACTTTGTCCTTCTTAGACAACTTCATGACAGGTCATGCAGAAGTTCCACCGTGGGCTCATACATCTACAGGGTGTGGGATGTCCACGCTGGATATTTCCCATGTCAGCACTACTGCTACAACTTCACTGCAAACTGCTTTTCTAAGTTAGATGGTGAGATGCAGAGGACCTCATTAATCACATCCCACCAGGCCAACTTATTTGATTCTCTCCAAATCTTAAAAGCCTCTTAGAAGTCGCCGCTGAGATTCCTGGTGTCAGTCTGCAGCTGTGTTGCAAAGTAAAGTTGTCAGCAGCTCATCTGTGTTCTGTTTTGCTGCTGATCTTTTATTTCCCCTGCACATATCTAAGGCGTTTGTGTAGCACAGACAGTACACACCTGACTGGCAGAACTTTGCAGTAGGCCTCCTCAGAAGAAGAAGCACTTGTGTTCAGCTTTTCTTTTCCAGTGCACACGAGAATTATCGAATGAGTTCGGGCTAGGTGGATGTCTACAAGGACTCAATAATTTGATCAGTGCTTCAAGCAGATGTTAAGTTGTAAGCATGTGGCAACTGAATGGTTCTCTGGATGTTTATCTTCTTCTGTCATGTAAAGAAACTGATGATGTCAGGTGAATTCAGTAAAATGCCTATAATTCAGCAGAACATACATAAATTCATATATGTATAATAATGCCTTGATTCAAGAAGGTGAAAACCAAAGAAATACTGTTCTAACATACATATCAATCTAACATACATATCTTGCATTACCTATCTCAGTTTTCTGAATTGCTCTTGAAATGTTTCTATCTCTTTGCTCTTGGGCCCTGTGTGACTGTGGCTTCCTTCCACATGCCAGTGAACTCTGACCAGTATTCCCACATCTTATGATAAAACAGTGCTGCCCTTCAGTTTTTAATTAGTTTGTATGTATACTGCTTTGGGGAACCTACTGCAGTTTATCTATATCTGGGCTATTTTCTTCAACACCATTTAAAAAACAAAATTAAAATCCTGTGTGTTTAGTTTTCTAGAAATACCTATTATCTTTAAAGAAGTGATGACACTTATTAAAATTCAAGCTGACTAAATGTCGAATATAAGAGAGTTCTGACAAGACATTTTTCAACCCCTTGAGCTATTTTCTCAACCCCTTTAGCTATTTGCTAAAATAGCTCAAGGGAAGTGAAACAGTCCTCAGTCATTTAGTCTTCAGTAATCCAGAGAGACTGGTGGCTAGAGTTACAGCAACTGCAGTTAAAGCACTAAATAGTGGCAATCATTATAGAATCATATCTAGCAGTCTCTTGGAAATAGTAATGAAAAAAGCCTACTGCGACCCTTTGCTGAGATTTAAAAAATAGACAAGAAAATGAAAAAGACATTTTTGGTCTCTTTGGCATAAAAGTGATTACTATTTATAATAGGCAATGATAATCAGTATGCAGTATCTAGAGAAATGAAGTCTCCATATACTTGAGATCTATGGTAGGAAGAAAAAGGAAGTTTAGATTAATATATTTTGAAGTAAATGCTAGGCATTACAACAAACTCATGGAGACACATAGCTAAACAAACAACCTCCTCTTGTCACTTAAGTCATAAAGAAAACAGCAAATAAATACATTTTAAAAAAATATATCTAAAATAATAATATTATTTAGAAAATAAAAATGTCACTGCTTCAAAGAACCAACCAACTACAAGAACTATTCAATGAATAGTTATCAAAACCATGACACATGCAACAAAATGTATGGAATATACGCAGAGTAATGGTAGAGATGGATAAGGGGATTTAATCTCAGTCTAGCTCTTATTATTTACAGAATATGTGAATGAAAAATCTAAAAAATTTTTTTTTTGCCTTTTTTCCCCTGCCTCCCATCTCCACTCTTCTTTGGGACTCACACACATACACTGGAGTAAAATTTCATTGTCTGTTTCCATTAGACAATGTGAATTTGAGACAATAAGGCTGAAGATTAAACAAACTCTGTTAAACTGAAGTAGCTTTTGGATTTTTGTAGGTTTTGTCTTCAGAGACCTAGTTTAAGAAGTCTTTTACCCTCAAATCTGTAAAATATGTGTAAGGGAATTTTTTTCCCCTAAAAAAACCATACATGGAAACAAGAGAAAAGAGAGTAAAAATTATTTTGGACTTGAACTCTTTTTTTTTTTTTAAAGTAAGCATTCAAGAAGAGAACATGCTAGACAATATGATTTTGCAAATTAGATGAAGTTGTGCCAGAAATGCATTAAGATAATACTTACAATGGGTTTAACATTGATGTTATCACCTTCAAAAGCGGCAAGTGATTTCAACCCCAGAATTGCCTCTAATTTTTAGGTACTAGATATTGTAGACAATTTTTTTGTAATTGTTTTGGTTTGGATTTTAATATGATTACTATTTGCATTACATAATCTCATATATTCCATTTTGGTATCTTTTTACTGCTATTACTACTACAGACAGAAGAACTTTATGTAAGTACCTAAACAGGGCCTACAATGCTTGGCTTCTCCTTTCAAAACAGATAATGCATTCTAGACAGTGAATGAAGACTTTTTACTCATTTTTTTTCTGATTATCTTTCTACTGTTTGAAGACTTTGCCATGTTCATCTGGCCCCTTACTGATTATTGTATTTCTTTTTTCCCCACTGATTTGCTATTCCCCCTGATTTTTAAGTCCCGGTATTTGCATTACCTATCTCAATTCAGATGCTATCAACTGGCTTCAAATCTTTTAAATTTTAAAATTTTGCCTGTCTCTCACAGTGCGCTGAAGAAGAACTGATTTTGAAGTCTGATATTGAAGATTACACTTCCAAGTACTGAACTTCTCAGACAGAATTTGGGTGGATTAATGAGAAGCCTCTGACATTAGACTGAGCTAGATGGAACCAGCACAGTAAAATAAAGCTTTTCCAAATGTCTTAGGCAATTAATGATTACCCAAAACCCAGAGGAGACCATGGCTTTATAGTCCTGATTTTTCCCATTAAAAAATGTAATTTTTTCCTTCATTTTCAGGATGCTATTGAGATAATAAAGAGGTTGGTTTTCCTTTTTTTTTTTTTTTTTTTAAATTTCATTGAAAGAAACAAGACTAAATTTTCCCAAATTAGGGGGTGAGGGCATGGGAAAGTACTCTTTCTTTGTATTCCCTAAGTAGACTTGCCTGCTTTTGTTCTTTAATAGAAAATAATTGATAGTTGAATCTCTGACTTAGACATTTCCTTCTTTAGTATTTAAATAAAGCTTTTCAGCAACAAAGATTTCTTCAAGACAATTGTAATGAATGTTTGTTATATTTTCTCTCTCACACAATGAGCTCTCACAATTACTGACTGAATATTGAGTTGTTATACTGAATTCCTACAGTGAAAGGGTAAAAGAATGCCTTTTTTCCTTGCTTTGAGCCCACAATTGAAAAGAATCTAAGAGCAGACTAACATAAACCTATTGTCTACAAAAAAAATATTGAAAGTTTTGAATGCTTCTTGAAGCATTTCAAGAAGAAATTTTTCTTTTTCCTGTCAAGAGTTTAAATTTGCTTTGATTACTAAGAGCACTCTACTATGCTGGGTCAGAGGACAACCACTGAAATCTATGTGTGATTTGTTGTACCTTTTTTTTCTCTTATCAGGACAAAACATCTAAACCTATAAAAATATTCACATGTGTTGCCTGAAAGTCATCTGCTTCTATTTCTGTCTCAGAAACATTCACTTTGTCACTTTCTCTTCCAGTGATAGTAGGCTTGACAAGTTTCACAGGCATTCTGTTTCACTGTTATTCTAGCCTGATGATTGCCTTAATTTTCTTCTAAAATTAATCCAATGCCTTACTTTTTGCAAGTTGTTGAAGTTCTTCGCATTACTATTATTATATTCAATTTCTTTCCTTGTCATTTTTTTATCCTACCATGCCCTATCCTTTTCCCTCATGGAACAGAGAACAAAATACACCCTACCTCTTTTACAGCCTATCACATAACTGAAAACTCCTTTCATACTGTCATCCCTTCCTCATGTTCTGTAGACTAATCAAATCATTCAGCCACAGGTAAAAGGTGCTGCCCATTAATATCTTCTGATATTCTTTCAGTTGGCTCATACCTTTCCTGAAGTGAGAAGTTCTACAGAAAGAAGACAGGTATTGAGTCCATGGACTCTGAGCTCATGTTTCTGAACCTTTTTCACAGTATCTTCACTCTTCTGAAAGAGAAATCATGACTAACAGTACAGTACAGTAATTTTTGTTAATCTCACCAAAATTTTTTTCAAAGCATTAAGATTTCTGCTTCTCATGGTCTCAGGTTGATGCCTCCTGTGTATGCTACCGACGCTAAACCACTATTTATGTCAGCTGCCTGCATTCCCACACATATTTTCCTGCATGCTTTTTTCTTTTATTCAGTGCTTTAGCTCTTGCTCCTCTCTGAGTTTTCAAATGTATTTTACAATTGTTCTATCAGTGAAGTATTCAATCTATCTCCCCATTAAGACAGCTTTTGATTCATCCACACCATATATAAATTTCAGAATGCAAGGCTTCTAATATACAGCCTTAATATTTAGAGACATTTTCCTTAAAGGCACTGAACATTCACATTATGATTTATTTCTGTTTCAGTGAGTATTAATGATACTCAAAACTGCAGGAGCTACTAAGCCTTTTCAGAATTAAGCCAAGTTAATTTTCCTTAAGAAGGGCACAGCTAGTCATACCTAGATGGCACTCATAGTTGTGAAATAGTAAAATAATCTTGGTTTAAGTCAAATAAAAAGTATAAGACAAATAAATAAATTTTGCATTGTTTATAGGCAATGAATGTTTCTTTTATCCTTACAATTTTATTTAGAACAACTTTTTATTTTCTATCATTCAAATCCTTTTAATAGCTTCTTTTTATTTCTGGTAGAGGTTTTAATTGGAATGAAACATTTGAAACATTTCCCACTCTTGTTTAACTGCAGACCCTGACCAAACTTACTTTTTTTTGCTCATGCCTAGTTGACATGAGTCAGCTACTGAGGTCTTAACTTCAGCACTGTTGGAAGTATAATGCATTATAAACTAAAAAGAATTTCCAGAACAACCCTGAAAATATTGCCCTTTATTTCTTCTTTTCTGCACCTCACCAATATTGAGACCCAAAGCCTGAAAATGACCATTGAACAATGAATTCATTTTACTCAACATTGTGCTTAAGCATTTTTTATGGTTGAGGGTGAGAAAATCAAAAGTACAAACTATTTTAAAAAGTCTTTCCTGTATTATTCCACCCTGTACAATTTCAGACTCAGTGGCCACATGCTGAAACAGCACTTTTTATTGCAATATACTTCCTGAAACATGATATTTATTAAAAATTTTGGTAGGAAAAGAAGTGGCAGCTGTGTATATTCAGCTTGCTACTTATTTCTCAAGGTTAACAGAAGAAAGACAGACAGACATTTACATACTTCACTTATAAAACAGCTCATACAATCAATTTCTCAAAGCATTCTGGGAACCAGAGGTCATCTCAATTCACTTTGGTAAGATGAAAGAACTGCAGATATTTCTAGAAAATTATTTTCTGTCTCTGGCAGAAGCCTTTGATAAGCACTTTGATATTGGACTGACCAGAAACATGCCACTTTCAGCAGAAGGTCAGGTCTTTTTTTTGTTTGTTTGAAGAAGCCACGAGAAGTTCAACAGGGAAATTTTTAACTCATGAAAAAGGAGGTCAATTCAGCCATACCATGTCTGAAGAGCAACAGAATTTCAAATCTGATAAATTACTTTTGCAGTCAAAGGTTTAGCTGATTGTAGAGCTATTTCCTATCATATTCTTAAACTGGAGCTGCTCTGCACTATTATGCTTGCCCCAGATGCTGCATCTTATCAATAGTCAAATGGAAGAGTTCAGAAGGGGCTGGTTCAGGCTGCTAGTAGCTAGTAATTGAGCATTGCCATACAGTATACAGTTATTCTGAACAATTCAAAAAAGTAGCTCACTTCAAGAACTGGCAATCCAACCATGATGCATATAAACCACTGAGTCTATTTTAATTATAATACAGAGAACAGCACTACAACTTGTATTCACCTGCTAAGAAAATGCCTACACTACCCTTTCACAGGATTAAAATATTTTTGTCACAAAGCTGAAAGAACTTCTGGTTGTGGAGTAGCATTACAAAATGCACCACTAAAATTTCTGTCTTGAAAATTCTGTGGGGACAAACTCCGCAGTAAGGTGCAACGTACAGATAAACACTCGCACACAGACTATACATTAGTACCCAATAAAAGGTGTGCTAGAACATTAAAAATTGTACTACTGGAGAACATTTTCTTAGTGACTGAACTGACACATCTGAAATGGAATTAAACACAAAATTACATTTCACTTGCAAGAAATAAGACCCCTCATCCATTATCGATAATCCATGACTATAGATATTTGAAACAAACAAAAGAGTGGTGAAAAAGACCAATTGTTTCTCTAGACTCTAATTAATTATTTGAAATATTTTTCTGTATTTTTGACTTAAAAATGAAATTGAAATGAAATTTGCATTCAGCTTTTGGAAAATTTGCAATAAAATTCTTCTATGTCCAAGAAAATAGAAAGTTTCAGGAATTAAAATTATACAACCACCAAAAA
The DNA here is from genome assembly GCF_963513975.1 of Fringilla coelebs. Taxonomy (NCBI): domain Eukaryota; kingdom Metazoa; phylum Chordata; class Aves; order Passeriformes; family Fringillidae; genus Fringilla; species Fringilla coelebs. The sequence continues at coordinate 54,897,139 of NC_140029.1, forward strand.
AACCCCAAATTCCTCAGTGAGAAATGATTTAGGTTTCTCTTAGTTCAGGAGAAAATTATCTTTACAAAATAGTGGTTAGGCTTTATTCTTAACAAAAATAACCCCAACCAACCAGGAGAACAAAGAGTCCATATTTACATGGCAGGAGTAAAGAAATAAAAAGAAGAAGCAGCAGAGTAATCTGCTATACTGTTCAAGGTTTTAGGCTAAGATTGGCTAATACTCGATTGTTTACACAGTATGTTTTTTAATGAAATACATTTTCTTAGAAATAGTACTCAAGAAGGTGTCTAACACTTTTTTTTCCAGAATAATAATTATGTTTGTATTTAGCAAATAGATCTGTCATAGAAAGGCAAAGAACTGATTCCACCAATTTTTGAACAATTTAAACATTTTCAAAGAAAACCTGGGCTGCAGAGAAAGGAGGAAATAATAAAGCCAAGTTAGGGATACAGCAATGCAGAGAAATTATCAAGATAAGGATAGGGAGACTAACGTAATGAAGTAAGAGAAAAAAAAAAGTAAAGACAGCAAAACAAAATGTGACACTAAAGATGAAGCTGATGTGAAGGAATAGTTGTCTACCTCTTTATCTAAAATCTGCCTTTTTTCACACAGCTCTTCACCCTGAGGATGGTGAGATATTGGAAAATGTTGCCCAGAGTAGTTGTGGATACCCCATCCCTGGAGGTGCTAAAGGACAGGCTGGAGGAAACTCTCAGCAATCTGGTCTAGTGAAAAATGTCCCTGCCCATGTCAGGGATTGGTCCCTCCCAAGCAAAGCCATTCAATGATTCTTTTCTATTCAATGAAAAAAAATCATGGGCAAGTAGAGATATCACTAAGTATTGATATAATTCTATTGAAATTCAAGTAAACAGGGAAGATTGATCCAGAGAAAAGCAAATAGCTCCCATAATCATTGAGCTAGTTAGTTTGTTTCTAAAATATTCAAATCTCTGAATTATTTTATGAAATTTATTTTGCCCATTTTGAAAACATATCTAGTGGTTTTAGACAAGCCAGTTCTATCTTTTGATGTAACTACTCGTATTTTGTTGAGCATGACTTCATGATGCTGTAGCTCTACAGCTAGAGTTGACTGAAAGATATAAGCTCTACTAAAAAAAAATATACTGTATTGTGAGAAAATGTCATGCCATTTAGAATTTCAGAATTTTGAGTTCTTATCAATACATGCTGCAGAGAACAGGTTATGTGAATCTGACATTCTCAGCAACAGCTTTATCTTGAGTAGAAATACTAGATTGGCTATCTATTCTTGATTTTCAAAGCAATGAATGGGATTATTGCCATATGCATAATGCTGAAAGATGTCTTGTTGTCCCATTTCCCAAATATATTCCCACAGTTTAGCTGAAGAATAAGATTGAACCCTTTTCTTGCATTTCATTTTTAATTTCCTTCAGTTCACCTTTGTTCTTTTCCTATATATCTTCATTCATTTTGCAGAGTTGATTGATAAACTTTCCCAGAAATATGCTGCTTTTTTTTTTTTTGTTAAGAATAGAATATGTTTTAATCTCAGAAACATGTGGTTGGGTTGGACTTCTGAAGAGACAAGGAAAGATAGTAGAGTCTTTCAAGGAAGTTATTTAGGTTTCAGGGAGGTGTCAATCAGTTTTGCAATGCTAAATCACCAAGCTTGGATTGCAGTTTAGACATTTTCTCCTAGCAACCAAGTGATCAAAACCCTTAGAAATGGTAGAGAACAATTGTTAATTGAATGCAGTCACCTGTTTCTACCAAACTAAATCAATATTTAATTCATATTCTAAGGGTTTCTTTTATCTTATAGACTTTTCCTCTTTTCAAGAGAACAGTGTATGCTAATCAGGACAAACATCTGTGTTCATCTGTGAGGTGAAATCCTACATCACAGAAAACACTTGAACTCTTTAGCCTGAACCTGCACTAAGCATATGGCTGAAGGGTGAGTCATGGGAACTCCCTCCTGACTTGAGCTTTTAAAGGCTTTTAAACACAGTATTCTTGAGTGCATGTCAGGAAAAAGAGGATGGTAGCAGCAATTTCGTTCATGCTAATGCAGTAGTATTTTTCACACCTTAACTTGTCTTGAGAAGAATTTAGAAAATACTGTTCAAAAATAAATGTTGTGTAAGCTACATAAACTTATAACCTCCCCATCCCCCAATCTGTGTGTAACTCTACTGTAATTTCTGAGCTAGCAGGATGTTTAGTCCCACTTACAATGAGTCATTACTATAAGTATTTCTGTCACTTTTTTGCAAAATAAGCAGAGGAACATCATTGACAGCTATTAAAAAAAATTAAAAATAAGATAATTTATTCTTTTATAATAATCCTTATGTTGCTTTTCATTGCAATTTCAGTGCTGCATTATTATTACTTCACACACACACACACAAAACGCTGATAATGAGGAAGATGCCATGAAGGAAATGGTGTTGGAGATTCCTTCTGGTTAACAGAATAGGAACTATTTCTTGCTGGACAAGAACACATACCTGTACTTACCTGAATGTTCTAATGTGTGTGCTCTAGCCAGAACAATTAAGGATGAACACAAACATTAACTGAGCAGCGTTACTGTTGATTAGAAAGGATCATTTAGCATCAATGTAATTGTTATTCCAATTCACTTGTACTAAAATCCAGCCATAATGTAACTATAAATTGACCCAACATTTGCATTCAGTTTTTTATTATGTTGTTGTTACTACTACTATAATTCTATTACTGTTATTATTGTTATTCAACACTAATATTCCAAGTACAGGGTTTTGAGCTACCTTATCTAGTTGAAAACAAAGCAGATTATTGCAGGGGGGTTAGATTAAGATGACCTTTGAAGGGAAAGGGATTTTTTAATGTGGATGAATGGTGAAAGGAAAAGCAGCAATGGTTATAAACTGAAAGAGAACAGGCTTTGTTTGGATGTATTTCTTACTCAGAGCGGTTGTGGATGTCCCATCTTAGGAAGTGTTCAATGCAAGGTTGAATGAGGGCCTGAGCAACCGAATCAAGTGAGTGGCACCTCTCTACATGGCAGTGTGGTTGGAACTTTAACCTAACCATTCTATGATTCTATGAATCCAAGTAACATTGCAAAGATTGAGTAAATTCAGAGATGCTGTCTGAGTTGAATAACTTTGCTGTCATATGTTCCTTTTCGGCCATGCAGAACTCGTTAAGAAAAATCTATCACCTTCAATTTGTTTAACAGGCATAGTTGCAAGGTTCTTATCTGTCTTAACAGTATTTTGAATGTCCACATGAGAAGTGCAAATTTAAAAAATTACCTGACCTTAGACTGCCAAATTAAAATATGAAGAGGTGGACGAGGAATAAAGTCTATATCCAGAAATTATAGTAACTTAGCAATGGGATAGAATGAAATGTGGAATAAATGACTAAAAGAATGTGAATAGTTGCATTACTCATTATTTAAGCCAAGAAAGTTGGGACAAAACTTAATTGGCAATTTTGAAATAGCTGCTGAAAATATAACACAGGTCTGTGTTTTTTCTTGATACTGAATGTCACTGTTTCCTTCATCTTAGTAGAATTACTATGATTTATAAAAATGTTGTCCAAAAAATGTGATATATAAGAGGAAGGAATGGCAAAGCCTGGAATGATACTGATTTAATACATCCTCTTGCAGCCGTGGTTGTTTTTCTGAATGTTCTTAAGGACAGGAATTCTCTCACCACCACCACTGTGAAAATATTGGCAAGGAACTTCCTTTTTGAAAATATATTGGCATAGATAAGGTGGTCTGCACTTTTACAGTTAATGTAATCAAACATTTCACTACATTTAATTCACTAAGTAATGGCATACATTCCCCATGTGTGGGAGTATTTGCAACTGGTCATCTTCCTAAATGGCACCCTTGAGTTAATTGCAAATTACTAAGCATGAATCTTAAGACTTCACCATATAAGAAGATTATGACTATAATTTTCCTTGCCAGACAACAATACAAGAGAAGACTGTTATGAATACACCTTTTCTGTAAATGCATATCTATAACATTATAATACTAACAGAAGAAAACACATTAACAGGATTTGCCAAAGAATTATTATAACGCTGAATATGAAGAATTAGCAATTCAAAATCCTCCACCTAATGTTTTCAGTTTTATTTAAGATACTTATTATTCTGCTTTTTTCACTGTAAACAGCTTGCATATGTAAGAGAAAATTTTCTATTCATATGGTTTTCTAGAGCCTCCAAAAATAACATGGCTTTAAGCATGTTTGTAATCATTGCAAAAATTTTGACTATTGTCTTGTGATATAGCTTTTGGAACAAATGTGTTTTTGAAATGTGTCTTAAATTTTTTTAGGTCATTCACAATTTGAAAACCAATTTATTTCTGTTTTGTTCTTTCCTTGTCTCTCCTTAGAAGAATAATATACTCTTGTTATAAAGTAGGAAGAGGATGGTCTGCAAGGCAGGCACAGAAAGACTCTGTCCTGTGTTCTTAATGTTCTCATGCTTGTTGTTGAAACCAGTCAATGTCTTGAGAATCACTTTCAAAAGTATAGGAAGAAGAAGAGGACAAAAAAGAAAGGGAAGGAGGGAAGGTACAACTAGATAAATAATCTGCCTGTTACTTTTATGTTCTCATCTCCAGTTTCATGATTTCTCTGATTCTAAAGTAAGGGTTTTCAGACAAGAACAACTCAAAGCAACCTTGAGGAGACCTTGACTCAGACTGCAGCATCACACCAGTCCTAATGATGTCATGACTAGCTAACTTGTCAGCACAATATTTTTGAATGGTGAACCATTATCATTTGTATCACTGCTGACTTCTGTTGGTGCAATAAGAATGGAATAGGAATAAATATCTCTCTTACTTTTTCAAAGGTAAGTAATTTTCAAATGATGAACACAGTATAGCAGTTACATATCAGATCCTTATGGAATTTAGGACACAATGAAATGGAATGTCAGGAACTTTTCATTAGAAAATGGTCTTCACTAAGAGGATGGCTTTCCAGGATTGCAACTGGCTTTCCAGGGAAGTGGTCATGGCACCAAGCCTGTCAGAATCCAAGGAGCATCTTGATGATGCTTGTAGTCATACTGTTATTTTTAGGTAGTCCTGGAAGGAGCAGGGGGTTTGACTTGATGATTCATATGGGTTCCTTCCAACTTCAGATAGTCTATGTTTCCATGAAACAGAATCAACTATATACATATTACACTGTATACCTATAATGAGGCTTAATAAATAAATAAACATACCATCAATTTATTGCCTTCTTCTGGGCATTTTCATATAGATGAAGTTTTCATCGCAATGCCTAACTCTTAGGAGGATGGTTTGTCACTATAAAACTTCAAGTGTCGTGCAATACAGTCTACAGAAACAAGCACAATGAAGAAAATAACAGTGAAGAGATAACATTATAAAAGCCAAGGAGAACATCTAGGGAGCTTTGCCTTAAATATATTTTATATTTGGAATTTCATAGTTAATCTTATCCTAAAGCACTCAAAGCAGATTAGATCTTTCTTTCTTACTGAAGGCATTGCACAATCCTTTTTAAATTTCAGAAGATGAACTATTTTTCTGAGAGAAGATAAGATTTCTATATGTTTGATTTTATTTCCTTTATTATCACTCTATAGTCAAATACTGAGTTATGTGGTATTCTGAGTGAAGTCCTCCCAGTCTTTTCTTGCAGAAGCTACTCAGGTTTGCAAAAATATTTTCATAATTATTGGAGTAGGAACTAAAGTGTAAATGTCCCAAATGTGCCTTCAACTCATTACATTATACTTTCCCTGTTAAAACCCCCCCCAATAAATAAACAAACTGAAAACTACTCAAAGCAACAAAAGCAAGAAAATTAAATTAAAACCCTCGGTCTTTAATAGAGAAACTGTTATTGAAAAAAACCAGATACATCCACATTCCTTTTTGGTGTGCATTTTAAGAATTAAAATACAGAATCATGTATTCCAGTATGTATTCTATTCCATTTAAAACAGCTTCAAATGAAGAAAGTGAAAGTAGCCTTTATTTTATTATATCATATTACATGGCTGAATAGATAGAATATTTTTTGCTTTTCCAAAATCCAAGTTCAAGTCTGCTCAGAACTGGGTAATACAGTTAACCCTGGGTTTCATATATTTGCTGAACTTTTCACACAGTGTGATTATTTGGGATGGTCCTGTGCAGGGCAAGGAGAGTCAATGATCCTTCTGGGCTGCTTGCAACTCTGCATACAGTTGTACAGAGATGTTAAACTCCTTCATACCACAGTCAAATGGCTAGGAGTTTATTGAATACTACTAACTACTACAGCTTATATGCACATTCTTAAATGGTATGTATAAACTTAATTCTACCTTTGGAAATAACTATAAAATTGTGTGGGGAGATGGAATGTAAGAAAATAGTGCAGCAGGTAATCTCACACCTGAGGAGTTGCGGCAGAGCCAATTACTAGAGATTAGAAACAGGCCCAGCTCTTAACAAGCCACACCTGTATCCAATAAGGGCAAGTGCTACAAAAGAGTAGGTTGGCTAGCTGGGAGGAGAGCTGCAGTTTGCTAGCTAGCTGTGAAGAGAGATGGTGTTTGTTGTCTGTGAGGAAGAGGAGTCAGATGACTGCTGCAAGGACCAGGGACAGGCAGCGCAGAGAGGAGCTGCGTTGTGAAAGAACTTCAAGGAGGTATGAGGCCCTGGAGATATAAAATCCCTTGCACTATAATGATCCTAGAAGTTGTGATAAGATGACAAAATTGCAATTTAACTGTGAGTATGCCCTCAATGCATCCTGTATCACATAACTTCTACTATTACTATGTCTCTTACTCTTCTTCCTTTACTTATTCTCCCTAATATCCCTTCCCTCTACTTCTCACAATGTGCCCTTCTAAATCTCTAATATTCATAAAAAGTGTTGATAAAATGTCAGTTCTTTATCTCTTTATTTTTTTAATTTATGTAGATAAATTACCTTTCTCTTTTAGATAGACTATAATGTAAATTAGATTTTTTAAATGTTATTCCATTACTTTATTAGAAATATTTGTGGTGCATCTAAAGAAATACAGGCAAGTCAAATAAAATTACTACTGTATTAATTCAGAAAATAAAATTTTTGGTAGCTTAACTGGTGACAAAAAAATTAAGTTACATGGAACACCATGAATTAGATAAGCAATGGCTGTTATTAAGAACTTTAAACATAAACATTTTTAATCAAAACAAAATTTCTATAGTCTTTATGATACTTCTGTATTAGAAAGCATTTAGACTATTGAAAAAAATACAGAATACAGAGTTTGTGTGTTTGTGGTACTATCTATACTCCAGAACACCCATATTTAGAACACAGGTCATTCTGAAGGAAATGCATTAGTGTGTCCAGAGACCCTTAAGCACTGTTGGCAATAAGTACATAGTAAGAAGTAACATATTAAAATTTACAAAAATGTTACAATAAGTCACTTATGAAATTGATTACACAGCATAAATTTACAATAAAGTACTAATGCACTTGCAATTGAGAAAAGCCCTAGAATATGCACTTAGCTATCAAGTGGCCAATTTTAACTTGAAGAATAGAACTTATTAGATAGTTTTCACATATTGTTCTTGATAACCATAATTTGTGCCTCATTTTGATCAGGTTGCAGCTTCTTTTCAAAAACTCGCAAAAAAGTGGCTTTTTGGGGGGAAAGTTGGGTTGGGACATAGCATTCAAAATTCCTTTCCTTCCTTATTTTTTTGTTTTTTTATTCCCTTCAGGAAGAAAATAAAAACAAAACAGTTGGCAAAATGCCTATTTTTTCACTCTGTTTCTTCTTTATATAGCATGCATTAAGCAGAGAGTATGAATAAAATGCCTATGCTTGGATCCAAACCACTCTAGCACTTAATATTAATTGCTTTGACAAAACAAGTGTCAGAAAAGAACAAAACAAAACAAAAAACCCTGACTGAACATCTTTTGTTCAAGTCCCAGCTCCACTAAATCTTGCAGACAGAACTTCCTTTGTGGAAAATTTTAATTCCCACTTTTCTCTTTAAACCAGTAGGTGTCCCTTACATGAGCTATAAATTTTGCATAATTGGGCAGCCTAGGATTCTTTCCAAAATTTCTATGATGGGCATAATTTTTCATCAGCACATCTGTCATAAGTTTACAAAATTCTAGGAACAATTATCCAAAAGAAGTAAATTATGATTTATGCAATGCCTATAAAATGTGATAGGGAAAACCTTGTCTTTTTCTCTCTATTCAGAAAACATTTGTTTTGTCAGTTTGCACTTTAAACACCTTCTAATAATATAGAACATAGGCAACAATCTGTTGTTTCCTCATGTACTACTAGTTTATTGAGGCAAATTTGTAGTTTCATATGGAAAACATATGGCCCTTTTGGAAAAAAAGCACTCTATATTACTCCAAAGAATAATTTATTCTATGAATAAACTGGTTTTTCCCTCACTGGTTTGGCAAGACAAAATGTAGAAAGAGATTTTAGTAGCTGCTTTGTTGCTTTTATGTTTAAGTTAAACTCGAGTATGATAAAAATGAATGTTCCTCTTGCTTTGGGCTGACATAGAAACTGTGTGTTTTCATGGTGACATTTTGGTTCAGATTTCAGAAAATAAGTAGGTACTATAAGGTGTTTTTCTTGTATTACCTGTACTACCTCAAGGAAACCTCAATTACTACTTTGGCTTTGAATTTCCAGAACAGAAGAAAGCAAGAAATTATCTAAGGATAACTGAGAGACATTTGAAAACAGAAGCAATTTGGACACTGACAAAATTAGTCAGTCAACATCTTATCTATCTTGGTTTAGATTATGACCTTTTCCCTTGTTTTAGGTCCTTGATTTGATATGAGAAAATGAAGGTTAGTGGTTGTTTCTATACTGTGAAGAAAGTGCTTTCTTCTCCAATTGAAGATTCAGGTATATTGATTAATATAAAATAGTCTGCAATAAATGTTGCGTTCTTTATTTTAAATTGAGGCTTTTACAATCAAGTTTACTACAAGACTGAGGACTGTTCTGCTGTGGTGCTTGCACTAAACCAAAACACATTGGCTGGGGAAGGGTGCCCTATCCCCACAAGGAGGTAGAGGATGGAAAGTTTAGACACCCTGGGGTGAGTGAGTAGCTTCACTAAAGACTGCAGCTGACAATCAGTTGAACTAAAACAGTGAGATCTATTCAATCCCTCTCATGGTTTAAGGCCAGCTGGCAAATAAGCACCACATAGCTGCTAGCTTAATATTCCCCCCTTCCCTGTGGAATGGGGAGGAGAATCAAAAGTAAAACTTGTGGGTTGTTATAAGAACAGTTTAATAATTGAAAACAAGGAAAAATAAAATATTTAAAGTAAATAAGAAGAAGAGGGGAAAGGAAAAAACCCAAACAAATAAGTGGTGCACAATACAACTGGTCACCAGCCACTGACTAGGGTCAGCCCCCCCCTCCCTTTTCCAAGCCCAGATCAGCTACCCTGCCAGGTTAATCCTTCCAGTTCATGTACTGGGCATGACATTCTGTGGTGTGGAATATCCCTGTGGTCAGTTTGGGTTACCTGTCCTAGCTGTGCTCCCTCCCAGGTGTTTCTGTGCTCTTTCTCAGTGGCAGAGCATGAGATTTGGTAGGGGCAAAGTATTAGGATAAACAAGACTTAGCAAAAAAACAAAGCATCAGTGTGTTATCAACACCAGTCTCATTCTGAATCCAAACCACAGCATTGTAACAGCCACTGAGAAGAAAATAATTCCATCCCAGATGAAACCAGGACAATCACTCTCTGATTAAGGTCAATCAATAACTTGGCAGATGGTACAATAACCAAAGATGGGAAGACTCAAATGCTGATGAGATCAAAGATACAAACCCTTATCAAAGAAGGAGTCCAAATCATGAAGCTGTTAGATGAATTAATGCTGTCAGAGTTCAATTTTTGCCTTAGTATTTGATATATTTTATTTAATAAAATATACTTTCTTTTAGCTCAACATAGAAAGGGGAAAAAAAAAATCAAGTTGGGATGCTTGATTTGTTCCCTAAAGGGAGACCTGGGTATAATTGGAGTAAATAGTGACAAGAAAAATTATCAGAAAGCAAACATTTCAGCAGCCACCACCTTTGAGTCACATATATCTGTGTAAGGCTGGCATTCTGAATCAGTACTTTCACCATCTACATTTCTATGTTGAAACATTATACAGACTGAGGAACTACATGACATCAGAGACATGATAGATTTAACAGTGCATATACTTAAGGAACGGTACCTAAGTTTCTACAAATATACTGTATCTTTCTGATCTCTCAAGAGCTCTCTCTGGCTGTGAATACTTCAGTTAAACTCTCCATGCTCTGATTTGCCTGCCAGTTAAAAAGAGAGATATAAAACCTCAATAAGAGTCATAATACTTTACATAAAATGTATCAATATTTTTAATCAATTTTGTGTCCTTGGAAATAGGGAATTTTAGCTGAAGGAATAAGAAATTTCCTTGGTATTTTTCCAGAAAACATTTCTTGCTTAACTTTCCAGACAAAATACTTTGCACTAGTTGGAGTTGACAGTAATTTTTATGACAAATAAATTAAGTCTCATCATGATTATATTTTACTGTTCAGAGAGTTCCCTGCAGACTGGCTACAAGTTGTTCATCATTTAGCAGAGCTGATTTGACATCAGTCTGAATTCCATAACAGCCAGCGTGTCATTTAAACCACTCTTGACCAGAGTGATTTAAATTATCTCCAACCTGAATGAATTCAGAGGTCTAACACATTTATTCTAAGTCTGTTTTCTGGAGAATATAAAAATAGCAATAGTTAACTAAACAAAAATTATTAAACCAGCTTAATTCATCAGGAAAATATCTAGGGTAAAATTAAAAAGTAAGAAAAATAAAATGTTCTTCATCAAACTTCCTTTAGTACTACAAGTATGTCTGAGGACTCTGGATGTTGTTTTGCTTTTTTTTCTAGGGCATTTTATAAACCAAAAATCTTTCCAACTAATATGTGCTAATTGATATATGTATTTCTATATGGTGTCATAAAGGAGATAATTTTAGTTCAGAATAATTTTCCACTAGTTCTAACACAAAAGTGAAAAAAAAAGTCTGCTGTGAATAGATGTTTAGCAGATGTAAAACTGTCATATATAATCTATAAAACATTATATCAGCGACAGGGCCCTTGTTGATAAAATGAACTGTGTCTGCCTGGGCTTTAGCTAACTGTCCCAGTTCTGCCAATTATGAATCAACAAAGTTAATTCCCTTAAAGTCAGGGCTCTGAAATACATTACCATGATACCATTAAAACCCATTCAACTCCACATTCCCTGGATGGAGACAGAATTGCAATTGGTTTTCTATGTCAAGGACTGGATTTGGAGTGAATCTAAAATGTTCTATGGAAGTTTGAAAACTGGGTGACTGAACATGACATCTTCCCTTATTAGGAAATGCTCCACTTTCTAGATTCCTATAAAGACAATTGATAGAACCTCATCTATTGACCCACAAGCTAAAGTGGTTTTATGATGTCAGGATGGAAACTAAGATTCTTGAAGATATATATCTCAAAGAAATAATTAAGAAAAACATTGAAACAATTAAACCTTCCATTCCATGTAGGTTCACATAAACCTACTGTTTCAAGTTTCAGCAAATTAGTGAACAAAATGCCTACCACCAGCCTTAGTTGTCTTAGATGTCTTAGTCACTACCGTGCTGACACAGTTCTCTGAACTTCAAAGAAAGCAGAATTATTAAGGATTTGGTGGAGTAGACTGAATATCACTTCTATGTAGAATTTATCTTTCTTGGTTACATGGATCCCTTGGACAACTGTTGGACTAATTCACTTAGTTTTTCTGAAAGTAAAGTGGAAGAAGTGATCACAAGGGTGGATAAAGAGCAGGGAGAAATCTAATGCAGGAAGGAAAAGCATGAGATCATGGGAATGAGAACAGACTTGTGGTGAAGAAAACAAGGATAGAGAAGGGGATCAGTTTGACTGTAATGAGATAATGACAAAAGACAAAATTCACTGGTATAAATTTTATTTTTTGCAACCAGATCAGCAGAATGAATGTAAAGAAGCAAGAAGGCTGAAGATAAAAAAAATGAAACAGAAAAATTATCCAGATGAATATGATAAAAATTTGGGCTTTACCACCAACTAAATATTGGGGGTTTTTTTTAATAGATGTTAAAGAATGAGGGAAACTACTATGATTACTTGCAAAAAATATTAATTTTGGGAAGAACAAAGAAATAGTTATCCCCTGTTGACTTCAGTGTTGCATACATGATTATGGCTTGAACAGGTGGGAAGAAAAGTTCCCCTTAGAACTAATTACGCATGCATTTTGCCATGTGTGCAGATATCTAGATCAGTATGGATGCAAGTAATTGACAGACTTATTGATGAAGAGAACTAACAATACTCTGCAGAAGTACAAGTTGTTCACTATATATATATGCTTACACATACATTCCACAAAATGTCAAAAATCTATATTATTCCAAGAAGTTAGGAAGTAAAATTAGCATTCAAATGTGATCAACCGTACAACAGAACCTAGAGGCACTGAGAAACTAAAGGCTAGATGTGCCAAGAAGCCAGATGCTGCCTTTGGAATAATATTTTTCAGGCCTTGGCATCAAAAGTCTGTGATGCCATCCAAATAATTCCCATACCCTATGAATTCTGTTTTCTTCAAAAAGCATATTAGCTGTATTAACTACCCAGCTATAGAATAAAAGTAAATAAGGGTTAAGATCTAAGCAATCTATTTGAACTTAGATTACAAGAAAGGAAATTTACACACTCATAATACCTGAAAATGTTTTTGATATGACACTTAAGTCAAGAAAATGGCTATAAGAAAGTTAGAAAACAAGCATTATTCTCTGCACTCCCTGAGTCTCATTTTCTCTTTCTAATACATTGCCATGAATTTCACCCTGCAGTATTAATAATAAATAGAATCTAAAACAATAATCACAAATAAGTCTTATGAAGCTTAGCTAATTACATATAATCGTTCTTTTATGGTATTTCCATTATGAAATACCAGCTTTTTACTACAGGAATTTTTGATCTAGAGATAGCTACTGAGATAATGGGAGCTTTGCTCTTAGTTCAAGAGTCTTGAGATTGTGTCATAAAGCTCTCACTGTAAGATTTTGCTGGACTTGATTTTTGGTACACTTTTATGATCTTTACTGAATATCTTCCACACAGCTCATAGGTGATAAATCCCATTGGAAATTCTAGAATAAAGAAGTAGTAAGAGTGTCAAAGAGGTAAGACTGGTCCAGCAGCAGCTGTGTGAATGAAAGAAGCTTGTTATTCTCCTTTCCTTCCCTGTCAGATCAGCTCCAGTCCCCAAGATCACTCATCATCTTTCCAATTTCCTAGCTGTGTGGTAGCTCCCTAAACAATTTCATTTCAGTTGTCAAATACTTGCTGTTCAAACTGCTTAAATTAACTTTGGCCTGTTTAACTGTTTCTCCTGAAAAAGGTCAAAAAAAGCTTAAACAAGGCACTTAATGGGCAGCTCTGACTCAGAGTAGTGACAAACAACTGGGGCAAAATGAAGGCTTGGGACAGCAATTGCTTTTCTTGAAAGAAGTACAGCTGGAATATCTATAGAATGAGACTTTGCACTCAACCATTCCAGATGGATAACAAGAGTTGGATAGGAAAAGAAAAAAAAGTTTCCAAAGAATTGGTAAAATTCAGTACAAAAGTGTTTTAACAGAACTGATTAATCCAATGATCTCTTTTTTGTGTTGACTTCATAATCACAGAAACAATTAGGTTGGAAAAGACTCCTGAGATCATCAAGTCCAACCTATTTTTTGTAGTCCACTGTTTTTCCTTTGTTTTCAGGTAATACACCAAAAGGTTATATCTATGCATCTATGAATTTGTATACCAATTTGTTTTAAAATAAAGTGTGAGTGTACTAAGAAAGATTTGCATTAATACTACTCAAGCAAGAGAATTGTCTTGTGTTGTATTGTCTTGTACAGTATTACTACCTGTAAGGATACACTACAACAGCATTTGTCATCAAAGTCAGCATTTACTGATATTAAGTGGAACTGCCTTTCTCACTACAAAATAAGTCCTATCATCTGCAGAATCCACACTCTATTTGCTCAGTATCCCCCAGGGAAGTTTGCTTCTGGAAATAATCAACAACAGGATAGAAATTTTTAGTTAAAACAGTTCATTTTCTTATAGAATGTCAGCGCAAAAGAGACAACTATATCACGTTACCAGAGTTCTCCATTTTCAGCATGATTTCTCCCATTCCTCTGATGTGCTCTGACAGGAAGTGGTCTGGCTCCATCTGTTCTATAGAATTTCCATGGATAGCTGAAAATAACAGTAAGATCTCCCTTTAGAGTTATTTTCTAGGACCAATCACGCACAGATTCTACCTGTACGGCATGTTCTCCAGCGCCCTGTCTCAGTGGCTGCTGTTGTGCACGCTCGGTGTATCAATCTGTCTTGTTCTGGCAAGTCCAAACATGGATCCAGAGCTTCAGGTGTGGGTTCACAAATGCTGCATGTAATGTGAGGCACTCCCTGAACTTCTTGGATCTGCTGACTGCTTTTCACAATATGATATATTATGCGGTTGGTCACATAAGGTCAATAAATACATCTCCCAAAGTTTTTATTTTCTGACTTGAGAACTCAGTGACATGATTTGTGGAAAGGGTAAGACTAGAGCTTGAACCCAAACAGTTCAAAGGTATTATTTTGCACAGAAAGATGAAATAAATGTAAAACTGGTTTTTGAGGTCTCTATGTGTCCATTCATCACCTGTAAAATAGTATCACTCCACCTCGCAGGGATGCTGCAAAAATAAATTAATTAATGTTTATGATACACTCACATTCCCCAGAGGAAAAGCTCACCAAAAAAAAAAAAAATCTGTCTTTGGAGAAACATTTGATTAATGTCCAGAAGTGAAAAATTTTGAATAGATATAAAATATATTGTAAAAACTGCTTGGTAACTGAACACCATACAACTTGGGTACTGAATAAGGAAATGAAAAGTATGTGGTTTTACTATATTTTTATGAAAAATTCTCTTTTATTTAGAATGCATTAAACCTTGTCCTGTCACTATGTGGTCTTGTAAAAAGTCCCTCTCTATCTTCTGCCTTTCTTCAGGCACTGGAAGGCCAAAATTAGGTCAACCCTAAGCCTTCTCTTTTCCAGGCTGAACAATGACAATTCTCTTATCCTTTCCTCATGGGAGAGATGCTCCATTCCTCTAATCATCTTGCCAGCCTCTTTTGGACTTGCTTCAACAGCTCAATATTCTACCAGTGACAGAACCAGATGCAGCTCCCCAGGTGAGGTCTCACAGGAGCAGAGCAGAGGGGCAAAATCCCCTCCCTCACCCTGCTGACCACACTGCTTTGGATGCAGGATATCCTTGCTGGAATACAATTGGCTTTCTGGACTGTGAGTGCACGGTGCTGGGTCATGCCTAGTTTCTTACCCCCAAGTCCTTCTCAGCAAGGCTGCTCTTGGTCTGTGCATCCCCCAGCCCATGTTGATACCTGCTGTGACCTGGGTGCAGCACCTTGCAGTTGGTCTTATTAAACCTCAGGATATTCCTATGCACTCCCTTCTCAAGTTTGCCCGAGTGCCTCTGGATGACATCCCCTTCTTCATTTGTGTCAACAGGACTGCTCAACTTGATGTCACAAGCAGATTTGCTGAGGGTGTACTCAATTCCTTCATCTGGGCCATTAATGAAAATATTAGATAACACTGATTCCAATAAAAACTCCTGAGGGAACCCACTTGTCACTGATATCCATTGGGACTCTGAACCATCAGTAGCTACCCTCCCTCTGGGGAAAGGACTCAGGTTCTTGAAGGATTTAAGCTATTAATTGAGAATAAAATTTAAAAATTCTAATTGCTTATCTTTCGATTGCAAACCTTCAGAAAACATTATATACAAGTAGGTATAGTTCCTAAAAGCAAAAGGAAAATCCATTATTTAAGTGGTAATTTCAGCATATCCAGTTGTTAACATGGAACTGAATATTTTTTGTAGTGCAGTAAACTTCATAAACACACACCTTTATGTAATCATGCACAACTACTTGCTTTTTGTGCTTCTACCAACATCTAGTAAGAAAATTTTGTCCAAAGCATCATTTTTGTTGTAGATAGCTGTATTGTTATGCTAAAACACTCGTTCATTAATATTCTCAAAGTTTTTAGTAACTTAGACAATAAAGATCACCATTAATAAATACTCTACTGCCTAATCAGCAAATCAGAGATAATAAAATATGAAGGTATCTGTTTCAAATGTCTTACACTCTGAGACCTCTAACAGAGAGTCTCTAAATTACATTACTGGCAGTACAATAGGGAACATTCTCATAGAATAATTGTTTAGGCTGGCGTGGAGTTGATTTTCTTCCCAGTGGCTGGTATGGGGCTGTGTTTTGGATTTGTGCTGAGCACAGGGTCGATAATATAGACATGTTTTTTTTATTGCTGAGCAGTGCTCACATAGAGACAAGACTCTGTGCTTCAACTCGTGCCACATTGGTAAGGGGGTTTGGGTTATATGGGAATTTGGAAGCATACATAGATGGGAAAACTTCCCCAGCTGACTAAAGGGATATTCCATATCCTGTGACATCATATTCAGTACATCAAGAGGAGGCAGGGTGGTGAGGGGGAAGAAGGAGGAAGCAGGGGGCGTACGGAGTGATGGTGTTCACCATCCCAAGTCACTGTCAAACGTTATGGAGCCCTGCTGCCCTGGAGATGGCTGAACACCTGGCTGCAGCTGGAAGTGGTGAATGAATTCCTTGTTCTGTTTTGCTTGAGTTCATGGGTTTTACTTTACTTATTAAACTGCCTTTATCTCGACCCATGAGTTTTCTCACTTTTACAGTTCTGATTCTCTTTCCCGTGCCAATGGTGGGGGAGTGATCAAGGAGTTGTGTAGGGCTGGTTGCTTGGTGGGTTTAAAGCACAAAAATAGTTCAAAACCTGACTATCTTCTATAAAGAGAGAGTTTCAGTTCTAAATATCTTTCAATAAGCCTGAAAACTACATCATGTGAAAAATATGGCACCAGCACATTTCAGTGGTTTTGTTTGGATTTGTTTGTCTTGCTCTTGTTACTGAGAACTTGGCTAGGAATGAAGGCCAGGAAATGCACTGATCCTGGTCTGCCCTTCCAGAAACTTCACGCAAAGCCACTGTTAGCTGCAGGACCATTGTAACTTATCATCATATTGCCCAAACAAGTTGCATAAAGTCAGATATAGCTTGGGTTGCTTTTTATTATCCACATAAACATGCTGTGGAGGAAGGAAAGATGCTAATAATATGCATGGATGAGCAGGCTGTGCCAAAATATTTTGTTGTTTTGGTTTTTTTAATATTGATAATTGATTTTAAAAGTATTATCATCAATATGTCAGTGTTGTTTCATATCGAAATATGAAATATTCAATTCAAAAGTATTCAAAAAGCTTATGCTGCTGCCCTAGGACCTTGCTGTGGTACAGTCCTGTGCTCACCTCAGAAAACTACTGCATCAGCTGTTATAAAAGCCAACTGCTTTCTAAATGGCAGTAGTATAAATAGAATGTTAAACAACAGAATCATGCAAATTAAGAAGACTGGGAAAAATCTTACCAATATATCTAATTTAAGCTTACAAATCTAAGATTAAAAAAATGTAAACTAATTTATGAATGAACAATAGTTGATAAAAGTATATTTTCTAACATGTCAGAAGACATTCCTCTGATTTATCCTTGCATACAAAACTTCAACTGCTTTAAAGAAAATAATAATTAAGGTATCTTCTGATCTGTAACAATGTTAAGAAAAATCTTTCCTGAATGGACAGTCCATATATTCTTGCCAGTCCATACAGCTGTTGATGCATGTCATTACTGGCCATACTATTTAATAAAATACAGGTCAAATAAAGGATAGTGTTACAGATAATTTATCCCACTTTGATTTATTAGCAATGTTGATGTGAGCAGTAAATTATCAAGGACTACTCAGAAAATAGAATGCTCATTGTCCATTTTATTTTTTTCAGTTATGGCATTAGTGTGTCACCTGAGAATATGAAGTTAGTAATCATTGCGAGCACAGACCTGGTAGGACACAAAAAAAGAATGAAAGTGTTTAGCGTGCTTTCTCTCAGAGCACAAAACCTAAGTAACTAGGAGACAGACTCATTACAGACCCAAATTCATAATGTGCTTGACTCAGAACACATTTTTGGATTTCTTAGGTCTTGGGAGAGAATCATAACCAATGAATATACAATAATGTGAAATTATTTTCTTTCAGTCTTATGTCCTAACAGTGTTTGAAATTCCACACAATATTTAAATAAACAGAAGTCTGTTTCAAGAAGTATCAGAGGGATTTTGAAGTTTAGTAAGTAGATGATGTTGGATATCCTTGGTCAATAGTGATTCATAACATACTGAATATATTTCCTTCCTCTTATTCTTCCTGAAAGGAAAAATTTTAGTTGTCTTGAGAAATTATATCTGAAATATGACTGTCATTCTGAACAATGCATTATTTCTCTCTAATCCTATTTGAAAACCTAGTTCTTTGGAAGGGCTCCAACACAACACTTCACATTTGAACACTGATTATAACTGAAAACTATAAAATAGCTAGTTGCCTGTCACTGATATCAATGAATCTTACTCTTAGACACATCAGTCTTGCCTTGCATTTAGTACATAATGTTAGCCTGTATCTCAGTTATCTAACCTAGGTGAGAGGACACCTAAGAGTTAAATGCCCCAGTCTTGAGTACATCTCATCTTTGTCTGGCACTATTTACATTAGGTATTAGGTATTAGAACTGGATACTCATATCTGCTTTTCATTTTGTGTTTTTCTGCTACACATGTATCTTCTCAGGTTTTTTTTTTTTTTCTTTCCCCACCTCACTTTAAAGAATTCCATTGAAGTTATAGAGTTGAGTCTCCTTTTTTATAATTATAATTTTTTTTTCTGTGGAAGAAACTGTACTCTGAGGCAAGCCAAAATCCTGCTTGTCCAGTCTTGGAGAAAAATTTGAGCTGTGCAAACATGGCTGCTTCATTCTGTTTCCAATAGCTTGAGGCTTTCAGACACACACCCTTTTCTCAGCCATTCCATTGACCTGTTCCATATGCCCTAATATTCCCTGTTGGCAGTGTTTGCTATATTTGCAGGGATTTTATATCACCCAAATGCATAAAGAAGCTCAAGGGAGTAGAACAATCATGTCCTGAGGGGTTGCTGTGTTTCTGTGTATAAAGACAGCAGGATTTCTCCTAAACGAAGAAGATTATTCATCTTCTACAATGAATTTGAAAAGTAAGTCTGCAGAAACTGAATGTTAGTATTTTGACTAAAATTCGGTTGAATACTCATTATTAGCCCATGGTGAAGCCAAAGAGTCTGAGTAACTACAGGCAGAGAATGAAAGAATATTCACAGGACACTTAAGCCTAAATACATGCAAACATCCTTGTGACTTAGGATCTCTTTAAGGGGATTTTGCATTAATCACAAAAGCATAAGCATGTATTTTTAGCAGCAAAGATTTACCTGCCCTGGTTTTGATGAGCCAACCACCCATTTAGGAGACAGTTCTTTGTGGGACAGACTTAGGCAGATGTTCTGTAGGACAATGAGCCCTCTATTCTGAAATTCATAGCACACTGAAATGAATGATGAATCCACAGTCTCTGGTCTCTGGAATTTTTTAGTTTCTGACATCTTTAGTATTTCCTGTGGCTTAATGTTATATCTAAAATGCTATATCTAAAAACAATATGACTTTACAGCAGACTCCAAAATATTCCTTTGGCAGCATCAATTGGCCTTGCATACGCTGAACTTGTGAGCATTTGTTCAAGGGCCTCCTTCTCAAATAAGGAACAAACCCCTCCAGCTGCAGGTCACTCACAGCTAAAAAAAGATCCCAGAGAAAAGACAAGCCAGCAGGCTTATCAGCAGTTTAATTCCCCAAGAGGGCACCAGGGGCCATTACATGGCCATTAGCATAGCCAGCACTGGAGTCACAGACAGAACAGAGGCAGTCAAGCAGCCAGCCAAGAAATCAGCCGAGGGCTTTGCAACAGACACAGATGTTGCTGCTAAAAAATTTATTTTAGACCTTGGCATCTGAGTCCTTTATCTGTCAATTCTGTGTCCTGGATGAGGCCCCAGCTGTTAAGTTTGTTGATGAAAAGAGAAGAAGGGAAAAATCTGAGCTGCATTTAGATAGCCAGCAATTTGATTCTATCTGAAGTATTTCTCTTAAAGGGTTGAGGTCTCTTTTAGTAGACATCTTCTAATCTTTTCCTATAGAGTTTTCAAAAATTTCCTGCATGTTAGTTGTTAAGGTTCTTACTTTGAACCTTAACATCTAACTTGCATTTCTTACTGGGTTCAAAAATAGTCAATGGCAAACTATTCTCTCACACAGGGGAAGGGTTTGTCCTATGGAGAAGAGAACTCACAGTGGAATGAGCATCATGGATGAATGGCCTTTAATTTGGCTGTTTCTCAAATTATATGAGAATACTTTTACCTGCAAGAATGACAGAAGTTTTTTTTTTCATTTTTTGCCCTTCAAATGTTCCACATTTTGATAAGTATTCTCAAGGAGATTGCCAGTTTTTTGAGTTTTCTCTGCATTTCTTTTATTTTCCTAAGACCCGCTATTTTTAGCTACAGTGAAGATCTGTTTGATTTGAAAGCTCTGGTATGTATTCTTGCCTTAGTTTTCTTTCCCTACAACACTTCAATCAGTAAACTCTTGTTCTCCTAACATATGTACTAATCAATATTTTATTTAAAAATGCATTATATTGGTAATTTTTACCAGATAATGAAAAAAGTAGCAATGACACAAATTTATTCTTTAAATTACTGTTTATTATTATCATATAAGAATACAGGCAAATGGTAACAGATACAATTGTGCCTTACATTATCATGGGACAGCTCAGGCAAGACAAATTGATTTTAGATGAAAATATAAACTTTTGTGTCCACTTACATTAAAAAAAATTATTTGTTTAGAAATGTTAGGAGCAGGCAATGTTTTTTTTTCCTTTTTTCCACCAGCTTCTGTTTTGCAAAAATTAACAAGAATTTCCAGTTTCAATTCTTTTTTTATCTTAACCATCATTTTCTGTTAAAATCTGTTTTTTTTTCCCTTTCCTAGCTGTGCTGTCAATACAGCTAGAGCAAATTTCTTCACTTTCATTAACAAATAACTTAGTGCACTTTGACCCTTTTTAGGCTGCATCCAGCTGCTCTTTCTTATCTTGTAGAGACAACCCTGAGGGCTTGAAGCCAATGCTCCATTCTGCTTAGGTTAATGCTGTTGTCATAAAATCCTGCACTGTTTTGTCATTTATTCTGCTCTTAATCAAGCTACCTGGGACTGCATTGGGTACCCAGAAAGGATATGACAGAGTGTAACACAACAAACCTCTAGGCAGTTATAATGATTTGAAAGAGGAAATTCAAGAGCAGACAGCAATTTCTCTATGGTGTAGGAGAACAAACCCCTGATTTGGCTGATTAATTAAGATTGAGTGATTGCACTCCTTTTCCTTCCTTCCTTCCTTCCTTCCTTCCTTCCTTCCTTCCTTCCTTCCTTCCTTCCTTCCTTCCTTCCTTCCTTCCTTCCTTCCTTCCTTCCTTCCTTCCTTCCTTCCTTCCTTCCTTCCTTCCTTCCTTCCTTCCTTCCTTCCTTCCTTCCTTCCTTCCTTCCTTCCTTCCTTCCTTCCTTCCTTCCTTCCTTCCTTCCTTCCTTCCTTCCTTCCTTCCTTCCTTCCTTCCTTCCTTCCTTCCTTCCTTCCTTCCTTCCTTCCTTCCTTCCTTCCTTCCTTCCTTCCTTCCTTCCTTCCTTCCTTCCTTCCTTCCTTCCTTCCTTCCTTCCTTCCTTCCTTCCTTCCTTCCTTCCTTCCTCCCTCCCTCCCTCCCTCCCTCCCTCCCTCCCTCCCTCCCTCCCTCCCTCCCTCCCTCCCTCCCTCCGCCCATGGCCCAGACTCAAACTACTTTTGCACTATAACACAGTGCCAAAAAGGAGAGAAAGAAAACCCCAAGAATAACGTAGCTATTGAAAAAATCTCCTAGAAAAGACAATGTTGATTAGCTTAACTCAAGGTAAATCAAGAACTGAATTGATCTAATCCACTTCCCAAACAGTTCTTCCAGCTGAGAGGCCACCATATAAAAAATGAGAAGCAGTATAATTTCTGGCTGTGCTTTCTGAAGATAAATAATTTGTCAGTTGTTAAAAAAAAAAAAAAGAATTGTACATAACTACTCTGGTTAGGATATTTATGCCTGAAGTCAGTTACCAGGTCACTATTCTGAAACACTGAACAAATCACCAAGCCCAGAGGACTGTTTTCTTTGAAGTTCTCTTTTTTTCACATTTCTTCTTGTTTTTCTCTAAGTAGCTGCCTGTGCTGAATGTACCTTCAAGGATTTTGCTATGCATACAAGCACCAGATGTCTTTCATCCAGTCAAAAAAAACCTAAAGCTTCTTGTTCCCTTTTACAGAAATGGCACTCTAAAATGACTTCTCCATGTTTCACTCAGAAACAGCACTCCCCTCCCCTGTCCATGCCACCCTAACCCCTCCCCCCCCAAATGAAACAAAACCAAACCCTAACAGCTAAATGATCTGTTGGAAAAACTGCATCCTTTGTTTATTGTGTTAGGTTTTACAGTTGCCATTTTTGATGCCAGATCTGATATTTAGGCACTGACTAGCTGTGCTCCCACTATAGGGAGTTTGCTCTGCTGTGTGCTCAGTCAACCCTGCTAAGTACAGATCCTAGCTGTGTCCCAGTTATGGGGCAGATGTACCACATTGCTGCCTGCAGTACTTGTCTTCAGACATTCAGAGAGGAATTTACTAGAATGACCACTTTTTGTAGGCCAGGATTTCTTTGTTTCCCTCTCAAAGGGTCTGGACACCTGAAGAGTAACAGGAAAAAAACAGATTCAGACACAGCTCAGTTGTGAATTCAGCCACACCCAGGGAAGCAAACATGAAAAGCATCTGTCAACACTGTGAACATGAAGGAAAAACACCGAAACTTTGTCTTCCTCCAAATTTCTCCGAAGGAAAATCAATCAATATGAAAACCGGAGGCCTGGATAAACAGGCTAGTGACCAGTAAAACACTGATGGATAAACTGAATTGTCACTGCACCAGATTTAAATTTAGACCTTTTAGATCCTGAGCAATTTCTCCCTGTGAAAAAGAGGAAATATGTCAATGCGAATTAGTTGTGCTTCTTTAGAAAGCATAGTGTTTGTCTCTTTAGAAAATTGTTCTGGTTTCTTTTGCTAATGTTTGATGCCAGAGAGCAACAGTGGGAGAGTCAAAGTGACTCCTCAGCTCTGTGAGCAATACATTTACAGTGAGCATCTCTCCCATGGGAGTTTAACAGAAGAGGAAACAGATTTGATGAGAAGAAGATTCTGAGATCAATTCTACAGTACAACCAGCTACAAGGCAATGTGAACAGGAAACATTTTTTACAATTTCAACTGTCAGAGAAGAAAAAATATTCTGTTCAAGTAGAGAAATGTAGGCAAGACAGACAACTTAGTGCCAGTGTGAAGAGACCATCCACATACAAAAAAGACAGTGATAAATCAATTTAAAGATTATTCAGATTTAAAGATTTCAAACTTTTTCACTTCCTTACCCAAAGTAGCGTAAATATGCTGAAATGAAACTTCAATCTGTAAACTCCAGCAAGCAGGTCAGGGACAAACCTAACTAGTGTCTGAATAAAGCATTAAAAAAAAAGTTCTGAATACTTTAGTAAGTGATGCTGGTGAGTCAGCAAATTGTACTGTCCTCTTTAAGACTTTGTACAATACTCTTGAGTAAGTTCTCAGTTTTAAGAATATGTATATTCCTACTACTACTAAGAAAAGCTTAATGCTTGTCAGCATTAAATAATTAAAAAATTATTTAAGTCAATTTTATGCTTGAGTGCTTTACCATAAGTCGAACTGCATAAGGATACATGTATGGTAGGAGCCAGCAAATCCATATACTGATACTAAGCTACTGGAAATAACAAATCTTCAATAAAAACAGGTGCAGCTACAAAAAGACATGCTTTTTTTTTTTTTGTGTAGGTCTAAGAATATAGCCTCTTATAATCTGGAAGCTAATAGCTGCCTACTTAATTTTGGTTTGAATTTCTGCCATGTCTTGTGTTCAAACAATATCTCACTTTCATTGTGGAAATATAACATTTGAAGGAAATAATTCTGAAATGAAATTTCCTCAGTATTTCCATTTCACAGAAGATTTTAACAAATAAATTCATTTTTTACAATAGGACAATATTAAAGCATACAATGAAAGAAATATGTATATATAGCTAGATCAAATGTATAAGCTAAATCTGTATTACCATTTTCCAATCACTAGAAGCTAATTCTCTATAATGTTCATTTGCAAGAACAGTCTCTGGCATAGTTTTGACTGGACCCAGGGTGAGGTATTCAGCCTGGCTGGACAACAGAAATAAACCAAAGCCTCCCCATCATAAAGTCAATAAGGGAGAAAAATTACAATGAAAGGCTTGTGGGTTTGAGTCAAGGACAGGGAGAGGTCGTTCACCAACTACTGCCTTGCCTGTGCTTAAGGAATGTGGGATCCCTGCCACAGGAGACAGTCCTCCACAAATGTCTCTTGCATGAATCTTTCCCACAGGCTGCAGTTCTCAAAGTCCATGGGGTGCAGACCTTTAGGAACAGGCTGTTCCAGCATGAGTCTCCATGGGGTTACAAGTCTTGCCAGTAAACCTGCTCCGGCATGACATTCTCCCTCCAAGGGACCTCAGGTCCTGCCCAGAGCATTCTCCACTAGGGGCTTCCCATGGGATCACAGACTCCCTTGGGCATCCGCCTGCTCCAGCATTGGATCCTCCACAGACTGAAGGTAGATCTCTGCTCTTGGACCTCCGCAGGCCACAGGGGAGCAGCCTGTTCCACCATGGGCTTCACCAGGGGCTGCAGGGGAATCTTAGCTCCAGCAAGCGGATCACATCGTCCTCCTCCCTCTCAACTGATCTGGGTGCCCGCAGCTGTTTCTCTCATGAATTCTCACTCCTCTCTCAGGCAGTTGTTTGGTCTTTACACAGTAACTTTTTCCCTTCTTAGCTCTGATATCCCAAAGGCGTTACCACCGTCACTGATGGGCTCAGCCTTGGCCACTGGTGGGTCCATCCTGGCACTGGCTGGCGTTGGCTCCCTTGAACACGGAGAAATCTTCAGACAGCTTCTCACAGAAGCCGCCCCTGCAGCCCCCCGCCCGCATCAAAACCTTCCCCTACAAACCAAATACACCAAGTAACACCCTCAGAATTACTTCCAAGTGTGTTCTGGGAGATACCGTAGAAGAAGGAGTATTCTTAATTAGAATGTAGCCATGCTGCTTGGAGAGTAAGAGAATTTAATAATACGAATGCAAGCTGTTCTATGCCAGCTGGCCTTAACAGCAAACAACAGTCCTAGACATATTTAATTTACTAGCCTAAATGTAGTTTTGTGCTCTTCCACAGTGTTTTTACTGAGTATATTCCTTAGCAAGGGATATATCCTTTTTATTTTTAATTGGGAAAAAAACCCAGTGTTTAAGGGCAACTATGATTTTGTAGAGCATAGAAATATCAATACACCTTTCCTCAAGTAAGATGATTCAATAACCATGAAAATGAATACTAAATACAGATGTCCCAAGTGAAGACTGGGGTTTTCTTGAGATTTCAACAGGATAATTGCAGATTTATTGAAACAGTTATTATTAATTTTTTTATGGGAAAATTTGTTCCATCATTTATTCTTCATCTAATTAAAGTCTTAACAGTCTAATTAAAACACAAGAAAAAGCTATTATTGGTCTAATTACAATGAGAGTAATGTTCATAAATCATTGACACAGGGAAGATATGGGCTTCCTAACATTAACCATTTTTTTTCTGAAATTAGGCTCATTACTGATGCATGTCAGAGTCACAGCACCTTCAGGTTCATTCCTACCAAAGTATAGGGTTAGGTAAAGAGGAGTCATCAGCTTCATTAGGTTTTCCCCAGAAGGAATATGAAAATTCCACTATTCATAGTGGACGGTTACCTCCTTTGGTTCCACTTTTTATGGAGCTCTTTTTATGGAGCTTTTAATCACAGATTTATTAGCCTTTTGGGGTTTTTTTCCCCCTTGGTTTCCATGAAGAATTTGTTTGTTTGCACTACTTAGTTGTTATCTACAGCAGCATAATATTTTGCCAAAATAAAGGGACAATTTTTTTTTTAATTTGTTTTTTGTTTGGTTGGGGCAGGGGAGGTTGTTTGATTTGGCCTGGGGT
The DNA here is from genome assembly GCF_963513975.1 of Fringilla coelebs. Lineage (NCBI taxonomy): Eukaryota > Metazoa > Chordata > Aves > Passeriformes > Fringillidae > Fringilla > Fringilla coelebs. Next base: position 54,923,654 of record NC_140029.1, read on the forward strand.
TTTGTTGTTGTTGTTTAGGGAGTTATTTTTGTCATTGTGTAGGATTTTCGAACCTCTCCCGTAGAGGAAAATCTCAGAGTTAAGCCAAACCAAGCTGGGCAATAGTCACCTTCTCCCAGATAATTGCTATAACAGTCAAAACTAGCAGCTCAGGCTCAGAGATGCCAGACAAGTTTTGAGGGCCTTCTTTGTCAGGTCAATAACATGACTGCAGCAGGAATAACAACATCATATTTCCTAGCCCCTCAAAATAAGAAAGAAAAAAGCCTTCTGTATACTTTGGGGGCAGGAGTTCAAACCACAATGCTGAAGAGAAAAGTAAGTCTCCTGTGGGCTCCAGGGAAAAAGAACAATATAAAAATATTTTTACTTTTATTATTTTTGTTTGCTCTTTCCTCAGTGTCTACAATGTAAAATGAGTACGAAGATTTCGTGTAAAAATACAGCTCAAACTCTTTGATCTTAAATGCAGGGAAATCAATAGCTAATTTTTCATTTACCTTCAAGTATTCTAAATAAAGAGCTGCACAAACAACTAATAAGACTGCTACATTGTTTGTGTGATTAACTATAAGTCCAAAAACAAGGTTGTATTTTGAAACCTCAGAATGATGAGCCTATGTGAATTAATAAGCCATGTGTGAGTATATACTTTCATTCTGTTCAGAATTAATTTTAAACTTTCTTGCTTCTAAACTCTTTTTCCATTTCCAGGACATCTGGTGCCTAAAAATCACAGCATAACAGCTCCAGACTTTCTCATTTTGTAATTAAAGAAAGCCTGGATTTTTAGGTCTTGCTGTGAAGATCACAGTATGTGTATTTATGAGTCTGGCATATCCCTCTCACTTACTAGCCTGGTTGCAATTTTTTTATCTTCTCATAAGCTCAGAGCTGATAATTCACACAGTGTTTGTGATGCTGTGAAGGGACCTAGTTCCTTAAAAAGCTGACCTTGGAATCAGTTTTGAGGGACAGGATCTAAGACAGAGGGAAGACAGATTGTGAATCTCAGCAAGATGCAGAACATGGATTATCCAGACAATCCACATTGGATCTAAAGTATAGACACCTATGACATCTGAGTCATATTTCCTTAATGGCCAATAGCAAGAATTAAACTTTTTAATATCAATTTAAGATACTATAGATACCAGCTTGTATGTATATTAAATTATATCTAAAGCAGACTGCAAGAATAATGACTGAAAATTTTGTTTCTCTTTGTTTAATGTTAAGGTCACCTTAACTTACTGACTGAGAGGTAAATGTTTCTTCTATGGACCATCAGATTCTTGCCAGACTGGTATGGCCAAGGATCCCTGAATCCCTGTTTTGTGTAAGTACAGCATTGCTAAATTATTTGAAGGACACAAACTGCATTGCATGATAGTTTCCCAGATAGTTCAGTGAATGCAGTGTGTTTTCTGGACAGTTTAACCCAATTTTCTATTCCTCATGCCATTTTCTCTTTTGTAAAAGATAAAATTACTTTTTACCTGTAAAACCAGAAGAAAAATTCAATTAATTTTGATATTTTCATTCCTTGTCAATTATTCAAAAACATTAAAGTGATTAATGTTTTCCTTCCACACACTCTTTTAAATGTTCCTCTTGATTTATTAAGAAAAGAAACCCCAATCAGTCATCATCTTCCGATGTAAATTCCCCCCCACTAGAATGTAGGTAAGAACATGTAGCAAAAAAAATAGTTTGAATTCAAATTTTTTAACTTTTCCCATCTTTATGTAATCAAAATCTAAGAGGAACTTTGAAAAGCCAATTTAATTATATTCTCTTTGGGATCATTTTAAGAATTGGTAGTGTTTGCCATTAACATTCAAAGCTATGTTTGATTTAGGTTGTCAAAACAATGGCAACAGTGACAGAATCTTCAATTTATCTTTCACAAAACTTTTTAAAGTACCCTCTGGAGATTTACAAATGCATTTAGAAACAAAAGTAAGATAGGCTTTACCAAGAACCATTAATGCTAATTTTGTAAGTGAAGTATCTCAGCTGCTGTCAGTTGCACCGTGTAGATAAGTGTTCCATCTTTATAGATGGTAATCATGCTCATCCTGTAAATACAGGAAATAGGGTAATATTATCTGCTGCACTCTAGTAGCAATCTCCAAGATGTTAATTCCTAGGAAACCTTTTCAGCAAAGCCACATTCATTGCTGTAAGCTACCACATTCAAAAGTAGGAACAACTCCTTATAGCTCATCCCAAATAAAGTTTCTTCTTTTACATCATGACACAACGAGAAGGTGCTCTGGTCCCTCATTATGCTGACAAGAAAATTAATTTCCTGTAGGAAAATAGTTTCTTAACAATAATTTAGTATATTTTGAAGGGGGAAAGCATCTGGCATTTTAAGATTTAATATTTTTTTGGTAGATCAAGCCCAAATAATTCCAAACATTTAAATCAAGTTAAAATCCCCACAAGTTCCTTCTTTTCCTTATAGAGGTAGTTTTTCCTCAGTTTTTGTTTCCTCAGTTGGTGATTTGGTTTTGTTTGTTTGGTTGGTTTGGTTTTTTTTAAATAAGTTCAGTTTTATTAAAGTAAACTAATGAATAGCAGTACACCCACCCAGCAGTCACCATCATTGCTGGCATAACCATTTGTAAGGAATTAAAGAGATATATAGAGTTGCCTGTCTCAAACATTGTCAGGTCCACAGAAGGAACTGTGGCAAGACAAGGCACCACGATATGAAGTTGAGATAAGCACAGAAGGAAGAACTTTGGGACAGGAAGGAGCTAATTCCAGCCCTGGCAGAGATGAGATCTGGTTAGTACATCCTGGTTAATGCATCCAGACAAAAATTCCCAATATGGCACATGGTGGGAAAGAAACAAATTGCTCACACACATACCACCCCAAGTTTTGGGGTCAACACATGGTCTCATTTGCAGCTTAATGCAGACAGAGGCATCTTTCACCAATTGGATCACAATGCCATTATCACAGTAATACCCTTAAACTGTTTCAAAGTGTCAGAAAATAAAAATAAAATTGTTGACTTTTTTTTTTTTTTTGACACATTGAGTATTTTGGAGGGCTGAAGACCACATGAAGTAAGTCATGCCGAGGCTTTTCATATCTTCTTGACAATATTAATGTAAATACGTGATAGTTTTGTACCATGAAGGGTCTCTATCGTATTGCTAAGTAATAAGAGAAATACAATGTATTTCTAGCTGATTTTGATATATACAGTATTTTTTTTCTATCACCATGATTTAATGATTCTCAGCAACACTATTCTATCTAAAGATTTTTTTTCCTACTCAATAATTATTAGGGTGTAGGAAATAAACATAGTTAAGGGATTTAAAGAAAGTCAGTCCTCTGTGATCCTTTAGAATTTACCAAGAATACAGCTGATTTCAATCCCAAGCTTGTTTTTGTGGGGCTTTCAAACTAATGCGGTTACAGAAACTGCTACTTTTTAATTATATTCAAAATGCATATGTGAGACAGGGAATCCAACAGCAACATTGGCACCAAAGTAGTGTAAATTATTTCCTCTGAGTCTGGCGAGAGAACTCCTGTTCAGAATTAAGTATTAAACCTGAGGGGCTTTGTGTGCAAGACATTTCATAAAACAATTACAGCAATATCAGAAATCTTTTTTTGTAACCCAAGCAAATTTTATTATCCTACACTTCCATTACAGTTGTGGCCAAAATTCTTTTCATGTATTTTAAACTTCTCATAGGATTTATTCTCTTCCCTTATAGAAACAAATTATTCTTTGAGCATGGAAGAAGACTAGAAAACAGAATTAAACCAGACATCTAACTTTATGCATTTGAATATAGGTGAAATAAATGGTATTTGAAATGACTTAAGAATATTGTGTAGATTTTATAATAGATATAGAGATACTGAGAATAATCAGTCATTAATTCTGACATGTCACCATTCAGATTACTGATCACTATGATATCCTGGGTGGAGATGAAAAAAGGTATACAATGGCTTATATGTAGGTGGGAAAATGACAAAACCTGTATGTTTCTAAAGGTAAAAAATGAAATATGTGGTTGTATTTTTCAGCAATTCTTCTAAAGTAATTTGTAGAATCATAGAATCATTAAGGTTGGAAAAGACTTTCAAGATCATTGAGTTCAACCTTTTGAGGCTTATTAGCTAGTAGATGCGGCACTAAGGGACATGGCTTACTGGTGGACTTGGATAGTGTCAGGTTTGCTGTTAGACATAATGATCTCAAAGGTCTTTTCTGACCTAAATGGTTCTATGATTCCAAACCCAAACAAGGTTAATTCCATCATTCATCTTGCATCACTCCCAGAAGTGTCCAAGGCTAGGTTGGATGGGGCTCTAAGAAATCTTGTCCAGTGAAAAAATGTCCCTTCACATAGCAGAGGGGTTGGAATTAGAGGGTCTTTAAGCTCCGTTCTAACACAAACCAATCCATGATTCTGAGATCATATTAATTCATCAATATATGCTTTCCCCACCTTGGGAAAGTTATAACAAATTTGAAGAAGGCAGTAGTATATAGATATTTCTAGATTACATGATGCTACGTTTCTGACTGATCTTTTGTTGCTAAACATTTGTTGTTATCTCTTCCTCCTTGTGGAAGGAGAATGGACTATAACTTAAACATGCAGTAGAAAAAGAAGAATGACCTGGAGACATTTTACATGTGCAACTATTAGAAAATTATGAGTTTTAAGGCAGAGCACAGATGAATATTGAAACAATGAGATGAATGACCATAACTGACCACATATGTGTGGTGAATTCTCCTCAACAGTAAAGTTTAATGCAATAATTAAAATCTTGGTTAAGGTTGCTAAGCCTGTACACATACTCTTGTTTCTGACTAGGGAATCGAGAGAGGTTGGTGAAATTACCTACTGCCCACTACAGTTTTAATTCTGTTAAAGATAAGCAAAATAACTGTATTAGGTAAATCTTATCGCCCTTGGGAAGAGAAATTTTAAAAAGAGGGTTGAAATAAAAGTAGTACAAAACAAATAAAATACATCTTCACAGCTGAGGTTGCCAAGATGACCATTAGTATCACTGTATCTTGGCTTATATATTCTACTTCTCTATTCCAGGAAACTTTTAGAGACAGCAAATATATACAGATTATTTTAGCGTTATTGTTTCCAAATATCATCCGGCAATGCTTCTGGGCATTGGAAAAACCATAAAAATAAAAATGCATGAGTATGTGGGAAGACAAAGCACCATGAAACATGTTTCTGAAATTGTTCTAGAGAAATGATAATTTTAAATTTTATTGCTCCTTGACTGACCTACCTGTGGGAAGTTCAAACAAAATGTAACAGTAACCTCCAATTGAAATAAAAGGGGAATGTCAGTTATCAATCAAGAAAACAATCAAAAAGAAGAACAGAAATCTAGGGAATAAGTGTGCCAATAGATCAGACAGTAATATTTGATTTAATAAGTGCAGGAAGATATCTTACAGCACATAGCAAACAGAGATGATATATGGTGCACCCAAAGCCTTGGAAAGTCAACACAGGCTACACAACTGTCATTTTTTTATTCATACAAAAGAGAAAAATAAAACTACTATCTGTCTACTTATCTATACACATTGGTGTAATTTAAAGGGGCATTTTTAGTTTTTCTTCTAATTCCTTTATGTGTTTGTTTTGGTTTGTTTTGTTGTTTGTTTTTTTTTTAAATAATGCACATCTCATATCCTGAAAGATGAAAAAATACAGAAGATATTTTTTGCTGACTTCTGGGTCATTTTTACCTGAAAACTAATGCAGCCACTAAAAAAAAAGCAAATGCAATGTTGCATCTCTATTCCCTGTTTTTCCCTTCCAAGTCCTCTTTTAAAATGACATATAAAGTCTTCTGTACACAGAACTGTTTTCAATACATATAAATTCAGTAAATTTTATTGAATCATCAAATCTGAAGGAACCATGTAACATATGTCTGTAAGACTGAGTTACAATTTTCAAATGCATTCTTACCTTTCATTTTTACTTTAATCTTAAAACAGCTGACTATTTCCCATTACACTGAAAGTATTCTCCTGCTACCAGAGAGGCCTGTGATTACAAGGTATATATCACCATATAGGAATCTTGACAGTTTGCTTTAGTCTGCAAAACCCCTCACATCAAGACATTACCTATTTTGAAACACTACCTAATTTGAGATATTTCAGTAATAAAAAAACACTTTGCCTGCAGTCTTTTGCATTATTTGTTTTCTATTCTTTCAGTAATGAATTCCATGAATCCTGGGTTTATTTTTTGGGGTTTATTTTTTGGTTGTTTGTTTGTTTGGGTTTATTGTTTGGTTTTCTTTTCTGATGCTTGGTAATTTGTTCAATTCTTTAAAATTAAATATAATTTTTAGCCCTTTTTTTTTTGTTCTTTCATTCTGATATCTGTTTTTGAATATGATAAATATTTTATTTCAGATGATTGTCTTCACCAAGGTTTATGTCAAAGAAATTGCCCTAAAATCTAACAGGATTTTTTTAAACCTGAGGATGAATAGATCATTAAAGTTAGCATAAGAAAACATAAAATCTTTCTTTTTTCTTTTTAATTTTCTTAGAAAACGTTTACATATAATTTGGTGTCCAAGTCATTATTTATTTTTCCATTTTATATGTACACTCAAATCTTTAGACTAGTCTTGATGTTCTGTGGGTGAATTGAGTATTATCAGAATTAAGACCTGTCAAACAATCTGATGGAGAGCAGGTGAGACAGTTATTTTGACAGTTTGACTATTTATGTGTGTGCTGCAAGTGTTACCTTCTTCTTCTGCCAGCCGAAGAGGAGGGGACGCGTCCATCTGTGCCTGTGTCTGGTCGAGTCAAATGTGGGGGCTGCTGGGGGCAGAGCCTTGTCAGAGGCTGTCTGTGTGATGGCCCATTGTTTGTGTGTGTGTCTGTGTGTCTGTGTGTGCATTTGTGTACGTCTGCATGCTGACACACACACGTGTGTGCCTGTGTGTGTGAGCGCCAGGCTGGGTTCCGGCAGCATGCCAGAATGGATTCCAGGATGGAGCAACAAGAGAAGGTAGCTGCTCTTGACATCCCTTAACTATCTCTTCAAATTCATTTCTGAATTTTCTAAGTGAAAGAAAATGAGGGAAGCTATTTGATGTATGGTAAATTCAAAGAGAACCAAGAATATTTCAAATATAAAGGAAAATAGTGATTTCAGAGAAAGATCTGACATACTTCATCACCTAGCTTAAGCTTGAGCTTGAGATTTAGTAAAATGGATCAAGAATATGCCAAGATTTAACACACCTGTTTTTAGCTGTTGAAAAGTACAGTGCTGCAGTCTCATCATTGACATCCCTTTTAAGAGTCTGCAAGAAGCATTAGATTTTAAAAATAGAAATAAGTTAAATCTTCAGTTGTCTGCACACAACTAATCAACCACAATTCTTTCTGCAGTCAATTCACCACCAGTGAACAATTTGCCCGATTTTAAGGTAGGTGTCTAATTTAGGTAGAATGAACGGCCCCCCGAGGTGCCCATTTCTCTCCAGACAATGCAGAAAATGAGAAAAAACCAGCATAAGTTAGATATCCAAGCAGCCACCTAAGCTGTAATACAATCTAGTTGCATAAAGCAAATTGGCTCCTACCTTCAAGTTTTATTCCTTTTAGATTTCTGTAAGTAGCAGAAACACAAAAAATATTAGTGTGTCCCTAAAGCCTCATCCAGTCACAATACTTTTGCTAGTTTCTAACCCAGCATTTAACTTACTGCTAGTTCTAGCAGAACTGTGAGGCTGTGAGAATATTACAGCCTGAATGGGAAATTGCCATGCATTTTGAAGACATTGATTGCCCTTTAAACCATTACCAACTTTGGTATCCTCTTTTGCTATAGTTGCTCTTAAGTTTTCTATCAGTAATTAATTCCAGTTTAATTACAAAAACAAGGAAACAAACAAATAAATCATTTTGGCATGAAAAAGGTAAAAAAACCCCAATAAACAAGCAAACACCCTCCCCCTCTGCCATGACAGAGGGTTGTAAGCTAAAAATTAAATATTAAAATTCTCATTAAAAGAATGAAACAACATATTATGAATGTATTTCCATCAGGGAATAAGGAAAAGCTGTCACCAGAATGAAATATTGTCACTTGTTCATGGTTTCCTGTTCTTCTCCAAATGGTGTGTAAAATATTCAGTTCTCAAGCAGAAAACATGGAGTGTACGGAAAAGTTCTATCAAATTGCTCTTTTTTTTCATTGCACAAAATGCTTTTACTTATTTGCTTTAAGTCTTAATATTTATTTTTAACAAGTTGCTCATCACTATAGCTAAACATGAGATTTACATGATTTTTATAAATGTAAATCTGCTGTATGCCTGACTAATTATCGTGAAAAATAAAGTTTTCTTATCACCTAATTAACACTTGCTTTTACTATAGCTCTTTCATTAAAACGACTACAGATTGTGGTGGCAAATATAAGGAAGAGTTGAAAGCAGTTACTAACAAATGTAAAAATTTCTCTATTTTCTACCATGTTCTGGCAATCACACATTAGGTAATCCCATACGCCCTAAGTAAACATATAAAATTTATGGTTTTCATTTTTTTTTTAAAAAGGGACATACAAAGTCTTTTTGGACAGTTGAAGGATACTTTTCTGTAAAAAGCAGGATCCTGACAAAAATTTGTGCCAAGTTCTACTTAATAACATTTCAGAAAATGGCCTTAATTCCCAAAGAGAATAAAATATTAGAGCCAAAAACAGATTGGAACAATAAAGAAACATAATAATATAGAGAAGCTACCAACACACCAGGCTAGATAATGTCTCATCTCACTCTCCTAGCAAAGCTTTGTGTGACAATCAGAGTACGTACCATCCATGAGAGAAGTCCTGATTGGTGGAAGACTTAATATATTAGTAGTTCCTAGCCAAGTCCGTAATAGAAGGGACAGGAACAAAGATCTAGAATGGAGCAATCATCCAAGGAAATGCAATTCAAAAAAAAAAAAAAAGAGAAAATTGGTAAATTTTGGGACTATGATCAAAAGGACCAGGATGACATGCCGTGCAGTGCAAAGGGCCAAAAGATGCCAAAACTAAGCTGACTGATGCTGCAAAATCAGGAGAAAAAAACATGGAAGAAGACACAACTTTCTGGGGAAGATATGACAGACATGGCAGGGAGAGTGAAAAAACATCAGAAAAAATAAAAAAATTGCTCGCCAAAGTGAAAGCCATCAAAAGGCATGCGATGCCATCAGGTGCAGGGACATGGACCAAAGATTCCTGAATTGGTCTCCATTGAAATCGCAAGATTCCGTTTCCCTTCCCGAAAGGAAATTTCATTTCCTTTCGGGAAGGGAAACGGAATCTTGCGAACCTCAAAAGAAAGGCTCACAAACACTCTGCAAAGGAGATAGGATCAAATGAAGTGCAACCGAAAAAAACCCCAAAAATCCAAAACTTGGGACATTTCCTGAGTACCAGAAAATGCTCTGGGAGGAAATAAGGTGCAGCACAAAGGACCAAAACATGCAAACCTGAGATCACAGATGCTGCAAAATCAGGAAAAATGCCAAGGAGGAAGACACAACTTTCAGGGGAAGAGATGAGAGACATGCCATGGAGAGAGAAAAAAAAAATAAAAAAAAAAAGGTTGTTTAAGTGAAAGCCATTCAAAGGCATGGGATGGCATCAAGTACAGGGACATAGAGCACGGCATGTGAAAATTGGAGCCCAGTGAAACCCTGGAAACAAAAAAGAAGGACTAACAAATGCTCTGGGATGGAGCAATCATCCAAGGAAATGCAATTCAAAAAAAAAAAAGAGAAAATTGGTAAATTTTGGGACTACAAGAAAAAGGACCAGGATGACATGCCGTGCAGTGCAAAGGGCCAAAAGATGCCAAAACTAAGCTGACTGATGCTGCAAAATCAGGAGAAAAACACATGGAAGAAGACACAACTTTCTGGGGAAGATATGACAGACATGGCAGGGAGAGTGAAAAAACATCAGAAAAAATAAAAAAATTGCTCGCCAAAGTGAAAGCCATCAAAAGGCATGCGATGCCATCAGGTGCAGGGACATGGACCAAAGATTCCTGAATTGGTCTCCATTGAAATCGCAAGATTCCGTTTCCCTTCCCGAAAGGAAATGAAATTTCCTTTCGGGAAGGGAAACGGAATCTTGCGAACCTCAAAAGAAAGGCTCACAAACACTCTGCAAAGGAGATAGGATCAAATGAAGTGCAACCGAAAAAAACCCAAAAAATCCAAAACTTGGGACATTTCCTGAGTACCAGAAAATGCTCTGGGAGGAAATGAGGTGCAGCACAAAGGACCAAAACATGCAAACCTGAGAACACAGATGCTGCAAAATCAGGAAAAATGCCAAGGAGGAAGACACAACTTTCAGGGGAAGAGATGAGAGACATGCCATGGAAAGAGAAAAAAAAAAATAAAAAAAAAAAGGTTGTTTAAGTGAAAGCCATTCAAAGGCATGGGATGGCATCAAGTACAGGGACATAGAGCACGGCATGTGAAAATTGGAGCCCAGTGAAACCCTGGAAACAAAAAAGAAGGACTAACAAATGCTCTGGGATGGAGCAATCATGCAAGGAAATGCAATTCAAAAAGAAAAAAGAGAAAATTGGTAAATTTTGGGACTAGGATCAAAAGGACCAGGATGACATGCCGTGCAGTGCAAAGGGCCAAAAGATGCCAAAACTAAGCTGACTGATGCTGCAAAATCAGGAGAAAAACACATGGAAGAAGACACAACTTTCAGGGGAAGATATGACAGACATGGCAGGGAGAGTGAAAAAACATCAGAAAAAAAAAAAAAATTGCTCGCCAAAGTGAAAGCCATCAAAAGGCATGCGATGCCATCAGGTGCAGGGACATGGACCAAAGATTCCTGAATTGGTCTCCATTGAAATCGCAAGATTCCGTTTCCCTTCCCGAAAGGAAATGAAATTTCCTTTCGGGAAGGGAAACGGAATCTTGCGAACCTCAAAAGAAAGGCTCACAAACACTCTGCAAAGGAGATAGGATCAAATGAAGTGCAACCGAAAAAGACCCCAAAAATCCAAAACTTGGGACATTTCCTGAGTACCAGAAAATGCTCTGGGAGGAAATGAGGTGCAGCACAAAGGACCAAAACATGCACAGCTGAGATCACAGATGCTGCAAAATCAGGAAAAATGCCAAGGAGGAAGACACAACTTTCAGGGGAAGATATGAGAGACATGCCATGGAGAGTGAAAAAAAAAAAAAAAAAAAAATCGTTGTTTAAGTGAAAGCCATTCAAAGGCATGGGATGGCATCAAGTACAGGGACATAGAGCACGGCATGTGAAAATTGGAGCCCAGTGAAACCCTGGAAACAAAAAAGAAGGACTAACAAATGCTCTGGGATGGAGCAATCATGCAAGGAAATGCAATTCAAAAAAAAAAAAGAGAAAATTGGTAAATTTTGGGACTACAAGAAAAAGGACCAGGATGACATGCCGTGCAGTGCAAAGGGCCAAAAGGTGCCAAAACTAAGCTGACTGATGCTGCAAAATCAGGAGAAAAACACATGGAAGAAGACACAACTTTCTGGGGAAGATATGACAGACATGGCAGGGAGAGTGAAAAAACATCAGAAAAAATAAAAAAATTGCTCGCCAAAGTGAAAGCCATCAAAAGGCATGCGATGCCATCAGGTGCAGGGACATGGACCAAAGATTCCTGAATTGGTCTCCATTGAAATCGCAAGATTCCGTTTCCCTTCCCGAAAGGAAATGAAATTTCCTTTCGGGAAGGGAAACGGAATCTTGCGAACCTCAAAAGAAAGGCTCACAAACACTCTGCAAACGAGATAGGATCAAATGAAGTGCAACCGAAAAAAACCCAAAAATCCAAAACTTGGGACATTTCCTGAGTACCAGAAAATGCTCTGGGAGGAAATAAGGTGCAGCACAAAGGACCAAAACATGCAAACCTGAGATCACAGATGCTGCAAAATCAGGAAAAATGCCAAGGAGGAAGACACAACTTTCAGGGGAAGAGATGAGAGACATGCCATGGAGAGTGAAAAAAAAAAATAAAAAAAAAATCGTTGTTTAAGTGAAAGCCATTCAAAGGCATGGGATGGCATCAAGTACAGGGACATAGAGCACGGCATGTGAAAATTGGAGCCCAGTGAAACCCTGGAAACAAAAAAGAAGGACTAACAAATGCTCTGGGATGGAGCAATCATGCAAGGAAATGCAATTCAAAAAGAAAAAAGAGAAAATTGGTAAATTTTGGGACTACAAGAAAAAGGACCAGGATGACATGCCGTGCAGTGCAAAGGGCCAAAAGATGCCAAAACTAAGCTGACTGATGCTGCAAAATCAGGAGAAAAACACATGGAAGAAGACACAACTTTCTGGGGAAGATATGACAGACATGGCAGGGAGAGTGAAAAAACATCAGAAAAAATAAAAAAATTGCTCGCCAAAGTGAAAGCCATCAAAAGGCATGCGATGCCATCAGGTGCAGGGACATGGACCAAAGATTCCTGAATTGGTCTCCATTGAAATCGCAAGATTCCGTTTCCCTTCCCGAAAGGAAATGAAATTTCCTTTCGGGAAGGGAAACGGAATCTTGCGAACCTCAAAAGAAAGGCTCACAAACACTCTGCAAAGGAGATAGGATCAGATGAAGTGCAACCGAAAAAGACCCCAAAAATCCAAAACTTGGGACATTTCGTGAGTACCAGAAAATGCTCTGGGAGGAAATAAGGTGCAGCACAAAGGACCAAAACATGCACAGCTGAGATCACAGATGCTGCAAAATCAGGAAAAATGCCAAGGAGGAAGACACAACTTTCAGGGGAAGATATGAGAGACATGCCATGGAGAGTGAAAAAAAAAAAAAAAAAAAAAATCGTTGTTTAAGTGAAAGCCATTCAAAGGCATGGGATGGCATCAAGTACAGGGACATAGAGCACGGCATGTGAAAATTGGAGCCCAGTGAAACCCTGGAAACAAAAAAGAAGGACTAACAAATGCTCTGGGATGGAGCAATCATGCAAGGAAATGCAATTCAAAAAAAAAAAAGAGAAAATTGGTAAATTTTGGGACTACAAGAAAAAGGACCAGGATGACATGCCGTGCAGTGCAAAGGGCCAAAAGATGCCAAAACTAAGCTGACTGATGCTGCAAAATCAGGAGAAAAACACATGGAAGAAGACACAACTTTCAGGGGAAGATATGACAGACATGGCAGGGAGAGTGAAAAAACATCAGAAAAAATAAAAAAATTGCTCGCCAAAGTGAAAGCCATCAAAAGGCATGCGATGCCATCAGGTGCAGGGACATGGACCAAAGATTCCTGAATTGGTCTCCATTGAAATCGCAAGATTCCGTTTCCCTTCCCGAAAGGAAATGAAATTTCCTTTCGGGAAGGGAAACGGAATCTTGCGAACCTCAAAAGAAAGGCTCACAAACACTCTGCAAACGAGATAGGATCAAATGAAGTGCAACCGAAAAAAACCCAAAAATCCAAAACTTGGGACATTTCCTGAGTACCAGAAAATGCTCTGGGAGGAAATAAGGTGCAGCACAAAGGACCAAAACATGCAAACCTGAGATCACAGATGCTGCAAAATCAGGAAAAATGCCAAGGAGGAAGACACAACTTTCAGGGGAAGAGATGAGAGACATGCCATGGAGAGTGAAAAAAAAAAAAAAAAAAAAAATCGTTGTTTAAGTGAAAGCCATTCAAAGGCATGGGATGGCATCAAGTACAGGGACATAGAGCACGGCATGTGAAAATTGGAGCCCAGTGAAACCCTGGAAACAAAAAAGAAGGACTAACAAATGCTCTGGGATGGAGCAATCATGCAAGGAAATGCAATTCAAAAAGAAAAAAGAGAAAATTGGTAAATTTTGGGACTACAAGAAAAAGGACCAGGATGACATGCCGTGCAGTGCAAAGGGCCAAAAGATGCCAAAACTAAGCTGACTGATGCTGCAAAATCAGGAGAAAAACACATGGAAGAAGACACAACTTTCTGGGGAAGATATGACAGACATGGCAGGGAGAGTGAAAAAACATCAGAAAAAAAAAAAAAATTGCTCGCCAAAGTGAAAGCCATCAAAAGGCATGCGATGCCATCAGGTGCAGGGACATGGACCAAAGATTCCTGAATTGGTCTCCATTGAAATCGCAAGATTCCGTTTCCCTTCCCGAAAGGAAATGAAATTTCCTTTCGGGAAGGGAAACGGAATCTTGCGAACCTCAAAAGAAAGGCTCACAAACACTCTGCAAAGGAGATAGGATCAAATGAAGTGCAACCGAAAAAGACCCCAAAAATCCAAAACTTGGGACATTTCGTGAGTACCAGAAAATGCTCTGGGAGGAAATAAGGTGCAGCACAAAGGACCAAAACATGCACAGCTGAGATCACAGATGCTGCAAAATCAGGAAAAATGCCAAGGAGGAAGACACAACTTTCAGGGGAAGATATGAGAGACATGCCATGGAGAGTGAAAAAAAAAAAAAAAAAAAAAATCGTTGTTTAAGTGAAAGCCATTCAAAGGCATGGGATGGCATCAAGTACAGGGACATAGAGCACGGCATGTGAAAATTGGAGCCCAGTGAAACCCTGGAAACAAAAAAGAAGGACTAACAAATGCTCTGGGATGGAGCAATCATGCAAGGAAATGCAATTCAAAAAAAAAAAAGAGAAAATTGGTAAATTTTGGGACTACAAGAAAAAGGACCAGGATGACATGCCGTGCAGTGCAAAGGGCCAAAAGATGCCAAAACTAAGCTGACTGATGCTGCAAAATCAGGAGAAAAACACATGGAAGAAGACACAACTTTCAGGGGAAGATATGACAGACATGGCAGGGAGAGTGAAAAAACATCAGAAAAAAAAAAAAAATTGCTCGCCAAAGTGAAAGCCATCAAAAGGCATGCGATGCCATCAGGTGCAGGGACATGGACCAAAGATTCCTGAATTGGTCTCCATTGAAATCGCAAGATTCCGTTTCCCTTCCCGAAAGGAAATGAAATTTCCTTTCGGGAAGGGAAACGGAATCTTGCGAACCTCAAAAGAAAGGCTCACAAACACTCTGCAAAGGAGATAGGATCAAATGAAGTGCAACCGAAAAAGACCCCAAAAATCCAAAACTTGGGACATTTCGTGAGTACCAGAAAATGCTCTGGGAGGAAATAAGGTGCAGCACAAAGGACCAAAACATGCAAACCTGAGATCACAGATGCTGCAAAATCAGGAAAAATGCCAAGGAGGAAGACACAACTTTCAGGGGAAGATATGAGAGACATGGCAGGGAGAGTGAAAAAACATCAGAAAAAATAAAAAAATTGCTCGCCAAAGTGAAAGCCATCAAAAGGCATGCGATGCCATCAGGTGCAGGGACATGGACCAAAGATTCCTGAATTGGTCTCCATTGAAATCGCAAGATTCCGTTTCCCTTCCCGAAAGGAAATGAAATTTCCTTTCGGGAAGGGAAACGGAATCTTGCGAACCTCAAAAGAAAGGCTCACAAACACTCTGCAAAGGAGATAGGATCAAATGAAGTGCAACCGAAAAAGACCCCAAAAATCCAAAACTTGGGACATTTCGTGAGTACCAGAAAATGCTCTGGGAGGAAATAAGGTGCAGCACAAAGGACCAAAACATGCACAGCTGAGATCACAGATGCTGCAAAATCAGGAAAAATGCCAAGGAGGAAGACACAACTTTCAGGGGAAGATATGAGAGACATGCCATGGAGAGTGAAAAAAAAAAAAAAAAAAAAAATCGTTGTTTAAGTGAAAGCCATTCAAAGGCATGGGATGGCATCAAGTACAGGGACATAGAGCACGGCATGTGAAAATTGGAGCCCAGTGAAACCCTGGAAACAAAAAAGAAGGACTAACAAATGCTCTGGGATGGAGCAATCATGCAAGGAAATGCAATTCAAAAAGAAAAAAGAGAAAATTGGTAAATTTTGGGACTACAAGAAAAAGGACCAGGATGACATGCCGTGCAGTGCAAAGGGCCAAAAGGTGCCAAAACTAAGCTGACTGATGCTGCAAAATCAGGAGAAAAACACATGGAAGAAGACACAACTTTCTGGGGAAGATATGACAGACATGGCCGGGAGAGTGAAAAAACATCAGAAAAAAAAAAAAAATTGCTCGCCAAAGTGAAAGCCATCAAAAGGCATGCGATGCCATCAGGTGCAGGGACATGGACCAAAGATTCCTGAATTGGTCTCCATTGAAATCGCAAGATTCCGTTTCCCTTCCCGAAAGGAAATGAAATTTCCTTTCGGGAAGGGAAACGGAATCTTGCGAACCTCAAAAGAAAGGCTCACAAACACTCTGCAAACGAGATAGGATCAAATGAAGTGCAACCGAAAAAAACCCAAAAATCCAAAACTTGGGACATTTCCTGAGTACCAGAAAATGCTCTGGGAGGAAATAAGGTGCAGCACAAAGGACCAAAACATGCAAACCTGAGATCACAGATGCTGCAAAATCAGGAAAAATGCCAAGGAGGAAGACACAACTTTCAGGGGAAGAGATGAGAGACATGCCATGGAGAGTGAAAAAAAAAAAAAAAAAAAAAAATCGTTGTTTAAGTGAAAGCCATTCAAAGGCATGGGATGGCATCAAGTACAGGGACATAGAGCACGGCATGTGAAAATTGGAGCCCAGTGAAACCCTGGAAACAAAAAAGAAGGACTAACAAATGCTCTGGGATGGAGCAATCATGCAAGGAAATGCAATTCAAAAAGAAAAAAGAGAAAATTGGTAAATTTTGGGACTACAAGAAAAAGGACCAGGATGACATGCCGTGCAGTGCAAAGGGCCAAAAGATGCCAAAACTAAGCTGACTGATGCTGCAAAATCAGGAGAAAAACACATGGAAGAAGACACAACTTTCTGGGGAAGATATGACAGACATGGCAGGGAGAGTGAAAAAACATCAGAAAAAAAAAAAAAATTGCTCGCCAAAGTGAAAGCCATCAAAAGGCATGCGATGCCATCAGGTGCAGGGACATGGACCAAAGATTCCTGAATTGGTCTCCATTGAAATCGCAAGATTCCGTTTCCCTTCCCGAAAGGAAATGAAATTTCCTTTCGGGAAGGGAAACGGAATCTTGCGAACCTCAAAAGAAAGGCTCACAAACACTCTGCAAAGGAGATAGGATCAAATGAAGTGCAACCGAAAAAGACCCCAAAAATCCAAAACTTGGGACATTTCGTGAGTACCAGAAAATGCTCTGGGAGGAAATAAGGTGCAGCACAAAGGACCAAAACATGCACAGCTGAGATCACAGATGCTGCAAAATCAGGAAAAATGCCAAGGAGGAAGACACAACTTTCAGGGGAAGATATGAGAGACATGCCATGGAGAGTGAAAAAAAAAAAAAAAAAAAAAATCGTTGTTTAAGTGAAAGCCATTCAAAGGCATGGGATGGCATCAAGTACAGGGACATAGAGCACGGCATGTGAAAATTGGAGCCCAGTGAAACCCTGGAAACAAAAAAGAAGGACTAACAAATGCTCTGGGATGGAGCAATCATGCAAGGAAATGCAATTCAAAAAAAAAAAAGAGAAAATTGGTAAATTTTGGGACTACAAGAAAAAGGACCAGGATGACATGCCGTGCAGTGCAAAGGGCCAAAAGATGCCAAAACTAAGCTGACTGATGCTGCAAAATCAGGAGAAAAACACATGGAAGAAGACACAACTTTCAGGGGAAGATATGACAGACATGGCAGGGAGAGTGAAAAAACATCAGAAAAAATAAAAAAATTGCTCGCCAAAGTGAAAGCCATCAAAAGGCATGCGATGCCATCAGGTGCAGGGACATGGACCAAAGATTCCTGAATTGGTCTCCATTGAAATCGCAAGATTCCGTTTCCCTTCCCGAAAGGAAATGAAATTTCCTTTCGGGAAGGGAAACGGAATCTTGCGAACCTCAAAAGAAAGGCTCACAAACACTCTGCAAAGGAGATAGGATCAAATGAAGTGCAACCGAAAAAGACCCCAAAAATCCAAAACTTGGGACATTTCGTGAGTACCAGAAAATGCTCTGGGAGGAAATAAGGTGCAGCACAAAGGACCAAAACATGCACAGCTGAGATCACAGATGCTGCAAAATCAGGAAAAATGCCAAGGAGGAAGACACAACTTTCAGGGGAAGATATGAGAGACATGCCATGGAGAGTGAAAAAAAAAAAAAAAAAAAAAATCGTTGTTTAAGTGAAAGCCATTCAAAGGCATGGGATGGCATCAAGTACAGGGACATAGAGCACGGCATGTGAAAATTGGAGCCCAGTGAAACCCTGGAAACAAAAAAGAAGGACTAACAAATGCTCTGGGATGGAGCAATCATGCAAGGAAATGCAATTCAAAAAGAAAAAAGAGAAAATTGGTAAATTTTGGGACTACAAGAAAAAGGACCAGGATGACATGCCGTGCAGTGCAAAGGGCCAAAAGGTGCCAAAACTAAGCTGACTGATGCTGCAAAATCAGGAGAAAAACACATGGAAGAAGACACAACTTTCTGGGGAAGATATGACAGACATGGCCGGGAGAGTGAAAAAACATCAGAAAAAAAAAAAAAATTGCTCGCCAAAGTGAAAGCCATCAAAAGGCATGCGATGCCATCAGGTGCAGGGACATGGACCAAAGATTCCTGAATTGGTCTCCATTGAAATCGCAAGATTCCGTTTCCCTTCCCGAAAGGAAATGAAATTTCCTTTCGGGAAGGGAAACGGAATCTTGCGAACCTCAAAAGAAAGGCTCACAAACACTCTGCAAACGAGATAGGATCAAATGAAGTGCAACCGAAAAAAACCCAAAAATCCAAAACTTGGGACATTTCCTGAGTACCAGAAAATGCTCTGGGAGGAAATAAGGTGCAGCACAAAGGACCAAAACATGCAAACCTGAGATCACAGATGCTGCAAAATCAGGAAAAATGCCAAGGAGGAAGACACAACTTTCAGGGGAAGAGATGAGAGACATGCCATGGAGAGTGAAAAAAAAAAAAAAAAAAAAAAATCGTTGTTTAAGTGAAAGCCATTCAAAGGCATGGGATGGCATCAAGTACAGGGACATAGAGCACGGCATGTGAAAATTGGAGCCCAGTGAAACCCTGGAAACAAAAAAGAAGGACTAACAAATGCTCTGGGATGGAGCAATCATGCAAGGAAATGCAATTCAAAAAGAAAAAAGAGAAAATTGGTAAATTTTGGGACTACAAGAAAAAGGACCAGGATGACATGCCGTGCAGTGCAAAGGGCCAAAAGATGCCAAAACTAAGCTGACTGATGCTGCAAAATCAGGAGAAAAACACATGGAAGAAGACACAACTTTCTGGGGAAGATATGACAGACATGGCAGGGAGAGTGAAAAAACATCAGAAAAAAAAAAAAAATTGCTCGCCAAAGTGAAAGCCATCAAAAGGCATGCGATGCCATCAGGTGCAGGGACATGGACCAAAGATTCCTGAATTGGTCTCCATTGAAATCGCAAGATTCCGTTTCCCTTCCCGAAAGGAAATGAAATTTCCTTTCGGGAAGGGAAACGGAATCTTGCGAACCTCAAAAGAAAGGCTCACAAACACTCTGCAAACGAGATAGGATCAAATGAAGTGCAACCGAAAAAAACCCAAAAATCCAAAACTTGGGACATTTCCTGAGTACCAGAAAATGCTCTGGGAGGAAATAAGGTGCAGCACAAAGGACCAAAACATGCAAACCTGAGATCACAGATGCTGCAAAATCAGGAAAAATGCCAAGGAGGAAGACACAACTTTCAGGGGAAGATATGAGAGACATGCCATGGAGAGTGAAAAAAAAAAAAAAAAAAAAAATCGTTGTTTAAGTGAAAGCCATTCAAAGGCATGGGATGGCATCAAGTACAGGGACATAGAGCACGGCATGTGAAAATTGGAGCCCAGTGAAACCCTGGAAACAAAAAAGAAGGACTAACAAATGCTCTGGGATGGAGCAATCATGCAAGGAAATGCAATTCAAAAAGAAAAAAGAGAAAATTGGTAAATTTTGGGACTACAAGAAAAAGGACCAGGATGACATGCCGTGCAGTGCAAAGGGCCAAAAGATGCCAAAACTAAGCTGACTGATGCTGCAAAATCAGGAGAAAAACACATGGAAGAAGACACAACTTTCTGGGGAAGATATGACAGACATGGCAGGGAGAGTGAAAAAACATCAGAAAAAAAAAAAAAATTGCTCGCCAAAGTGAAAGCCATCAAAAGGCATGCGATGCCATCAGGTGCAGGGACATGGACCAAAGATTCCTGAATTGGTCTCCATTGAAATCGCAAGATTCCGTTTCCCTTCCCGAAAGGAAATGAAATTTCCTTTCGGGAAGGGAAACGGAATCTTGCGAACCTCAAAAGAAAGGCTCACAAACACTCTGCAAAGGAGATAGGATCAAATGAAGTGCAACCGAAAAAGACCCCAAAAATCCAAAACTTGGGACATTTCGTGAGTACCAGAAAATGCTCTGGGAGGAAATAAGGTGCAGCACAAAGGACCAAAACATGCAAACCTGAGATCACAGATGCTGCAAAATCAGGAAAAATGCCAAGGAGGAAGACACAACTTTCAGGGGAAGATATGAGAGACATGCCATGGAGAGTGAAAAAAAAAAAAAAAAAAAAAATCGTTGTTTAAGTGAAAGCCATTCAAAGGCATGGGATGGCATCAAGTACAGGGACATAGAGCACGGCATGTGAAAATTGGAGCCCAGTGAAACCCTGGAAACAAAAAAGAAGGACTAACAAATGCTCTGGGATGGAGCAATCATGCAAGGAAATGCAATTCAAAAAGAAAAAAGAGAAAATTGGTAAATTTTGGGACTACAAGAAAAAGGACCAGGATGACATGCCGTGCAGTGCAAAGGGCCAAAAGATGCCAAAACTAAGCTGACTGATGCTGCAAAATCAGGAGAAAAACACATGGAAGAAGACACAACTTTCTGGGGAAGATATGACAGACATGGCAGGGAGAGTGAAAAAACATCAGAAAAAATAAAAAAATTGCTCGCCAAAGTGAAAGCCATCAAAAGGCATGCGATGCCATCAGGTGCAGGGACATGGACCAAAGATTCCTGAATTGGTCTCCATTGAAATCGCAAGATTCCGTTTCCCTTCCCGAAAGGAAATGAAATTTCCTTTCGGGAAGGGAAACGGAATCTTGCGAACCTCAAAAGAAAGGCTCACAAACACTCTGCAAAGGAGATAGGATCAAATGAAGTGCAACCGAAAAAAAACCCAAAAATACAAAACTTGGGACATTTCCTGAGTACCAGAAAATGCTCTGGGAGGAAATAAGGTGCAGCACAAAGGACCAAAACATGCAAACCTGAGATCACAGATGCTGCAAAATCAGGAAAAATGCCAAGGAGGAAGACACAACTTTCAGGGGAAGATATGAGAGACATGCCATGGAGAGTGAAAAAAAAAAAAAAAAAAAAATCGTTGTTTAAGTGAAAGCCATTCAAAGGCATGGGATGGCATCAAGTACAGGGACATAGAGCACGGCATGTGAAAATTGGAGCCCAGTGAAACCCTGGAAACAAAAAAGAAGGACTAACAAATGCTCTGGGATGGAGCAATCATGCAAGGAAATGCAATTCAAAAAAAAAAAAAGAGAAAATTGGTAAATTTTGGGACTAGGATCAAAAGGACCAGGATGACATGCCGTGCAGTGCAAAGGGCCAAAAGATGCCAAAACTAAGCTGACTGATGCTGCAAAATCAGGAGAAAAACACATGGAAGAAGACACAACTTTCTGGGGAAGATATGACAGACATGGCAGGGAGAGTGAAAAAACATCAGAAAAAATAAAAAAATTGCTCGCCAAAGTGAAAGCCATCAAAAGGCATGCGATGCCATCAGGTGCAGGGACATGGACCAAAGATTCCTGAATTGGTCTCCATTGAAATCGCAAGATTCCGTTTCCCTTCCCGAAAGGAAATGAAATTTCCTTTCGGGAAGGGAAACGGAATCTTGCGAACCTCAAAAGAAAGGCTCACAAACACTCTGCAAACGAGATAGGATCAAATGAAGTGCAACCGAAAAAGACCCCAAAAATCCAAAACTTGGGACATTTCGTGAGTACCAGAAAATGCTCTGGGAGGAAATAAGGTGCAGCACAAAGGACCAAAACATGCAAACCTGAGATCACAGATGCTGCAAAATCAGGAAAAATGCCAAGGAGGAAGACACAACTTTCAGGGGAAGATATGAGAGACATGCCATGGAGAGTGAAAAAAAAAAAAAAAAAAAAAATCGTTGTTTAAGTGAAAGCCATTCAAAGGCATGGGATGGCATCAAGTACAGGGACATAGAGCACGGCATGTGAAAATTGGAGCCCAGTGAAACCCTGGAAACAAAAAAGAAGGACTAACAAATGCTCTGGGATGGAGCAATCATGCAAGGAAATGCAATTCAAAAAGAAAAAAGAGAAAATTGGTAAATTTTGGGACTACAAGAAAAAGGACCAGGATGACATGCCGTGCAGTGCAAAGGGCCAAAAGATGCCAAAACTAAGCTGACTGATGCTGCAAAATCAGGAGAAAAACACATGGAAGAAGACACAACTTTCAGGGGAAGATATGACAGACATGGCAGGGAGAGTGAAAAAACATCAGAAAAAAAAAAAAAATTGCTCGCCAAAGTGAAAGCCATCAAAAGGCATGCGATGCCATCAGGTGCAGGGACATGGACCAAAGATTCCTGAATTGGTCTCCATTGAAATCGCAAGATTCCGTTTCCCTTCCCGAAAGGAAATGAAATTTCCTTTCGGGAAGGGAAACGGAATCTTGCGAACCTCAAAAGAAAGGCTCACAAACACTCTGCAAACGAGATAGGATCAAATGAAGTGCAACCGAAAAAGACCCCAAAAATCCAAAACTTGGGACATTTCGTGAGTACCAGAAAATGCTCTGGGAGGAAATAAGGTGCAGCACAAAGGACCAAAACATGCAAACCTGAGATCACAGATGCTGCAAAATCAGGAAAAATGCCAAGGAGGAAGACACAACTTTCAGGGGAAGATATGAGAGACATGCCATGGAGAGTGAAAAAAAAAAAAAAAAAAAAAATCGTTGTTTAAGTGAAAGCCATTCAAAGGCATGGGATGGCATCAAGTACAGGGACATAGAGCACGGCATGTGAAAATTGGAGCCCAGTGAAACCCTGGAAACAAAAAAGAAGGACTAACAAATGCTCTGGGATGGAGCAATCGTGCAAGGAAATGCAATTCAAAAAAAAAAAAGAGAAAATTGGTAAATTTTGGGACTAGGATCAAAAGGACCAGGATGACATGCCGTGCAGTGCAAAGGGCCAAAAGATGCCAAAACTAAGCTGACTGATGCTGCAAAATCAGGAGAAAAACACATGGAAGAAGACACAACTTTCTGGGGAAGATATGACAGACATGGCAGGGAGAGTGAAAAAACATCAGAAAAAATAAAAAAATTGCTCGCCAAAGTGAAAGCCATCAAAAGGCATGCGATGCCATCAGGTGGAGGGACATGGACCAAAGATTCCTGAATTGGTCTCCATTGAAATCGCAAGATTCCGTTTCCCTTCCCGAAAGGAAATGAAATTTCCTTTCGGGAAGGGAAACGGAATCTTGCGAACCTCAAAAGAAAGGCTCACAAACACTCTGCAAACGAGATAGGATCAAATGAAGTGCAACCGAAAAAAACCCAAAAATCCAAAACTTGGGACATTTCCTGAGTACCAGAAAATGCTCTGGGAGGAAATAAGGTGCAGCACAAAGGACCAAAACATGCAAACCTGAGATCACAGATGCTGCAAAATCAGGAAAAATGCCAAGGAGGAAGACACAACTTTCAGGGGAAGATATGAGAGACATGCCATGGAGAGTGAAAAAAAAAAAAAAAAAAAAAATCGTTGTTTAAGTGAAAGCCATTCAAAGGCATGGGATGGCATCAAGTACAGGGACATAGAGCACGGCATGTGAAAATTGGAGCCCAGTGAAACCCTGGAAACAAAAAAGAAGGACTAACAAATGCTCTGGGATGGAGCAATCATGCAAGGAAATGCAATTCAAAAAGAAAAAAGAGAAAATTGGTAAATTTTGGGACTACAAGAAAAAGGACCAGGATGACATGCCGTGCAGTGCAAAGGGCCAAAAGATGCCAAAACTAAGCTGACTGATGCTGCAAAATCAGGAGAAAAACACATGGAAGAAGACACAACTTTCTGGGGAAGATATGACAGACATGGCAGGGAGAGTGAAAAAACATCAGAAAAAAAAAAAAAATTGCTCGCCAAAGTGAAAGCCATCAAAAGGCATGCGATGCCATCAGGTGCAGGGACATGGACCAAAGATTCCTGAATTGGTCTCCATTGAAATCGCAAGATTCCGTTTCCCTTCCCGAAAGGAAATGAAATTTCCTTTCGGGAAGGGAAACGGAATCTTGCGAACCTCAAAAGAAAGGCTCACAAACACTCTGCAAAGGAGATAGGATCAAATGAAGTGCAACCGAAAAAGACCCCAAAAATCCAAAACTTGGGACATTTCGTGAGTACCAGAAAATGCTCTGGGAGGAAATAAGGTGCAGCACAAAGGACCAAAACATGCAAACCTGAGATCACAGATGCTGCAAAATCAGGAAAAATGCCAAGGAGGAAGACACAACTTTCAGGGGAAGATATGAGAGACATGCCATGGAGAGTGAAAAAAAAAAAAAAAAAAAAAATCGTTGTTTAAGTGAAAGCCATTCAAAGGCATGGGATGGCATCAAGTACAGGGACATAGAGCACGGCATGTGAAAATTGGAGCCCAGTGAAACCCTGGAAACAAAAAAGAAGGACTAACAAATGCTCTGGGATGGAGCAATCATGCAAGGAAATGCAATTCAAAAAGAAAAAAGAGAAAATTGGTAAATTTTGGGACTACAAGAAAAAGGACCAGGATGACATGCCGTGCAGTGCAAAGGGCCAAAAGATGCCAAAACTAAGCTGACTGATGCTGCAAAATCAGGAGAAAAACACATGGAAGAAGACACAACTTTCTGGGGAAGATATGACAGACATGGCAGGGAGAGTGAAAAAACATCAGAAAAAATAAAAAAATTGCTCGCCAAAGTGAAAGCCATCAAAAGGCATGCGATGCCATCAGGTGCAGGGACATGGACCAAAGATTCCTGAATTGGTCTCCATTGAAATCGCAAGATTCCGTTTCCCTTCCCGAAAGGAAATGAAATTTCCTTTCGGGAAGGGAAACGGAATCTTGCGAACCTCAAAAGAAAGGCTCACAAACACTCTGCAAAGGAGATAGGATCAAATGAAGTGCAACCGAAAAAAACCCAAAAAATCCAAAACTTGGGACATTTCCTGAGTACCAGAAAATGCTCTGGGAGGAAATGAGGTGCAGCACAAAGGACCAAAACATGCAAACCTGAGATCACAGATGCTGCAAAATCAGGAAAAATGCCAAGGAGGAAGACACAACTTTCAGGGGAAGAGATGAGAGACATGCCATGGAGAGAGAAAAAAAAAAATAAAAAAAAAAAGGTTGTTTAAGTGAAAGCCATTCAAAGGCATGGGATGGCATCAAGTACAGGGACATAGAGCACGGCATGTGAAAATTGGAGCCCAGTGAAACCCTGGAAACAAAAAAGAAGGACTAACAAATGCTCTGGGATGGAGCAATCATGCAAGGAAATGCAATTCAAAAAAAAAAAAAGAGAAAATTGGTAAATTTTGGGACTAGGATCAAAAGGACCAGGATGACATGCCGTGCAGTGCAAAGGGCCAAAAGATGCCAAAACTAAGCTGACTGATGCTGCAAAATCAGGAGAAAAACACATGGAAGAAGACACAACTTTCAGGGGAAGATATGACAGACATGGCAGGGAGAGTGAAAAAACATCAGAAAAAAAAAAAAAATTGCTCGCCAAAGTGAAAGCCATCAAAAGGCATGCGATGCCATCAGGTGCAGGGACATGGACCAAAGATTCCTGAATTGGTCTCCATTGAAATCGCAAGATTCCGTTTCCCTTCCCGAAAGGAAATGAAATTTCCTTTCGGGAAGGGAAACGGAATCTTGCGAACCTCAAAAGAAAGGCTCACAAACACTCTGCAAACGAGATAGGATCAAATGAAGTGCAACCGAAAAAACCCCAAAAATCCAAAACTTGGGACATTTCCTGAGTACCAGAAAATGCTCTGGGAGGAAATAAGGTGCAGCACAAAGGACCAAAACATGCAAACCTGAGATCACAGATGCTGCAAAATCAGGAAAAATGCCAAGGAGGAAGACACAACTTTCAGGGGAAGATATGAGAGACATGCCATGGAGAGTGAAAAAAAAAAAAAAAAAAAAAATCGTTGTTTAAGTGAAAGCCATTCAAAGGCATGGGATGGCATCAAGTACAGGGACATAGAGCACGGCATGTGAAAATTGGAGCCCAGTGAAACCCTGGAAACAAAAAAGAAGGACTAACAAATGCTCTGGGATGGAGCAATCATGCAAGGAAATGCAATTCAAAAAAAAAAAAGAGAAAATTGGTAAATTTTGGGACTACAAGAAAAAGGACCAGGATGACATGCCGTGCAGTGCAAAGGGCCAAAAGATGCCAAAACTAAGCTGACTGATGCTGCAAAATCAGGAGAAAAACACATGGAAGAAGACACAACTTTCTGGGGAAGATATGACAGACATGGCAGGGAGAGTGAAAAAACATCAGAAAAAATAAAAAAATTGCTCGCCAAAGTGAAAGCCATCAAAAGGCATGCGATGCCATCAGGTGCAGGGACATGGACCAAAGATTCCTGAATTGGTCTCCATTGAAATCGCAAGATTCCGTTTCCCTTCCCGAAAGGAAATGAAATTTCCTTTCGGGAAGGGAAACGGAATCTTGCGAACCTCAAAAGAAAGGCTCACAAACACTCTGCAAACGAGATAGGATCAAATGAAGTGCAACCGAAAAAAACCCAAAAATCCAAAACTTGGGACATTTCCTGAGTACCAGAAAATGCTCTGGGAGGAAATAAGGTGCAGCACAAAGGACCAAAACATGCAAACCTGAGATCACAGATGCTGCAAAATCAGGAAAAATGCCAAGGAGGAAGACACAACTTTCAGGGGAAGAGATGAGAGACATGCCATGGAGAGTGAAAAAAAAAAAAAAAAAAAAAATCGTTGTTTAAGTGAAAGCCATTCAAAGGCATGGGATGGCATCAAGTACAGGGACATAGAGCACGGCATGTGAAAATTGGAGCCCAGTGAAACCCTGGAAACAAAAAAGAAGGACTAACAAATGCTCTGGGATGGAGCAATCATGCAAGGAAATGCAATTCAAAAAGAAAAAAGAGAAAATTGGTAAATTTTGGGACTACAAGAAAAAGGACCAGGATGACATGCCGTGCAGTGCAAAGGGCCAAAAGATGCCAAAACTAAGCTGACTGATGCTGCAAAATCAGGAGAAAAACACATGGAAGAAGACACAACTTTCTGGGGAAGATATGACAGACATGGCAGGGAGAGTGAAAAAACATCAGAAAAAAAAAAAAAATTGCTCGCCAAAGTGAAAGCCATCAAAAGGCATGCGATGCCATCAGGTGCAGGGACATGGACCAAAGATTCCTGAATTGGTCTCCATTGAAATCGCAAGATTCCGTTTCCCTTCCCGAAAGGAAATGAAATTTCCTTTCGGGAAGGGAAACGGAATCTTGCGAACCTCAAAAGAAAGGCTCACAAACACTCTGCAAAGGAGATAGGATCAAATGAAGTGCAACCGAAAAAGACCCCAAAAATCCAAAACTTGGGACATTTCGTGAGTACCAGAAAATGCTCTGGGAGGAAATAAGGTGCAGCACAAAGGACCAAAACATGCAAACCTGAGATCACAGATGCTGCAAAATCAGGAAAAATGCCAAGGAGGAAGACACAACTTTCAGGGGAAGATATGAGAGACATGCCATGGAGAGTGAAAAAAAAAAAAAAAAAAAAAATCGTTGTTTAAGTGAAAGCCATTCAAAGGCATGGGATGGCATCAAGTACAGGGACATAGAGCACGGCATGTGAAAATTAGAGCCCAGTGAAACCCTGGAAACAAAAAAGAAGGACTAACAAATGCTCTGGGATGGAGCAATCATGCAAGGAAATGCAATTCAAAAAGAAAAAAGAGAAAATTGGTAAATTTTGGGACTACAAGAAAAAGGACCAGGATGACATGCCGTGCAGTGCAAAGGGCCAAAAGATGCCAAAACTAAGCTGACTGATGCTGCAAAATCAGGAGAAAAACACATGGAAGAAGACACAACTTTCTGGGGAAGATATGACAGACATGGCAGGGAGAGTGAAAAAACATCAGAAAAAATAAAAAAATTGCTCGCCAAAGTGAAAGCCATCAAAAGGCATGCGATGCCATCAGGTGCAGGGACATGGACCAAAGATTCCTGAATTGGTCTCCATTGAAATCGCAAGATTCCGTTTCCCTTCCCGAAAGGAAATGAAATTTCCTTTCGGGAAGGGAAACGGAATCTTGCGAACCTCAAAAGAAAGGCTCACAAACACTCTGCAAAGGAGATAGGATCAAATGAAGTGCAACCGAAAAAAACCCCAAAAATACAAAACTTGGGACATTTCCTGAGTACCAGAAAATGCTCTGGGAGGAAATAAGGTGCAGCACAAAGGACCAAAACATGCAAACCTGAGATCACAGATGCTGCAAAATCAGGAAAAATGCCAAGGAGGAAGACACAACTTTCAGGGGAAGAGATGAGAGACATGCCATGGAGAGAGAAAAAAAAAAATAAAAAAAAAAAGGTTGTTTAAGTGAAAGCCATTCAAAGGCATGGGATGGCATCAAGTACAGGGACATAGAGCACGGCATGTGAAAATTGGAGCCCAGTGAAACCCTGGAAACAAAAAAGAAGGACTAACAAATGCTCTGGGATGGAGCAATCATCCAAGGAAATGCAATTCAAAAAAAAAAAAAGAGAAAATTGGTAAATTTTGGGACTAGGATCAAAAGGACCAGGATGACATGCCGTGCAGTGCAAAGGGCCAAAAGATGCCAAAACTAAGCTGACTGATGCTGCAAAATCAGGAGAAAAACACATGGAAGAAGACACAACTTTCAGGGGAAGATATGACAGACATGGCAGGGAGAGTGAAAAAACATCAGAAAAAAAAAAAAAATTGCTCGCCAAAGTGAAAGCCATCAAAAGGCATGCGATGCCATCAGGTGCAGGGACATGGACCAAAGATTCCTGAATTGGTCTCCATTGAAATCGCAAGATTCCGTTTCCCTTCCCGAAAGGAAATGAAATTTCCTTTCGGGAAGGGAAACGGAATCTTGCGAACCTCAAAAGAAAGGCTCACAAACACTCTGCAAACGAGATAGGATCAAATGAAGTGCAACCGAAAAAACCCCAAAAATCCAAAACTTGGGACATTTCCTGAGTACCAGAAAATGCTCTGGGAGGAAATAAGGTGCAGCACAAAGGACCAAAACATGCAAACCTGAGATCACAGATGCTGCAAAATCAGGAAAAATGCCAAGGAGGAAGACACAACTTTCAGGGGAAGAGATGAGAGACATGCCATGGAGAGTGAAAAAAAAAAATAAAAAAAAAATCGTTGTTTAAGTGAAAGCCATTCAAAGGCATGGGATGGCATCAAGTACAGGGACATAGAGCACGGCATGTGAAAATTGGAGCCCAGTGAAACCCTGGAAACAAAAAAGAAGGACTAACAAATGCTCTGGGATGGAGCAATCATGCAAGGAAATGCAATTCAAAAAGAAAAAAGAGAAAATTGGTAAATTTTGGGACTACAAGAAAAAGGACCAGGATGACATGCCGTGCAGTGCAAAGGGCCAAAAGATGCCAAAACTAAGCTGACTGATGCTGCAAAATCAGGAGAAAAACACATGGAAGAAGACACAACTTTCTGGGGAAGATATGACAGACATGGCAGGGAGAGTGAAAAAACATCAGAAAAAATAAAAAAATTGCTCGCCAAAGTGAAAGCCATCAAAAGGCATGCGATGCCATCAGGTGCAGGGACATGGAC
The DNA here is from genome assembly GCF_963513975.1 of Fringilla coelebs. Lineage (NCBI taxonomy): Eukaryota > Metazoa > Chordata > Aves > Passeriformes > Fringillidae > Fringilla > Fringilla coelebs. The sequence goes on from NC_140029.1 coordinate 54,953,761, forward strand.
CAAAGATTCCTGAATTGGTCTCCATTGAAATCGCAAGATTCCGTTTCCCTTCCCGAAAGGAAATGAAATTTCCTTTCGGGAAGGGAAACGGAATCTTGCGAACCTCAAAAGAAAGGCTCACAAACACTCTGCAAAGGAGATAGGATCAAATGAAGTGCAACCGAAAAAAACCCCAAAAATACAAAACTTGGGACATTTCCTGAGTACCAGAAAATGCTCTGGGAGGAAATAAGGTGCAGCACAAAGGACCAAAACATGCAAAGCTGAGATCACAGATGCTGCAAAATCAGGAAAAATGCCAAGGAGGAAGACACAACTTTCAGGGGAAGAGATGAGAGACATGCCATGGAGAGAGAAAAAAAAAAATAAAAAAAAAAAGGTTGTTTAAGTGAAAGCCATTCAAAGGCATGGGATGGCATCAAGTACAGGGACATAGAGCACGGCATGTGAAAATTGGAGCCCAGTGAAACCCTGGAAACAAAAAAGAAGGACTAACAAATGCTCTGGGATGGAGCAATCATGCAAGGAAATGCAATTCAAAAAAAAAAAAGAGAAAATTGGTAAATTTTGGGACTAGGATCAAAAGGACCAGGATGACATGCCGTGCAGTGCAAAGGGCCAAAAGATGCCAAAACTAAGCTGACTGATGCTGCAAAATCAGGAGAAAAACACATGGAAGAAGACACAACTTTCAGGGGAAGATATGACAGACATGGCAGGGAGAGTGAAAAAACATCAGAAAAAATAAAAAAATTGCTCGCCAAAGTGAAAGCCATCAAAAGGCATGCGATGCCATCAGGTGCAGGGACATGGACCAAAGATTCCTGAATTGGTCTCCATTGAAATCGCAAGATTCCGTTTCCCTTCCCGAAAGGAAATGAAATTTCCTTTCGGGAAGGGAAACGGAATCTTGCGAACCTCAAAAGAAAGGCTCACAAACACTCTGCAAAGGAGATAGGATCAAATGAAGTGCAACCGAAAAAACCCCAAAAATCCAAAACTTGGGACATTTCCTGAGTACCAGAAAATGCTCTGGGAGGAAATAAGGTGCAGCACAAAGGACCAAAACATGCAAACCTGAGATCACAGATGCTGCAAAATCAGGAAAAATGCCAAGGAGGAAGACACAACTTTCAGGGGAAGAGATGAGAGACATGCCATGGAGAGTGAAAAAAAAAAATAAAAAAAAAATCGTTGTTTAAGTGAAAGCCATTCAAAGGCATGGGATGGCATCAAGTACAGGGACATAGAGCACGGCATGTGAAAATTGGAGCCCAGTGAAACCCTGGAAACAAAAAAGAAGGACTAACAAATGCTCTGGGATGGAGCAATCATGCAAGGAAATGCAATTCAAAAAGAAAAAAGAGAAAATTGGTAAATTTTGGGACTACAAGAAAAAGGACCAGGATGACATGCCGTGCAGTGCAAAGGGCCAAAAGATGCCAAAACTAAGCTGACTGATGCTGCAAAATCAGGAGAAAAACACATGGAAGAAGACACAACTTTCTGGGGAAGATATGACAGACATGGCAGGGAGAGTGAAAAAACATCAGAAAAAATAAAAAAATTGCTCGCCAAAGTGAAAGCCATCAAAAGGCATGCGATGCCATCAGGTGCAGGGACATGGACCAAAGATTCCTGAATTGGTCTCCATTGAAATCGCAAGATTCCGTTTCCCTTCCCGAAAGGAAATGAAATTTCCTTTCGGGAAGGGAAACGGAATCTTGCGAACCTCAAAAGAAAGGCTCACAAACACTCTGCAAAGGAGATAGGATCAAATGAAGTGCAACCGAAAAAACCCCAAAAATCCAAAACTTGGGACATTTCCTGAGTACCAGAAAATGCTCTGGGAGGAAATAAGGTGCAGCACAAAGGACCAAAACATGCAAAGCTGAGATCACAGATGCTGCAAAATCAGGAAAAATGCCAAGGAGGAAGACACAACTTTCAGGGGAAGAGATGAGAGACATGCCATGGAGAGAGAAAAAAAAAAATAAAAAAAAAAAGGTTGTTTAAGTGAAAGCCATTCAAAGGCATGGGATGGCATCAAGTACAGGGACATAGAGCACGGCATGTGAAAATTGGAGCCCAGTGAAACCCTGGAAACAAAAAAGAAGGACTAACAAATGCTCTGGGATGGAGCAATCATGCAAGGAAATGCAATTCAAAAAAAAAAAAAGAGAAAATTGGTAAATTTTGGGACTAGGATCAAAAGGACCAGGATGACATGCCGTGCAGTGCAAAGGGCCAAAAGATGCCAAAACTAAGCTGACTGATGCTGCAAAATCAGGAGAAAAACACATGGAAGAAGACACAACTTTCTGGGGAAGATATGACAGACATGGCAGGGAGAGTGAAAAAACATCAGAAAAAATAAAAAAATTGCTCGCCAAAGTGAAAGCCATCAAAAGGCATGCGATGCCATCAGGTGCAGGGACATGGACCAAAGATTCCTGAATTGGTCTCCATTGAAATCGCAAGATTCCGTTTCCCTTCCCGAAAGGAAATGAAATTTCCTTTCGGGAAGGGAAACGGAATCTTGCGAACCTCAAAAGAAAGGCTCACAAACACTCTGCAAAGGAGATAGGATCAAATGAAGTGCAACCGAAAAAACCCCAAAAATCCAAAACTTGGGACATTTCCTGAGTACCAGAAAATGCTCTGGGAGGAAATGAGGTGCAGCACAAAGGACCAAAACATGCAAACCTGAGATCACAGATGCTGCAAAATCAGGAAAAATGCCAAGGAGGAAGACACAACTTTCAGGGGAAGAGATGAGAGACATGCCATGGAGAGTGAAAAAAAAAAATAAAAAAAAAATCGTTGTTTAAGTGAAAGCCATTCAAAGGCATGGGATGGCATCAAGTACAGGGACATAGAGCACGGCATGTGAAAATTGGAGCCCAGTGAAACCCTGGAAACAAAAAAGAAGGACTAACAAATGCTCTGGGATGGAGCAATCATGCAAGGAAATGCAATTCAAAAAGAAAAAAGAGAAAATTGGTAAATTTTGGGACTACAAGAAAAAGGACCAGGATGACATGCCGTGCAGTGCAAAGGGCCAAAAGATGCCAAAACTAAGCTGACTGATGCTGCAAAATCAGGAGAAAAACACATGGAAGAAGACACAACTTTCTGGGGAAGATATGACAGACATGGCAGGGAGAGTGAAAAAACATCAGAAAAAATAAAAAAATTGCTCGCCAAAGTGAAAGCCATCAAAAGGCATGCGATGCCATCAGGTGCAGGGACATGGACCAAAGATTCCTGAATTGGTCTCCATTGAAATCGCAAGATTCCGTTTCCCTTCCCGAAAGGAAATGAAATTTCCTTTCGGGAAGGGAAACGGAATCTTGCGAACCTCAAAAGAAAGGCTCACAAACACTCTGCAAAGGAGATAGGATCAAATGAAGTGCAACCGAAAAAAACCCCAAAAATACAAAACTTGGGACATTTCCTGAGTACCAGAAAATGCTCTGGGAGGAAATAAGGTGCAGCACAAAGGACCAAAACATGCAAAGCTGAGATCACAGATGCTGCAAAATCAGGAAAAATGCCAAGGAGGAAGACACAACTTTCAGGGGAAGAGATGAGAGACATGCCATGGAGAGAGAAAAAAAAAAATAAAAAAAAAAAGGTTGTTTAAGTGAAAGCCATTCAAAGGCATGGGATGGCATCAAGTACAGGGACATAGAGCACGGCATGTGAAAATTGGAGCCCAGTGAAACCCTGGAAACAAAAAAGAAGGACTAACAAATGCTCTGGGATGGAGCAATCATGCAAGGAAATGCAATTCAAAAAAAAAAAAGAGAAAATTGGTAAATTTTGGGACTAGGATCAAAAGGACCAGGATGACATGCCGTGCAGTGCAAAGGGCCAAAAGATGCCAAAACTAAGCTGACTGATGCTGCAAAATCAGGAGAAAAACACATGGAAGAAGACACAACTTTCTGGGGAAGATATGACAGACATGGCAGGGAGAGTGAAAAAACATCAGAAAAAATAAAAAAATTGCTCGCCAAAGTGAAAGCCATCAAAAGGCATGCGATGCCATCAGGTGCAGGGACATGGACCAAAGATTCCTGAATTGGTCTCCATTGAAATCGCAAGATTCCGTTTCCCTTCCCGAAAGGAAATGAAATTTCCTTTCGGGAAGGGAAACGGAATCTTGCGAACCTCAAAAGAAAGGCTCACAAACACTCTGCAAAGGAGATAGGATCAAATGAAGTGCAACCGAAAAAGACCCCAAAAATCCAAAACTTGGGACATTTCGTGAGTACCAGAAAATGCTCTGGGAGGAAATAAGGTGCAGCACAAAGGACCAAAACATGCACAGCTGAGATCACAGATGCTGCAAAATCAGGAAAAATGCCAAGGAGGAAGACACAACTTTCAGGGGAAGAGATGAGAGACATGCCATGGAGAGAGAAAAAAAAAAATAAAAAAAAAAAATCGTTGTTTAAGTGAAAGCCATTCAAAGGCATGGGATGGCATCAAGTACAGGGACATAGAGCACGGCATGTGAAAATTGGAGCCCAGTGAAACCCTGGAAACAAAAAAGAAGGACTAACAAATGCTCTGGGATGGAGCAATCATGCAAGGAAATGCAATTCAAAAAGAAAAAAGAGAAAATTGGTAAATTTTGGGACTACAAGAAAAAGGACCAGGATGACATGCCATGCAGTGCAAAGGGCCAAAAGATGCCAAAACTAAGCTGACTGATGCTGCAAAATCAGGAGAAAAACACATGGAAGAAGACACAACTTTCAGGGGAAGATATGACAGACATGGCAGGGAGAGTGAAAAAACATCAGAAAAAAAAAAAAAATTGCTCGCCAAAGTGAAAGCCATCAAAAGGCATGCGATGCCATCAGGTGCAGGGACATGGACCAAAGATTCCTGAATTGGTCTCCATTGAAATCGCAAGATTCCGTTTCCCTTCCCGAAAGGAAATGAAATTTCCTTTCGGGAAGGGAAACGGAATCTTGCGAACCTCAAAAGAAAGGCTCACAAACACTCTGCAAAGGAGATAGGATCAAATGAAGTGCAACCGAAAAAAACCCCAAAAATCCAAAACTTGGGACATTTCCTGAGTACCAGAAAATGCTCTGGGAGGAAATAAGGTGCAGCACAAAGGACCAAAACATGCAAAGCTGAGATCACAGATGCTGCAAAATCAGGAAAAATGCCAAGGAGGAAGACACAACTTTCAGGGGAAGAGATGAGAGACATGCCATGGAGAGAGAAAAAAAAAAATAAAAAAAAAAAGGTTGTTTAAGTGAAAGCCATTCAAAGGCATGGGATGGCATCAAGTACAGGGACATAGAGCACGGCATGTGAAAATTGGAGCCCAGTGAAACCCTGGAAACAAAAAAGAAGGACTAACAAATGCTCTGGGATGGAGCAATCATCCAAGGAAATGCAATTCAAAAAAAAAAAAAGAGAAAATTGGTAAATTTTGGGACTAGGATCAAAAGGACCAGGATGACATGCCGTGCAGTGCAAAGGGCCAAAAGATGCCAAAACTAAGCTGACTGATGCTGCAAAATCAGGAGAAAAACACATGGAAGAAGACACAACTTTCAGGGGAAGATATGACAGACATGGCAGGGAGAGTGAAAAAACATCAGAAAAAATAAAAAAATTGCTCGCCAAAGTGAAAGCCATCAAAAGGCATGCGATGCCATCAGGTGCAGGGACATGGACCAAAGATTCCTGAATTGGTCTCCATTGAAATCGCAAGATTCCGTTTCCCTTCCCGAAAGGAAATGAAATTTCCTTTCGGGAAGGGAAACGGAATCTTGCGAACCTCAAAAGAAAGGCTCACAAACACTCTGCAAACGAGATAGGATCAAATGAAGTGCAACCGAAAAAACCCCAAAAATCCAAAACTTGGGACATTTCCTGAGTACCAGAAAATGCTCTGGGAGGAAATAAGGTGCAGCACAAAGGACCAAAACATGCACAGCTGAGATCACAGATGCTGCAAAATCAGGAAAAATGCCAAGGAGGAAGACACAACTTTCAGGGGAAGAGATGAGAGACATGCCATGGAGAGAGAAAAAAAAAAATAAAAAAAAAAAATCGTTGTTTAAGTGAAAGCCATTCAAAGGCATGGGATGGCATCAAGTACAGGGACATAGAGCACGGCATGTGAAAATTGGAGCCCAGTGAAACCCTGGAAACAAAAAAGAAGGACTAACAAATGCTCTGGGATGGAGCAATCATGCAAGGAAATGCAATTCAAAAAGAAAAAAGAGAAAATTGGTAAATTTTGGGACTACAAGAAAAAGGACCAGGATGACATGCCGTGCAGTGCAAAGGGCCAAAAGATGCCAAAACTAAGCTGACTGATGCTGCAAAATCAGGAGAAAAACACATGGAAGAAGACACAACTTTCAGGGGAAGATATGACAGACATGGCAGGGAGAGTGAAAAAACATCAGAAAAAATAAAAAAATTGCTCGCCAAAGTGAAAGCCATCAAAAGGCATGCGATGCCATCAGGTGCAGGGACATGGACCAAAGATTCCTGAATTGGTCTCCATTGAAATCGCAAGATTCCGTTTCCCTTCCCGAAAGGAAATGAAATTTCCTTTCGGGAAGGGAAACGGAATCTTGCGAAGCTCAAAAGAAAGGCTCACAAACACTCTGCAAACGAGATAGGATCAAATGAAGTGCAACCGAAAAAAACCCAAAAAATCCAAAACTTGGGACATTTCGTGAGTACCAGAAAATGCTCTGGGAGGAAATGAGGTGCAGCACAAAGGACAAAACATGCACAGCTGAGATCACAGATGCTGCAAAATCAGGAAAAATGCCAAGGAGGAAGACACAACTTTCAGGGGAAGATATGAGAGACATGCCATGGAGAGTGAAAAAAAAAAAAAAAAAAAAAATCGTTGTTTAAGTGAAAGCCATTCAAAGGCATGGGATGGCATCAAGTACAGGGACATAGAGCACGGCATGTGAAAATTGGAGCCCAGTGAAACCCTGGAAACAAAAAAGAAGGACTAACAAATGCTCTGGGATGGAGCAATCATGCAAGGAAATGCAATTCAAAAAGAAAAAAGAGAAAATTGGTAAATTTTGGGACTAGGATCAAAAGGACCAGGATGACATGCCGTGCAGTGCAAAGGGCCAAAAGATGCCAAAACTAAGCTGACTGATGCTGCAAAATCAGGAGAAAAACACATGGAAGAAGACACAACTTTCAGGGGAAGATATGACAGACATGGCAGGGAGAGTGAAAAAACATCAGAAAAAATAAAAAAATTGCTCGCCAAAGTGAAAGCCATCAAAAGGCATGCGATGCCATCAGGTGCAGGGACATGGACCAAAGATTCCTGAATTGGTCTCCATTGAAATCGCAAGATTCCGTTTCCCTTCCCGAAAGGAAATGAAATTTCCTTTCGGGAAGGGAAACGGAATCTTGCGAACCTCAAAAGAAAGGCTCACAAACACTCTGCAAACGAGATAGGATCAAATGAAGTGCAACCGAAAAAAACCCAAAAATCCAAAACTTGGGACATTTCCTGAGTACCAGAAAATGCTCTGGGAGGAAATAAGGTGCAGCACAAAGGACCAAAACATGCACAGCTGAGATCACAGATGCTGCAAAATCAGGAAAAATGCCAAGGAGGAAGACACAACTTTCAGGGGAAGAGATGAGAGACATGCCATGGAGAGAGAAAAAAAAAAATAAAAAAAAAAAATCGTTGTTTAAGTGAAAGCCATTCAAAGGCATGGGATGGCATCAAGTACAGGGACATAGAGCACGGCATGTGAAAATTGGAGCCCAGTGAAACCCTGGAAACAAAAAAGAAGGACTAACAAATGCTCTGGGATGGAGCAATCATGCAAGGAAATGCAATTCAAAAAGAAAAAAGAGAAAATTGGTAAATTTTGGGACTACAAGAAAAAGGACCAGGATGACATGCCGTGCAGTGCAAAGGGCCAAAAGATGCCAAAACTAAGCTGACTGATGCTGCAAAATCAGGAGAAAAACACATTGAAGAAGACACAACTTTCAGGGGAAGATATGACAGACATGGCAGGGAGAGTGAAAAAACATCAGAAAAAAAAAAAAAATTGCTCGCCAAAGTGAAAGCCATCAAAAGGCATGCGATGCCATCAGGTGCAGGGACATGGACCAAAGATTCCTGAATTGGTCTCCATTGAAATCGCAAGATTCCGTTTCCCTTCCCGAAAGGAAATGAAATTTCCTTTCGGGAAGGGAAACGGAATCTTGCGAAGCTCAAAAGAAAGGCTCACAAACACTCTGCAAAGGAGATAGGATCAAATGAAGTGCAACCGAAAAAAACCCAAAAAATCCAAAACTTGGGACATTTCGTGAGTACCAGAAAATGCTCTGGGAGGAAATGAGGTGCAGCACAAAGGACAAAACATGCACAGCTGAGATCACAGATGCTGCAAAATCAAGAAAAATGCCAAGGAGGAAGACACAACTTTCAGGGGAAGATATGAGAGACATGCCATGGAGAGTGAAAAAAAAAAAAAAAAAAAAATCGTTGTTTAAGTGAAAGCCATTCAAAGGCATGGGATGGCATCAAGTACAGGGACATAGAGCACGGCATGTGAAAATTGGAGCCCAGTGAAACCCTGGAAACAAAAAAGAAGGACTAACAAATGCTCTGGGATGGAGCAATCATGCAAGGAAATGCAATTCAAAAAGAAAAAAGAGAAAATTGGTAAATTTTGGGACTACAAGAAAAAGGACCAGGATGACATGCCGTGCAGTGCAAAGGGCCAAAAGATGCCAAAACTAAGCTGACTGATGCTGCAAAATCAGGAGAAAAACACATGGAAGAAGACACAACTTTCAGGGGAAGATATGACAGACATGGCAGGGAGAGTGAAAAAACATCAGAAAAAAAAAAAAAATAGCTCGCCAAAGTGAAAGCCATCAAAAGGCATGCGATGCCATCAGGTGCAGGGACATGGACCAAAGATTCCTGAATTGGTCTCCATTGAAATCGCAAGATTCCGTTTCCCTTCCCGAAAGGAAATGAAATTTCCTTTCGGGAAGGGAAACGGAATCTTGCGAAGCTCAAAAGAAAGGCTCACAAACACTCTGCAAAGGAGATAGGATCAAATGAAGTGCAACCGAAAAAACCCCAAAAATCCAAAACTTGGGACATTTCCTGAGTACCAGAAAATGCTCTGGGAGGAAATGAGGTGCAGCACAAAGGACCAAAACATGCAAACCTGAGATCACAGATGCTGCAAAATCAGGAAAAATGCCAAGGAGGAAGACACAACTTTCAGGGGAAGAGATGAGAGACATGCCATGGAGAGTGAAAAGAAAAAAAAAAAAAAAAATCGTTGTTTAAGTGAAAGCCATTCAAAGGCATGGGATGGCATCAAGTACAGGGACATAGAGCACGGCATGTGAAAATTGGAGCCCAGTGAAACCCTGGAAACAAAAAAGAAGGACTAACAAATGCTCTGGGATGGAGCAATCATGCAAGGAAATGCAATTCAAAAAGAAAAAAGAGAAAATTGGTAAATTTTGGGACTAGGATCAAAAGGACCAGGATGACATGCCGTGCAGTGCAAAGGGCCAAAAGATGCCAAAACTAAGCTGACTGATGCTGCAAAATCAGGAGAAAAACACATGGAAGAAGACACAACTTTCAGGGGAAGATATGACAGACATGGCAGGGAGAGTGAAAAAACATCAGAAAAAAAAAAAAAATAGCTCGCCAAAGTGAAAGCCATCAAAAGGCATGCGATGCCATCAGGTGCAGGGACATGGACCAAAGATTCCTGAATTGGTCTCCATTGAAATCGCAAGATTCCGTTTCCCTTCCCGAAAGGAAATGAAATTTCCTTTCGGGAAGGGAAACGGAATCTTGCGAACCTCAAAAGAAAGGCTCACAAACACTCTGCAAAGGAGATAGGATCAAATGAAGTGCAACCGAAAAAAACCCCAAAAATCCAAAACTTGGGACATTTCCTGAGTACCAGAAAATGCTCTGGGAGGAAATAAGGTGCAGCACAAAGGACCAAAACATGCACAGCTGAGATCACAGATGCTGCAAAATCAGGAAAAATGCCAAGGAGGAAGACACAACTTTCAGGGGAAGATATGAGAGACATGCCATGGAGAGTGAAAAAAAAAAAAAAAAAAAAAAATCGTTGTTTAAGTGAAAGCCATTCAAAGGCATGGGATGGCATCAAGTACAGGGACATAGAGCACGGCATGTGAAAATTGGAGCCCAGTGAAACCCTGGAAACAAAAAAGAAGGACTAACAAATGCTCTGGGATGGAGCAATCATCCAAGGAAATGCAATTCAAAAAAAAAAAAAGAGAAAATTGGTAAATTTTGGGACTAGGATCAAAAGGACCAGGATGACATGCCGTGCAGTGCAAAGGGCCAAAAGATGCCAAAACTAAGCTGACTGATGCTGCAAAATCAGCGGAAAAACACAGGGAAGAAGACACAACTTTCTGGGGAAGATATGACGGACATGGCAGGGAGAGTGAAAAAACATCAGAAAAAATAAAAAAATTGCTCGCCAAAGTGAAAGCCATCAAAAGGCATGCGATGCCATCAGGTGCAGGGACATGGACCAAAGATTCCTGAATTGGTCTCCATTGAAATCGCAAGATTCCGTTTCCCTTCCCGAAAGGAAATGAAATTTCCTTTCGGGAAGGGAAACGGAATCTTGCGAACCTCAAAAGAAAGGCTCACAAACACTCTGCAAAGGAGATAGGATCAAATGAAGTGCAACCGAAAAAAAACCAAAAAATCCAAAACTTGGGACATTTCCTGAGTGCCAGAAAATGCTCTGGGAGGAAATGAGGTGCAGCACAAAGGACCAAAACATGCAAACCTGAGATCACAGATGCTGCAAAATCAGGAAAAATGCCAAGGAGGAAGACACAACTTTCAGGGGAAGAGATGAGAGACATGCCATGGAGAGAGAAAAAAAAAATAAAAAAAAAAAGGTTGTTTAAGTGAAAGCCATTCAAAGGCATGGGATGGCATCAAGTACAGGGACATAGAGCACGGCATGTGAAAATTGGAGCCCAGTGAAACCCTGGAAACAAAAAAGAAGGACTAACAAATGCTCTGGGATGGAGCAATCATGCAAGGAAACGCAATTCAAAAAAAAAAAAGAGAAAATTGGTAAATTTTGGGACTACAAGAAAAAGGACCAGGATGACATGCCGTGCAGTGCAAAGGGCCAAAAGATGCCAAAACTAAGCTGACTGATGCTGCAAAATCAGGAGAAAAACACATGGAAGAAGACACAACTTTCAGGGGAAGATATGACGGACATGGCAGGGAGAGTGAAAAAACATCAGAAAAAATAAAAAAATTGCTCGCCAAAGTGAAAGCCATCAAAAGGCATGCGATGCCATCAGGTGCAGGGACATGGACCAAAGATTCCTGAATTGGTCTCCATTGAAATCGCAAGATTCCGTTTCCCTTCCCGAAAGGAAATGAAATTTCCTTTCGGGAAGGGAAACGGAATCTTGCGAAGCTCAAAAGAAAGGCTCACAAACACTCTGCAAAGGAGATAGGATCAAATGAAGTGAAACCGAAAAAAACCCAAAAAATCCAAAACTTGGGACATTTCCTGAGTACCAGAAAATGCTCTGGGAGGAAATAAGGTGCAGCACAAAGGACCAAAACATGCAAACCTGAGATCACAGATGCTGCAAAATCAGGAAAAATGCCAAGGAGGAAGACACAACTTTCAGGGGAAGAGATGAGAGACATGCCATGGAGAGTGAAAAAAAAAAAAAAAAAAATCGTTGTTTAAGTGAAAGCCATTCAAAGGCATGGGATGGCATCAAGTACAGGGACATAGAGCACGGCATGTGAAAATTGGAGCCCAGTGAAACCCTGGAAACAAAAAAGAAGGACTAACAAATGCTCTGGGATGGAGCAATCATGCAAGGAAATGCAATTCAAAAAAAAAAAAAGAGAAAATTGGTAAATTTTGGGACTAGGATCAAAAGGACCAGGATGACATGCCGTGCAGTGCAAAGGGCCAAAAGATGCCAAAACTAAGCTGACTGATGCTGCAAAATCAGGAGAAAAACACATGGAAGAAGACACAACTTTCAGGGGAAGATATGACAGACATGGCAGGGAGAGTGAAAAAACATCAGAAAAAATAAAAAAATTGCTCGCCAAAGTGAAAGCCATCAAAAGGCATGCGATGCCATCAGGTGCAGGGACATGGACCAAAGATTCCTGAATTGGTCTCCATTGAAATCGCAAGATTCCGTTTCCCTTCCCGAAAGGAAATGAAATTTCCTTTCGGGAAGGGAAACGGAATCGTGCGAACCTCAAAAGAAAGGCTCACAAACACTCTGCAAAGGAGATAGGATCAAATGAAGTGCAACCGAAAAAAACCCAAAAAATCCAAAACTTGGGACATTTCCTGAGTGCCAGAAAATGCTCTGGGAGGAAATGAGATGCAGCACAAAGGACCAAAACATGCAAACCTGAGATCACAGATGCTGCAAAATCAGGAAAAATGCCAAGGAGGAAGACACAACTTTCAGGGGAAGAGATGAGAGACATGCCATGGAGAGAGAAAAAAAAAATAAAAAAAAAATCGTTGTTTAAGTGAAAGCCATTCAAAGGCATGGGATGGCATCAAGTACAGGGACATAGAGCACGGCATGTGAAAATTGGAGCCCAGTGAAACCCTGGAAACAAAAAAGAAGGACTAACAAATGCTCTGGGATGGAGCAATCATGCAAGGAAATGCAATTCAAAAAGAAAAAAGAGAAAATTGGTAAATTTTGGGACTACAAGAAAAAGGACCAGGATGACATGCCGTGCAGTGCAAAGGGCCAAAAGATGCCAAAACTAAGCTGACTGATGCTGCAAAATCAGGAGAAAAACACATGGAAGAAGACACAACTTTCAGGGGAAGATATGACGGACATGGCAGGGAGAGTGAAAAAACATCAGAAAAAATAAAAAAATTGCTCGCCAAAGTGAAAGCCATCAAAAGGCATGCGATGCCATCAGGTGCAGGGACATGGACCAAAGATTCCTGAATTGGTCTCCATTGAAATCGCAAGATTCCGTTTCCCTTCCCGAAAGGAAATGAAATTTCCTTTCGGGAAGGGAAACGGAATCTTGCGAACCTCAAAAGAAAGGCTCACAAACACTCTGCAAAGGAGATAGGATCAAATGAAGTGCAACCGAAAAAACCCCAAAAATCCAAAATTTGGGACATTTCCTGAGTGCCAGAAAATGCTCTGGGAGGAAATGAGGTGCAGCACAAAGGACCAAAACATGCAAAGCTGAGATCACAGATGCTGCAAAATCAGGAAAAATGCCAAGGAGGAAGACACAACTTTCAGGGGAAGAGATGAGAGACATGCCATGGAGAGAGAAAAAAAAAATAAAAAAAAAAAGGTTGTTTAAGTGAAAGCCATTCAAAGGCATGGGATGGCATCAAGTACAGGGACATAGAGCACGGCATGTGAAAATTGGAGCCCAGTGAAACCCTGGAAACAAAAAAGAAGGACTAACAAATGCTCTGGGATGGAGCAATCATCCAAGGAAATGCAATTCAAAAAAAAAAAGAGAAAATTGGTAAATTTTGGGACTACAAGAAAAAGGACCAGGATGACATGCCGTGCAGTGCAAAGGGCCAAAAGATGCCAAAACTAAGCTGACTGATGCTGCAAAATCAGGAGAAAAACACATGGAAGAAGACACAACTTTCAGGGGAAGATATGACGGACATGGCAGGGAGAGTGAAAAAACATCAGAAAAAAAAAAAAAATTGCTCGCCAAAGTGAAAGCCATCAAAAGGCATGCGATGCCATCAGGTGCAGGGACATGGACCAAAGATTCCTGAATTGGTCTCCATTGAAATCGCAAGATTCCGTTTCCCTTCCCGAAAGGAAATGAAATTTCCTTTCGGGAAGGGAAACGGAATCTTGCGAACCTCAAAAGAAAGGCTCACAAACACTCTGCAAAGGAGATAGGATCAAATGAAGTGAAACCGAAAAAAACCCAAAAAATCCAAAACTTGGGACATTTCCTGAGTACCAGAAAATGCTCTGGGAGGAAATAAGGTGCAGCACAAAGGACCAAAACATGCAAACCTGAGATCACAGATGCTGCAAAATCAGGAAAAATGCCAAGGAGGAAGACACAACTTTCAGGGGAAGAGATGAGAGACATGCCATGGAGAGAGAAAAAAAAAATAAAAAAAAAATCGTTGTTTAAGTGAAAGCCATTCAAAGGCATGGGATGGCATCAAGTACAGGGACATAGAGCACGGCATGTGAAAATTGGAGCCCAGTGAAACCCTGGAAACAAAAAAGAAGGACTAACAAATGCTCTGGGATGGAGCAATCATGCAAGGAAATGCAATTCAAAAAGAAAAAAGAGAAAATTGGTAAATTTTGGGACTACAAGAAAAAGGACCAGGATGACATGCCGTGCAGTGCAAAGGGCCAAAAGATGCCAAAACTAAGCTGACTGATGCTGCAAAATCAGGAGAAAAACACATGGAAGAAGACACAACTTTCTGGGGAAGATATGACAGACATGGCAGGGAGAGTGAAAAAACATCAGAAAAAAAAAAAAAATTGCTCGCCAAAGTGAAAGCCATCAAAAGGCATGCGATGCCATCAGGTGCAGGGACATGGACCAAAGATTCCTGAATTGGTCTCCATTGAAATCGCAAGATTCCGTTTCCCTTCCCGAAAGGAAATGAAATTTCCTTTCGGGAAGGGAAACGGAATCTTGCGAACCTCAAAAGAAAGGCTCACAAACACTCTGCAAAGGAGATAGGATCAAATGAAGTGCAACCGAAAAAAACCCAAAAAATCCAAAACTTGGGACATTTCCTGAGTACCAGAAAATGCTCTGGGAGGAAATGAGGTGCAGCACAAAGGACCAAAACATGCAAAGCTGAGATCACAGATGCTGCAAAATCAGGAAAAATGCCAAGGAGGAAGACACAACTTTCAGGGGAAGAGATGAGAGACATGCCATGGAGAGAGAAAAAAAAAAATAAAAAAAAAAAGGTTGTTTAAGTGAAAGCCATTCAAAGGCATGGGATGGCATCAAGTACAGGGACATAGAGCACGGCATGTGAAAATTGGAGCCCAGTGAAACCCTGGAAACAAAAAAGAAGGACTAACAAATGCTCTGGGATGGAGCAATCATGCAAGGAAATGCAATTCAAAAAAAAAAAAGAGAAAATTGGTAAATTTTGGGACTACAAGAAAAAGGACCAGGATGACATGCCGTGCAGTGCAAAGGGCCAAAAGATGCCAAAACTAAGCTGACTGATGCTGCAAAATCAGGAGAAAAACACATGGAAGAAGACACAACTTTCAGGGGAAGATATGACGGACATGGCAGGGAGAGTGAAAAAACATCAGAAAAAATAAAAAAATTGCTCGCCAAAGTGAAAGCCATCAAAAGGCATGCGATGCCATCAGGTGCAGGGACATGGACCAAAGATTCCTGAATTGGTCTCCATTGAAATCGCAAGATTCCGTTTCCCTTCCCGAAAGGAAATGAAATTTCCTTTCGGGAAGGGAAACGGAATCTTGCGAACCTCAAAAGAAAGGCTCACAAACACTCTGCAAAGGAGATAGGATCAAATGAAGTGCAACCGAAAAAACCCCAAAAATCCAAAACTTGGGACATTTCCTGAGTGCCAGAAAATGCTCTGGGAGGAAATGAGGTGCAGCACAAAGGACCAAAACATGCAAACCTGAGATCACAGATGCTGCAAAATCAGGAAAAATGCCAAGGAGGAAGACACAACTTTCAGGGGAAGAGATGAGAGACATGCCATGGAGAGAGAAAAAAAAAATAAAAAAAAAAAGGTTGTTTAAGTGAAAGCCATTCAAAGGCATGGGATGGCATCAAGTACAGGGACATAGAGCACGGCATGTGAAAATTGGAGCCCAGTGAAACCCTGGAAACAAAAAAGAAGGACTAACAAATGCTCTGGGATGGAGCAATCATGCAAGGAAACGCAATTCAAAAAAAAAAAAGAGAAAATTGGTAAATTTTGGGACTACAAGAAAAAGGACCAGGATGACATGCCGTGCAGTGCAAAGGGCCAAAAGATGCCAAAACTAAGCTGACTGATGCTGCAAAATCAGGAGAAAAACACATGGAAGAAGACACAACTTTCAGGGGAAGATATGACGGACATGGCAGGGAGAGTGAAAAAACATCAGAAAAAATAAAAAAATTGCTCGCCAAAGTGAAAGCCATCAAAAGGCATGCGATGCCATCAGGTGCAGGGACATGGACCAAAGATTCCTGAATTGGTCTCCATTGAAATCGCAAGATTCCGTTTCCCTTCCCGAAAGGAAATGAAATTTCCTTTCGGGAAGGGAAACGGAATCTTGCGAACCTCAAAAGAAAGGCTCACAAACACTCTGCAAAGGAGATAGGATCAAATGAAGTGAAACCGAAAAAAACCCAAAAAATCCAAAACTTGGGACATTTCCTGAGTACCAGAAAATGCTCTGGGAGGAAATAAGGTGCAGCACAAAGGACCAAAACATGCAAACCTGAGATCACAGATGCTGCAAAATCAGGAAAAATGCCAAGGAGGAAGACACAACTTTCAGGGGAAGAGATGAGAGACATGCCATGGAGAGTGAAAAAAAAAATAAAAAAAAAAGGTTGTTTAAGTGAAAGCCATTCAAAGGCATGGGATGGCATCATATACAGGGACATAGAGCACGGCATGTGAAAATTGGAGCCCAGTGAAACCCTGGAAACAAAAAAGAAGGACTAACAAATGCTCTGGGATGGAGCAATCATGCAAGGAAATGCAATTCAAAAAAAAAAAAAGAGAAAATTGGTAAATTTTGGGACTAGGATCAAAAGGACCAGGATGACATGCCGTGCAGTGCAAAGGGCCAAAAGATGCCAAAACTAAGCTGACTGATGCTGCAAAATCAGCGGAAAAACACATGGAAGAAGACACAACTTTCTGGGGAAGATATGACGGACATGGCAGGGAGAGTGAAAAAACATCAGAAAAAAAAAAAAAATTGCTCGCCAAAGTGAAAGCCATCAAAAGGCATGCGATGCCATCAGGTGCAGGGACATGGACCAAAGATTCCTGAATTGGTCTCCATTGAAATCGCAAGATTCCGTTTCCCTTCCCGAAAGGAAATGAAATTTCCTTTCGGGAAGGGAAACGGAATCTTGCGAACCTCAAAAGAAAGGCTCACAAACACTCTGCAAAGGAGATAGGATCAAATGAAGTGCAACCGAAAAAAAACCAAAAAATCCAAAACTTGGGACATTTCCTGAGTGCCAGAAAATGCTCTGGGAGGAAATGAGGTGCAGCACAAAGGACCAAAACATGCAAACCTGAGATCACAGATGCTGCAAAATCAGGAAAAATGCCAAGGAGGAAGACACAACTTTCAGGGGAAGAGATGAGAGACATGCCATGGAGAGTGAAAAAAAAAAAAAAAAAAATCGTTGTTTAAGTGAAAGCCATTCAAAGGCATGGGATGGCATCAAGTACAGGGACATAGAGCACGGCATGTGAAAATTGGAGCCCAGTGAAACCCTGGAAACAAAAAAGAAGGACTAACAAATGCTCTGGGATGGAGCAATCATGCAAGGAAACGCAATTCAAAAAAAAAAAAGAGAAAATTGGTAAATTTTGGGACTACAAGAAAAAGGACCAGGATGACATGCCGTGCAGTGCAAAGGGCCAAAAGATGCCAAAACTAAGCTGACTGATGCTGCAAAATCAGGAGAAAAACACATGGAAGAAGACACAACTTTCAGGGGAAGATATGACGGACATGGCAGGGAGAGTGAAAAAACATCAGAAAAAATAAAAAAATTGCTCGCCAAAGTGAAAGCCATCAAAAGGCATGCGATGCCATCAGGTGCAGGGACATGGACCAAAGATTCCTGAATTGGTCTCCATTGAAATCGCAAGATTCCGTTTCCCTTCCCGAAAGGAAATGAAATTTCCTTTCGGGAAGGGAAACGGAATCTTGCGAACCTCAAAAGAAAGGCTCACAAACACTCTGCAAAGGAGATAGGATCAAATGAAGTGAAACCGAAAAAAACCCAAAAAATCCAAAACTTGGGACATTTCCTGAGTACCAGAAAATGCTCTGGGAGGAAATAAGGTGCAGCACAAAGGACCAAAACATGCAAACCTGAGATCACAGATGCTGCAAAATCAGGAAAAATGCCAAGGAGGAAGACACAACTTTCAGGGGAAGAGATGAGAGACATGCCATGGAGAGAGAAAAAAAAAATAAAAAAAAAATCGTTGTTTAAGTGAAAGCCATTCAAAGGCATGGGATGGCATCAAGTACAGGGACATAGAGCACGGCATGTGAAAATTGGAGCCCAGTGAAACCCTGGAAACAAAAAAGAAGGACTAACAAATGCTCTGGGATGGAGCAATCATCCAAGGAAATGCAATTCAAAAAAAAAAAGAGAAAATTGGTAAATTTTGGGACTACAAGAAAAAGGACCAGGATGACATGCCGTGCAGTGCAAAGGGCCAAAAGATGCCAAAACTAAGCTGACTGATGCTGCAAAATCAGGAGAAAAACACATGGAAGAAGACACAACTTTCAGGGGAAGATATGACGGACATGGCAGGGAGAGTGAAAAAACATCAGAAAAAAAAAAAAAATTGCTCGCCAAAGTGAAAGCCATCAAAAGGCATGCGATGCCATCAGGTGCAGGGACATGGACCAAAGATTCCTGAATTGGTCTCCATTGAAATCGCAAGATTCCGTTTCCCTTCCCGAAAGGAAATGAAATTTCCTTTCGGGAAGGGAAACGGAATCTTGCGAAGCTCAAAAGAAAGGCTCACAAACACTCTGCAAAGGAGATAGGATCAAATGAAGTGCAACCGAAAAAAACCCCAAAAATCCAAAACTTGGGACATTTCCTGAGTACCAGAAAATGCTCTGGGAGGAAATGAGGTGCAGCACAAAGGACCAAAACATGCAAAGCTGAGATCACAGATGCTGCAAAATCAGGAAAAATGCCAAGGAGGAAGACACAACTTTCAGGGGAAGAGATGAGAGACATGCCATGGAGAGAGAAAAAAAAAAATAAAAAAAAAAAGGTTGTTTAAGTGAAAGCCATTCAAAGGCATGGGATGGCATCAAGTACAGGGACATAGAGCACGGCATGTGAAAATTGGAGCCCAGTGAAACCCTGGAAACAAAAAAGAAGGACTAACAAATGCTCTGGGATGGAGCAATCATGCAAGGAAATGCAATTCAAAAAAAAAAAAGAGAAAATTGGTAAATTTTGGGACTACAAGAAAAAGGACCAGGATGACATGCCGTGCAGTGCAAAGGGCCAAAAGATGCCAAAACTAAGCTGACTGATGCTGCAAAATCAGGAGAAAAACACATGGAAGAAGACACAACTTTCAGGGGAAGATATGACGGACATGGCAGGGAGAGTGAAAAAACATCAGAAAAAATAAAAAAATTGCTCGCCAAAGTGAAAGCCATCAAAAGGCATGCGATGCCATCAGGTGCAGGGACATGGACCAAAGATTCCTGAATTGGTCTCCATTGAAATCGCAAGATTCCGTTTCCCTTCCCGAAAGGAAATGAAATTTCCTTTCGGGAAGGGAAACGGAATCTTGCGAACCTCAAAAGAAAGGCTCACAAACACTCTGCAAAGGAGATAGGATCAAATGAAGTGCAACCGAAAAAACCCCAAAAATCCAAAACTTGGGACATTTCCTGAGTGCCAGAAAATGCTCTGGGAGGAAATGAGGTGCAGCACAAAGGACCAAAACATGCAAACCTGAGATCACAGATGCTGCAAAATCAGGAAAAATGCCAAGGAGGAAGACACAACTTTCAGGGGAAGAGATGAGAGACATGCCATGGAGAGAGAAAAAAAAAATAAAAAAAAAAAGGTTGTTTAAGTGAAAGCCATTCAAAGGCATGGGATGGCATCAAGTACAGGGACATAGAGCACGGCATGTGAAAATTGGAGCCCAGTGAAACCCTGGAAACAAAAAAGAAGGACTAACAAATGCTCTGGGATGGAGCAATCATGCAAGGAAATGCAATTCAAAAAAAAAAAAAGAGAAAATTGGTAAATTTTGGGACTACAAGAAAAAGGACCAGGATGACATGCCGTGCAGTGCAAAGGGCCAAAAGATGCCAAAACTAAGCTGACTGATGCTGCAAAATCAGGAGAAAAACACATGGAAGAAGACACAACTTTCTGGGGAAGATATGACGGACATGGCAGGGAGAGTGAAAAAACATCAGAAAAAATAAAAAAATTGCTCGCCAAAGTGAAAGCCATCAAAAGGCATGCGATGCCATCAGGTGCAGGGACATGGACCAAAGATTCCTGAATTGGTCTCCATTGAAATCGCAAGATTCCGTTTCCCTTCCCGAAAGGAAATGAAATTTCCTTTCGGGAAGGGAAACGGAATCTTGCGAACCTCAAAAGAAAGGCTCACAAACACTCTGCAAAGGAGATAGGATCAAATGAAGTGAAACCGAAAAAAACCCAAAAAATCCAAAACTTGGGACATTTCCTGAGTACCAGAAAATGCTCTGGGAGGAAATAAGGTGCAGCACAAAGGACCAAAACATGCAAACCTGAGATCACAGATACTGCAAAATCAGGAAAAATGCCAAGGAGGAAGACACAACTTTCAGGGGAAGAGATGAGAGACATGCCATGGAGAGAGAAAAAAAAAAAAAAAAAAAAAAATCGTTGTTTAAGTGAAAGCCATTCAAAGGCATGGGATGGCATCAAGTACAGGGACATAGAGCACGGCATGTGAAAATTGGAGCCCAGTGAAACCCTGGAAACAAAAAAGAAGGACTAACAAATGCTCTGGGATGGAGCAATCATGCAAGGAAATGCAATTCAAAAAAAAAAAAAGAGAAAATTGGTAAATTTTGGGACTAGGATCAAAAGGACCAGGATGACATGCCGTGCAGTGCAAAGGGCCAAAAGATGCCAAAACTAAGCTGACTGATGCTGCAAAATCAGGAGAAAAACACATGGAAGAAGACACAACTTTCAGGGGAAGATATGACAGACATGGCAGGGAGAGTGAAAAAACATCAGAAAAAAAAAAAAAATTGCTCGCCAAAGTGAAAGCCATCAAAAGGCATGCGATGCCATCAGGTGCAGGGACATGGACCAAAGATTCCTGAATTGGTCTCCATTGAAATCGCAAGATTCCGTTTCCCTTCCCGAAAGGAAATGAAATTTCCTTTCGGGAAGGGAAACGGAATCTTGCGAACCTCAAAAGAAAGGCTCACAAACACTCTGCAAAGGAGATAGGATCAAATGAAGTGCAACCGAAAAAAACCCAAAAAATCCAAAACTTGGGACATTTCCTGAGTACCAGAAAATGCTCTGGGAGGAAATGAGGTGCAGCACAAAGGACCAAAACATGCAAACCTGAGATCACAGATGCTGCAAAATCAGGAAAAATGCCAAGGAGGAAGACACAACTTTCAGGGGAAGAGATGAGAGACATGCCATGGAGAGAGAAAAAAAAAAATAAAAAAAAAAAGGTTGTTTAAGTGAAAGCCATTCAAAGGCATGGGATGGCATCAAGTACAGGGACATAGAGCACGGCATGTGAAAATTGGAGCCCAGTGAAACCCTGGAAACAAAAAAGAAGGACTAACAAATGCTCTGGGATGGAGCAATCATGCAAGGAAATGCAATTCAAAAAGAAAAAAGAGAAAATTGGTAAATTTTGGGACTACAAGAAAAAGGACCAGGATGACATGCCGTGCAGTGCAAAGGGCCAAAAGATGCCAAAACTAAGCTGACTGATGCTGCAAAATCAGGAGAAAAACACATGGAAGAAGACACAACTTTCAGGGGAAGATATGACGGACATGGCAGGGAGAGTGAAAAAACATCAGAAAAAATAAAAAAATTGCTCGCCAAAGTGAAAGCCATCAAAAGGCATGCGATGCCATCAGGTGCAGGGACATGGACCAAAGATTCCTGAATTGGTCTCCATTGAAATCGCAAGATTCCGTTTCCCTTCCCGAAAGGAAATGAAATTTCCTTTCGGGAAGGGAAACGGAATCTTGCGAACCTCAAAAGAAAGGCTCACAAACACTCTGCAAAGGAGATAGGATCAAATGAAGTGAAACCGAAAAAAAACCAAAAAATCCAAAACTTGGGACATTTCCTGAGTACCAGAAAATGCTCTGGGAGGAAATAAGGTGCAGCACAAAGGACCAAAACATGCAAACCTGAGATCACAGATGCTGCAAAATCAGGAAAAATGCCAAGGAGGAAGACACAACTTTCAGGGGAAGAGATGAGAGACATGCCATGGAGAGAGAAAAAAAAAAATAAAAAAAAAAAGGTTGTTTAAGTGAAAGCCATTCAAAGGCATGGGATGGCATCAAGTACAGGGACATAGAGCACGGCATGTGAAAATTGGAGCCCAGTGAAACCCTGGAAACAAAAAAGAAGGACTAACAAATGCTCTGGGATGGAGCAATCATCCAAGGAAATGCAATTCAAAAAAAAAAAAAGAGAAAATTGGTAAATTTTGGGACTAGGATCAAAAGGACCAGGATGACATGCCGTGCAGTGCAAAGGGCCAAAAGATGCCAAAACTAAGCTGACTGATGCTGCAAAATCAGGAGAAAAACACATGGAAGAAGACACAACTTTCTGGGGAAGATATGACAGACATGGCAGGGAGAGTGAAAAAACATCAGAAAAAAAAAAAAAATTGCTCGCCAAAGTGAAAGCCATCAAAAGGCATGCGATGCCATCAGGTGCAGGGACATGGACCAAAGATTCCTGAATTGGTCTCCATTGAAATCGCAAGATTCCGTTTCCCTTCCCGAAAGGAAATGAAATTTCCTTTCGGGAAGGGAAACGGAATCTTGCGAACCTCAAAAGAAAGGCTCACAAACACTCTGCAAAGGAGATAGGATCAAATGAAGTGCAACCAAAAAAAACCCCAAAAATCCAAAACTTGGGACATTTCCTGAGTACCAGAAAATGCTCTGGGAGGAAATAAGGTGCAGCACAAAGGACCAAAACATGCAAACCTGAGATCACAGATGCTGCAAAATCAGGAAAAATGCCAAGGAGGAAGACACAACTTTCAGGGGAAGAGATGAGAGACATGCCATGGAGAGTGAAAAAAAAAAATTAAAAAAAAAGGTTGTTTAAGTGAAAGCCATTCAAAGGCATGGGATGGCATCAAGTACAGGGACATAGAGCACGGCATGTGAAAATTGGAGCCCAGTGAAACCCTGGAAACAAAAAAGAAGGACTAACAAATGCTCTGGGATGGAGCAATCATGCAAGGAAATGCAATTCAAAAAAAAAAAAAGAGAAAATTGGTAAATTTTGGGACTAGGATCAAAAGGACCAGGATGACATGCCGTGCAGTGCAAAGGGCCAAAAGATGCCAAAACTAAGCTGACTGATGCTGCAAAATCAGGAGAAAAACACATGGAAGAAGACACAACTTTCAGGGGAAGATATGACAGACATGGCAGGGAGAGTGAAAAAACATCAGAAAAAAAAAAAAAATTGCTCGCCAAAGTGAAAGCCATCAAAAGGCATGCGATGCCATCAGGTGCAGGGACATGGACCAAAGATTCCTGAATTGGTCTCCATTGAAATCGCAAGATTCCGTTTCCCTTCCCGAAAGGAAATGAAATTTCCTTTCGGGAAGGGAAACGGAATCTTGCGAACCTCAAAAGAAAGGCTCACAAACACTCTGCAAAGGAGATAGGATCAAATGAAGTGCAACCGAAAAAAACCCAAAAAATCCAAAACTTGGGACATTTCCTGAGTACCAGAAAATGCTCTGGGAGGAAATAAGGTGCAGCACAAAGGACCAAAACATGCAAACCTGAGATCACAGATGCTGCAAAATCAGGAAAAATGCCAAGGAGGAAGACACAACTTTCAGGGGAAGAGATGAGAGACATGCCATGGAGAGTGAAAAAAAAAAATTAAAAAAAAAAGGTTGTTTAAGTGAAAGCCATTCAAAGGCATGGGATGGCATCAAGTACAGGGACATAGAGCACGGCATGTGAAAATTGGAGCCCAGTGAAACCCTGGAAACAAAAAAGAAGGACTAACAAATGCTCTGGGATGGAGCAATCATGCAAGGAAATGCAATTCAAAAAAAAAAAAAGAGAAAATTGGTAAATTTTGGGACTAGGATCAAAAGGACCAGGATGACATGCCGTGCAGTGCAAAGGGCCAAAAGATGCCAAAACTAAGCTGACTGATGCTGCAAAATCAGGAGAAAAACACATGGAAGAAGACACAACTTTCTGGGGAAGATATGACAGACATGGCAGGGAGAGTGAAAAAACATCAGAAAAAAAAAAAAAATTGCTCGCCAAAGTGAAAGCCATCAAAAGGCATGCGATGCCATCAGGTGCAGGGACATGGACCAAAGATTCCTGAATTGGTCTCCATTGAAATCGCAAGATTCCGTTTCCCTTCCCGAAAGGAAATGAAATTTCCTTTCGGGAAGGGAAACGGAATCTTGCGAACCTCAAAAGAAAGGCTCACAAACACTCTGCAAAGGAGATAGGATCAAATGAAGTGCAACCGAAAAAAACCCAAAAAATCCAAAACTTGGGACATTTCCTGAGTACCAGAAAATGCTCTGGGAGGAAATAAGGTGCAGCACAAAGGACCAAAACATGCAAACCTGAGATCACAGATGCTGCAAAATCAGGAAAAATGCCAAGGAGGAAGACACAACTTTCAGGGGAAGAGATGAGAGACATGCCATGGAGAGAGAAAAAAAAAAATAAAAAAAAAAAGGTTGTTTAAGTGAAAGCCATTCAAAGGCATGGGATGGCATCAAGTACAGGGACATAGAGCACGGCATGTGAAAATTGGAGCCCAGTGAAACCCTGGAAACAAAAAAGAAGGACTAACAAATGCTCTGGGATGGAGCAATCATGCAAGGAAATGCAATTCAAAAAAAAAAAAAGAGAAAATTGGTAAATTTTGGGACTAGGATCAAAAGGACCAGGATGACATGCCGTGCAGTGCAAAGAACCAAAAGATGCCAAAACTAAGCTGACTGATGCTGCAAAATCAGGAGAAAAACACATGGAAGAAGACACAACTTTCAGGGGAAGATATGACAGACATGGCAGGGAGAGTGAAAAAACATCAGAAAAAAAAAAAAAATTGCTCGCCAAAGTGAAAGCCATCAAAAGGCATGCGATGCCATCAGGTGCAGGGACATGGACCAAAGATTCCTGAATTGGTCTCCATTGAAATCGCAAGATTCCGTTTCCCTTCCCGAAAGGAAATGAAATTTCCTTTCGGGAAGGGAAACGGAATCTTGCGAACCTCAAAAGAAAGGCTCACAAACACTCTGCAAAGGAGATAGGATCAAATGAAGTGAAACCGAAAAAAACCCAAAAAATCCAAAACTTGGGACATTTCCTGAGTACCAGAAAATGCTCTGGGAGGAAATAAGGTGCAGCACAAAGGACCAAAACATGCAAACCTGAGATCACAGATGCTGCAAAATCAGGAAAAATGCCAAGGAGGAAGACACAACTTTCAGGGGAAGAGATGAGAGACATGCCATGGAGAGAGAAAAAAAAAAATAAAAAAAAAAAGGTTGTTTAAGTGAAAGCCATTCAAAGGCATGGGATGGCATCAAGTACAGGGACATAGAGCACGGCATGTGAAAATTGGAGCCCAGTGAAACCCTGGAAACAAAAAAGAAGGACTAACAAATGCTCTGGGATGGAGCAATCATGCAAGGAAATGCAATTCAAAAAAAAAAAAAGAGAAAATTGGTAAATTTTGGGACTAGGATCAAAAGGACCAGGATGACATGCCGTGCAGTGCAAAGGGCCAAAAGATGCCAAAACTAAGCTGACTGATGCTGCAAAATCAGGAGAAAAACACATGGAAGAAGACACAACTTTCTGGGGAAGATATGACAGACATGGCAGGGAGAGTGAAAAAACATCAGAAAAAAAAAAAAAATTGCTCGCCAAAGTGAAAGCCATCAAAAGGCATGCGATGCCATCAGGTGCAGGGACATGGACCAAAGATTCCTGAATTGGTCTCCATTGAAATCGCAAGATTCCGTTTCCCTTCCCGAAAGGAAATGAAATTTCCTTTCGGGAAGGGAAACGGAATCTTGCGAACCTCAAAAGAAAGGCTCACAAACACTCTGCAAAGGAGATAGGATCAAATGAAGTGCAACCGAAAAAAACCCAAAAAATCCAAAACTTGGGACATTTCCTGAGTACCAGAAAATGCTCTGGGAGGAAATGAGGTGCAGCACAAAGGACCAAAACATGCAAACCTGAGATCACAGATGCTGCAAAATCAGGAAAAATGCCAAGGAGGAAGACACAACTTTCAGGGGAAGAGATGAGAGACATGCCATGGAGAGTGAAAAAAAAAAATAAAAAAAAAAAGGTTGTTTAAGTGAAAGCCATTCAAAGGCATGGGATGGCATCAAGTACAGGGACATAGAGCACGGCATGTGAAAATTGGAGCCCAGTGAAACCCTGGAAACAAAAAAGAAGGACTAACAAATGCTCTGGGATGGAGCAATCATGCAAGGAAATGCAATTCAAAAAAAAAAAAGAGAAAATTGGTAAATTTTGGGACTACAAGAAAAAGGACCAGGATGACATGCCGTGCAGTGCAAAGGGCCAAAAGATGCCAAAACTAAGCTGACTGATGCTGCAAAATCAGGAGAAAAACACATGGAAGAAGACACAACTTTCAGGGGAAGATATGACAGACATGGCAGGGAGAGTGAAAAAACATCAGAAAAAAAAAAAAAATTGCTCGCCAAAGTGAAAGCCATCAAAAGGCATGCGATGCCATCAGGTGCAGGGACATGGACCAAAGATTCCTGAATTGGTCTCCATTGAAATCGCAAGATTCCGTTTCCCTTCCCGAAAGGAAATGAAATTTCCTTTCGGGAAGGGAAACGGAATCTTGCGAACCTCAAAAGAAAGGCTCACAAACACTCTGCAAAGGAGATAGGATCAAATGAAGTGCAACCGAAAAAAACCCAAAAAATCCAAAACTTGGGACATTTCCTGAGTACCAGAAAATGCTCTGGGAGGAAATGAGGTGCAGCACAAAGGACCAAAACATGCAAACCTGAGATCACAGATGCTGCAAAATCAGGAAAAATGCCAAGGAGGAAGACACAACTTTCAGGGGAAGAGATGAGAGACATGCCATGGAGAGTGAAAAAAAAAAATAAAAAAAAAAAGGTTGTTTAAGTGAAAGCCATTCAAAGGCATGGGATGGCATCAAGTACAGGGACATAGAGCACGGCATGTGAAAATTGGAGCCCAGTGAAACCCTGGAAACAAAAAAGAAGGACTAACAAATGCTCTGGGATGGAGCAATCATGCAAGGAAATGCAATTCAAAAAAAAAAAAAGAGAAAATTGGTAAATTTTGGGACTAGGATCAAAAGGACCAGGATGACATGCCGAGCAGTGCAAAGGGCCAAAAGATGCCAAAACTAAGCTGACTGATGCTGCAAAATCAGGAGAAAAACACATGGAAGAAGACACAACTTTCTGGGGAAGATATGACAGACATGGCAGGGAGAGTGAAAAAACATCAGAAAAAAAAAAAAAATTGCTCGCCAAAGTGAAAGCCATCAAAAGGCATGCGATGCCATCAGGTGCAGGGACATGGACCAAAGATTCCTGAATTGGTCTCCATTGAAATCGCAAGATTCCGTTTCCCTTCCCGAAAGGAAATGAAATTTCCTTTCGGGAAGGGAAACGGAATCTTGCGAACCTCAAAAGAAAGGCTCACAAACACTCTGCAAAGGAGATAGGATCAAATGAAGTGCAACCGAAAAAAACCCCAAAAATCCAAAACTTGGGACATTTCCTGAGTACCAGAAAATGCTCTGGGAGGAAATGAGGTGCAGCACAAAGGACCAAAACATGCAAACCTGAGATCACAGATGCTGCAAAATCAGGAAAAATGCCAAGGAGGAAGACACAACTTTCAGGGGAAGAGATGAGAGACATGCCATGGAGAGTGAAAAAAAAAAATAAAAAAAAAAAGGTTGTTTAAGTGAAAGCCATTCAAAGGCATGGGATGGCATCAAGTACAGGGACATAGAGCACGGCATGTGAAAATTGGAGCCCAGTGAAACCCTGGAAACAAAAAAGAAGGACTAACAAATGCTCTGGGATGGAGCAATCATGCAAGGAAATGCAATTCAAAAAAAAAAAAGAGAAAATTGGTAAATTTTGGGACTAGGATCAAAAGGACCAGGATGACATGCCGTGCAGTGCAAAGGGCCAAAAGATGCCAAAACTAAGCTGACTGATGCTGCAAAATCAGGAGAAAAACACATGGAAGAAGAAACAACTTTCAGGGGAAGATATGACAGACATGGCAGGGAGAGTGAAAAAACATCAGAAAAAATAAAAAAATTGCTCGCCAAAGTGAAAGCCATCAAAAGGCATGCGATGCCATCAGGTGCAAGGACATGGACCAAAGATTCCTGAATTGGTCTCCATTGAAATCGCAAGATTCCGTTTCCCTTCCCGAAAGGAAATGAAATTTCCTTTCGGGAAGGGAAACGGAATCTTGCGAACCTCAAAAGAAAGGCTCACAAACACTCTGCAAAGGAGATAGGATCAAATGAAGTGCAACCGAAAAAAACCCAAAAAATCCAAAACTTGGGACATTTCGTGAGTACCAGAAAATGCTCTGGGAGGAAATAAGGTGCAGCACAAAGGACCAAAACATGCAAACCTGAGATCACAGATGCTGCAAAATCAGGAAAAATGCCAAGGAGGAAGACACAACTTTCAGGGGAAGAAATGAGAGACATGCCATGGAGAGTGAAAAAAAAAAATAAAAAAAAAAAGGTTGTTTAAGTGAAAGCCATTCAAAGGCATGGGATGGCATCAAGTACAGGGACATAGAGCACGGCATGTGAAAATTGGAGCCCAGTGAAACCCTGGAAACAAAAAAGAAGGACTAACAAATGCTCTGGGATGGAGCAATCATGCAAGGAAATGCAATTCAAAAAAAAAAAAAGAGAAAATTGGTAAATTTTGGGACTAGGATCAAAAGGACCAGGATGACATGCCGTGCAGTGCAAAGGGCCAAAAGATGCCAAAACTAAGCTGACTGATGCTGCAAAATCAGGAGAAAAACACATGGAAGAAGACACAACTTTCTGGGGAAGATATGACAGACATGGCAGGGAGAGTGAAAAAACATCAGAAAAAAAAAAAAAATTGCTCGCCAAAGTGAAAGCCATCAAAAGGCATGCGATGCCATCAGGTGCAGGGACATGGACCAAAGATTCCTGAATTGGTCTCCATTGAAATCGCAAGATTCCGTTTCCCTTCCCGAAAGGAAATGAAATTTCCTTTCGGGAAGGGAAACGGAATCTTGCGAACCTCAAAAGAAAGGCTCACAAACACTCTGCAAAGGAGATAGGATCAAATGAAGTGCAACCGAAAAAAACCCAAAAAATCCAAAACTTGGGACATTTCCTGAGTACCAGAAAATGCTCTGGGAGGAAATGAGGTGCAGCACAAAGGACCAAAACATGCAAACCTGAGATCACAGATGCTGCAAAATCAGGAAAAATGCCAAGGAGGAAGACACAACTTTCAGGGGAAGAGATGAGAGACATGCCATGGAGAGAGAAAAAAAAAAATAAAAAAAAAAAGGTTGTTTAAGTGAAAGCCATTCAAAGGCATGGGATGGCATCAAGTACAGGGACATAGAGCACGGCATGTGAAAATTGGAGCCCAGTGAAACCCTGGAAACAAAAAAGAAGGACTAACAAATGCTCTGGGATGGAGCAATCATGCAAGGAAATGCAATTCAAAAAAAAAAAAAGAGAAAATTGGTAAATTTTGGGACTAGGATCAAAAGGACCAGGATGACATGCCGTGCAGTGCAAAGGGCCAAAAGATGCCAAAACTAAGCTGACTGATGCTGCAAAATCAGGAGAAAAACACATGGAAGAAGACACAACTTTCTGGGGAAGATATGACAGACATGGCAGGGAGAGTGAAAAAACATCAGAAAAAAAAAAAAAATTGCTCGCCAAAGTGAAAGCCATCAAAAGGCATGCGATGCCATCAGGTGCAGGGACATGGACCAAAGATTCCTGAATTGGTCTCCATTGAAATCGCAAGATTCCGTTTCCCTTCCCGAAAGGAAATGAAATTTCCTTTCGGGAAGGGAAACGGAATCTTGCGAACCTCAAAAGAAAGGCTCACAAACACTCTGCAAAGGAGATAGGATCAAATGAAGTGAAACCGAAAAAAAACCAAAAAATCCAAAACTTGGGACATTTCCTGAGTACCAGAAAATGCTCTGGGAGGAAATGAGGTGCAGCACAAAGGACCAAAACATGCAAACCTGAGATCACAGATGCTGCAAAATCAGGAAAAATGCCAAGGAGGAAGACACAACTTTCAGGGGAAGAGATGAGAGACATGCCATGGAGAGAGAAAAAAAAAATAAAAAAAAAAAGGTTGTTTAAGTGAAAGCCATTCAAAGGCATGGGATGGCATCAAGTACAGGGACATAGAGCACGGCATGTGAAAATTGGAGCCCAGTGAAACCCTGGAAACAAAAAAGAAGGACTAACAAATGCTCTGGGATGGAGCAATCATGCAAGGAAATGCAATTCAAAAAAAAAAAAAGAGAAAATTGGTAAATTTTGGGACTAGGATCAAAAGGACCAGGATGACATGCCGTGCAGTGCAAAGGGCCAAAAGATGCCAAAACTAAGCTGACTGATGCTGCAAAATCAGGAGAAAAACACATGGAAGAAGACACAACTTTCAGGGGAAGATATGACAGACATGGCAGGGAGAGTGAAAAAACATCAGAAAAAAAAAAAAAATTGCTCGCCAAAGTGAAAGCCATCAAAAGGCATGCGATGCCATCAGGTGCAGGGACATGGACCAAAGATTCCTGAATTGGTCTCCATTGAAATCGCAAGATTCCGTTTCCCTTCCCGAAAGGAAATGAAATTTCCTTTCGGGAAGGGAAACGGAATCTTGCGAACCTCAAAAGAAAGGCTCACAAACACTCTGCAAAGGAGATAG
Organism: Fringilla coelebs; assembly: GCF_963513975.1. NCBI lineage: Eukaryota > Metazoa > Chordata > Aves > Passeriformes > Fringillidae > Fringilla > Fringilla coelebs. Next base: position 54,984,867 of record NC_140029.1, read on the forward strand.
GATCAAATGAAGTGCAACCAAAAAAAACCCAAAAAATCCAAAACTTGGGACATTTCCTGAGTACCAGAAAATGCTCTGGGAGGAAATAAGGTGCAGCACAAAGGACCAAAACATGCAAACCTGAGATCACAGATGCTGCAAAATCAGGAAAAATGCCAAGGAGGAAGACACAACTTTCAGGGGAAGAGATGAGAGACATGCCATGGAGAGAGAAAAAAAAAAATAAAAAAAAAAAGGTTGTTTAAGTGAAAGCCATTCAAAGGCATGGGATGGCATCAAGTACAGGGACATAGAGCACGGCATGTGAAAATTGGAGCCCAGTGAAACCCTGGAAACAAAAAAGAAGGACTAACAAATGCTCTGGGATGGAGCAATCATGCAAGGAAATGCAATTCAAAAAAAAAAAAAGAGAAAATTGGTAAATTTTGGGACTAGGATCAAAAGGACCAGGATGACATGCCGTGCAGTGCAAAGGGCCAAAAGATGCCAAAACTAAGCTGACTGATGCTGCAAAATCAGGAGAAAAACACATGGAAGAAGACACAACTTTCTGGGGAAGATATGACAGACATGGCAGGGAGAGTGAAAAAACATCAGAAAAAAAAAAAAAATTGCTCGCCAAAGTGAAAGCCATCAAAAGGCATGCGATGCCATCAGGTGCAGGGACATGGACCAAAGATTCCTGAATTGGTCTCCATTGAAATCGCAAGATTCCGTTTCCCTTCCCGAAAGGAAATGAAATTTCCTTTCGGGAAGGGAAACGGAATCTTGCGAACCTCAAAAGAAAGGCTCACAAACACTCTGCAAAGGAGATAGGATCAAATGAAGTGCAACCGAAAAAAACCCAAAAAATCCAAAACTTGGGACATTTCCTGAGTACCAGAAAATGCTCTGGGAGGAAATGAGGTGCAGCACAAAGGACCAAAACATGCAAACCTGAGATCACAGATGCTGCAAAATCAGGAAAAATGCCAAGGAGGAAGACACAACTTTCAGGGGAAGAGATGAGAGACATGCCATGGAGAGAGAAAAAAAAAAATAAAAAAAAAAAGGTTGTTTAAGTGAAAGCCATTCAAAGGCATGGGATGGCATCAAGTACAGGGACATAGAGCACGGCATGTGAAAATTGGAGCCCAGTGAAACCCTGGAAACAAAAAAGAAGGACTAACAAATGCTCTGGGATGGAGCAATCATGCAAGGAAATGCAATTCAAAAAAAAAAAAAGAGAAAATTGGTAAATTTTGGGACTAGGATCAAAAGGACCAGGATGACATGCCGTGCAGTGCAAAGGGCCAAAAGATGCCAAAACTAAGCTGACTGATGCTGCAAAATCAGGAGAAAAACACATGGAAGAAGACACAACTTTCTGGGGAAGATATGACAGACATGGCAGGGAGAGTGAAAAAACATCAGAAAAAAAAAAAAAATTGCTCGCCAAAGTGAAAGCCATCAAAAGGCATGCGATGCCATCAGGTGCAGGGACATGGACCAAAGATTCCTGAATTGGTCTCCATTGAAATCGCAAGATTCCGTTTCCCTTCCCGAAAGGAAATGAAATTTCCTTTCGGGAAGGGAAACGGAATCTTGCGAACCTCAAAAGAAAGGCTCACAAACACTCTGCAAAGGAGATAGGATCAAATGAAGTGCAACCGAAAAAAACCCAAAAAATCCAAAACTTGGGACATTTCCTGAGTACCAGAAAATGCTCTGGGAGGAAATGAGGTGCAGCACAAAGGACCAAAACATGCAAACCTGAGATCACAGATGCTGCAAAATCAGGAAAAATGCCAAGGAGGAAGACACAACTTTCAGGGGAAGAGATGAGAGACATGCCATGGAGAGTGAAAAAAAAAAATAAAAAAAAAAAGGTTGTTTAAGTGAAAGCCATTCAAAGGCATGGGATGGCATCAAGTACAGGGACATAGAGCACGGCATGTGAAAATTGGAGCCCAGTGAAACCCTGGAAACAAAAAAGAAGGACTAACAAATGCTCTGGGATGGAGCAATCATGCAAGGAAATGCAATTCAAAAAAAAAAAAAGAGAAAATTGGTAAATTTTGGGACTAGGATCAAAAGGACCAGGATGACATGCCGAGCAGTGCAAAGGGCCAAAAGATGCCAAAACTAAGCTGACTGATGCTGCAAAATCAGGAGAAAAACACATGGAAGAAGACACAACTTTCAGGGGAAGATATGACAGACATGGCAGGGAGAGTGAAAAAACATCAGAAAAAAAAAAAAATTGCTCGCCAAAGTGAAAGCCATCAAAAGGCATGCGATGCCATCAGGTGCAGGGACATGGACCAAAGATTCCTGAATTGGTCTCCATTGAAATCGCAAGATTCCGTTTCCCTTCCCGAAAGGAAATGAAATTTCCTTTCGGGAAGGGAAACGGAATCTTGCGAACCTCAAAAGAAAGGCTCACAAACACTCTGCAAAGGAGATAGGATCAAATGAAGTGCAACCGAAAAAAACCCAAAAAATCCAAAACTTGGGACATTTCCTGAGTACCAGAAAATGCTCTGGGAGGAAATGAGGTGCAGCACAAAGGACCAAAACATGCAAACCTGAGATCACAGATGCTGCAAAATCAGGAAAAATGCCAAGGAGGAAGACACAACTTTCAGGGGAAGAGATGAGAGACATGCCATGGAGAGAGAAAAAAAAAATAAAAAAAAAAAGGTTGTTTAAGTGAAAGCCATTCAAAGGCATGGGATGGCATCAAGTACAGGGACATAGAGCACGGCATGTGAAAATTGGAGCCCAGTGAAACCCTGGAAACAAAAAAGAAGGACTAACAAATGCTCTGGGATGGAGCAATCATGCAAGGAAATGCAATTCAAAAAAAAAAAAAGAGAAAATTGGTAAATTTTGGGACTAGGATCAAAAGGACCAGGATGACATGCCGTGCAGTGCAAAGGGCCAAAAGATGCCAAAACTAAGCTGACTGATGCTGCAAAATCAGGAGAAAAACACATGGAAGAAGACACAACTTTCTGGGGAAGATATGACAGACATGGCAGGGAGAGTGAAAAAACATCAGAAAAAAAAAAAAAATTGCTCGCCAAAGTGAAAGCCATCAAAAGGCATGCGATGCCATCAGGTGCAGGGACATGGACCAAAGATTCCTGAATTGGTCTCCATTGAAATCGCAAGATTCCGTTTCCCTTCCCGAAAGGAAATGAAATTTCCTTTCGGGAAGGGAAACGGAATCTTGCGAACCTCAAAAGAAAGGCTCACAAACACTCTGCAAAGGAGATAGGATCAAATGAAGTGCAACCGAAAAAAACCCAAAAAATCCAAAACTTGGGACATTTCCTGAGTACCAGAAAATGCTCTGGGAGGAAATGAGATGCAGCACAAAGGACCAAAACATGCAAACCTGAGATCACAGATGCTGCAAAATCAGGAAAAATGCCAAGGAGGAAGACACAACTTTCAGGGGAAGAGATGAGAGACATGCCATGGAGAGAGAAAAAAAAAAATAAAAAAAAAAAGGTTGTTTAAGTGAAAGCCATTCAAAGGCATGGGATGGCATCAAGTACAGGGACATAGAGCACGGCATGTGAAAATTGGAGCCCAGTGAAACCCTGGAAACAAAAAAGAAGGACTAACAAATGCTCTGGGATGGAGCAATCATGCAAGGAAATGCAATTCAAAAAAAAAAAAAGAGAAAATTGGTAAATTTTGGGACTAGGATCAAAAGGACCAGGATGACATGCCGTGCAGTGCAAAGGGCCAAAAGATGCCAAAACTAAGCTGACTGATGCTGCAAAATCAGGAGAAAAACACATGGAAGAAGACACAACTTTCTGGGGAAGATATGACAGACATGGCAGGGAGAGTGAAAAAACATCAGAAAAAAAAAAAAAATTGCTCGCCAAAGTGAAAGCCATCAAAAGGCATGCGATGCCATCAGGTGCAGGGACATGGACCAAAGATTCCTGAATTGGTCTCCATTGAAATCGCAAGATTCCGTTTCCCTTCCCGAAAGGAAATGAAATTTCCTTTCGGGAAGGGAAACGGAATCTTGCGAACCTCAAAAGAAAGGCTCACAAACACTCTGCAAAGGAGATAGGATCAAATGAAGTGCAACCGAAAAAAACCCAAAAAATCCAAAACTTGGGACATTTCCTGAGTACCAGAAAATGCTCTGGGAGGAAATGAGGTGCAGCACAAAGGACCAAAACATGCAAACCTGAGATCACAGATGCTGCAAAATCAGGAAAAATGCCAAGGAGGAAGACACAACTTTCAGGGGAAGAGATGAGAGACATGCCATGGAGAGTGAAAAAAAAAAATAAAAAAAAAAAGGTTGTTTAAGTGAAAGCCATTCAAAGGCATGGGATGGCATCAAGTACAGGGACATAGAGCACGGCATGTGAAAATTGGAGCCCAGTGAAACCCTGGAAACAAAAAAGAAGGACTAACAAATGCTCTGGGATGGAGCAATCATGCAAGGAAATGCAATTCAAAAAAAAAAAAAGAGAAAATTGGTAAATTTTGGGACTAGGATCAAAAGGACCAGGATGACATGCCGAGCAGTGCAAAGGGCCAAAAGATGCCAAAACTAAGCTGACTGATGCTGCAAAATCAGGAGAAAAACACATGGAAGAAGACACAACTTTCAGGGGAAGATATGACAGACATGGCAGGGAGAGTGAAAAAACATCAGAAAAAAAAAAAAAATTGCTCGCCAAAGTGAAAGCCATCAAAAGGCATGCGATGCCATCAGGTGCAGGGACATGGACCAAAGATTCCTGAATTGGTCTCCATTGAAATCGCAAGATTCCGTTTCCCTTCCCGAAAGGAAATGAAATTTCCTTTCGGGAAGGGAAACGGAATCTTGCGAACCTCAAAAGAAAGGCTCACAAACACTCTGCAAAGGAGATAGGATCAAATGAAGTGCAACCGAAAAAAACCCAAAAAATCCAAAACTTGGGACATTTCCTGAGTACCAGAAAATGCTCTGGGAGGAAATGAGGTGCAGCACAAAGGACCAAAACATGCAAACCTGAGATCACAGATGCTGCAAAATCAGGAAAAATGCCAAGGAGGAAGACACAACTTTCAGGGGAAGAGATGAGAGACATGCCATGGAGAGAGAAAAAAAAAATAAAAAAAAAAAGGTTGTTTAAGTGAAAGCCATTCAAAGGCATGGGATGGCATCAAGTACAGGGACATAGAGCACGGCATGTGAAAATTGGAGCCCAGTGAAACCCTGGAAACAAAAAAGAAGGACTAACAAATGCTCTGGGATGGAGCAATCATGCAAGGAAATGCAATTCAAAAAAAAAAAAAGAGAAAATTGGTAAATTTTGGGACTAGGATCAAAAGGACCAGGATGACATGCCGTGCAGTGCAAAGGGCCAAAAGATGCCAAAACTAAGCTGACTGATGCTGCAAAATCAGGAGAAAAACACATGGAAGAAGACACAACTTTCTGGGGAAGATATGACAGACATGGCAGGGAGAGTGAAAAAACATCAGAAAAAATAAAAAAATTGCTCGCCAAAGTGAAAGCCATCAAAAGGCATGCGATGCCATCAGGTGCAGGGACATGGACCAAAGATTCCTGAATTGGTCTCCATTGAAATCGCAAGATTCCGTTTCCCTTCCCGAAAGGAAATGAAATTTCCTTTCGGGAAGGGAAACGGAATCTTGCGAACCTCAAAAGAAAGGCTCACAAACACTCTGCAAAGGAGATAGGATCAAATGAAGTGCAACCGAAAAAAACCCAAAAAATCCAAAACTTGGGACATTTCCTGAGTACCAGAAAATGCTCTGGGAGGAAATGAGGTGCAGCACAAAGGACCAAAACATGCAAACCTGAGATCACAGATGCTGCAAAATCAGGAAAAATGCCAAGGAGGAAGACACAACTTTCAGGGGAAGAGATGAGAGACATGCCATGGAGAGTGAAAAAAAAAAATAAAAAAAAAAAGGTTGTTTAAGTGAAAGCCATTCAAAGGCATGGGATGGCATCAAGTACAGGGACATAGAGCACGGCATGTGAAAATTGGAGCCCAGTGAAACCCTGGAAACAAAAAAGAAGGACTAACAAATGCTCTGGGATGGAGCAATCATGCAAGGAAATGCAATTCAAAAAAAAAAAAAAGAGAAAATTGGTAAATTTTGGGACTAGGATCAAAAGGACCAGGATGACATGCCGTGCAGTGCAAAGGGCCAAAAGATGCCAAAACTAAGCTGACTGATGCTGCAAAATCAGGAGAAAAACACATGGAAGAAGACACAACTTTCTGGGGAAGATATGACAGACATGGCAGGGAGAGTGAAAAAACATCAGAAAAAAAAAAAAAATTGCTCGCCAAAGTGAAAGCCATCAAAAGGCATGCGATGCCATCAGGTGCAGGGACATGGACCAAAGATTCCTGAATTGGTCTCCATTGAAATCGCAAGATTCCGTTTCCCTTCCCGAAAGGAAATGAAATTTCCTTTCGGGAAGGGAAACGGAATCTTGCGAACCTCAAAAGAAAGGCTCACAAACACTCTGCAAAGGAGATAGGATCAAATGAAGTGCAACCAAAAAAAACCCAAAAAATCCAAAACTTGGGACATTTCCTGAGTACCAGAAAATGCTCTGGGAGGAAATGAGGTGCAGCACAAAGGACCAAAACATGCAAACCTGAGATCACAGATGCTGCAAAATCAGGAAAAATGCCAAGGAGGAAGACACAACTTTCAGGGGAAGAGATGAGAGACATGCCATGGAGAGAGAAAAAAAAAATAAAAAAAAAAAGGTTGTTTAAGTGAAAGCCATTCAAAGGCATGGGATGGCATCAAGTACAGGGACATAGAGCACGGCATGTGAAAATTGGAGCCCAGTGAAACCCTGGAAACAAAAAAGAAGGACTAACAAATGCTCTGGGATGGAGCAATCATGCAAGGAAATGCAATTCAAAAAAAAAAAAAGAGAAAATTGGTAAATTTTGGGACTAGGATCAAAAGGACCAGGATGACATGCCGTGCAGTGCAAAGGGCCAAAAGATGCCAAAACTAAGCTGACTGATGCTGCAAAATCAGGAGAAAAACACATGGAAGAAGACACAACTTTCAGGGGAAGATATGACAGACATGGCAGGGAGAGTGAAAAAACATCAGAAAAAAAAAAAAAATTGCTCGCCAAAGTGAAAGCCATCAAAAGGCATGCGATGCCATCAGGTGCAGGGACATGGACCAAAGATTCCTGAATTGGTCTCCATTGAAATCGCAAGATTCCGTTTCCCTTCCCGAAAGGAAATGAAATTTCCTTTCGGGAAGGGAAACGGAATCTTGCGAACCTCAAAAGAAAGGCTCACAAACACTCTGCAAAGGAGATAGGATCAAATGAAGTGCAACCAAAAAAAACCCAAAAAATCCAAAACTTGGGACATTTCCTGAGTACCAGAAAATGCTCTGGGAGGAAATGAGGTGCAGCACAAAGGACCAAAACATGCAAACCTGAGATCACAGATGCTGCAAAATCAGGAAAAATGCCAAGGAGGAAGACACAACTTTCAGGGGAAGAGATGAGAGACATGCCATGGAGAGTGAAAAAAAAAAATAAAAAAAAAAAGGTTGTTTAAGTGAAAGCCATTCAAAGGCATGGGATGGCATCAAGTACAGGGACATAGAGCACGGCATGTGAAAATTGGAGCCCAGTGAAACCCTGGAAACAAAAAAGAAGGACTAACAAATGCTCTGGGATGGAGCAATCATGCAAGGAAATGCAATTCAAAAAAAAAAAAAGAGAAAATTGGTAAATTTTGGGACTAGGATCAAAAGGACCAGGATGACATGCCGAGCAGTGCAAAGGGCCAAAAGATGCCAAAACTAAGCTGACTGATGCTGCAAAATCAGGAGAAAAACACATGGAAGAAGACACAACTTTCAGGGGAAGATATGACAGACATGGCAGGGAGAGTGAAAAAACATCAGAAAAAAAAAAAAATTGCTCGCCAAAGTGAAAGCCATCAAAAGGCATGCGATGCCATCAGGTGCAGGGACATGGACCAAAGATTCCTGAATTGGTCTCCATTGAAATCGCAAGATTCCGTTTCCCTTCCCGAAAGGAAATGAAATTTCCTTTCGGGAAGGGAAACGGAATCTTGCGAACCTCAAAAGAAAGGCTCACAAACACTCTGCAAAGGAGATAGGATCAAATGAAGTGCAACCGAAAAAAACCCAAAAAATCCAAAACTTGGGACATTTCCTGAGTACCAGAAAATGCTCTGGGAGGAAATGAGGTGCAGCACAAAGGACCAAAACATGCAAACCTGAGATCACAGATGCTGCAAAATCAGGAAAAATGCCAAGGAGGAAGACACAACTTTCAGGGGAAGAGATGAGAGACATGCCATGGAGAGAGAAAAAAAAAATAAAAAAAAAAAGGTTGTTTAAGTGAAAGCCATTCAAAGGCATGGGATGGCATCAAGTACAGGGACATAGAGCACGGCATGTGAAAATTGGAGCCCAGTGAAACCCTGGAAACAAAAAAGAAGGACTAACAAATGCTCTGGGATGGAGCAATCATGCAAGGAAATGCAATTCAAAAAAAAAAAAAGAGAAAATTGGTAAATTTTGGGACTAGGATCAAAAGGACCAGGATGACATGCCGTGCAGTGCAAAGGGCCAAAAGATGCCAAAACTAAGCTGACTGATGCTGCAAAATCAGGAGAAAAACACATGGAAGAAGACACAACTTTCTGGGGAAGATATGACAGACATGGCAGGGAGAGTGAAAAAACATCAGAAAAAAAAAAAAAATTGCTCGCCAAAGTGAAAGCCATCAAAAGGCATGCGATGCCATCAGGTGCAGGGACATGGACCAAAGATTCCTGAATTGGTCTCCATTGAAATCGCAAGATTCCGTTTCCCTTCCCGAAAGGAAATGAAATTTCCTTTCGGGAAGGGAAACGGAATCTTGCGAACCTCAAAAGAAAGGCTCACAAACACTCTGCAAAGGAGATAGGATCAAATGAAGTGCAACCGAAAAAAACCCAAAAAATCCAAAACTTGGGACATTTCCTGAGTACCAGAAAATGCTCTGGGAGGAAATGAGATGCAGCACAAAGGACCAAAACATGCAAACCTGAGATCACAGATGCTGCAAAATCAGGAAAAATGCCAAGGAGGAAGACACAACTTTCAGGGGAAGAGATGAGAGACATGCCATGGAGAGAGAAAAAAAAAAATAAAAAAAAAAAGGTTGTTTAAGTGAAAGCCATTCAAAGGCATGGGATGGCATCAAGTACAGGGACATAGAGCACGGCATGTGAAAATTGGAGCCCAGTGAAACCCTGGAAACAAAAAAGAAGGACTAACAAATGCTCTGGGATGGAGCAATCATGCAAGGAAATGCAATTCAAAAAAAAAAAAAGAGAAAATTGGTAAATTTTGGGACTAGGATCAAAAGGACCAGGATGACATGCCGTGCAGTGCAAAGGGCCAAAAGATGCCAAAACTAAGCTGACTGATGCTGCAAAATCAGGAGAAAAACACATGGAAGAAGACACAACTTTCTGGGGAAGATATGACAGACATGGCAGGGAGAGTGAAAAAACATCAGAAAAAAAAAAAAAATTGCTCGCCAAAGTGAAAGCCATCAAAAGGCATGCGATGCCATCAGGTGCAGGGACATGGACCAAAGATTCCTGAATTGGTCTCCATTGAAATCGCAAGATTCCGTTTCCCTTCCCGAAAGGAAATGAAATTTCCTTTCGGGAAGGGAAACGGAATCTTGCGAACCTCAAAAGAAAGGCTCACAAACACTCTGCAAAGGAGATAGGATCAAATGAAGTGCAACCGAAAAAAACCCAAAAAATCCAAAACTTGGGACATTTCCTGAGTACCAGAAAATGCTCTGGGAGGAAATGAGGTGCAGCACAAAGGACCAAAACATGCAAACCTGAGATCACAGATGCTGCAAAATCAGGAAAAATGCCAAGGAGGAAGACACAACTTTCAGGGGAAGAGATGAGAGACATGCCATGGAGAGTGAAAAAAAAAAATAAAAAAAAAAAGGTTGTTTAAGTGAAAGCCATTCAAAGGCATGGGATGGCATCAAGTACAGGGACATAGAGCACGGCATGTGAAAATTGGAGCCCAGTGAAACCCTGGAAACAAAAAAGAAGGACTAACAAATGCTCTGGGATGGAGCAATCATGCAAGGAAATGCAATTCAAAAAAAAAAAAAGAGAAAATTGGTAAATTTTGGGACTAGGATCAAAAGGACCAGGATGACATGCCGAGCAGTGCAAAGGGCCAAAAGATGCCAAAACTAAGCTGACTGATGCTGCAAAATCAGGAGAAAAACACATGGAAGAAGACACAACTTTCAGGGGAAGATATGACAGACATGGCAGGGAGAGTGAAAAAACATCAGAAAAAAAAAAAAAATTGCTCGCCAAAGTGAAAGCCATCAAAAGGCATGCGATGCCATCAGGTGCAGGGACATGGACCAAAGATTCCTGAATTGGTCTCCATTGAAATCGCAAGATTCCGTTTCCCTTCCCGAAAGGAAATGAAATTTCCTTTCGGGAAGGGAAACGGAATCTTGCGAACCTCAAAAGAAAGGCTCACAAACACTCTGCAAAGGAGATAGGATCAAATGAAGTGCAACCGAAAAAAACCCAAAAAATCCAAAACTTGGGACATTTCCTGAGTACCAGAAAATGCTCTGGGAGGAAATGAGGTGCAGCACAAAGGACCAAAACATGCAAACCTGAGATCACAGATGCTGCAAAATCAGGAAAAATGCCAAGGAGGAAGACACAACTTTCAGGGGAAGAGATGAGAGACATGCCATGGAGAGAGAAAAAAAAAATAAAAAAAAAAAGGTTGTTTAAGTGAAAGCCATTCAAAGGCATGGGATGGCATCAAGTACAGGGACATAGAGCACGGCATGTGAAAATTGGAGCCCAGTGAAACCCTGGAAACAAAAAAGAAGGACTAACAAATGCTCTGGGATGGAGCAATCATGCAAGGAAATGCAATTCAAAAAAAAAAAAAGAGAAAATTGGTAAATTTTGGGACTAGGATCAAAAGGACCAGGATGACATGCCGTGCAGTGCAAAGGGCCAAAAGATGCCAAAACTAAGCTGACTGATGCTGCAAAATCAGGAGAAAAACACATGGAAGAAGACACAACTTTCTGGGGAAGATATGACAGACATGGCAGGGAGAGTGAAAAAACATCAGAAAAAATAAAAAAATTGCTCGCCAAAGTGAAAGCCATCAAAAGGCATGCGATGCCATCAGGTGCAGGGACATGGACCAAAGATTCCTGAATTGGTCTCCATTGAAATCGCAAGATTCCGTTTCCCTTCCCGAAAGGAAATGAAATTTCCTTTCGGGAAGGGAAACGGAATCTTGCGAACCTCAAAAGAAAGGCTCACAAACACTCTGCAAAGGAGATAGGATCAAATGAAGTGCAACCGAAAAAAACCCAAAAAATCCAAAACTTGGGACATTTCCTGAGTACCAGAAAATGCTCTGGGAGGAAATGAGGTGCAGCACAAAGGACCAAAACATGCAAACCTGAGATCACAGATGCTGCAAAATCAGGAAAAATGCCAAGGAGGAAGACACAACTTTCAGGGGAAGAGATGAGAGACATGCCATGGAGAGTGAAAAAAAAAAATAAAAAAAAAAAGGTTGTTTAAGTGAAAGCCATTCAAAGGCATGGGATGGCATCAAGTACAGGGACATAGAGCACGGCATGTGAAAATTGGAGCCCAGTGAAACCCTGGAAACAAAAAAGAAGGACTAACAAATGCTCTGGGATGGAGCAATCATGCAAGGAAATGCAATTCAAAAAAAAAAAAAAGAGAAAATTGGTAAATTTTGGGACTAGGATCAAAAGGACCAGGATGACATGCCGTGCAGTGCAAAGGGCCAAAAGATGCCAAAACTAAGCTGACTGATGCTGCAAAATCAGGAGAAAAACACATGGAAGAAGACACAACTTTCTGGGGAAGATATGACAGACATGGCAGGGAGAGTGAAAAAACATCAGAAAAAAAAAAAAAATTGCTCGCCAAAGTGAAAGCCATCAAAAGGCATGCGATGCCATCAGGTGCAGGGACATGGACCAAAGATTCCTGAATTGGTCTCCATTGAAATCGCAAGATTCCGTTTCCCTTCCCGAAAGGAAATGAAATTTCCTTTCGGGAAGGGAAACGGAATCTTGCGAACCTCAAAAGAAAGGCTCACAAACACTCTGCAAAGGAGATAGGATCAAATGAAGTGCAACCAAAAAAAACCCAAAAAATCCAAAACTTGGGACATTTCCTGAGTACCAGAAAATGCTCTGGGAGGAAATGAGGTGCAGCACAAAGGACCAAAACATGCAAACCTGAGATCACAGATGCTGCAAAATCAGGAAAAATGCCAAGGAGGAAGACACAACTTTCAGGGGAAGAGATGAGAGACATGCCATGGAGAGAGAAAAAAAAAATAAAAAAAAAAAGGTTGTTTAAGTGAAAGCCATTCAAAGGCATGGGATGGCATCAAGTACAGGGACATAGAGCACGGCATGTGAAAATTGGAGCCCAGTGAAACCCTGGAAACAAAAAAGAAGGACTAACAAATGCTCTGGGATGGAGCAATCATGCAAGGAAATGCAATTCAAAAAAAAAAAAAGAGAAAATTGGTAAATTTTGGGACTAGGATCAAAAGGACCAGGATGACATGCCGTGCAGTGCAAAGGGCCAAAAGATGCCAAAACTAAGCTGACTGATGCTGCAAAATCAGGAGAAAAACACATGGAAGAAGACACAACTTTCAGGGGAAGATATGACAGACATGGCAGGGAGAGTGAAAAAACATCAGAAAAAAAAAAAAAATTGCTCGCCAAAGTGAAAGCCATCAAAAGGCATGCGATGCCATCAGGTGCAGGGACATGGACCAAAGATTCCTGAATTGGTCTCCATTGAAATCGCAAGATTCCGTTTCCCTTCCCGAAAGGAAATGAAATTTCCTTTCGGGAAGGGAAACGGAATCTTGCGAACCTCAAAAGAAAGGCTCACAAACACTCTGCAAAGGAGATAGGATCAAATGAAGTGCAACCAAAAAAAACCCAAAAAATCCAAAACTTGGGACATTTCCTGAGTACCAGAAAATGCTCTGGGAGGAAATAAGGTGCAGCACAAAGGACCAAAACATGCAAACCTGAGATCACAGATGCTGCAAAATCAGGAAAAATGCCAAGGAGGAAGACACAACTTTCAGGGGAAGAGATGAGAGACATGCCATGGAGAGAGAAAAAAAAAAATAAAAAAAAAAAGGTTGTTTAAGTGAAAGCCATTCAAAGGCATGGGATGGCATCAAGTACAGGGACATAGAGCACGGCATGTGAAAATTGGAGCCCAGTGAAACCCTGGAAACAAAAAAGAAGGACTAACAAATGCTCTGGGATGGAGCAATCATGCAAGGAAATGCAATTCAAAAAAAAAAAAAGAGAAAATTGGTAAATTTTGGGACTAGGATCAAAAGGACCAGGATGACATGCCGTGCAGTGCAAAGGGCCAAAAGATGCCAAAACTAAGCTGACTGATGCTGCAAAATCAGGAGAAAAACACATGGAAGAAGACACAACTTTCTGGGGAAGATATGACAGACATGGCAGGGAGAGTGAAAAAACATCAGAAAAAAAAAAAAAATTGCTCGCCAAAGTGAAAGCCATCAAAAGGCATGCGATGCCATCAGGTGCAGGGACATGGACCAAAGATTCCTGAATTGGTCTCCATTGAAATCGCAAGATTCCGTTTCCCTTCCCGAAAGGAAATGAAATTTCCTTTCGGGAAGGGAAACGGAATCTTGCGAACCTCAAAAGAAAGGCTCACAAACACTCTGCAAAGGAGATAGGATCAAATGAAGTGCAACCGAAAAAAACCCAAAAAAACCAAAACTTGGGACATTTCCTGAGTACCAGAAAATGCTCTGGGAGGAAATGAGGTGCAGCACAAAGGACCAAAACATGCAAACCTGAGATCACAGATGCTGCAAAATCAGGAAAAATGCCAAGGAGGAAGACACAACTTTCAGGGGAAGAGATGAGAGACATGCCATGGAGAGAGAAAAAAAAAAATAAAAAAAAAAAGGTTGTTTAAGTGAAAGCCATTCAAAGGCATGGGATGGCATCAAGTACAGGGACATAGAGCACGGCATGTGAAAATTGGAGCCCAGTGAAACCCTGGAAACAAAAAAGAAGGACTAACAAATGCTCTGGGATGGAGCAATCATGCAAGGAAATGCAATTCAAAAAAAAAAAAAGAGAAAATTGGTAAATTTTGGGACTAGGATCAAAAGGACCAGGATGACATGCCGTGCAGTGCAAAGGGCCAAAAGATGCCAAAACTAAGCTGACTGATGCTGCAAAATCAGGAGAAAAACACATGGAAGAAGACACAACTTTCTGGGGAAGATATGACAGACATGGCAGGGAGAGTGAAAAAACATCAGAAAAAATAAAAAAATTGCTCGCCAAAGTGAAAGCCATCAAAAGGCATGCGATGCCATCAGGTGCAGGGACATGGACCAAAGATTCCTGAATTGGTCTCCATTGAAATCGCAAGATTCCGTTTCCCTTCCCGAAAGGAAATGAAATTTCCTTTCGGGAAGGGAAACGGAATCTTGCGAACCTCAAAAGAAAGGCTCACAAACACTCTGCAAAGGAGATAGGATCAAATGAAGTGCAACCAAAAAAAACCCAAAAAATCCAAAACTTGGGACATTTCCTGAGTACCAGAAAATGCTCTGGGAGGAAATAAGGTGCAGCACAAAGGACCAAAACATGCAAACCTGAGATCACAGATGCTGCAAAATCAGGAAAAATGCCAAGGAGGAAGACACAACTTTCAGGGGAAGAGATGAGAGACATGCCATGGAGAGAGAAAAAAAAAAATAAAAAAAAAAAGGTTGTTTAAGTGAAAGCCATTCAAAGGCATGGGATGGCATCAAGTACAGGGACATAGAGCACGGCATGTGAAAATTGGAGCCCAGTGAAACCCTGGAAACAAAAAAGAAGGACTAACAAATGCTCTGGGATGGAGCAATCATGCAAGGAAATGCAATTCAAAAAAAAAAAAAGAGAAAATTGGTAAATTTTGGGACTAGGATCAAAAGGACCAGGATGACATGCCGTGCAGTGCAAAGGGCCAAAAGATGCCAAAACTAAGCTGACTGATGCTGCAAAATCAGGAGAAAAACACATGGAAGAAGACACAACTTTCTGGGAAAGATATGACAGACATGGCAGGGAGAGTGAAAAAACATCAGAAAAAAAAAAAAAATTGCTCGCCAAAGTGAAAGCCATCAAAAGGCATGCGATGCCATCAGGTGCAGGGACATGGACCAAAGATTCCTGAATTGGTCTCCATTGAAATCGCAAGATTCCGTTTCCCTTCCCGAAAGGAAATGAAATTTCCTTTCGGGAAGGGAAACGGAATCTTGCGAACCTCAAAAGAAAGGCTCACAAACACTCTGCAAAGGAGATAGGATCAAATGAAGTGCAACCGAAAAAAACCCAAAAAATCCAAAACTTGGGACATTTCCTGAGTACCAGAAAATGCTCTGGGAGGAAATAAGGTGCAGCACAAAGGACCAAAACATGCAAACCTGAGATCTCAGATGCTGCAAAATCAGGAAAAATGCCAAGGAGGAAGACACAACTTTCAGGGGAAGAGATGAGAGACATGCCATGGAGAGTGAAAAAAAAAAATAAAAAAAAAAAGGTTGTTTAAGTGAAAGCCATTCAAAGGCATGGGATGGCATCAAGTACAGGGACATAGAGCAGGGCATGTGAAAATTGGAGCCCAGTGAAACCCTGGAAACAAAAAAGAAGGACTAACAAATGCTCTGGGATGGAGCAATCATGCAAGGAAATGCAATTCAAAAAAAAAAAAAGAGAAAATTGGTAAATTTTGGGACTAGGATCAAAAGGACCAGGATGACATGCCGTGCAGTGCAAAGGGCCAAAAGATGCCAAAACTAAGCTGACTGATGCTGCAAAATCAGGAGAAAAACACATGGAAGAAGACACAACTTTCAGGGGAAGATATGACAGACATGGCAGGGAGAGTGAAAAAACATCAGAAAAAAAAAAAAAATTGCTCGCCAAAGTGAAAGCCATCAAAAGGCATGCGATGCCATCAGGTGCAGGGACATGGACCAAAGATTCCTGAATTGGTCTCCATTGAAATCGCAAGATTCCGTTTCCCTTCCCGAAAGGAAATGAAATTTCCTTTCGGGAAGGGAAACGGAATCTTGCGAACCTCAAAAGAAAGGCTCACAAACACTCTGCAAAGGAGATAGGATCAAATGAAGTGCAACCGAAAAAAACCCAAAAAATCCAAAACTTGGGACATTTCCTGAGTACCAGAAAATGCTCTGGGAGGAAATGAGGTGCAGCACAAAGGACCAAAACATGCAAACCTGAGATCACAGATGCTGCAAAATCAGGAAAAATGCCAAGGAGGAAGACACAACTTTCAGGGGAAGAGATGAGAGACATGCCATGGAGAGTGAAAAAAAAAAATAAAAAAAAAAAGGTTGTTTAAGTGAAAGCCATTCAAA
Organism: Fringilla coelebs; assembly: GCF_963513975.1. Classification (NCBI taxonomy): domain Eukaryota; kingdom Metazoa; phylum Chordata; class Aves; order Passeriformes; family Fringillidae; genus Fringilla; species Fringilla coelebs. Next base: position 55,001,442 of record NC_140029.1, read on the forward strand.
GGCATGGGATGGCATCAAGTACAGGGACATAGAGCACGGCATGTGAAAATTGGAGCCCAGTGAAACCCTGGAAACAAAAAAGAAGGACTAACAAATGCTCTGGGATGGAGCAATCATGCAAGGAAATGCAATTCAAAAAAAAAAAAAGAGAAAATTGGTAAATTTTGGGACTAGGATCAAAAGGACCAGGATGACATGCCGAGCAGTGCAAAGGGCCAAAAGATGCCAAAACTAAGCTGACTGATGCTGCAAAATCAGGAGAAAAACACATGGAAGAAGACACAACTTTCAGGGGAAGATATGACAGACATGGCAGGGAGAGTGAAAAAACATCAGAAAAAAAAAAAAAATTGCTCGCCAAAGTGAAAGCCATCAAAAGGCATGCGATGCCATCAGGTGCAGGGACATGGACCAAAGATTCCTGAATTGGTCTCCATTGAAATCGCAAGATTCCGTTTCCCTTCCCGAAAGGAAATGAAATTTCCTTTCGGGAAGGGAAACGGAATCTTGCGAACCTCAAAAGAAAGGCTCACAAACACTCTGCAAAGGAGATAGGATCAAATGAAGTGCAACCGAAAAAAACCCAAAAAATCCAAAACTTGGGACATTTCCTGAGTACCAGAAAATGCTCTGGGAGGAAATGAGGTGCAGCACAAAGGACCAAAACATGCAAACCTGAGATCACAGATGCTGCAAAATCAGGAAAAATGCCAAGGAGGAAGACACAACTTTCAGGGGAAGAGATGAGAGACATGCCATGGAGAGAGAAAAAAAAAATAAAAAAAAAAAGGTTGTTTAAGTGAAAGCCATTCAAAGGCATGGGATGGCATCAAGTACAGGGACATAGAGCACGGCATGTGAAAATTGGAGCCCAGTGAAACCCTGGAAACAAAAAAGAAGGACTAACAAATGCTCTGGGATGGAGCAATCATGCAAGGAAATGCAATTCAAAAAAAAAAAAAGAGAAAATTGGTAAATTTTGGGACTAGGATCAAAAGGACCAGGATGACATGCCGTGCAGTGCAAAGGGCCAAAAGATGCCAAAACTAAGCTGACTGATGCTGCAAAATCAGGAGAAAAACACATGGAAGAAGACACAACTTTCTGGGGAAGATATGACAGACATGGCAGGGAGAGTGAAAAAACATCAGAAAAAATAAAAAAATTGCTCGCCAAAGTGAAAGCCATCAAAAGGCATGCGATGCCATCAGGTGCAGGGACATGGACCAAAGATTCCTGAATTGGTCTCCATTGAAATCGCAAGATTCCGTTTCCCTTCCCGAAAGGAAATGAAATTTCCTTTCGGGAAGGGAAACGGAATCTTGCGAACCTCAAAAGAAAGGCTCACAAACACTCTGCAAAGGAGATAGGATCAAATGAAGTGCAACCGAAAAAAACCCAAAAAATCCAAAACTTGGGACATTTCCTGAGTACCAGAAAATGCTCTGGGAGGAAATGAGGTGCAGCACAAAGGACCAAAACATGCAAACCTGAGATCACAGATGCTGCAAAATCAGGAAAAATGCCAAGGAGGAAGACACAACTTTCAGGGGAAGAGATGAGAGACATGCCATGGAGAGTGAAAAAAAAAAATAAAAAAAAAAAGGTTGTTTAAGTGAAAGCCATTCAAAGGCATGGGATGGCATCAAGTACAGGGACATAGAGCACGGCATGTGAAAATTGGAGCCCAGTGAAACCCTGGAAACAAAAAAGAAGGACTAACAAATGCTCTGGGATGGAGCAATCATGCAAGGAAATGCAATTCAAAAAAAAAAAAAAGAGAAAATTGGTAAATTTTGGGACTAGGATCAAAAGGACCAGGATGACATGCCGTGCAGTGCAAAGGGCCAAAAGATGCCAAAACTAAGCTGACTGATGCTGCAAAATCAGGAGAAAAACACATGGAAGAAGACACAACTTTCTGGGGAAGATATGACAGACATGGCAGGGAGAGTGAAAAAACATCAGAAAAAAAAAAAAAATTGCTCGCCAAAGTGAAAGCCATCAAAAGGCATGCGATGCCATCAGGTGCAGGGACATGGACCAAAGATTCCTGAATTGGTCTCCATTGAAATCGCAAGATTCCGTTTCCCTTCCCGAAAGGAAATGAAATTTCCTTTCGGGAAGGGAAACGGAATCTTGCGAACCTCAAAAGAAAGGCTCACAAACACTCTGCAAAGGAGATAGGATCAAATGAAGTGCAACCAAAAAAAACCCAAAAAATCCAAAACTTGGGACATTTCCTGAGTACCAGAAAATGCTCTGGGAGGAAATGAGGTGCAGCACAAAGGACCAAAACATGCAAACCTGAGATCACAGATGCTGCAAAATCAGGAAAAATGCCAAGGAGGAAGACACAACTTTCAGGGGAAGAGATGAGAGACATGCCATGGAGAGAGAAAAAAAAAATAAAAAAAAAAAGGTTGTTTAAGTGAAAGCCATTCAAAGGCATGGGATGGCATCAAGTACAGGGACATAGAGCACGGCATGTGAAAATTGGAGCCCAGTGAAACCCTGGAAACAAAAAAGAAGGACTAACAAATGCTCTGGGATGGAGCAATCATGCAAGGAAATGCAATTCAAAAAAAAAAAAAGAGAAAATTGGTAAATTTTGGGACTAGGATCAAAAGGACCAGGATGACATGCCGTGCAGTGCAAAGGGCCAAAAGATGCCAAAACTAAGCTGACTGATGCTGCAAAATCAGGAGAAAAACACATGGAAGAAGACACAACTTTCAGGGGAAGATATGACAGACATGGCAGGGAGAGTGAAAAAACATCAGAAAAAAAAAAAAAATTGCTCGCCAAAGTGAAAGCCATCAAAAGGCATGCGATGCCATCAGGTGCAGGGACATGGACCAAAGATTCCTGAATTGGTCTCCATTGAAATCGCAAGATTCCGTTTCCCTTCCCGAAAGGAAATGAAATTTCCTTTCGGGAAGGGAAACGGAATCTTGCGAACCTCAAAAGAAAGGCTCACAAACACTCTGCAAAGGAGATAGGATCAAATGAAGTGCAACCAAAAAAAACCCAAAAAATCCAAAACTTGGGACATTTCCTGAGTACCAGAAAATGCTCTGGGAGGAAATAAGGTGCAGCACAAAGGACCAAAACATGCAAACCTGAGATCACAGATGCTGCAAAATCAGGAAAAATGCCAAGGAGGAAGACACAACTTTCAGGGGAAGAGATGAGAGACATGCCATGGAGAGAGAAAAAAAAAAATAAAAAAAAAAAGGTTGTTTAAGTGAAAGCCATTCAAAGGCATGGGATGGCATCAAGTACAGGGACATAGAGCACGGCATGTGAAAATTGGAGCCCAGTGAAACCCTGGAAACAAAAAAGAAGGACTAACAAATGCTCTGGGATGGAGCAATCATGCAAGGAAATGCAATTCAAAAAAAAAAAAAGAGAAAATTGGTAAATTTTGGGACTAGGATCAAAAGGACCAGGATGACATGCCGTGCAGTGCAAAGGGCCAAAAGATGCCAAAACTAAGCTGACTGATGCTGCAAAATCAGGAGAAAAACACATGGAAGAAGACACAACTTTCTGGGGAAGATATGACAGACATGGCAGGGAGAGTGAAAAAACATCAGAAAAAAAAAAAAAATTGCTCGCCAAAGTGAAAGCCATCAAAAGGCATGCGATGCCATCAGGTGCAGGGACATGGACCAAAGATTCCTGAATTGGTCTCCATTGAAATCGCAAGATTCCGTTTCCCTTCCCGAAAGGAAATGAAATTTCCTTTCGGGAAGGGAAACGGAATCTTGCGAACCTCAAAAGAAAGGCTCACAAACACTCTGCAAAGGAGATAGGATCAAATGAAGTGCAACCGAAAAAAACCCAAAAAAACCAAAACTTGGGACATTTCCTGAGTACCAGAAAATGCTCTGGGAGGAAATGAGGTGCAGCACAAAGGACCAAAACATGCAAACCTGAGATCACAGATGCTGCAAAATCAGGAAAAATGCCAAGGAGGAAGACACAACTTTCAGGGGAAGAGATGAGAGACATGCCATGGAGAGAGAAAAAAAAAAATAAAAAAAAAAAGGTTGTTTAAGTGAAAGCCATTCAAAGGCATGGGATGGCATCAAGTACAGGGACATAGAGCACGGCATGTGAAAATTGGAGCCCAGTGAAACCCTGGAAACAAAAAAGAAGGACTAACAAATGCTCTGGGATGGAGCAATCATGCAAGGAAATGCAATTCAAAAAAAAAAAAAGAGAAAATTGGTAAATTTTGGGACTAGGATCAAAAGGACCAGGATGACATGCCGTGCAGTGCAAAGGGCCAAAAGATGCCAAAACTAAGCTGACTGATGCTGCAAAATCAGGAGAAAAACACATGGAAGAAGACACAACTTTCTGGGGAAGATATGACAGACATGGCAGGGAGAGTGAAAAAACATCAGAAAAAATAAAAAAATTGCTCGCCAAAGTGAAAGCCATCAAAAGGCATGCGATGCCATCAGGTGCAGGGACATGGACCAAAGATTCCTGAATTGGTCTCCATTGAAATCGCAAGATTCCGTTTCCCTTCCCGAAAGGAAATTTCATTTCCTTTCGGGAAGGGAAACGGAATCTTGCGAACCTCAAAAGAAAGGCTCACAAACACTCTGCAAAGGAGATAGGATCAAATGAAGTGCAACCGAAAAAAACCCCAAAAATCCAAAACTTGGGACATTTCCTGAGTACCAGAAAATGCTCTGGGAGGAAATGAGGTGCAGCACAAAGGACCAAAACATGCAAACCTGAGATCACAGATGCTGCAAAATCAGGAAAAATGCCAAGGAGGAAGACACAACTTTCAGGGGAAGAGATGAGAGACATGCCATGGAGAGAGAAAAAAAAAAATAAAAAAAAAAAGGTTGTTTAAGTGAAAGCCATTCAAAGGCATGGGATGGCATCAAGTACAGGGACATAGAGCACGGCATGTGAAAATTGGAGCCCAGTGAAACCCTGGAAACAAAAAAGAAGGACTAACAAATGCTCTGGGATGGAGCAATCATGCAAGGAAATGCAATTCAAAAAAAAAAAAAGAGAAAATTGGTAAATTTTGGGACTAGGATCAAAAGGACCAGGATGACATGCCGTGCAGTGCAAAGGGCCAAAAGATGCCAAAACTAAGCTGACTGATGCTGCAAAATCAGGAGAAAAACACATGGAAGAAGACACAACTTTCTGGGGAAGATATGACAGACATGGCAGGGAGAGTGAAAAAACATCAGAAAAAAAAAAAAAATTGCTCGCCAAAGTGAAAGCCATCAAAAGGCATGCGATGCCATCAGGTGCAGGGACATGGACCAAAGATTCCTGAATTGGTCTCCATTGAAATCGCAAGATTCCGTTTCCCTTCCCGAAAGGAAATGAAATTTCCTTTCGGGAAGGGAAACGGAATCTTGCGAACCTCAAAAGAAAGGCTCACAAACACTCTGCAAAGGAGATAGGATCAAATGAAGTGCAACCGAAAAAAACCCAAAAAATCCAAAACTTGGGACATTTCCTGAGTACCAGAAAATGCTCTGGGAGGAAATAAGGTGCAGCACAAAGGACCAAAACATGCAAACCTGAGATCACAGATGCTGCAAAATCAGGAAAAATGCCAAGGAGGAAGACACAACTTTCAGGGGAAGAGATGAGAGACATGCCATGGAGAGTGAAAAAAAAAAATAAAAAAAAAAAGGTTGTTTAAGTGAAAGCCATTCAAAGGCATGGGATGGCATCAAGTACAGGGACATAGAGCAGGGCATGTGAAAATTGGAGCCCAGTGAAACCCTGGAAACAAAAAAGAAGGACTAACAAATGCTCTGGGATGGAGCAATCATGCAAGGAAATGCAATTCAAAAAAAAAAAAAGAGAAAATTGGTAAATTTTGGGACTAGGATCAAAAGGACCAGGATGACATGCCGTGCAGTGCAAAGGGCCAAAAGATGCCAAAACTAAGCTGACTGATGCTGCAAAATCAGGAGAAAAACACATGGAAGAAGACACAACTTTCAGGGGAAGATATGACAGACATGGCAGGGAGAGTGAAAAAACATCAGAAAAAAAAAAAAAATTGCTCGCCAAAGTGAAAGCCATCAAAAGGCATGCGATGCCATCAGGTGCAGGGACATGGACCAAAGATTCCTGAATTGGTCTCCATTGAAATCGCAAGATTCCGTTTCCCTTCCCGAAAGGAAATGAAATTTCCTTTCGGGAAGGGAAACGGAATCTTGCGAACCTCAAAAGAAAGGCTCACAAACACTCTGCAAAGGAGATAGGATCAAATGAAGTGCAACCGAAAAAAACCCAAAAAATCCAAAACTTGGGACATTTCCTGAGTACCAGAAAATGCTCTGGGAGGAAATGAGGTGCAGCACAAAGGACCAAAACATGCAAACCTGAGATCACAGATGCTGCAAAATCAGGAAAAATGCCAAGGAGGAAGACACAACTTTCAGGGGAAGAGATGAGAGACATGCCATGGAGAGAGAAAAAAAAAAATAAAAAAAAAAAGGTTGTTTAAGTGAAAGCCATTCAAAGGCATGGGATGGCATCAAGTACAGGGACATAGAGCACGGCATGTGAAAATTGGAGCCCAGTGAAACCCTGGAAACAAAAAAGAAGGACTAACAAATGCTCTGGGATGGAGCAATCATGCAAGGAAATGCAATTCAAAAAAAAAAAAAGAGAAAATTGGTAAATTTTGGGACTAGGATCAAAAGGACCAGGATGACATGCCGTGCAGTGCAAAGGGCCAAAAGATGCCAAAACTAAGCTGACTGATGCTGCAAAATCAGGAGAAAAACACATGGAAGAAGACACAACTTTCTGGGGAAGATATGACAGACATGGCAGGGAGAGTGAAAAAACATCAGAAAAAAAAAAAAAATTGCTCGCCAAAGTGAAAGCCATCAAAAGGCATGCGATGCCATCAGGTGCAGGGACATGGACCAAAGATTCCTGAATTGGTCTCCATTGAAATCGCAAGATTCCGTTTCCCTTCCCGAAAGGAAATGAAATTTCCTTTCGGGAAGGGAAACGGAATCTTGCGAACCTCAAAAGAAAGGCTCACAAACACTCTGCAAAGGAGATAGGATCAAATGAAGTGCAACCGAAAAAAACCCAAAAAATCCAAAACTTGGGACATTTCCTGAGTACCAGAAAATGCTCTGGGAGGAAATGAGGTGCAGCACAAAGGACCAAAACATGCAAACCTGAGATCACAGATGCTGCAAAATCAGGAAAAATGCCAAGGAGGAAGACACAACTTTCAGGGGAAGAGATGAGAGACATGCCATGGAGAGAGAAAAAAAAAAATAAAAAAAAAAAGGTTGTTTAAGTGAAAGCCATTCAAAGGCATGGGATGGCATCAAGTACAGGGACATAGAGCACGGCATGTGAAAATTGGAGCCCAGTGAAACCCTGGAAACAAAAAAGAAGGACTAACAAATGCTCTGGGATGGAGCAATCATGCAAGGAAATGCAATTCAAAAAAAAAAAAAGAGAAAATTGGTAAATTTTGGGACTAGGATCAAAAGGACCAGGATGACATGCCGTGCAGTGCAAAGGGCCAAAAGATGCCAAAACTAAGCTGACTGATGCTGCAAAATCAGGAGAAAAACACATGGAAGAAGACACAACTTTCTGGGGAAGATATGACAGACATGGCAGGGAGAGTGAAAAAACATCAGAAAAAATAAAAAAATTGCTCGCCAAAGTGAAAGCCATCAAAAGGCATGCGATGCCATCAGGTGCAGGGACATGGACCAAAGATTCCTGAATTGGTCTCCATTGAAATCGCAAGATTCCGTTTCCCTTCCCGAAAGGAAATGAAATTTCCTTTCGGGAAGGGAAACGGAATCTTGCGAACCTCAAAAGAAAGGCTCACAAACACTCTGCAAAGGAGATAGGATCAAATGAAGTGCAACCGAAAAAAACCCAAAAAATCCAAAACTTGGGACATTTCCTGAGTACCAGAAAATGCTCTGGGAGGAAATGAGGTGCAGCACAAAGGACCAAAACATGCAAACCTGAGATCACAGATGCTGCAAAATCAGGAAAAATGCCAAGGAGGAAGACACAACTTTCAGGGGAAGAGATGAGAGACATGCCATGGAGAGTGAAAAAAAAAAATAAAAAAAAAAAGGTTGTTTAAGTGAAAGCCATTCAAAGGCATGGGATGGCATCAAGTACAGGGACATAGAGCACGGCATGTGAAAATTGGAGCCCAGTGAAACCCTGGAAACAAAAAAGAAGGACTAACAAATGCTCTGGGATGGAGCAATCATGCAAGGAAATGCAATTCAAAAAAAAAAAAGAGAAAATTGGTAAATTTTGGGACTAGGATCAAAAGGACCAGGATGACATGCCGTGCAGTGCAAAGGGCCAAAAGATGCCAAAACTAAGCTGACTGATGCTGCAAAATCAGGAGAAAAACACATGGAAGAAGACACAACTTTCAGGGGAAGATATGACAGACATGGCAGGGAGAGTGAAAAAACATCAGAAAAAATAAAAAAATTGCTCGCCAAAGTGAAAGCCATCAAAAGGCATGCGATGCCATCAGGTGCAAGGACATGGACCAAAGATTCCTGAATTGGTCTCCATTGAAATCGCAAGATTCCGTTTCCCTTCCCGAAAGGAAATGAAATTTCCTTTCGGGAAGGGAAACGGAATCTTGCGAACCTCAAAAGAAAGGCTCACAAACACTCTGCAAAGGAGATAGGATCAAATGAAGTGCAACCAAAAAAAACCCAAAAAATCCAAAACTTGGGACATTTCCTGAGTACCAGAAAATGCTCTGGGAGGAAATAAGGTGCAGCACAAAGGACCAAAACATGCAAACCTGAGATCACAGATGCTGCAAAATCAGGAAAAATGCCAAGGAGGAAGACACAACTTTCAGGGGAAGAGATGAGAGACATGCCATGGAGAGAGAAAAAAAAAAATAAAAAAAAAAAGGTTGTTTAAGTGAAAGCCATTCAAAGGCATGGGATGGCATCAAGTACAGGGACATAGAGCACGGCATGTGAAAATTGGAGCCCAGTGAAACCCTGGAAACAAAAAAGAAGGACTAACAAATGCTCTGGGATGGAGCAATCATGCAAGGAAATGCAATTCAAAAAAAAAAAAAGAGAAAATTGGTAAATTTTGGGACTAGGATCAAAAGGACCAGGATGACATGCCGTGCAGTGCAAAGGGCCAAAAGATGCCAAAACTAAGCTGACTGATGCTGCAAAATCAGGAGAAAAACACATGGAAGAAGACACAACTTTCTGGGGAAGATATGACAGACATGGCAGGGAGAGTGAAAAAACATCAGAAAAAAAAAAAAAATTGCTCGCCAAAGTGAAAGCCATCAAAAGGCATGCGATGCCATCAGGTGCAGGGACATGGACCAAAGATTCCTGAATTGGTCTCCATTGAAATCGCAAGATTCCGTTTCCCTTCCCGAAAGGAAATGAAATTTCCTTTCGGGAAGGGAAACGGAATCTTGCGAACCTCAAAAGAAAGGCTCACAAACACTCTGCAAAGGAGATAGGATCAAATGAAGTGCAACCGAAAAAAACCCAAAAAATCCAAAACTTGGGACATTTCCTGAGTACCAGAAAATGCTCTGGGAGGAAATGAGGTGCAGCACAAAGGACCAAAACATGCAAACCTGAGATCACAGATGCTGCAAAATCAGGAAAAATGCCAAGGAGGAAGACACAACTTTCAGGGGAAGAGATGAGAGACATGCCATGGAGAGTGAAAAAAAAAAATAAAAAAAAAAAGGTTGTTTAAGTGAAAGCCATTCAAAGGCATGGGATGGCATCAAGTACAGGGACATAGAGCACGGCATGTGAAAATTGGAGCCCAGTGAAACCCTGGAAACAAAAAAGAAGGACTAACAAATGCTCTGGGATGGAGCAATCATGCAAGGAAATGCAATTCAAAAAAAAAAAAAGAGAAAATTGGTAAATTTTGGGACTAGGATCAAAAGGACCAGGATGACATGCCGTGCAGTGCAAAGGGCCAAAAGATGCCAAAACTAAGCTGACTGATGCTGCAAAATCAGGAGAAAAACACATGGAAGAAGACACAACTTTCAGGGGAAGATATGACAGACATGGCAGGGAGAGTGAAAAAACATCAGAAAAAAAAAAAAAATTGCTCGCCAAAGTGAAAGCCATCAAAAGGCATGCGATGCCATCAGGTGCAGGGACATGGACCAAAGATTCCTGAATTGGTCTCCATTGAAATCGCAAGATTCCGTTTCCCTTCCCGAAAGGAAATGAAATTTCCTTTCGGGAAGGGAAACGGAATCTTGCGAACCTCAAAAGAAAGGCTCACAAACACTCTGCAAAGGAGATAGGATCAAACGAAGTGCAACCAAAAAAAACCCCAAAAATCCAAAACTTGGGACATTTCCTGAGTACCAGAAAATGCTCTGGGAGGAAATGAGGTGCAGCACAAAGGACCAAAACATGCAAACCTGAGATCACAGATGCTGCAAAATCAGGAAAAATGCCAAGGAGGAAGACACAACTTTCAGGGGAAGAGATGAGAGACATGCCATGGAGAGTGAAAAAAAAAAAAAAAAAAAAAAAATCGTTGTTTAAGTGAAAGCCATTCAAAGGCATGGGATGGCATCAAGTACAGGGACATAGAGCACGGCATGTGAAAATTGGAGCCCAGTGAAACCCTGGAAACAAAAAAGAAGGACTAACAAATGCTCTGGGATGGAGCAATCATGCAAGGAAATGCAATTCAAAAAAAAAAAAAGAGAAAATTGGTAAATTTTGGGACTAGGATCAAAAGGACCAGGATGACATGCCGTGCAGTGCAAAGGGCCAAAAGATGCCAAAACTAAGCTGACTGATGCTGCAAAATCAGGAGAAAAACACATGGAAGAAGACACAACTTTCAGGGGAAGATATGACAGACATGGCAGGGAGAGTGAAAAAACATCAGAAAAAATAAAAAAATTGCTCGCCAAAGTGAAAGCCATCAAAAGGCATGCGATGCCATCAGGTGCAGGGACATGGACCAAAGATTCCTGAATTGGTCTCCATTGAAATCGCAAGATTCCGTTTCCCTTCCCGAAAGGAAATGAAATTTCCTTTCGGGAAGGGAAACGGAATCTTGCGAACCTCAAAAGAAAGGCTCACAAACACTCTGCAAAGGAGATAGGATCAAATGAAGTGCAACCGAAAAAAACCCAAAAAATCCAAAACTTGGGACATTTCCTGAGTACCAGAAAATGCTCTGGGAGGAAATAAGGTGCAGCACAAAGGACCAAAACATGCACAGCTGAGATCACAGATGCTGCAAAATCAGGAAAAATGCCAAGGAGGAAGACACAACTTTCAGGGGAAGAGATGAGAGACATGCCATGGAGAGTGAAAAAAAAAAAAAAAAAAAAAATTCGTTGTTTAAGTGAAAGCCATTCAAAGGCATGGGATGGCATCAAGTACAGGGACATAGAGCATGGCATGTGAAAATTGGAGCCCAGTGAAACCCTGGAAACAAAAAAGAAGGACTAACAAATGCTCTGGGATGGAGCAATCATGCAAGGAAATGCAATTCAAAAAAAAAAAGAGAAAATTGGTAAATTTTGGGACTACAAGAAAAAGGACCAGGATGACATGCCGTGCAGTGCAAAGGGCCAAAAGATGCCAAAACTAAGCTGACTGATGCTGCAAAATCAGGAGAAAAACACATGGAAGAAGACACAACTTTCAGGGGAAGATATGACAGACATGGCAGGGAGAGTGAAAAAACATCAGAAAAAATAAAAAAATTGCTCGCCAAAGTGAAAGCCATCAAAAGGCATGCGATGCCATCAGGTGCAGGGACATGGACCAAAGATTCCTGAATTGGTCTCCATTGAAATCGCAAGATTCCGTTTCCCTTCCCGAAAGGAAATGAAATTTCCTTTCGGGAAGGGAAACGGAATCTTGCGAACCTCAAAAGAAAGGCTCACAAACACTCTGCAAAGGAGATAGGATCAAATGAAGTGCAACCGAAAAAAACTCAAAAAATCCAAAACTTGGGACATTTCGTGAGTACCAGAAAATGCTCTGGGAGGAAATAGGGTGCAGCACAAAAGACCAAAACATGCAAAGCTGAGATCACAGATGCTGCAAAATCAGGAAAAATGCCAAGGAGGAAGACACAACTTTCAGGGGAAGAGATGAGAGACATGCCATGGAGAGTGAAAAAAAAAAAAATAAAAAAAAAATCGTTGTTTAAGTGAAAGCCATTCAAAGGCATGGGATGGCATCAAGTACAGGGACATAGAGCACGGCATGTGAAAATTGGAGCCCAGTGAAACCCTGGAAACAAAAAAGAAGGACTAACAAATGCTCTGGGATGGAGCAATCATGCAAGGAAATGCAATTCAAAAAAAAAAAAGAGAAAATTGGTAAATTTTGGGACTACAAGAAAAAGGACCAGGATGACATGCCGTGCAGTGCAAAGGGCCAAAAGATGCCAAAACTAAGCTGACTGATGCTGCAAAATCAGGAGAAAAACACATGGAAGAAGACACAACTTTCAGGGGAAGATATGACAGACATGGCAGGGAGAGTGAAAAAACATCAGAAAAAATAAAAAAATTGCTCGCCAAAGTGAAAGCCATCAAAAGGCATGCGATGCCATCAGGTGCAGGGACATGGACCAAAGATTCCTGAATTGGTCTCCATTGAAATCGCAAGATTCCGTTTCCCTTCCCGAAAGGAAATGAAATTTCCTTTCGGGAAGGGAAACGGAATCTTGCGAACCTCAAAAGAAAGGCTCACAAACACTCTGCAAAGGAGATAGGATCAAATGAAGTGCAACCGAAAAAAACCCAAAAAATCCAAAACTTGGGACATTTCCTGAGTACCAGAAAATGCTCTGGGAGGAAATAAGGTGCAGCACAAAGGACCAAAACATGCAAACCTGAGATCACAGATGCTGCAAAATCAGGAAAAATGCCAAGGAGGAAGACACAACTTTCAGGGGAAGAGATGAGAGACATGCCATGGAGAGTGAAAAAAAAAAAAAAAAAAAAATCGTTGTTTAAGTGAAAGCCATTCAAAGGCATGGGATGGCATCAAGTACAGGGACATAGAGCACGGCATGTGAAAATTGGAGCCCAGTGAAACCCTGGAAACAAAAAAGAAGGACTAACAAATGCTCTGGGATGGAGCAATCATCCAAGGAAATGCAATTCAAAAAAAAAAAAAGAGAAAATTGGTAAATTTTGGGACTACAAGAAAAAGGACCAGGATGACATGCCGTGCAGTGCAAAGGGCCAAAAGATGCCAAAACTAAGCTGACTGATGCTGCAAAATCAGGAGAAAAACACATGGAAGAAGACACAACTTTCAGGGGAAGATATGACAGACATAGCAGGGAGAGTGAAAAAACATCAGAAAAAATAAAAAAATTGCTCGCCAAAGTGAAAGCCATCAAAAGGCATGCGATGCCATCAGGTGCAGGGACATGGACCAAAGATTCCTGAATTGGTCTCCATTGAAATCGCAAGATTCCGTTTCCCTTCCCGAAAGGAAATGAAATTTCCTTTCGGGAAGGGAAACGGAATCTTGCGAAGCTCAAAAGAAAGGCTCACAAACACTCTGCAAAGGAGATAGGATCAAATGAAGTGCAACCGAAAAAAACCCCAAAAATCCAAAACTTGGGACATTTCCTGAGTACCAGAAAATGCTCTGGGAGGAAATGAGGTGCAGCACAAAGGACCAAAACATGCAAACCTGAGATCACAGATGCTGCAAAATCAGGAAAAATGCCAAGGAGGAAGACACAACTTTCAGGGGAAGAGATGAGAGACATGCCATGGAGAGTGAAAAAAAAAAAAATAAAAAAAAAATCGTTGTTTAAGTGAAAGCCATTCAAAGGCATGGGATGGCATCAAGTACAGGGACATAGAGCACGGCATGTGAAAATTGGAGCCCAGTGAAACCCTGGAAACAAAAAAGAAGGACTAACAAATGCTCTGGGATGGAGCAATCATGCAAGGAAATGCAATTCAAAAAAAAAAAAAGAGAAAATTGGTAAATTTTGGGACTACAAGAAAAAGGACCAGGATGACATGCCGTGCAGTGCAAAGGGCCAAAAGATGCCAAAACTAAGCTGACTGATGCTGCAAAATCAGGAGAAAAACACATGGAAGAAGACACAACTTTCAGGGGAAGATATGACAGACATGGCAGGGAGAGTGAAAAAACATCAGAAAAAATAAAAAAATTGCTCGCCAAAGTGAAAGCCATCAAAAGGCATGCGATGCCATCAGGTGCAGGGACATGGACCAAAGATTCCTGAATTGGTCTCCATTGAAATCGCAAGATTCCGTTTCCCTTCCCGAAAGGAAATGAAATTTCCTTTCGGGAAGGGAAACGGAATCTTGCGAACCTCAAAAGAAAGGCTCACAAACACTCTGCAAAGGAGATAGGATCAAATGAAGTGCAACCGAAAAAAACCCAAAAAATCCAAAACTTGGGACATTTCCTGAGTACCAGAAAATGCTCTGGGAGGAAATAAGGTGCAGCACAAAGGACCAAAACATGCACAGCTGAGATCACAGATGCTGCAAAATCAGGAAAAATGCCAAGGAGGAAGACACAACTTTCAGGGGAAGAGATGAGAGACATGCCATGGAGAGTGAAAAAAAAAAAAAAAAAAAAATCGTTGTTTAAGTGAAAGCCATTCAAAGGCATGGGATGGCATCAAGTACAGGGACATAGAGCACGGCATGTGAAAATTGGAGCCCAGTGAAACCCTGGAAACAAAAAAGAAGGACTAACAAATGCTCTGGGATGGAGCAATCATGCAAGGAAATGCAATTCAAAAAAAAAAAAAGAGAAAATTGGTAAATTTTGGGACTAGGATCAAAAGGACCAGGATGACATGCCGTGCAGTGCAAAGGGCCAAAAGATGCCAAAACTAAGCTGACTGATGCTGCAAAATCAGGAGAAAAACACATGGAAGAAGACACAACTTTCAGGGGAAGATATGACAGACATGGCAGGCAGAGTGAAAAAACATCAGAAAAAATAAAATAATTGGTCGCCAAAGTGAAAGCCATCAAAAGGCATGCGATGCCATCAGGTGCAGGGACATGGACCAAAGATTCCTGAATTGGTCTCCATTGAAATCGCAAGATTCCGTTTCCCTTCCCGAAAGGAAATTTCATTTCCTTTCGGAAAGGGAAACGGAATCTTGCGAACCTCAAAAGAAAGGCTCACAAACACTCTGCAAAGGAGATAGGATCAAATGAAGTGCAACCGAAAAAAACCCCAAAAATCCAAAACTTGGGACATTTCCTGAGTACCGGAAAATGCTCTGGGAGGAAATGAGGTGCAGCACAAAGGACCAAAACATGCAAACCTGAGATCACAGATGCTGCAAAATCAGGAAAAATGCCAAGGAGGAAGACACAACTTTCAGGGGAAGAGATGAGAGACATGCCATGGAGAGAGAAAAAAAAAATAAAAAAAAAAAGGTTGTTTAAGTGAAAGCCATTCAAAGGCATGGGATGGCATCAAGTACAGGGACATAGAGCATGGCATGTGAAAATTGGAGCCCAGTGAAACCCTGGAAACAAAAAAGAAGGACTAACAAATGCTCTGGGATGGAGCAATCATGCAAGGAAATGCAATTCAAAAAAAAAAAAGAGAAAATTGGTAAATTTTGGGACTACAAGAAAAAGGACCAGGATGACATGCCGTGCAGTGCAAAGGGCCAAAAGATGCCAAAACTAAGCTGACTGATGCTGCAAAATCAGGAGAAAAACACATGGAAGAAGACACAACTTTCAGGGGAAGATATGACAGACATGGCAGGGAGAGTGAAAAAACATCAGAAAAAATAAAAAAATTGCTCGCCAAAGTGAAAGCCATCAAAAGGCATGCGATGCCATCAGGTGCAGGGACATGGACCAAAGATTCCTGAATTGGTCTCCATTGAAATCGCAAGATTCCGTTTCCCTTCCCGAAATGAAATTTCATTTCCTTTCGGGAAGGGAAACGGAATCTTGCGAACCTCAAAAGAAAGGCTCACAAACACTCTGCAAAGGAGATAGGATCAAATGAAGTGCAACCGAAAAAAACCCCAAAAATCCAAAACTTGGGACATTTCCTGAGTACCAGAAAATGCTCTGGGAGGAAATAAGGTGCAGCACAAAGGACCAAAACATGCACAGCTGAGATCACAGATGCTGCAAAATCAGGAAAAATGCCAAGGAGGAAGACACAACTTTCAGGGGAAGAGATGAGAGACATGCCATGGAGAGTGAAAAAAAAAAAAAAAAAAAAATCGTTGTTTAAGTGAAAGCCATTCAAAGGCATGGGATGGCATCAAGTACAGGGACATAGAGCACGGCATGTGAAAATTGGAGCCCAGTGAAACCCTGGAAACAAAAAAGAAGGACTAACAAATGCTCTGGGATGGAGCAATCATGCAAGGAAATGCAATTCAAAAAAAAAAAAAGAGAAAATTGGTAAATTTTGGGACTAGGATCAAAAGGACCAGGATGACATGCCGTGCAGTGCAAAGGGCCAAAAGATGCCAAAACTAAGCTGACTGATGCTGCAAAATCAGGAGAAAAACACATGGAAGAAGACACAACTTTCAGGGGAAGATATGACAGACATGGCAGGCAGAGTGAAAAAACATCAGAAAAAATAAAATAATTGGTCGCCAAAGTGAAAGCCATCAAAAGGCATGCGATGCCATCAGGTGCAGGGACATGGACCAAAGATTCCTGAATTGGTCTCCATTGAAATCGCAAGATTCCGTTTCCCTTCCCGAAAGGAAATTTCATTTCCTTTCGGAAAGGGAAACGGAATCTTGCGAACCTCAAAAGAAAGGCTCACAAACACTCTGCAAAGGAGATAGGATCAAATGAAGTGCAACCGAAAAAAACCCCAAAAATCCAAAACTTGGGACATTTCCTGAGTACCGGAAAATGCTCTGGGAGGAAATGAGGTGCAGCACAAAGGACCAAAACATGCAAACCTGAGATCACAGATGCTGCAAAATCAGGAAAAATGCCAAGGAGGAAGACACAACTTTCAGGGGAAGAGATGAGAGACATGCCATGGAGAGAGAAAAAAAAAATAAAAAAAAAAAGGTTGTTTAAGTGAAAGCCATTCAAAGGCATGGGATGGCATCAAGTACAGGGACATAGAGCATGGCATGTGAAAATTGGAGCCCAGTGAAACCCTGGAAACAAAAAAGAAGGACTAACAAATGCTCTGGGATGGAGCAATCATGCAAGGAAATGCAATTCAAAAAAAAAAAAGAGAAAATTGGTAAATTTTGGGACTACAAGAAAAAGGACCAGGATGACATGCCGTGCAGTGCAAAGGGCCAAAAGATGCCAAAACTAAGCTGACTGATGCTGCAAAATCAGGAGAAAAACACATGGAAGAAGACACAACTTTCAGGGGAAGATATGACAGACATGGCAGGGAGAGTGAAAAAACATCAGAAAAAATAAAAAAATTGCTCGCCAAAGTGAAAGCCATCAAAAGGCATGCGATGCCATCAGGTGCAGGGACATGGACCAAAGATTCCTGAATTGGTCTCCATTGAAATCGCAAGATTCCGTTTCCCTTCCCGAAATGAAATTTCATTTCCTTTCGGGAAGGGAAACGGAATCTTGCGAACCTCAAAAGAAAGGCTCACAAACACTCTGCAAAGGAGATAGGATCAAATGAAGTGCAACCGAAAAAAACCCCAAAAATCCAAAACTTGGGACATTTCCTGAGTACCAGAAAATGCTCTGGGAGGAAATAAGGTGCAGCACAAAGGACCAAAACATGCACAGCTGAGATCACAGATGCTGCAAAATCAGGAAAAATGCCAAGGAGGAAGACACAACTTTCAGGGGAAGAGATGAGAGACATGCCATGGAGAGAGAAAAAAAAAAAAAAAAAAAAAGGTTGTTTAAGTGAAAGCCATTCAAAGGCATGGGATGGCATCAAGTACAGGGACATAGAGCATGGCATGTGAAAATTGGAGCCCAGTGAAACCCTGGAAACAAAAAAGAAGGACTAACAAATGCTCTGGGATGGAGCAATCATGCAAGGAAATGCAATTCAAAAAAAAAAAAAGAGAAAATTGGTAAATTTTGGGACTAGGATCAAAAGGACCAGGATGACATGCCGAGCAGTGCAAAGGGCCAAAAGATGCCAAAACTAAGCTGACTGATGCTGCAAAATCAGGAGAAAAACACATGGAAGAAGACACAACTTTCAGGGGAAGATATGACAGACATGGCAGGGAGAGTGAAAAAACATCAGAAAAAATAAAAAAATTGCTCGCCAAAGTGAAAGCCATCAAAAGGCATGCGATGCCATCAGGTGCAGGGACATGGACCAAAGATTCCTGAATTGGTCTCCATTGAAATCGCAAGATTCCGTTTCCCTTCCCGAAAGGAAATGAAATTTCCTTTCGGGAAGGGAAACGGACTCTTGCGAACCTCAAAAGAAAGGCTCACAAACACTCTGCAAAGGAGATAGGATCAAATGAAGTGCAACCGAAAAAAACCCAAAAAATCCAAAACTTGGGACATTTCCTGAGTACCAGAAAATGCTCTGGGAGGAAATGAGGTGCAGCACAAAGGACCAAAACATGCAAACCTGTGAACACAGATGCTGCAAAATCAGGAAAAATGCCAAGGAGGAAGACACAACTTTCAGGGGAAGATATGAGAGACATGCCATGGAGAGTGAAAAAAAAAAAAAAAAAAAATCGTTGTTTAAGTGAAAGCCATTCAAAGGCATGGGATGGCATCAAGTACAGGGACATAGAGCACGGCATGTGAAAATTGGAGCCCAGTGAAACCCTGGAAACAAAAAAGAAGGACTAACAAATGCTCTGGGATGGAGCAATCATGCAAGGAAATGCAATTCAAAAAGAAAAAAGAGAAAATTGGTACATTTTGGGACTACAAGAAAAAGGACCAGGATGACATGCCGTGCAGTGCAAAGGGCCAAAAGATGCCAAAACTAAGCTGACTGATGCTGCAAAATCAGGAGAAAAACACATGGAAGAAGACACAACTTTCTGGGGAAGATATGACAGACATGGCAGGGAGAGTGAAAAAACATCAGAAAAAATAAAAAAATTGCTCGCCAAAGTGAAAGCCATCAAAAGGCATGCGATGCCATCAGGTGCAGGGACATGGACCAAAGATTCCTGAATTGGTCTCCATTGAAATCGCAAGATTCCGTTTCCCTTCCCGAAAGGAAATGAAATTTCCTTTCGGGAAGGGAAACGGAATCTTGCGAACCTCAAAAGAAAGGCTCACAAACACTCTGCAAAGGAGATAGGATCAAATGAAGTGCAACCGAAAAAAACCCAAAAAATCCAAAACTTGGGACATTTCCTGAGTACCAGAAAATTCTCTGGGAGGAAATAAGGTGCAGCACAAAGGACCAAAACATGCAAACCTGAGATCACAGATGCTGCAAAATCAGGAAAAATGCCAAGGAGGAAGACACAACTTTCAGGGGAAGAGATGAGAGACATGCCATGGAGAGAGAAAAAAAAAATAAAAAAAAAAAGGTTGTTTAAGTGAAAGCCATTCAAAGGCATGGGATGGCATCAAGTACAGGGACATAGAGCATGGCATGTGAAAATTGGAGCCCAGTGAAACCCTGGAAACAAAAAAGAAGGACTAACAAATGCTCTGGGATGGAGCAATCATGCAAGGAAATGCAATTCAAAAAAAAAAAAGAGAAAATTGGTAAATTTTGGGACTACAAGAAAAAGGACCAGGATGACATGCCGTGCAGTGCAAAGGGCCAAAAGATGCCAAAACTAAGCTGACTGATGCTGCAAAATCAGGAGAAAAACACATGGAAGAAGACACAACTTTCAGGGGAAGATATGACAGACATGGCAGGGAGAGTGAAAAAACATCAGAAAAAATAAAAAAATTGCTCGCCAAAGTGAAAGCCATCAAAAGGCATGCGATGCCATCAGGTGCAGGGACATGGACCAAAGATTCCTGAATTGGTCTCCATTGAAATCGCAAGATTCCGTTTCCCTTCCCGAAAGGAAATTTCATTTCCTTTCGGGAAGGGAAACGGAATCTTGCGAACCTCAAAAGAAAGGCTCACAAACACTCTGCAAAGGAGATAGGATCAAATGAAGTGCAACCGAAAAAAACCCCAAAAATCCAAAACTTGGGACATTTCCTGAGTACCAGAAAATGCTCTGGGAGGAAATAAGGTGCAGCACAAAGGACCAAAACATGCAAACCTGAGATCACAGATGCTGCAAAATCAGGAAAAATGCCAAGGAGGAAGACACAACTTTCAGGGGAAGAGATGAGAGACATGCCATGGAGAGAGAAAAAAAAAAAAAAAAAAAAAAGGTTGTTTAAGTGAAAGCCATTCAAAGGCATGGGATGGCATCAAGTACAGGGACATAGAGCATGGCATGTGAAAATTGGAGCCCAGTGAAACCCTGGAAACAAAAAAGAAGGACTAACAAATGCTCTGGGATGGAGCAATCATGCAAGGAAATGCAATTCAAAAAAAAAAAAAGAGAAAATTGGTAAATTTTGGGACTAGGATCAAAAGGACCAGGATGACATGCCGAGCAGTGCAAAGGGCCAAAAGATGCCAAAACTAAGCTGACTGATGCTGCAAAATCAGGAGAAAAACACATGGAAGAAGACACAACTTTCAGGGGAAGATATGACAGACATGGCAGGGAGAGTGAAAAAACATCAGGAAAAAAAAAAAAATTGCTCGCCAAAGTGAAAGCCATCAAAAGGCATGCGATGCCATCAGGTGCAGGGACATGGACCAAAGATTCCTGAATTGGTCTCCATTGAAATCGCAAGATTCCGTTTCCCTTCCCGAAAGGAAATGAAATTTCCTTTCGGGAAGGGAAACGGAATCTTGCGAACCTCAAAAGAAAGGCTCACAAACACTCTGCAAAGGAGATAGGATCAAATGAAGTGCAACCAAAAAAAACCCCAAAAATCCAAAACTTGGGACATTTCGTGAGTACCAGAAAATGCTCTGGGAGGAAATGAGGTGCAGCACAAAAGACCAAAACATGCAAAGCTGAGATCACAGATGCTGCAAAATCAGGAAAAATGCCAAAGGAGGAAGACACAACTTTCAGGGGAAGAGATGAGAGACATGCCATGGAGAGTGAAAAAAAAAAAATAAAAAAAAAATCGTTGTTTAAGTGAAAGCCATTCAAAGGCATGGGATGGCATCAAGTACAGGGACATAGAGCACGGCATGTGAAAATTGGAGCCCAGTGAAACCCTGGAAACAAAAAAGAAGGACTAACAAATGCTCTGGGATGGAGCAATCATGCAAGGAAATGCAATTCAAAAAGAAAAAAGAGAAAATTGGTACATTTTGGGACTACAAGAAAAAGGACCAGGATGACATGCCGTGCAGTGCAAAGGGCCAAAAGATGCCAAAACTAAGCTGACTGATGCTGCAAAATCAGGAGAAAAACACATGGAAGAAGACACAACTTTCTGGGGAAGATATGACAGACATGGCAGGGAGAGTGAAAAAACATCAGAAAAAATAAAAAAATTGCTCGCCAAAGTGAAAGCCATCAAAAGGCATGCGATGCCATCAGGTGCAGGGACATGGACCAAAGATTCCTGAATTGGTCTCCATTGAAATCGCAAGATTCCGTTTCCCTTCCCGAAAGGAAATGAAATTTCCTTTCGGGAAGGGAAACGGAATCTTGCGAACCTCAAAAGAAAGGCTCACAAACACTCTGCAAAGGAGATAGGATCAAATGAAGTGCAACCGAAAAAAACCCCAAAAATCCAAAACTTGGGACATTTCCTGAGTACCAGAAAATGCTCTGGGAGGAAATGAGGTGCAGCACAAAAGACCAAAACATGCAAAGCTGAGATCACAGATGCTGCAAAATCAGGAAAAATGCCAAGGAGGAAGACACAACTTTCAGGGGAAGAGATGAGAGACATGCCATGGAGAGTGAAAAAAAAAAAATAAAAAAAAAATCGTTGTTTAAGTGAAAGCCATTCAAAGGCATGGGATGGCATCAAGTACAGGGACATAGAGCACGGCATGTGAAAATTGGAGCCCAGTGAAACCCTGGAAACAAAAAAGAAGGACTAACAAATGCTCTGGGATGGAGCAATCATGCAAGGAAATGCAATTCAAAAAAAAAAAAGAGAAAATTGGTAAATTTTGGGACTACAAGAAAAAGGACCAGGATGACATGCCGTGCAGTGCAAAGGGCCAAAAGATGCCAAAACTAAGCTGACTGATGCTGCAAAATCGGGAGAAAAACACATGGAAGAAGACACAACTTTCAGGGGAAGATATGACAGACATGGCAGGGAGAGTGAAAAAACATCAGAAAAAATAAAAAAATTGCTCGCCAAAGTGAAAGCCATCAAAAGGCATGCGATGCCATCAGGTGCAGGGACATGGACCAAAGATTCCTGAATTGGTCTCCATTGAAATCGCAAGATTCCGTTTCCCTTCCCGAAAGGAAATTTCATTTCCTTTCGGGAAGGGAAACGGAATCTTGCGAACCTCAAAAGAAAGGCTCACAAACACTCTGCAAAGGAGATAGGATCAAATGAAGTGCAACCAAAAAAAACCCCAAAAATCCAAAACTTGGGACATTTCGTGAGTACCAGAAAATGCTCTGGGAGGAAATGAGGTGCAGCACAAAAGACCAAAACATGCAAAGCTGAGATCACAGATGCTGCAAAATCAGGAAAAATGCCAAGGAGGAAGACACAACTTTCAGGGGAAGAGATGAGAGACATGCCATGGAGAGTGAAAAAAAAAAAATAAAAAAAAAATCGTTGTTTAAGTGAAAGCCATTCAAAGGCATGGGATGGCATCAAGTACAGGGACATAGAGCACGGCATGTGAAAATTGGAGCCCAGTGAAACCCTGGAAACAAAAAAGAAGGACTAACAAATGCTCTGGGATGGAGCAATCATGCAAGGAAATGCAATTCAAAAAAAAAAAAGAGAAAATTGGTAAATTTTGGGACTACAAGAAAAAGGACCAGGATGACATGCCGTGCAGTGCAAAGGGCCAAAAGATGCCAAAACTAAGCTGACTGATGCTGCAAAATCAGGAGAAAAACACATGGAAGAAGACACAACTTTCTGGGGAAGATATGACAGACATGGCAGGGAGAGTGAAAAAACATCAGAAAAAATAAAAAAATTGCTCGCCAAAGTGAAAGCCATCAAAAGGCATGCGATGCCATCAGGTGCAGGGACATGGACCAAAGATTCCTGAATTGGTCTCCATTGAAATCGCAAGATTCCGTTTCCCTTCCCGAAAGGAAATGAAATTTCCTTTCGGGAAGGGAAACGGAATCTTGCGAACCTCAAAAGAAAGGCTCACAAACACTCTGCAAAGGAGATAGGATCAAATGAAGTGCAACCGAAAAAAACCCCAAAAATCCAAAACTTGGGACATTTCCTGAGTACCAGAAAATGCTCTGGGAGGAAATGAGGTGCAGCACAAAAGACCAAAACATGCAAAGCTGAGATCACAGATGCTGCAAAATCAGGAAAAATGCCAAGGAGGAAGACACAACTTTCAGGGGAAGAGATGAGAGACATGCCATGGAGAGTGAAAAAAAAAAAAATAAAAAAAAAATCGTTGTTTAAGTGAAAGCCATTCAAAGGCATGGGATGGCATCAAGTACAGGGACATAGAGCACGGCATGTGAAAATTGGAGCCCAGTGAAACCCTGGAAACAAAAAAGAAGGACTAACAAATGCTCTGGGATGGAGCAATCATGCAAGGAAATGCAATTCAAAAAAAAAAAAGAGAAAATTGGTAAATTTTGGGACTACAAGAAAAAGGACCAGGATGACATGCCGTGCAGTGCAAAGGGCCAAAAGATGCCAAAACTAAGCTGACTGATGCTGCAAAATCAGGAGAAAAACACATGGAAGAAGACACAACTTTCAGGGGAAGATATGACAGACATGGCAGGGAGAGTGAAAAAACATCAGAAAAAATAAAAAAATTGCTCGCCAAAGTGAAAGCCATCAAAAGGCATGCGATGCCATCAGGTGCAGGGACATGGACCAAAGATTCCTGAATTGGTCTCCATTGAAATCGCAAGATTCCGTTTCCCTTCCCGAAAGGAAATTTCGGGAAGGGAAACGGAATCTTGCGAACCTCAAAAGAAAGGCTCACAAGCACTCTGCAAAGGAGATAGGATCAAATGAAGTGCAACCGAAAAAAACCCCAAAAATCCAAAACTTGGGACATTTCCTGAGTACCAGAAAATGCTCTGGGAGGAAATAAGGTGCAGCACAAAGGACCAAAACATGCAAACCTGAGATCACAGATGCTGCAAAATCAGGAAAAATGCCAAGGAGGAAGACACAACTTTCAGGGGAAGAGATGAGAGACATGCCATGGAGAGAGAAAAAAAAAATAAAAAAAAAAAGGTTGTTTAAGTGAAAGCCATTCAAAGGCATGGGATGGCATCAAGTACAGGGACATAGAGCACGGCATGTGAAAATTGGAGCCCAGTGAAACCCTGGAAACAAAAAAGAAGGACTAACAAATGCTCTGGGATGGAGCAATCATGCAAGGAAATGCAATTCAAAAAAAAAAAAGAGAAAATTGGTAAATTTTGGGACTAGGATCAAAAGGACCAGGATGACATGCCGTGCAGTGCAAAGGGCCAAAAGATGCCAAAACTAAGCTGACTGATGCTGCAAAATCAGGAGAAAAACACATGGAAGAAGACACAACTTTCAGGGGAAGATATGACAGACATGGCAGGGAGAGTGAAAAAACATCAGAAAAAATAAAAAAATTGCTCGCCAAAGTGAAAGCCATCAAAAGGCATGCGATGCCATCAGGTGCAGGGACATGGACCAAAGATTCCTGAATTGGTCTCCATTGAAATCGCAAGATTCCGTTTCCCTTCCCGAAAGGAAATGAAATTTCCTTTCGGGAAGGGAAACGGAATCTTGCGAACCTCAAAAGAAAGGCTCACAAACACTCTGCAAAGGAGATAGGATCAAATGAAGTGCAACCGAAAAAAACCCAAAAAATCCAAAACTTGGGACATTTCCTGAGTACCAGAAAATGCTCTGGGAGGAAATAAGGTGCAGCACAAAGGACCAAAACATGCAAAGCTGAGATCACAGATGCTGCAAAATCAGGAAAAATGCCAAGGAGGAAGACACAACTTTCAGGGGAAGAGATGAGAGACATGCCATGGAGAGAGAAAAAAAAAATAAAAAAAAAAAGGTTGTTTAAGTGAAAGCCATTCAAAGGCATGGGATGGCATCAAGTACAGGGACATAGAGCACGGCATGTGAAAATTGGAGCCCAGTGAAACCCTGGAAACAAAAAAGAAGGACTAACAAATGCTCTGGGATGGAGCAATCATGCAAGGAAATGCAATTCAAAAAAAAAAAAGAGAAAATTGGTAAATTTTGGGACTACAAGAAAAAGGACCAGGATGACATGCCGTGCAGTGCAAAGGGCCAAAAGATGCCAAAACTAAGCTGACTGATGCT
The DNA here is from genome assembly GCF_963513975.1 of Fringilla coelebs. Lineage (NCBI taxonomy): Eukaryota > Metazoa > Chordata > Aves > Passeriformes > Fringillidae > Fringilla > Fringilla coelebs. The sequence goes on from NC_140029.1 coordinate 55,026,961, forward strand.
GCAAAATCAGGAGAAAAACACATGGAAGAAGACACAACTTTCTGGGGAAGATATGACAGACATGGCAGGGAGAGTGAAAAAACATCAGAAAAAATAAAAAAATTGCTCGCCAAAGTGAAAGCCATCAAAAGGCATGCGATGCCATCAGGTGCAGGGACATGGACCAAAGATTCCTGAATTGGTCTCCATTGAAATCGCAAGATTCCGTTTCCCTTCCCGAAAGGAAATGAAATTTCCTTTCGGGAAGGGAAACGGAATCTTGCGAACCTCAAAAGAAAGGCTCACAAACACTCTGCAAAGGAGATAGGATCAAATGAAGTGCAACCGAAAAAAACCCCAAAAATCCAAAACTTGGGACATTTCCTGAGTACCAGAAAATGCTCTGGGAGGAAATGAGGTGCAGCACAAAGGACCAAAACATGCAAACCTGAGATCACAGATGCTGCAAAATCAGGAAAAATGCCAAGGAGGAAGACACAACTTTCAGGGGAAGAGATGAGAGACATGCCATGGAGAGTGAAAAAAAAAAAAATAAAAAAAAAATCGTTGTTTAAGTGAAAGCCATTCAAAGGCATGGGATGGCATCAAGTACAGGGACATAGAGCATGGCATGTGAAAATTGGAGCCCAGTGAAACCCTGGAAACAAAAAAGAAGGACTAACAAATGCTCTGGGATGGAGCAATCATGCAAGGAAATGCAATTCAAAAAAAAAAAAGAGAAAATTGGTAAATTTTGGGACTACAAGAAAAAGGACCAGGATGACATGCCGTGCAGTGCAAAGGGCCAAAAGATGCCAAAACTAAGCTGACTGATGCTGCAAAATCAGGAGAAAAACACATGGAAGAAGACACAACTTTCAGGGGAAGATATGACAGACATGGCAGGGAGAGTGAAAAAACATCAGAAAAAATAAAAAAATTGCTCGCCAAAGTGAAAGCCATCAAAAGGCATGCGATGCCATCAGGTGCAGGGACATGGACCAAAGATTCCTGAATTGGTCTCCATTGAAATCGCAAGATTCCGTTTCCCTTCCCGAAAGGAAATGAAATTTCCTTTCAGGAAGGGAAACGGAATCTTGCGAACCTCAAAAGAAAGGCTCACAAACACTCTGCAAAGGAGATAGGATCAAATGAAGTGCAACCAAAAAAAACCCCAAAAATCCAAAACTTGGGACATTTCGTGAGTACCAGAATATGCTCTGGGAGGAAATGAGGTGCAGCACAAAAGACCAAAACATGCAAAGCTGAGATCACAGATGCTGCAAAATCAGGAAAAATGCCAAAGGAGGAAGACACAACTTTCAGGGGAAGAGATGAGAGACATGCCATGGAGAGTGAAAAAAAAAAAATAAAAAAAAAATCGTTGTTTAAGTGAAAGCCATTCAAAGGCATGGGATGGCATCAAGTACAGGGACATAGAGCACGGCATGTGAAAATTGGAGCCCAGTGAAACCCTGGAAACAAAAAAGAAGGACTAACAAATGCTCTGGGATGGAGCAATCATGCAAGGAAATGCAATTCAAAAAAAAAAAAGAGAAAATTGGTAAATTTTGGGACTACAAGAAAAAGGACCAGGATGACATGCCGTGCAGTGCAAAGGGCCAAAAGATGCCAAAACTAAGCTGACTGATGCTGCAAAATCGGGAGAAAAACACATGGAAGAAGACACAACTTTCAGGGGAAGATATGACAGACATGGCAGGGAGAGTGAAAAAACATCAGAAAAAATAAAAAAATTGCTCGCCAAAGTGAAAGCCATCAAAAGGCATGCGATGCCATCAGGTGCAGGGACATGGACCAAAGATTCCTGAATTGGTCTCCATTGAAATCGCAAGATTCCGTTTCCCTTCCCGAAATGAAATTTCATTTCCTTTCGGGAAGGGAAACGGAATCTTGCGAACCTCAAAAGAAAGGCTCACAAACACTCTGCAAAGGAGATAGGATCAAATGAAGTGCAACCGAAAAAAACCCCAAAAATCCAAAACTTGGGACATTTCCTGAGTACCAGAAAATGCTCTGGGAGGAAATAAGGTGCAGCACAAAGGACCAAAACATGCAAACCTGAGATCACAGATGCTGCAAAATCAGGAAAAATGCCAAGGAGGAAGACACAACTTTCAGGGGAAGAGATGAGAGACATGCCATGGAGAGAGAAAAAAAAAAAAAAAAAAAAAAGGTTGTTTAAGTGAAAGCCATTCAAAGGCATGGGATGGCATCAAGTACAGGGACATAGAGCATGGCATGTGAAAATTGGAGCCCAGTGAAACCCTGGAAACAAAAAAGAAGGACTAACAAATGCTCTGGGATGGAGCAATCATGCAAGGAAATGCAATTCAAAAAAAAAAAAAGAGAAAATTGGTAAATTTTGGGACTAGGATCAAAAGGACCAGGATGACATGCCGAGCAGTGCAAAGGGCCAAAAGATGCCAAAACTAAGCTGACTGATGCTGCAAAATCAGGAGAAAAACACATGGAAGAAGACACAACTTTCAGGGGAAGATATGACAGACATGGCAGGGAGAGTGAAAAAACATCAGGAAAAAAAAAAAAATTGCTCGCCAAAGTGAAAGCCATCAAAAGGCATGCGATGCCATCAGGTGCAGGGACATGGACCAAAGATTCCTGAATTGGTCTCCATTGAAATCGCAAGATTCCGTTTCCCTTCCCGAAAGGAAATGAAATTTCCTTTCAGGAAGGGAAACGGAATCTTGCGAACCTCAAAAGAAAGGCTCACAAACACTCTGCAAAGGAGATAGGATCAAATGAAGTGCAACCAAAAAAAACCCCAAAAATCCAAAACTTGGGACATTTCGTGAGTACCAGAAAATGCTCTGGGAGGAAATGAGGTGCAGCACAAAAGACCAAAACATGCAAAGCTGAGATCACAGATGCTGCAAAATCAGGAAAAATGCCAAGGAGGAAGACACAACTTTCAGGGGAAGAGATGAGAGACATGCCATGGAGAGTGAAAAAAAAAAAATAAAAAAAAAATCGTTGTTTAAGTGAAAGCCATTCAAAGGCATGGGATGGCATCAAGTACAGGGACATAGAGCACGGCATGTGAAAATTGGAGCCCAGTGAAACCCTGGAAACAAAAAAGAAGGACTAACAAATGCTCTGGGATGGAGCAATCATGCAAGGAAATGCAATTCAAAAAAAAAAAAGAGAAAATTGGTAAATTTTGGGACTACAAGAAAAAGGACCAGGATGACATGCCGTGCAGTGCAAAGGGCCAAAAGATGCCAAAACTAAGCTGACTGATGCTGCAAAATCAGGAGAAAAACACATGGAAGAAGACACAACTTTCTGGGGAAGATATGACAGACATGGCAGGGAGAGTGAAAAAACATCAGAAAAAATAAAAAAATTGCTCGCCAAAGTGAAAGCCATCAAAAGGCATGCGATGCCATCAGGTGCAGGGACATGGACCAAAGATTCCTGAATTGGTCTCCATTGAAATCGCAAGATTCCGTTTCCCTTCCCGAAAGGAAATGAAATTTCCTTTCGGGAAGGGAAACGGAATCTTGCGAACCTCAAAAGAAAGGCTCACAAACACTCTGCAAAGGAGATAGGATCAAATGAAGTGCAACCAAAAAAAACCCCAAAAATCCAAAACTTGGGACATTTCCTGAGTACCAGAAAATGCTCTGGGAGGAAATGAGGTGCAGCACAAAGGACCAAAACATGCAAACCTGAGATCACAGATGCTGCAAAATCAGGAAAAATGCCAAGGAGGAAGACACAACTTTCAGGGGAAGAGATGAGAGACATGCCATGGAGAGTGAAAAAAAAAAAAAAAAAAATCGTTGTTTAAGTGAAAGCCATTCAAAGGCATGGGATGGCATCAAGTACAGGGACATAGAGCACGGCATGTGAAAATTGGAGCCCAGTGAAACCCTGGAAACAAAAAAGAAGGACTAACAAATGCTCTGGGATGGAGCAATCATGCAAGGAAATGCAATTCAAAAAAAAAAAAGAGAAAATTGGTAAATTTTGGGACTACAAGAAAAAGGACCAGGATGACATGCCGTGCAGTGCAAAGGGCCAAAAGATGCCAAAACTAAGCTGACTGATGCTGCAAAATCAGGAGAAAAACACATGGAAGAAGACACAACTTTCAGGGGAAGATATGACGGACATGGCAGGGAGAGTGAAAAAACATCAGAAAAAATAAAAAAATTGCTCGCCAAAGTGAAAGCCATCAAAAGGCATGCGATGCCATCAGGTGCAGGGACATGGACCAAAGATTCCTGAATTGGTCTCCATTGAAATCGCAAGATTCCGTTTCCCTTCCCGAAAGGAAATGAAATTTCCTTTCGGGAAGGGAAACGGAATCTTGCGAACCTCAAAAGAAAGGCTCACAAACACTCTGCAAAGGAGATAGGATCAAATGAAGTGCAACCGAAAAAAACCCAAAAAATCCAAAACTTGGGACATTTCCTGAGTACCAGAAAATGCTCTGGGAGGAAATGAGGTGCAGCACAAAAGACCAAAACATGCAAAGCTGAGATCACAGATGCTGCAAAATCAGGAAAAATGCCAAGGAGGAAGACACAACTTTCAGGGGAAGAGATGAGAGACATGCCATGGAGAGTGAAAAAAAAAAAAATAAAAAAAAAATCGTTGTTTAAGTGAAAGCCATTCAAAGGCATGGGATGGCATCAAGTACAGGGACATAGAGCACGGCATGTGAAAATTGGAGCCCAGTGAAACCCTGGAAACAAAAAAGAAGGACTAACAAATGCTCTGGGATGGAGCAATCATGCAAGGAAATGCAATTCAAAAAAAAAAAAGAGAAAATTGGTAAATTTTGGGACTACAAGAAAAAGGACCAGGATGACATGCCGTGCAGTGCAAAGGGCCAAAAGATGCCAAAACTAAGCTGACTGATGCTGCAAAATCAGGAGAAAAACACATGGAAGAAGACACAACTTTCAGGGGAAGATATGACAGACATGGCAGGGAGAGTGAAAAAACATCAGAAAAAATAAAAAAATTGCTCGCCAAAGTGAAAGCCATCAAAAGGCATGCGATGCCATCAGGTGCAGGGACATGGACCAAAGATTCCTGAATTGGTCTCCATTGAAATCGCAAGATTCCGTTTCCCTTCCCGAAAGGAAATTTCGGGAAGGGAAACGGAATCTTGCGAACCTCAAAAGAAAGGCTCACAAGCACTCTGCAAAGGAGATAGGATCAAATGAAGTGCAACCGAAAAAAACCCCAAAAATCCAAAACTTGGGACATTTCCTGAGTACCAGAAAATGCTCTGGGAGGAAATAAGGTGCAGCACAAAGGACCAAAACATGCAAACCTGAGATCACAGATGCTGCAAAATCAGGAAAAATGCCAAGGAGGAAGACACAACTTTCAGGGGAAGAGATGAGAGACATGCCATGGAGAGAGAAAAAAAAAATAAAAAAAAAAAGGTTGTTTAAGTGAAAGCCATTCAAAGGCATGGGATGGCATCAAGTACAGGGACATAGAGCACGGCATGTGAAAATTGGAGCCCAGTGAAACCCTGGAAACAAAAAAGAAGGACTAACAAATGCTCTGGGATGGAGCAATCATGCAAGGAAATGCAATTCAAAAAAAAAAAAGAGAAAATTGGTAAATTTTGGGACTAGGATCAAAAGGACCAGGATGACATGCCGTGCAGTGCAAAGGGCCAAAAGATGCCAAAACTAAGCTGACTGATGCTGCAAAATCAGGAGAAAAACACATGGAAGAAGACACAACTTTCAGGGGAAGATATGACAGACATGGCAGGGAGAGTGAAAAAACATCAGAAAAAATAAAAAAATTGCTCGCCAAAGTGAAAGCCATCAAAAGGCATGCGATGCCATCAGGTGCAGGGACATGGACCAAAGATTCCTGAATTGGTCTCCATTGAAATCGCAAGATTCCGTTTCCCTTCCCGAAAGGAAATGAAATTTCCTTTCGGGAAGGGAAACGGAATCTTGCGAACCTCAAAAGAAAGGCTCACAAACACTCTGCAAAGGAGATAGGATCAAATGAAGTGCAACCGAAAAAAACCCAAAAAATCCAAAACTTGGGACATTTCCTGAGTACCAGAAAATGCTCTGGGAGGAAATAAGGTGCAGCACAAAGGACCAAAACATGCAAAGCTGAGATCACAGATGCTGCAAAATCAGGAAAAATGCCAAGGAGGAAGACACAACTTTCAGGGGAAGAGATGAGAGACATGCCATGGAGAGAGAAAAAAAAAATAAAAAAAAAAAGGTTGTTTAAGTGAAAGCCATTCAAAGGCATGGGATGGCATCAAGTACAGGGACATAGAGCACGGCATGTGAAAATTGGAGCCCAGTGAAACCCTGGAAACAAAAAAGAAGGACTAACAAATGCTCTGGGATGGAGCAATCATGCAAGGAAATGCAATTCAAAAAAAAAAAAGAGAAAATTGGTAAATTTTGGGACTACAAGAAAAAGGACCAGGATGACATGCCGTGCAGTGCAAAGGGCCAAAAGATGCCAAAACTAAGCTGACTGATGCTGCAAAATCAGGAGAAAAACACATGGAAGAAGACACAACTTTCTGGGGAAGATATGACAGACATGGCAGGGAGAGTGAAAAAACATCAGAAAAAATAAAAAAATTGCTCGCCAAAGTGAAAGCCATCAAAAGGCATGCGATGCCATCAGGTGCAGGGACATGGACCAAAGATTCCTGAATTGGTCTCCATTGAAATCGCAAGATTCCGTTTCCCTTCCCGAAAGGAAATGAAATTTCCTTTCGGGAAGGGAAACGGAATCTTGCGAACCTCAAAAGAAAGGCTCACAAACACTCTGCAAAGGAGATAGGATCAAATGAAGTGCAACCGAAAAAAACCCCAAAAATCCAAAACTTGGGACATTTCCTGAGTACCAGAAAATGCTCTGGGAGGAAATGAGGTGCAGCACAAAGGACCAAAACATGCAAACCTGAGATCACAGATGCTGCAAAATCAGGAAAAATGCCAAGGAGGAAGACACAACTTTCAGGGGAAGAGATGAGAGACATGCCATGGAGAGTGAAAAAAAAAAAAATAAAAAAAAAATCGTTGTTTAAGTGAAAGCCATTATAAGGCATGGGATGGCATCAAGTACAGGGACATAGAGCATGGCATGTGAAAATTGGAGCCCAGTGAAACCCTGGAAACAAAAAAGAAGGACTAACAAATGCTCTGGGATGGAGCAATCATGCAAGGAAATGCAATTCAAAAAAAAAAAAGAGAAAATTGGTAAATTTTGGGACTACAAGAAAAAGGACCAGGATGACATGCCGTGCAGTGCAAAGGGCCAAAAGATGCCAAAACTAAGCTGACTGATGCTGCAAAATCAGGAGAAAAACACATGGAAGAAGACACAACTTTCAGGGGAAGATATGACAGACATGGCAGGGAGAGTGAAAAAACATCAGAAAAAATAAAAAAATTGCTCGCCAAAGTGAAAGCCATCAAAAGGCATGCGATGCCATCAGGTGCAGGGACATGGACCAAAGATTCCTGAATTGGTCTCCATTGAAATCGCAAGATTCCGTTTCCCTTCCCGAAAGGAAATGAAATTTCCTTTCGGGAAGGGAAACGGAATCTTGCGAACCTCAAAAGAAAGGCTCACAAACACTCTGCAAAGGAGATAGGATCAAATGAAGTGCAACCGAAAAAAACCCCAAAAATCCAAAACTTGGGACATTTCCTGAGTACCAGAAAATGCTCTGGGAGGAAATGAGGTGCAGCACAAAGGACCAAAACATGCAAACCTGAGATCACAGATGCTGCAAAATCAGGAAAAATGCCAAGGAGGAAGACACAACTTTCAGGGGAAGAGATGAGAGACATGCCATGGAGAGTGAAAAAAAAAAAAATAAAAAAAAAATCGTTGTTTAAGTGAAAGCCATTATAAGGCATGGGATGGCATCAAGTACAGGGACATAGAGCATGGCATGTGAAAATTGGAGCCCAGTGAAACCCTGGAAACAAAAAAGAAGGACTAACAAATGCTCTGGGATGGAGCAATCATGCAAGGAAATGCAATTCAAAAAAAAAAAAGAGAAAATTGGTAAATTTTGGGACTACAAGAAAAAGGACCAGGATGACATGCCGTGCAGTGCAAAGGGCCAAAAGATGCCAAAACTAAGCTGACTGATGCTGCAAAATCAGGAGAAAAACACATGGAAGAAGACACAACTTTCAGGGGAAGATATGACAGACATGGCAGGGAGAGTGAAAAAACATCAGAAAAAATAAAAAAATTGCTCGCCAAAGTGAAAGCCATCAAAAGGCATGCGATGCCATCAGGTGCAGGGACATGGACCAAAGATTCCTGAATTGGTCTCCATTGAAATCGCAAGATTCCGTTTCCCTTCCCGAAAGGAAATTTCGGGAAGGGAAACGGAATCTTGCGAACCTCAAAAGAAAGGCTCACAAGCACTCTGCAAAGGAGATAGGATCAAATGAAGTGCAACCGAAAAAAACCCAAAAAATCCAAAACTTGGGACATTTCCTGAGTACCAGAAAATGCTCTGGGAGGAAATAAGGTGCAGCACAAAGGACCAAAACATGCACAGCTGAGATCACAGATGCTGCAAAATCAGGAAAAATGCCAAGGAGGAAGACACAACTTTCAGGGGAAGAGATGAGAGACATGCCATGGAGAGAGAAAAAAAAAATAAAAAAAAAAAGGTTGTTTAAGTGAAAGCCATTCAAAGGCATGGGATGGCATCAAGTACAGGGACATAGAGCACGGCATGTGAAAATTGGAGCCCAGTGAAACCCTGGAAACAAAAAAGAAGGACTAACAAATGCTCTGGGATGGAGCAATCATGCAAGGAAATGCAATTCAAAAAAAAAAAAGAGAAAATTGGTAAATTTTGGGACTAGGATCAAAAGGACCAGGATGACATGCCGTGCAGTGCAAAGGGCCAAAAGATGCCAAAACTAAGCTGACTGATGCTGCAAAATCAGGAGAAAAACACATGGAAGAAGACACAACTTTCAGGGGAAGATATGACAGACATGGCAGGGAGAGTGAAAAAACATCAGAAAAAATAAAAAAATTGCTCGCCAAAGTGAAAGCCATCAAAAGGCATGCGATGCCATCAGGTGCAGGGACATGGACCAAAGATTCCTGAATTGGTCTCCATTGAAATCGCAAGATTCCGTTTCCCTTCCCGAAAGGAAATTTCGGGAAGGGAAACGGAATCTTGCGAACCTCAAAAGAAAGGCTCACAAGCACTCTGCAAAGGAGATAGGATCAAATGAAGTGCAACCGAAAAAAACCCCAAAAATCCAAAACTTGGGACATTTCCTGAGTACCAGAAAATGCTCTGGGAGGAAATAAGGTGCAGCACAAAGGACCAAAACATGCAAACCTGAGATCACAGATGCTGCAAAATCAGGAAAAATGCCAAGGAGGAAGACACAACTTTCAGGGGAAGAGATGAGAGACATGCCATGGAGAGAGAAAAAAAAAATAAAAAAAAAAAGGTTGTTTAAGTGAAAGCCATTCAAAGGCATGGGTTGGCATCAAGTACAGGGACATAGAGCACGGCATGTGAAAATTGGAGCCCAGTGAAACCCTGGAAACAAAAAAGAAGGACTAACAAATGCTCTGGGATGGAGCAATCATGCAAGGAAATGCAATTCAAAAAAAAAAAAAAGAGAAAATTGGTAAATTTTGGGACTAGGATCAAAAGGACCAGGATGACATGCCGTGCAGTGCAAAGGGCCAAAAGATGCCAAAACTAAGCTGACTGATGCTGCAAAATCAGGAGAAAAACACATGGAAGAAGACACAACTTTCAGGGGAAGATATGACAGACATGGCAGGGAGAGTGAAAAAACATCAGAAAAAATAAAAAAATTGCTCGCCAAAGTGAAAGCCATCAAAAGGCATGCGATGCCATCAGGTGCAGGGACATGGACCAAAGATTCCTGAATTGGTCTCCATTGAAATCGCAAGATTCCGTTTCCCTTCCCGAAAGGAAATGAAATTTCCTTTCGGGAAGGGAAACGGAATCTTGCGAACCTCAAAAGAAAGGCTCACAAACACTCTGCAAACGAGATAGGATCAAATGAAGTGCAACCGAAAAAAACCCCAAAAATCCAAAACTTGGGACATTTCCTGAGTACCAGAAAATGCTCTGGGAGGAAATAAGGTGCAGCACAAAGGACCAAAACATGCAAACCTGAGATCACAGATGCTGCAAAATCAGGAAAAATGCCAAGGAGGAAGACACAACTTTCAGGGGAAGAGATGAGAGACATGCCATGGAGAGAGAAAAAAAAAATAAAAAAAAAAAGGTTGTTTAAGTGAAAGCCATTCAAAGGCATGGGATGGCATCAAGTACAGGGACATAGAGCACGGCATGTGAAAATTGGAGCCCAGTGAAACCCTGGAAACAAAAAAGAAGGACTAACAAATGCTCTGGGATGGAGCAATCATGCAAGGAAATGCAATTCAAAAAAAAAAAAGAGAAAATTGGTAAATTTTGGGACTAGGATCAAAAGGACCAGGATGACATGCCGTGCAGTGCAAAGGGCCAAAAGATGCCAAAACTAAGCTGACTGATGCTGCAAAATCAGGAGAAAAACACATGGAAGAAGACACAACTTTCAGGGGAAGATATGACAGACATGGCAGGGAGAGTGAAAAAACATCAGAAAAAATAAAAAAATTGCTCGCCAAAGTGAAAGCCATCAAAAGGCATGCGATGCCATCAGGTGCAGGGACATGGACCAAAGATTCCTGAATTGGTCTCCATTGAAATCGCAAGATTCCGTTTCCCTTCCCGAAAGGAAATGAAATTTCCTTTCGGGAAGGGAAACGGAATCTTGCGAACCTCAAAAGAAAGGCTCACAAACACTCTGCAAAGGAGATAGGATCAAATGAAGTGCAACCGAAAAAAACCCAAAAAATCCAAAACTTGGGACATTTCCTGAGTACCAGAAAATGCTCTGGGAGGAAATGAGGTGCAGCACAAAAGACCAAAACATGCAAAGCTGAGATCACAGATGCTGCAAAATCAGGAAAAATGCCAAGGAGGAAGACACAACTTTCAGGGGAAGAGATGAGAGACATGCCATGGAGAGTGAAAAAAAAAAAAAAAAAAAAAAACGTTGTTTAAGTGAAAGCCATTCAAAGGCATGGGATGGCATCAAGTACAGGGACATAGAGCACGGCATGTGAAAATTGGAGCCCAGTGAAACCCTGGAAACAAAAAAGAAGGACTAACAAATGCTCTGGGATGGAGCAATCATGCAAGGAAATGCAAATCAAAAAAAAAAAAAGAGAAAATTGGTAAATTTTGGGACTACAAGAAAAAGGACCAGGATGACATGCCGTGCAGTGCAAAGGGCCAAAAGATGCCAAAACTAAGCTGACTGATGCTGCAAAATCAGGAGAAAAACACATGGAAGAAGACACAACTTTCAGGGGAAGATATGACAGACATGGCAGGGAGAGTGAAAAAACATCAGAAAAAATAAAAAAATTGCTCGCCAAAGTGAAAGCCATCAAAAGGCATGCGATGCCATCAGGTGCAGGGACATGGACCAAAGATTCCTGAATTGGTCTCCATTGAAATCGCAAGATTCCGTTTCCCTTCCCGAAATGAAATTTCATTTCCTTTCGGGAAGGGAAACGGAATCTTGCGAACCTCAAAAGAAAGGCTCACAAACACTCTGCAAAGGAGATAGGATCAAATGAAGTGCAACCGAAAAAAACCCCAAAAATCCAAAACTTGGGACATTTCCTGAGTACCAGAAAATGCTCTGGGAGGAAGTAAGGTGCAGCACAAAGGACCAAAACATGCAAACCTGAGATCACAGATGCTGCAAAATCAGGAAAAATGCCAAGGAGGAAGACACAACTTTCAGGGGAAGAGATGAGAGACATGCCATGGAGAGAGAAAAAAAAAAAAAAAAAAAAAGGTTGTTTAAGTGAAAGCCATTCAAAGGCATGGGATGGCATCAAGTACAGGGACATAGAGCATGGCATGTGAAAATTGGAGCCCAGTGAAACCCTGGAAACAAAAAAGAAGGACTAACAAATGCTCTGGGATGGAGCAATCATGCAAGGAAATGCAATTCAAAAAAAAAAAAAGAGAAAATTGGTAAATTTTGGGACTAGGATCAAAAGGACCAGGATGACATGCCGAGCAGTGCAAAGGGCCAAAAGATGCCAAAACTAAGCTGACTGATGCTGCAAAATCAGGAGAAAAACACATGGAAGAAGACACAACTTTCAGGGGAAGATATGACAGACATGGCAGGGAGAGTGAAAAAACATCAGAAAAAATAAAAAAATTGCTCGCCAAAGTGAAAGCCATCAAAAGGCATGCGATGCCATCAGGTGCAGGGACATGGACCAAAGATTCCTGAATTGGTCTCCATTGAAATCGCAAGATTCCGTTTCCCTTCCCGAAAGGAAATGAAATTTCCTTTCGGGAAGGGAAACGGACTCTTGCGAACCTCAAAAGAAAGGCTCACAAACACTCTGCAAAGGAGATAGGATCAAATGAAGTGCAACCGAAAAAAACCCAAAAAATCCAAAACTTGGGACATTTCCTGAGTACCAGAAAATGCTCTGGGAGGAAATGAGGTGCAGCACAAAGGACCAAAACATGCAAACCTGTGAACACAGATGCTGCAAAATCAGGAAAAATGCCAAGGAGGAAGACACAACTTTCAGGGGAAGATATGAGAGACATGCCATGGAGAGTGAAAAAAAAAAAAAAAAAAAAATCGTTGTTTAAGTGAAAGCCATTCAAAGGCATGGGATGGCATCAAGTACAGGGACATAGAGCACGGCATGTGAAAATTGGAGCCCAGTGAAACCCTGGAAACAAAAAAGAAGGACTAACAAATGCTCTGGGATGGAGCAATCATGCAAGGAAATGCAATTCAAAAAAAAAAAAGAGAAAATTGGTAAATTTTGGGACTACAAGAAAAAGGACCAGGATGACATGCCGTGCAGTGCAAAGGGCCAAAAGATGCCAAAACTAAGCTGACTGATGCTGCAAAATCAGGAGAAAAACACATGGAAGAAGACACAACTTTCTGGGGAAGATATGACAGACATGGCAGGGAGAGTGAAAAAACATCAGAAAAAATAAAAAAATTGCTCGCCAAAGTGAAAGCCATCAAAAGGCATGCGATGCCATCAGGTGCAGGGACATGGACCAAAGATTCCTGAATTGGTCTCCATTGAAATCGCAAGATTCCGTTTCCCTTCCCGAAAGGAAATGAAATTTCCTTTCGGGAAGGGAAACGGAATCTTGCGAACCTCAAAAGAAAGGCTCACAAACACTCTGCAAAGGAGATAGGATCAAATGAAGTGCAACCGAAAAAAACCCCAAAAATCCAAAACTTGGGGCATTTCCTGAGTACCAGAAAATGCTCTGGGAGGAAATAAGGTGCAGCACAAAGGACCAAAACATGCAAACCTGAGATCACAGATGCTGCAAAATCAGGAAAAATGCCAAGGAGGAAGACACAACTTTCAGGGGAAGAGATGAGAGACATGCCATGGAGAGAGAAAAAAAAAATAAAAAAAAAAAAGGTTGTTTAAGTGAAAGCCATTCAAAGGCATGGGATGGCATCAAGTACAGGGACATAGAGCACGGCATGTGAAAATTGGAGCCCAGTGAAACCCTGGAAACAAAAAAGAAGGACTAACAAATGCTCTGGGATGGAGCAATCATGCAAGGAAATGCAATTCAAAAAAAAAAAAGAGAAAATTGGTAAATTTTGGGACTACAAGAAAAAGGACCAGGATGACATGCCGTGCAGTGCAAAGGGCCAAAAGATGCCAAAACTAAGCTGACTGATGCTGCAAAATCAGGAGAAAAACACATGGAAGAAGACACAACTTTCAGGGGAAGATATGACAGACATGGCAGGGAGAGTGAAAAAACATCAGAAAAAATAAAAAAATTGCTCGCCAAAGTGAAAGCCATCAAAAGGCATGCGATGCCATCAGGTGCAGGGACATGGACCAAAGATTCCTGAATTGGTCTCCATTGAAATCGCAAGATTCCGTTTCCCTTCCCGAAAGGAAATGAAATTTCCTTTCGGGAAGGGAAACGGAATCTTGCGAACCTCAAAAGAAAGGCTCACAAACACTCTGCAAAGGAGATAGGATCAAATGAAGTGCAACCGAAAAAAACCCCAAAAATCCAAAACTTGGGACATTTCCTGAGTACCAGAAAATGCTCTGGGAGGAAATAAGGTGCAGCACAAAGGACCAAAACATGCAAACCTGAGATCACAGATGCTGCAAAATCAGGAAAAATGCCAAGGAGGAAGACACAACTTTCAGGGGAAGAGATGAGAGACATGCCATGGAGAGAGAAAAAAAAAATAAAAAAAAAAAGGTTGTTTAAGTGAAAGCCATTCAAAGGCATGGGTTGGCATCAAGTACAGGGACATAGAGCACGGCATGTGAAAATTGGAGCCCAGTGAAACCCTGGAAACAAAAAAGAAGGACTAACAAATGCTCTGGGATGGAGCAATCATGCAAGGAAATGCAATTCAAAAAAAAAAAAGAGAAAATTGGTAAATTTTGGGACTAGGATCAAAAGGACCAGGATGACATGCCGTGCAGTGCAAAGGGCCAAAAGATGCCAAAACTAAGCTGACTGATGCTGCAAAATCAGGAGAAAAACACATGGAAGAAGACACAACTTTCTGGGGAAGATATGACAGACATGGCAGGGAGAGTGAAAAAACATCAGAAAAAATAAAAATATTGCTCGCCAAAGTGAAAGCCATCAAAAGGCATGCGATGCCATCAGGTGCAGGGACATGGACCAAAGATTCCTGAATTGGTCTCCATTGAAATCGCAAGATTCCGTTTCCCTTCCCGAAAGGAAATGAAATTTCCTTTCGGGAAGGGAAACGGAATCTTGCGAACCTCAAAAGAAAGGCTCACAAACACTCTGCAAAGGAGATAGGATCAAATGAAGTGCAACCGAAAAAAACCCCAAAAATCCAAAACTTGGGACATTTCGTGAGTACCAGAAAATGCTCTGGGAGGAAATGAGGTGCAGCACAAAGGACCAAAACATGCACAGCTGAGATCACAGATGCTGCAAAATCAGGAAAAATGCCAAGGAGGAAGACACAACTTTCAGGGGAAGAGATGAGAGACATGCCATGGAGAGTGAAAAAAAAAAAAAAAAAAAATCGTTGTTTAAGTGAAAGCCATTCAAAGGCATGGGATGGCATCAAGTACAGGGACATAGAGCACGGCATGTGAAAATTGGAGCCCAGTGAAACCCTGGAAACAAAAAAGAAGGACTAACAAATGCTCTGGGATGGAGCAATCATGCAAGGAAATGCAATTCAAAAAAAAAAAAGAGAAAATTGGTAAATTTTGGGACTACAAGAAAAAGGACCAGGATGACATGCCGTGCAGTGCAAAGGGCCAAAAGATGCCAAAACTAAGCTGACTGATGCTGCAAAATCAGGAGAAAAACACATGGAAGAAGACACAACTTTCTGGGGAAGATATGACAGACATGGCAGGGAGAGTGAAAAAACATCAGAAAAAATAAAAAAATTGCTCGCCAAAGTGAAAGCCATCAAAAGGCATGCGATGCCATCAGGTGCAGGGACATGGACCAAAGATTCCTGAATTGGTCTCCATTGAAATCGCAAGATTCCGTTTCCCTTCCCGAAAGGAAATTTCATTTCCTTTCGGGAAGGGAAACGGAATCTTGCGAACCTCAAAAGAAAGGCTCACAAACACTCTGCAAAGGAGATAGGATCAAATGAAGTGCAACCGAAAAAAACCCCAAAAATCCAAAACTTGGGACATTTCCTGAGTACCAGAAAATGCTCTGGGAGGAAATGAGGTGCAGCACAAAGGACCAAAACATGCAAACCTGAGATCACAGATGCTGCAAAATCAGGAAAAATGCCAAGGAGGAAGACACAACTTTCAGGGGAAGAGATGAGAGACATGCCATGGAGAGTGAAAAAAAAAAAAAAAAAAAAATCGTTGTTTAAGTGAAAGCCATTCAAAGGCATGGGATGGCATCAAGTACAGGGACATAGAGCATGGCATGTGAAAATTGGAGCCCAGTGAAACCCTGGAAACAAAAAAGAAGGACTAACAAATGCTCTGGGATGGAGCAATCATGCAAGGAAATGCAATTCAAAAAAAAAAAAGAGAAAATTGGTAAATTTTGGGACTACAAGAAAAAGGACCAGGATGACATGCCGTGCAGTGCAAAGGGCCAAAAGATGCCAAAACTAAGCTGACTGATGCTGCAAAATCAGGAGAAAAACACATGGAAGAAGACACAACTTTCAGGGGAAGATATGACAGACATGGCAGGGAGAGTGAAAAAACATCAGAAAAAATAAAAAAATTGCTCGCCAAAGTGAAAGCCATCAAAAGGCATGCGATGCCATCAGGTGCAGGGACATGGACCAAAGATTCCTGAATTGGTCTCCATTGAAATCGCAAGATTCCGTTTCCCTTCCCGAAAGGAAATGAAATTTCCTTTCGGGAAGGGAAACGGAATCTTGCGAACCTCAAAAGAAAGGCTCACAAACACTCTGCAAAGGAGATAGGATCAAATGAAGTGCAACCGAAAAAAACCCCAAAAATCCAAAACTTGGGACATTTCCTGAGTACCAGAAAATGCTCTGGGAGGAAATAAGGTGCAGCACAAAGGACCAAAACATGCAAACCTGAGATCACAGATGCTGCAAAATCAGGAAAAATGCCAAGGAGGAAGACACAACTTTCAGGGGAAGAGATGAGAGACATGCCATGGAGAGAGAAAAAAAAAATAAAAAAAAAAAGGTTGTTTAAGTGAAAGCCATTCAAAGGCATGGGTTGGCATCAAGTACAGGGACATAGAGCACGGCATGTGAAAATTGGAGCCCAGTGAAACCCTGGAAACAAAAAAGAAGGACTAACAAATGCTCTGGGATGGAGCAATCATGCAAGGAAATGCAATTCAAAAAAAAAAAAGAGAAAATTGGTAAATTTTGGGACTAGGATCAAAAGGACCAGGATGACATGCCGTGCAGTGCAAAGGGCCAAAAGATGCCAAAACTAAGCTGACTGATGCTGCAAAATCAGGAGAAAAACACATGGAAGAAGACACAACTTTCTGGGGAAGATATGACAGACATGGCAGGGAGAGTGAAAAAACATCAGAAAAAATAAAAAAATTGCTCGCCAAAGTGAAAGCCATCAAAAGGCATGCGATGCCATCAGGTGCAGGGACATGGACCAAAGATTCCTGAATTGGTCTCCATTGAAATCGCAAGATTCCGTTTCCCTTCCCGAAAGGAAATGAAATTTCCTTTCGGGAAGGGAAACGGAATCTTGCGAACCTCAAAAGAAAGGCTCACAAACACTCTGCAAAGGAGATAGGATCAAATGAAGTGCAACCGAAAAAACCCCAAAAATCCAAAACTTGGGACATTTCGTGAGTACCAGAAAATGCTCTGGGAGGAAATGAGGTGCAGCACAAAGGACCAAAACATGCACAGCTGAGATCACAGATGCTGCAAAATCAGGAAAAATGCCAAGGAGGAAGACACAACTTTCAGGGGAAGAGATGAGAGACATGCCATGGAGAGTGAAAAAAAAAAAAAAAAAAAAATCGTTGTTTAAGTGAAAGCCATTCAAAGGCATGGGATGGCATCAAGTACAGGGACATAGAGCATGGCATGTGAAAATTGGAGCCCAGTGAAACCCTGGAAACAAAAAAGAAGGACTAACAAATGCTCTGGGATGGAGCAATCATGCAAGGAAATGCAATTCAAAAAAAAAAAAGAGAAAATTGGTAAATTTTGGGACTACAAGAAAAAGGACCAGGATGACATGCCGAGCAGTGCAAAGGGCCAAAAGATGCCAAAACTAAGCTGACTGATGCTGCAAAATCAGGAGAAAAACACATGGAAGAAGACACAACTTTCAGGGGAAGATATGACAGACATGGCAGGGAGAGTGAAAAAACATCAGAAAAAATAAAAAAATTGCTCGCCAAAGTGAAAGCCATCAAAAGGCATGCGATGCCATCAGGTGCAGGGACATGGACCAAAGATTCCTGAATTGGTCTCCATTGAAATCGCAAGATTCCGTTTCCCTTCCCGAAAGGAAATGAAATTTCCTTTCGGGAAGGGAAACGGACTCTTGCGAACCTCAAAAGAAAGGCTCACAAACACTCTGCAAAGGAGATAGGATCAAATGAAGTGCAACCGAAAAAAACCCAAAAAATCCAAAACTTGGGACATTTCCTGAGTACCAGAAAATGCTCTGGGAGGAAATGAGGTGCAGCACAAAGGACCAAAACATGCAAACCTGTGAACACAGATGCTGCAAAATCAGGAAAAATGCCAAGGAGGAAGACACAACTTTCAGGGGAAGAGATGAGAGACATGCCATGGAGAGTGAAAAAAAAAAAAAAAAAAAAATCGTTGTTTAAGTGAAAGCCATTCAAAGGCATGGGATGGCATCAAGTACAGGGACATAGAGCACGGCATGTGAAAATTGGAGCCCAGTGAAACCCTGGAAACAAAAAAGAAGGACTAACAAATGCTCTGGGATGGAGCAATCATGCAAGGAAATGCAATTCAAAAAAAAAAAAGAGAAAATTGGTAAATTTTGGGACTACAAGAAAAAGGACCAGGATGACATGCCGTGCAGTGCAAAGGGCCAAAAGATGCCAAAACTAAGCTGACTGATGCTGCAAAATCAGGAGAAAAACACATGGAAGAAGACACAACTTTCTGGGGAAGATATGACAGACATGGCAGGGAGAGTGAAAAAACATCAGAAAAAATAAAAAAATTGCTCGCCAAAGTGAAAGCCATCAAAAGGCATGCGATGCCATCAGGTGCAGGGACATGGACCAAAGATTCCTGAATTGGTCTCCATTGAAATCGCAAGATTCCGTTTCCCTTCCCGAAAGGAAATGAAATTTCCTTTCGGGAAGGGAAACGGAATCTTGCGAACCTCAAAAGAAAGGCTCACAAACACTCTGCAAAGGAGATAGGATCAAATGAAGTGCAACCGAAAAAAACCCCAAAAATCCAAAACTTGGGGCATTTCCTGAGTACCAGAAAATGCTCTGGGAGGAAATAAGGTGCAGCACAAAGGACCAAAACATGCAAACCTGAGATCACAGATGCTGCAAAATCAGGAAAAATGCCAAGGAGGAAGACACAACTTTCAGGGGAAGAGATGAGAGACATGCCATGGAGAGAGAAAAAAAAAATAAAAAAAAAAAAGGTTGTTTAAGTGAAAGCCATTCAAAGGCATGGGATGGCATCAAGTACAGGGACATAGAGCACGGCATGTGAAAATTGGAGCCCAGTGAAACCCTGGAAACAAAAAAGAAGGACTAACAAATGCTCTGGGATGGAGCAATCATGCAAGGAAATGCAATTCAAAAAAAAAAAAGAGAAAATTGGTAAATTTTGGGACTACAAGAAAAAGGACCAGGATGACATGCCGTGCAGTGCAAAGGGCCAAAAGATGCCAAAACTAAGCTGACTGATGCTGCAAAATCAGGAGAAAAACACATGGAAGAAGACACAACTTTCAGGGGAAGATATGACAGACATGGCAGGGAGAGTGAAAAAACATCAGAAAAAATAAAAAAATTGCTCGCCAAAGTGAAAGCCATCAAAAGGCATGCGATGCCATCAGGTGCAGGGACATGGACCAAAGATTCCTGAATTGGTCTCCATTGAAATCGCAAGATTCCGTTTCCCTTCCCGAAAGGAAATGAAATTTCCTTTCGGGAAGGGAAACGGAATCTTGCGAACCTCAAAAGAAAGGCTCACAAACACTCTGCAAAGGAGATAGGATCAAATGAAGTGCAACCGAAAAAAACCCCAAAAATCCAAAACTTGGGACATTTCGTGAGTACCAGAAAATGCTCTGGGAGGAAATAAGGTGCAGCACAAAGGACCAAAACATGCAAACCTGAGATCACAGATGCTGCAAAATCAGGAAAAATGCCAAGGAGGAAGACACAACTTTCAGGGGAAGAGATGAGAGACATGCCATGGAGAGAGAAAAAAAAAATAAAAAAAAAAAGGTTGTTTAAGTGAAAGCCATTCAAAGGCATGGGTTGGCATCAAGTACAGGGACATAGAGCACGGCATGTGAAAATTGGAGCCCAGTGAAACCCTGGAAACAAAAAAGAAGGACTAACAAATGCTCTGGGATGGAGCAATCATGCAAGGAAATGCAATTCAAAAAAAAAAAAGAGAAAATTGGTAAATTTTGGGACTAGGATCAAAAGGACCAGGATGACATGCCGTGCAGTGCAAAGGGCCAAAAGATGCCAAAACTAAGCTGACTGATGCTGCAAAATCAGGAGAAAAACACATGGAAGAAGACACAACTTTCTGGGGAAGATATGACAGACATGGCAGGGAGAGTGAAAAAACATCAGAAAAAATAAAAATATTGCTCGCCAAAGTGAAAGCCATCAAAAGGCATGCGATGCCATCAGGTGCAGGGACATGGACCAAAGATTCCTGAATTGGTCTCCATTGAAATCGCAAGATTCCGTTTCCCTTCCCGAAAGGAAATGAAATTTCCTTTCGGGAAGGGAAACGGAATCTTGCGAACCTCAAAAGAAAGGCTCACAAACACTCTGCAAAGGAGATAGGATCAAATGAAGTGCAACCGAAAAAAACCCCAAAAATCCAAAACTTGGGACATTTCGTGAGTACCAGAAAATGCTCTGGGAGGAAATGAGGTGCAGCACAAAGGACCAAAACATGCACAGCTGAGATCACAGATGCTGCAAAATCAGGAAAAATGCCAAGGAGGAAGACACAACTTTCAGGGGAAGATATGAGAGACATGCCATGGAGAGTGAAAAAAAAAAAAAAAAAAAAATCGTTGTTTAAGTGAAAGCCATTCAAAGGCATGGGATGGCATCAAGTACAGGGACATAGAGCACGGCATGTGAAAATTGGAGCCCAGTGAAACCCTGGAAACAAAAAAGAAGGACTAACAAATGCTCTGGGATGGAGCAATCATGCAAGGAAATGCAATTCAAAAAAAAAAAAGAGAAAATTGGTAAATTTTGGGACTACAAGAAAAAGGACCAGGATGACATGCCGTGCAGTGCAAAGGGCCAAAAGATGCCAAAACTAAGCTGACTGATGCTGCAAAATCAGGAGAAAAACACATGGAAGAAGACACAACTTTCTGGGGAAGATATGACAGACATGGCAGGGAGAGTGAAAAAACATCAGAAAAAATAAAAAAATTGCTCGCCAAAGTGAAAGCCATCAAAAGGCATGCGATGCCATCAGGTGCAGGGACATGGACCAAAGATTCCTGAATTGGTCTCCATTGAAATCGCAAGATTCCGTTTCCCTTCCCGAAAGGAAATTTCATTTCCTTTCGGGAAGGGAAACGGAATCTTGCGAACCTCAAAAGAAAGGCTCACAAACACTCTGCAAAGGAGATAGGATCAAATGAAGTGCAACCGAAAAAAACCCCAAAAATCCAAAACTTGGGACATTTCCTGAGTACCAGAAAATGCTCTGGGAGGAAATGAGGTGCAGCACAAAGGACCAAAACATGCAAACCTGTGAACACAGATGCTGCAAAATCAGGAAAAATGCCAAGGAGGAAGACACAACTTTCAGGGGAAGAGATGAGAGACATGCCATGGAGAGTGAAAAAAAAAAAAAAAAAAAAATCGTTGTTTAAGTGAAAGCCATTCAAAGGCATGGGATGGCATCAAGTACAGGGACATAGAGCACGGCATGTGAAAATTGGAGCCCAGTGAAACCCTGGAAACAAAAAAGAAGGACTAACAAATGCTCTGGGATGGAGCAATCATGCAAGGAAATGCAATTCAAAAAAAAAAAAGAGAAAATTGGTAAATTTTGGGACTACAAGAAAAAGGACCAGGATGACATGCCGTGCAGTGCAAAGGGCCAAAAGATGCCAAAACTAAGCTGACTGATGCTGCAAAATCAGGAGAAAAACACATGGAAGAAGACACAACTTTCTGGGGAAGATATGACAGACATGGCAGGGAGAGTGAAAAAACATCAGAAAAAATAAAAAAATTGCTCGCCAAAGTGAAAGCCATCAAAAGGCATGCGATGCCATCAGGTGCAGGGACATGGACCAAAGATTCCTGAATTGGTCTCCATTGAAATCGCAAGATTCCGTTTCCCTTCCCGAAAGGAAATGAAATTTCCTTTCGGGAAGGGAAACGGAATCTTGCGAACCTCAAAAGAAAGGCTCACAAACACTCTGCAAAGGAGATAGGATCAAATGAAGTGCAACCGAAAAAAACCCCAAAAATCCAAAACTTGGGGCATTTCCTGAGTACCAGAAAATGCTCTGGGAGGAAATAAGGTGCAGCACAAAGGACCAAAACATGCAAACCTGAGATCACAGATGCTGCAAAATCAGGAAAAATGCCAAGGAGGAAGACACAACTTTCAGGGGAAGAGATGAGAGACATGCCATGGAGAGAGAAAAAAAAAATAAAAAAAAAAAAGGTTGTTTAAGTGAAAGCCATTCAAAGGCATGGGATGGCATCAAGTACAGGGACATAGAGCACGGCATGTGAAAATTGGAGCCCAGTGAAACCCTGGAAACAAAAAAGAAGGACTAACAAATGCTCTGGGATGGAGCAATCATGCAAGGAAATGCAATTCAAAAAAAAAAAAGAGAAAATTGGTAAATTTTGGGACTACAAGAAAAAGGACCAGGATGACATGCCGTGCAGTGCAAAGGGCCAAAAGATGCCAAAACTAAGCTGACTGATGCTGCAAAATCAGGAGAAAAACACATGGAAGAAGACACAACTTTCAGGGGAAGATATGACAGACATGGCAGGGAGAGTGAAAAAACATCAGAAAAAATAAAAAAATTGCTCGCCAAAGTGAAAGCCATCAAAAGGCATGCGATGCCATCAGGTGCAGGGACATGGACCAAAGATTCCTGAATTGGTCTCCATTGAAATCGCAAGATTCCGTTTCCCTTCCCGAAAGGAAATGAAATTTCCTTTCGGGAAGGGAAACGGAATCTTGCGAACCTCAAAAGAAAGGCTCACAAACACTCTGCAAAGGAGATAGGATCAAATGAAGTGCAACCGAAAAAAACCCCAAAAATCCAAAACTTGGGACATTTCGTGAGTACCAGAAAATGCTCTGGGAGGAAATAAGGTGCAGCACAAAGGACCAAAACATGCAAACCTGAGATCACAGATGCTGCAAAATCAGGAAAAATGCCAAGGAGGAAGACACAACTTTCAGGGGAAGAGATGAGAGACATGCCATGGAGAGAGAAAAAAAAAATAAAAAAAAAAAGGTTGTTTAAGTGAAAGCCATTCAAAGGCATGGGTTGGCATCAAGTACAGGGACATAGAGCACGGCATGTGAAAATTGGAGCCCAGTGAAACCCTGGAAACAAAAAAGAAGGACTAACAAATGCTCTGGGATGGAGCAATCATGCAAGGAAATGCAATTCAAAAAAAAAAAAGAGAAAATTGGTAAATTTTGGGACTAGGATCAAAAGGACCAGGATGACATGCCGTGCAGTGCAAAGGGCCAAAAGATGCCAAAACTAAGCTGACTGATGCTGCAAAATCAGGAGAAAAACACATGGAAGAAGACACAACTTTCTGGGGAAGATATGACAGACATGGCAGGGAGAGTGAAAAAACATCAGAAAAAATAAAAATATTGCTCGCCAAAGTGAAAGCCATCAAAAGGCATGCGATGCCATCAGGTGCAGGGACATGGACCAAAGATTCCTGAATTGGTCTCCATTGAAATCGCAAGATTCCGTTTCCCTTCCCGAAAGGAAATGAAATTTCCTTTCGGGAAGGGAAACGGAATCTTGCGAACCTCAAAAGAAAGGCTCACAAACACTCTGCAAAGGAGATAGGATCAAATGAAGTGCAACCGAAAAAAACCCCAAAAATCCAAAACTTGGGACATTTCGTGAGTACCAGAAAATGCTCTGGGAGGAAATGAGGTGCAGCACAAAGGACCAAAACATGCAAACCTGAGATCACAGATGCTGCAAAATCAGGAAAAATGCCAAGGAGGAAGACACAACTTTCAGGGGAAGATATGAGAGACATGCCATGGAGAGTGAAAAAAAAAAAAAAAAAAAATCGTTGTTTAAGTGAAAGCCATTCAAAGGCATGGGATGGCATCAAGTACAGGGACATAGAGCACGGCATGTGAAAATTGGAGCCCAGTGAAACCCTGGAAACAAAAAAGAAGGACTAACAAATGCTCTGGGATGGAGCAATCATGCAAGGAAATGCAATTCAAAAAAAAAAAAGAGAAAATTGGTAAATTTTGGGACTACAAGAAAAAGGACCAGGATGACATGCCGTGCAGTGCAAAGGGCCAAAAGATGCCAAAACTAAGCTGACTGATGCTGCAAAATCAGGAGAAAAACACATGGAAGAAGACACAACTTTCTGGGGAAGATATGACAGACATGGCAGGGAGAGTGAAAAAACATCAGAAAAAATAAAAAAATTGCTCGCCAAAGTGAAAGCCATCAAAAGGCATGCGATGCCATCAGGTGCAGGGACATGGACCAAAGATTCCTGAATTGGTCTCCATTGAAATCGCAAGATTCCGTTTCCCTTCCCGAAAGGAAATTTCATTTCCTTTCGGGAAGGGAAACGGAATCTTGCGAACCTCAAAAGAAAGGCTCACAAACACTCTGCAAAGGAGATAGGATCAAATGAAGTGCAACCGAAAAAAACCCCAAAAATCCAAAACTTGGGACATTTCCTGAGTACCAGAAAATGCTCTGGGAGGAAATGAGGTGCAGCACAAAGGACCAAAACATGCAAACCTGAGATCACAGATGCTGCAAAATCAGGAAAAATGCCAAGGAGGAAGACACAACTTTCAGGGGAAGAGATGAGAGACATGCCATGGAGAGTGAAAAAAAAAAAAAAAAAAAAATCGTTGTTTAAGTGAAAGCCATTCAAAGGCATGGGATGGCATCAAGTACAGGGACATAGAGCATGGCATGTGAAAATTGGAGCCCAGTGAAACCCTGGAAACAAAAAAGAAGGACTAACAAATGCTCTGGGATGGAGCAATCATGCAAGGAAATGCAATTCAAAAAAAAAAAAGAGAAAATTGGTAAATTTTGGGACTACAAGAAAAAGGACCAGGATGACATGCCGTGCAGTGCAAAGGGCCAAAAGATGCCAAAACTAAGCTGACTGATGCTGCAAAATCAGGAGAAAAACACATGGAAGAAGACACAACTTTCAGGGGAAGATATGACAGACATGGCAGGGAGAGTGAAAAAACATCAGAAAAAATAAAAAAATTGCTCGCCAAAGTGAAA
Source organism: Fringilla coelebs (assembly GCF_963513975.1). Taxonomy (NCBI): domain Eukaryota; kingdom Metazoa; phylum Chordata; class Aves; order Passeriformes; family Fringillidae; genus Fringilla; species Fringilla coelebs. The sequence continues at coordinate 55,052,305 of NC_140029.1, forward strand.
GCCATCAAAAGGCATGCGATGCCATCAGGTGCAGGGACATGGACCAAAGATTCCTGAATTGGTCTCCATTGAAATCGCAAGATTCCGTTTCCCTTCCCGAAAGGAAATGAAATTTCCTTTCGGGAAGGGAAACGGAATCTTGCGAACCTCAAAAGAAAGGCTCACAAACACTCTGCAAAGGAGATAGGATCAAATGAAGTGCAACCGAAAAAAACCCCAAAAATCCAAAACTTGGGACATTTCCTGAGTACCAGAAAATGCTCTGGGAGGAAATAAGGTGCAGCACAAAGGACCAAAACATGCAAACCTGAGATCACAGATGCTGCAAAATCAGGAAAAATGCCAAGGAGGAAGACACAACTTTCAGGGGAAGAGATGAGAGACATGCCATGGAGAGAGAAAAAAAAAATAAAAAAAAAAAGGTTGTTTAAGTGAAAGCCATTCAAAGGCATGGGTTGGCATCAAGTACAGGGACATAGAGCACGGCATGTGAAAATTGGAGCCCAGTGAAACCCTGGAAACAAAAAAGAAGGACTAACAAATGCTCTGGGATGGAGCAATCATGCAAGGAAATGCAATTCAAAAAAAAAAAAGAGAAAATTGGTAAATTTTGGGACTAGGATCAAAAGGACCAGGATGACATGCCGTGCAGTGCAAAGGGCCAAAAGATGCCAAAACTAAGCTGACTGATGCTGCAAAATCAGGAGAAAAACACATGGAAGAAGACACAACTTTCTGGGGAAGATATGACAGACATGGCAGGGAGAGTGAAAAAACATCAGAAAAAATAAAAAAATTGCTCGCCAAAGTGAAAGCCATCAAAAGGCATGCGATGCCATCAGGTGCAGGGACATGGACCAAAGATTCCTGAATTGGTCTCCATTGAAATCGCAAGATTCCGTTTCCCTTCCCGAAAGGAAATGAAATTTCCTTTCGGGAAGGGAAACGGAATCTTGCGAACCTCAAAAGAAAGGCTCACAAACACTCTGCAAAGGAGATAGGATCAAATGAAGTGCAACCGAAAAAACCCCAAAAATCCAAAACTTGGGACATTTCGTGAGTACCAGAAAATGCTCTGGGAGGAAATGAGGTGCAGCACAAAGGACCAAAACATGCACAGCTGAGATCACAGATGCTGCAAAATCAGGAAAAATGCCAAGGAGGAAGACACAACTTTCAGGGGAAGAGATGAGAGACATGCCATGGAGAGTGAAAAAAAAAAAAAAAAAAAAATCGTTGTTTAAGTGAAAGCCATTCAAAGGCATGGGATGGCATCAAGTACAGGGACATAGAGCATGGCATGTGAAAATTGGAGCCCAGTGAAACCCTGGAAACAAAAAAGAAGGACTAACAAATGCTCTGGGATGGAGCAATCATGCAAGGAAATGCAATTCAAAAAAAAAAAAGAGAAAATTGGTAAATTTTGGGACTACAAGAAAAAGGACCAGGATGACATGCCGAGCAGTGCAAAGGGCCAAAAGATGCCAAAACTAAGCTGACTGATGCTGCAAAATCAGGAGAAAAACACATGGAAGAAGACACAACTTTCAGGGGAAGATATGACAGACATGGCAGGGAGAGTGAAAAAACATCAGAAAAAATAAAAAAATTGCTCGCCAAAGTGAAAGCCATCAAAAGGCATGCGATGCCATCAGGTGCAGGGACATGGACCAAAGATTCCTGAATTGGTCTCCATTGAAATCGCAAGATTCCGTTTCCCTTCCCGAAAGGAAATGAAATTTCCTTTCGGGAAGGGAAACGGACTCTTGCGAACCTCAAAAGAAAGGCTCACAAACACTCTGCAAAGGAGATAGGATCAAATGAAGTGCAACCGAAAAAAACCCAAAAAATCCAAAACTTGGGACATTTCCTGAGTACCAGAAAATGCTCTGGGAGGAAATGAGGTGCAGCACAAAGGACCAAAACATGCAAACCTGTGAACACAGATGCTGCAAAATCAGGAAAAATGCCAAGGAGGAAGACACAACTTTCAGGGGAAGATATGAGAGACATGCCATGGAGAGTGAAAAAAAAAAAAAAAAAAAAATCGTTGTTTAAGTGAAAGCCATTCAAAAGCATGGGATGGCATCAAGTACAGGGACATAGAGCACGGCATGTGAAAATTGGAGCCCAGTGAAACCCTGGAAACAAAAAAGAAGGACTAACAAATGCTCTGGGATGGAGCAATCATGCAAGGAAATGCAATTCAAAAAAAAAAAAGAGAAAATTGGTAAATTTTGGGACTACAAGAAAAAGGACCAGGATGACATGCCGTGCAGTGCAAAGGGCCAAAAGATGCCAAAACTAAGCTGACTGATGCTGCAAAATCAGGAGAAAAACACATGGAAGAAGACACAACTTTCTGGGGAAGATATGACAGACATGGCAGGGAGAGTGAAAAAACATCAGAAAAAATAAAAAAATTGCTCGCCAAAGTGAAAGCCATCAAAAGGCATGCGATGCCATCAGGTGCAGGGACATGGACCAAAGATTCCTGAATTGGTCTCCATTGAAATCGCAAGATTCCGTTTCCCTTCCCGAAAGGAAATGAAATTTCCTTTCGGGAAGGGAAACGGAATCTTGCGAACCTCAAAAGAAAGGCTCACAAACACTCTGCAAAGGAGATAGGATCAAATGAAGTGCAACCAAAAAAAACCCCAAAAATCCAAAACTTGGGACATTTCGTGAGTACCAGAAAATGCTCTGGGAGGAAATGAGGTGCAGCACAAAAGACCAAAACATGCAAAGCTGAGATCACAGATGCTGCAAAATCAGGAAAAATGCCAAGGAGGAAGACACAACTTTCAGGGGAAGAGATGAGAGACATGCCATGGAGAGTGAAAAAAAAAAAAAAAAAAAATCGTTGTTTAAGTGAAAGCCATTCAAAGGCATGGGTTGGCATCAAGTACAGGGACATAGAGCACGGCATGTGAAAATTGGAGCCCAGTGAAACCCTGGAAACAAAAAAGAAGGACTAACAAATGCTCTGGGATGGAGCAATCATGCAAGGAAATGCAATTCAAAAAAAAAAAAGAGAAAATTGGTAAATTTTGGGACTACAAGAAAAAGGACCAGGATGACATGCCGTGCAGTGCAAAGGGCCAAAAGATGCCAAAACTAAGCTGACTGATGCTGCAAAATCAGGAGAAAAACACATGGAAGAAGACACAACTTTCTGGGGAAGATATGACAGACATGGCAGGGAGAGTGAAAAAACATCAGAAAAAATAAAAAAATTGCTCGCCAAAGTGAAAGCCATCAAAAGGCATGCGATGCCATCAGGTGCAGGGACATGGACCAAAGATTCCTGAATTGGTCTCCATTGAAATCGCAAGATTCCGTTTCCCTTCCCGAAAGGAAATGAAATTTCCTTTCGGGAAGGGAAACGGAATCTTGCGAACCTCAAAAGAAAGGCTCACAAACACTCTGCAAAGGAGATAGGATCAAATGAAGTGCAACCGAAAAAAACCCCAAAAATCCAAAACTTGGGACATTTCCTGAGTACCAGAAAATGCTCTGGGAGGAAATAAGGTGCAGCACAAAGGACCAAAACATGCAAACCTGAGATCACAGATGCTGCAAAATCAGGAAAAATGCCAAGGAGGAAGACACAACTTTCAGGGGAAGAGATGAGAGACATGCCATGGAGAGAGAAAAAAAAAATAAAAAAAAAAAGGTTGTTTAAGTGAAAGCCATTCAAAGGCATGGGTTGGCATCAAGTACAGGGACATAGAGCACGGCATGTGAAAATTGGAGCCCAGTGAAACCCTGGAAACAAAAAAGAAGGACTAACAAATGCTCTGGGATGGAGCAATCATGCAAGGAAATGCAATTCAAAAAAAAAAAAGAGAAAATTGGTAAATTTTGGGACTAGGATCAAAAGGACCAGGATGACATGCCGTGCAGTGCAAAGGGCCAAAAGATGCCAAAACTAAGCTGACTGATGCTGCAAAATCAGGAGAAAAACACATGGAAGAAGACACAACTTTCTGGGGAAGATATGACAGACATGGCAGGGAGAGTGAAAAAACATCAGAAAAAATAAAAAAATTGCTCGCCAAAGTGAAAGCCATCAAAAGGCATGCGATGCCATCAGGTGCAGGGACATGGACCAAAGATTCCTGAATTGGTCTCCATTGAAATCGCAAGATTCCGTTTCCCTTCCCGAAAGGAAATGAAATTTCCTTTCGGGAAGGGAAACGGAATCTTGCGAACCTCAAAAGAAAGGCTCACAAACACTCTGCAAAGGAGATAGGATCAAATGAAGTGCAACCGAAAAAAACCCCAAAAATCCAAAACTTGGGACATTTCGTGAGTACCAGAAAATGCTCTGGGAGGAAATGAGGTGCAGCACAAAGGACCAAAACATGCAAACCTGAGATCACAGATGCTGCAAAATCAGGAAAAATGCCAAGGAGGAAGACACAACTTTCAGGGGAAGATATGAGAGACATGCCATGGAGAGTGAAAAAAAAAAAAAAAAAAAAATCGTTGTTTAAGTGAAAGCCATTCAAAGGCATGGGATGGCATCAAGTACAGGGACATAGAGCACGGCATGTGAAAATTGGAGCCCAGTGAAACCCTGGAAACAAAAAAGAAGGACTAACAAATGCTCTGGGATGGAGCAATCATGCAAGGAAATGCAATTCAAAAAAAAAAAAGAGAAAATTGGTAAATTTTGGGACTACAAGAAAAAGGACCAGGATGACATGCCGTGCAGTGCAAAGGGCCAAAAGATGCCAAAACTAAGCTGACTGATGCTGCAAAATCAGGAGAAAAACACATGGAAGAAGACACAACTTTCTGGGGAAGATATGACAGACATGGCAGGGAGAGTGAAAAAACATCAGAAAAAATAAAAAAATTGCTCGCCAAAGTGAAAGCCATCAAAAGGCATGCGATGCCATCAGGTGCAGGGACATGGACCAAAGATTCCTGAATTGGTCTCCATTGAAATCGCAAGATTCCGTTTCCCTTCCCGAAAGGAAATTTCATTTCCTTTCGGGAAGGGAAACGGAATCTTGCGAACCTCAAAAGAAAGGCTCACAAACACTCTGCAAAGGAGATAGGATCAAATGAAGTGCAACCGAAAAAAACCCCAAAAATCCAAAACTTGGGACATTTCCTGAGTACCAGAAAATGCTCTGGGAGGAAATGAGGTGCAGCACAAAGGACCAAAACATGCAAACCTGAGATCACAGATGCTGCAAAATCAGGAAAAATGCCAAGGAGGAAGACACAACTTTCAGGGGAAGAGATGAGAGACATGCCATGGAGAGTGAAAAAAAAAAAAAAAAAAAAATCGTTGTTTAAGTGAAAGCCATTCAAAGGCATGGGATGGCATCAAGTACAGGGACATAGAGCATGGCATGTGAAAATTGGAGCCCAGTGAAACCCTGGAAACAAAAAAGAAGGACTAACAAATGCTCTGGGATGGAGCAATCATGCAAGGAAATGCAATTCAAAAAAAAAAAAGAGAAAATTGGTAAATTTTGGGACTACAAGAAAAAGGACCAGGATGACATGCCGTGCAGTGCAAAGGGCCAAAAGATGCCAAAACTAAGCTGACTGATGCTGCAAAATCAGGAGAAAAACACATGGAAGAAGACACAACTTTCAGGGGAAGATATGACAGACATGGCAGGGAGAGTGAAAAAACATCAGAAAAAATAAAAAAATTGCTCGCCAAAGTGAAAGCCATCAAAAGGCATGCGATGCCATCAGGTGCAGGGACATGGACCAAAGATTCCTGAATTGGTCTCCATTGAAATCGCAAGATTCCGTTTCCCTTCCCGAAAGGAAATGAAATTTCCTTTCGGGAAGGGAAACGGAATCTTGCGAACCTCAAAAGAAAGGCTCACAAACACTCTGCAAAGGAGATAGGATCAAATGAAGTGCAACCGAAAAAAACCCCAAAAATCCAAAACTTGGGACATTTCCTGAGTACCAGAAAATGCTCTGGGAGGAAATAAGGTGCAGCACAAAGGACCAAAACATGCAAACCTGAGATCACAGATGCTGCAAAATCAGGAAAAATGCCAAGGAGGAAGACACAACTTTCAGGGGAAGAGATGAGAGACATGCCATGGAGAGAGAAAAAAAAAATAAAAAAAAAAAGGTTGTTTAAGTGAAAGCCATTCAAAGGCATGGGTTGGCATCAAGTACAGGGACATAGAGCACGGCATGTGAAAATTGGAGCCCAGTGAAACCCTGGAAACAAAAAAGAAGGACTAACAAATGCTCTGGGATGGAGCAATCATGCAAGGAAATGCAATTCAAAAAAAAAAAAGAGAAAATTGGTAAATTTTGGGACTAGGATCAAAAGGACCAGGATGACATGCCGTGCAGTGCAAAGGGCCAAAAGATGCCAAAACTAAGCTGACTGATGCTGCAAAATCAGGAGAAAAACACATGGAAGAAGACACAACTTTCTGGGGAAGATATGACAGACATGGCAGGGAGAGTGAAAAAACATCAGAAAAAATAAAAAAATTGCTCGCCAAAGTGAAAGCCATCAAAAGGCATGCGATGCCATCAGGTGCAGGGACATGGACCAAAGATTCCTGAATTGGTCTCCATTGAAATCGCAAGATTCCGTTTCCCTTCCCGAAAGGAAATGAAATTTCCTTTCGGGAAGGGAAACGGAATCTTGCGAACCTCAAAAGAAAGGCTCACAAACACTCTGCAAAGGAGATAGGATCAAATGAAGTGCAACCGAAAAAACCCCAAAAATCCAAAACTTGGGACATTTCGTGAGTACCAGAAAATGCTCTGGGAGGAAATGAGGTGCAGCACAAAGGACCAAAACATGCACAGCTGAGATCACAGATGCTGCAAAATCAGGAAAAATGCCAAGGAGGAAGACACAACTTTCAGGGGAAGAGATGAGAGACATGCCATGGAGAGTGAAAAAAAAAAAAAAAAAAAAATCGTTGTTTAAGTGAAAGCCATTCAAAGGCATGGGATGGCATCAAGTACAGGGACATAGAGCATGGCATGTGAAAATTGGAGCCCAGTGAAACCCTGGAAACAAAAAAGAAGGACTAACAAATGCTCTGGGATGGAGCAATCATGCAAGGAAATGCAATTCAAAAAAAAAAAAGAGAAAATTGGTAAATTTTGGGACTACAAGAAAAAGGACCAGGATGACATGCCGAGCAGTGCAAAGGGCCAAAAGATGCCAAAACTAAGCTGACTGATGCTGCAAAATCAGGAGAAAAACACATGGAAGAAGACACAACTTTCAGGGGAAGATATGACAGACATGGCAGGGAGAGTGAAAAAACATCAGAAAAAATAAAAAAATTGCTCGCCAAAGTGAAAGCCATCAAAAGGCATGCGATGCCATCAGGTGCAGGGACATGGACCAAAGATTCCTGAATTGGTCTCCATTGAAATCGCAAGATTCCGTTTCCCTTCCCGAAAGGAAATGAAATTTCCTTTCGGGAAGGGAAACGGACTCTTGCGAACCTCAAAAGAAAGGCTCACAAACACTCTGCAAAGGAGATAGGATCAAATGAAGTGCAACCGAAAAAAACCCAAAAAATCCAAAACTTGGGACATTTCCTGAGTACCAGAAAATGCTCTGGGAGGAAATGAGGTGCAGCACAAAGGACCAAAACATGCAAACCTGTGAACACAGATGCTGCAAAATCAGGAAAAATGCCAAGGAGGAAGACACAACTTTCAGGGGAAGATATGAGAGACATGCCATGGAGAGTGAAAAAAAAAAAAAAAAAAAAATCGTTGTTTAAGTGAAAGCCATTCAAAAGCATGGGATGGCATCAAGTACAGGGACATAGAGCACGGCATGTGAAAATTGGAGCCCAGTGAAACCCTGGAAACAAAAAAGAAGGACTAACAAATGCTCTGGGATGGAGCAATCATGCAAGGAAATGCAATTCAAAAAAAAAAAAGAGAAAATTGGTAAATTTTGGGACTACAAGAAAAAGGACCAGGATGACATGCCGTGCAGTGCAAAGGGCCAAAAGATGCCAAAACTAAGCTGACTGATGCTGCAAAATCAGGAGAAAAACACATGGAAGAAGACACAACTTTCTGGGGAAGATATGACAGACATGGCAGGGAGAGTGAAAAAACATCAGAAAAAATAAAAAAATTGCTCGCCAAAGTGAAAGCCATCAAAAGGCATGCGATGCCATCAGGTGCAGGGACATGGACCAAAGATTCCTGAATTGGTCTCCATTGAAATCGCAAGATTCCGTTTCCCTTCCCGAAAGGAAATGAAATTTCCTTTCGGGAAGGGAAACGGAATCTTGCGAACCTCAAAAGAAAGGCTCACAAACACTCTGCAAAGGAGATAGGATCAAATGAAGTGCAACCAAAAAAAACCCCAAAAATCCAAAACTTGGGACATTTCGTGAGTACCAGAAAATGCTCTGGGAGGAAATGAGGTGCAGCACAAAAGACCAAAACATGCAAAGCTGAGATCACAGATGCTGCAAAATCAGGAAAAATGCCAAGGAGGAAGACACAACTTTCAGGGGAAGAGATGAGAGACATGCCATGGAGAGTGAAAAAAAAAAAAAAAAAAAATCGTTGTTTAAGTGAAAGCCATTCAAAGGCATGGGATGGCATCAAGTACAGGGACATAGAGCACGGCATGTGAAAATTGGAGCCCAGTGAAACCCTGGAAACAAAAAAGAAGGACTAACAAATGCTCTGGGATGGAGCAATCATGCAAGGAAATGCAATTCAAAAAAAAAAAGAGAAAATTGGTAAATTTTGGGACTACAAGAAAAAGGACCAGGATGACATGCCGTGCAGTGCAAAGGGCCAAAAGATGCCAAAACTAAGCTGACTGATGCTGCAAAATCAGGAGAAAAACACATGGAAGAAGACACAACTTTCTGGGGAAGATATGACAGACATGGCAGGGAGAGTGAAAAAACATCAGAAAAAATAAAAAAATTGCTCGCCAAAGTGAAAGCCATCAAAAGGCATGCGATGCCATCAGGTGCAGGGACATGGACCAAAGATTCCTGAATTGGTCTCCATTGAAATCGCAAGATTCCGTTTCCCTTCCCGAAAGGAAATGAAATTTCCTTTCGGGAAGGGAAACGGAATCTTGCGAACCTCAAAAGAAAGGCTCACAAACACTCTGCAAAGGAGATAGGATCAAATGAAGTGCAACCGAAAAAAACCCCAAAAATCCAAAACTTGGGACATTTCCTGAGTACCAGAAAATGCTCTGGGAGGAAATAAGGTGCAGCACAAAGGACCAAAACATGCAAACCTGAGATCACAGATGCTGCAAAATCAGGAAAAATGCCAAGGAGGAAGACACAACTTTCAGGGGAAGAGATGAGAGACATGCCATGGAGAGAGAAAAAAAAAATAAAAAAAAAAAGGTTGTTTAAGTGAAAGCCATTCAAAGGCATGGGTTGGCATCAAGTACAGGGACATAGAGCACGGCATGTGAAAATTGGAGCCCAGTGAAACCCTGGAAACAAAAAAGAAGGACTAACAAATGCTCTGGGATGGAGCAATCATGCAAGGAAATGCAATTCAAAAAAAAAAAGAGAAAATTGGTAAATTTTGGGACTAGGATCAAAAGGACCAGGATGACATGCCGTGCAGTGCAAAGGGCCAAAAGATGCCAAAACTAAGCTGACTGATGCTGCAAAATCAGGAGAAAAACACATGGAAGAAGACACAACTTTCTGGGGAAGATATGACAGACATGGCAGGGAGAGTGAAAAAACATCAGAAAAAATAAAAAAATTGCTCGCCAAAGTGAAAGCCATCAAAAGGCATGCGATGCCATCAGGTGCAGGGACATGGACCAAAGATTCCTGAATTGGTCTCCATTGAAATCGCAAGATTCCGTTTCCCTTCCCGAAAGGAAATGAAATTTCCTTTCGGGAAGGGAAACGGAATCTTGCGAACCTCAAAAGAAAGGCTCACAAACACTCTGCAAAGGAGATAGGATCAAATGAAGTGCAACCGAAAAAAACCCCAAAAATCCAAAACTTGGGACATTTCGTGAGTACCAGAAAATGCTCTGGGAGGAAATGAGGTGCAGCACAAAGGACCAAAACATGCACAGCTGAGATCACAGATGCTGCAAAATCAGGAAAAATGCCAAGGAGGAAGACACAACTTTCAGGGGAAGAGATGAGAGACATGCCATGGAGAGTGAAAAAAAAAAAAAAAAAAAAAATCGTTGTTTAAGTGAAAGCCATTCAAAGGCATGGGATGGCATCAAGTACAGGGACATAGAGCATGGCATGTGAAAATTGGAGCCCAGTGAAACCCTGGAAACAAAAAAGAAGGACTAACAAATGCTCTGGGATGGAGCAATCATGCAAGGAAATGCAATTCAAAAAAAAAAAAGAGAAAATTGGTAAATTTTGGGACTACAAGAAAAAGGACCAGGATGACATGCCGAGCAGTGCAAAGGGCCAAAAGATGCCAAAACTAAGCTGACTGATGCTGCAAAATCAGGAGAAAAACACATGGAAGAAGACACAACTTTCAGGGGAAGATATGACAGACATGGCAGGGAGAGTGAAAAAACATCAGAAAAAATAAAAAAATTGCTCGCCAAAGTGAAAGCCATCAAAAGGCATGCGATGCCATCAGGTGCAGGGACATGGACCAAAGATTCCTGAATTGGTCTCCATTGAAATCGCAAGATTCCGTTTCCCTTCCCGAAAGGAAATGAAATTTCCTTTCGGGAAGGGAAACGGACTCTTGCGAACCTCAAAAGAAAGGCTCACAAACACTCTGCAAAGGAGATAGGATCAAATGAAGTGCAACCGAAAAAAACCCAAAAAATCCAAAACTTGGGACATTTCCTGAGTACCAGAAAATGCTCTGGGAGGAAATGAGGTGCAGCACAAAGGACCAAAACATGCAAACCTGTGAACACAGATGCTGCAAAATCAGGAAAAATGCCAAGGAGGAAGACACAACTTTCAGGGGAAGATATGAGAGACATGCCATGGAGAGTGAAAAAAAAAAAAAAAAAAAAATCGTTGTTTAAGTGAAAGCCATTCAAAAGCATGGGATGGCATCAAGTACAGGGACATAGAGCACGGCATGTGAAAATTGGAGCCCAGTGAAACCCTGGAAACAAAAAAGAAGGACTAACAAATGCTCTGGGATGGAGCAATCATGCAAGGAAATGCAATTCAAAAAAAAAAAAGAGAAAATTGGTAAATTTTGGGACTACAAGAAAAAGGACCAGGATGACATGCCGTGCAGTGCAAAGGGCCAAAAGATGCCAAAACTAAGCTGACTGATGCTGCAAAATCAGGAGAAAAACACATGGAAGAAGACACAACTTTCTGGGGAAGATATGACAGACATGGCAGGGAGAGTGAAAAAACATCAGAAAAAATAAAAAAATTGCTCGCCAAAGTGAAAGCCATCAAAAGGCATGCGATGCCATCAGGTGCAGGGACATGGACCAAAGATTCCTGAATTGGTCTCCATTGAAATCGCAAGATTCCGTTTCCCTTCCCGAAAGGAAATGAAATTTCCTTTCGGGAAGGGAAACGGAATCTTGCGAACCTCAAAAGAAAGGCTCACAAACACTCTGCAAAGGAGATAGGATCAAATGAAGTGCAACCAAAAAAAACCCCAAAAATCCAAAACTTGGGACATTTCGTGAGTACCAGAAAATGCTCTGGGAGGAAATGAGGTGCAGCACAAAAGACCAAAACATGCAAAGCTGAGATCACAGATGCTGCAAAATCAGGAAAAATGCCAAGGAGGAAGACACAACTTTCAGGGGAAGAGATGAGAGACATGCCATGGAGAGTGAAAAAAAAAAAAAAAAAAAATCGTTGTTTAAGTGAAAGCCATTCAAAGGCATGGGATGGCATCAAGTACAGGGACATAGAGCACGGCATGTGAAAATTGGAGCCCAGTGAAACCCTGGAAACAAAAAAGAAGGACTAACAAATGCTCTGGGATGGAGCAATCATGCAAGGAAATGCAATTCAAAAAAAAAAAAGAGAAAATTGGTAAATTTTGGGACTACAAGAAAAAGGACCAGGATGACATGCCGTGCAGTGCAAAGGGCCAAAAGATGCCAAAACTAAGCTGACTGATGCTGCAAAATCAGGAGAAAAACACATGGAAGAAGACACAACTTTCTGGGGAAGATATGACAGACATGGCAGGGAGAGTGAAAAAACATCAGAAAAAATAAAAAAATTGCTCGCCAAAGTGAAAGCCATCAAAAGGCATGCGATGCCATCAGGTGCAGGGACATGGACCAAAGATTCCTGAATTGGTCTCCATTGAAATCGCAAGATTCCGTTTCCCTTCCCGAAAGGAAATGAAATTTCCTTTCGGGAAGGGAAACGGAATCTTGCGAACCTCAAAAGAAAGGCTCACAAACACTCTGCAAAGGAGATAGGATCAAATGAAGTGCAACCGAAAAAAACCCCAAAAATCCAAAACTTGGGACATTTCGTGAGTACCAGAAAATGCTCTGGGAGGAAATAAGGTGCAGCACAAAGGACCAAAACATGCAAACCTGAGATCACAGATGCTGCAAAATCAGGAAAAATGCCAAGGAGGAAGACACAACTTTCAGGGGAAGAGATGAGAGACATGCCATGGAGAGAGAAAAAAAAAATAAAAAAAAAAAGGTTGTTTAAGTGAAAGCCATTCAAAGGCATGGGTTGGCATCAAGTACAGGGACATAGAGCACGGCATGTGAAAATTGGAGCCCAGTGAAACCCTGGAAACAAAAAAGAAGGACTAACAAATGCTCTGGGATGGAGCAATCATGCAAGGAAATGCAATTCAAAAAAAAAAAAGAGAAAATTGGTAAATTTTGGGACTAGGATCAAAAGGACCAGGATGACATGCCGTGCAGTGCAAAGGGCCAAAAGATGCCAAAACTAAGCTGACTGATGCTGCAAAATCAGGAGAAAAACACATGGAAGAAGACACAACTTTCTGGGGAAGATATGACAGACATGGCAGGGAGAGTGAAAAAACATCAGAAAAAATAAAAAAATTGCTCGCCAAAGTGAAAGCCATCAAAAGGCATGCGATGCCATCAGGTGCAGGGACATGGACCAAAGATTCCTGAATTGGTCTCCATTGAAATCGCAAGATTCCGTTTCCCTTCCCGAAAGGAAATGAAATTTCCTTTCGGGAAGGGAAACGGAATCTTGCGAACCTCAAAAGAAAGGCTCACAAACACTCTGCAAAGGAGATAGGATCAAATGAAGTGCAACCGAAAAAAACCCCAAAAATCCAAAACTTGGGACATTTCGTGAGTACCAGAAAATGCTCTGGGAGGAAATGAGGTGCAGCACAAAGGACCAAAACATGCACAGCTGAGATCACAGATGCTGCAAAATCAGGAAAAATGCCAAGGAGGAAGACACAACTTTCAGGGGAAGAGATGAGAGACATGCCATGGAGAGTGAAAAAAAAAAAAAAAAAAAAATCGTTGTTTAAGTGAAAGCCATTCAAAGGCATGGGATGGCATCAAGTACAGGGACATAGAGCATGGCATGTGAAAATTGGAGCCCAGTGAAACCCTGGAAACAAAAAAGAAGGACTAACAAATGCTCTGGGATGGAGCAATCATGCAAGGAAATGCAATTCAAAAAAAAAAAAGAGAAAATTGGTAAATTTTGGGACTACAAGAAAAAGGACCAGGATGACATGCCGTGCAGTGCAAAGGGCCAAAAGATGCCAAAACTAAGCTGACTGATGCTGCAAAATCAGGAGAAAAACACATGGAAGAAGACACAACTTTCAGGGGAAGATATGACAGACATGGCAGGGAGAGTGAAAAAACATCAGAAAAAATAAAAAAATTGCTCGCCAAAGTGAAAGCCATCAAAAGGCATGCGATGCCATCAGGTGCAGGGACATGGACCAAAGATTCCTGAATTGGTCTCCATTGAAATGGCAAGATTCCGTTTCCCTTCCCGAAAGGAAATGAAATTTCCTTTCGGGAAGGGAAACGGACTCTTGCGAACCTCAAAAGAAAGGCTCACAAACACTCTGCAAAGGAGATAGGATCAAATGAAGTGCAACCGAAAAAAACCCCAAAAATCCAAAACTTGGGACATTTCCTGAGTACCAGAAAATGCTCTGGGAGGAAATGAGGTGCAGCACAAAGGACCAAAACATGCAAACCTGTGAACACAGATGCTGCAAAATCAGGAAAAATGCCAAGGAGGAAGACACAACTTTCAGGGGAAGATATGAGAGACATGCCATGGAGAGTGAAAAAAAAAAAAAAAAAAAATCGTTGTTTAAGTGAAAGCCATTCAAAGGCATGGGATGGCATCAAGTACAGGGACATAGAGCACGGCATGTGAAAATTGGAGCCCAGTGAAACCCTGGAAACAAAAAAGAAGGACTAACAAATGCTCTGGGATGGAGCAATCATGCAAGGAAATGCAATTCAAAAAGAAAAAAGAGAAAATTGGTAAATTTTGGGACTACAAGAAAAAGGACCAGGATGACATGCCGTGCAGTGCAAAGGGCCAAAAGATGCCAAAACTAAGCTGACTGATGCTGCAAAATCAGGAGAAAAACACATGGAAGAAGACACAACTTTCAGGGGAAGATATGACAGACATGGCAGGGAGAGTGAAAAAACATCAGAAAAAATAAAAAAATTGCTCGCCAAAGTGAAAGCCATCAAAAGGCATGCGATGCCATCAGGTGCAGGGACATGGACCAAAGATTCCTGAATTGGTCTCCATTGAAATCGCAAGATTCCGTTTCCCTTCCCGAAAGGAAATGAAATTTCCTTTCGGGAAGGGAAACGGAATCTTGCGAACCTCAAAAGAAAGGCTCACAAACACTCTGCAAAGGAGATAGGATCAAATGAAGTGCAACCAAAAAAAACCCCAAAAATCCAAAACTTGGGACATTTCGTGAGTACCAGAAAATGCTCTGGGAGGAAATGAGGTGCAGCACAAAAGACCAAAACATGCAAACCTGAGATCACAGATGCTGCAAAATCAGGAAAAATGCCAAGGAGGAAGACACAACTTTCAGGGGAAGAGATGAGAGACATGCCATGGAGAGTGAAAAAAAAAAAAAAAAAAAAAGGTTGTTTAAGTGAAAGCCATTCAAAGGCATGGGATGGCATCAAGTACAGGGACATAGAGCACGGCATGTGAAAATTGGAACCCAGTGAAACCCTGGAAACAAAAAAGAAGGACTAACAAATGCTCTGGGATGGAGCAATCATGCAAGGAAATGCAATTCAAAAAAAAAAAAGAGAAAATTGGTAAATTTTGGGACTACAAGAAAAAGGACCAGGATGACATGCCGTGCAGTGCAAAGGGCCAAAAGATGCCAAAACTAAGCTGACTGATGCTGCAAAATCAGGAGAAAAACACATGGAAGAAGACACAACTTTCAGGGGAAGATATGACAGACATGGCAGGGAGAGTGAAAAAACATCAGAAAAAATAAAAAAATTGCTCGCCAAAGTGAAAGCCATCAAAAGGCATGCGATGCCATCAGGTGCAGGGACATGGACCAAAGATTCCTGAATTGGTCTCCATTGAAATGGCAAGATTCCGTTTCCCTTCCCGAAAGGAAATGAAATTTCCTTTCGGGAAGGGAAACGGACTCTTGCGAACCTCAAAAGAAAGGCTCACAAACACTCTGCAAAGGAGATAGGATCAAATGAAGTGCAACCGAAAAAAACCCCAAAAATCCAAAACTTGGGACATTTCCTGAGTACCAGAAAATGCTCTGGGAGGAAATGAGGTGCAGCACAAAGGACCAAAACATGCAAACCTGTGAACACAGATGCTGCAAAATCAGGAAAAATGCCAAGGAGGAAGACACAACTTTCAGGGGAAGATATGAGAGACATGCCATGGAGAGTGAAAAAAAAAAAAAAAAAAAATCGTTGTTTAAGTGAAAGCCATTCAAAGGCATGGGATGGCATCAAGTACAGGGACATAGAGCACGGCATGTGAAAATTGGAGCCCAGTGAAACCCTGGAAACAAAAAAGAAGGACTAACAAATGCTCTGGGATGGAGCAATCATGCAAGGAAATGCAATTCAAAAAGAAAAAAGAGAAAATTGGTAAATTTTGGGACTACAAGAAAAAGGACCAGGATGACATGCCGTGCAGTGCAAAGGGCCAAAAGATGCCAAAACTAAGCTGACTGATGCTGCAAAATCAGGAGAAAAACACATGGAAGAAGACACAACTTTCAGGGGAAGATATGACAGACATGGCAGGGAGAGTGAAAAAACATCAGAAAAAATAAAAAAATTGCTCGCCAAAGTGAAAGCCATCAAAAGGCATGCGATGCCATCAGGTGCAGGGACATGGACCAAAGATTCCTGAATTGGTCTCCATTGAAATCGCAAGATTCCGTTTCCCTTCCCGAAAGGAAATGAAATTTCCTTTCGGGAAGGGAAACGGAATCTTGCGAACCTCAAAAGAAAGGCTCACAAACACTCTGCAAAGGAGATAGGATCAAATGAAGTGCAACCAAAAAAAACCCCAAAAATCCAAAACTTGGGACATTTCGTGAGTACCAGAAAATGCTCTGGGAGGAAATGAGGTGCAGCACAAAAGACCAAAACATGCAAACCTGAGATCACAGATGCTGCAAAATCAGGAAAAATGCCAAGGAGGAAGACACAACTTTCAGGGGAAGAGATGAGAGACATGCCATGGAGAGTGAAAAAAAAAAAAAAAAAAAAAGGTTGTTTAAGTGAAAGCCATTCAAAGGCATGGGATGGCATCAAGTACAGGGACATAGAGCACGGCATGTGAAAATTGGAACCCAGTGAAACCCTGGAAACAAAAAAGAAGGACTAACAAATGCTCTGGGATGGAGCAATCATGCAAGGAAATGCAATTCAAAAAAAAAAAAGAGAAAATTGGTAAATTTTGGGACTACAAGAAAAAGGACCAGGATGACATGCCGTGCAGTGCAAAGGGCCAAAAGATGCCAAAACTAAGCTGACTGATGCTGCAAAATCAGGAGAAAAACACATGGAAGAAGACACAACTTTCAGGGGAAGATATGACAGACATGGCAGGGAGAGTGAAAAAACATCAGAAAAAATAAAAAAATTGCTCGCCAAAGTGAAAGCCATCAAAAGGCATGCGATGCCATCAGGTGCAGGGACATGGACCAAAGATTCCTGAATTGGTCTCCATTGAAATCGCAAGATTCCGTTTCCCTTCCCGAAAGGAAATTTCGGGAAGGGAAACGGAATCTTGCGAACCTCAAAAGAAAGGCTCACAAGCACTCTGCAAAGGAGATAGGATCAAATGAAGTGCAACCGAAAAAAACCCCAAAAATCCAAAACTTGGGACATTTCCTGAGTACCAGAAAATGCTCTGGGAGGAAATAAGGTGCAGCACAAAGGACCAAAACATGCAAACCTGAGATCACAAATGCTGCAAAATCAGGAAAAATGCCAAGGAGGAAGACACAACTTTCAGGGGAAGAGATGAGAGACATGCCATGGAGAGAGAAAAAAAAAATTAAAAAAAAAAGGTTGTTTAAGTGAAAGCCATTCAAAGGCATGGGATGGCATCAAGTACAGGGACATAGAGCACGGCATGTGAAAATTGGAGCCCAGTGAAACCCTGGAAACAAAAAAGAAGGACTAACAAATGCTCTGGGATGGAGCAATCATGCAAGGAAATGCAATTCAAAAAAAAAAAAGAGAAAATTGGTAAATTTTGGGACTAGGATCAAAAGGACCAGGATGACATGCCGTGCAGTGCAAAGGGCCAAAAGATGCCAAAACTAAGCTGACTGATGCTGCAAAATCAGGAGAAAAACACATGGAAGAAGACACAACTTTCAGGAGAAGATATGACAGACATGGCAGGGAGAGTGAAAAAACATCAGAAAAAATAAAAAAAATTGCTCGCCAAAGTGAAAGCCATCAAAAGGCATGCGATGCCATCAGGTGCAGGGACATGGACCAAAGATTCCTGAATTGGTCTCCATTGAAATCGCAAGATTCCGTTTCCCTTCCCGAAAGGAAATGAAATTTCCTTTCGGGAAGGGAAACGGAATCTTGCGAACCTCAAAAGAAAGGCTCACAAACACTCTGCAAAGGAGATAGGATCAAATGAAGTGCAACCGAAAAAAACCCCAAAAATCCAAAACTTGGGACATTTCCTGAGTACCAGAAAATGCTCTGGGAGGAAATGAGGTGCAGCACAAAAGACCAAAACATGCAAAGCTGAGATCACAGATGCTGCAAAATCAGGAAAAATGCCAAGGAGGAAGACACAACTTTCAGGGGAAGAGATGAGAGACATGCCATGGAGAGTGAAAAAAAAAAAAAAAAAAAAAAATCGTTGTTTAAGTGAAAGCCATTCAAAGGCATGGGATGGCATCAAGTACAGGGACATAGAGCACGGCATGTGAAAATTGGAACCCAGTGAAACCCTGGAAACAAAAAAGAAGGACTAACAAATGCTCTGGGATGGAGCAATCATGCAAGGAAATGCAATTCAAAAAAAAAAAAGAGAAAATTGGTAAATTTTGGGACTACAAGAAAAAGGACCAGGATGACATGCCGTGCAGTGCAAAGGGCCAAAAGATGCCAAAACTAAGCTGACTGATGCTGCAAAATCAGGAGAAAAACACATGGAAGAAGACACAACTTTCAGGGGAAGATATGACAGACATGGCAGGGAGAGTGAAAAAACATCAG
Organism: Fringilla coelebs; assembly: GCF_963513975.1. NCBI lineage: Eukaryota > Metazoa > Chordata > Aves > Passeriformes > Fringillidae > Fringilla > Fringilla coelebs. The sequence continues at coordinate 55,070,978 of NC_140029.1, forward strand.
AAAAAATAAAAAAATTGCTCGCCAAAGTGAAAGCCATCAAAAGGCATGCGATGCCATCAGGTGCAGGGACATGGACCAAAGATTCCTGAATTGGTCTCCATTGAAATCGCAAGATTCCGTTTCCCTTCCCGAAAGGAAATTTCGGGAAGGGAAACGGAATCTTGCGAACCTCAAAAGAAAGGCTCACAAGCACTCTGCAAAGGAGATAGCATCAAATGAAGTGCAACCGAAAAAAACCCCAAAAATCCAAAACTTGGGACATTTCCTGAGTACCAGAAAATGCTCTGGGAGGAAATAAGGTGCAGCACAAAGGACCAAAACATGCAAACCTGAGATCACAGATGCTGCAAAATCAGGAAAAATGCCAAGGAGGAAGACACAACTTTCAGGGGAAGAGATGAGAGACATGCCATGGAGAGAGAAAAAAAAAATAAAAAAAAAAAGGTTGTTTAAGTGAAAGCCATTCAAAGGCATGGGATGGCATCAAGTACAGGGACATAGAGCACGGCATGTGAAAATTGGAGCCCAGTGAAACCCTGGAAACAAAAAAGAAGGACTAACAAATGCTCTGGGATGGAGCAATCATGCAAGGAAATGCAATTCAAAAAAAAAAAAGAGAAAATTGGTAAATTTTGGGACTAGGATCAAAAGGACCAGGATGACATGCCGTGCAGTGCAAAGGGCCAAAAGATGCCAAAACTAAGCTGACTGATGCTGCAAAATCAGGAGAAAAACACATGGAAGAAGACACAACTTTCAGGAGAAGATATGACAGACATGGCAGGGAGAGTGAAAAAACATCAGAAAAAATAAAAAAAATTGCTCGCCAAAGTGAAAGCCATCAAAAGGCATGCGATGCCATCAGGTGCAGGGACATGGACCAAAGATTCCTGAATTGGTCTCCATTGAAATCGCAAGATTCCGTTTCCCTTCCCGAAAGGAAATGAAATTTCCTTTCGGGAAGGGAAACGGAATCTTGCGAACCTCAAAAGAAAGGCTCACAAACACTCTGCAAAGGAGATAGGATCAAATGAAGTGCAACCGAAAAAAACCCAAAAAATCCAAAACTTGGGACATTTCCTGAGTACCAGAAAATGCTCTGGGAGGAAATAAGGTGCAGCACAAAGGACCAAAACATGCACAGCTGAGATCACAGATGCTGCAAAATCAGGAAAAATGCCAAGGAGGAAGACACAACTTTCAGGGGAAGAGATGAGAGACATGCCATGGAGAGTGAAAAAAAAAAAAAAAAAAAATCGTTGTTTAAGTGAAAGCCATTCAAAGGCATGGGATGGCATCAAGTACAGGGACATAGAGCACGGCATGTGAAAATTGGAGCCCAGTGAAACCCTGGAAACAAAAAAGAAGGACTAACAAATGCTCTGGGATGGAGCAATCATGCAAGGAAATGCAATTCAAAAAAAAAAAAAAGAGAAAATTGGTAAATTTTGGGACTAGGATCAAAAGGACCAGGATGACATGCCGTGCAGTGCAAAGGGCCAAAAGATGCCAAAACTAAGCTGACTGATGCTGCAAAATCAGGAGAAAAACACATGGAAGAAGACACAACTTTCAGGGGAAGATATGACAGACATGGCAGGGAGAGTGAAAAAACATCAGAAAAAATAAAAAAATTGCTCGCCAAAGTGAAAGCCATCAAAAGGCATGCGATGCCATCAGGTGCAGGGACATGGACCAAAGATTCCTGAATTGGTCTCCATTGAAATCGCAAGATTCCGTTTCCCTTCCCGAAAGGAAATGAAATTTCCTTTCGGGAAGGGAAACGGAATCTTGCGAACCTCAAAAGAAAGGCTCACAAGCACTCTGCAAAGGAGATAGGATCAAATGAAGTGCAACCGAAAAAAACCCCAAAAATCCAAAACTTGGGACATTTCCTGAGTACCAGAAAATGCTCTGGGAGGAAATAAGGTGCAGCACAAAGGACCAAAACATGCACAGCTGAGATCACAGATGCTGCAAAATCAGGAAAAATGCCAAGGAGGAAGACACAACTTTCAGGGGAAGAGATGAGAGACATGCCATGGAGAGTGAAAAAAAAAAAAAAAAAAAAATCGTTGTTTAAGTGAAAGCCATTCAAAGGCATGGGATGGCATCAAGTACAGGGACATAGAGCACGGCATGTGAAAATTGGAGCCCAGTGAAACCCTGGAAACAAAAAAGAAGGACTAACAAATGCTCTGGGATGGAGCAATCATGCAAGGAAATGCAATTCAAAAAAAAAAAAAAGAGAAAATTGGTAAATTTTGGGACTAGGATCAAAAGGACCAGGATGACATGCCGTGCAGTGCAAAGGGCCAAAAGATGCCAAAACTAAGCTGACTGATGCTGCAAAATCAGGAGAAAAACACATGGAAGAAGACACAACTTTCAGGGGAAGATATGACAGACATGGCAGGGAGAGTGAAAAAACATCAGAAAAAATAAAAAAATTGCTCGCCAAAGTGAAAGCCATCAAAAGGCATGCGATGCCATCAGGTGCAGGGACATGGACCAAAGATTCCTGAATTGGTCTCCATTGAAATCGCAAGATTCCGTTTCCCTTCCCGAAAGGAAATGAAATTTCCTTTCGGGAAGGGAAACGGAATCTTGCGAACCTCAAAAGAAAGGCTCACAAGCACTCTGCAAAGGAGATAGGATCAAATGAAGTGCAACCGAAAAAAACCCCAAAAATCCAAAACTTGGGACATTTCCTGAGTACCAGAAAATGCTCTGGGAGGAAATAAGGTGCAGCACAAAGGACCAAAACATGCACAGCTGAGATCACAGATGCTGCAAAATCAGGAAAAATGCCAAGGAGGAAGACACAACTTTCAGGGGAAGAGATGAGAGACATGCCATGGAGAGAGAAAAAAAAAAAAAAAAAAAAAAGGTTGTTTAAGTGAAAGCCATTCAAAGGCATGGGATGGCATCAAGTACAGGGACATAGAGCACGGCATGTGAAAATTGGAGCCCAGTGAAACCCTGGAAACAAAAAAGAAGGACTAACAAATGCTCTGGGATGGAGCAATCATGCAAGGAAATGCAATTCAAAAAAAAAAAAGAGAAAATTGGTAAATTTTGGGACTAGGATCAAAAGGACCAGGATGACATGCCGTGCAGTGCAAAGGGCCAAAAGATGCCAAAACTAAGCTGACTGATGCTGCAAAATCAGGAGAAAAACACATGGAAGAAGACACAACTTTCAGGGGAAGATATGACAGACATGGCAGGGAGAGTGAAAAAACATCAGAAAAAATAAAAAAATTGCTCGCCAAAGTGAAAGCCATCAAAAGGCATGCGATGCCATCAGGTGCAGGGACATGGACCAAAGATTCCTGAATTGGTCTCCATTGAAATCGCAAGATTCCGTTTCCCTTCCCGAAAGGAAATGAAATTTCCTTTCGGGAAGGGAAACGGAATCTTGCGAAGCTCAAAAGAAAGGCTCACAAACACTCTGCAAAGGAGATAGGATCAAATGAAGTGCAACCGAAAAAAACCCCAAAAATCCAAAACTTGGGACATTTCGTGAGTACCAGAAAATGCTCTGGGAGGAAATGAGGTGCAGCACAAAGGACCAAAACATGCACAGCTGAGATCACAGATGCTGCAAAATCAGGAAAAATGCCAAGGAGGAAGACACAACTTTCAGGGGAAGAGATGAGAGACATGCCATGGAGAGTGAAAAAAAAAAAAAAAAAAAAATCGTTGTTTAAGTGAAAGCCATTCAAAGGCATGGGATGGCATCAAGTACAGGGACATAGAGCACGGCATGTGAAAATTGGAGCCCAGTGAAACCCTGGAAACAAAAAAGAAGGACTAACAAATGCTCTGGGATGGAGCAATCATGCAAGGAAATGCAATTCAAAAAAAAAAAAGAGAAAATTGGTAAATTTTGGGACTACAAGAAAAAGGACCAGGATGACATGCCGTGCAGTGCAAAGGGCCAAAAGATGCCAAAACTAAGCTGACTGATGCTGCAAAATCAGGAGAAAAACACATGGAAGAAGACACAACTTTCAGGGGAAGATATGACAGACATGGCAGGGAGAGTGAAAAAACATCAGAAAAAATAAAAAAATTGCTCGCCAAAGTGAAAGCCATCAAAAGGCATGCGATGCCATCAGGTGCAGGGACATGGACCAAAGATTCCTGAATTGGTCTCCATTGAAATGGCAAGATTCCGTTTCCCTTCCCGAAAGGAAATGAAATTTCCTTTCGGGAAGGGAAACGGACTCTTGCGAACCTCAAAAGAAAGGCTCACAAACACTCTGCAAAGGAGATAGGATCAAATGAAGTGCAACCGAAAAAAACCCCAAAAATCCAAAACTTGGGACATTTCCTGAGTACCAGAAAATGCTCTGGGAGGAAATGAGGTGCAGCACAAAGGACCAAAACATGCAAACCTGTGAACACAGATGCTGCAAAATCAGGAAAAATGCCAAGGAGGAAGACACAACTTTCAGGGGAAGATATGAGAGACATGCCATGGAGAGTGAAAAAAAAAAAAAAAAAAAATCGTTGTTTAAGTGAAAGCCATTCAAAGGCATGGGATGGCATCAAGTACAGGGACATAGAGCACGGCATGTGAAAATTGGAGCCCAGTGAAACCCTGGAAACAAAAAAGAAGGACTAACAAATGCTCTGGGATGGAGCAATCATGCAAGGAAATGCAATTCAAAAAGAAAAAAGAGAAAATTGGTAAATTTTGGGACTACAAGAAAAAGGACCAGGATGACATGCCGTGCAGTGCAAAGGGCCAAAAGATGCCAAAACTAAGCTGACTGATGCTGCAAAATCAGGAGAAAAACACATGGAAGAAGACACAACTTTCAGGGGAAGATATGACAGACATGGCAGGGAGAGTGAAAAAACATCAGAAAAAATAAAAAAATTGCTCGCCAAAGTGAAAGCCATCAAAAGGCATGCGATGCCATCAGGTGCAGGGACATGGACCAAAGATTCCTGAATTGGTCTCCATTGAAATCGCAAGATTCCGTTTCCCTTCCCGAAAGGAAATGAAATTTCCTTTCGGGAAGGGAAACGGAATCTTGCGAACCTCAAAAGAAAGGCTCACAAACACTCTGCAAAGGAGATAGGATCAAATGAAGTGCAACCGAAAAAAACCCCAAAAATCCAAAACTTGGGACATTTCGTGAGTACCAGAAAATGCTCTGGGAGGAAATGAGGTGCAGCACAAAGGACCAAAACATGCAAACCTGAGATCACAGATGCTGCAAAATCAGGAAAAATGCCAAGGAGGAAGACACAACTTTCAGGGGAAGAGATGAGAGACATGCCATGGAGAGTGAAAAAAAAAAAAAAAAAAAAAAAATCGTTGTTTAAGTGAAAGCCATTCAAAGGCATGGGATGGCATCAAGTACAGGGACATAGAGCATGGCATGTGAAAATTGGAGCCCAGTGAAACCCTGGAAACAAAAAAGAAGGACTAACAAATGCTCTGGGATGGAGCAATCATGCAAGGAAATGCAATTCAAAAAAAAAAAAGAGAAAATTGGTAAATTTTGGGACTACAAGAAAAAGGACCAGGATGACATGCCGTGCAGTGCAAAGGGCCAAAAGATGCCAAAACTAAGCTGACTGATGCTGCAAAATCAGGAGAAAAACACATGGAAGAAGACACAACTTTCTGGGGAAGATATGACAGACATGGCAGGGAGAGTGAAAAAACATCAGAAAAAATAAAAAAATTGCTCGCCAAAGTGAAAGCCATCAAAAGGCATGCGATGCCATCAGGTGCAGGGACATGGACCAAAGATTCCTGAATTGGTCTCCATTGAAATCGCAAGATTCCGTTTCCCTTCCCGAAAGGAAATGAAATTTCCTTTCGGGAAGGGAAACGGAATCTTGCGAACCTCAAAAGAAAGGCTCACAAACACTCTGCAAAGGAGATAGGATCAAATGAAGTGCAACCGAAAAAAACCCCAAAAATCCAAAACTTGGGACATTTCGTGAGTACCAGAAAATGCTCTGGGAGGAAATGAGGTGCAGCACAAAGGACCAAAACATGCACAGCTGAGATCACAGATGCTGCAAAATCAGGAAAAATGCCAAGGAGGAAGACACAACTTTCAGGGGAAGAGATGAGAGACATGCCATGGAGAGTGAAAAAAAAAAAAAAAAAAAAATCGTTGTTTAAGTGAAAGCCATTCAAAGGCATGGGATGGCATCAAGTACAGGGACATAGAGCACGGCATGTGAAAATTGGAGCCCAGTGAAACCCTGGAAACAAAAAAGAAGGACTAACAAATGCTCTGGGATGGAGCAATCATGCAAGGAAATGCAATTCAAAAAAAAAAAAGAGAAAATTGGTAAATTTTGGGACTACAAGAAAAAGGACCAGGATGACATGCCGTGCAGTGCAAAGGGCCAAAAGATGCCAAAACTAAGCTGACTGATGCTGCAAAATCAGGAGAAAAACACATGGAAGAAGACACAACTTTCAGGGGAAGATATGACAGACATGGCAGGGAGAGTGAAAAAACATCAGAAAAAATAAAAAAATTGCTCGCCAAAGTGAAAGCCATCAAAAGGCATGCGATGCCATCAGGTGCAGGGACATGGACCAAAGATTCCTGAATTGGTCTCCATTGAAATGGCAAGATTCCGTTTCCCTTCCCGAAAGGAAATGAAATTTCCTTTCGGGAAGGGAAACGGACTCTTGCGAACCTCAAAAGAAAGGCTCACAAACACTCTGCAAAGGAGATAGGATCAAATGAAGTGCAACCGAAAAAAACCCCAAAAATCCAAAACTTGGGACATTTCCTGAGTACCAGAAAATGCTCTGGGAGGAAATGAGGTGCAGCACAAAGGACCAAAACATGCAAACCTGTGAACACAGATGCTGCAAAATCAGGAAAAATGCCAAGGAGGAAGACACAACTTTCAGGGGAAGATATGAGAGACATGCCATGGAGAGTGAAAAAAAAAAAAAAAAAAAATCGTTGTTTAAGTGAAAGCCATTCAAAGGCATGGGATGGCATCAAGTACAGGGACATAGAGCACGGCATGTGAAAATTGGAGCCCAGTGAAACCCTGGAAACAAAAAAGAAGGACTAACAAATGCTCTGGGATGGAGCAATCATGCAAGGAAATGCAATTCAAAAAGAAAAAAGAGAAAATTGGTAAATTTTGGGACTACAAGAAAAAGGACCAGGATGACATGCCGTGCAGTGCAAAGGGCCAAAAGATGCCAAAACTAAGCTGACTGATGCTGCAAAATCAGGAGAAAAACACATGGAAGAAGACACAACTTTCTGGGGAAGATATGACAGACATGGCAGGGAGAGTGAAAAAACATCAGAAAAAATAAAAAAATTGCTCGCCAAAGTGAAAGCCATCAAAAGGCATGCGATGCCATCAGGTGCAGGGACATGGACCAAAGATTCCTGAATTGGTCTCCATTGAAATCACAAGATTCCGTTTCCCTTCCCGAAAGGAAATGAAATTTCCTTTCGGGAAGGGAAACGGAATCTTGCGAACCTCAAAAGAAAGGCTCACAAACACTCTGCAAAGGAGATAGGATCAAATGAAGTGCAACCAAAAAAAACCCCAAAAATCCAAAACTTGGGACATTTCGTGAGTACCAGAAAATGCTCTGGGAGGAAATGAGGTGCAGCACAAAAGACCAAAACATGCAAACCTGAGATCACAGATGCTGCAAAATCAGGAAAAATGCCAAGGAGGAAGACACAACTTTCAGGGGAAGAGATGAGAGACATGCCATGGAGAGTGAAAAAAAAAAAAAAAAAAAAAGGTTGTTTAAGTGAAAGCCATTCAAAGGCATGGGATGGCATCAAGTACAGGGACATAGAGCACGGCATGTGAAAATTGGAACCCAGTGAAACCCTGGAAACAAAAAAGAAGGACTAACAAATGCTCTGGGATGGAGCAATCATGCAAGGAAATGCAATTCAAAAAAAAAAAAGAGAAAATTGGTAAATTTTGGGACTACAAGAAAAAGGACCAGGATGACATGCCGTGCAGTGCAAAGGGCCAAAAGATGCCAAAACTAAGCTGACTGATGCTGCAAAATCAGGAGAAAAACACATGGAAGAAGACACAACTTTCTGGGGAAGATATGACAGACATGGCAGGGAGAGTGAAAAAACATCAGAAAAAATAAAAAAATTGCTCGCCAAAGTGAAAGCCATCAAAAGGCATGCGATGCCATCAGGTGCAGGGACATGGACCAAAGATTCCTGAATTGGTCTCCATTGAAATCGCAAGATTCCGTTTCCCTTCCCGAAAGGAAATTTCGGGAAGGGAAACGGAATCTTGCGAACCTCAAAAGAAAGGCTCACAAGCACTCTGCAAAGGAGATAGGATCAAATGAAGTGCAACCGAAAAAAACCCCAAAAATCCAAAACTTGGGACATTTCCTGAGTACCAGAAAATGCTCTGGGAGGAAATAAGGTGCAGCACAAAGGACCAAAACATGCAAACCTGAGATCACAAATGCTGCAAAATCAGGAAAAATGCCAAGGAGGAAGACACAACTTTCAGGGGAAGAGATGAGAGACATGCCATGGAGAGAGAAAAAAAAAATTAAAAAAAAAAGGTTGTTTAAGTGAAAGCCATTCAAAGGCATGGGATGGCATCAAGTACAGGGACATAGAGCACGGCATGTGAAAATTGGAGCCCAGTGAAACCCTGGAAACAAAAAAGAAGGACTAACAAATGCTCTGGGATGGAGCAATCATGCAAGGAAATGCAATTCAAAAAAAAAAAAGAGAAAATTGGTAAATTTTGGGACTAGGATCAAAAGGACCAGGATGACATGCCGTGCAGTGCAAAGGGCCAAAAGATGCCAAAACTAAGCTGACTGATGCTGCAAAATCAGGAGAAAAACACATGGAAGAAGACACAACTTTCAGGAGAAGATATGACAGACATGGCAGGGAGAGTGAAAAAACATCAGAAAAAATAAAAAAAATTGCTCGCCAAAGTGAAAGCCATCAAAAGGCATGCGATGCCATCAGGTGCAGGGACATGGACCAAAGATTCCTGAATTGGTCTCCATTGAAATCGCAAGATTCCGTTTCCCTTCCCGAAAGGAAATGAAATTTCCTTTCGGGAAGGGAAACGGAATCTTGCGAACCTCAAAAGAAAGGCTCACAAACACTCTGCAAAGGAGATAGGATCAAATGAAGTGCAACCGAAAAAAACCCCAAAAATCCAAAACTTGGGACATTTCCTGAGTACCAGAAAATGCTCTGGGAGGAAATGAGGTGCAGCACAAAAGACCAAAACATGCAAAGCTGAGATCACAGATGCTGCAAAATCAGGAAAAATGCCAAGGAGGAAGACACAACTTTCAGGGGAAGAGATGAGAGACATGCCATGGAGAGTGAAAAAAAAAAAAAAAAAAAAAATCGTTGTTTAAGTGAAAGCCATTCAAAGGCATGGGATGGCATCAAGTACAGGGACATAGAGCACGGCATGTGAAAATTGGAACCCAGTGAAACCCTGGAAACAAAAAAGAAGGACTAACAAATGCTCTGGGATGGAGCAATCATGCAAGGAAATGCAATTCAAAAAAAAAAAAGAGAAAATTGGTAAATTTTGGGACTACAAGAAAAAGGACCAGGATGACATGCCGTGCAGTGCAAAGGGCCAAAAGATGCCAAAACTAAGCTGACTGATGCTGCAAAATCAGGAGAAAAACACATGGAAGAAGACACAACTTTCAGGGGAAGATATGACAGACATGGCAGGGAGAGTGAAAAAACATCAGAAAAAATAAAAAAATTGCTCGCCAAAGTGAAAGCCATCAAAAGGCATGCGATGCCATCAGGTGCAGGGACATGGACCAAAGATTCCTGAATTGGTCTCCATTGAAATCGCAAGATTCCGTTTCCCTTCCCGAAAGGAAATTTCGGGAAGGGAAACGGAATCTTGCGAACCTCAAAAGAAAGGCTCACAAGCACTCTGCAAAGGAGATAGCATCAAATGAAGTGCAACCGAAAAAAACCCCAAAAATCCAAAACTTGGGACATTTCCTGAGTACCAGAAAATGCTCTGGGAGGAAATAAGGTGCAGCACAAAGGACCAAAACATGCAAACCTGAGATCACAGATGCTGCAAAATCAGGAAAAATGCCAAGGAGGAAGACACAACTTTCAGGGGAAGAGATGAGAGACATGCCATGGAGAGAGAAAAAAAAAATAAAAAAAAAAAGGTTGTTTAAGTGAAAGCCATTCAAAGGCATGGGATGGCATCAAGTACAGGGACATAGAGCACGGCATGTGAAAATTGGAGCCCAGTGAAACCCTGGAAACAAAAAAGAAGGACTAACAAATGCTCTGGGATGGAGCAATCATGCAAGGAAATGCAATTCAAAAAAAAAAAAGAGAAAATTGGTAAATTTTGGGACTAGGATCAAAAGGACCAGGATGACATGCCGTGCAGTGCAAAGGGCCAAAAGATGCCAAAACTAAGCTGACTGATGCTGCAAAATCAGGAGAAAAACACATGGAAGAAGACACAACTTTCAGGAGAAGATATGACAGACATGGCAGGGAGAGTGAAAAAACATCAGAAAAAATAAAAAAAATTGCTCGCCAAAGTGAAAGCCATCAAAAGGCATGCGATGCCATCAGGTGCAGGGACATGGACCAAAGATTCCTGAATTGGTCTCCATTGAAATGGCAAGATTCCGTTTCCCTTCCCGAAAGGAAATGAAATTTCCTTTCGGGAAGGGAAACGGAATCTTGCGAACCTCAAAAGAAAGGCTCACAAACACTCTGCAAAGGAGATAGGATCAAATGAAGTGCAACCGAAAAAAACCCAAAAAATCCAAAACTTGGGACATTTCCTGAGTACCAGAAAATGCTCTGGGAGGAAATAAGGTGCAGCACAAAGGACCAAAACATGCACAGCTGAGATCACAGATGCTGCAAAATCAGGAAAAATGCCAAGGAGGAAGACACAACTTTCAGGGGAAGAGATGAGAGACATGCCATGGAGAGTGAAAAAAAAAAAAAAAAAAAATCGTTGTTTAAGTGAAAGCCATTCAAAGGCATGGGATGGCATCAAGTACAGGGACATAGAGCACGGCATGTGAAAATTGGAGCCCAGTGAAACCCTGGAAACAAAAAAGAAGGACTAACAAATGCTCTGGGATGGAGCAATCATGCAAGGAAATGCAATTCAAAAAAAAAAAAAGAGAAAATTGGTAAATTTTGGGACTAGGATCAAAAGGACCAGGATGACATGCCGTGCAGTGCAAAGGGCCAAAAGATGCCAAAACTAAGCTGACTGATGCTGCAAAATCAGGAGAAAAACACATGGAAGAAGACACAACTTTCAGGGGAAGATATGACAGACATGGCAGGGAGAGTGAAAAAACATCAGAAAAAATAAAAAAATTGCTCGCCAAAGTGAAAGCCATCAAAAGGCATGCGATGCCATCAGGTGCAGGGACATGGACCAAAGATTCCTGAATTGGTCTCCATTGAAATCGCAAGATTCCGTTTCCCTTCCCGAAAGGAAATGAAATTTCCTTTCGGGAAGGGAAACGGAATCTTGCGAACCTCAAAAGAAAGGCTCACAAGCACTCTGCAAAGGAGATAGGATCAAATGAAGTGCAACCGAAAAAAACCCCGAAAATCCAAAACTTGGGACATTTCCTGAGTACCAGAAAATGCTCTGGGAGGAAATAAGGTGCAGCACAAAGGACCAAAACATGCACAGCTGAGATCACAGATGCTGCAAAATCAGGAAAAATGCCAAGGAGGAAGACACAACTTTCAGGGGAAGAGATGAGAGACATGCCATGGAGAGTGAAAAAAAAAAAAAAAAAAAAATCGTTGTTTAAGTGAAAGCCATTCAAAGGCATGGGATGGCATCAAGTACAGGGACATAGAGCACGGCATGTGAAAATTGGAGCCCAGTGAAACCCTGGAAACAAAAAAGAAGGACTAACAAATGCTCTGGGATGGAGCAATCATGCAAGGAAATGCAATTCAAAAAAAAAAAAAAGAGAAAATTGGTAAATTTTGGGACTAGGATCAAAAGGACCAGGATGACATGCCGTGCAGTGCAAAGGGCCAAAAGATGCCAAAACTAAGCTGACTGATGCTGCAAAATCAGGAGAAAAACACATGGAAGAAGACACAACTTTCAGGGGAAGATATGACAGACATGGCAGGGAGAGTGAAAAAACATCAGAAAAAATAAAAAAATTGCTCGCCAAAGTGAAAGCCATCAAAAGGCATGCGATGCCATCAGGTGCAGGGACATGGACCAAAGATTCCTGAATTGGTCTCCATTGAAATCGCAAGATTCCGTTTCCCTTCCCGAAAGGAAATGAAATTTCCTTTCGGGAAGGGAAACGGAATCTTGCGAACCTCAAAAGAAAGGCTCACAAGCACTCTGCAAAGGAGATAGGATCAAATGAAGTGCAACCGAAAAAAACCCCAAAAATCCAAAACTTGGGACATTTCCTGAGTACCAGAAAATGCTCTGGGAGGAAATAAGGTGCAGCACAAAGGACCAAAACATGCACAGCTGAGATCACAGATGCTGCAAAATCAGGAAAAATGCCAAGGAGGAAGACACAACTTTCAGGGGAAGAGATGAGAGACATGCCATGGAGAGAGAAAAAAAAAAAAAAAAAAAAAAGGTTGTTTAAGTGAAAGCCATTCAAAGGCATGGGATGGCATCAAGTACAGGGACATAGAGCACGGCATGTGAAAATTGGAGCCCAGTGAAACCCTGGAAACAAAAAAGAAGGACTAACAAATGCTCTGGGATGGAGCAATCATGCAAGGAAATGCAATTCAAAAAAAAAAAAAGAGAAAATTGGTAAATTTTGGGACTAGGATCAAAAGGACCAGGATGACATGCCGTGCAGTGCAAAGGGCCAAAAGATGCCAAAACTAAGCTGACTGATGCTGCAAAATCAGGAGAAAAACACATGGAAGAAGACACAACTTTCAGGGGAAGATATGACAGACATGGCAGGGAGAGTGAAAAAACATCAGAAAAAATAAAAAAATTGCTCGCCAAAGTGAAAGCCATCAAAAGGCATGCGATGCCATCAGGTGCAGGGACATGGACCAAAGATTCCTGAATTGGTCTCCATTGAAATCGCAAGATTCCGTTTCCCTTCCCGAAAGGAAATGAAATTTCCTTTCGGGAAGGGAAACGGAATCTTGCGAACCTCAAAAGAAAGGCTCACAAACACTCTGCAAAGGAGATAGGATCAAATGAAGTGAAACCGAAAAAAACCCAAAAAATCCAAAACTTGGGACATTTCCTGAGTACCAGAAAATGCTCTGGGAGGAAATGAGGTGCAGCACAAAAGATCAAAACATGCAAACCTGAGATCACAGATGCTGCAAAATCAGGAAAAATGCCAAGGAGGAAGACACAACTTTCAGGGGAAGAGATGAGAGACATGCCATGGAGAGAGAAAAAAAAAAAAAAAAAAAAATCGTTGTTTAAGTGAAAGCCATTCAAAGGCATGGGATGGCATCAAGTACAGGGACATAGAGCACGGCATGTGAAAATTGGAGCCCAGTGAAACCCTGGAAACAAAAAAGAAGGACTAACAAATGCTCTGGGATGGAGCAATCATGCAAGGAAATGCAATTCAAAAAAAAAAAAGAGAAAATTGGTAAATTTTGGGACTAGGATCAAAAGGACCAGGATGACATGCCGTGCAGTGCAAAGGGCCAAAAGATGCCAAAACTAAGCTGACTGATGCTGCAAAATCAGGAGAAAAACACATGGAAGAAGACACAACTTTCAGGGGAAGATATGACAGACATGGCAGGGAGAGTGAAAAAACATCAGAAAAAATAAAAAAATTGCTCGCCAAAGTGAAAGCCATCAAAAGGCATGCGATGCCATCAGGTGCAGGGACATGGACCAAAGATTCCTGAATTGGTCTCCATTGAAATCGCAAGATTCCGTTTCCCTTCCCGAAAGGAAATGAAATTTCCTTTCGGGAAGGGAAACGGAATCTTGCGAACCTCAAAAGAAAGGCTCACAAACACTCTGCAAAGGAGATAGGATCAAATGAAGTGCAACCGAAAAAAACCCCAAAAATCCAAAACTTGGGACATTTCCTGAGTACCAGAAAATGCTCTGGGAGGAAATAAGGTGCAGCACAAAGGACCAAAACATGCAAACCTGAGATCACAGATGCTGCAAAATCAGGAAAAATGCCAAGGAGGAAGACACAACTTTCAGGGGAAGAGATGAGAGACATGCCATGGAGAGAGAAAAAAAAAATAAAAAAAAAAAGGTTGTTTAAGTGAAAGCCATTCAAAGGCATGGGATGGCATCAAGTACAGGGACATAGAGCACGGCATGTGAAAATTGGAGCCCAGTGAAACCCTGGAAACAAAAAAGAAGGACTAACAAATGCTCTGGGATGGAGCAATCATGCAAGGAAATGCAATTCAAAAAAAAAAAAGAGAAAATTGGTAAATTTTGGGACTAGGATCAAAAGGACCAGGATGACATGCCGTGCAGTGCAAAGGGCCAAAAGATGCCAAAACTAAGCTGACTGATGCTGCAAAATCAGGAGAAAAACACATGGAAGAAGACACAACTTTCTGGGGAAGATATGACAGACATGGCAGGGAGAGTGAAAAAACATCAGAAAAAATAAAAAAATTGCTCGCCAAAGTGAAAGCCATCAAAAGGCATGCGATGCCATCAGGTGCAGGGACATGGACCAAAGATTCCTGAATTGGTCTCCATTGAAATCGCAAGATTCCGTTTCCCTTCCCGAAAGGAAATGAAATTTCCTTTCGGGAAGGGAAACGGAATCTTGCGAACCTCAAAAGAAAGGCTCACAAACACTCTGCAAAGGAGATAGGATCAAATGAAGTGCAACCGAAAAAAACCCCAAAAATCCAAAACTTGGGACATTTCGTGAGTACCAGAAAATGCTCTGGGAGGAAATAAGGTGCAGCACAAAGGACCAAAACATGCACAGCTGAGATCACAGATGCTGCAAAATCAGGAAAAATGCCAAGGAGGAAGACACAACTTTCAGGGGAAGAGATGAGAGACATGCCATGGAGAGTGAAAAAAAAAAAATAAAAAAAAAATCGTTGTTTAAGTGAAAGCCATTCAAAGGCATGGGATGGCATCAAGTACAGGGACATAGAGCACGGCATGTGAAAATTGGAGCCCAGTGAAACCCTGGAAACAAAAAAGAAGGACTAACAAATGCTCTGGGATGGAGCAATCATGCAAGGAAATGCAATTCAAAAAAAAAAAAAGAGAAAATTGGTAAATTTTGGGACTAGGATCAAAAGGACCAGGATGACATGCCGAGCAGTGCAAAGGGCCAAAAGATGCCAAAACTAAGCTGACTGATGCTGCAAAATCAGGAGAAAAACACATGGAAGAAGACACAACTTTCAGGGGAAGATATGACAGACATGGCAGGGAGAGTGAAAAAACATCAGAAAAAATAAAAAAATTGCTCGCCAAAGTGAAAGCCATCAAAAGGCATGCGATGCCATCAGGTGCAGGGACATGGACCAAAGATTCCTGAATTGGTCTCCATTGAAATGGCAAGATTCCGTTTCCCTTCCCGAAAGGAAATGAAATTTCCTTTCGGGAAGGGAAACGGAATCTTGCGAACCTCAAAAGAAAGGCTCACAAACACTCTGCAAAGGAGATAGGATCAAATGAAGTGCAACCGAAAAAAACCCCAAAAATCCAAAACTTGGGACATTTCCTGAGTACCAGAAAATGCTCTGGGAGGAAATAAGGTGCAGCACAAAGGACCAAAACATGCAAACCTGAGATCACAGATGCTGCAAAATCAGGAAAAATGCCAAGGAGGAAGACACAACTTTCAGGGGAAGAGATGAGAGACATGCCATGGAGAGAGAAAAAAAAAATAAAAAAAAAAAGGTTGTTTAAGTGAAAGCCATTCAAAGGCATGGGATGGCATCAAGTACAGGGACATAGAGCACGGCATGTGAAAATTGGAGCCCAGTGAAACCCTGGAAACAAAAAAGAAGGACTAACAAATGCTCTGGGATGGAGCAATCATGCAAGGAAATGCAATTCAAAAAAAAAAAAGAGAAAATTGGTAAATTTTGGGACTAGGATCAAAAGGACCAGGATGACATGCCGTGCAGTGCAAAGGGCCAAAAGATGCCAAAACTAAGCTGACTGATGCTGCAAAATCAGGAGAAAAACACATGGAAGAAGACACAACTTTCTGGGGAAGATATGACAGACATGGCAGGGAGAGTGAAAAAACATCAGAAAAAATAAAAAAATTGCTCGCCAAAGTGAAAGCCATCAAAAGGCATGCGATGCCATCAGGTGCAGGGACATGGACCAAAGATTCCTGAATTGGTCTCCATTGAAATCGCAAGATTCCGTTTCCCTTCCCGAAAGGAAATGAAATTTCCTTTCGGGAAGGGAAACGGAATCTTGCGAACCTCAAAAGAAAGGCTCACAAGCACTCTGCAAAGGAGATAGGATCAAATGAAGTGCAACCGAAAAAAACCCCAAAAATCCAAAACTTGGGACATTTCGTGAGTACCAGAAAATGCTCTGGGAGGAAATAAGGTGCAGCACAAAGGACCAAAACATGCACAGCTGAGATCACAGATGCTGCAAAATCAGGAAAAATGCCAAGGAGGAAGACACAACTTTCAGGGGAAGAGATGAGAGACATGCCATGGAGAGTGAAAAAAAAAAAATAAAAAAAAAATCGTTGTTTAAGTGAAAGCCATTCAAAGGCATGGGATGGCATCAAGTACAGGGACATAGAGCACGGCATGTGAAAATTGGAGCCCAGTGAAACCCTGGAAACAAAAAAGAAGGACTAACAAATGCTCTGGGATGGAGCAATCATGCAAGGAAATGCAATTCAAAAAGAAAAAAGAGAAAATTGGTAAATTTTGGGACTACAAGAAAAAGGACCAGGATGACATGCCGTGCAGTGCAAAGGGCCAAAAGATGCCAAAACTAAGCTGACTGATGCTGCAAAATCAGGAGAAAAACACATGGAAGAAGACACAACTTTCAGGGGAAGATATGACAGACATGGCAGGGAGAGTGAAAAAACATCAGAAAAAATAAAAAAATTGCTCGCCAAAGTGAAAGCCATCAAAAGGCATGCGATGCCATCAGGTGCAGGGACATGGACCAAAGATTCCTGAATTGGTCTCCATTGAAATTGCAAGATTCCGTTTCCCTTCCCGAAAGGAAATGAAATTTCCTTTCGGGAAGGGAAACGGAATCTTGCGAACCTCAAAAGAAAGGCTCACAAACACTCTGCAAAGGAGATAGGATCAAATGAAGTGCAACCGAAAAAACCCCAAAAATCCAAAACTTGGGACATTTCCTGAGTACCAGAAAATGCTCTGGGAGGAAATGAGGTGCAGCACAAAGGACCAAAACATGCAAAGCTGAGATCACAGACGCTGCAAAATCAGGAAATATTTCAAGGAGGAAGACACAACTTTCAGGGGAAGAGATGAGAAACATGCCATTGAGAGTGAAAAAAAAAAAAAAAAAAAATCGTTCTATAAGTGAAAGCCATTCAAAGGCATGGGATGGCATCAAGTACAGGGACATAGAGCACGGCATGTGAAAATTGGAGCCCAGTGAAACCCTGGAAACAAAAAAGAAGGACTAACAAATGCTCTGGGATGGAGCAATCATGCAAGGAAATGCAATTCAAAAAAAAAAAAAGAGAAAATTGGTAAATTTTGGGACTAGGAGCAAAAGGACCAGGATGACATGCCATACCATCTCTCTCATGTCTTTCCCTCAAAGTTGTGTCTTCTTCCATGTTTTTTTCTCCTGATTTTGCAGCTTCTGTCAGCTTAATTTTTGCATCTTTTTGTCCTTTGCACTTCACGGCATGTCATCCTGGTCCCTAGCATGATTCAACTGCACATCTTTTAGTTCCTCCAGAATGATGATGACGTGACTGGTTCTTTGGGCAGCCATTCCAATCTTGACAAGCCTCTGAGAAAGAAAAAATTCCTGTGTCTCCTTCACTCCTGACTAAACAAGAGCCGCTCCCTCAGCTTTTCCTCATAAAACCTGTGTGGTAGAACCTTCACCAGTTCTGCTTTCTCTGGACACACTTCAGCACCTCTGTGTCTTTCTTGCGGTGAGTAGCCTCAAAGCAGACCACAAGGTTTGAGGTGTGGCCTCACCAGTGCATCAGGACCTGTCACTTTGCCTTATTGAACCTCACACCTTCGGGCTCAGCATACTGATCCAGCCTTATCCACCTTTCTTTACTGCCAGGGTGACTGAGCGCTGGCACAAGCTGCCCATGGCTGATGTAGCATTTCCCTGCTTTGATGTATTCAAAAGACACCTGAAGTCATATTATATAAATCCATTTCTATTGAATATGCTGTTTTTCTATAGAACTGTGTTCTGTGTCATACTGTGGTAGAGATTCAGGTGAATATTTAGTTAAGATCAAATTCTGTGTCATACCACCTCAATGAAAATAATATATTTAACATCGACATACTTCTTACATATTTACATTACATATTTCATGATTCTATAGCAATATCAGAATAATGCACCGTCCATAGATATTTCAGAGATAATGAAATAGGAGTACTTTTTTCTGTGTACCACAGTAATATTCATATTATTTTCCAGGGAAAAGATATTACATTATTGCCCTGACAAATTAGTGAGTGAGCTGAAGCGGTTTCACACATAACATGAGTGAATTTACAAGGAAGCATGAAACATTATAGCAGATTGCTAAATGATAGATAATTGATGAAACCACTGATTTGTGTGCTGAATATCCATTTTGGCAGTAAACAAAAAGTAATATCACAATACACAGACAGAATGCCAAACCAGTCAGAATTCAAAGAGCATCTGGACAGTGGTCTTAGTAATAGAATTTAGTTTTAGGTAGATCTTCAAGGAGCAGGGAGTTGGACTCAATATTTATTGTTCCCTTCCAACTTGATATATTCCAGCATTCTATGATTCTAATTTAATTAAAGCATCTTTAATCTCACCATCAGCGATATTTGATTTCTCTGGTCATATTTTTTAAAGTAGGCAAGAAAGTTCTTTTCACAGTGGATTTAAACCCCTATACAGTTACTGTTGCCTCTCTCTAGAAAGTGGGAGAAACCAGGAATCTGAAACTATGAATAAAATAAAGTGATACTTGGATACATTTTTATACATAAAACTATTTTTAATGGCTGAGCCATTAACCTCAGACTTTTATATGCAGATTATTATACTGTTAGTTTTGCTTAGACATTTCAATATAACTTTTAAAATACCCAAACATTTAAGAGTCTAATACTTTACAATACAGTAAGTGTCCTAACATAGAATATGGAAAAAGTATAGTTATCTTAAAGCTGTATCTGGGAAAAGCTAGCTTTCCTATTTCTTCTATTTTAGTCTAAAATTATTCACATATTTAGTTGGAAATCTTAGTAGTTTGCCTAGCCTGAGGCTCAGTAGATGTAAGGTTGCTTTGACTCTGTTTTTATGGGTGCCACCAAAAACCAGGCAGAGCTTGTGTGCCTGGTAGATGTGTCCATACTCATAGGCACACTGGACATACACACCTGGCCACAGACAGGCAGAGGACATTACCTTACAAGCACCCACACAGTTACCAACAGCACTCACACAAATGTTAGTGGCACTGATGGCTCTGTCCTGTTCCTTGTCTCCAGCTGATCTGAAGTCTGATAGTGGAACTTATGTAAGCAGGTACAAGCAAAATATGAATTGCACCAGTGCCTGGCCAGTAGCTAGCCTCAGACCCCCAGCCTCTCCAACTATGGGCACCTGGAATTCTTCAGCTTAAGGTACTCACATCTCTTCTCATTTCCTGCGGAACCACAGAATGGCATATCTACCAGCTGGTCCAGATCTACAGCACCCCAAGCAGCCAGTTCTCAGATCCCAATCTCTACAGTACCTGGTCCCTAAACCTATGGTCCCTACAGTAGCTGACCATCAGGCTCCTGATTCTCTAGTGTCTAGACCCAAAACAGTGGTATCACCGTTGATAGCTCTCAGATCATGCTACTTAACTTGTGACTCTGGCTTACAGTTTGCAAGTGATACACACACAAAGTGTATCTTAACTTAGGAAACTTTATCAGATGCTGACAGATATTTGTGTGCCTCTCCTTGAGGGTATGGCTTCTTGCAGCTTCTGTGTCACATGCATCAGACTAGTCATATAAATGTCTTAAACACACTAAAATATTGCAATGCGTAGGCAGTTGAATCCTACAAAAACTCTCAAATGACTTTTAGGGGTGTGGGGTCCCATTTTAGTTACCGAAGTGTTGCATGTAGCGTTGTCTAGAAAGATTAATTTTAACCTCAGTTGTGTTCCTTCATTGAGTTGGTTTGTTATCCAACTCCATTTTCTAAGATGATTAGGAGCTTTATTTAATAACAGGTGAATCAGTGACTGTAGACTGTGAAGGGTACCCTAAATGTATAGGACTTCATGTGTTCATTAGAGTTTAGCCCTACATCCTTCTTGTCAATTATGGGATATGTAGTTCACATGTAGATACCTACATTTTTTTTTCCTTTTCTTTTTCTGTTTGCATTTCAGAACAGGATTCTAGGCACAAGTCCAAGCATCCTGCCTCCATCTTTCTCAAAATCCATTCAGCATTGTGTGCAGAGCATCACCTGAGACTCGTCAATCAGTAAATCAGCAGATCACAGCCTTTACCATGTCCTCTTGCTAATGGCATTTAGAGTTAGAAGAAAATTGTCCAAATAAATGAAGCCTATATGTACATCGGGCAGTAGCACATGATATATGAGAATTTGTACCCAGACAACAGGTAAAAATTGTTATTTAGGCACCTCATAACTCAGTGTTCTGCCATGTTGCTCCAACTTGGTCCTCATCATTTACTTAGAATCACATCTGACCTAGCGGAAATAGTGGCAGATAATGCATTACACTTATTTTCAGTATATATAAGTAGACCTTAAAAGTAGAGCTCACAGGCAGACATTAGATCTCTGCTTCAAAAAACATAGTGAAAGCAGCAGATTTTGACAGTGTCATCCTGATTACACAGCCTAAATGGTAGACCTAAATATCTCCCATGCTCTATCTAGCCATTTCCTTCCTTCTTCTTTAAAAACTACTCTGCTTTGTGCATTTCTATACTTCAGGGTGCCCTGTAAACCTCCACATTCTTCTTCATTATTCTGAAGTGACAGTGTCTCCCACCTACTTGTCTGCAGTAAATATTCAGTAAATGTTCTACCAATTTTTGGAGTTGTATTAGTCACTAAATAATGCTTCACAAGACCAGTTGCTCTCCTGCCTAATCATTCATCTCGTAACACTTCATTTCCTTACCATCTTAAAAAATCTTATAATTTTGGTCTTCTTTATCAGATGCATCCAATAAGTGATTCTGACACACTGAGTTAAACTTGTCGTGATTCTAAGTCCTAAATACCTCACTAAAATGGAAACTCTTTTCATCTGATGTGTCTTTTTCTCTGCAGATATAATTTCTGGACCACAGTTAATTTCTTTCAATTTCCTCTTCTTTTGTCTTCCTTACCTAGTGGAGGTTTCATTTAGTTTACTAAGGAACAAATTTTATTACTTATAGCAGGTTTTTCTTATAGAGGGAGAGAAACGATAATAGAATGAAAGACACTGGCTCAAATTATTCTAATTAAGATTTTCTGTATTTCAGCAGAACTAATATCTATGGAGAGAAATATATTTCAGCTGTAAAACAGACAATTTAGGTAAGCAAATCCTACCCACAAGGGTGTCTACAGTTTGTACTATGAAGTGTACATATTCAAGGGATTTTTTCTTTGTTTTTCTTCTATCTATGCAGGGTTGGGTTTTTTTAATTTTTAAAATTTTGTTCTAGTTGTTGTTGGTTTGTTTTTTAAGGAAAATAATTGATGTCCTAAATGGCTGCTAACAGATCTCTTCTTCTTTAGTTTATGCTTCCATATCATTATTTTCACTAGTTTGTAGGATGCTCAGGGAAATGGAGAACAAATGTGAACAAGTAACTCCAAATGACAGGAAACCAAAAAATAATAAGATGCCCCAAAATCCATCAACGTGATCTCCCTCTTGGATGTACTCTGCCTTATTATTGCTTTTATTTCTTATCTTTAGACAAGATTGGTCATTTATTTTCCATTTAATCTCCTGACATCATTGATAGCATGCAGACACACAGAACTTTTGAAAGTGAAGCTGTTCAGGCTTCTCAATCCCTGATCCAAAAGCTATTGTTACCAATGGTAAGATTTCCAATAATTTCAAAAGACTTTCAACTATTTCAACATACTTGAGATCAAACAGTCTTTTTGGGTTTAGGAAACTAAATTTAGGCATCATTTATCCTCAGATAAAATGCCTTATTAAGACTGGAAAAAGACATTAGTCAGTTTTGTGTCTGTTGACCTTCAGGCAGTAATAAAAAAAAAAAAATAAAACCTCAAACCCTTCAGAAGTGAAACTGTAAAATCCAAGTATCACAAGCCAATTTTTTTCCACTTAAAAAAAGGTTGAAAGTTTTGAAATAGTTTACAAGATCCCTATTCAGACCACATACCCAGTATAGATGTAATGGTGATTAAACTAGGAAGTTTTTGAGGGGAGTGGGTGGTAACAGAGATATACATCATAGCTTTGACATTCATTCAAGGTCAAAATAATAAAAAAGAAAAATATAATTATAACCCCTGCATGTAGGTGGACAGAGAAATATCTGCCTATTTATTTGTACACAAACAGTAAACAGGTTTCCAGAATATCAATCTTTGTGCATGTTTAGATGGTTTAATAAATTATGAGGATAACACAGCAGAAGCAAATACCAATACATTATTTTTTTCTGATATATATCAATATCAGAAGATATAATTATTTTTGAAAGTGTCTGTATAAAAAGAAACTGTTCAGTCCTGCAGAATCTCACTATGGACTTGATAAATTGTTCCAGTTATAAATCACAGTCTTCATCAATGTCACAAAGAAATAAAACTGAGACATACCAGTGTTTTCTGTCTTGCACAGGGTCTTAGATTTTCTGCTTAAGTTTAATGTATTCAGATCTACCTGGTTTAGCCTAAATATCCAGTTCTAGGAGAGTCATTGTATTCAGTAAGTTATTTATAGCCCTACTAAATAAACCAAAAGAAAAATTCCAGAGTAAATTGATTTATTCTTAAATATTTTTTCATATTTAGGTGGATTTCCTGGTTAATGTAGGTAGTTTTTTAATACTTACTATATGGGTAAATGAGAGTGTCTACTTCCTATTTAGAGGCTTTAATTGTATAGTGCTAAAGTTGAGAGAAATAAACTAAACCTTGAGTTTTACTCTTCTGTTATCTAGATGAAGACTAATCTCTTATCCTTGTTTTCCACACATGGAACTTACACTGCACACTAACTAAGGCATACCAATCAAGTTAACAGACTGAATGCATATTTTCACTTAGTTACCCAATTACTGAGCTTTTACAACCAAAGGTGGAGAGCAAAGGAATCTCTATACTGCCCCAGGCTCATCAGAACACCTCAAACTGCATGCAGAGCAACATTCTTTGACAATTGTCATTTAGTTCTTGAACCTACTAAAATAGCAACCACATGAAATTTTAAATAATATAATATTTTCTATACTGCAAGAGCTTTCCTTTTTAAAGTTCTAGAAACAGAAGGATAAGGGAAGATCTTGCAACTATCCAGACCTACTTGTATGGAGAAGACTAGAAGAATAGTGAAGACTTAGCTAAATTCTTTTCAAAGGTACACTGTGGGAGCAGCAATAGACAAAAGGCTGAACACAGAAATTCCTGGGTTGAGGATTTTTTCCTTTTTTTTAATAACTTATAATAATTGTTTTTGTTAATTTTTAATTATTTTAAAATTATTTTTTAATGATTTTACTGAAAGCATGTAATATAGTGGGACAGGTTGCTCATAGAGTTTGTGGAATATTTGTTCCTGCAGCTTTTCCGAATTTAGCTGGTCAAGTTGCCAAGCAACTTCATATAACTGGATATTTTACAACTTGAATTATTCTATGATTATTTATACAAATAAAAAAATATACACATGCATGCAATCATATTAATCACATATACATATTTTACTATATATATATATTTATATATATGTGTATATTTGTATATATGAGAGATTTTATAAGGATGGTTGAGCCGCCTGAATTGCTACTTGCACTTTCATCACTCTCCCAGGACTCTGAGGAACAATGGATGACTTATTTCTTTGATTTAGTCAGAGATTTTATCATATCCACTATGAACAAGGTTTTGCAATTGCATCTATTTGTGTCAGGTAATCTTTGTGTCTCATTTATATAATCAATGAAACAGAATAGCTGCAAATAAAATATAATGCTGGTTTTACATTTCTGTTATGATTTACAGCTAGCTAACCAGTCTATTATGAGGCTGTTTGTAGTTTGCTATACCTAGCAGAGCTGTCTTCATCTTCCAAATAAAATGCACGTTGCTAATGCTCACTGAAACTTCTTTAATGGATCAAAAAAATTAAGCAATCACTATTTAAGGCTAATTTCAGCTGTCCAAACATTGGATATGTAGTGCCATTTATGATACCTCAGGGTATTTAAGATACTCACATAGATTTATCAGCTCTGACACAGGATTTATGGATGATCTGCATTGTTCTGTAACACCAGCTAGGGGTCAAGGAATAGATACCATGTCATTTAAAAAGGTGTTAACAGCTGTGTCTGGGTAATTGAACTGAGCCTTTTAAGGAAAAATTAACCTCACCTGAGTTTAAAATGTCTTCATTTATAACTAGTCATCTTGACTCCTTCAATAAACAGCAGAGAAATTCAGGAACTTTTGTACTGAGTTTAATCTGCCTAAAAACAGGTAACCACTCATAATGAGATGACTCCTATCTTGGAAGATCATAACATAGGCTTTCATGACTAGGTGCAATGTATCTGTATACATCTGTATGTGATCTGGCAGATGTGTTTGGAGACTATTTGTAAGCCATTTCTAGTCCCTGAGATTTAAACACATTAATTTATTCAATCAGATGAACATGAAGCAGTTTGCTAAAGACTTTTCTTTGTTCTGCAACTGTTTTCTGAATGTTAGCAATTCTCTACTCTTTACTCATATGGACAAAATTTTCCTTAGCAGACTGAAATTGCCTACAGCAGAGAGAAAAGGTTAAGAGGGAGT
This sequence comes from Fringilla coelebs, assembly GCF_963513975.1. Classification (NCBI taxonomy): domain Eukaryota; kingdom Metazoa; phylum Chordata; class Aves; order Passeriformes; family Fringillidae; genus Fringilla; species Fringilla coelebs. The sequence continues at coordinate 55,096,226 of NC_140029.1, forward strand.
GTTCTGGGGACTCGGGAGATTTCCTCCTTCCAGTTAGGGAAAACATAAGCAAGGGAAAACATAAGCAAGACCAAACATAACTTGTCTCATAGTCGCAAGCAATCTTTATAGCCCATCTCAAAGAAAAAAAAATATATGTGTGTGTATATATATATTTATGAAAGTTTTTGAGGTTGAGATGATGAGACCAGACTATCACTATCATGCATGCCATTACTTAACCATTGGGAGTTTTAGTATTAGCCTTGGTGTTGCTAAATATATCCATCTACTGGAATTTGAGATTACAATTACCATCAGTAGAGAATCTTTTCAAAATATTGCAATTCACTGAAATTTTGTCACTCTCCTCTTGATTTTAACAGTGTCAAACTATTGTATATAACATTTGTTTCAATTTTATTTTCAAATTTACCAGCTGAATAATTCCATGGAGCTGGAACAGTTAAATGCTAGCATAAATAAGACTGTTAAATTACCTTGTCAAGAATATGATTATTGCAATGTGAGATCTAAAATGTGTTATAAGATGTAAAACAATGCAGAAAGATAATATTTTATTTTCATACATCTTACCTTCCTTTCTTGCAAATCAGATCCAAAGCAGGATGATAAAGACTACACCATATTATATATGATCTTCAGTGATGAAAGCAATACCCTACAAACAAGACCTAATGTGTCTAGGAATATAATTAAATAATAGTTCAACACAGCTTTGGAAAAGTGCACATTCTATATGTTTCTGTTTGAGAAAACTGCCATTACCGAGTATGTTAAGGAACACAGGGCTGAATTCTAAGAAATAAAGCTGCTTCACAGTGTGGTGACACAACCTAAATAGAAACTAATCCTGTGTTTCATTTTGACAGTATAATCCCAGGGAAAAAATCCTTTCCATTTCAAGATATTTTTGGTAGACATTTCTTGCGGTTACATACAAGTAGAAGACTTTTGTCTGTATTTATTGAAAACAGTGCTAACACAATTAAATCAAATTCACAAATACTCAGCTTGAGTTATTGAAATTTAATTAGAAGTGACAGCTGTGCCTGGTCTTTGGACAAAAATATGCATGGAGTTCTGAGTAAGAATTAGAAAGAAGGAGGTGAGAGAAAACTGCATGACTATGCTTCATAAAAGGGATTTCGTAACAACTGTGTTTTTTAACTCAATAACCTCCTCTAGATTTCCCTCTCCCAATTTCTATGTTCATATTTTTGGAATAAAACCTTAAGTAATTAGGTTATCACATACATACTAGTGTCCTCCACGTTATACAGTATCAAGGCACTATATCTAATCTTCATAAGATATAGAATCAATATATGTAAAAATTACTTAATTTAGATAAATACAATGGATACCATGAGGAACTTTTGATATTTTTCTGGATTTTTGCTACTTAAAAAAAAATAAAATTATATCCTATATTTTAAACAATTAACATGGATTATATTCATGTCAGGTTGATAGTGAATCAAACTTGTGTTTCTGGAAAATGTAGAATGTGAATACTTTTAATAAGCTTTCATTTACAGAATGATAAATTCATCATGACAAAAGGCACATGCTAGCCTGTGGAGGAAAAGCTAATGTCATTCATTTTATGAAGGATGCTATCTATGCAAGAAATCTAGTGTACAATTTTTATTTTATTTGGAAAATTATTAAAATTACTGTCAGTGTTAAAATAATAAGCAGTCAACTTCTCTAGATTTCCTTTGAGTTGTAGAGCAAATAGTTAAGCAATAAGATCCTAGTCTCAAAATTAACTTTCCTAAGAAAATATCTGTGTGCATTTAATGAAAATGATCCATTATTGTACCTAAACATCAGAATATCCAAAGCCTAATGCTAGCTTCTAGTTAATTTTTTCATTATTTATACACTGCTAGTTTAAGATTATGATGGGACAGCCATTTTCATGTATCCTGACTGTCTATCACGTAGACATTTTCATCTTGAAGTCAGTCAGACACACAAGCCCTTCAGCAGGCCTGAGACTTTGAGGAAGCTGCGACCATCATTACTGGGAAAGTGCCACTTGAGACTTTAGGACACTCAGGATCAGCACACACATCCAAATTCCTGATATGCTCCCACACACTTTCTCTGGTCTATATTCTCCTTTGTCTTTTGCACACAGAACAGATTGTCCTTATTTAATTGGATGGCCTACCCAATACCTTAATGGGTTTTTCTGATTTTTTTTTCTGGTGGTGTGTACTTTCATGTGGTGTTCCTTGCTTGATTCTTTTCTCCCATTTACCTCTGAAGAGGTGGCTCTAATGTCTTGTTGCTTCTGGTGGAAGCCCACAAAAAGGACTATGTGGGAAGGATAATCTTTCAATCTTTCAACAGTCTAATTATCTCTGAAGCAAATTTTCCATTGCCTCACTCTCTAGACACGATGGGAACAGAATCACTGCATCATAGAATGGTTTGAGTTAGAATGTATCTTCAAAGACCATCTAGTCCAAATCCTGAAATGGGCAGGGACATCTTTTACTTGAGCATGTTGTTCAAAGCCCCTGTCCAACCCTACTTTGAACGCTTCCAGGAATGGGGCATCTACAACTTCTCTGGGTACCCTGCTTCAATGTCTCACCACAGTTTCAGCTGTATCTGGCCCTCTTTCACTGAAATTATGTGTGTAAGAACTGGGATGCTGGGAGAGGCAAGAGCTAAAATCAAAATCATAATCCCTTTAAAGTGGCATTTAAATATATCTTTCCTCTTGCCCATGAGCCATCTTGCTTGAGACACCACGTAGTTTTAATATCAGAATTGGACCTCTATGTGTAGAGGGCTTTTTAAAGTTTTCTGCGCCTTCACCATTGAATGTTAGAAGAAAATATGCACTGGTCTGAGGCACAGTGAGAGTAAGAAGCCTGAGGACCAGCTTCTAAGATGAAGTTGCAGAGTACTTAAGATCATCCTTGTACAGCCCCTGTGCTGCATACAGGTACTATTGAAAAGTGCTGTGGATCACTGGTTTTTAAACATGTTTGCAGCTGAGAGAGGATCAGTCACAGGTGGTACCATGGCAATGGTCAGCAATCCACCTGTAAGGCTGTGGAAGTTAATGGAGCTGGTGTAGAAAAGTGCAGAAATTGCCAATTTCCTGTGAGTATTGGGTAGAATGCTGGTGTTCTGCATGCTATTTTTTTTAAACTTTTAAAAAAAGGAAGCGGTTTTGGTTAATTTGTTAGCTCCTGTGGATTTAGCTCTATTAAAGATAACTAAGCTTGCTAGCTCTGTTCTTTATATCCCATACTAAGACATTGTTTCAGAAGATGTGAGTCCATTAACTGTAAAAGAAGACTATTTTACAAACTCACATAGGGCTAACTTTTAAACTTTTTAAACCTTGTAGCATAAATCCAATGTTTTATGTCAAATGATACAGTTAGTCTGCAAATTGGCTGAAATATCTTTCTCTTATTAAGAAAGGTTTGCATTGTATTTCTGACCTTATAAAGCATTCAGTATTTAAAAAAAAATATATATATATAAACCATTTTATTCACTTTTTTTTAGCTAAGTTGCCTTGAAACAACTTTTTTTATTTAAAAATATTCAGAAAAAAGGAACAATTAACTAACAAGAACCAGTATCACCAATATGAAATTGAAAACCATTTTTTCTCAAGATTTATCTGGCTTAAAGCATGCTATGGACAATGCACCACAGAGGGTGACTGGTTTATTAATAGCTCAAGAAATACAAAATATATGCAAAGTAAGAATTTTTGGTGTAGTTTAATGCTTTCAGCTAATAAGCTTATTAAATGGAGTTAAATTTAATATTTATGATTAAATAATGAGACTCCTGTGCTTATTTAAAAGTTTGTTTGAACATGGTTTTACTCTTGTTATAAATAATAGTACTAAAATTCACATTTCAATAACCTTAATACTTGTCAGAGAATTATTTCCAACTAATGATAACAAAGATTACATTCCAACTAGTCTCATTTCCTGTATTTTTCTGCATGAATTTGTAAATTTTTTCTACATATCATGCTTGTTCTGGCATAGATTTGATATTATTTTATTAAACAAATGGAATGTCTCATTTGCTTATTTTTTAATGTGATAGTGAAACCTCTGATTTGAACCAAAAAGTATGTGATTACACTGAACAGAAGGTCAGAAATCATTACTGAATTCAGTAATCATTGAAGAATCTGGGCAAGACTAGCAGTTTTGTAAAATTTATTAAATCTGATCTGAACTCAATAAAGTCAAAGTTCTATTGACTTCAATGACATGTGGATCAAGATTTTGGTAAATGTTTCGTTTTGACCTGGTAATAGTGCCATGTGTTAGAGAAGACGCCTAAGGAGTATTCTGTTAATTAGGTTAATACAAAAAGAAAAGGTAAATTTTATGTGTATTCTAGAGATTAGCACAATGTTAGATATCTGTATTTTTATTCACGTTACATGGTAGCTTACTGCTCATCCAACTCCTCTTTGAATCCCAGAGTAGCATAAATGCACCTGCTTTAGCGTCTAAGGTAAACTGGAATGCTGACATTCAAGGGAATTTTCCAACAATACACTGATTGAAATTATTAATGAAGGACTCATCTCTAACTTACTAGTTAACCTTGCAAACTAAATTAACCTGCTAGGCTGGGTACCCCCTGAATACCCTGAATATTGCTTAAAGTATCCATAGTATTTTCTTGAAAGAAAGGCACCCCCATCCCCCAAACCACACTCACACGCACACACAAACACCTAAAAAAAGGGAGAGTAGCAGAACTTCCTATGTCCTGAACAGTATTTTTGTGGTTTAAGCCCTGAAAAAAAGTAACTGGTTTAACTTTGCCCTTCAGATAGAAAAGGACTCAGACATTTTGTCTTATATTTCAATCTGCTCTGCACTACTGTCATTCAGTCGCTTAAATTTCTAAATTGACTGCTGGAAATAGTAGATATGGATTTGGTGTCACTCTTCAATCTTCCCTGTTTCAATAGCAGATAGTTTTGATAATTATTAAATAATGGGTATATGTGCTGATTTTAGAGGATGTTTGTAAAGGGATTTGGGGATTTTGGGAGCTGGGTTTGTTTGGGTTATTTTTTTCCAGTTTAATTTCCCACTTAATTATTCAGTTGTTTTTCAGATAAATCAGTTAACTCTCTTCAGTGTTATCAGTTGCAGTGGAATACATGTTTTTATAATCAACCTAGTCTTTACAAAATAATGACCCATATGCTTAAATGTATCACAGCTAAAACTTGCTTGGTCTGACTTCCCTATATTTGGGGCAGTGATGTCTAGAGGCAATATAGTTCACAATCATTTTGGAAACAATGTCAGTGTTAAAAAAAGACCAATAATAGATGCTCTTTCTGGGTTATCCTTTTTGTGTTTCTGTTGCACAATAATTTGTTTAACCAAGCTGGTTGCATTTTACAACTGAAAGCTTTGCTAAATATTTTGAGCAAATACTAAACTAGAACTTTTGTTTCTTTGAAAAGCATTCTTAATTAACTCATATTCAGTCATAGTTAAAGCATTTTTAAGCTACACAAAAAAAGAGTAAATGTCTTAATGTGCTTTGTATCACAAAGTTATTAGAGTAACTATTGAAGCATTAAGGTAAAATCAAAAGTTCAGACTGTATATATCTATAATGTATGATTGTATTAAGAGTGTATATTTTGATTATCAATTTATATAAATTCAAGATAGCACGATCTCTTTAATCAAAAGGGATATTTTTCCTGAAGGTTCCTCTTTTTATGTGCCTTCTCTGAAGGCAGATATACATGCAGAACAAACACGCTTTATTTCCAGCTGACATTTAAGACGCACTTTTGCTTTCTCTATTTTTCTGCTTGAATAAAACAGTTACCCAATAAAATGACAGAAATTTTTCAATCTCAGTCTTGCTGTGTTTCTTTAGAACAATAACTGAAACTGTCAGAAAAATGAAAGTAAGAAAAATAGCAGACTACAGATTGCATAATAATTGATGTTAGGAAAAAAGTAGAGAATGAAATATTTTAAAATACCTAGCTTTTAACAAAATATATATACCTGAAGTGTTGTTCTGTGTCTTTCTTATTAAAAATATTATAAAAATATTTAAAAATCAAAACTACTGAGAACTTTATGAGTTATACCATAACTCTGTTTTTGAAGACCCAGAGCCTTATCATGCTGTGAAGTTAATTGCAAAATCCTTTTGACATTCATGAGAACAGATCTAGTCCTTGCTACACTCTGAATGACTTAGTATACTGAAATCAGCAACCACTGATTTTGACCATTCTTTTTCTATATTTATCAAGAAGAGAAATTTAATTTTGAGATGTACTTAGGATAAGCCAAGTACGGTTTGTCCTTCCTTCTTTAACTTCAATACCTTTCTGAAAGTCCAGGCTTTAACTGATTAAAAATATTTATATCACTATATGAAGTTATTTACATCAACATAAGGCATTATCTGCACAAGGCATTATCAAGACAGAGCCAATCCATGTTTCTTCAATGTCATCTCTTTCCTAGAAGACAAGTCTTTAAAAAGTTCAGTGCTTAGTCCTCTCCTCTCCTCTCCTCTCCTCTCCTCTCCTCTCCTCTCCTCTCCTCTCCTCTCCTCTCCTCTCCTCTCCTCTCCTCTCCTCTCCTCTCCTCTCCTCTCCTCTCCTCTCCTCTCCTCTCCTCTCCTCTCCTCTCCTCTCCTCTCCTCTCCTCTCCTCTCCTCTCCTCTCCTCTCCTCTCCTCTCCTCTCCTCTCCTCTCCTCTCCTCTCCTCTCCTCTCCTCTCCTCTCCTCTCCTCTCCTCTCCTCTCCTCTCCTCTCCTCTCCTCTCCTCTCCTCTCCTCTCCTCTCCTCTCCTCTCCTCTCCTCTCCTCTCCTCTCCTCTCCTCATTCCTGTTCACAGCTTCTGAAATCTTTCCAATAGTACATGAAGGCAAATGACTCCCATCTGTCTGTGCACTTGTTTCTTTCACTTTTCTGTCTTTTTAATACTCACTGTGTTGTGAAAGTTAACAGATCATATTGGTGATATGAATGTTCAAGTCTATGGTACTACTTTCTGCACAAAGTCTGTTTTTCCACTGATTCAAATTTAAGCTTCTTCTCAGCTTAGGCAAAATGCACATCTATTATCCGATTTTCATAAACTTTTCTTGTCTCTTGATGCTGTCACTCTGGAAAATTTATACTAGCATTTATACATACCATTTAAGTAGCTCTTAATTCAGAAAAACAAATATGTAGGCATTTTTCTTGTTTATTTTTGTTCCCCCCACCCCCGAGCGAATAATTTATGGCTACAATTATGACTAGTACAGCTTAAAAATTAGAAATTATTTTATTGCTCTCTCAGTAATACCTCTGTTCTTCATTAATGCTTTATCACTTAAATATAGTAATAAAGCCTGTATTACTGGCTGGTGCTGTGGTGAGCAGATGAAGAACCTGTAACATGATTTCTGAAAAACATATTTGAGTCTGTAGGGGATCAAACCTCTGCAAATGTGCAAATGTAAAAAATCTGAAAATGTGCAGTACTAAGTATTAATTGCTGATACAATAATATTCCTCAAATATTGAGATGACTGTATGACATTTCCATTTTCAAATAATCTTTTAAATAAAATAATTTATGACATTAGAATAATAAAGGGTAAGAGAATTAAGAATAATTAAGCTAGATTTCCTAGTACAGGGTAAAGCTTTCTGTTACTTAGACAAAAGATGACATTTTATTGAAACTAAGAATAATAGCAATTACAGGTGTAATGCTTTTTTCCACACAACACATACTCTATTTAGTCCCCAGTAATACATAAAATAATAAAAACAAGCTGCTACATCCAAAGAGTGAAAAGTTTAAAAGTTTTGTTTTAAATGGTTGGTTTTCTTTGTTTTTTTGTTTTTGTTATTTTTTGATATATCTAAAATATTATCATGATGGGTTAAAATACAAAATGGTGATAACTTGTTGCTTATCTAATTTCCTTTAACAGTATTTTAAAAAATATTATTGGAGCTAACCCTCCCAAATAGAGGGAAATGAAAGAGTTGCTCATGGTTTTAAAATGTCTTAACTTAAACTGCAAGACAGAAGAAATATGGACAACTTACATTTTCAAATAGATAGTCTTTTCATCTATGTTATTCCAATAATTAAACACTCATATAAAAGATAAACATGTTATTTGATAAGAAAGCAGAGAAGGAACAGGGAGTATAGTTACTATTTTTCATCAACAGGAACATTAAAAAACCCTTTTCCATCATAAGGATCAATGTTTAACATAGTTATCTGTAGTCTCCAAAGAGGAAACAAATAATGAATGTGGCATTTACATATTCAGCTTCTTTAAACCAGAGAGGAGAGAGCAAAAGTATGAGTAGATATAGGAAGATAAACCAGAAGGTAACTTGTTCTAAAAGGAATTTCTATACTGACAGATGCTAAGTAATTTGTGGCATCAATATCAGGCTTATTAAGTACGGGATAATATCCAGAAAAGAAAGCATTTACATTGATGTGAAGAAAGAAATTCATCTCACAGATGTAAAAACATGAAAGATTTGTAACAGACATGTTGGGAATTGGACCACTAGTAATAGGGAATAGGGTATAGTCAAACAATGTGAGGTATACTATTTATAAGATAGTGCTATGTTGATTCATAAAAGCATCATTTATTTAACTAAGAGCAAGAGGCAAGGTAAATTACACAACCTTGTGTGAAATTACACAACCTTGTTCTATTGCAGAGAGAAAAAATGTCAAGAACCCCTGTATAGACCTTTATCTATGTATGTACAAAACACCTTCAAAGAAATTAAAAAGTGTCACACTTCAAAACTAGGGCAATTTTTGTTTTTTAGTTACTGTCTTCTGGAGTGACTGGAGTGCAACATGAACCATAGAGTTTGTTCAAAGATAAAATTTGATCAGTCATGAGATAGGAAGATTATATTGAGATACATTTTTTTATTGGAAATGATCAACAGGAAACAAAGCATAACTCTCTTTCAGGGTTTAAGACAGTAAGGATCTAGTTGGATTTTTTTCTTTTTTCTTTTTTTTTTTCAATTTTCCTGCATGTATTCATTTGGATTTTTCTAAATCACAGTGGAAATAATTTGACACTGAACACTGGTCAGTTCAGTGTATTATCAGGTGTACAACCAAGAAGATCTAATATGGCATCAACATATGTGCTTGGACATAATTATCTGAAGAAAAGGTAAAGCAGGCACCATGATTATGAACATTCTTTTGTTTCTTTTTTCCTTGGCAGAGCAAACTTTCTTGTAATTGGATGGTGTAAATGCTGTTAATCAACAAAGGAAAATCTGATGGGTTGTTGGTCGGTTTTGGTGGGATTTTTTTTTGACCTATCAGATATCACTGCTTGCTTTCTTATTTCCTTTTCAAGAAATTCTTGATCCAAAGTTAAATTTCTAAATTCAATACTAAAAGATATCTTTTTAGTGAATACTTAACATTAGTGAGCTGCTATTAATTCTTGCCTAGCAAACAAATCTGGAAAATGCACTTTTGTGATTAATCATGTTAATTAATATTGACAATTTAATACATCTCTTTAAATCTTCTTTACTGCATTCAGTATGACAAAAATAATAGCAAGAATACCAAAGGTCACATTTTTTTTATCAATCCTGATGTCAGTAGTTGTTTTTTGATTTGTGGCTGGTTGCCAATAACTATTTCATTTTTTGTAGTGAACACATCTCAATGAATGATAAATTGGACTTTTAACAATTTTTTTCTGACTTATTTATTTTTTAAGTAAACTTGTGACACTGTACTTTTTGCATTTCTGATAAAACTACAGTTTAATAACAAATTATTTGTTTTTATGGTCTTGATTAGACTTTTCTTAGAATATTGTATTGGGCTCTGAACTTTAGCCTTTTGTGTACAATATCAGTTTGCTTTTGCACCTCAATTACTCCCTTAAAATTAGATATTCAAGAAGAAATGTCAAGGTTAGTCCTTGCACATATCAATATCAGACATTACAGGAGATCATTTTGCTTTGGTTTTGTCACCTCTAAAATTCAGGTATCGTCAAGCAAACTTGACAAACTATTGCAGCTCTGTGATGAAAATTCAGAATGTGTTTTTGAAATAAAATTCCAAATATTGAATGTGACATCTATCTATTTTAATCAGATCTTTTCCTTCCCTTAATGTGTTTTCCTTCACTTCAGTTCATGTCAGATCCTATGCAATGGCAATCTGTTTATCTGTGGAAAGTAAGGACAGCAAAACTGACCAAACAAATTCATATTGATTTACTATTACATATAGTTAAAGAAAGCTTTGTTTCAAATGCATTAAAGTGGAACACTAAATAATGTGTAAATCAGAATAATAAAGGACAAGTAATTTCTCAGCTTATATACTTGACAATTTAAAGAATAGCACTAAACACTGTTGGATGCAAAGGAAGTTCTTAAAATGAGAAACACGCTAGAAGTTAACAAAATATAAAGACTGAAATATGGAATAATATATTGTGACAGTAGGATTTCAGACCTTCAATATATGTCCATTTTTCAACCAAGCAGTCCAACTGAATTCATTGTTTCTGCTCATGATAGTAAATAATTACTTCTTTCAGTAAAAATTTATATGCTCATATCAGATATTGAAATTAAGTAAGCAGAAATAATGAGTATTATATAAATCTTTATACAGTAAATTTTATTTCTAGATTTCCTTTTTACATTACATATGTGAGTTTTGAGCAAGATATGCTGCTATTTTATTTTGTGTATGATATAAGGCCTATAAATTGTACTGATTAGATATTCTGATGTCAGAAATGCTTGAGACTACATTTAAACAAAGCTACAGAATAACTCAAAGTTGCTTATTAATGCATAGTTTTGTTTGTAGTTCAAGTCTAAATAATCCAAATTAGAAAAAGTTTTGAGTAAAAGTCTTATATTTTTTTTATGCTACAACTTTCTCCCTTTCAATGAATTTCAATTATGCATGTGTTTGCGAATGTCTTTCGAATTTTGTTGGACAAAAGGATAAAAAATAATTTTGTAAAAAAAACCCTACTTAACTCTTAGTTTAGAAGGTGAAATCCATCTCACCTAACAGTTCAATGTTGTCCTCACCTACTAATGATGAAGGACCCACTTTCACAATGATTCATCTGAATTAAAAAGTGTTAAGGTAGCTGCCTGTATGAATTATTTCTCTATTGGACAGAGGAACTTAGATTACAACCTTAACCTGCATGATATAAAAAAAAACAAAACCAAAAACAACCCTCCTCCTTCACAATAAGCAAAGAATACCACTGTTTTCTTCTACTGAATTCCTGTCAAGTAATAAAGAAGTTATATTCTAACACTGATAAAAAAGAATAATGAATTATTTCAGTTGGTTTTTTTGGGGGCCAAATTTATGTCTTGCATAGGATTATCAATACACTCTCACTAAGAAGGAAAGAACTGAAACTAGCCTGGCCAAACTAATATTTTTGTATTGGAAATATAAGAATATAAAACCACAGACTATAGAAAGCTAAGAAAATAACCATCAGCATTCTGTCCTGAAAGCTTTTTTTGCATTTTTCATGTTAAATGATAATTATTCACATGACTTTCAATTTTACAGAATCTTTAGAATGTTGAGATTTTTTTTCTCTAGATTATTTCTGGTTTCATGAAGATGATTAGAATCTCTCACAATTCTATATAGTTGTATTCATGACCTTCTACAACTCATATTTGTCCATTCCTAGTTCCAAGAGGGTGAAAAGCATAAATACAATGTGCCTGATTTTTACATTTATATAAAAAATAGAAAAGGTCTATGATTATTTTTTTAAACTTAACTAAGCATGTGAAGCTTTGTTTAAGATTGCAATATTAATAGACATTGTTTTGCGTATTTTATGTTGCTTAAACATTATGGGTGTCTTTCAAAATTACTGTGACATATGGAATGGTTCATGTGGATGATTATATCAGTTTGCTTGCTAATATTTTATTCAGAGTATTAAAATAATTTCCCATTGTTGAAGTTTATGATCGCTGTCTGCCTAGTTCTCCAGCTCATCAGGATCCAGGTCATGTTAAATTATAAGATGGACTATTTATTACAGATATTAATTGCTTTAGTGACAGAAATGCTTGACCTTCAGGATCTGAAAAGGACTGCATATGGGCCTAATTTGTACTTTGACCTGTGATCATTACTTATCATTATTTGTTTGAAAATTTTAAAATATGCAGAATGGGAAGAAATGCATGAATGGTCAAGAAAGATGTGTAGATATACTTGTAATTGATCATACTGCGCTTCAGTCAGATAGGCTAGCAGTCATAAATCGGGCTATTTTTCTGAAGTTTCTGCCTCCACAAACCATTTGCTTGACAACCTTTGAATTTTTTTCTTATTTTCTCTGTATCGATTTTCCAATAGAATTGTCAGTCTAACTGATTAATCTGTGTAGGTATATAGAGCACAGATGTTCTCATTTTTTTTTTTTTTTTTAGGTTAAATCTCATACAGTCTTGCTCCTTGCCTGAAACAATGGGGAAGCAAGCTAAAAATTACTCTGAAAGGAAGGCACAAATTACCAAAGAAAATATGAGTAAACGAAGGTTTAGGAGTAATGAATGTGCCAAGTTTCACCTTGTTGCAGCAGAGATATTTGGGTATTAGGTTACATTATCTTTTGCTATTAACACTTACATAAGTTACTGAATTTTCCAGGGTTATAAAAATCTATTTGTTCTGAGTTTGTGTGTCTATTTGAAAGTATCATATTTTGATCTGTTATTACTGTCTGTTTTTGTCTCCTAAAGACAATGGTGAACTTTATGTCAATGTCAATTAACTAAAATGAGGTCTAAAGACTGTATGAAACTGCAGCCAGATCTATCTCATGGAAATTTTTTCTCCCTGAAGTATGATTTTTCTTACAGAATCAGAAAATAATTGAGTTGGAAACGACCCATAAGTATCATTGAGTCCAGCTCCCTGCTCCTTGCACAACTACGTAAAATTTATTGTGACTTCATTCTGGGATTGGAAATGAGGTGGAACTCAAGTGAAAGATTACATTTTTCCTGTTCAAATGCTAGCTCTGTGTCTTCTTAGCTGCTTTGTTCCATAATGTGCAAAGTAGAGTACACCCACAAGGAAGGGAAATGTGGGAGATTCTCTGCAATCATAGATGTAAGATCAGGAAACTGGAGGCTCCCTTTCCACAGCTTAAGGCTTAAGGATAGACAGTGGACATTTGAATATTCCCATTCAATTCCTATTTTTTTATGTCATCCACAAAGAAGTTTTCAAGATGGTCTTTGGTCTAAAAAACTGAAATCTTTGGTTAAATCTGCACTTTGTTCACAAATTAACATACTTACAGAGATGTATTATGTGGTAATGGAAGGTTTGTGCTCAGGCTATACAAAGAGATACTGTTTGGGATCCACCAACAGCAAAAGCTTTGAAATGGGAAAATAAATTTTAATTCTAAATAATTTTCAAACCACTATGCACCAGCATCTATCTAAAGAATAAAGATCCTTGTGTCTGGCAAATCTCATATTTCTGTTAAGAGAGCTGCTTACACATGAAAAATTCTCTTACATAATAATCTGTTCATGAATTTTCCTTCTTAAACCACTTGCTCTTTACCCTAATAAACAAATAAGTATTCAAAAGACATAATAGAGTATTCATCATTCCCTCTACTTACTTTTATAAATACATGCCCAAGCATACACAAACATATAAATTTTCTTTGTGAAGCCATGCTATTTTAGTTTAGGTTATTTATAATTTTTTTACTTCTTGTTTTGGTCCATCTTTAGTGCTTTTCTGGTACTGAAAAAAATGTCACAAATCTATGAGTCATAAACTAGATCTCTTTCGAAGTGAGTTACAACATATTAAACTGTACACTTCTTTCAGGATGTGTTAGTGGAAATGTATTAACTTGCATTTGAAACATACTTTTGTTTTCAAAGTGTAACAGACAACTGTCCCTTTCTTTATTGATTTCTTTTTCATGACAGCTTTTTTTACCTTGGTACCTCTATTTCTCATTACCTGCTACTTTTTAAATCTAAATTTAGTCTCTACTAAATGTCAGTGTAACATTCACTACAAGGAACACTAAAAAAGAACATAAGAATATTTTTAGGCTATTTCTGCTTTCTATTTCTGATCTAATAGTACTTGATCTCCATGTAAACTAGGACATCTACAGAGAGGTTCATAGATTTTTCAATATAACCATATTCGAATAACAAACATTACATTATGGTGCATGTACTGACTATGTTTATCTTGGTTTGCATATCTTTTGCCTTTGAAAATAACATTTATGCCCAACTTTTACATATTAAAAGATGTAAAATGTATTTTCTCATACACAAAGTCAGATATGTGGTAGGAAATCAGCGTAGACTTACAGTTTTGCTAAATCAAATTTAAAATAAAATTACTTTGGCAGATGGCAAATATATCTACTGCCTCATTCAACACTTCAATTTGTTCATCTGTGCTTCAAGTAATATATTCAAGCCACATAATAATCCTCTTCAGTGTCTTCTCCAGAAACCTAGCTTTGAATTTCTACTCTTGATGTGATAGGTTAGACCTGAAGCTCAGATATCACTGTCAAGATGGAAATTTATCTGCTCTTTTTCTGCTCCAGTACAAATTTCTTCCAGCCACTTTGCTTGGTTACTTCAGAGGGTCAGCAGGAAACATTGCCACTTGTTGTCTCAGTGGGAGGGCCCAGTTTCAGAACAAGCCAGAAGAAAACTGTTTTCTGCTTATTTTTCTCATGTCTGAAACTAATTAAGTTGACATTAACTATAAATGCCCATTACCATTAAGCATTAGAAATGTCATGTAAAAATGTGTTCTGCCATGTTGAGACATAATAATATTCCAATGAAAGGCAAAAATAAGACACCTTTTTTTTCACATTATCACCTTCTCACATGAGTGACCTAATTTTTATTAGTAGGACTACTCAAAACCCCCTGCAATGTGAGTACAGAAAGTCCAATTATGCTCCAAAATCACAAGGGGTAAACAGCAATAGAAGCGGAAGAGTTGGCTACCCATTTCACAAGGAAAGGCAATTTACCAACCATGACATTATTGTCAAGAGACTCTCCAAGTGTATGAATAAAGCAAATGAGGCTGCTTTTGATGGCTTTCTCTGAAACAGACTCCTCCTGTAGGTGGTTCTGAGTTTGTTCTCAGTCAGCTGCTGCTGGGACATTAAGTTTAACTCAATAGGAAAACTCTTCTCCAATTCCCTGTGCAGGGAAACAGAGAAAAAGGGAAAGGTAGGTGGAGAGGAAGAAATGGAATCCACAGACAGGATATTTCCCTGACAAAAATACACATAAGAGTTTTTTAAAATAAATTAGTAAGCCTGGCATTACACATATGATGGTGTCATGAAAGACAGCTGGAATAGCAATGAGCAAAACTGCAAAAATATGTGGTAAACTGTCTTGTTAAAGAGTAGTTTACCACAGTAAATGATTTCTGTCTTAATGAGTTAGGCCAACAAGGACAGGGACACCCACATTCCTGTATCTGGTATGACTCAGGCTGTTTCTCTTTACAGACTCAGGCCATTTTCATTGAAAATTAAGTACTGGATGAGTACAGGTGCTGTCAATTTGCAGCTGTTTTGGGTTGTTTGTTTTGTGGTTTGCTTTCCCCTCCCCTCCCCCCAGATTTTAGAATTGTCAAAATATGGACTTGCTAATATGTTGGCACTATATGTGAGAGGAGATATCTCCGGTGCTTTAAGGAAGGGGAGGGAAAAACAGCCAATATTCTTCAAATCAAAATCGTCATTGTTACATGCAAAAACAAAGACCATGTTTGTAGGATTAAGTAGCATACTGAATTTCAAATGGTGACAAAAATTGTTTTGTTATCAGTTCAATAATATTGATAATTAAATTAGAAAAATATTAGGTACCAATTATTACAACCATTGGCATTTTTTTGCCAATATTAAAAATTTCCAAGTATAGAGTATGTGGTAAACACTACTTACTCAAAATTTTAAGATGTTCATCTTATTGAAAAGTAACTAAAATAATTACTTATAATTTTTATAAGTAGTTATAATAAATATTATAAGTAGTTATAATAAATACTATAACTATTCATATTATAATAATTGGAGGTATGTTTTGTTTAAAGGAATAATGTAAAATCCTTTAAAATCTCCACATTTCTAACCTTATGTATTGTGTCATGTTATGTCACATCAGCCTGATTGCATTCATTTTCAAATACATGATGTGACACACTGTAATATGATTCACATTTCAGAGGATTTAAGGGCCCCTGCTGTAATTGTGGAAATCATAAAGTGAGAAAAAGATTGTCCATGCTTTAGAAGTTTAGAAATCACACAGTAATTGCATATGCATTTTTGAGGAAAAAAATACTCTTAGTAAAGAATATGGCTAGTGAAGCATGGACTCCCTTAACTTTATAACTAATGGATTTCCTAGATCTTTGGGTGACTATTGATACTAAATTTTGACACTAAAATAATATGATACATTTTTTTGCCTCTTATAAATCCCAGCTACAAGTTAGGCTACATGAAGCCAAATTTTATAATTTATAAATGTCAATTCCAACAGCAAGATGGTCTGGTATGCAATATATACCCTGTTTTCTTTCAATTGGATATGTATCAATACTACATTTCTACAACTTCTAGTGCATTTTCAGGTAGTAAAAGGTTCAAATAACTGTGAAATAAATTTACTTGTTGTGGATGTCTTGGATGCATCACATTAATTAAACACAATGTTCCTGGATATTATAGTAGTTGCTCCTTTTATAAAAACTTAAAATTGCTGCTCAGTATTTAGTAATAAGTTGGAGTAATATAAAAATTAATAGATGTTCCAGATACTTTGAAGGGCAAGCAGACATTCTGAAACATGAATCATATGATTCATCAAACTATTTCAGGACCCTATTTTCATGCAACTTAAGGAACTAACTTTCTCAAACAAATGTTAACATTTTGAATTTAGTCTTTGCCACCTACTGTATTTTTTGATCTGATGAAAACTGTTTTATAATCTGTTTTAGCAGAGAAAACAGTAGTAAGTTTAAAAGCTTTACTTTATCACTATAAATGAAAGATCTATGCTTACACTAGATTTTTATTGATGTAACAATTGTTATTTCAATGAAATAGCCATTGTCTTTTTCTTAACTGAATTAGTAAGTATGAGATAAGGATAAAACACAGAGCAACTTGGGACCCCTTGAGTTAAAATGTGTCATGTGAATGCATTTATATGTATCACAGTATTTATTAGCAAAATATTATAGATTGACAAATGTATATAATTTTTCATTTGAATGGGGAAGCTAGCTGGGATAGTGCTGAAAAATTCCAATTGTCCATAAGTTTTATCACAGAGTAAGAATGAAGAAAACATTATAATGAGCCACAGAGGAAAATAATTTATAACAAAGATAATCTTTATCTGCTCTAAAATAATTAAATGAATGGCTAAGAAAGAAAGGCTGTATTCTACTCACCAATTAATTTCAATTGATAAAGTCAATGCAATGATGACATCTCATGCATCAACCCCTTAAAACCATCACACCAAAGATCACATGAGCTATCAGATCTCTTGTTTCAGTTTATCCATCATTGCACAACACCTTAATAAATTCCTATTAGATACATCTAGCAAGGCAATTTAAGGGTCTGTGGCTACCACTAGTATCCCAGTTAGAGGAAGAGGGGTTGCAGGATAAGGTGTACCTGAGAAACGATTTAGGAGGGAGGCGAAGCAATTAAAAGGAAAAAAAACCCCAAACAATCTCAAAACCACCAACCAACCAAACATTCAAAAAATGGTTTAATTTTCCAGAACTACCAGTTTGAAAATAAAACTTTCATTTGTAAATCCAGCACAGGAATTTGCCATAGACATGAGAAAGAGGAAAAAAAAAAAAGTAGTTCTACACTCTTTTCAGAGAAGGAATGCATTTTCAAATTATTAAGTCCCACCATCAATCATCTTAACACACTGAGCCTTCCTGTAATATACCAGACAAATCCATTATATCTCTGCCTTCTGGTAGTGTTCCTTTGGTTACAAACTGGGGTTCACAAATTCAAGCACCAAATTACACTATTATGTGTAATATTTGAAAATGTATTTCAGAATATGACACACATGGAAGCAAAATACACTCCAAGAATTTGAAGATAGATGACTGAACATATTTTGAGGCAGAGTGAGCTTGCAAAAATGACAGGTATAGCACGTTACTATGAAAATTGCAGAAAACCTTGCTTTCTTGCTGATGCCTTTTAGTATATGCTCTTCAGCATAGATGAATAATGAAGACATGTAATTTAAATAAAATTCTGACTCTTTCCAATGTCAGAGTAAAACATGTCTCGTTGTGTTAAAATCAATGAGGAAAAGCCATTAGCTCTTCACAGGACAGGTCCTAAAATATCCCTAACATTTCAACCTGAGTTTTAATATAAATCTCTCTGAATGTGTGGGTGTGTGTTTTGTGAAGAAAGTTTTTTAACAAAATATAAAGAAAACTATCTCAAAATTATTGCATGCATTTACCAGCTTTATACTGTGTTTTCTCTAAAAACTATAGACAACTTTTTGTGTCATTATGTATTTTGTAGGTGTATTTAGGAAAAAAAATTATTTTATGCTGCAGAGAAAGATACTTGAAAAGTTAGCAGAAAGAAAACGTGGCTAATCTGCCTATATATTCATATATTTTTATAATGTACTGCACTGACCATCTTAGGAAAAGAAACTTTCTAAGCTGATTTACTGCCATTAGTCACTGAATTACAGTGGCAGATAATTACTGTGGCAGGCAGAGACTGGACAGGTATGGACATTCACTTGCTCACTTTCTGCTACATTGATATTCTTGGGCCCGTAATAGAATTTCAGCAAACTCTTTTTTTTTTTTTTTTTTTTTCCTCTATGCATACTGTGGTAATCACCTAAAATATACACTTAAATTTCAGTTTAAATACCGGGCCAAATCAAGAGCTGAAGCAGAGTCTAGAAACATTACAGTTCCTGGAAATTATGATACCAGCTGCAGAATTTAAGCCAGGACTAAGATGTATGAGTCTTTCTCTGAGTAGATCTCTCTACATTGATGTCTATTCATTGTGCACATGATTAACATACCAGGATGCACCATAAAGAGGAAAGACTTCATTCAATTTCCCAGTCATAGGTGCCTAATGACACCGACGATGTTGCAGTGTATCTGCAGTGACTTTTAACTGCCTATTCAGAAAGATATGTGTGTCCCATATATCTTGTGCCATAACTTCTAGGTGCAAATGCATAGCTTGGAAACCCAATTGCTTTTATAGTTAAAGAATTTAGTTCCAATGTTAGGCAGTAGAGTACATTTTCATCATTTATTTCCACTGCTCTGGACCTTTACTTCCTCTCTCTCATGCGACTACTATAGCCAATATTATCGAATGTTTAAAGAGCAATCTGAAATATAAAGGAATTGTGTCTCTTTGTTACCAGAAAAAGTCAATCTACCAATATCTTCATACTGGTTTTTCTGTTCATTATCCTTACTGAATCCAGATTACGCTTATTTTTTTTACTATGTCTAGCTTTTTACAGGTCTAGTTATATTTCATAATATATGGCACATTTTTTTTACAGAATTGAATTCTCCTTCAAAAATTCCACATTCTTGCCAGATATTTTATGATGAGTCTAGCATCTTACCCTGCATTGCATGCCGCTATATGATTAAAACATATGAAAGAGAATACATTTCTTTACTGTTGCTTTTTTAAAAAATTTATTTAATGTAGTTTTAAGCCTACACTTGAGGGAAAAGAGCAAGAATATATCACATTTTCTTTGCAGAATTCAAAAGCAAGACATTAATAATTGGATGTTTTGACAAAAAGGCAACAAAGCATGAATATTTCATCTTTTCTCTATTTTATAATGTATTTCACTTTTTTGAACAGACAATCAAAATGCTCTCTTTTTTGAGTTTTTGCAAAGTATAAAGGCATTGTTCCTCTGTTATTTTAAAGATTATCTTTTTTCTTCGAATAATATCAGGCTACCACTCAGAAATGTAGAGTGTCTTCCTTGTATCTGTTTTGATTTTATGCAACCAGAATAAAAAACCCTCCTGCTTGTAAAATTATTTTAAAATTAATTACAGATAATTTTCTAAAATATAGGATGTCTGATATACTCAAGTGTAAGTGCCTATGTACTGGGTCAAGGAACTTACTTATATACAGATTACTTCTGCCTTTTTATGTAGGATCAGAATCTCAAGCATTAATATATTTATTACTTTAAAACTGAAATCCCCTTAACTTACTAATTCTGAAGACTCTGATTGTTGATTATCATGTTTTTAATGACAATAAAGGACAATGGAATCTTCACAATTTAAAACTTTAATTAGAAAACTATTATAACACAAGTGTAACTTGCTGTTTCATTTAAATTGCAGCCAAGTGATGGTCAATATTTTACAGTAGATATTACTTTTCTGAGGGATGATCTGAAACAGGGAAAGAAAGGAAAATGGAGGCAGAGGGACAGAAACAAAAGCAGTGTTTAGTCATTCAGGGACCAGGAGAAGAGGCTGTCACCTCAGGTTTGACTGAAGGTAGCAGTTTAAAGGCTGGAGCACAGGAGATGTACTTCTTATGCCACCAAATGGATATTCTGATTTTAATGGTAATTTGTTTTTAAGAAGTGTTTTTTCAGCCAACGTCAGTGTCTCTTGCCTTAAGTAGATTCATCAGTCCTGCTTTAGACAGCAACATATATCAGACTCCTTACTCCATAAACTACTGAAACTTCCATTATCCTTTCTGCTGTTTCAACTAATTCTTTCATGTGCACTGGTTTCCCCGTTTAAATCAAACCTGATATTCTTTTTCACTGTTATGCTTTTAGCTACAATTATGTCTTTCAAGTCCAGTCTAGTTCCACTTTGCTTCTCTCTTTTTCCACACCCACACAGTCTGGTTTCCTCATGCAGATGAATATTTGGTGCCCATCCAGACTGATTTAGTTCCCTTTCTTCTCTGCCGTGTGTACTTCAGACAATGTTTTTTATTTTCCCCTTTTTGATCAATCTCAGTTTATTTGGAAATTAGTGGTTGTCAGGAAGTTAGAGTACTACAAAAACGGAGTCGTTTCCTATGATTTCATTGGCTTAACCCCCCATTCTCTTTCAAACAATACAATTTAGCTCTTGCTAGGGCAGTTTCTGGGTATTTTTCTGGTATTTACTCCTGAAGCTACTTCCAAAAAGAAAAAGTTTTATAGATGAAACTGCACCAGATTCAGTTTCCTCCATTTTATACTGTCTTCCAGAACTATCCCTGAGGACTCTTAACCTTCAAAAAACTACATTTTCTCATACTATGCCCCAGGATATTCAATCTCACCTACAGTTTCATGCAATAAAAACTCTGTCTTGTTCCAAAAATGCTACTAAGACAAGAAAGTTATCAATGGAAGAGTAATAAACCTCCTAAAGATGTCTCAAATAATTCATAAGAAAATTAGCTGTATCATATTTCGTGTTTATCTCTTTAAGTTAAAAAATAATAATTAGTGTACAATAATTGAAAAGGGAAGTTACTAGCCCTGCTACTGGATGGGTTAGAGTATTGCATTCCTTCCCATTAAAACCTGGCAGTCAGAATCATGGTACATCCCAAGCTGAGCAAACAATTGTTTTGCTGTGAGAATTGTTGTAAATATTTACTGGGAAACACTGTTTTATCTGTGACCTACGTAGATTTGAAAGAGTAATACTGGAGTGCAAGGTTAAGAGCACAATTCATAATATCACTTCCAAGTTCCCCCTTTTCCCACCTTAATAGTAACCAATATAAGGTATGACTATTAATCTCAAATAATTGAGTGGGGTTTCATTTAAAATCTTGCTTTCTTCCCATCATACCCCAGGCATGCATGTATTGTCATGTTTACCTGCATTAATTTGACAGTTGTATATATAAAAGTAGGTACGGGTTAATACTCTACTTATTATATTTCACCTTTGTTGATCTAGCTGTTGAATTTTATAAAGGTATTTTAGAATATTTCAGTATTTTAGAAATGCTGATGAAGTCCCAATGTTACACCTTGAAGTTCAGAACTTTAAAAGTTTACAGCCAATTTTGAATACTGCTGTCTTCTAGATATCTGATGTTTAAATTTTGGATTTATTCAGCACATGTACTTAGTATATCAGAGATACATTTGTGTACTCCTGTGGGCTAAAGTTATTTTGAAAAAAAATTGCCTTGTCTTCAAGTTAGGAGAGTTGGCTGCAGTCATGCCTGTAGTTACATAGTCTGCAAAAATGGGTAGAAAAAAAACACAGATGAAGCGTACTATACCTTAGGTAATCCTGTTTGGTGTCTGACCCATTAGGAATTATAGGAGTTCATGTGAGATAAGAGAGTTTCCAATCTTTAAATTGTACTGGGGATCATTGCCCTAAGAAATCAGGGCCCCACAACTGATTTCGTGGCAGCACCTCCCACTGCTTTATTAGAGGGAATCTTGAGATAATGGGAGAGAGGTTTTTGCTATAACTCTATCCATGGCAGTTTAACCTCCTGCTCTTTCCTATAGGCAGAATATTTTTCAATTTTGTTATGCATATATAGCTAGTCTATATGTATTTACATTTTTTCATTTTTGTATAAGGCCTTAACTAAGCACCCTGACTACATGAGATGGCAAAGGAAAATATATTTCTGACCTTTTCTCTCTGCGGACTATCTCCTAAATGCTGAAGTAATGCCTAATCTAGGTTCTATTATTAAATTCTAGCAATTGCTTCTCTACTTTCCACATGTTCCAGCATGATAAATACAAGGTGGAAACTAGCTGCTTCCTGACCTCTACTGTGCTCTGCATGGTTTATTTGCATTTGTAGACATGGCTTACAAAGGTGGTGAGTGTTGCAGAGGTAACCTGCTTAGGATCTGAGCAGCAGAGCAAAACAAATTTATATTATTCAAGCAGCAGTTCCTCATGCTGATCAAAGAGTAGGTTTAGCAGGCTCTGAAGGGGCTCATCCTTTAATTCTTGCCCACCAGAGGCACTATGGCTGTGTCCCAGGTTTCAGGAGCTTTATAGTGCAGTGTAGCAGACCTGAATGATGGTCCTTTATGACTAGTGTGTTGTCCCTGTGGGAGGCTTCAAAAATAAATGGTAGTCCAGCTGAATAACTGAGAAATTTACCAAAAGAAAATTCTTCCATAAGCTCAGTGGCAATACTCCTATATTCTGTGAAGCAGTATGACCCTTTTAGTGATGTTGTTAGACTGGAGAAACAAGAGGATTTAAGTTATAGCCTAAATTACAAGTAACAATCCCAAAGATCTGCAGGACATCCCTTACTCCACAGAGACTGACACATAAAATAGACTAGGGAGTGAAAAATCTTTATTCTCCAAAATTCAATCAACCTTTTTCTTTGATAAGTCAGCTGTTAATCAGGTATTATTTATCATATCCACAATCCTTTCATGAATCCAAGAAATTACAATAGAGGACTTCAAGAAATAGCTCATACTGTTGACAACGTATCTGTTACTCAGCATTTTAGCAATTAATAAAAGATTGTCAAGTAGTTTATTCAAATGGCAATTGTACTTAGCAGCTTAAAAAGCAACCTGTTTATTTGTGGTGTTTGTGTGGTTTTTTTTTTTTTTCATGTCAATATATACTTCTGTTTTCCTTCTCATTCCATGTATTTGGTGTCTGGTATGGCATCTGGTGTTGTCATATTTTCTTTTTCTATTCCAAATTATTTTCTACCAAGCACCAAAATTTCAATCTGCCTGTGAACATTCCAACATAACAAACATAAATTTGAATTTTCATCTACTTACAGGTAGATTTCTTTTTCAGCTGTGCTGGAAACCTTAAACATTGACAGTGTTTTATTTTCTTCTTATCTGACATAAACATCTTTATCTCAGCAACTAATTCTATGTCTTGTGTTTGAATGCTTCTTAATACCAGATCTGAAGAGTAATTTTATCTTGACACACTTGTTTTACAAAAATGCAGTAAATTTGATAGAAAATATGCTTTTAACTTGTCTTGTTTTCTGGACACATTCGTTATAAGAAGAGAAATGCTGTAAGAATTCATGTTGTCTTACTGATCCAGCTGATTTAATGAAAACACAATTAAAGTTCTATTGGGATAGAGCATTTATTGTCATTATATGCATGATTGATAAAGCAACATGAGGTACTGAATATTTTCCAGGGACTAGAACCAATATAAGAAAAAGGTAGTTGGATATTAAAAAAATATTATTGATGCCAAGAACATAAGATATTTTCTTGTGAAAAAGAAAATCAGTAAATTTAAAAAGACAAAGAAATATTTCTCTATGACAATCAATGTACAAAGATATGAATACTATGCTCTACAAATTTTAATAATCACTCCTGTATATAACTCTCAAAATTATGAATCTATGTCAGTATTTAAATGATACCTCAGATATAAAATTGACACTTGACTATTTTGTCCATGTTGGAAAAAAAACCCTAAGTAAGTCTGCCGGTATATAACCAACAGTAAATTCTGCTTTTCTTCTATCTTTTTGTCTAGGAGATTTTCTTTCTCAGCATTATAGTTTCATTCACTCAGAATCCTTTCAAAATTAACAATGTATAAAATCAGTTTTATTTAATTGACATATCTTAGGTGTCTTATGTTTGCATCCCATTTCTGTATTATATGTAGAAATATTACATTAAATATAGGAGGACATTATATATCATTCAATTTCCTTTCCTGGAAATTTAAACAAAGTGGTCCAGCATCTCTTACTATCTATTTTATTTCTTTGCATCAGCCGTGGTTTACACATATTCATAGTATGTTTTCTATGAGAGTTTAAGGAAGTAAAGTGTTAATGGAGTCATCGAATTAAAAACTTTTCTTTTTTCTGTTTGATGGCTAATTATGTTTTATACTTGCATATGCAGGTGAATTTGGGACAACTGTATCTATTACTGAAATAAAACAACCTTGTTACAAAAAGATGGTTTTTCTATCTTGGAAAAAACAAAATTGTGGAAATCCTGAGAAAATACGAATCAATTTAAACTGAATAGACATGATAGAGAAGAGCAAGGACTGTTTTTATCATTCTCTGCAGACATTCAAATGAAATCAACTTCCAGCTGGTTAAGAGCCCATAACTAACTGTCCCTCCGCTCATTTGACAGGCATTTCACTCAGAGAGAAAAACCAGTTGCAGAATATTAATATATTCAGGTACCTGACCACAGAAAATGATGCTTGCATAGAGGAGCAGAAAGCACTATTTACTGCTTTTTTGCTTTTGTAGTGGTTTTTAATGCTTTTTTCTGTTTATGGACAAAACTTGTGGATGACATTGTAGGTGATTTATTGTTTTATTATCTGTGTCATGGCAAAATAAAAAAAAATTACTGAATAAGCTCATAATCATCTATACATCAAGATCAGCCTAGAAATAACTATTTATTGCTTTAAACTTCCATCATGCTTATTCATAAAAAAATTCTTTAAAAATATCATTCCAGTCTAAATGCACAGAAATTATTATTCGAGGGACAGCAAAAACAATTGCCAACCCATTTGAATGCCAATAATGTCAAAGATGAGTGTGAACAGTCAAAATTATTAGCAAATAAATTCAAAGTAATGTATTTTAATAAATATATAATAAAAACCCCTTGAGTGCAACCAGTTCAAAAAAACTAGATGGGAAAATTGTTGTTTTGTTTGGTTTTTGCAAGCAAACAATAGTACATTCTCTAGAGGTTCACAGTATTATTCAGGGCAGGTAACTGAAATCAGCAGATTTCAACTATGCCCAGATGAACAAACAGCACTAGGTCTGTGACGTGACTACAGTTCAAAATGCAAACCAAAAAATATTCTGCCATGGCTATATTTGCTATATTAAAAAAAAAAATTTTTTGCTTTCTGGGATTTCATCTCATAACTGGATGTAAATATGTTATGTAAGATAGTGCCTTAAGCTTATGCAACTGTAAGTTATCTAATCAGGAAATTACCCTAAAGAGAAAGGATAAATGACAAATATTTTGAGTAATTATTTTTTTCTGAGTATTCAGTTACTAAGAACTGTAGAGTGTTGCCTTGCTAAGACCAGATATTACCCAGTAAATTTTAATATATGAAAATAAGGGAAAATGCTGTAGTGCAAGAAAGCCTTTATTAGTACATGTGCACACTGTAGATTAAATCACGTTGATGTTTTCTGCATCCATTGTAAAAATAATTGAGCAGAAAACCATTAATTACTCTTTAGGTGTATATTAAGGTAATGTGGGTAGAATTCTGAAATACATTGGAAAGAATCAAAATAAAAATGATAGAACAGGAAAACATTATTTAAACAGAAATAAATTACAATTTTTTTAGAATAAGGACATGAAAGACTTGAAAATGTTTATATTACGGTAGAATTGCGATCTTTGAGGCAGTGGTTATAATCATGTCAAAATTGCTGAGCGTTGCAAGTTAAGAGCCAATTCTCAACTAAATTTTCAGTCAAGCTACTGAGTGACATGTCTCATCTTTTAAATTTTTTACTGGCACAACAAAGAGCATTCTTCAAAAGCTTAAAGATTTTTTACTCATTAAAAAACAAATTCAAGTAAAGAAGTTTCAAAATCTTATTTTATTGCATTTACTTTATTGAGTTGTAAAGTGACCATCTAACAAATAAATAAAATCTTTGGCAACATAAAAAAAAAAATCAATTGTTTCACAGATTTTTCATTGAGAAACATCATGGGAAAGAAAACTGAGTAAAATTTTTGTGTACTGACAATTTCTCCTTTTTTTTTTTTTTCCCTAAAGAGAATCCTATGACAATTATAAACTGAGAAGGCAATAATCAGCATACAATATCGCAAATTGAATCCACATGCTGAAATAGTATAACTTGCCATGGTATAGAAATACTTTGTAACAATATGACGGCAGAACCAGACAGAAATTATTTTAAATAAATGTTTGAGCAATGTGACAGTTCAAGGGGTAAAGAAAGGCTGGGTTTGCTGCATCATGAGGCATTCAAGTGATAGAAGAAAAAATTAAAAGGGAAGTAGAACATCAAACAGGCAGTGCATCCTCCTGCATGCGCAAGAGACATAACTGGAAAAAAAATAAGCTGGATCACCTCACTTATTAGAGGGGAACATGAACAACCTGTTAGGCAAAGTGAAGCAAATCGTCAAAGAAAGAAGTCAAACTCTCTTCAATGAAGTCTTATTTTGCCAGGAGTTCATACATCCAACCACTCTGATATTGGTTACATGGAGCCACCAAGGACTGCAGCCATCAGTGATAACTGTACGATTTGAGCTCCCTAGCACTGTAAATTCACAACTACTGTAAGCCTTAGGTAATAAGCGTGAGCAGCCTTAAATATGTGGTGATAATGAGTAACAATGTGCAAAAATGAACAATTAAAACAAAAACTTTTGATAATAACTGAATTTAATAAAGTGTTTATATAATTGCTTTAGATTTTGCTTTAAAACTGCTTTAAATTGTCACTTTTCTAAATACTCCCACCACAACAATTTTTAACTCTCTAACTAATAAGTATCAGCAGACCAGTAGGTTTGTCTGAAGCATAGCTACAGCCAGCATTACAGAAGCTATGGCAAAGTTGATGCATGGGCAGAAGGAAGAGGTATAAAGAGTGTGTTGGAACCTTCCCTTTCAGCAGAAGTGCACAGATTAGTTTAAGACAGCTGTGAAATCATTTTTTTTTTGTTCCCTCAATGTACCTATTTATGTAAAGACAATCAATATTTTTATATTTTCATATATTGCCAATTTAATTACTTTTTTATCTTTGAAGATACGTTTACTTCTTGGGTACTTCTACACATCAGACAGAGGAATTAATTAGTTCATGGGTTTTTTAATTTTCAGAATTATCTGATAACAGGATATATCAAACATAGGAAAAGTGTGAATAGAGCATATAAAGAGGATTTGCCTATATAGATATATATAAATTATGTGTAACAATACTGTTATATATGTGCTGCGAGTAACTAATTTCTTATTAAAAAATGGTACAATATTGAATATTGCACTATTCAATTCCTTAAATATTTTACTGTCTTCTTTTCCATGTAGGAATTAAATTATTGCTTTCAAGAATTCCCAAGATCTTGTCTTATTCTCTTCTGTATTGTAAAACCAGAAGTACAAGTAACAGTTTAGATTTTTTTGCACACAATTTGTCTTTTGAACATGTTTTTTGAAAGAATATTTGATTTCTTCTAAGAAGCTACAACATGCAAAAAGCAAAACACAAAAAAATCCTTTGCTTACCTTTTTTTCTTTATACAAATACAGAGACAGCATAAGTGGAGTATTACTTATCAACATTACTGTTTAAGATTTGCTTTGACTTATAAGAAAGTTGACTTCATCTTTGAAGTCAGAAAGATAAAAAAGAACCATTTTCCTTTCCTTCTGTTTTATATTTCTTCTGAAATACTTGTTTAAGAAAGTGATATTAAATGTGGATCATAACATTGGTAGGCTCCTGTTAAACCAGATTGTGGGAGAAAAACAAACAAGGGAATAATTCTTTGTCAAAATCTAGATATGTTCTGCCTGTGAGAATTTCCTTAATAAATTCTTACATTGTATTAATTCCTTAAAATTTGTGCTTCTATTAGTAACAAAAAGAATGAGAGCATTCAAAGACAATTGGAGAACTGACTGATAATGATGCAAACCCATCAAAACATTCTATTTTTCATCATCTTTGAAAGACTGAGACAGGCAAGGTTTCAAGTGACTCAAAAAAAAAAAAAAGCAAAGGTCACACTCACCTTCAAGATGGGCAAGAAAGAGAGATTCGGGGAGGTGCAGACCATACTCAGCTGAAGATTGGAAACCACATCCAGGCACACCTAGGACAAGAGGACAACTGAGAACAGCCATTTACTGAGGGTGGAATGATGCCTCACCTAAATTATTTCCTTCTCTAATAGGAAGATCAGCTTGGTGGGCTACAGAAGAGAAGTGACTACCCTAATGTTACCAAGATCTTTTACATGGTGTCCCATAGCACAACTTCTTGTAGCTGTATTGGAAAAAAATGGTCTGGATACATAGAATGACAAGCTGGGTGAAAAATTGACTAAATTGCTGTGCTGAAAGAACAATTGTCAGCACTTCAAAACCCAGCTTTAGCCAGATATTATACGTCAGCCTGAGTTACTCCTCAGAGTTGATACTAAGGTCAATATTGTTCAACATCCTCATTAGTGGTCTGCATGATGAGGGAAAATACACTTTCAGCATGTCCCTGGATGGAGGACAGCTTTTACATTGAAGGACTATCTGCCACTGAAAAGGTTTTCAACTGACTAGAGAAATGGGTGGACAAAAATAACTTCGATTTCAATAGCTCTGTACATTGGACAAAATAACATCATTCAACAGTACAGGCTGTAAGCTGACTGCCAGGACAGAAAAGAGACAAATAACTTTTTTGAGACAACAAGTTAAACAGAAGTCAGCAGTGTGCTTCTGCAGCAATGAAAGCTACGTGCCTGCTGGGCTGTATTAAGAAGGCACTGGGAAAGTATTAGGAAGAAATATCATATGCTTGCTTTGTTTTGAGCATTCCTTAGGTATCTGTTTAGGCCCATTTTAGGAGAAAAAATCTGATCTGATACAGTATGGTCACTCTCATGTTCTAAAAGTGATGTATGGGTAAATTCCCTATATAAGTTAGAGAAAATACAGTTACCTGTAGAATAGTTTTTCGACAGCTAACTTCAAGGAATGCAGTGTAATGAATGGCTGGGACAGTGTTTGAATGTATCTAATACTAAGAGGAAGAATCATAGAATTTCCTGAGGTAGAAGGGACCCACAAGGATCATTGAGGCTGACTCCTGGCACTGTACAGGACCACCCCAAAAATCTGTCTGAGCACATTCTCTAACATCTTCTTGAACTCTGCCAGGCTTGGTGCTGTGACAGCTTCCCTGGGAACCCTGTTCCAGTGCCCAACCACCCTCTGGTTAAAGAAGCTTTTCCTAATATCCAGCCTAAATCTCCTGTGGCACAACTTCATGCCATTCCCTCAGGTCCTGTCGCTGGTCAGCACAGAGAAAGGATCAGTGTCTGCCCTTCTGCTTCACCTTGAGAAGAAGCTGTAGATGACGTCTCCCCTTGATCTCTCATTTTGTCTAGGCTGTACAAGCCATGTGACTTAAGCTACTCCTTGTAAGGCTTCCCTCTAGAACCTTCACCATCTTCATCTCATTTGGACACACCCTAATAGCTTTATAATGTTCTTATATAATGATGCCCAAAACTCTACACAGGATTCAAAGTGAGGCTGCACCAGTGCAGGGCAGAGCAGGCCAATCACCTCCATCTATGGCTGCAAACGCTGTTCCTGATGTCCCCCAGGACACAGTTTGTCCTTTTGGCTTCCAGGGCACTGCTGTCCCATATTGAATTTGCCATTGACCATGATGATGATGATGATGATGATGACCCAGGTCACTCTCTGTGGTACTGCTTTTCAGACTCTCATTCCCCAGTCTGTACGTATATCCAGGACTGGATATACCCATCCCAGATTCAGAATCTAGTACTTCCCCTTGCTAAACTTTACATGGTTAGTGATTGTCCAGACCTCTAATCATAAAGAATGAATGTCTAAGTTGTTTTCCTCTTAGGGAGGCAAGGGCTACTCATTTCGTTAGGCAGAAGTGGCTCTCGGTAGATAAATTGAAGTAACTTGTTTTTCAGATAGGTGTAAGGTTAAATTACTAAGAGAACCACTTGGAGAAAGAGCCACATTAGCAGATGGGAATTTCAGTGCTCTTTGGATTTACCATTTAAAAAGAAGTCCGTGTCTTGGAGCAGAAGGAATTCAGGAGGCAATCCCTGGGTTGTCAAGGTCAGTGCACAGCAGAGCATGAAGCCAGCAACACAAGGGAGTGCAATACTACTGTCATTATAATTACATTTGGAGGTATTTTTCAGTCTTTTTTCACCTATAGATAGATATAGTAGATGCAGTGTTGGCCCAAATCTAGAAGATTAAATTCACAATTGTAGATATGTAGCAAGATGCTGTAAGTACTACACATGTGGAATCCTTGCAAGTTATGTTTTTATGATTTAAAATTTGCTTTTTTCAGATTAAACATTTATATAGAAATTACATTTGCCACTGAGATATGGCAGAGCAAATATATGACATCAATCACCCAGAAATTAACTGATTGCTTTTAATTGTACTGTAATAAGATGCCACTGCTTCAAGGGTTTAATACAGGGGTGAATTTTTATTACAAAATTCTGTAAAAAAATTAATGGAACAGTGAAAAGCCTTAGCTGATATATCAACTACAGTGCATCATCTCCTTCCTTTTATGACTGTTCATTTACAGTTCTATCGTAAAGAAAAAAATTGCTCATGCTTGATGAATTGCTCAGTGACAAAAAGGAAGTTGTACTAAGTCTTGTTCATGCCTAGCCATCTTCCCAATAATGCCCTTTGACCAGCTTTATGTTTGATTGTTTACATTCCACAAAGCCTCCTCTCACTTACCAATTTTGCAGCTCAGATGCAGTCCTTCTCACTGAACAGAAACCCTGGATATAACAGTGATTATGCCCTCAGGCATTCCTGTCATGCCACGCTTGCTGCACATTCTATAGTACAATTGCAGCAAAGAGAATGGGACACTAATGGCTTTATGAGTGCAGAAATATACATATGCTTGCAAAATCTTCCCTCCCTGCCCATCCCTGCTTGAAACAGAGCTCAGCTTGCCTGAATATTGTCTGCTTTACTTCCACATGATACTTCCATATCTGAAAATATTTTTGCCTTAGAACATTCATATTTAAACAAACTAACTGCTGTCAAGAAAATCTATTATAAAAAACCTCACAAAATAGAACAAAACCCCTGATAGTCTATAGAGTTTTTATACCTGAGACAAGTACACTTTTCCCTTTTGGACTAAAATTTTATCTAGACTTTTTGAACACTGGGGACACCATACTTTTAATCTCTTTAAAGAGGAAATAATGTTTGTCAACAACAGGAAGTACTGTTTCTGATTTGAGACTACATCACATATTTTATATTTATAAATGTAGTTGTGAATGGGATTCTTTAATTTTGATTTCAACAACACTTTAAAATGGTCTTTTGTACCAAATATGACATATATAAATAATCCTGAGTTGACATAAATCTTTATGCTTTTGGAATGGGATGTAGTACTTCTATTGTATTTTTAATGCCATGATATATAAGCAGATAATGTGACTGTCCCTTTTAACCTTGAAGACTGAAACCATGCAGCTCAAATCAAGACAGAAATGCTTTCTGTGCTTATTGCACACCCCTGAATATGTTAGCAGCTGAAATGGCTTTGGAAAAAAAAAAAAAACCTAAACAACTAACTGTTAATAGCTTAAAGAAAGAAAAAAATTATATCTTAAAGAAGAAAAAAACAAAAGTAGAAATTTAGCATATGAAAGTGGATCACTAAGTTAGCTGCCAGGTCTTTGCTTGCAAAATGAAGCCTTCATTCTGCTGCTGGAAGTTATCAATATTTAACTGCCCCTGAAAAGACAAAGGCAGATAGTATGAACCAAGAATTATTACTGTGAATACATAAATCTTTACCTGAAGTGTTTTTATATCAATAATTGATTTTCAGTATGTAAGGATACAGAGTTTGGATCTCATTAACAAATTGGGACATAATTATCAAATATTCTTTGATATAATAACTAGCCTTGCAGGTAACATTGAAACAGTGAAATAATTATGCATTTATTTTTAAAGCTTTGAAAGGGTCTAAGATGACATTCTTAAAATTAAAGCAGAGAATTATAACAAGATTAAATTTTCAAGGATAGCTAAAACTGATATTGAGAATACCACTGAATGAATAGTTGCCAACTCTTTGATTGGTTAATATGTGAGGTCTCTGGTCTGGTCACAATTTTGTTCAATACTTTTATTAAGTTAACCAGTAGAATCCAAAGCATACTCTAAAATTTGCTGACGATATCACCAAGTCTGACTAAATCAAATTAGATTGGTTTCAAATAGATTAGATGACTGGATTTTAAAGTCTGCAAAATAAAGATGCTTTGAAATCAGCAAGAATAGCAGTGCATAGCAGTTGTACAGTGTTGCAGTTCAGTTCCGTAAAATTCACTAAAAATACAGGCTACAGTTAAGTGACATTACTGCTTAAAAGATGGAGGTTCACAGAAGTCCAGAAGTTAACCATTGGTGATGGACAAAAAATGATTCTCTGCATGAAAAAGGAAAATGTAATCTAGGAAGTAATATGATTTTTCTTTCCTAAGTTTCAGTCTTATCTTGACCCACTCAGAAAGAAAAGTACTGTCAAAGTAGAGGATAGCAAGCAAAAATAGCATGAAAAGTTGAGAACATAGCTAAGGAGGAAAGGTCAGAGACAATGGTTTTGTTTTATTTAACAGACAAAAAAGACGGCCATGAAAAGAATAAAAGCCAGATATCCTCATTCTGTTAGCAAAAGAAGAGGTTTATGTCAAATAGAGAATTTTTCCTTATAATAAAAGTAGTGAACTGCTATTATAGACTGCATATTGAAGAACTGAATAGATATTTATCTGCGGCTATATTTAAAGTCAAGTAATATTTCATCCTTCTTCAGTAAAGGAGAACTGAGTGACCTTTTACAATAACATGCAGCCGACTACTTACATTACTTTTTTATTATACATTAATAAAGAATTGGAAAAAAAAATTCAAATGTATTGAGCGATGAAATATGCCAATTTTATTGATATACACCTTAATTCCATTGTAAGATAGAAATAGATAAATAGTGCATACTTTCATAATTTACCTAGATATCTAGAAGAAAAAGAAGGCAAATTTTCACTCCTTTACCTCGGTTGCAAATCTTCACAGATCAATATTTCAATAACATTGATGAGATATGGACATCTAATGTATTTCACTCACCAAATACTGTCAAGGGCAATACAGAGCTATTACAGCTATTAATTAAATATATTGCTAAACAAACCAGAGCAGGATAATGAGAAGTAGAATAAGACCTTAAAAAAACCTGCCCCTTTCCCTCCCTCCTTCCCAGTTCTGCCTCTTCCCTGCAGTGGTGCAGGGAAACAAGGAATGGGCGTTATTGTCAATTCATCACAATTTGTTTCTGCTGCTTCTTGGGGAGAAAAATCCTTCCCCCACACCAGTGTGGGGTCCCTGCCATGAGAGACAGTTTTCCATTAACTTCTCCAATCTGAGCCCATCCCACGAGCAACAGTTGTTCCCAAAATGCAGCACAATGTTGGTCACTCTTCCACAGGGTGCAGCCTCTCAAGGACAGACTGTTCCAGTATGGGTGCTCCACAGGGTCACAGGTCCTAGCAGGAAAACTCTTCCAGCAGGGGCTCTTCTCTCCACAGGTGTTCAGGTCCCTGCTAGTAGTTTGCTCCAGCACAGGGGGTTCCCATGGGTTCACAGTCTCCTCTCAGGCATCCACCTGATCCAGCATGGGTCCCCTCCACGGGCTGTGGTGGCTCTCTGCATCCCTCCATGGGCTGCAGGGGCACAGCTGCCTCATCGTGTTCTGCACCATGAGACACAGGGGAATCTCAGCTCCAGTTCCTGGAGTGTCTCCTCCCTCTCCTTCTCCACCGACCTTGGTGTCTGCAGAATTGCTCTTTTCATGTTCTCCCCCTGCTTTTCTCTGTAATTATGACTACACAATAACCTTTTTTTCTTATTATTAAGTATATTACCACAGAAATATTACCATCATTCCTGATAAGTCAGCAGCATGTCCATTTTGGAGCTGGCTGGCACTGTCTCTGCTGGACATGGCTGAAGCTTCTACTAGCCTCTCACAGAAGGTCCCTCCCCTGTAGCCCCCTGCTACCAAAACCTGGCCATAAAACACGATAAAACTTTTGGAAAAAAGAAATTAAATTCATGGAGATAGAGTAGGGAAATCATAGATAATGCTGATTTATAAAAATTTCTGATGAGTGAGAAATTAATTTGAGTGCTGACACAACAGGGCTACAAGTAATTTTTTACCAAATTTGTGTAGCCTCTTCAAAACATAACTTGTTTTGTGAATATTTTATCTATATTTTATTGATCACAGTGTTTAAAAATGTATAACTTATTTAAAACAAACTCTAAATGCTAGGAGATAAAGAAGTGGGAAATATACTTCAGAAATGGGCTGAATTTGGATTGGTGTCTATATTGGATGGATATATTGGATATCCATGGACTGGCTTCTATGGATTGTCTATATATTCTGAATATTTGTAAAAACTTATAGGTGCATTCCTAGCCTAGATAGAAAAATCCATCTTGTTGTTTTTCAAAAATGTTAAATACATCTCAGTAAACAAGCAATATAAAAAACATATAGCTTCATAGTGAACAATAGTATTTTGGACCTGCAAGCAACTTTTTCCCCTGTCTGATGTCGCTACTATTTAGCCATCTGAGGTTAGCTTTTATTGATTCTGCTTTTACTTTGATTGGATCTTACCTACTTCAGTGCTTCAGTAAATTGAAACCTTCTCCAGTTCATGGAAGAAATCTGAGAGCAGGGCAGTGAGAAAATGTACACTGACCTCAATTTGTTTCAGATGGTATTGGTAAAAACATTGTCATCAGGTTGTAGAAATGACCTCAGCTAGCAAGAGATAAAAATAAAACCTCATATTCTCAACAGCCTTTAACAGAAGGACATTCAGTTATTCCCAAAGTACAAATCACAGCACTATTTTTCTATATTCTGTAAATATGAGAATCTCTATTATCCTAATGATTTTAAAGGTCAGCATCCAAATGCATTCCCTGCTGAATAAATTGGCCTTATATGGTGTAAGATTTGTTTCATATCTACACTGTTATTATCAATACTATATATTTTACTGTTTATATATACTAAGTATTACATAGATATTATAATATTAATAATATAATATTTATAATACAATAATCTATAGTGTAATATAATATTTATAATATAAGAGCCAAATCCTCATGCCATGAATCTATGAATAGAATATGAACAAAGAGAAAGTTGTGAAACTAATCTTTTCAATTCAAAAGTTGGAGGTTGTCTTGCTTCACTGATATTTTTTACTTTTTCCAGATGTAAATACCCATTACACTTAATATGGTTTTGTACAAGTGTTTACATTTAATCACTTATTCCCTTCGATTACTGCTTATCCTTGCAAGTGTGCAACTACCACAATATGATCCTCTTGACCCCTTTCTTCTCAATTTCTCATGTATAAAACCTCTGCCACTGAAAAGGACTTACCATTTACCTCTACTTCATACATCACATGTAAACAAAAAGATGTTTGTTTGGTTTGCTACCTCAATCTGTGTTGAGTTAGCCTTAGCAAACAGTCAAACCCACACTTAGCTACTCACTCACTTTCCCTCCCTAGTGGGATGGGGGAGAAAATGGGATGAGAAAGCTCATGGTTCAAGGTAAAAACAGGGAGATGGCTTACCAGTTACAACTGCAAGCAACAGAGACTGAACTTCTAAAAAAAAACTTGCAAAAATTTATTTGCAATAAGAATAAAATTTAATTACTGATTTGGGTAGTTAAAAAAAACACAGGCAAACTTTACAACATCTTTCCTTCCCTCACTTTCCTTGATCAGATTCACTCCCCGTAAACAGCAGAGGTTGAGGATGTGGGGTTATGGTCAGTAATTATGGGGGATTCTTTGCTGATCCTTCCTTCTCACACTTCCCCTGTGCTCTGGCATGAGGTTCCCAAGGAGTGCAGTTCTCTCAGGAATATCCATCTGCTCTGATAAGGATCCTTCACAGGTGGCAGTTATTCCCTGCTCCTACATCATAGAGCACCAAACAATTATTTTAGGCCTGGACTAATTTCTGATTTCTAAATTTCTATACCTCTATTGCAAATAAACATATAAGAGAAAAGGTAGCTCAGTGACGTAAAGTTCAAGGAAATGAAAGTGTCCAGGTTTCTTAAAGTGCATTGTTAAGTTTCAGCAGCAACTATGGAATCCTCTGATAAAGAACTTCTTGAAATCATATCAGTAAAGTTTATTCAGCATGAATTTGAAACACTGAGTATTCCAGAAACTTTCTATGATAAAAATTTTAGCTCAGCACATGTCACTCTTGGAAGGGAAGTTGTAGATATTGCTACAGATGGAGGATAGTGAATGTAAATTCATTCACAGGAAATCATTCATCCACATGAATTCAAGTGGATTCACATACATATGAAGCAAAATCTGCTGTAACCCAGTTTGCTTGTTTGCTTGCTTTTTTCCCAGAGATCAGATATCAACTAGATAAATAAATAAATTCCCACCCTTATCTGTGCTCCCTAAGAAGCAGAAGCTTTTTTGTTTGGCTAGAGTTTATTTGCAGAAATCAAAATTTTTGTCTTTTAGTCCACCTTTTTAAAAACATCCATATATGTAATGGCGAGAATACCTTTGAATTCATAAGGTCTTGTGCTGCCCACTTCAGTACTCTAATTACCCAGCCTTTACAAACAAAAGGGCAAGCACCTTCTCATTCTTCATTTCAGATTGTTCTATCAGTCTTTACAAATGAATTATCAACCCAAAGAGTGTTAAGGTTCCATCTCTGTGCTGAGTTACACTACTGGTCGAATTGATAATACCAGAAATGCTGATTTGGCCACCAAAATAGTAGTTAAAATGCAAGTATTTCAAATCTAACAACATTACTTGTCTTTAAAAATTACTTCAGTGTTTCTAAAATATTTTAATACAATGCAAAGTTTGTGTTCATTTGTTATTGTTTGCAATTTGACCTTCAATGTCACATGGTGGTATGTCAAATGAAGCAATTCTGATCATGTGAAATTGGATCATGTCTCATATACATCAACAGGATTGATTAAAGCTGACATGATATCTCAAAATGTGACACATATACCTCAAAAACAGACATAATGTTGTCTTCTGAAAACAATAGTGTTTCTTAATAATTTCTGAAAGAGATATTTTCCTTTGGGAATAAAAACCCCCACATATCAACAAGGCAAACATTTCCACTGGAACTTGAACATCATAATTAAAGAGGGCAGAGAGAAACAGATGCTTTTGCTCCCTTTCAGGAAATTCATTGGTAAGTAATCAATATTGCTTTCCAACCTAATTCACATTTAAGATAAGATTTTTATATAACATTCTCTTATAAAAAAAGTAAAAAGGAAATTAATTAGATGCAGAAGTAGTCATGAGACAGGAAACACACTGTATCCCTTTGAGTACTGTCCTAGACATTAATCTTTGATCGCTGTACCACCTAGCAACATGCTAATGGGCTTCTCATGGGCCAGATGCAGTCCAGTAGACTCATGGTAATTCACAAAATTTACAAAAATATTCCTTCTGGAGATGAGGAAGCAAATTTCTGCTTAACAAAGAAGCAAAGGTATTATATTCAAATTTAATCTAAGAAAAATCAGAAGGATTTTCTTGTAAGTTTTTATAGAAATTACTATGAGTTCATTTTATCATATTCATTTCAACTGAGTTATGAGTTAGCCATAAAAATCAAGAGAAAACTTAGGAAATAATGTATTTCAATAAAACAGAATCTGGATTCAAAACACTTAAATACTTCCTTCTCCTTTAGGATTTATTTACATACTCCCTTTCCCCTCCCCTCTCCTCCCCACCTTTTTCTTTTACCCGAGTCACCCTCTGAAGTTCAGAATGACAGCACCTCACAGTAAAATTAGAAATAAGGAAGGTACTTGTTCACTAAAAATGCAAGAACAATAAACATTGTTTCCTTGAATCCAGAAGAAATAAATCAGCTGATGATCTCCATGCTCATTCTTCACTTAACCCAGACAGTCTTTCAGCAAAGACTTTTCTAGGGGTCATTTTAGCAGCCTGTATATGTGGCCCAGCGGCTTTGTTTTTCTCTTTCCACTGTGCATCTTGTATTTTTAATGCATGCACGTAAGCACATGAGTAGCTGTTCATTTATATATTTGGGTGCAAACCCTTGATATTCTGCAGTGTGATATCACACATGCAGCATGGAGCTCTTTCATTCCTCTTAAATGAAGGCAATGGTTAAATCTCCAGCTCCAGTGACACAAAACCAGACCAGCAACACAGAGCAGTTTCTGGTAAAACACAAAGCACTAAGCAACTTTATAGTGTTCTCATTATGTATTTCTGTCAAGTCCCTTATTTCTGTGGAAGTCTGAAAAGACATCAATATAAATTCAATTCACATTAAAGCTTTTAATGGTAATCTATTGAGAATAAAGATTCATATGGTTTGCTGTAGGAATATTTCTATTTATATAGTCAGAGATTTAGGACCTCAAAAGAGCTACAGTCTTGAAGTCCTGTTCTATTTTCATGTGTTACCTTTCCTCGAGGCAGAAATTATCAGACATGTAGATGATTTTAAAATGGGTTGTCTACTGACAGAAATTACAATCCAAAGAGGCAGTGGTTAGATTTGGCAGGAGTGTTGTCTTTGACACTGGGTGAATAGAAAAGAGAGAAAAAGAAAAAAAATGTTGTTGAAGGCTGAGGAAAACAGAGCTTTTCTGTCAAGTTTTTTCTCATCTCTAAATATCTACCCTGGAGCATTATACTCTTCCTGTAGTTCATTATTTTGGTTGCTTATGTTTCACAGTGCAGATTTAACTCATCCAAAACTAACAGCCAAACAGTAGTTTTTAAACATTATTTCCCAGGGTTGTTAGCTATTTTTGTAAGTATTTGAGACTAATCAGCCCAAATGAAGTCTAACCTTAGTGCTGACCTTAGTCTTAGTTCTTCCATTGTGCAGCTAAACCAACAACTGAGGAAGTGGACAAGTTGGAAAACAAAGCAATTTTGCATGCAGGTGCCCATTTGTTGGCCGTGGGCTTTTTTAGAACAGCCTCTGTGATAATGCCAGTCTCAGCTGACTCCAGCCAACTCACCTTTCCAATCCTTATGCAGATACAGATATTAAAAATGGGATTTTTCACCTTCCAGCAGGAGTTCAAAACCACTATTTGAGGACTTAAGGGTGAAAAACAAGTGATACACTAAGACAAGAATACCTATACAGAAACTGATACCTCAGAGAGCAAAAAACAGCCAAAATGGGGAGGGAATTAATGTAGTCAGAGGGTTAGAGGAAATCAGATAAGCTACAACAGATAAGAGCATAGTAAAAAGATTAGTCCAATTACTAAATGAGAAAAGGATGAAATTAATGAAGGTTTTAAATTGCTGAATTACTGTATATCAACTTGTCAGTATGATACAAAATAGTCAACAGCAGTTTTGGCAATTAAAAAGTAATGAAGATCTTGTAAAGTCATCTATTGAAAAAAAAAAAAAGCTAGAAAAGGAGAACCCAAATAATTGAAATGCATGGAAATGAACTACTAAGATAAAGGTTTCATTCAGTAATAATACCATGTACCTACTTCTAAACAAGTGAATGCTTTCATGGACGACAACAGCATAACAACACTTGTGTGATTAAACTAAGCAGTCATCTAATTACCTGCCAGATTACAGCTTTCATAAGGTCATAGCAAGACTTCCTGGCTTACAAAGCACCTATATGATCTGGAAATATATTTTTTGATTTTACCTGTCATCTAGTTC
Organism: Fringilla coelebs; assembly: GCF_963513975.1. Lineage (NCBI taxonomy): Eukaryota > Metazoa > Chordata > Aves > Passeriformes > Fringillidae > Fringilla > Fringilla coelebs. Next base: position 55,137,101 of record NC_140029.1, read on the forward strand.
AAACTGAGGAGGACACATCATGCACAGCATCCACAGATCCAGAACAGAAGGCTACAGCATGGATGACTGGCTCTATAATTTTGGATTCAGGTCCCTGCGTCTGAGATTTAGTTTCTTGCTCTGTGTATGTATCTTATAATACAAAGTTGTTAATTAAAAACATCAAGGGTGGTGCTGATGATTCCATCCTCCTTAGGTGGAAGATGCCTATATGTCTGATTGCAGCTCTATCAAGTCTCATTCCAGCATCTAACAGTCTTCTGAGTTTGCATCTAACAGTCTCCTGAGTTTGCAGTGTCTCTACAGTGGCTCACAATTCTGGTCAGGGACAGAATGTGTGTTCATGTCAGAAGGTGACATTAGTGAACATTTGTAGGATGATGAAACTGTTATTTCAAATCAAATTAGAATGAGAGCAGTCCTATGAATTTGTTTATTTCTGGGTTGAGTATCCCAACCACTGAAGTACTATATAATAAGCAAGTCTGACACTGCATCACAGAATTCAATTGAATTAGTCAGGTTTACATCATACCTGATAAATCAATCTTTTTAGGATGATTAGATGTCCAAAAGTCTGTTTCATGCCTTGCAAATGTCCTTAGGTAAAGAAAGGTGCTTATTTGCCAGTTATGAGCATTCATAACACCAAATAATGTAAAGTTTTCCTAACACTTTCGCTCTTATGCTGGTATTTCAGACCTGGCAGTACATCAAAATTCTGATCTTGGACAACTTTTATCTTTGTAATTTTTTTTTTCTCTCTTTCCCTGATGCTTAAAAGTCATTCTAAAGCTATAGAGAGCAGTTTAACAATTAATCCCAGTTGCTGCATTTGGACATACTTTGTAATGAACTAATTAGAATGCAGCTGTAGCATGACTTTTGGAGATAGATCTGAATGACATCTTTTACATAGCATTATTAACTGCTAATACATACAGATGATTTTTTCCATAAAAGCACTTCATACTTTGATGCTCAAATGGTTGATAACGTGAAAAAAATTTACAGTTTTATTATAACTAACCTTTTTAATCGTCTTCATGCTTATTTCATAGGCTTGCTATCTATACGTTTTCCGCAAACAGGACTACATATGGGACTACAGATATTGATCATCATGCCAAATCATATTCTTGGAAGAGAAACAAATAGGCTTTCAAGAGATGAACACCCTTTAAGTATCTTCCATGTCATCCTATTTGGCAAGACCAGACTCAATACAGAACTGTTGTTTTTTTTTACTCCTAAATCTTTTCCTAGTTGTAGTCTTTGTTTCACCTTGAGGGGAAATTCCTTGTTCGTGCTAGAATAATTTTCTTTACACTTGAGGACCAGATATCTTTATAAGGGATTAATCCTCAAACCCCTGTGGACTAAGTACATGTAAATGCATTGCTCTATTAGTCATACTTGACAAATCTGAAGAAAAAAAGAAACCCTTGTAAGGGTTTTATGGAAGCACTAGGTTATAACTTGTATAGCAGCAAGGGAATCAGCAGGAAACACCAAATACTCAATAGTTCCCTCTTCCCTAGGGTGTCTTCCTCAGAAAAGTAGCAGAGTTAATCCCCTTCTGACTTTGTCTCAAAGAACTGCTTTTTTTGGAACAGAACAGAAAAGAGGGATCTCCAGATGCCACCTATGAAATTATACCTAAGGCCTAGAATTGCCCTTAACTTCCATGGCAGTATTTTACATTTTTTTGTTGGCAGCATCTCACACTTGACATAATTTATTTTCCCAGAACTATGCTAAATATTCATAAGACTTGGTACTCCATCCTTCCCTATAGCATACTTCTAAGAAACAAAATTGAAAACAGAACCCATGTTATCAGTGATGCTTTATGTCATTTTTTGTTCATGTCTGCAGTGGTTATAAAGCTTTGTTGTCATCACTGAGTGACTAAGCAGTAATAATTTTCCAATAAGGCAAAGAGGAATGATTAGATGTTAGCTGAAAAAGGGCAGTAAGCATTATTAGGTAATTTTCTTAAAAATAAAGGGAAAAGTAAGTAGACAAGTGATAATTGCATCTCAGAATTTTACTTTATTTTCTCCCTTTTTTTTTTACATATGTATGATTACCATTGAAATATTTCTGAGATTTGCCCATCTTTCCCAGTCCCAGACTTAAAAGGGTGAAGGATGACAGATTATTTGTTTATTAATGTATTTGTTATCACAAATAGTACATGTGAGCTGCTACATTGAAAAATCTTCAAATGTTCAAACGCAAATTTATAAGAAAACTCTTGAATCTTATGATGAAAAAGATAAGCTTTGAACTCCTTACACCTTTGTGTGTCATAAGGGTTTCTTATAGTCTTTGTTCTTACACGAGTAGGTCTAATATAGTAAATTATCTCTCCAGGAATTGGTAAATTAAGATAAATTATTGGCAACTGTTAAATTATTATTGCCTAATAAGAGTCATCCCTCCTGAAAAGTGTAGGCATTTCAAATATGCTTTATATTTCATGTTTTCTGACAAATAAGGATGAATGCTTGAGACTTGTGCACCAGAACAGCACCTTCTGATAGTCATCAGCTAGTGTTTGTATCAAAATGAGGGGAATCCTTCTGCTGTAGTTTTTTAGACCAGGAAAAGACCTTAGGTGTGTGCCAAATCTCTCTTTCCCTGACATTTCAATCAGTTGTGAAACCATTTTTATTTGGATTCACTGATGACTACTTACCATTAAATATAGCTGGTTTTAAAGAACCATGACACAATTCCTGCAGCAGTTGTTTTAGTGACTGTTAACTAAAAAGTTAACTGCTTATATATATGGAAAAGGTTGTGCACAAAGTGCTCTTGGCCCACTGAATTTTCTTTAGCAAGGCCTTTGACACACTCTCTTTAAAGCCAAATTGACAAGAGATGGACTGGATAAGTACATGAAAAGGTGAGTAGAAAACTTGCTTGGCTGTCAGGCTGAATTAGTAGTGACCAGTAGCACAAAATCCTGCTGGCAGTCACTTAGTAATAGTATCCCTCAAGGATCTGTACTGAGACCAGTAGAGTTCATTAATGATCTGAGTGATGCAAGAGAGTGGATAGAGTACATCCTCCATGAATCTTATAGAAGTTGAAAAACTGAGAGTAGAAATTGGCCAACTGAACAATCGAGCTGCTGTGTGAAGGGACATCAATAAACTGGAAAATTGAGCTGAAAAGACTTCATGAACTCCAGCAAAAGTAAATACAAATTTCTCTTCCAGAAAAAAATTGTTGCTCTCTTGTTGGCCAAATAACTGCAGCCAGCAATGGGTTGCAGAACAAGAAGAACATGGCGTGTACAGAGTAAGAGCAGAAGAGGCACGCCAAGAGATTAGAAGGATGGAGCGCTTCTACTGTGGAGAAAGATTTTGAGAAATGGGTTTGTTCAGCATGGAAAAGAGAAAGATTTGAGGTGACCTAATTGCAGCAGCCTTCTGTAGAGGATCAGACTTAAGCATGTTTTATGTCAAACATAAAACTTGCTGTTATGACAGGAAGTCCGAGGAGAGGGTCTCACAGAGGTGGGTCTTTGATGTTCCAAGCCAACCTCCTGCTCTATCTTGAGACTCACACTCAGACCCCGGTTGCTGTGCCCCCCTACTCACTTCCTGGTGAAGATCTGGCTGTGCATATGTAAATAAAACAGTGTGAAAAGTCTAGTGGTATGCAGCAGGTGAACTCTATAGGAGGGTGGAATGGGCCCCCTCCCTCTCCTTTCTCTGGCTCTCTTTATCTTTGTATTTCTTTGTCTTGAAACCCCAGCTCCAGACCATCCACATGGCAGGATGAATGCAGGATCTAAGGACTGGGGATATTTGCCTTCTGCCCTTGTTTTGCCTGAGTAAAGCACAGCTATCTCAGTGTGAGAGACTGGAAGGATTTCTGGTTCCAAACATTTCGGGGAGGTGTGTGTGGTAGAAGGGACAGGTCAGGCTTTGCTCTGGTGAGGTCATGCCCTGCTCTGCACACCCCACTCCCCCTGGGCCAATATCCCACCCTGCAGTGGCTGCCAATCTCTGGGAGAACAGAGGCAATGCTCCACACCTGCCTCTGGACCCCCTAACCCAGCTCCTGAGCAGCAGCCAGACGGAAAGTCTCACCTGGGGGAAGGGCTCAGGAAAGCCAAAGAGACTTTAAACTGAAGCATGAGGCAAACATATATCATGACCCTACCTTTCCTTGGATGTGATATCAGCTGAGACACTGCTGGAAACCAAGAGTGGTAGCTAAATTTATCCTTTTCTGTATCTTGTCTGTCTTACTCTCTTTCTTATACTAATTCCCTCTTCCTGAAGTTTTGAGTAACTTAAAATCAGACGGATTTGGAGTTTTCTGAGTGGAAAGCTCTAAATTAATGCTTTGTGAAGTGTTTTATGTAGGTTGAATGCTGCTCCAAACTTTTGCCAAAGTTCTCTGATTTTCTGAAGTTGCCGGTAAAATTTAGGACTGCGTCAGGTTTTGGGCTCCTATATACCAGAGGCAAGTCCATCAAGGGACATGCAGAAAGCTGGAAGAAAGCTGGAACATGACATATCAGCAGAAGAATAGCTGAGCCTGTTCAGTGGTGAGAAGAATGAGCCAAGGAGACACTGCTGTCTGTAATGGCAGAGCAGAGGGCAAAGCGAGGAGCTTTGTAAACTGTGAGCAGGGGTAAATGATGAGTTGTAATATGAGTTGCAATATGCAACTTTTCAACTCTGCATAAGGAAATTAAATTTTGTCGTGAGGATGGTCAAACACTTGAACAGGTTGCCTGTGTAGTCTTCATCCTTGTAGAGATTCAAAGTACCCCGGTCTGACCAGAAGCCTAGACAATATTACCTCTGGAGGTCCTTTCCAAGCTACATTGTTCTGTGTGTCTATGACCTACGTGAATAATTGACAGAAAAATCTGCCAGTGAAATGCAGCAGACTGCTGTTCAGAAAAGACCAAGCACAGCCTCATAATCTGAATGTGTTATTTTTCATGCCTAACATCAATTCCTAGGCCACGCACAAAGAAAAGCCAAAGAAGAAGTGAGTCTGGAGGGTTACCTTTTCCAACAAAGCCTTGTTTACCTTTTGAGTGTATACACCATTATTGTGTGAGGAACAGGGAAAACAACCATAAAAACACCCAACCATCCTTACTAATTCCGGCTGTATCATTGGATGAGTTACCCTTAATACCTAAAGGGATGATACAGAAAACTCAGTGACATTTTTAATATCTAAGCAAATGGCTTGACACTAGCAGTGTTGACAATAGAGGTGAGTACTGTTTTGTCTGGATAGTATTTATGGACTCCTTCCTAGCTTTAACCTTGGAGTTACCTCCATTCTTTTTCCATAACCACTGAATTTTTCTTATTCTGAATCAAACATCTGCTGCTCATCAGTGACTCAGAATAACTTTCTACATCCAATGTTAGCATATAATCCTCCATCCATTTGCAACATATTTGGCTTAATCAAAGTATTTTCCAATATCCAGGAAATGTTCCATTCCCTGATTTGACATTAAATAAACTATGAGAGAAAGGCTGATGCCAAGAAAAGGGGATAGAAAACTCAAACCAGGCAAATGTTTTCTGTCTTTTCCAGACCCATTTGAACCAAAGAGCACTTTTATCAATATAGCAGCCAATCTGACACAAAATGACAAGACTGAGTTGCAAACATTTTTGATTTGAAGATAAGTTTATCTCAATGCCCTCCAATCTGTAAGCAAAAAAATCCTCAGGGTTTTTGAGGCTTTTTTAGTGAATGAGCATCTATAGAACTGTGAATATAACTTGGCTAAATAAGAGCAGTAGATTGGCAGCTGATAAGCCTGTCAATTTAACCTTGCTATATTCAGTGAATATTGCAGTGTGCTCAAAATGGTAAAGGAAAAAATTATCTGTTAACTTATGCTATCTTTTCCCCATATAGCAATGTAACTTCCTCATCAGCATTGCAATTCTTTTTCCTAATCAAATTAACTTTTCCCTAATTTAATTGTGGATGCTCCACCTTGGAAGTGTTTAAGGCCAGGTTGGATGGGACTTAGAGCAATCTGGTTTAGTGGAAGATGTCCCTGCCCAGAGCAGTGGGGCTGGAAGTAGATGATCTTTAAAATCCCTTTCAACACGAGCCAGTGCATGATTCTAGCACAATCTGTCACTTTTCCAAGTGGAGAGGAGCTGGTGAGGAGACATGCTGTGCTGGACCTTATTCTCACAAGCAAGGAAGAACTGGTGAGTAATATGAAGCTCAAGGGAAAGCTTGTCTGCAGTCACCATGAAATAATAGAGTTTGATATACTCAGGGAAATGAGGATGGTCTACTATAAGCTCTGTACCTGGGACTTTGGGAAAGCAGATTTTGGACTCTTTGGTGACCTGCTTGGTAGAGTATTGTGAAATAAAGCCCTGGAGGGGGGAGGAGACAAAGAAAGCTGGTTGATAATCAGCTATCACTTTCTCCAAGATCAGCAGCAGTAATGGGTAAACTGGGAAAAAAGTTCCTGGAGGCCTGCATGGATGAACTAGGATCACCTGGACAAGTCAAACACACAAAGGAAGCCCATAGAGGTAGAAGCAAGGACAGCTAGCCTGTGAGAAATACAGAGAGGTTAGCTCTGTAAACATTATGTTCGGTAAGAGGTCTTGCAGGCATGTGCGGTCACTGAGTAATACACACCAGCTCTTTATGTAATACAGGTTTGTGTTTGGATCAGGAAAAATGGTTTTATAGTTGTAATTAATACGTACAACAGTTTTTATTAGATTATTGTTGCAGTAATGTTAACACACAAATTAATAAAGAAAGAAAAGATGAAAAATGCCCTCATTATTATTATTACAAAAATTAAGTAATCTTCTTTGGTGTTTTATTCACCCTTCCAACCTGTATGTCTCTGGGACCCCAGATAAGTAGTAACAACTTTTCTCAGATGAGATGGCAGGTTAGCAATCAGCATCCCCAAGGTCTGTGCTAGGATGATTGCAAAAGTAGTGGTATATGTGGTTTATGGCTAGCTAAACTGCCAGATTTTTTTTTCCTCTCTCTTTTCCTTTCTTTTTCACCCTCCTGACTATCTAGGGATACTCTTCAGGGCAAAGAAATCAGAACACCGATAGCTCAGTAAAACCTCCTTATCTTCTGCTTGAGGGAGAAAGTTGTTATGAGCCTTAAGAGAAGGCATAAAAAAGTGAATATAATGCCAAAGAAAAGGAATGCATACCAAAAATTTTATTACAGCAGTCTTATCTCTGTTAACCATGCTTTTCTGTAATAATTAGATAATTTACACTTTTATAACTCCACAAATAAGAATAATTGTTTTGTTTGAATTAGGTAATTACTGTTCAAATTAGATTAATATTAAGCTCTAGCATTTTACATGTCCTTGCACCCATAGTAATATATTTGGTGTAAGATTTACTGGATGTGTTTAAAGACAGGATGTTTCTCAAGGCATATGAACACCAGTTTCTCATCTCTATTCCTTGTATGGAAATGGCACCAAACTGTCCATATGTACTTTAGGCCAGACTTTGTCTGAGACATGCATATCCAGTTCATCCAAATTAGTACTGTAATGTGCTTTTGTGATATGTTCAAGTTTGAATACAATATTCTAAATGTGTTTTGTCCACACTCAATAGGACAGTCTGCACCTTATTTTCTCTCACAGGGAAATGAATTTATTCCCAGATTTTGTAAGATTTTGAGCTAAAATATTCACAAGGGTAATAAAATTCAAGCATTAGCTAAAAATATGGATCAGAAAACCATAGGGGTGGGGTGGTTTCATGTAGTGATTAGATTCCTCTCTTCTGAATCTCTAACTAATTCCAGAAGGTATTTAAAATAAACAGTGCATGGTTTAAAATACAGATGTTTCTAGATTCCTGGTCTGAGCTACTCTAGTCTCAAGAAACAGATGTACACTTTACAGCCAGACTGGATATAAACAGAAGATATCCAGGGAACAGTGGTAGGAACTACAACTTTCTCTTCTCTCACATAAGCAACTTAAAAATGATTCTTGGAGGAAAACTCTACATTGGGTCCCATCAACTGATCCACTGTTCATCACCCTCTGCAGTAGGGGGGAATTAATGCTGTGGAGAAAGTGTGTGGAACAGAAACATTATAGGATGCTCTCAATGGTACAATCCCTAAACTACTGTCAATTAGTAGTTAAGAAGCTTCCAGAACCTTATGCTGCACCTGAATGATCATGAGAGTTTCCTTACACATTTGCTGTCTTGCCTGCATAGGAGGCTAGTTTCAAAAAAATGTATGGAGTTCCCTTATCAGAGATACCCTTTATTTTTGAGAAGAGTTCTGCTATGGGAGAGAGATATCTATTTATTACTCCATGGAAAAGGTGGATTAACCAATCCTTTGGTTATTTGACAAAGAATAAGTTCTTGTAGAATCTTTAAAAACAGCCTTTTTTTTTGAACACTTACTGGGTGGGTGCAGCAACAGTGAAACATGAGGGAAAATTCCATTCCAACACACAGTTCACTGACAAGAGGTACTCAAATAACAATACTGTGATTCAGCCAAAGTGTTTTTAAAGATCACTCTTTTAAGGCAGGTTACTATTTAAGGTTCCCTGTGTCATCCTCTGAATGTTACTAAAAATACTTGGCTCTCTTCTGAGAAGTACTATTGAAATAATCTTAGTCACAAGTAGAAGGGTAGGTATTAAATTTTAAAGAGAAAATTTTTCACATCTTGTATCAAATTGATATAAATGCCTATGAAATATTTACAATGAAGAATGCTTTTTGTTAGAAAATATTTAAATACAGAAATTATTTCTTCAGAAACTTATCTCCTGACAAGTTGTCTGGTCTAAATTCTTACAAATGAAGGTCTCCTTTTAAGAAGTTGCCATATATTAAACATAATTCTATTTTAGCTTTAAAATTTTCAGGAAATAAAAAGTTTATATTTTGAATACTTTGAAGTTAAATTGTCTGATTAAAAAAATAAAGGAGCAAAAAGAAATAATTACCATTTTAAAAATAACATGATCTACAAAACATAACAGAAAGCAGCACTAAGGTGAAACAATTGTATATAGCACACTATAAGGTCAATGAGACTTCGCATATTTCAGAAATTAAATGATGCTGTAGACATTTCCAGGCATTAGAACTTGTTCATTCAGCTTTGATGGTTTTAGGAGCAGTTGATTTTGATTATCTGGGTTGCCCACTTTGTCATTGTTTCTCTGATCACTGCATGGTCATTGGTTTTTTGTCAGTTTGTTTGAATTTTCCCTAGCTAGACACACTAATAGTAACCTTTAAAGTTAGATGTTGGCTAAATCCTGACAATTAAATGTAAAACAAACATCCAGACTAAATATTTTGCCCTGTCTGTCATAGGGCCCAACTGCAGGGCTTATGTTAATAACGTTTTCTGCAATACAGGTCTGAATACTCTTGATAATATAAAGGCAGAAGTGATTACCCAGTTACTTCATTAAAACTAACACTTAGATTAAACAACAAAGGATAGAAATTGTCTTTACTGCACCCCTAAATATTATAGGTAGAGAGACACAATGAAAAAAATGGTAATTTTTGGATTATTAATCCTTTTATTAAAACACTGGAGTATAATAAAATCTCTTGAGTATGAATTATCAGGATCACTTTCTTTCTGTAACTACTTTCAAGGTTTGTCTTCCCTATTGAGAAAGTGTATTGTTAAGTTGAATGGTCTGTGGACACAAACCAGACTGTAGTTTGACACATAGGATACCCACTTCACATAATCATGGAGTTCTAACAGAACTAATTGACTTATGCTTCTAATTGTACTTCAGTGACAAACCAAAATTTTTAAACCGTAACTGCATTTCTAAATAAAAACTCAAACTCCATCCCATTCAACACTTTTTGCAATGTAGATGGATTTTCTCGTAATCATGACTTTTTTCCCCTAATTTTCACTCAGTCTTATTCTGCAGTAGTTTTTTCATTCTGCAGTTTAAATCTTTCTGACATACAGAAGCTACAAATAAAAAAAAACACATTTCTGTCTCTTTGTGGTATAAGACTCCAACTGTTTTTGAGAATAGATTCACTTTGTTTTTGAAATTCCATGGAATGACCTTTCCCTGTGAGAAACCGTTCTCCACCTCTGGCTAACCAAACATGATGACTATGATAGTGGGAGAAAAAAATACTTTGTGCCTGCTGGAAAACCCTAAATAACAACCTGAATTATTAGCACAGCTCTGTTTCGGTGATGTTTACATTTTTTTTTTTTTTTTTTTTACTTGCAGTATCGGCTTACCCATTAGTGTTCTGTTCCCCACTTCAGTGAACAGTCTCACTCTACAGAATTGCTTAATATTGAATAATCCAAGCTCATAATTTTCTGGATTTATTTATGCAATCACTTTTTAAAAAAATAATCACAAATCTACTTTATCTCTCAAGAAGACTTCACAGTAATTGTATTTTTCATTGCGGGATTACTTTCTTTTGTTACCTCCGTACTTTTGCCTACTTAAATACTTCCCATTATTTCATATTGAAATATGTAGAATCACACAGTGGGATTTGTTAGTCACTAGACACTAATCATCATTTGATATTATTGATCAGCAGAGTTAAAAACAGTGAGGAAAAAAAATAGAAAAGGACACTTCAAGGCTGTTGTTTCTGTTGGCTATGGAGAAGTTAACTTCAAGGAAACTCAGTTTCACAATAATGCACAGGACATGCTTGTGCATTCAGGATCACACCTCCTCTGCTCAATGACGCTCTCCGAACAAAGCTTATTTGCAGTGCTAATTTACAGGTCTGCTGGTTGTAAAGACCAAATCATGCAAACTCTTTATGAGGATATTTTCAGTACCTTCCTCAAACAGTGAAACAACCATTAACCCTTGACAGCATAAGAACGTTGGTGAACTAGGCCTGGGGAGCAGTGCAAAGCTTTGCATTGATATTTTTTCCAAGACAGTAAAATGGTACTAGTTGCACAATAAATTTAGAAGTCAATTTGGAACGCAATATTTTTTCTTTTAACTATTTTTTATACCTTTGAAAAAGAAAGAGGCCAGACCTAGGTATCTCAATCAGGTGAACAGTTTCTCCTCAATAGTTGATGAATAGATGTAGCCAGAATGACATAAGGTTTACTCTCTGAAACATTTTTTTTTCTCATTCTGTTGACTGGTTTAAAGAGCCTTCAATATCCTATAATTTCAAAAAGAAAATGCGATTTGAAAATTTGTTCTCCACCAGGGCATTAGCATGCTCTTGTACATTGTTTAAAAGATGAAAAGAGACAATAGATTCAAGACAATTCTTTTTCTATGAATATAGGAAGAGTAAATTTGAACATTGAATGAAGTTACTGAATAAAAACACAGAAATAGAAATTCAAATCTGAAATTTTCAAATCACTGTAATGTTTCCAAACTTTTATTGACTTTCTATTTGAAGTATGTCCTCTGCTGTTTCTTCTTCTGTAACCTGAGCTATGTTTTGTAAAACTTTGTAAATGCCCTCCTCTTCAACTGAATGCGGTCAGAATTCTTATGAACCTTTGAAAAACAGATTTCTTTCACAAGTGAAAAACAGATTTCTTTCACATTTATTTCATGAGACCCTTAAATTGCATAAAATTACGGGTATGTTTCGTAAATTATAGGTTGTTAATGACCTTAATCTCTCCTTATTTCTGTGTGCTGGATATTGATTCTGTAGCCTGTGAACACTTTATTCTGTGTGTTAAGGTTACTGTTTGGTGCTGCAAGCCTTGATGGATTAAAAGTATGAGGAGGACAATGGTAAATGTTATGTGATCTTTGTGATCCATTGAACAGCTATCTATTACATCTGTTATATCTGTGCTGCACATCAATGTAAAGTGTGGATCCATTCTCAGTTATGGGACAGTAAAATCTAGAAACTCTATCTTTTAAACTTATTATTAATACCTGTTTCTCCTTGGTTTACTTGTTTTCCTTCCCGGTAGAAAACTAGCTCACATTCTGACTTTTTAACGTCTAATTCAAGTATTGGAAATCTTCTGAACTCCATTTGTTCATAGGTGATAAAGGTACAACAAGGAGGTAAAAGAAAGACAAATATGTGGAGTCTCAGAATAGCAGCTGAATAAAAAATATGCGGTTATGCTGTGTACAGTGAGCCAGGACAAGGCTCTAACATGATAATCAGACTGAATAAGGCCAGCTTAAAACCAGTAACAGAGTAAATGGTGTGTTAGGATAATAGGGTGCTGACAGGATGGATGCCCTGCAGCTGAATCTCTCTCTTCTTCCTTCAAGATTTCGTAATGGAGAATTAAGCATTGTCTACCTCAGGCTTACTCAGTCAGAATGTATTTCTGCAGATGAAGCTGCTGATATGACAAGTAAAGGAGCAGGGATAAGTCTTATAAAGCCTTAGTGCTTGCAGGCATGAGTCCCTGCACGTTGAGCAGGCAGGGTCAGCGCTGTATCCTCTAGACAGAAACAAATAGAAAAGACTGTGTAGGCATAGAACAATAGTTGATGGAAAAATAAATCAAGCATTATACTGTAGGGTCTGGTGTTACTATGGAGAAATGAGTCCCTTAGGGGCCGCAAGGAAGAGCTTTGATATGCAAACCTGCTAAGTCTTTGGAAAGCATAATGCACTGAAAAAACGTACACACAAAAAGGTCTGGTAGGTTCATTGCTATACAAGAGCTCACTCACTAACAGGGTTAATAATAAGCAGAACACGAGTAAATGGCAAATAGCAAAAAAACTGCAAAGGCGACACAGTTACGCATCTTCTAAAATTTCCTCTATGCGTTTCACACAGACAAGCCAAAAATTGCCCTCTCAAAACAAAAAGTATTTTAAAGTTCTAATTAAACAGAAGAATATGCCTTTATAAGCACACTTCTATTGCAAAACAGGTAGAATTCTGTGATTCATGCAACCTTAAAAATGAAATTTTTCTGTGTGCCAGTTGACTAACTGGAAAATTAAAGGTGTTTAATAAAAAAAGATAGCAAAATAAACAATGTGAACATTATTTTACACTCATGCATCTTTATTTCTTGCTAGAAGTAAGCTTATGTTTTTTAACCAAGCAGTTCCATGAATACTGGAACTAATGATGTGTGAATTTATGGATTAGCAATTAGCTGGTGATTAGCTTTGTGTCTGAGAAGGTGAAAATTACAATCAAGAGACAATAACTTTATATTTATATTAGGGTAATTTTAAAATATCTCAGTTGGCTCTTGGTTGCCCAGTAATGCTTCTGCTTACACAGTTTTCTTTATGATACTCAGAGCATACTGGCAGTATCTTTACTTGGTCTATACCATTCAGGAAATATATGCAAAATTAAACTTATAATGCAGAATATAATTTTTATGTGATTTTATGAAATTGATGGTAGTTTGGAAGTTAAATGCTATATCTCCCATTCTCAGATGCAGAGGCCTTTTATTTTCTTAAGACAAATGTATTGTGCATGACCTTCTCTTATTCTAAAGGGTCTTCACAGACTTTCCCCATGCCATATAAACAAGCTAATGACATATTTATAGCATTTTACAGATTCTTTTTTAATAGAAAAAAAATTTTACATGATAACAATCACTCTTTGTGGTTCTCTAATGCCTTCCTGTGGAGTTTTGTTTTTCTAAAATATTAGAAAGGAGAGTAACCAGAGAGGTGTTCAACCATCTCCAGGAAAACAGAGCCTCATCATGCATAATGATAACTTGGGAAGAAAAATGCCATCACTCCAAGTGACCTTCCTTCCTCTTTCCTCCCCCAGCTTCTATAGCTGGGCACCACATCACGTGCCATGGGACATCCCTTTCGTCAGTTAAAGCCAGCTGTCCTGGCCGTGTCCCTTTCAGCCTCTTACATACACCCCACAGCCCCTGCTGGTGTGGCACTGTGGGGAAGCAAGAAAATCCTTGCCACCCTGTAGACACTGTTGAGAAATAACTAAAACTTTTATCACTGTTTTGGTCACAGATCCAAAAGAACACCATAGGAACAACTTTGAATAAAATTGACTCTATCACAACTGAAACCAGAAGAATTCAAGCCTTTGTTAATATTATTGTAATTTGAGACAGGATTTCTATTATGGTGTGTTTTGCTTAAGGATTTAGATTTTAAGTCTTTCTTTTTGTTTGCAGATAAAAGATTTCTGTATTGGACTGAGATGCCTTTTATTTATTAGTCTATTTTGACCCATGTTATGATGTGAATATAAACCAAGCCACTTCAAGTGGTCTCTTCACTGTATCCTATTTTGCTCTTACCAAAATTTGAAGTAATAGCATAGAAAAAACCTCATTTTTCTTTTCTTTCTTTTCTCATTTTTCTTTCTCTTCTCATTTTTCTTTCTCGTTATTTGCCAGAATCTTCTAAGTAAGCTATTCTCTTGAAATATCTGGGAGAACTTTATGTCATCTCTGTTCAGATGCTGGGGGTGGATCTACTTTAATTTGTTCTGAATTCTACAGAAAATGTCTTATATGTTGTCCAGAAAGCTCAAACTCAGCATACATTGTTAATTTCTTTCTCTGAATTTTTCTTTTAATAGATTCTGGGTTTTACTGGAAAGTAGACCTCTTTTTTTTTTTTTTTTTTTTGTGATAACAAATGTTAAATAGTATTGTTACTTTTCTATATGGAAGATTACAAGTGTTTCAAATGTGCCAGAATTTTGTGTAAACCAGAACTTTCATGAGGATCTACCCAGATCTTTCCTTGTCAGTTAATGAATCTTGATGAAGGCACAAGCTGTTTTTTGTTGTAGTATATACGTAGTTTAAATAAATTTCAAAGTGTTGAGATATGAATTCATGAACATTAAAATATGTTCCTTAACTTTTCTATTCAGAGATATCGACTTTCTTTCTTTACATAAACTGGGGACTCTGCATTTCTTGTCTCTCCTTTTCCTTCTTATCAAAAATTTTCTTTTAAAATTGTAAAAATATGTTATTTAAATATATCTATATGTATGTAATTTGAATAAAGTCTAGTATTTCTATGACACTGTGATTGCATCAAAAAATTTGAACTTGCTTACTACAGAATTCTTCACGTTGTCTATCTCTTTTTTACAGTTCTTGCTTTCTACAAGAATTATGCTAAAAATATGAATAATATATGCAATCTAATAGCAGCTTCCATGCTAAATTGTCATTTTGCCTCTAACTATGTTACCTTCAGAATGTGCAAGGCTTGATACAGCTGTCCTCCACAGCTGTACACAAAGTTCATTTTAATGAGATGTGACATGGACAAAAGTGTTGGTAGTGATTACTGTGCACACTTTTTGGTTTGAAACAGGTATGTCTCAGGCATGTTTCTGGGCATATTTTATTTTACATTTCCCCCTTAACAAGACAAAAAAATGTTAACTTCCTAGAAACAATGATCTTTTTGTATGGAAAAAGGTTTTTAATCAGAGAAGAATAGTGCTTCCTCAAAATTGAGTTGAATGAAGGTCATAACATCGATTTTAATGTGGGTTGTTGTTTTTTTGGTTTTTTTTTTTTCTTGTGTTAAAGATTTTTCCCTATAGCTTTTTATTTACCAGAGACAGAGGGGACATGGCAGTACTTCCTGAACTTCAAAAACATGTCTTCACTTTAATTTAATTCTAAGTACCGAAGATGAAAAAATATCAGTTCTAGAGGAGTATTTTTTAAATAGTGAGAAAAAAATAAACACATTTTTTATACTTTCCTATACTTTCTACATATCTTTTTTTTTTTTTTAAGAGATTGAGCTAAATGAATTCCAGCATTTTTAGTCATTAATATGTGTCCATACATAAGCCCCATGTATTGGGTATATTGGGCTTCTTTCAGTTCATGTAGTTTAATAAAGTTGGTAAAAGAAGCTTGAGGGTTTTTTTGATACTGCAATACAAACTGCTAACAAAGCAAAGATGTGATATTCATGTTGTGTGGGAATTCAGCAAATCACTCCAGATGTCCAGAGATACCAAGAGAACCTTTGGGGGGGCTCAGAGGTTCTGGAATGTTGCCAAAAGCGCTTGGTGGCTTGACTTTGATCCTTCTAGGGATGTGCCACCTGTATATGAGGACATGGGAATCGTTTGGGTTTGAATGGTGCAGAAACAATACATATTTAGGGGGAAATATAGATTTTAAGGTTTTGGTACAGGGGGGTTATGGATACAAGATGGAGGAATCTGAGCCTGTCTCATGGTTCTTCTTTCTTATTCTTGTCATCCATTTTCTGTGTGATGTTGGCACTAGTGGATTGATTCTTGGTGAATGTACACTTGTTAATAAGGGTGAAAGGTATTAGGGATAAAAGGTAAATACGGTTTACGTAGTTTTTACTATAAAAAGGCACAACTGCCCTGTGAGCGGTCAGAGTGCCTTTGCTTGCCTTGCTGGTCAGATCCCGGCTGGGCAGAGAGAAAATTTTGTAGATAAGAAATAAAAAACAACTTTGAAGACCGAAAATCAGAGAGTCCAGTCTCATCCTTTGAAGCCCCATCTCAAACAGAACCATCCTACGTGTGTCTGGGCAGAGACGAACAACAGCCGACCTGGACAATGTTGCAGTAAAAAAAAAAAATTATACCAACATCATGCATAATTCAAAATTAACTGCTCTATGAATGATCAGGATATCAAAAAAAGTTCTGATTGGTCTTTTGTTGGAATAGGAGAGATCAATATTTTTGGCTGATACTTTGACAAGAGGGTCAAAGTCTAAGATGAAAAATAAAACTGAAATATAAGTAAGTGTATTCTGAGAGTAAATTTAGGCAGAAGCCTATGTATTTATACTGGTCCTCATACAATCCCTGGGTCACATTCTCCTTTGATTTCTCACAAATTCTAGAGAAATAATTATTACGGAAATCATATTCATTTCTAATGGTGGATTCAAATAGTTTCCTGAAGTATCAGGAATGGTGTGACCAAGGATGTTCTGAGATAAAAATGAAACTTTAAAGTGCACACAAGAGACGGAAGTATAAGAAATTGCAGGCAATTTTCACTTGCATTAATCTAAGATGACATCTCTTATTACTGCTGCACCTCTGCTGTTGGCTGATAAGAGGGTTGCTGTGACTTTATGAGCTAAAGTACACAAGTCAAAGTGGGGCAAGTATATTGAATATTTTTCAAGTAGTGGTTACTAAAACTTATATACAGAGAAATCTTACTACTGTTAGAGAATCTATCAACATCTTTGTAGGAAAAATGATCTCTGATGGTCAGCGATGTTTCATTTCAGTGCTTTTGGGTATTTCACACCTTGCTTCGACTTGTGGGATTTTTTGTTGCATGTGGGTGATGGGGTTTTTTTTGCTTTTGTGTTTGGTTTTTGGTTTGTTTGGTTTGGGTTTTTTTTATTGGTTGTTGGTTTTGTTATATTGTTGTTGCTGGTGGGTTGAGGAGCTTTTTAATCTGAAAGGCAATTTCCTACTATGAGCCTTGTCCGTCTATTCATATTTCATGAATATGAAATTACTTACCTTTTTCCTCTTTAGAGTGTAATTCCCATAGATAAACATGGAGCTAGCCATCTATTTAAATTCTTGTTTTCAGAATTTCTCAGGTGCTCCTCTCACAACTCTTTCTAGAGCTAGTGCCTATTTCTGTCTTAGAAAAGAGAGGAACTGCTTTCAACCAGCTGAGAAGCCAGTCCTTTATATGTCGGGTTTTTCTTCATTTCCTTAAGATGTTATATTTATCTATATCTGTGTCTATATCTAATTTATAGTCTCTGTATTATAGTCTTTATGAATATCTTTATTTATATCTGCTTGTAACCACATATCTATGTCTGCACAGATGCATGCATGAAAAGACACAAAGCAAAATTGTGTTTCTATGAAAATATAGGGTTTAAACCTTAAATTGTATTTTCATGGCACTGTTGTATACATAAATATATTATAACAATCTCTGTTCATTCATTACTTTTGTTCCAATCATAAATAACCTCAAAATTTCTGGGTAAACTTCCAAGCCTTATCTCTGAACAAAGAGCCAAATCCATAAAAATTTTGAGGAGAAATATCAAAGATCAAAATTTTCATTTATCTGCATGACTCGTTCCTCAAATGATGAGCAAAAATATCTAAACAATAGTAGCTAAGCATCTAGTGTGCATAGACTAGCAGTTTGTTTATTTAGAATGTACTTTATCGCTTTTGAGGCATCTTTTACTTTCCACTGGTCAATTCCCCCCTGAAACTGGGCCACAGTTTCGATGAAGAATGCAGTGAAACAATGCAGTTTGTTTTGACATGCCTGATCCCCGCTAGTAACTCTGGATGGACTGAATATATACTTGAGGAATGAAACAAATATTGATACCATACAGACATCAAACATGGGCTGGATGACATGCTGCTTAGGTAGATGCATTTTTTTGGACTTATCTGGCTATGCTAGAAGAGCAGATATAACATGGAGGAAATGGACTGTATAAACTGTCCTTCGCCTTCAGACAAGGTGAACTAAAGAAGGAAAGTGCTTTAGTGATAGCTGTTCCTACAGAAGCCCCAGGTTCTCCTGGAGACAAGGACTGCAATGAATTGTTACAGAATTGCTTTTCATTCCTTGCAAAACACTTGTATATTTGTTGTTCCTCTAGTAATTTTTTTTTTTAAATTTGTAAATCTCTGTAAAAAATGTCTTTAAACTATTTCTCACCAGTCACCCATGGGCAAATTCCATGTGCAGAGCTGGAATGCTGATGTCAGAAGAAAGGTTGAAAAAGATACATTTAAGGACATTAAACATTTTGCTGTCAGTTTTAAACCTTGAAAATAATAATTGCACATGAACGGCTATCTAGAGAACCAAAACCAGATTCACCTCTCAAAACTCCTGGCTTTTCATGAAACTGTAACAAGGTTTTTGCAAGACAAATCACCTAGTTATTTCAATTATTGCACTGGAAAAAAATTATTCTCAATTAATTGAGGTAGCATCCCAGTAATTTTAGAAACTGAAGCACTTTTTAATGTGAGGAAAAAATTAGCTGATGCTTTGAAACAGGATCAAGTATCCGAAGACGGTATTGGACCTAAGGGCATTCCAGAAATCCTCTACTAAGACAGCATACAGCTGCCTGTATGAAAATAATGATAAAACATGCAAAAAAGTTAGTAGGGGAAAGAAAAAGTTTACAGTTAGGCTGACATGATACTGGACATCTTGACATCACCAACATAAGAAAGGCACAGGAGATATTAAAATAATTTGCAGGTTTAAAAGGAATTCTATTCCATTCTTCCTCATCTATATTTCATGGTTTCCTAAAGTTTGTCAGTTAATTCTACAACATTTCTGTTATCCCCCTAATTTAGTTCTCAAGCAAGGGACTCAAGGATGTGATCTTTAAGTAAAAGCATTCAATGAATAATTGAAAATCTCCAACTCCTTGGAAAGCTTCCTTTTCTTTCAGGGTCATGTCAGGAGGAACTCCCCACCTGCCCCTGAACTGGCAGTCCTAAAAAGTAAGTCAAGCTGTAAAGCACATCCTGGAATAGAAAATAATTTCAGCCTCTTCCACTTCACATAAATTAAAAAGGATTTTGTCTGCAGCTGAAAATGTCATTATCATCAAAGTCTTATTCTGACACAGCAGAACAAGATCAATTTCTCAGAGACACTGCAGTAGGCTGGCTGCTGTATGTGATTCTCCTTTCCCCCAAAGCTGCAAGCAACCCTTGACAAATTCACTTTGCTTGCTTGCAAAGGGAGGGGGAATGGTATTGCAGAGCAATATTTAAATGTATTGCTAAAATAGACCCTCTGTAAAAAAAAGGAGCCCTTCTCTAGTAATCACTGAGAATGAAGAAAAGGAACCTAACTCCCAAAGACATAAGGAACAGACAAAAAGCAGTAATAAGAGAGGAGAAAGGAGAGCAGCTCCATTTCTTCACAAATATGAGTGTATGTCTGAGTGCATGCACAAAAATTCAGATTTCTGTTTTGAGAGTTGGGGGGTGAAATGAGAAAAAAACCACCACTTTTTAAAAATATATAAATACTTTCAAATATTTAATCAGCTTTAAAATATTTGTCTCGTATTCTGGACACCAACTTTTTTGCAAGAGACCTGAAAAATTTACAAAGGGAACTATTTTCACCAAATCATTGTGCTCTATTGCATTCCATTAAAGGATTTTATGTGAAAGATTTTTTTTTATATTGAAAATATGCTTCGCATTTTAGTCTACATTGTTTGCATGTTTAAACTTAGTTTTTCAGTAGGACTTGGTACCTAAAGTACTTAGTTCTTCCTGAAATCCAACTTTTAGCTCAAAATTCTTAGCATGTCCAGAGAAAAGGTGGCCATCCTTCCTAAAGTCACGTCTGGAAGATGGAACTGTAAGGTGTGAAAATTATTTGGAAAAGTTTATATCTCAAAAGCTGAGGCTGGGAATATTTCTGGAAGTAACTCAGAGATAGAAAAGTGTTTCCCTAGAACCTGTGTAAGTCTGCAGTGAAACAGGGCACGTCTCTGCTTTCCTGAACGACCTGAATACATCAGTCTCAGCAGTCCTTCCTGTTTAGCTTTCTCTTACACCAAGAGCACAAGCCATAATGAGTCATGCAGTACAATGTTTAACATCCTTGGTCTAATGATCTGTGAATATAAATCTCTTTTTTTGGCAAACACTATGTCAATTAAGAGCCAATTAAGTCAACTGGTAGACTATGGAATGCTGTAATTATATGTTCATCGCTGAAGGCTGGAAAATTGCCCAAAACTTGTTCTAGTTCTTCAGATTTTACATAGACGCATTTGTAGAAAGCTTTGTTGAAATTAAATATATCAAATTTGAGGTGATGAGCTTGGATTATATAATATGTACTTATTTTTAAACAGAACTTTTATTTTTCCCTGTCAAAGTTGTCTAAGGTAAATAAAACACACTCTGTGGCATTGTAGCACGACTTTTTTTTTTTTTGTAGATGTAAGCAGTATTGATAGTTCACTAGCTAGTGTTGTATGATGTTAATCTATTCTATGACATGGTTTATCCAAGGTGGAACGCCTTAGCAAAACAAATGTTACTGAAATGGTTCACTGGTTTATAAACATGCAATTAATCAGTAACCAATGAACTACATGATAGGGATAAATATCAGCAATTGATTAGCAAAACCAAATACTGAGAAGAACTGAAAAATTTCTGTGCACATTTTTATGACTAGTTAAGTAATGTTACTATTTTCTCCCACCAACACACCCACACCCACGATCACACCCGCGCACCCACTTTACATGCACATCCCCTTTCTCAAGGTCCATGCCGGTTACCAACATCCTCCTTTCCTGGGATTGCAAGGTACACACACGGCTTCTGGTGGAGATGTGGGTGTTTGAGCTTTGTCTGTAGCTGTACTGCTCCCTACGGCCCACGAGTGCACACCAAGTGTCCTGTGAGACAAGACACACATCTGAGAGGCTGGTCCCCGTGCACTGCACCCCGAAATGCCGCCCAGCTTGATGGAGTGCAGTCGCTCAAGGCAGCCTTTGGGGAGGCTGCTGTGCCCAGACAGGCTGTAAGTGAGATATCTTTAGGGTCAAACAAGGTCTGACTGCCGCTGCTTCCCCTACAAGGTTTGTCCCTTGCCCTCTGTGGGGCAGTTTCATGTTTTCATTAGGCTCCTCTTCCAGCTGTTTCCTTCTTTGCTTCAAAAGTCTCTTTGTCTCTCATTGGTTACTGTTCAATCCCAATGAGGGCTGGCTTCCTCTTTGACATGATCAGGTTGGGGTAAACATGCTTTCATATATTCAATTCAAATACTCTCAGTTTATACTCATTTAAGTGGTGCTGGCCAAGCTGTTTGCTAAGGGTGAGATGTGCAATCTTAAGACTTAAAAGAATTAAGGGTGAACTTGACCCTTATGAGTGATACTTACTGGAGATTTCATCATGATTAGCTTGACATTTTTATTTAATTGTCTGGACTTTCTTCTACAAGTGTAGATTTTTGAGAAGTGTTAATAGATTTAAAAAATAGGCAAACAATGTTTGCACAAAAAATGGTCAGTCATTAACATGCTTCAGAATAATTAAAGAGAATTTTGTTACTCAGAGGGAAGGTGTTAATCCTAAGAATAGCAATACTAGAAATACATTGGTCTTGTTTTCAGAAAAGTAAATTCATCATTTGGCAGGGTACTTGATTTACCCCACTTACAAATTCTTATGCGTTGACTGTAATTTCTTGTATCCAATCTGTTTTAAATTATTAAGATAGTATTACACTCTTGGTAGTGACAGTTACACTTTATTATCTCCTGGGTTTTCGACTGTTTGATATTGTAATATGTAATTAAGTCTGAAGAATGCATATTTGTTTAATGACATTTATAGCTGCTAAATCAAACTTCCATATAATTTTCTCACTGATAAAACCTACTTAGTAAAGAATTTTAAAAAGAATTTCACTAATTCTTTAATGAGATTGTATCTGAATAAAGATTGTATTTTTTATTTATCAAAAACTAGAGCGATTATTAACAATCATGGATTTTTTGCCTTTTTTTTTTTCCTGTCTGAAACTGCATTAGTCTCCATAGACTTTTACTCTCAGCAGGACTTATTAACTCAAACACAGAACTGTGCTTCTTCACATAGCTTCAAGTGGACAGCTGGACAGCTGTAAACAGACATCTTGCCTGGCCAGAATAACTGAGGGAGAACTTATTTGCATCAGACTGAATAACAATGAAACAGGAAGAAACCTTTGATCAGCAGTGACCCTGAACATGTTACTATTCCTGAAATTGGAAGATCACAGTTTTTCAGTACTTTGTAGCATTTTTATGTTTGTATCAAGCCTTCTTATGTTGTTTCATGCTTGATTACAAGAATAAAGTGATTATGCAATGTCAGGTTGACAGAGTTGACATTTTAAAACATTTTTTTCTGAGAGAGTAAATGTAGAGCAGAAATGTTATTTGTAGCTCATAAAACCAGATTTTGTGACCTTCCAGTGTTGAAAGTGCATTCAGTGTTGGCAAATGCATAAGCTGCAAGTTGATTAATTTTCAACTGATGCATGGGAGTTATTTTTCTTGAAGCTACATTGAAAAGAAAGGGTGTACTGGGTGTACCAAGGCATCAGTGGTATATGCCAGAAATGTCAGAGCTGAGAAAAAACTCTAATTCATAAATGACTGGAATAAACAGCCCGTTATTGCCTGAGAAAGTTATAACTATGGAGGGTACTTTGATGGACACTGCAATTATTTCAATAAATATTTATATATTGAAAATATTTATACCTCCTGCTAAATTTACCAAACTGTTGCAAGTCAGTTTCATATTTCTGCATTAGGATGTTTGTACTGTATATATGCATATACACATTCAGCTGTACACACACACACACATGCAAATATTTTATTTTGAAAATTTAGAAATGCTTTGGAAAGGTGAACATATTTACAGTAAATTTCTTTGTGTTCCAGTCCAGTTCCTGATTTCACAGTTCTACTGTGATGCAGAGGCATGATGCAGTCGCCAAGTAACTATATTGACTTACTCATAAAACAGTGACATTCTTTTTAGCTCCAGACAGCTCATAAATCTATGTATTGATAACACATAAGGGATGATGCAGAATAAAGTGAAAGTTTTAGCAAATAGACAGGAGATAGTTTGTAGCTTTCACATCTAAACCACAAGCCATTTTGACTGTCGAATGCAACACATTGCCTGAAAATTATTAAAAAATACTAAATCATTAATAGTTCTATGCCACCTGTTAAACTAATATTTTGAAATTTTTATACAAAGGCAACTGTTTAGTGAAAAAGGTTGATTTTTTTAAACTGTTTCTGCTGAGAAGAGAAACTGTGGTTACAGTTATTCTGTACTATCAGTGATTGTTTTGTACCATGAAATTATTTAGTGATTAAAATTAGTTTGTTTAAATATTTGAGGTCAAATTTGAGACAAATATTTTTCTTTATGCTGCACAGGCTAAAAATGAATCCTGACAGAGAACATGAAATCTATCAATAGTTATATTAGTACTGTCTATCATTGATATGTCTGTAATTCCTGTTCTAGAAGCGATACAGATTTGTCATTACTGGTTGTAGGGAACAGTGTTGTTAGATTCTTTCTGAGGCTACATTTTCTCACCAGTCCTTATGCAGATGGACAAAGTCCCAGATGTACACTTATCAGGGGTTAGCTATTCACCTTGTGTGTACACAACGCTGTGGATATGAAGCTAAGGGGTCAGATGACTAGATTTCTCTGCTGCTAAGAATTACTCCTTCTTCCTTTTCAATATTTAAATTTTTTCAAACATCTAGTTTATAAAAGCTCTTATTCTTCTTGAAAATATTTTTCTATTTTTACATTATCTTTTCAGTGATAATGAGAAGTCATAATAATTGAAAAGGAACAGGCTACTATATATGCTAATAATAAGAAAGTAATTTCATAACCTATGCAGAAATGCATGTTTGTATATTTTTTTTTGCCGTACTTTTTCCTACTTACATTCAATATTTCTTCATGAAGGAAATATCTCACAGTGTCTTTACTATGGAGGCATGGAAATTTTATTTCACAATGCAAACTTAGTTATCTCTTTTGTAAATAGGAGGTTTCTCTGCTTATTAATAATGTTGCTATTAGTTTATTTATTTTATTGCAATGTAGAAAACCATTTCACAAATAAAGTGATTTAAATTTGTTTTGTAACACTATCAAATTACAGACAGGTTGTAAAAATAATTTCTTAAGTTTCTTGTTTCTGTTAAAATGTTATAAGTACCATGAAGGGAGGAAATGAGATTTGGTCTCTTTACAACCGAGTTGAACAGCAACCTTGCAAGATTGTTTAGTGAATATACTGCCATGAGTCTGTAGTAAAGCTGTCTTCCTGACTCCTCCCATGCAGATTTTCCTTTCAGAATTCTTTATTTTTTTTTTAATTCATACAGAATTTTAGGTTGAAAAGTAGATTTTAAAAAAATTAATGAACATCTTTTTCCCTCCTTATAAATTATTGCTCAACATGTGTGAAAGAATTTCTCATCTTTCTTGTGTTTACTTTCTATGTGCCATATATAGACATTTGCATATATATATTTAATCAGAGATGCTGTTTTTCTCATTTTGGTATTTTTGGTAGAATAATTCAGAAGTAGAACCATGTGAACCTAAGATCAGATCAGACATCAATTAAAATCTGTCTGGACACAGACACTGTGGAGCTTATTTACATAATATACAAGAATGTCAGTGCTGACTTAAATCACATTTATGTTTGTTTAACTGTAACATTACTGGTTATATGGGACTTGCCTATGCTGCTCTGGGACACTGACATTTATTGGTGGACTGACAGTAAATAGTAACTCCCCAAGTTACTTTTTGAAGTTGATGATGTAAGAGATAAACTCACAAGTTAGGGCTCTCTTGGTGGGACCTGAACTCAGCTGGTGGATACCGTAGCATCCAACAACAGCATTAAAGAATGCAATAAATTTTGTTGAGTATTAGCAGTGAAAAACATGAATAATAATTAGCAGTTAGCATTTGCAGTAGATATTACATCCATGTGACACTTCAGAGACTTTAAAAGTCAATCTGTATTTCACACCAGATGCATTATATTTTTATTTCAAGCAATGACATTATTATGCCTGCAGGCAGTCATCAATCATCTTCTGACCTAAAAGTCATGGATCACTGCTATTAGGATTTTATTAAATTGGTAAAGAGAAACTTTGAACTTTGAAGGAGATGACATTTTACATGGAGAAAGATAATACAATAAAAAAATCATTGTTGTCATCAACAATAAATGAACACTGAATATATATTTGAAACAAAAATCAGACAAAACTGATGTAAATAATATAGACTACTGGCAGTTTTTTTTTTTTTAATTTATTTTAAGTTAAACTTAATTTTCCCTAGCTAACACAAAGCTTTCAAGGATTTAAACATCCTGTAACAGGATGTTTAAACCACCTATTCTTTTTTATCTTTTATTACAACTGAACTAGAAGTATCTCTTCATAAAATTATAAGCAATAGAAGGTCAACTAATTTTGTTACTTTTTGCAAAAAATGTTTAAATTTTTTGCTAGCTAGCTAACTGCTTATAAACTAAGTAACAAATGTCCTATTGTTTCATTATTTTCTGTTCAAAAAATGTTTTGATAAAATGTGCTTCTGAGTAAGAGTTTTAGTATTAGGGTTCTTTTGCATGTTTTGTATTTAAAATAAATTATTAGTATTCTGCTATTGTATAACACAGAACTAATTAACTTGTATGAGAAAATAAATTTGAAAATTCTTCCTCCTCTTTCCTTACAACATGATGTTCCAATATGGAAAAAACCCAGATATTTTACAAAGATGCTTTGGAAGGATTGGAATGAGCCATCAAAACAAGATCAGTGAGGTGCAGTGAGGGAAGGGAGGGAAATTACCACATTTTTTAGTCTTTTGATTCAAGAAGTCTATCACTGATTTCAATGAGGTCAAAACCAAAGGAAGGATGACATTAAAAAACCAAATTATTCAATACAAAGTTATTTTTTCCTGCAATCTACATTAAATTTTAACTATTTAAGTAAACTCATTACTTTTTTTTTCTTAACTAGACTTTCCTCTGTAATTCTATATTTATTCTATTGCTCTCTTGTGACATAATATAATTTCTTATCCTCTCCTTCCTCAGAATCATCTGAGTTGATGGAAAGCAGTCATGAGTCGTAAACAAAGGCATGAAGGAAAGAAGAAAAAAAGGGACCTGGAGACCACATATCCCTACTGTTTGGAACACAAGTACAATGTATTAATGAAAAGAGTCAAATGTGTTTTGCTCTTAATATTAGCACAGGCTTCTTCGATGGCCTTCCCATGGGGAAAAAAAATAGTTTTATGGAAATTCTGTAGTATGATATTAAGACAGCCATATGGTTTAAACTATTAAAAAACTTTGCATTTAGAAGTTAAATAACTTCAGTTTTAAATACTTATTCACTCCAGTTATCTTTAAATCTTCTTCTGTTTCCTGAAATGTATCACTTCAGCTCTCAATTATGAAGCCTGTGCATCAGTAAATGCTCAACAGCCACGAAATATTTAACAGCAGAAGTGTTTTTACAACAGAAGCTCTTAATGGGATTCTGCTGATATAAGAATAGATGTCTACCACATGAACACCTTCATGTGAACCAGTCACTCTCAGCTCCCTCTATAAATGCCAGAGAGAAAGAAAAATTTCTTGGACATGATCCCAAAGACATCTAAAGTAAGTCAGAGAAGCCGTGTACTTACATCCTTTTTCCTATATATTGGCTATAAATGAACACTGAAATAACTAATTTAAATATTTATATCCATGTTTATTTGGATGAATCCTACATTGACCTTATTCTTAGCTGTCCGTTTTTTGCTTTACTTCTGCAATAGTGACAGTAGTAGACAGTCTTCAGATGGAAAATGCCATTTATTTTATTAGCCTAAACAGTTAAAGGAAGTAGCCAGTTCTGCACTATGAAAACTTGAATTCTGAAAAAGTGATTTCTTTTTAAAATTTTGCATCCATTGATGACTGTCTTGAGGGTACACACCACTTTTTCCTAAGAATATGGGGAAATGAAGTTGGATTAGAGGTTGACAGAATGTTTAGTTGCAAAAAAAAAAAGTCAAGACAGTCTCCCAGAAATCTATTTTGATTTTATTTTATCCTTAGGGAAAAAAAAAAAAAAAAGGTAAAATTTCCACTGAATAAAGGGTTCTTCTATAAATTTAGAATATGTTTTCAAGCAAAACGACATAGCTGCAATTTTCCTGTATATAATTTAGCATAGATGCGGTCAGAGGAAGAAAGATTTGCTTCAAATAGGAAAACACCAGCGTATAAAAAACCCTGCTAAACAAAGCACTGCAAAACAAGCAACCTCCTCCTCCACTGTTATGGTGGTAAGAACTCCAAAATAACTACACTAAGGATGCATTGTCAGTTTGCAGTGATAGCTGGCAATCCACAGAAAATGAATCCCAGGGAACTAGAGGGGCTTGATTCATAGACAGTTAGCCTTGGATATTAAATGATCAGGATCATCTACGTGCTGCAAAACTCTGAGATCATCCCTTGCTGTTGCACAAGTGTGTGTTTGAGCACTGAATTGTCCATAATGAGGTTGAATTTTGGTATGTTTAGACCTTAGAAAGCATTTTTTGCCTATTCTTAAGAAATTGGTTTGATCTGAGTATCAATAGGTAGAAATGGTAAATACTGAAAATGAAACACTACAGGATTTCGCTGACTGTAAGAAGTAGGCAGTTTGGAATTTTTATGTCTTTTTCTGGTTAATAATGCCGATATTACATATTTTAATAATGTAAATGTGTTTTATGAGATTTTGTGCAACAGGGATGATTTACAAAAAAAAGCAAAAAAAAGTAAAAATAAATGTTTATTTTCACATTTGCACCATCCCCTGAGCACATACTCCCTTTTTTTCCTTTCTCTAAGTTAAAACTTCATTATAGTTCTGCGTAGTCTATTTGATCACGTATCTCAAAAAGTTATACAACTATAATAATGGTAATACAAGTGGAGAGAAGTGTATTAAGAACAAAAAAATAAAAAAATGAGAAGATGTACTATGCTCTACATATAATTATCTATACTGAATATCATTAATTTGATATTATAATAAATAATACATCAATTAGATAGGAAATATCAATTACATTTTGGAATTGTGCTATATTTTCAATATAAATACATATTTCATGAAGTAGTAGTAGTTGTTGAAAATGACCTATTAATGAAACTATTTGCAAATATTTGGGGCTTGGCTAATTTTGAGGAAAATGCTTTGAATTTGTATGTTTTGTTTTTAACCACTAGTAACTATGAAAAAGGTTGTGAAAAGTTTGTGGGCTTTTTTTTTATGATTTTTTTAAGGATTTTAAGAACCCTTTTTTTTTAAAGAATTTAGGCAGCAGAGAAATATTTTAGATGAGTCTTTTGTTTACATCGTAAAAGTGATCAAAATGATGAGACCCAAAAGAGAGATAATTTCAGCATGCTTCATGCCTCTTTGTGAAATAACGTCCCTCTTGTAAAATTAAGGTGAATTTAGTTCTAATATATATCATAAAAAGGAGATTCTAGGGAGTCTCAATCAAACCACATCTTGGTTTAGCACTCTGTTCAAGATGATTAAATTTCCCATTTTCTGTTCTTGATGGGAGTTGAAAAGGGGAGTTATTTTTATTCCTAGTTCTATCCTCTGCTCATAAAATTATAGATTGCAGATTTTCAAAGAAAGTAAGAAGTCAACTCCCAGATGCATGCACTTCTCAGGAAAGAAAAAAAAAGTTATTAAAAATGTCAGTGCTGTCTTCTTTCCATTGTAATGATCCAAAGGAAAGAAAAAGAAGTGGTCTAAGATCAGCAAAAATTCTGCTAGGACCATTCTTATAATATGTTACGGTGAAAAATCTATTGATACACAGCAAAAACCAATGCAAAAAAAAATTCTATTAAAAAAATGGCATTTTGGCAACTTTTCTAGGCTAAATCTGCCAAATCTTTCACAGTGAATATGAAGATATATATCATATAATTGACATCTGTAAAAGGGTGTAATAGTTAAAAAGCTTAGATAAAACTCAGTATTTACTTCCCATCATAAAAATTTAGGGAAAGAAAAATCTTCTGGCCATTTCTTGGCAGTCATGTTAATAACCAGTCAAAATATGCTAAACAATATAAGTATGACACACATGAGTTTGCTTATCTGTGAGAAGGAGTATGAGCAGACTGGTCATGACTTTATTTCAAGTAGCCTTGCTACTTGAAGTCTTTCCATTTTAAAATTTAACTATCTTTAAATGGCAAAGCTGTCATTTCTTCTTTTCTCATTGTACTTCAGTATATATTCATGAAGGTATGAGGCATTATATATGACTTGTTTCTGTCTGCATTTTTTTTGACTTTATTGAAGATGCTGATACAAATAATTATATACATTCAGTACAAATTAAGAACAAGAAAAAGGAAACAAAAAAGTATTTACTTAATTATTTTATTTTTAGGAATGTATTATCTAGAAAGTTGATGCACAATACAAAATCAATAGGTAGCTAGACAGCTAAAACTTTTGGGTCAAACTTGAGTGAAGTTCAGAACTGCCTGAATGAGGTTTGGGATGCAAAAAGGGGGAGATATTTTACTGAATGGTACTATTTGCCTATGCAAAGCATAATATTTGCAAAGGATTGAAATAAAGAAGAAAGTATACTTATAGGAAACATAGTTGGAAATACTGGGTTTAGGGTGATTTGTATTTAGAGTTTTTCCCCAAAAACAAACAAACAGACAAACAAACAAAACCACATCAACAAGCAAGTCAATAAAAAGACATCTCAGAAAGATTAAAACAATCTTAATGTCAAAAGCAGTATGCAATAGCATGTTCCACTGATTGGAATTCAACAAATGCTTTACTAATTGTGCACTTTCATTTTTTTGCCAGTAGCAGATGCAGTTAAACAAACTGTAACTTCAGACTATTATTACAACATTGGATTGTAGCAGATTTAATTCTAGCGCAGCCATTTTTTGTATATTTTTTAGGTTTTGCTGCTTGTCTGAAATTAGGAGTATTGAATAATTTCCAAGTTTTAAAATAACTGTTTACTGTTTCATTCTCATATAATTATGTTGACTTAAGTTTTGATTACCAAACTTCATTGAATAAATAATTATATGTCTAACTAGATCGAGATAGAATTTAATATTAAACTAAGCACTCAAATCTTCATATAAAACCCATTCAACATTGTAAATTAGTTTTGATATTAAATGCTGGGCTTTTTCACATCCTGGGTCCTGGGCTTTATTCAAATGCACGTTTAACATTCACAATATCCCAATAAAATATATGAATGTTAGAGAGAAGGACAGTTGTCTCCTTGGGAATATGTAGTGGAATTTGGTGGACTGGAGTTAGATAGCAGGGCTTATAATTTGTTTCCAGGAGCTTCTGAATAGTTTATAGCTCTCTCTCTCTTTTTTTTTCTTCTTTTTTTTTTTTTTTTTTTTTTTTTAGTTGGTTGGTTATGATGGCTGTTTGGGGTTTTTTTTTTTCCATTCTTCATTCTGATTAAATTTTAATTTATTGTACTTATTAAACAAAATTATTTGGTCTCATCTTAGTTTGGCTATCTGAAATGTACTTTTTTTCTGAAAACCACCTGATCATTTCAATGATCTGCATTTATATATGAGGAGAATTAGGCATTTATAAGTTGTGACTCAGTGCATCCTAAAATAAACCTCTAAGACAGATGGATTGACTTGCATTTTAGGGTATTTATCTTTCTGCACCAAAACCAGGCAGAAAATAGCTGTTTCCAGAAAAGAGCTTGCTATTTGATGCCACTGTAACAGAAATCATGCTCTCTTCCTTTGTCTTCTCTAACAAAATCAAAAATGCCGCAAATATTTTTGTTAGTATAGAAGATGTTTGCATATTATGGGAAAACGAGCATGAAAGATTTCTGAATATGATTACACTGATGTATAAAGAACAAGAAAACTACTTAACCTGAGCACTGTTAATATGTGTGGAATTACTGAGTCTAAATATTCCTTGCCGTTCCAGGTAAGCCACCAGAAATCTGACTTATATTGGATTTCTTCTTGCTAATAGCTTTCAGGGCTATTTCCTTAGTTTATCAGTTAGGAATTATTTGAGTCTTTGAAACTAGAGAATTAACAGAAAGTATTATTCTGTTTTGTGAGTAGGAATACAATGTAATATGAATAAATCTGATAAATATGAGATTTATCAAATTTATCCTATTTCACATGAAAAATATGAGATAAACCTATGTGAACAGAATAGGGATGGAACTGCAAACAAGAGGCTAAAAAACACAACTTGATATCCCTCTCTGTCAATGTAAATAATTATCTTGTTTCTTTACCCCCAAGTTTAGAAATAGCAGCCAAATAAGAGAGCTTTTAGCTTACAGCCTCAGGGTCCCACAGTTGATCACTGGATCACTTAAGTTTTTAGCTATTTTTTCCCTCTGATTTTCTCTTTCTATTGTTTTAAATTGAAATTATTTCTCTTTCTCATGGCCAGAATAACGTCTCTGACCTGTAAAACATTAATTTAAACCAATGGTCTTCTTTCTTTTTGAAGGGTACATCATCTTTTTGATTCACACAGATTAGCTCTATTAATAAAAGCAGATATTATGGGCAAGAGTGTACAGTGTATGATACTTATAAAATAACACTGCAGTCAAAATTTAACTAAGCTTGACTTTCCTGATAAGTGATGAGGAAAGATGCTGTTTATCTCTCAACAAGATTCAGGAGAAGTTATATGCATTTTATAGGGTAAGTGAGCGCACAAAAAGCTTTTGCAGTTTATATCTATATCTATATATCATCTATATATCTATATATCTATATATCTATATAACATCTATATATCTATATATCTTCTAATTTTATATGTGTTTGCAATCATGCACCACTCAATACTTTCAGGGGTGATTGATTTTGATCAGCAGAGGACTCAGTGCTTGCAGACTTATAAATTATTGTAGAAGAAAGTTAGAAAATAAATTTGCTTTTTAACATTAAAATCACATAACTTTCTAAGAGTGAAATCCCATTTTAGGACCCCTCAAAGACTAAAGCAGAAGACTTCTCTGTACATTGTCTTAGCTGTATCACAGAAAATGCAGACATACTTTCATTTTATCTTGGTAGGTTGGTTGTTAGTGGCTTGCAATGTATTTATGTAGGGTTACTGGATACTTGCTTTGAAAAAAAGTTTTTAGAGAAAATTTAGTGAACTTGTAAAATTCTGTTACTAATAGGATCCATTTACTTTCTTTTTGAACTGATAAAATGCCTTGATCCAAATAATTTGAATGATGATAAAATGGTTAGCAACCTTAGCATTCGTTGTCATAGACACTGTCACCTTTATTGTTGTGGAAGAACCTAGATGAGAGTTGAGCTAAAAAACTAAAGTGTATTGGTGTGTATTGTTTACACTCATAACCCCATCCTAGGGCATTCATCTGGGAATAGCTTCTTGTGTTCATAGGCTGTTTAGGTGACCACTGAATAAAACTAGATAGAATGCAAAGAAGCAAGAATTAAAACAAAGGATATCCACATTTAAAGCATTAAGACCTTATTTCTTTCCAGTATCCAATAAATGCTTTATTCCAGTCTGTCTTGGCTCCAGCAGGTTCACAGGGCAATGTTTGTTTCTGAAACTTCATTCCACACCTAAGAGTGTTACAACTATTGTAGTGTTACTACAAAATTCAAAGTTGTAGATTCAGGAGACTGGATGTGTAGTGCTGAGACAGATGCTAAAAGCTGTGCAGGAGATGGAGCTCTGGTCAGTACACTGGTTGTTACAGATCCCAAAGTTTACACCTATTGGCAGAATACACAGAATGTTTTAGGTTGGAAAAGACCTCCGAGATAATAGAGTCCAACTTTTAACCAACCTCCACCTTCACAACTAGACCATAGCAGTAAGTGCCACACACAGATGTCCCATAATTTCTTGAGCACCCTGAGGGATACTGACTCCAACATCTACAAGGCTTGACAGCCTTGTCCTATCTTTCCCTTCTTTCAGGAAATGCACTGTGTGAAATTAGAGACATAAGTTGACCTTGGAAATCCCTCTTCAAGAGTTTCACACCTAAATTTTGGGTTCAAAACTGCAAAGTACTCTTTGATGTTTCTAACATTTTTAAATTCAAGTGCATCAAAGGCAAAAAATACCTTAATACTGACTGTTAATAATTAGCTAATAAGCACTTTCCAAAATACATATGGAGGGAAAAAAGAACAAGTTTTCTCAATCCTGTTTGAATGAGTACAAGATTACCTCAGCAGGCTAGATACATATAGATGTTATGAATATTGACAAAGATATTAAAATGGGCATTGATGTTCATATAGATACAGATATAAACAGCAATAGAGAGAAAACTTAGCTTTATATATGCCAAACTTAAATTTTGATTCAGTCAAAACAAAAGGGTACATGACTGGATAAAATTTAAATAATGAGCCTGCTGTCTGTAAAAATTTTAAACCTTTTGCAACTGTTTCTGCACTCAGTACTAAGTGTAGATGAATTACAGCTTGAACTAGAAATAGTTTTAAGCAATCAGACTTTAGGAAGGCATCTGACATTGCTAATTGATGTTCAAAGATATCAACTTTTTGTTACTACAAATAAAATCAAGAATCAACTGAGAGATTGGTGGTATTCTGATGATATTGTGAAGGAAAGGACAACAAACAGTTTGAGTAAAGTATTTCTAAAGCTCACCTCATTAATATATTAAATCATTTCACATTGAACATCAAAACAGTACAGTTTCTACGAAATGTAGTTGTGATTCATAATTATAGTGGTTGCTTTTCCTTTTTTTTAGAATTACTTTTTGAAGACAAATGGCTTCACTAAATCTATCTGCGGTATAACTGTTCCAATTTTTCTTTATCACAATAAGACCTAATCATTGATAGTTTTTCTTCATTTCTTCTTATTTTTTTAACATTTACAGTACTTTTTATTAGCTTATCTATTATTATTGTTCATGTTACTGTCTCTATTTTCATATTACTTCTGTTTATGGAGATGAAATGCAAACTCTACCAATGTAAAATTTGAATTGCTTTCTTTGTTTTCACAGTCCAATAAGCAACTGCAATTTATTAGAGATCAAGAACTTTCAATCAAAGAACTAACTTCTACCTTATGTTGGAATTTTAGAGACTTAATATTCATAAAGTTTATCCACCACTTTAAGAGGGAAGGTCCCTTTCAGTGTCTCCAGAAAAAAAATAAAACAAAAACAAAAACCAAAAACCCACCCAACCAACCAACAAAACTGTGTTTGTTTTAATGTAGCATCTGATATGTTTGCCTTAATTTAGCAGATTAGGTCCTTCAATAGAGGGAGGGGAAGAATAAAATTTTGATAATTATGTTTAAACTGTGTTGACAATAAGATGTCAACTGTGCTGAGCATGGAAATGTATGGTACCTGTAAAAAAATCTTGCTAACTTATACAATTATTACAAGGGAAGTAAAATATTCAAAGCACAAAGGCTTTGATGTAGATCACCCTAAAATGCAAGAGAATCTTAGAATAAATTTCATTGTGTTGTGAATCAGACTTCTATTATGTTTGTTTAGACCTGGCTAAACAAATCCGTGGAAGTATTTGAATTTTCACTAGTCAAAATTAAATGCACTCAAACCTGGAGGATTGGTGAAAACCATCACAAAAATTGAGCTACTTAAAATCATTTGAAGCAATTAAAAAGTATTAATGTGATTCAAACACACCTGTTGAGATTTGAACCTGATTATGATCTGATCAGCTGCTAGGTAGACAATAGGTGTATTTTTGTGTTAACTCATACCAATTGTTCTGGATTTTACTGTTGTTTAGTTACATTGATTGTGGCATTATATCACCAGGCTCCAGTATCTCACAGGTTGCAGTCAGCTGTGTTCCTTGATTACAAGCCAAAGGATAAAGTCATTTACTAAGGTTGACAAAAAAGCTGTCCAAGCTGTAAATCCTCTATGACTTACTGCTCGTTTGTTCGCCTGCTTGTTTTAATCCTGTGCCTGTAGACAACTGACATTCAAGGACTTTCCTATTTGTTCTCCAGTGCTGATCATGTATTCCCAATTATTTGGGTTTTCATGTTAGGAAATTAAAGTATAAATTGATATAATTTTTTCTGGCCTTGTTTAAACTGGGATAGAGTTAATTTTCTGCTTAGTAGCCAGTACAGTGCTGGTTTGGGATTCAGTATGAGAACAATGCTGATAACACAGCAATGCTTTGGTTGTTGCTAAGTCCTGCTTACCCTAAGTCATGGAATTTTCAGGTTCCCATGCTCTGTCAGTGAGCAGAGCCAGAAAAGAAGCTGTGGTGGGGAGCATGGCCAGAAATGCTGATCTGAACTGGCCAAAGGGGTATTTCATACCAGAATGTCATGTTCAGTCTATAAACTGTGGAGAGTTGGCTGGGGTCTACCAATTGCGGCTTGGAGACTGGCTGGGTACTGGTGGTGAGCAGTTCTAGTGTGCATCACTTGGTTTTCTCAGGCTTTATTCCTCTCTGATGCTCATTACTATTGCTGTTATTGTTTTTATTAGTAGTGGTAATAATAAATAGTAATTATAAATATTGTTGTTTTTGATGCTGTTGTATTCATTTAATTTAGTTAAATTATTAAGGTGTCCATATCTCAACCATGAGTCATACCTTTTTTTCAATTCTCCTTCCCCATCCCACCAGGGGAATAGGGGAAGAGGAGTGACAGAGCAGTTGAGTAGTAGTTAGGTACCAGCTGGGTTTAAGCCATGACAGTCCTACTTGTCCCTCTCCTCCATCTCACTAGAGTCAGGGCCCCTCCGGTACTTGTTATAGGATTTTTTAGCAATAAATTTTCAAACCCTCCTTCTTGTCTTTTTTTTCCTATTTTTTATGGTCTGATTTCCTAATTATCTTGATATTTATGGTTATAATTGGTAAAAAAAGACACCACAGCATAAGACTATGTTTTATAAAATATTACAGCAAAAAATCCCCTCAAGGTGCGGTAATTTATAAAAGTATTCTCTGTTCTCTAAGTTTCTGTGAACCTTCTGTGAATATTTCTATGAAATATTTTCTTTTGAAAACAATAAGAATATTGTGCAATTCAAATTCAAAATCATGCTAACTCAACCTTTTTAATTTTTAATTTAGTTATAAGCCACAGCTAGTGTAGCTTCCTGGAAACTAATGGATCCAGTAAAAAAAGAAAAAGTGCAATACTTTATACACAAAAGACTCTGGTTTTTGCTTACTGGTTAATTCTGTGGGCCACTGAAAATGTTCTCAAAGAATTTTAGCCTCAAGAAATACTTAGGAGAAAAACTTTCTTAGACTTCAATCTTAATACAAAGATGTGAAAGTGTTTATGGAACATTTTTAATCTAATGATATAACTGCTGATGTAAGTATAAAAGTTACACAAATGCCTTAACCCTAATCACACAGAATTGAAAAAATATGTACTAAAATAAGGCAGCAAAAAAAATCAGATGGTAGAAAGTAATTTTTTTTTTTTACTGTGGTCAAATATTCAGAGTTATGTAAGTATATGGAGATACTTTCAAGTGCTGCAATTTCTATCTTTTGCGATATTTTGCCAGTATGTGGAAATTGTCTGATTCTGATTTTTCTGTTTGAAGAAGCTTTGAATAATTTGCTTGCAGATTCTAAAAAGTATTTCAAAATTATACAGTGAGTGAAATTTTTCACATAGTACCTCATATCAAAATCTATTTTCAGCTTCCACAGCCCTCAGTGTGATTTGCCTGAAGTCTTCAATGGCAGCTTCTCACACCACAGACGCAGTGAGAAGGGAACAGACATGAATATTGAGGAATGGAATAGACATGAATATTGAGGAGGCAAGCACTGCGTCTGCACGGGCAGGTGCAGTCTGACACGCACTTGCAGTGCCCAGGACGCAGTCTGGCAGGGCACATGCTGGCCATAGCCCAGGAGCCACGTGGCTGCATGAGCACTGAGCCTCCTGAGGGGTGGGCTTCAGTCACTGGGACAAACTAGAGTGCTACAGTAGAGCTGTGAATTTTCTGGATTGGTACTGGCATATATACAGCCAGTTTGTGTGGCAAGGAAAAGAGATGCTGTTTGCCTACACTGTTTAACGGTCTCTTGCTCAGTGGTGATATTTTACATTTCTTCATATTTGTTTATTGACTGAATTTCTGTATTTTGTGATTGCCAGGACTCTTGTTGTCTAAATGAGGTTGTATTGCAATTAAACACATGAAAAATCCAGACTGGAGGTGGTGTTGAGGACTGTCAGTGAGCTGAAGAGGTCATCACAGTTCCTTTTGGAACAAACTTTTGTTCTATATGCTTATATATACACTCATCCAACCCACAGACAATACATGGTTTTAAAAGTTGCAAAGCTTTTCCAGTGAATAAAAAGAAAAAAGCCAAGCTAGGAAACTGACAGATGTCCTTTATTCATATTTCCTGATTTTGCTGCTGCGCGTATAACAGAGCATTTTCAATACAAATGTCTGCGCTTTAATTGCATGTAGAGGGATCCTTACCATCTCATCAGGATGATTTCTCAATTTCTTAAATTTGGGCATGCCATCCAGCTTCTGAGGACTCCTAGAAAAATATTTTCCTTTTTTTTTACCAAGTGACTGAGAATTTAATTGGGAAAGAAAGATTTAGGAGCTAGTAGCTGTTCTAATCCTCTGGTTAACAATGTTTTTTTTCTCAGTTTCCATTGTAATGTGGAATCTGTAACCTGTATGCAAAGCAGGATGAATATTTGGGACACAATCCTCTGAGCAGGCACATCTTCAGATAATTCTTGGACTGACCTACATGTACTCAGATACCAACATTTTTACAACCCTCACCTCATTATCTCCTTCTGGCTCACTGTAGGGGATCTACAATTGCTCCAAAAAGAAAATTTGTGTTATTTCTAGAGATACTGTGACTATCTAATAATTATTAACCCTGGGTTAATTATTAACCCTGTTTGGACCACTAAGACTAAATAACTGCATTTTCTTGTTCTTTCTTCACGTATGCAATGGCTTAGAGTACTTGATTACAATTCATTGACTTAAAAGGAAAAATTAATAAAATATGCACTTGTACAAGGATTATATTCTCTCTAGCAGAATATAAAATTCTATTGGCTACTTTTGTATGTTTTATATGCTAATTTTGACCTTATGAGCATTTTACCAGGTTCATTGCTAGCATGTTGTGGTTTTTTTAAGTAGTGTTGGAAAGGCACTTTCCAGCATGCAGAGATTCTGATTCAAACTCAATTTTATGCCTATATTATTTGAAAAATATTTAAAAAAAAAACTTGCTCTGTTGAATGGCAAAAATATTTTCTGCAGTCTTATTTTCCACAAGATTTAATTTGCAATTTTATTTTTTTTATTCTGTGCTAAAAGCTTCATACAGAAAGGAGTATATGGTTGGTTTTGCTACTTCTTTTGAGTTTTTACCAGATTCACAGACACTGGACATTGAATCTGCTTCCATATAAGTAATTTTTTCCATCTGCTCTCATAGCCTTTATTAACTTTTCCTTTATAAATTATTTAGTTCTCTGTAAATAAACTTATCTACTTGCCCAACAACTGCTAAGGATCCTCTTTTTTTGTGTACATGGATAAATCACCATGTGATGTTTTTCCAATAAAGAACAGAATGGCATGAATTTAGACATTGCATATTTATCATTGATAGATTTAAATAAAATAATAATTATTATAAATAATGAGTTAATTTTTTCCCATTGAAATACTTGCTTTAAATTATTTTATTTTTTTAGACAGATTTGTACATAGGTAATTAAATTCATTTCATCATGGGTGAAATTTACCTCCAATTTATACTTTGAAAGTAGAGCTGTCTATTTTTTTTTTTTCCCAGAACATAATAAGGAATTTACTACTCAGGCATAGGTACATGTATTCTTGTATTCATTTATATGAATACTGCTAATATAACAGTTCTGAACTAGCCAGACCTACTACACAGCAGTGAAAAGATGTCTGGTAAAATGTAATAATAAAATGGAAATTGAAACCAGCAAAGACAAAGTTCTGTATTTAGTTAAAAAAAAATAAAACAACAAAAAAAGCAAATAAGGAGAAAAAAAGTGTAAACTCCTATTATGATACAACCAGTTCTTCTATATAAGTAAGAGACCTCAAAAGTAGAAAGATGAGATGTACATAATAGTAGAAGAATTTTAAAGAGAAAAAGAAGACATCCAAAATGAAGCATTAGAAGGATTACGATGCTATCTAAACTTAATTTCTTGAGTCTTGGGAAAAGTATCATAATATACTCAAATAGAGAGCCCGGTTAATTTGTTAAGGTAGTTTCATGTAAGAGCACAAGTCAACTTTATACAATTAGGCAAAATCAGCCAAAATTTTCCTGTCTGTCCATTAAGATTCTGTGATATTAAAGGGAAAAGTAATTCGTATTAGGCATCTGGACAAAAGGTGGGCATTGTTTGGGGGAAGAAGGTTGTTCGGTTTTATTACATGTTTTGGGTTTTTTTGGTTTCTCTCTTTTCCCCACAAAATACAACCAAAGTCTCATTGAAATACTAAACAGACTGAAAGAACAACTTTGACTGAGGAGAAGCAGAGTCATGTCTAGAAATATTTCTCTCTCAGCAACCGAAATTTCAAAGGCTCGAGAAACTTTTGGGAAAAAGCATATAGGAAAGAATCTGTTTTTTTAACATAAATTTACAATGGATAATTTACATTAAATTTACAATGCATCAACTGATAAAATATCGCAGTGTTTGGTAAATAATCATCAAACTACCTCTGTGTCTGCAAGGTCAAAGTAGACATACTAAATATAGTAGGTGCTGTCTTTTCAATCAAAATGAATGGAGAATGCCTTGCTTCCCCCTTAAAAAAAATAAAGGCTGAGAAATTTTACATGTAAATATTTAATTTTAGATGTAAAGATTTTGAGAGCTATGGATTAATATTGCAGAGCTGGACAGCTTCATATTTGTGAAGTGTTATTTCCTTCAGGGCATTAGATTTTATTACTGATGAGATGAAGCCAGATGAATGATCATAACCAATAACATGGACAGACTATTGTTCTGAAATTTTTCTCAAAAGAGTATTTAAGAAACCAAAATATAGAAATGTTTTAAGTTTTTCAAAGTCATAAAGCACTGAAGAACTTTTATATCTATAAATGTTCCGCTGTACATATCATATACATTTTATGGTGTTTCTGTTATTTAGCTATCCTTTCACTTCTAAAATTATATATTCTTAGATTTATACCTTTATTTCACCATTGGTAAATATTATTTAATTAATTGCTACTTTTTTATGGAGTGCCATCTTGAAAATTATTGTAGTGATACTTCAAACATCATGTCAAAGGGTACTTAATTTTCTTTAGCAATGTTTCCTCTTTATCTCTGTAATGAAAATAAATCCCTTTAAAAAGAATTTCTGCTAGACATTTGAAGCAATTCCATGATAGCAAGTATTCACCCATCAGTTAAGAACAGCTTTTTTACCTATGCTCTCATAATCCTAAATTTGGTAAAATATCATACTGCAATTTTCTATAGATATTTTTTTTTCTTTTTATAACTTCAAGGATGATTTTCTCAATTTTTTAATTTCAAATTAAAATTAACAAAATATTCATAGCACAACTATATCACATATCTCAGAGGGAGATTTGGACAAAAAAAAGAAACTTATGAAGTTGCTGGGCCATAATTTGTAGGCTTCTTTATGGCTTTCATATACAACATTTTTTGAAATTAATCATTGTATTGGTACCTATGCTTAGTGGCCCTTAATCATTATTTGACACCTTTCTTTGTCTCCTTATTGCCCTGGAGTTTTTGAGGGACGATAT
This sequence comes from Fringilla coelebs, assembly GCF_963513975.1. Taxonomy (NCBI): domain Eukaryota; kingdom Metazoa; phylum Chordata; class Aves; order Passeriformes; family Fringillidae; genus Fringilla; species Fringilla coelebs. The sequence goes on from NC_140029.1 coordinate 55,178,684, forward strand.
GAATGTGTGCGCTGCCCAAAAGAAAATTTGATGGTCATTCTCTTTTTTCCCTCCAGTGAATAGTACTGGTGCTAACAAGTTCTCAAAAAATGTTAAACACCTGCACCCTGACATGCTGAAGAGAAACCCACGGAAGAAACTGTAATCTGTGAGGGGAAGGGAAGGGAAGGGCTATAATGTAACTGCATAGAAGCAGTCACCAGTGATCAGTCATCCTTTATAGTGGTCACATTTGGCATTGGAATTACTTTTATATTGGAAGTGAAAGACATCTTGTTACAGGGTCAAAAGTCATTTGGTATACACAGGTTTTAAGACACATGAATGGTAATATGTGAAAACAAGTATATATTTACTCTAAATTAATAAAGCCATTTTAGATTATCTCTGCATACATATGTTTGACATTAATTAATCAAATCCAGGAAAAAATATTCATGTTCCCATAAATTTTAACTTCCCTTAATATATTATATACATTAGTGAATTAGATTTATCATTTTAATCATCAGTATTATAATATTCATTTCTTTCTATCATCAGTAGCCCAGTTTTGGTTCTATACTTTTAATGCTTTTTTTATTTTGACCTGTAGAATACATTAAAATATACCATGAATTATAGTTCCTGAAATGACAAAAAATATACAGATTAAGAAAACCCCCTTTTTTATTGTAAAGATCAAGCTCAAATCCACTACAAAGTAAAGGACTCTGTTATCTTGAAAATGGTTTAGAAATTTTTCAAAAAAGAAAAAAGTTTAAATACCTGTAAATCAACTTTCCTTTCCCCCGTGAATGGGGACTCAGCTCAAGCAACAACAGCCAAACACATTATAATTTTTTGATGCACCTTTATATAAGCATTTTTATATTAATCATATTCCTTCTACTCTCTTTGTCCTTTTCTGATTGTCATTGTTGAATTAGAGCTGACATTCTGACTGCCACATAAAAAGCATACATTTTGCAAGTGTGCAATTGGAAACCAGATCCATGGAGGGGCCATGCTGACTGCCTTAACTGCAGTTTTGCCTTACAAGATCACAATTCAAATCAATTAGAAAGGATTTGTAGGTCCTCCACTCACAGTGCAGGACCAAGTAAATTCTTAAACAACTGAATGTTGTTTATTGGTACAGAAATGAAGCACATAATTATTCTCCAAAAGTCAATACTTCTGAGAAACTTGAGCTCTAGAAAATTCTTCATTTATATAATACATGGAATATGCAATTCTGCTTCTCAGACTACTCTCTCTTACCAGGGCTCTCAACTGAAAAATTATAGCTTGGTTAGAAACAATGTATGGATGGAGCAGAAAAAATATGAAGCATGAAATGGAAATGTCAGCTGGAAACTACCAACCATCTCTTAGCTCTGCTTGTGTTTAAATAGAAAGAAATATTTAGCAATTAGCATGTCACAGTCTGTCATTTTATTTCTGGCTCCATAACTCTACTTTCTATCTTCAGAGTAGAAGTTGTTCATTCTCTTTTATTTTATATGTCTCTGTTTACGTCAGATACAGTTTGTTATTTTATCAAAGTATTGGAATGCAAATTGGTGAGAAATTATGTGCGATCATTTCAAATTGATTATAATACATATCACACTAGTTTCACTTTAAAAAAATGACAGAAGTAGGAGTTCAAATCCATGCTAATCACTTTTATCCAAACGGTTGTCAGTTTTTGTATATTAAAGGCTTCTTCAAAACACTCTCATCACATAAAGAATTTTTCAGAAAGCAGTTCTAATAAGTTGTAGCTGTATTTTTTCAGTTACTTACCAAATTATTTTTTTCATCATTGAAGTGTTAATAAGATCTGTAATGCTACGAATCACATACTTTTCCAAGGAGAAACAGCAAATATTACCAGCAATTTTCACAAGTGTAAAAGCAATACCTGAACCTATACTCCATCTGACTCAAAAGACAAGAGGGGCAGAAGAAAGGGAGAAAAGCTAAGCCAAGGTAATGCAAGGCATGGAAGAAAGATGAATTCTTTTATTTCTGAACAGAAGGATCTAATGCAAATCTTGATGAAAAGTGTGCTGTCGTAATTAGTTAGTTTATCATGTCTTGCTTCAAGTGAAAGCAGCAGTCATTTCTGTCCCAAACATCATCCTAGAAAATACTATCATATGGCTTTTAATTTATGCACTTTTGAAGACCAGAGGTTAATAATGTATTCTGAGTTTAAGTAAATTAAGATTCTAAATTTTTTCATTCAATTATTTTCCATGACACCAGGAATTTGTTTCAGAGACAGCTACTCTGGAAGGCTTCAAAGCTTGACTACAATCTCAGATATCTAGAATCAAATTGTAAAACTTTAGCTAGTGACCAATATTGGGGGTACTTGGGTTTTAGCAACAGCAGTCCCTGGACTGAGTGCTAAGACTCTAGAGGCATGATTCCTTATAAGGAAGTTTGACCCTTTAAAAATAAATTCCTTCTCTAGTCATCAGGGGCCAAGAGAAGAGAAGAATTCCTGTTGTAAAGGTGTCTGTTTTGATATATATTTGAGGGTACCATTTCTATTAATTTTGAACTTTATATATATTTTGTTTGACACTGAAAATTAAGAGAACTGAGGTAATATTGAATGCAGGATTCATCCCACTACTTTTTCCTCAGAATTCCCCCCAGCGTACACACACAAAGATCAAGAATGTATTGAAAACAAAAGTGCAAGTTGAAAAAAACCCCAAACAAAGCAATTTCCTGATTTTTCACTAGGTGTCCTATAGATTACTTAACAGATTTACTGAGAAATGTTTTATTCCTTGAATGCTTTTTAATCTCTTTTTTCCTCCCTAAAATAGCTCATTTATCATTACCGTTCACTGCTATGGGGCTTTCAGGCTGACCAGCAAAGACATTCAGCTAAAAGAAATCAGAGCATCATAGAATCTTGGGTTTGGGTTGCAAGGGACTTTGAATATCATCTAGTTCCAATCTCCCTGCCATGGGCAGGAACACCTTCCACTAGACCTGGATTCTCAAAGCCCCATCCAACCTGGCCTTGAAAACTTCTGAGGATGTTTCACCTACAACCTCTCTGGACAGCCTGATCTAACACCACAACCCTCACAGTAAAAAAATTCCTTCATAATATTGAATCCAAATAATTAAACATTTTCTTGCAACATTTAGTCAGCTAATTATTATTTGTGTTTACATATTATGAGATTGTGGAAACCCTGTATTTGTTTAGGGAAATTATAGCATAGATAATCTGTCTTTCCTCATTCTTTAGAAAATTCAAATTTTCCAAATCTAAGAACAACTTACCACAAGAGTGGTCTTTATAATTCTATTTTACTGGGCCAGTAGAAGTTCTCTTAATGCATTTTCTTTCTCTTTTTTATCACCTGGACATTTTTTTTATGAGTACCCATAGTGAATCCTGAATGCCAGCATTGTCATATCTTCGATATCCACTACCAGAATCTTTCTACACTGTCAAAAATTTCCTGCATTACTTTTTTGTCATATGTGGCTTTAAGAAAATGGAAGAGACACCACAGAAACTGGAGGAAAGCACAGTGATGTGCATCTGATCTATCCTAAACAAATTGATGTCCTCTCTTTCTTTTCCACATTTGCAATCATTCCTTGAACAGCAGCCTGATTACAGGTTGGTGTATCTCAGCATGGGCACAAGAGAAAATCACAAACAAGCACATGTACTTCTCAGAACTCCATTCAACTTTTAGGCACACGACCTGACTTTGCTTTTCTTCATTTGTTTTTAATTTATTTTGTGTAGATGGTTATAAATTTTTATAATTTATTTTTTTCTTTCTAATGGATCATCACAAGTACAAGGTGCAATCTTAAGTCAAATATGGTATTTATTGTCCACTCATGAGTACAAAGAAATACTACATGTGGAGTCTGGCTAATGTCTAGGGATTAAAAGAAAAAAATCTAACCAGAAAGCATTTGAAAATGTGCTTAAAAATGCTAGATATAAAATTCTCATAATAATATGAGATATAATAGCTCAGTCAAAAGTTTCAGTATGAACAGCAGAAAGGGTTCTTTTTCTTCAAAATAGAGATCAATAGTGATATTCTATGACATAGGGATAAAATATTTATATAATAAAAATTCATGCATGTTAATATATCATTATTGCAATTAAGCTTAGCATTGTAGATTAACAATAAAATTGTCGAATCACTGAATGAATCAGTCCACAAAGGTGTATCAGTCAGCAATGCTTTGGAGACAAACAATTACTGCTGGATGCAGTGTCTCTTGAATGAAGAACTTAGCCACTAATGGTCATTACCATCCATTTTGAACTATACACACCACTTCAAACACCCAACAGATGAACTGGTTAAATATGACATTTTAAAAACCCCACTACCCCACTACTTTACCTAAATTCAGCATAGTTGGTTTTTTTTTTCCCCATGGGAAATGAGTAAATTTTATTTTTCACAGATAAAACTGTCCTCCCTCTGATTTAGAAAGCCAATGAAGACAACTTAAATATGAATATGTCACAGACAAGGAGGAAAAAACCTCCACTATTTCATAGAAGTGTAAATATTTCTGCCTTTACAAGCAATTTGCGCATATATCAGTAAGCAATATCCTCTAGTCATTTTTTCAAGAAGCCTTAAAAAAATGTTCTGGGTTTACTAACATTTTTCCAGATCAAATGAATTAGTACTGTACACACCTGATTACAGTATGTGTACATACATAGAAAAGCTTAATGAAAATTGATTTTCCCTCTTTTATTCCTTGGATTGTTAACATCTGGCTAAACAAGAGGCAGGCAGCACCTAATTTTCCATAAAATTTAAACTTAATAAATCATTTTGGTCTTTGCATTAAAATAAGGAGATGACCCAGACCTTAAGAGTGGGCTGTCACACATAATGTTAAGATAAATAGATAAGGTACAGCTAAACACTGTTTTTTTCAAGTTGTCTATTAGGAATTACTTCCGTAATTGTGAAGATTTCCTGTGAAACAGAAATCATAGTAACTCTCCTGTAGGCTTGGAAATTAGAGTGAGTTAGTCTCCTCCTTTGGTACTAAATATGAATTTGAGAAGAGCAAACTTTTACATCCCGGTGGAAATCTTCTTAACTGATGGGTTTTTTGCTGTTTACTTAATTCTTTGAAAGCATTTATTCTGCGTTTCCTTTAAATTCTTTGAGTTTTTTTCTCTAAAAAATAGCATCATCTAGTCAGAGTACAGACAATACATTATTACAAGTAAACAATTATAAATATTTTTTTAAAATTTATAACTTTTAACTTTTTTCATTCAAAGTCAGATTATTTCAAGTTAAAAGCCACTTTTGATGTCAGGGAATCACATAACTTCACCTATTATTTTTTGGCTATTAAAACATAAGGCTCTTAAAAATTATTTCAAGTTAAAGACAGTATTTTATCACAATATTACAGAAAGAAAATCATCGGTGTGAAAAATCTAGTACAGCTATAATCGTGTTTAATTATAATAGCTTCATGCAAAATTTATCACAGTTATGACAAAGAAATTTCTTAGTGTTCCTGGTCAACTGCATTCTGTTAATATTTCAAAGGGATGCACATGTACCACTTTTAGAGCCATTATACTTCCTAAAATTTTAATAAACTCCACATAAGTGGAAGCCAAGTCTTTATTTTCAAAACAGAATAGAATACACTCAATCATCATAGATAAATTATAGTTACTTGCTTCAAGAACTTCTGACATGGTTGTTCTGTTTGGGTTTTTTTCTTTTAAAAGGTGGAAGATTGTATTGTCAATTATGACATGAAATCAATTATATTATGGAAATAAAAATTAGTGTAAAAAACCCAATTTTTGCTCTACCTTTTATCTTAGAGAACTTGTCCATGATCTATTCAAAAAGATCAAAAGGTAATTGCCAGCTCACAAGAAAGCTCCCTAACCTGCAGACAGCAGGGAGGAGGGGAGAAAGAAGGACAAGCAGCACATTTTACCTGGTGGTTACACAGACGATCAAAAAATGGGGAATTAATAACATTCACAGAAACAGAATAGATTTGAAAAAGAGGTCATTTTATCTTTTAGTGGTGATTAACTTACAGAGAAGAATTTCATGACTTATACGACTTTTTAATTTTGGCAGAGAGCAACCAAACCAAATCCCTAAATTTTGCAGTTGGAGAGTGTAATTATGTTTTTTTTTATTTCACTGCCCCCACACCCCCACATGCCCTGCCCTCTTACCCCCCAAGCCCCCCACCCCAGCCCCCAGCCAGCCTTAAGTACATAGCAGAAATGTTACTGCAAAGCTCTCTATAACAGGATGAAACTTGCAGGGACAAGAACAGTGCTGCAACAAAAGAAACTATTTTGTAACACTGGGTCAGATACAGAAATTTTAAAACTGAACTGAATTATTTGAAATCATGGTACTTGGATTTGTGCAGGGCATTGCTTCAGCGGACTTCATGGGTCATCCTAAACTTTGAAAAATCAATGGTTTTTCAGCTGAGTTCAAAGACCTTAGGATATCTTCTTGGAACTTCAAAGACGATGAAGTGTCATAGCCCCAAGCAAAGAAATATTACTAAGAAATATTAATAGTGTGATTATATATATAAAATACCGTGTCATGTTAGCACACTTAAAACATAGTGGAAAAAGTACTGCTGCTACTTCACCCATATGGTAAGTTAACTAACGAGGAACCAGAGCACTTTTTCTGGATCAGGAAAATCACCAGAAAACTGACTAGATCAGCACAGGCTTTGGAATATTACCCACTCCTGCTGTTTTATATAGGTACCAAATACACTGCAAGAAGAAGTCCAAGGTCACTCAAGTGAAATTTCAGGACCCTGGGAAGAATTATTTTTCTTTAAAAAAATAATTGTGAGTTGTTAATGACGTGAGAAAAATGCTGACAAGTGTAGCACCTGCAAGTAGCTAAACATCTGGATAGTTAGGATTTTATAATTAAACAGCTTTTTTATTTACCTTCCCTTTGTTCTTAATGGCATAGAACATGAAAATTAAAGCAGTCATATTTTATAGATTCACATATCTTTTATAACATTTACTAGCTTTAATTTCTTGGGTTTTGCTTGATTCTTTCAAATGGACAAATTCTATCTCTCAAACTCTTTTTTTAGTTGAAATAATTTAAATTTTGTTGTGGATATCAGATACCTGCATTACTAATTAAGAAAATCATTAATAATTTAGCTTGTAAGTTGCAGGGGGAAAAAAAAATCTCAATTCACTCAGCTTGAAAGAAATCAGGATAGAAGTGGTCTATTGATTTATTAACACTATGCAATCAACCAGCAGTCATTGTACTATACATTCAGGATCAATATCCTAAAAACCTTTCCACAACTCACTGCAGAATTTCTAATCCCCAACCCAGAATCACACAACAAACCCACTTCTCCCAGTGGGTGCTGTGTTTTTGTGCATCCCTGATGATCTCTACCCCTCTACTAATGTACTCATGGGTATGACAGAAACCCATGGTGCCAGACACAGACACCTGAAATGTGGGACCCCATGTAACACCCCACTAGCTGAAGTGCAGCTGCTTGCTGCACCTTTCAGGAAGGCTGCTGTGCCCAGCCTGGACAGGAGTTGAAGTGTCACAGGGTGAGTTCTGGCAGCATCAAAGCAGGTTTGACTGCTGCTCCGACACCCTTTTCTCTGAGGGTCTCCTGTGTGCTTCAGAAATAAACCTTGAAAATATGTGGAAAATACTGGGATGTCTAAGTGACTCCAGTAACCTCTGTTTTGGCAGCTATTTTGTCCCTCAAGTCCTTATTCCTCCTCATTGATTGTTAGAGAATTCTGGTTGATTAGCACTACTTTTGATCAAACAAATCCTACTAGCATAAATTTTCCTAGAGTGTTTTTGTGCTTTAGAAGGACAAGACTTTGAAGTTTCAGATCTCTTTTAAATACCCAGCCAGAGTGGGAATAGAAACAATACCTCATGGAGCACTGCATGTTGCACTATTAGTAGAGGAGAGAGACTTATAAACATGTTGTTTCTGTTGTGATGAAAAAATCTTTGTCACTTTGTAAATATAATAAAATAATGTTTATATTTTCAAAATTTTTCTCCTTCATCTGGCTATTCAGATTTTTCATTTAAAGATGTAAATTTCTTTGGTTAACAAGACCAAATTTACACCCTAATTCTTAAAGATCCATTTTATCATTGACTTTTATTACTTTTTCTTCCCTGGAACAACAAAGGTATGATCCACAGTTTGAGCAGTACTGCTACATTTGTGCCTGTGAGAGTGATTCCTTTTCCCCAGGTGAAACGGTGCAGAGGAGCTACATTCCATGGAGTGTAGATCCTATGAAATATGAAATCAATCCAGAAATGTCACAGAAATAAAAGAGAGTTCTCTGGTATCCTAAAAAACAAATCTTTATTTTATATCAGGCTATGGATTTTGACTGTTCATGTGCTGTCAGAGCATGTATATTTAATCGAGCCAGGATAGCTCTGGATTGACTATGTAGGGTGTATAAGGAACTGATCCCTACAGAGCTCTGCCTATACACTGACTTGAATCCTGAACAGGATCTTACACATGCCTGGGACCCTGTACACATTGGCCAGACAACCTGCTGCCAGCTGCTGACTGAATCTGCTTACTAGCACCAGACCTGCTCTGCTCTTGCTGTTCAGGAAGACCTGTGGATCTTCTGTGTGTCACTGAGGGCATTGCCCTGCCCTTGGCCACCAGCTCTCCACCCCTTCAGGAGCAGCCCACTACTTCTGCTCCCTGACTATCTGCCACAAAAGGATTTGCAAGTTTGAAGGTTGCACTGTGAAGTAAACACAACCAGTGTTTACTAGAACATCTCATAATAATTAAGTTGTTATTCTTCTTATTGATCTGCTGTTGTTTATAAAAACAACTTTACACAGTGACTCTGACTGCTTCACAGCTAGGACCCCTCTCACTCGTAGAAATGTGTCTGGATCCTCATCTGAGAACCCTACCCCAACAGTTTACTTCGGTGCCAAGGGTCACAAAGATGTGCCACTAATTTCTTATTAAGTGGTTGGAAAATACCTCTATGAGCCCTCTGTTTTACCAGACATATATATATATGGGAACCTGTAATCTCTCTCTGCAGAGGCAATATGTAGAGCTGTTGCCTCTAGGATGTGGTTAGAACTATAGTATATTTTCCTGAAGTAGATGGTTAGTGGCCTTGAACACATTCAGGTGCTTCTGCCACTCTGTCAATTCTTGCAGCTTCAAAAAGACTGACAGTTCTGGAAGCTATTCAGTTCCTGTGAGATATTCAGAAATTATCCCTCAGCATATTTTTTTTTTTCAGTCTGCTCTTTTTTAGTAACTGTTTCTCTGTATGCATACAGAAGCACGCAGCTTTTTATCTAAAGGACCTAGCTAACAAAAGTTTTCTTTGGTATGTGGACCTATGTGCCCAGTGCCTGGGCAACAGACATCCAATATAATGAAAAAAAAATAAGAAATGGAAAGAAAAGCTAAAGAACTTGGAAATGTCTGATGATCAAAGAAAACAGTGTGTCTCTGTATCTAACACTTTTTTTTTTCAGACACTTGAATTAAAAGAGAATATTATTCTTATAAAGCTTGAAAGGTCAAAGACAGACTTGATGCTTCAATGCTTCTCTGACAAATATGATCTCCTCAGGGCAGGGTTTAACTTTTGGAAAATACTTGCATTCTTTTATTAGTAAAATCATCATTCTTTTTACAGTGTGTTTGTGGTTCACCCCTTTCATCTAACTGTTGGTTGATTTTTTTTCCTAAGCTGCTCTGATATTCCTCATTTCCTGCCCAGCCATGAGAAAAAATAGATTAGTCAAAGCTTTCAGTGTAGGACCTTGAATATTTTTTTTATTCTCAAACTTTGTTGTCACACCTAGCTGAGCTACTGTTTCAGCATCATTAAGACTGAATGTAAATGGATATATGATACAGTAATGAACAAATGAAATATTTCTTCTTAGGAGGTGGTAAACTTTATAATATATTTTGGAAGTATCTGCATTACTTAAGACATTCTCTTCCATTATGCATTTATAGAAGTAGAATTCATTGAAGACAGAGTATCTCTAGGATCTAAATCAAAATTAAATAAGCCCCTTCAAAAACTAATTAACAGAATGTCCCTCCACCCCCTGAAAAGAGGAAGCTTTTTTGTTGTTTTTGTTTTAACTTTTAGTGCTTTTAGTGCTTTTTACCTTTTATTACCTTTCTGTCTTCTTGTGTGTATCATGAGAAGGAGGACCATATGAATAAGGTAAGAGAAGTGTCAGAAATATTACTTTGTTCCTGTAGACTATATAGTAAGCATACAGAAAACAGAGCTACTGTTGAAAATCCTATTCCATGAAAGTAAAGGAATTAATTTTTAAATTTTTTTCCCACTTCATTCTTTCCACAGCTGAGAGTCAGACCCATCTATTACTTTGCAATGGCCAGCAATAATACTTTTATTGCAATAATTTTCCTGATAGACAGTTAAACGCTTTCCATACTGTTTTTCATCCTGGATAATTTGATCACTGTAGGGCATGTTGTGCATAATTTTATGAGAACAGAACACAGAAATTTACTTGACAGAAAATATTTCTGACTGAAAAAACTATTAAGAATAAATAAGACACAGAAAAAACCATTCCCTGGTTGTTTATCAAAGGACAGAGAGGCAAGTTGAAAAGGAACAATTTATGCACTTTGGTGCATATTCCTTCCTCGGATACTTTTGGTCACATTGAGGTGAGACTGAATCAGTGCCCACAGCTTTCTCAGTTTGTGTGGCAGGTAGAACACAGCAGGGGGTGAAATGAATTCATCTTTCTGTCTTCAAGTGAACTAAAAGCAATTTTATTCTTCCCATGTGGTCACTTGAGGTGCTTGTCATGTTCAAGCTAATGATATCAGGCACCCTCAGGTTGTTTAAGTATTCATGAAGTAATTAAATTCTCATTAACATATAAATAAAAGAAAACTGAAAACAAGTTTAGGAGGCACCTAACATCTGTTCTAATGCTTTTAAGTACTAAAATGTGCCACATACAGAAGGAAAAGTGCATTCTGTCCAGGCAAGTATTTTGCATAGATTATTTATAGAAACTGTAATTAAACTGATTTGGCATATTAAGTAAAATTAACAGCAAAGTATTATTTAGGTAGCTCAGTGTCTCTGACACCTAAATAAGAAATTTAAAATAAGAAAGAGAGAGATAAAATTAATTTTTATTTGTTCTGAGATCTAGATAAAATTGCAAGAACAATTAAAAATGTATTCCTTTAGAATAAGAGCAACTTAAAATCTCACACTGCAGGCATACTTCCAGCTGTTCTTTCAAAATACATAGATTTTTAAATAACAAAATTCTACTGACTCTTGAAAAAACAATTACACAAAATGACTTATAAGTTTACTATTATATTTCTTGAAATTGAATTTAATACACAATTTTGTCATCCAACTTGAGATTTCAGTTAAGACAAAACTTTGTTCTTTAAAATGAATTTTTCCTTCTAACATTAAGCAGTTTACTTCTTTAGATAATTTTTCCCAAGAAACTATTAAAGAAAATATGCTTCATCTATCCATTAACAAAATGTGTGCCCTTTCTATACCACACCACTGCAGTTTTCTGTATGATAGAATTAGCTCATAAAATTAAATACTTTTGAACCATACTTTGAGACTGATAGGCTGAAAAACAGCAAAAGAGATAGAGAAATCTAATGGAAGAATCTTCAGAATGTGTTAAAATAACAATTTCATCAAAAAGAGATAGCTCTGGAAGAGTGCATTTCTGAGAAGTAAGTCTTTTAAATATATCTTTCAATGGAAATATACCAAATTTTTTGTGTTCTTTTCTGTTTGCAGCATCCTCTGTCCAGTTTTTTATCATAATCTATATTAAAAATATATTCTGTTTGAGTCTAATTCCATTGGGGTCTTCTTGACTTAGCACAAAGTACATAAAATACACACTTATGTTGTCCTTACTTTTAACAGTGTGGAATGCATAACCAGAGAAATTTAACATTTTTTTACCATTTATGTTATATTGTTCATTTCAAAATGCAGTATTTCATGCCTTATTCCTTGCCTTATTTCATGCCTTTCTCCTTGCTGTGATGCCTACAGAGGGAAACGTATGCCAGTTATGCAATGTGTTTGGTGCATGCTGAAAAGGATATATTGCAAAAAGGGCACATAGACGTTCCTGAAATAAAAAGATAAACCTACTTTTTCCTGGATTTTACTGTGGCAGACAAAATCCAAGTAATTTAAAAATAGCTGCCATGAGTTATCATTATAGGCACAAACAGCTATTATTCTTTTTTATAAAGAGTGCTATTCATTACCATTTACAACATTTACAAGCAACACATGAAAATATTCTCCTCTTTGTTTGGTTCAAAACCAGTTATGAACTCATATCAGTACCTGTCAGCTGTTATGACTAGCAGAGAAAAATATTTTCTTAAGCATTACAGCAGTGAAAGGACACTATGTAATATTACAATCTAGAAGGAAAAAAAAAGAAAATTGGTCCAAAACCCATACAGCAATGAAGACACAAGCTTACTAGCTGAAGCCTAGATAATTGCAATCTTATACTGGTAAAAGCTGATGAAAATTTAATTCGGTAACTCACAAAACAGGAACCGAGACTTGGTTCTTACATGCCTACAGGACAAGGAAATTAAACATTACAAGGCTTGCTTGAGAGAATGTCTGCCCCAGAGCAATTATCTGTGCTTACCTTGGAATCCCAACTGATCTTAGATTATCTCACAAAACACATGAGAGAAATATGCCAAAACAAACTCCAATCTTTTTATGAACCTGAAATAGGGAACAAACTCTTGAAGTCTGTATGAATATAAAGCATAAATATTTGTATAATCTCTTTAATGTGGGGATAGGTATTGAGCATGCACTTTCAAGCAGTAATGGTTCCAAATAAGAGCTCATCTTTTTTTTGCTATTAGTCAAAGCACTATTTTGGAAAATTTCGTGAATAGATTTTAATTCAAGACTAAGCAGTTCTGGATCCAGGGCTGAGTTTTGATGGAGAAAAGATGGTAGAATCAATCAATAGTTGTTGACCACATTGGGCACATTTCACAAATGTCCATAAGTAAAGACATATTGGTATATATTAAACATGGCTTAGCCATACTGCTGTCAGGAAACAAAACCAAGCCTAGAGAATTTACAGCTCTCTGGGAAAAGGATGTTCTCAGTTGTTTCCTGTTAAACACTCATCTGTCTCTTTAGTGCACCTTCTGCTGCCCGACACAGTTACGCTGAATATTGCACTGACCAAAAGTGTGGTCATCAGTAGATCAAACTGATGTTTCTATTTTACATGTATTTTGCTAAATTAGAGAAGAGAGACCTCAAAGACTCTCTTGATCATCTACACTGTACTTGGGCGCTTACACACTGGCTGTGTTCCTAACAACTGCAAACTTCTCTGAACTACATAATTTCCTGTGAAATAGCTTTATGCATGTGAATGAAACTACTCCACTCCACTTCTTCAAGGTCATAACTTAACATATTTTATTGTTGAAATTATGCAATTGGTTTATTCCAAAATGGAGCAAGGTGTAAGGGTGTAGAAAACCTTCAATATTTCTTGCAAGAGAGAACTTTGGACAAATTTTAAGTGTATTATGTTCACATAAATAGTAGTCTTCATTTTTTTCAAGCAGAAATCATGCAGATATCAAATGCTGAAATAACTTTGAGTATAGGAGTTTAACTCAATGAGTTAAGATGTTGCAAACCAAGGCAGGGTTAGAGCTCAGCATTCTGGATTGCTGCTATGATCCTGGTGAAATTAAGCTTTTGTGTCTCCATTTGATTGTAACTGAAGAACATTTTTCCAGCGCACTTTTTTGATTCCTTATCAGTGAGATGACTGCTTTACCCATCTAGTTTCATTTTTTACTTTCTTCTTGCCTCCCTTCATGGAACAGGCAGCCCTTGCTGCTCCCTCATGAGACTGCTCTTCTCACTGTGTGTAATTCAAAACAAGGGTCACTGTTTCGCCCAGTTTATGGTAGGAATAAGGATATTCTTTTCACTACACTGGAGAATCTTCTTTTTGCTTTCTTATCATGGCTTTATTCCCTTGTAATTCACATTAGACAGCCCAAACCAAGTCCCTGATGCTGGGATCAAATGGATGAAAACAGATATTGCGAAAATATAATATATTCATTACTTAGATTTTTGGAGATACAGTATCTTTAAAACAAAACAAACCTGTAAGCAAGATTATTCTTCCTGAAAGAATTCACTTTTCACTTAGAGAATATATAAATTAGTCAATCAAAGCCAAAACATGTAGGTCATGTGGTTGTCCACCTTAGTGGTCTTAAAAAAACCAACACTCAAAATAAATGTGAGATAGTAGAAATCAGTGAGGCAGATTCACAAAAAAAGCATTTTATCTTAGGTAACAAATGAATTTTTCACCACTTGCCAAAGGGGAAATCTGGTATTGAAATCTTCAAGTGAAGACTGGGTGCATTCTTGAAAGGGATTTTTAGCTCAAATACTAAGTGTGAAGATAAATATTAGAGTGATTCTATGACCTACACTATATAGGCAGTCAGAATAAATGATTTAATATTCCCTTCTGGCCTTAGAAGTGGTTCATTTGTCATAATCTGCAAAAACCTGTCACCTCATAAATTATTTCTGAATTTTAAGAAAGTACTAGATAATTAAATAAGTGCACAGGATAATTGAAGAGTATCAGGTAATCTGACCAAGTCTTCTCTCCATTCTGCTTACAAAGATCTAGGATATTAAACTTCCTCACAATTTCAAATATACTGTTGGTATTTCTCTGATGAAGAAAGAAAGGAAAAAGATCCTACATTCAATATTTTTTCAAGTGATTTATGGATTTCACTACTGGAGCACTTCTCATAAATGTTCTTCTTCATTAACCTAACAATTCACTGCAGAATAAAAGAAGACAATTTAAAAAAAAAAATTGTTCGTACTTACATGTGCTTGCTTAATTTCTCCGGTTTCTCCAAGGCTCTAGAAATTATTACAGTATATGATCAGTTAGACAGCTATTGTATATTAAGGGATCCTATAAGATTTATAACCAAAATAGCCCATAAAAATAGCATAAATTCAAAGAAATTTAACAATAGCATTAGCAAACCTAAGAGGAACTGTACTTCGGATTTTTTTTTTTTTAGGTTTTTAACTTTATCAGAAGAGTGGAAGAAATAAAAAATAATCTCTAAGAACAAAAACATCTTTATCTACATATTTTTTTGCATTTCTTTGATACATTCTATGAAAAGATATATTAATGTTCATTCCCAAGTCTCTAACATAACGCAGACTAGTCCTAAAAGGTGAGGTACATAAAAGCAACATAAGCATGAGAAGAGCATCTTTATGATGTATATAATTCTCAAAGAAACCAACCAAAAATAAAAGGCAAGAGTGCTACAGAATTGGACAGAAATTCATACCTCCTCTTCACTCTCACTAATGGAATTGGTAGAAAAGCTAGTCTACACCTTAAGCACATAAATGAAGGAGAAAAGAATTACATAAAAATTTTGCTTGGTTAAGGTCATAGAAGCAAAATAATCTTTAAAAAATGTGCTTCTTCTATTAAATTGCTTCCAATATGGCAAAAGACTAGCAAATAACTTTTCTACCAAGAATTTGGCAAATTCTATTATTTTTCTATTTAGTCACTGTTCGTGATCTTTATTATTCCTTTTTCTTATGTAGTTGAATACTGTGTTATGTTCTTTTTCAATTTTCTTTTTATTTATTTATTTATAAAAACTTAATTTGGGATAGTCTAGAAATATTATTTAAAAAATTTAGATGAAGGATTTCTTGTTACATTGTGCCTAAGTATCCAAATAAATGAATGGAAGTTTTAGGATATTTTAAAGGAAAAAAAATCCTTTAACTTCTGAGTACAAATTATATTTGGTAAAGACCAACCATCTGCATCCTCACTTTCCTTAGGATAAAAAGGATGGTCATCCTGGTTTAGCTGGCAACCCTTCATGTCAGAAAAGTCTCCACTTTCCATGGAGAACGCAGTCAGTCAAAGTACAGGGACAACACACACTGTCATTGCAGTTTGTTCAGTTTAGGGGTTTAAAAAGGTACAAAGAGTCTGCTAAAAGCAAACAAACCCATTCTAGGACTATTCACTGCTTTGTGGCTTCTGGGTGGTTCTGGGAGGTAGTATGGGTTTTATGACTATTAAACAGACTTTTTGTATATATGACATTGATGTATATTCCCTAATATGGATTTTAGAGACAAGCGAATAGACCTTCTTTATTAAGGATTACTCTGGTATACCCATATTATGATATTTTATTTACATTTTGTGTTATTATTTTCATATGAATACTTTGGCTATATTGGATTTGTGCTGCAAGGATATACATTGTCATCTAAAAATCTACTAAAACACATCATTGATTCTTGTCAAGGGATTTTTAGCTCCCAAACGTGACAAGAGTGATTTCAGTGTTTCCCTGATTTTAGGCCAGACCACTAATTAAAAAAGATTTTTTGAAAACACTCACATAAATAGCTGCTGAGTGCTCTGACTGTTGCAGAAGAGGAAATATAAAACTAATTTTTCCATTCTGTTGGAGGATATTTTTAGTTACACTAACAAGCACGTTTACTGTCAGCCTCATCTACAGAGTTAGAACAAAATGTTAGCGTGCATTTATCAATCACAGATTTGATGCATTTCTAGTGGACCAAAGTAAAGACAAAAAGGAGACTGAAGGGTAGGTTTTTTTCACATAAGGAAAGAATCAGGTCATTTTCCCAACTCTGAAATAAAGTTTTCAGAAAATGTGTGCCAACATTAAATTCACTGCAGTCATAACTGATATGTTTATTTTAGTAATTGTGGATGGTAAAGACCACAATATCTGTTCACTCACTTAAAAAAAAAAAAATAAAAAGCACCTTTTAACTTCTACTTCTATGTATACCATTCCTACTAGGACTTACCATACCAGTCCATTAGGACTTCATTCTACCAGTGCATCAGAAGCAGTCAACTGTCTCTAGACTTTATTACTTCAATATAACATATGCATTTTGGATGCTTGATTCTTTTTTTCTTCTTACTTCTGGATGGATAAAATTGTAATCAAATGCTGCAGTTATTTATTCCTAACAGGATTTAGCTATTTTTAGTCTGTTCCTTCAGTTTCACTTCACCTGCTGTATACCATCAATTAAAGCAAGCATTGCAGAATTTAGAAAACTCAGCTAAGAGATTTTCTTTTTATGTAATGCTACCCTGCCTTAATGAACTATAAACTTTTCAGCACAGAGATATTTAAGTTTCACTTGTTGCAATTAGAAACTTCTGTAATCTTACCAAAGCACTGATCACATGTGTGTTAACTTGCCACAGCACTGAAAAAGCAGAGATGTATCATCTAGTATTTAAATATATTTTTAGGAAGATAAATGATGTGAGTTTAAATTCTTTTGGAGTAAAGAGTTTAGAATGAAGGAATGCTGCAACCTGGGCGTATATACTACATCTGGCTAATATTCAGTAGCACAGAAGGGTCATTTATAAAATTAACAGTAATGGTAGTAGGTAAATTATTTGAAAAAAAAAGATTTTGTTTTTCTTTAGGAAAAAAAATAGATTATATGAAGCAACAGAAAAGGATGTTGTCTCCTATTCTGATAATAATACATTCTTCTTCACTGATAGTTTTTGCTAGTATTCTTACATCTTTTATGTTTTGCTCAGAACACAGCATGTATTTACTGAAAAAATGAAGATGTATTTTCACTGCATGACTCTTCCCTGGCATTCTGGAGAGGAAAAAAGCCAATGATATATGATAAAATTAATGATTTAACAATGAGTGCTTTAAATTAATAGAGTAGATATAAGTATTTCTATAGCTGATAAAATGTTGTTTTTTAATGAGTTCATTTTTGCAGAAGGATGTAACAATCCCCATATTGACCTTACTTTATATGAAGTCTTTAAAAGGGCTTCTACATCTCCCTCCTTCTCTTTTTTCCAAGAAAATTTAAAATGTCTTATGTTTCCAGAAGGTTATGAGTATTATATAAGATTAAACCCCTCAGGCTGCAGAAATATTTTATTTTCTCAGTGAAAGATCATTCCTATTTGGCTGAAATATAAGATATGAAAAAAACTTTAGACTCTAACCATATGATAATCTTATTTAATTGCACTAGTAAAATATGAAAAAGGTTTAAACTAATTGTCACTTAAGTTCCTCAAGAAAACAATTGTCAGATATGCTGGCAGGAATGTCAGCCTCCAGACCAGGTTGCTCAGGGCCCCACCCAACCTGGCCTTGAACACCTCCAGCTTTGGGGCATCCACAACTTCTCTGAGAAATCTGCTTCCTTTTTCTTAATTTAAAATCATTCCCCCTTGCCCTATCACTGTCTGCCCATACAAAAAGTCACTCTTTATTTTTTTTCTATAAACTTTTTTTAGGTATTGGAAGGCTGCTGTAAGGTCTCTCCAAAGCCTTCTGTTGTCCAGGCTAAATAACCCCAGCTTTCTTAGCCTGTCTTCCCAGGAGAGGTGCTCCAGCTTTCTGACCATCTTCATGGCTTTTCCCTGGACCCACTCCCCAGGTCCATGTCCTTTTGATGTTAGGGGTCCCAGAGCTGGATGCAGAATTCCAATTGGTGTCTCACAAGGGCAGAGCAGAGGGGCAGAATGACCTCCCTTAACTGCTGTCCACTCCTCTTGTGATGCTGCTCAGGACACGATTGGTAGGTTTGTTTCTTTCTTTGTTTCTTTCTTTCCCTTTAAAACTTCCAAAGAAGAATGAAGAGAAGAGAAAGCAAAAGGGAAGTAGGAAAGGAGGAAGAGAGGCAGGAAGAGAGGGAAACTGACAAGAAGTCAGGGAGAGGAGAACATAGTATAATCATAATTTCCTGATGGATTGGACCAATTCGGTATTTATCTCAGTGCTCTAATACGTGTATTTATCAGTAGGATTTTCTGAACATCATACTAGCTGTGTGAAATCTTCTGTTCATACACTTAGTGACACGCATTAATTTTTTTTTTTTTTTTTTTTTTTTTACTTTTGGGTGAATAATTGGGAGGGGGAATATATATTTTTAAAAAGAGGAGAAAATTTAATACAAGATATTATATTTGTGGAGGCTTCTCTTACTGCAAAAACCTGAGCCTTACAGGCATTTGCATTTAAAATACATAGGAAACCAGTGTCTGATTAGCTTTGCATATGTTGTAAGCATTTCACATTATCTCATTTCTGACTTTTCAAAAATGCACAACACCTGGAGAAAAATATTGAAATAAATCAGTAATTTCAGCAGAATCCTAATCAGATCTTCATTTAATAAGTTCTAAAATTTTTCCTTTTATATTTATTAAAAAATTGGCTTTTTATATTTTTTTCCATTTCCACATAAGACAGTAGAACATTATTCATTGTATAGAAATGAAAGCTGCAAAGAAATAGCAAGCCAAGTGCACAGAAGCCAAAGAGTCATTTCCCTGGCAAGGCAGATCTTTCAAGAGCATTTGGAATAGCTCCTTTTTCCTGCTCATGTTTTTTTTTTTCTTGTTTAATGGTTTTCCAGTCAAAGAACAGAATGATAAGTAGCTGGCTTGAATTTTTTTAAGAGCTCGATGACAGCAATGGTGAAAGCTTTATTGCTGTGTGGCCACAATCACAAAAAGTCCTTCAGTATTTAGACTGTAATAGAAATAGTTACTGCTACAAGATACTTTAAACAAGGCATTATTAAGTATGCAGAAATTTTAGAAACTTTACTGGAAAAAATACCAAAGGATTGGACTCAGAATTTGGAATTCTGGCAGTGAAACAAACTGGCAGGGGCTGTGCTGTTCTAATTTCATACTGCTTTCACCAAAACTGTCTGAGCATTTTGCATGTCCCTGTAATTTATAAAGATATAAATAGCCAAATCCAGTAAGGGATTTAATATTTTTTTTTCTAGGTCCAATGTTGTGATTTAAATTCTCTGTGCCACTCACTACTGAACACTAGGGGTACTTACATTCTTTTTTATTACCCATGATGGAATCAAACTTTTTTCACAGTAGGATTTAGTCTTGATAGGCATCAAACTACTTAAGGTCTACTACTTAAGATGAAGTTGAACCAGATGAGGACCAAAATTACCAAAAAGGTCCATTTCACTAAAATGCTATAGAATATAGATTGGTTTTGGCTGGAAAGGACCTTCAAAGATCGTCTTGTTGCCCTCCTTTGCCATGGGCAGGGACATTTTTCACTGTATTGTGCACCTCAAACATCCAATGTGCTCTGAAATATGTGCATGGTGATGGAATCAAAAGCTTCTCTGGGTAATCTGTCCCAGTGTCTCCCCATGCTTATTGCAATTAATTTCTTTTTGGGTGCAATCCAAATCTACCCTCTTTCATTTTTAAACCCTTGCCTCTTGTTCTGTCACTACAGACCCTGGTAAAACGTTGCTATTCAGTTTTCCTACAGGCCCCTTTAGGAACTGGAAAGCTGCTATAAGATCTTCTTGGATACTTTTCTGCTCCAGACTGAACAACCCCACCACTCACCTTGTTTTCACATGAGAGGTGCTTCAGTCCTCTGATCATTTTTGTGGCCCTTCTTTGGAGGGAGAAATCACCTCCCTCAACCTTCTAGCATGCTTCTTCTGATGCAGCCCAGGATGCAGGTGGCTTTCAGGGCTGCAGGCACACATGTACAACTCCTCATCCACCAGTACCCCCAAGTGCTTCTCCTCAGGGTTGTTTTCAATCCATTCATGTCTCAGTCTAGATTGATATTGAGGTTTTCACTGCAGAACTTTTCATGTGGCCTTTCTGAGCTCCATAAGATTTGCACAGGTCTATTTCTCAAGCCAGTCAAGGTCCCTCTGGATGGCATCTCTTTCCTCCAACGTGCCGACTGCACCACACAACTTGATGCTGTCAGCACACTTGCTGAGGAGCAAGACACTCTGTGTCACTGATGAATATGTTAAATAATACTTGTGCTGCTGCAGAGTCTTATAGGAAACATCTCATTGCTGGTGTCCACTTGGACATTGAGCCATTGACTCCTTGGATGCAAAAATCCAGCCTCTTCCATATTCATCTATTAGTTTATCCATCAAATCTACATGCTTCTGATTTAGAGGCAGGTTTCTTGAGGAAGGCCTTATCAAAGGGTCTTTATCAGTCCCAGTAAATGATACCTGCAGGTATTTCCACTGATGCAGCCACTCTATTTATTGTAGAAATGTTTTTGGTAAAATTTACTCCTTAAGAAGCCTTGTTGACTCTTCCTGCCTCTGATCACTTCCCTGTCTTCCCTTGACATACTCCATAATCTTACTGGGCACTGAGGTGAGTCTGACTGGATGGTACTTCCCAGAAGCCTCCTTATTACCCTTTTTAAAGATGAGTATCAGTAGTCCCTTTCTTCCAGTCACTTTGGACTTCTATGTGGAAATCTCATTGACACTGGAATGCAGATCGACCAAAAGTTAGCAAAAATAATGGACTTAGGATTTGCTTACATTGATGGGTGAATCTAAATATAATTCATGTCCAAGCTGAGCACTTGGACTTTTTGAATTAGAGCTTCTTTCACCAGCTTATCCTGAGCAGGACAAGAGAGGAAGGGTTCTGTGTCTACCATATAAATTTTATATTTGACTCCTCAGGAACTGAAGAATATGCCTATTACTGAAAAATCTGCCTAAGGAGACTGCTTGCCTTCTGAGGCCTTTACCTTGCTGTTTGAGGTCTGCTCTACTGTAATTTAGAGTCAAAAAAGTTAACTTAAATCACAAGTGTTATAAGACAGTGTAGGTAAAGAACTTTGATACAGATGGCCTAGATTTCAGCATAAGTGTGCATAAAAGAAGCGTCTTGATAACTCAGTACTCTTCACAAACCTTGTACAGCAGTGTACACTCAGTACTTCTGGGAGCACTAAGGTGTTTCACAAAGAAAATCTAAAATGGTAATAAAGATCTAGAGCCATTCAAAATAAAATGTTAAGGACAGATCTTCATTTTAATCTTCAACACTTTGTTGCTCAAATTTCAGATTCATCATGTCATCTCTCTGAAGTGAAAACTAGTTTTTGAAACAGAAATGCTAACACTTAGAAAAAAGAGAAAAGACATTACTCTTTTAGAAACAGTCTACCCAACCCTCCAGGACCATTTTATTGACAAAACACAGTGTGACCCCAATTTTTATCTTATCTTGACAAAAGTTTTCTCCCATTTCTATTTTTTCAAGAACATTGGATCTGCCCTTCCCCAGAGTACTTTAGCTTAGGATGGATCAGACCTACTCAAAAATCTGCTGAAGGTGTGCATCTACAAGAAAGAACAAATCAGATTTTCTTTTTCCAGGAAGAAAAAATCTTAATTACAGATTTTCCATGCATAGGACAAACAAATATTCAGTTTCAGCCTTGAAACCTGTAGTATATTTGTATTTTATTCAGTGACTGTGTAAAGCAGAATGCATGGACTTAGATTGAAGTCTCTGCCCTTCAGATGAATAGCTTCTTTACCTTTCTCTTTTTCCAATCCTGAATGACTCTTGTTTCATTTTATTTGTCCCCATGGCAAGGCTTCAAGAAGAGAGATAAAGAACAGCCATAAATGGTAACTGATGTAAGCTGAAATGTAGTTGTTAAGACATGTTATTGTGAGGTTGAAAATGGAATTTTAAACTTTTCAGATAGCAACCTTATATCCAGGGTGAATGAGCTAAACACTAGAACCCATCATTCTTATCTTAAAAGGAACATGAAGACTGTATTTAGGATAGCATTTGAAGCTGCTAGGGCCAGTTGAGTGGAGTTACAACCTCAAGATGAGTCAATATAGAAAGTGACACTTCTTGCTTTACAGTTGTGGGTGAGTTCCTGTTCACCATATCACGTGCTGAAATCTCAGAATGCTGAGCTGTTGGGTTTGCGTCTTACCAGACATAATATAAGACACCCATACACCTATCATAGAGCTCTATGATCCATTTGGAGGGGTAAGCATTAAAAAATTACATGCTTGCAATCTCAGCATGTGGGGCCTCTCATCTTCTAGTAGGCCTGGTCCAAAGTCATTTACTTCCTCTGAGCAAGAAGGATTTTGCTTATACTTTTGTGCTTTTGTCTTTTGTCTGTCTAATCACAGGCAAATTTTTCTTTGATCCAGGCACCTCATGTTCAGTATGGTAAGGATAATTATCCTGCAATTATTTCAGGTAGGCAGAAACTAACAACCCTAATTATAACTGTAGAACCAGTTGGCAGAAATAGAAGATGAGGCCATTCAAGAGGGAGAAGAAAAATATCTTTCTGGAGCAAGCTTTTAGGTTAAAGGTGCTTTACAGTCTATGATGTGCCGACACCCTGATGTTTATTTTCCTGTTGCTTTCTTCTTGGATTTTGTATACGATATGCTAGGAGTAAAGCCCTTCATTAGAAGTATGGAATATATATTTCTGAAAAGACAAGAACCA
Organism: Fringilla coelebs; assembly: GCF_963513975.1. Lineage (NCBI taxonomy): Eukaryota > Metazoa > Chordata > Aves > Passeriformes > Fringillidae > Fringilla > Fringilla coelebs. Next base: position 55,202,293 of record NC_140029.1, read on the forward strand.
GAAGAATGAAGAACTGCCCCCCTTTAGGTACAGCCCAGGTTGCTGAGGGGTCTTGCTTAAGTTGTTGGTGTGTGTTCGGAAAAAGTCAGTCAGACTGCCCTCTGATCCAGCAAGGCTGGGCAGTGAAGGGTCCCCAGCCTGGCTGGGCACAAGGGTCAATTCTTTCCTGGGGTAAGAATAGACAAATAAATCAGTAAGTAATAAATTTCCTATCTTTTATGTACAGATGGACCTCTCAGTAGAGAAAAATTGTCACACTCAAAGACTTATGGTCAATGGCCTGATGCCCAAGTGGAGACCAGTGAGGCATTTTTAGGGGTTTTATTGGAACCAATTGTGTTTTATACCATTCTCAGTGACATGAACAGTGGAATCAAGTTCACCCTCAGCAAGTTTTCTGGCAATACCAAGGTGTATGCTGCAGTTGATGTGCTGGAGGGAAGGGATTCCATCTAAGGGGACCTTGACAGGCTTGAGAGGTGGTCCCATGGGAACCCCATAAAGTTCAACAAGGCCAAGTACAATGTTCTACACCTGCATCAGGAGAATCTCCCATATCAATAAAAAGTGAGAGTTGAATGGACTGACAGAAACCCTGGGGAGAAGCGCTTGGGAATACTGGTGGATGAAGAGTTGGACATGAGACAGGAATAAGTGCCTGCAGCCCAGAAAGCCAGCTGTGTCCTGGGCTGCATTAAAATAAAGGTGGCATTCAGGTCAAGGAAGGTGATTCGTCCCCTGTATTCTGCTCAGGGAGACACCAGCTGTAGTCCTGCATCCAAGGTTGGATCCTCCAACATGGAGGACATGGACCTCTTGGATTGCTTCCAGAGGAGGGCCATGAAAATAAACAGAGGGCTGGAACACCTCTCTTGCAAAGGCAGGCTGAGAGAGCTGGGGTTGTTCAGCCTGGAGAAAAGAAGGCTGAAGGGAGACCTTATAGGAGCTTTCCAGCTCCTCAAGGGACCTAGAGGAAAACTGGACAGGGACTTTTTACCAGGGCATTTTTACCAGGACAAGGGGGAAAGGCTTTAACCTAAATGAGAGTAAGTTTATATCAGATGTAAGGAAGAAGTTCTTTACTCTGAGGGTGGTTAAACACTGGACCAGGTTGCCAGAGAAGTTGTGGATGTCCCATCCCTGGAGAAGTGTTCAAGGCCATGTTGGATGGGACTTAAAACTGGTTGAACTTCCAGACTTGCAAAAATTATAATGAGCACCATGAGCTGGAGACCAGCCACCAGCAGCATGCCTTAGGGGTAAATACTGGCTCCAAATGAACGGATGAAGCACCAAGCTTCATGAATGACCTCAGTGACTGAGAAGAGCACAGCCGCAGAAAGTTTGCAGACAACACAACACTAGAAGGAGTTAATGACTAATCAGGTGATTGTTTTGCCATTTAGGGGGATCCTGACACGCTGAAGAAATGGCCAGAGAATAATATCATCTAGTTCAACAAAGGGAAATCACTGGAGGTTATCAATATGCCAGGTAGATAATGTCATCAAGGCTGTCCTTCCCAAAAAAGATTGGACCACATGATCTTTCAAGATCCTGGCCATTTTATGATTTGATGACATGCGACATCATGTATCTGATCAGAAATGCTGGCATGCACATATTCTTTGTTAGTCACTGAATTATCCATGAGCCCCCTGTTTGCTCTTGTATCACAGAAGAAAAACAGCTGCATTAGCAGAAATGTTGCCAGCATCTTAAGGGAGGTGATCCCTCCTCTGTACAGCACTGGTGAGATGCATCTGGACTGTTGAGTGCAGTTCTGGGCTTACCAGTACAAAAGAGATGTGGACTTACAGAATAAGTTAATGACAAGCCATAAATATGATTAAGGTTGTGGAGTGTGTGAGGTACAAGGAAAGGGTGAGGAAACTGGATTGATTCAGCCTTGGGAAGATGAGGTTTAGGGCTATCTTATCAAATTTTGTAAATACCTAATGATTAGGAATAAAGATGAGGAAATCAAACTCATTTGAGTGATAACTTATTGAGAAAACAAAGCAAATATGTACAAGTGGAAATACAGGAAATTCCATTTCTATGAAACAGAATATTTCTGCAAAGATGATAACATACTGGAACAGCTTGCTCAGAGAAATTGTGAAGTCTACATTCCTGGAGATGTAGAACATCTACACTCCAACTGGACACAGACATAAACCATCTATTCTAGCTGATCCTGCTTCAAGGAAAGGTGTTGGACTATGTGATCTCCAGAGGTGTCTTCCAACCTCAAAGGTTCTGTGAAAATATAATATTCTGACATCAGATTTTACCTTAGTTACGCATTAAACAACCTCCCTAAATAGTTTCAGTAATTCTGCCCAACTCTTATTTACAAGTGAACAGCCATTTTATGAGGAACAGGATGACCTTCCAATATTTAATTTTTACAAAATTAAATTTTGCAGATGGTTTGCTTCTCCATACTATTTTTTCCAACAGTGAAATCTGACTCAGAGTACCTTCGTCAATTGCTAAAGTTCATTCCACATAAAGCTCACTAATTCTTTATGGAGTGCAACACCATCACCTCTCAATCATTTGTAGTTACTGAAGTCTAGCAAATGAACAGGCCATCGGAATTCAAACAGGTTACATGTGGGATTTTTTTATACACTATTTTCTACTATTTTCCCTAAACAATATTTTTACAATATTCTATGAGTGTAAAGATTCTTTTATGTTAAAACCATTTTTGGTTTTAACATGGCTGCATGTCTTACCCACCAAAACTATGCTTTCAATACTTTTTTTTTAAGCTTTGTGCCATAACCTGAATTGTTACATGAAGTATTACATTCATAGAATATTGTAAAAATATTTTTATGGGAAAATAGTGGAATATAGTGTATAAAATAATCCCACATGTAACCTGTATGCATTCTGATGGCCTGTTCTTGTAAAGTGTACAGCAGAAGTTGTTAGTATATGTAATGGATTAGTGCTTTCAGTTTTCTGCACATAATAAAAACTTGTTTAATGTGGTATGACAGCTGAGCTTTCTTGCAAGTATATTTTGAAGAATAAGATATACTCTATGCTCCTTTGCACCTCATTTTGAATTGCTCCCAAATTCAACTTCTCTTCAGGAATAAGAACTAATTACTATGCTGGTATTTTTTCAGTTTCCTGAGCATCTGTCTGGTTCTCCTAAAATATCCCAAAGGTATTTACCACTTCCAGACTTTGCATCATTTCCTCAGTTCCTGGCAGGACTTTCTTTAAGACTTAGCCCCTAAACACTACTTGGTAATGTTTCATGAGTTTTTCATTCACTCTTTGGCATGTGAAGACCTTAATTATATCCCTATGAACTTCTGGCATAGGTCCAGATGCTGAGAAAAGAAACAGCAAGCTCACCTAAACAACACCTCTAATTGAGAAGCAGCAGTATGAAAAGAGGCAGCTAGCTCTTGTCTAGTAACTCTCTTAGGAAGCTGTAGTGAGGTGAATTCTGCTCACAGTTATGACATTGCCACCCTAGTAAGAAATGAGTTTGATCTGAAAATGTTTGGATCAAAAAGACTGTATTTGCAGTCTCATCAGCTGATGCAGAATTTAACAGAGTAATAGGTAAATATGATGACCTTAAAACATTGTCTGATAATTCATACATTTTTCTCATATATCTAAAAAAAAAAGAATTTAACCTGGGTACTGCGTGAATGTACATAAAAAAGGAAATGAGCTTGAGATACCAGGGTTTATAATTAAAACTATGTTAGTTGTGTACATGTGGTCTTGTTCAGCCTTAATTTATATTGCCATCAGCAAAAATGGAAGACAAAGAAGATGTAAAAACATGGTTCCTTTCTTGGCTCTGTGGACAGGTGTTCACTTTGAAGGGAGAAAATCTAAACAATTTTAAGTGTCATGGGCTATAATAATTTTGTTTAGGTGACTTTATGTGGGTTCACCTGCTGTGTATTTCCTTGGGCCACAGGAAGACAACCTGTGTCTCTGTGATCATCACAGGCTGTAAGGGAATCTAAGCTCCAGTGTCTGGAGCACCTCCTCTCCCTGGTTTTCACTCAGTTGGGTGTCTGCAGGGTTGTTTTTCTCATGTTTTCTCACTTTTCTGCAACAGCTTCCGTGCAGTGGTTTTTTACCCCTTCTTAGATAAATTATCACCTACATGCTACCAATGTCATTGATGGGCTCAGCTTTGGTCAATAGTGGGTCCTTAAAGCTGCCTGGAGCTGCTCTGTCTGCCATGGAGGGCAGCTTCTGGTGCCTTCTCCTAGAAACAACTTCTGCAGCCCACCTGCTACCAAAACCTTGGCAAGCCAGTCCTATATAGGATATTTGAAATTTCTCTCAGAAACAGAGAGACTTCACTGATAAGAGCTATAATCTGAATTGTCCTGATAATAAATTGATGCAAGAATCAGTTTCCACATCATTATTTTTCATCTGCAGGTCTACCTTTAGCTCAATAGGAGGCACTAGAAATACAGAAGTAGGTATCACAACACTATACTGGGACTTCGCATTTCTCATAAACATTAGTCTGGGAAAAGTTAAGTTCAGGTCACTATGAAAAAAAGTTTTAATTTTTACTGCAACATCCAAACACCATCACAACAGTTTTGCTGCCAAACTGCCATAGAGAAAGCTACAGCTGTTATCTCTAACAGTAATTATATGAATATTACATATTATGCATTTCCACATAATTTTATGAAAATTGACCTAGATAAAAATCACATAGGATTTGGTTTACAGCTATTCTAAGCATCCTCTCAGACTAAATAAACTATTTGTGAAAGCAGACATTAAATCCAACCCCACATCTATCCCCCCACAAATGGATAATTTATACAATTTTATTCATTAAATACAGCATATTTGTAAAAATTTATTTCTTATAAAAAAAAGTAAAATCTCCACTGTCAATGAATATTTTTTTCTTCTTGGGAAATTTCTACACACACTCAGATGATCTCATAGCAGTGAACAAATTAGGAAAAAAGTGAGGCTCACCACTGTTGAAGGCAGCATTCAGTATGACTTCCTACATCTCTTTCATGTTAGTAACAGCTGTGTGAATACCATGCAGAACAAAAAAAAAATCCTACAGTTGAATATTAATATTAACCTGCTATCATACATAAATACATAAAATAAAACCAACTCTATTAACTTTTAGTACTACAATTAGACTGAAAATGTTACTGAAGATGATATAACAAATAATCACCTCAACATTTTTGTCTGTTAAACATATTCTAAAATTCTGTAATTTCCTAAGCATTTTACTATGCCAGTCTATCAGCAGTTGGATTGGACTATTGATGCTTTGATATATGCAAAAGAAAGATGTTTCTACCTGAGATATTATCTTAAGTCTCATCACAATCAATGAGGAGGTAAAAAAAATGTCTTTCAGGGCATATACAACTTATTTGAATCCTCTACCTTTGAAAAAACTTTTATTTAAATTCCAAGTTTTTAAAATTTTGTCAGACAAGTGGTATGCAATCTATAGCAATAATTCTTTGCACTCACAATTGAAAACACATGCTTGGGTTTAAGTTTAAATAAAACCCCAAAAAACCAATAAAATTATATTAACAGTTATGCTTCCATAAACATGTAATTCCGTCAATTAAAGACAGAGAATGATATTTTAAAGCAGGCTAGAATCATATATCTGGGACATGGAATACCTATTTCAACAGATTCTTCTAGGGCATTAATCAGTCATTAATTTAGTAAGCAAAATGACTAAGTGTTTGTTGGATGGGGAAAGACCTTTATCCCAAAGACAATTCATGTTATTAATCTTCTGCCTTGTTCCCATTAGAATTCATGAGCTCAAGTGGAGTTGGAGAGATTTGGATATTGGAGGTCAGCATAAAATGAAGCCAGAAAACTCCAGAAAGTATCCTAGCTTTTAGAAATCTATAAGAAAAGCTGTAGGTGTTTTTAAAATAGAAATCAAAATTAGGTGAGTAATACTTTGTAAAAAGGTACCTATCTATACTCTGATTAACACTGCAGTCTCATCAGGTTAAACTCTTCACTCTGATAAGACATTGACTGCCACATATTTTAACTGAAAGAACAGTGGTTTACATGCTGATGTAGGCAAAGCAAAGAAAGTCTCTGAAAGCCCATTAGTGACCTAAGGGTTCTAAACAGATATCACAAAAGCTGGTTTTAGCTTCTACAGAAGAACTACTTAAGTCCTGACACACATTTATCTCAGAGGATACAGGTAGAGAAGCAAAATAGGCCCCTCTTAATCAGATTTTTAGGGCAGAAATATGTTTATAGATGAACTTCATTTGCAACCTGATTCTACTATCGACATATTAAAGCTATCATTCCTCCACAATAAGAAATTTACTAGTCAAAAAGATTAGGTCAGCTTTGGAGAGGTTTTGAAGGATATGAAGATGTGTGTACTATCTTTTTTTCTGAAACTGCTTTTTATTATTATTATTATATTCTTCTGAGCAAAAAATTAGACTTATCTATGAATGCACGACCAAACAATTAGCGTAGAATCATTCTTATGCTTTTCCTCTCTCCATTACACTTCTTTGCCTAGTCAAAACTTAATTATTCATGCAAATAGAAAGAATGAGTATTTTCCAACACATAATTATAGCTGTTTTCACTGCAAAAATTTCTGAGATCATTTTTGATGTGCATTGCAAAAAAAGAAACAAAACAGTCCAGATTTATGCTAAGTGCACTTCTTTAAATATTCAGATGAACATTCATAGAGATTGCTTTGCAAGGGATTCTCTAGAGAAGCTGATTTCAAAGCACATTGAGCTCAATAGAAAAAAAAAAAAAAGCAGCTATTTAGATCAGGCCCTACATTCCCTATTTTTTTCATAATGCATTGTTCTGCTTACCACAAAAAAATGTCACAGGGCAGAACAAGCTAGGAACCCTGCAGTCTGTTCACTGACAGGATTTATATTAACAGATGCTACCAGCAAGGAGAAGCCACGAAAGGAATTAGGACAGGTTAACATCTAATGCTCTGGAACAATATAACAAGTGAAGGAAGATTTTATTTTATCCTACTCTTCTTCCATTTGACTGAAATATGCAGTAAAGTGTCAAAGGAGTCCTAAAAAAGATTATGTTTAATTGCATGAATATGCACCCATACTTGGAAAAGTGTTGCACTCATTTTCCTCAGCTGTCCATCCTAAAACCACATGACAGCATGCTCTTAAAATCTCAGGTTTAGATGTGTTTGAGTTATGAGCTCAGATTATTAGCTGAAGTTATCTGGTTTAAACATTCAAAGTATTAATTAAAGTGTACTTAAAAAAAAATATAAATTTGGGGATGTCTGGCATTCACAAAAGATTTCCCCTTTTCTCTGTCCCATCCTGAATTGTTAAGGTGAAGACTAAATTGTAGTGCAGTTTCTCTTAGCCTCTCTGGGATTTAGCCAAAGTGCACATATTGATTTTACTTAGCACTCCCACCCAAAATATTTTTTTATAAAGATTTGTTCTTTGGTTTTTTTGACAAAGAACATCTATATATGTTCACAATATCATGTTTGCTTTCATGAACATCAAAAAAAATCATCTTTTTCTACCAAATTTATGCTAAAACTACTTTTGAAAAATTCAGTGTGCATTACAGTAAAGACATGCCAATGTTAATGTACCATTCTTTCTGGAAGATGTGCTATTCCTTTGACACCTCTGGGAAGGTTTATTCCAGTCGGAAAAAAAAAGTGAGTTTACTTTCTTGTGCCTATTAGTGAAGTTTTATGTGGTCACTTCAATATTTCTCTCTAGCTACTTCTTTCTTTTCGCTTGGAAATTTCACTGCAAGTTAAAGAAGAGGAGGTGATTGAGAGATGGGTCTGAAAGAAGAGCTACAAATAAATCTGTGCTTTCTTGTGACTGAAAAAGGACCAAAAGTCTTCCACATCTGGTGAAGACAATGGGTTTCTTACTCCATTCTTTCGCATTTCCTTCTTGGACAGGATGTTTAGCCTCATATTTTAAGCTGTCAAGAGCTTTTTTTAAAAATCATGATTGAAATGTGCTCTTAATTTTCTCTCATCTACTACTCTCTCAGAAGCTTATATTGGACAGCTTGCAGGGTCTATTTATTTTTCCATAAAGAGATGTTACAAAGGTGCTTGTTGGAAGACTGGAGACAAGGACTGAGATCAGTCACACAACTGAAATCAGGTGGCAGCAAAGAGAATCTACAGTGGATGAACTATGACCAGGTAGCTTCCATCTGTGGTGCCTAATAAAGGTAGAGGGCAATCAAGAGTCATCCTTGTCATGTTCCATTTATTATTTGGACAAAAGATAAAAAATAATATGGATTCAGGTATAGAAATACCAAATATGCTCATTTTGCTAATCATGTCTTTATCTAATTTCAGTTTTAAATTTAGTGTGATAGTAAAGAGTATTCTATTAGTAGCACTGCACATGAACATGTTTCTTCATTAATTTCTTTAGTCAAATTAATATGCCTATAAATCTATAAACTTTCTTTGGATTCAGGTTACATAATACCCACAGAAATATCCAATGACATCTCTGAAGATTTTATAAGGAATTTAAAATACCTATAATGCACTCAAAAATTGTTGATCTACATAGCAGTCTAACTCCACTGGAAAACTGTTCCTTGCAACCTTCTCCAGACTTTTAATATTATAAACATGGTCATTACAAAACTCATGTATTGCCTACCTGTTAACAAGCTCAGTGATACAGCAGTTTAGCACAAACAAATATGTTTTTTCAATTGTTTTTCATTTAAAAACAAATATAAAGGAAAATTAATACATATGTATTAATGTATGGGGAGAGCAACAAAGAGAGTAGGGCTGAATGAAAAAAGCTTCTCCTGTTTACTTCTGACAAGAAAGTAGCCCAATATTTTCCACAAAACTGTAGGTTGTCTTTTTATGGCACTCATTTGTGATTCTGATTTAATAAAGCACAGTATTACCTTTCCCATGAGCAGAATCACCTGGCAAAACGTGCCTCATGGCCTACAGTAAGTACAGTAAAAACCTTTTCACAATATTTTTTATGTTTCTAGTTGTTTTATCATACTTATGATTTGTATAATTTTATATTTTTAATACTTCTTTAACTAATAGAGGTACACATAGCACCATCTAGAGATATAAAAGCAAATTTTTTAGATGAATCACTATCAGACAAGCAGCATACAAGATGAATTCGCAATTTATAACTACAACTCCTACTATATTTTCAGATGGCAAGCTGAAAGAAAATCACACCTTCCTAAAAAATGCAAACACTTCTCTAATGTGGATTCCCTGCAGGACTTTTCCAGAAATACACTGACTGAGCAGCTTCTGACTATAATTTGTGTTCTATGGCAAATTACTAAGATAATGAGTAGATTATGCAGTATTTAATGACATTCTTTAAAGCCCCCCATGCTGAGTAGAAATATTAAATATCTCTTAAATAATATGTAGAATAAACACAGAAAATCAGACTGGCAATAATTATTATGTAGTGTTGTTCCACTTAAGAAAGCAATCACTTAAACTCTGTTCTAAGGTCTATGAATATGCAGCCAGGCACAAAGAAAAAAGACAATGTGGCTGAAGGCTGGCCAGCTTGCACTACAAGCAATATTCAGCCATCTAATTTTGTTCAGTGAAGGAAGTAATCACTTGCAACTTTATAGAACATGTCTAAATTTACTATGCCATAACAGTAATTTTGGCTCTTGAAGAAGACTATTTGCTTTATTTTTTACTAAGGTTTGCGGATTGAAGCAAATGCTAAAGATGAGAAAAGAGTTTTTCAAGACATTATCTCTGTGAAAGAATGAGGACAAACCAACAGACAGTCACTTTCTTTTCATCCCTTATACTGCTAATTTTCTTATGTGAAGACTTACTTCAGCCAGGATATTTCAGAATAACCCTTCAAACGAAAGAAAACAAAAATCTCTTATAAATAACCCAAACCCCCTACAATGCTATATATATAAAAATCATCAGATTTTACCTTTAGGCTAAGGTGATATTTTAAATCCTACTGTGACACGATGTTTCAAGCTGTGTTAAATCAAAAAGCAAATGTAGAATGAATTTATTTTTAATGTCATATTACAATAGTCTCCGAGTCCTTTTATACTGGTATACAAACAAAAGTAAATGTAATTAAATTAGTGACATTATATGACTATAAAATGAGCACACTGGAAAACTCTAGAGTATTTACAGGGAGAAAACCCATATTGAAATTTCAATTATATAAAAACTATTAAAATTATTCAATATATTGAAAGAATACTGATAAGAGTTAATGACAGTATTTCTCTAAGACTACAGCTATCTCCTGTAACCAAGTGATAATAAAAGAAATTTGCCAGAAGAGCTGAAAAGTGATAGTTGAAGTACATGTGAAGGTGAGATACAGATTACCAATGTTTTGCAATTTATTACTTCAAGACTCTCCTTTTTGTGAAATATGATGGTCTTAGTAAAATGTTATTGATATGGAATCACATGGCACAGGACTGGCAATTGGTGAGGAGCAGCACTTTGGAAGGAAAATTGTTATCAACCTTACTCCATTACTTGCAATGTTTTTTCAGGCTATATACCTGAAAGTAATTTACTTGCCAATATTTTAACCTTTGACCCTAATTGCATGAGATTACTTGGCTTCTCATGGATAACTTTCAGTCATTAGTAGGATCATGGAACTGATTTAGAAAAGATTGGGAATCAGTAAAGGCAAAATTTTATTTATCATGAACTAGATATTCTGATTTTCGTTCAAGTAGTTTGGGACATACATCTGAGGGGATAAACATTACTAAAATTGATGTAAAAAACAGCAACATCATCCAGTTTAGGATATTGGTTACTTGCATAAGCTTTTATTCTAGGAGAAAAACAACTCCAAAGAGCAATTTGGGTATTCTTTTAAACTGGGTAGGACAAATAATCTTCTAGAAGAGTCAGTTCCTCTGTCTGTAACATTTCCACTGCTCTCCTCTCTCTATCGAGGAGTGAAGATCAACTGTTTATATTGCATACCTTGACTGTGGTCAAGGCAATTGCACTTATCAGACTCGTGATTTTTCATCACCTTGTTTTTCATGAAGGCACTGAAACATGAAGTTTTACTAAGTTAGCCTCCACTGGATTTAAAGAACATTATCTGTTGTTTTCATTAGGAAAAAAATACAGAATCCTGAAGGGTGGAGGTTTGCAACAAAAGCGCGCCTTGAGATTTAAAAAAAAAAAAAAAGAGGTACTATATTATGTATTTTTCTTTAAAATTTGTAAGCTAAAAGTACTAAGGTATTAGTTTTCCTAAACAGCAAATGCAAGCTTAGCAAAAACATCTCTAGATTTTTTTTTTCAAAGTGAATTCTAAATAGAAGGAAAAAATTGAAATAGCATTGTTACTTTTTATAAAAAATGCAAGTTAAAGACCACTGAAATATGAACTGTATGTTTTTTGAGCTCTATAGGTTGATCACATGCATTAAATACTAGGAAATTTAATTAAAAGGTGCAAAAAGTGTTTTTTCTAATAATCTGTCTTATGATTTCAAGAATCAAATACAACAAAGAATATAAATAAAAGTTACTCTTTGACCTCCCTTTGGAGCATGGAAGTGTTGTGTACAGAACATATCAGTATGCAGATAGAGCAGGCCTCATTAGTTTGCCATCTGCCATGGTGGATAGATGCTAAAATGTTGTTATTGCAAGGTTCATTGAGCAGTAAAATTATAATATTTTTAAAAAATGCATTTTAAGTAAAAATCCCTTGAAAGAAAACAGCTGCTGAATCATGACTGAGGCTGTGATCCCATTAAAATAAAGGACATCAAACAAATAGAATAAATTTTAAAACAGGTATATCAGCCTTAGTTCCTTCATCCTGTAAGAATAAATGAGAGAACATTTTCAATATGTATTCCACAAAGCAATATTTAAAGGGCACATGAAATACTATGTTTTATACTAGTTATTTCATTTCCAGCATGTCTTCAGTGGCTCCTCCCATTTCAGAGTAATATGTAGCTCCCTAGAGCTTTTTTGTCAAAATAAAATATAACCATGCTAAAAAAATTCTTTAAAATATCTGAATGTTATAGAGTTAACATAGCTGCTTTTAATAGTTTTTTCATATACAGTATTTTTAGTGAACTGCTCTCACCAAATTATAAAGATCATGTAATAGACTTTAAGTAAAAATATACTTTCTTGTCTGTCTCCTTCTGTATCTTTACAGAAAAGGAAAAAGTTTATTTTTCCTAAAAAAAAATAAGAAATAGTATTCATATCTCTGCTGAACTCCTTTCTTCTTCTTGTAGTTTACATGCACTGTTTCCTACTATGTTATCATAGAATCACAGGGTCACAGAATGTGTCCCCTGCATTGGAAGGGACCTGCAAGGATGGAGTCCAGCTCCTGGCCCAGGCACAGAATATCTCAAGAATCACACCATGTGTTGGAGAGTATGGTGCAAATGCTTGAGCTCCCTCCATCAGGCTTGGTGCGGTGACCACACCAGGGAACAAGTAATAATTTCTGCAATGAGAACAGATTACAGTCTTACACTGTCAGCAATGGCTAGGTCAGCCACACCACCCCCCTGTGCCCTAAAATGTCATTCAGAGTCTGGGAATGGCAAGTCCTTCTCCATAACAAATCTGAATGAAAGCTGCAGCTGCTCTTGTGGGGCAAGTTGCTTCCCCATGGCTAGACATTGCTGCTAGCCACGTTTCACTGCTCCCACAACTATTCCTCACTCCTTTCTCATCCACAAACTCCTGGTAACATTCTCCACAGTGACATAATTGGTTTGCTAGGCATTTCTCACATGTTGCTGTTACTAGGAGATTCAGTAGGTTGTCAGGCTGTACTGTCTGTTCTGACCGACATCTCCAATATCGTTGAGAGCCCCTCTTAATCTGTGGAATGGGCATCATTTGCAATATTAGGATTTCTTGAACCAACACAGATGAATTGATTTGTAATGGCTCAAAACAGGTTCAGAAATGAGTCTGATAACTGAAATGGAAACTGTAAAATATTATGGCATTCTATTACTACTTCTAATGTTGAGAATATAATTATAGGCAAGTTTTACAAATATATAGTACCATTTATTCACCTTCACAGAACAAGATACATCTAATTACTGTAAAGGGAAGGGGGTCCTAAAAAAAATGGAGAAAGAAGAATATTATTATTGACTTCAGTTAGACTAGTTCTTATCTCCAGTCTTACATATTAGCTAAAAAGACTAATGCATTTCTGTGTACACTCATCACTGAACAAGATGGGTTTAGGGGTTCTAACAGAACTCAGTACTAAGAAAGAAAATTGAACATGAGTATGATGTGACCTATGAATTGATCTATTCATGATTTTCCAGATACTTTATTTCATTTTTATCATCTGGAAATGGATGAAATAGTAGGTTTTTATGGTGACTTATATGGAAACTACTAGCTATAGTTTTGTGTGACATAATTGTAATTTATTAGCTAGGTAATTTACCAGTCAATACAATCTTAGTAGCTTAGATCTTATGAGTTACTGTGACAATGTGTCATTATTTACACCAGAAGTAGTGACTTGATGTACTTACACACACTGTAACTATTTATGGATAAGAGCATAAAATCTTTTAAAAGTATAATAAATAACAAGAATTGTCAAAGTGTAACTCATACTTTTAATGCAGCAGTACCTTAGAAATTTAACTATTTAAGTTAGAAAGTGTGTGGAACACAAAACTGAAATGAAATACACAGCAAGTTAAAATATGTAATAACTTAAATAAAAATATTAATATCCTAAAGTGCAAGCCTGATCACAATTATAGAGTACCATAATGCCACCATAGCATTCAAAGAAAATAAATTTGTATCCTAAATGTTATAATATGATACAGACTAAGAACAGAAAATTTTTTAACAATTATTTAATGTACAATTTTTTACTTTCTAAAAAAAGTAAGGCACTTGTTTTAGACGCTTAAAAAATCTTAACAAATACAGAATGAATTATGGAAACTGTCTTAAAAAGCTTACTTTGTAATTTTAAATTAATATTTAAGAGGCATGTTCATGACATGAAAGACTGAGAAGGAAAAATGACAGAGCCAAAGCAGAGCAACTGCTTGATTGACTGTCTATAGTGCCATGAATTTCCATTAAGTTTGGAATAGAAGTAAACTATGATAAAAGTATGGTAACTGCTGAGTCCATCTGTACCTTTTTCATTATCATCTATTCTCAAATATTTTTCAAGGTATTTTGTCATCATGCTGAAGTTTTGTTGCCAGGAGAATCTGTCCACAGTGGGCTGGTGTTGCTCAGGGGGAGTAGGACCAAGCAAGGTTAAAGCAGTATTTAAGAAATCTGATCCATCTTGTAAGTAGCTGGAATCCAAGAAAGAAATCACTGCAGCTTTGTAAACAATGTACATTCCTGAGGACAGCGTGGATCTACATCATTACTTCCTATATTGGTGCTGATCACTTGCCACAGTCAGAGGTTCACAGAGGAGCAGCCTCTATTTTCACAGTGTGAAAGAATTCAGCCCTACTCCTAAGATACAAGATGTAAACATATGTGTGCATGAAAAGCACATGCTCAAACTGCTACTCAAGGATACTGGCTTTTTAAAAAAGTTGTGTGTCCATCCTCTTTGCAATCCATCATATTTGCCCTCTTTGCAACCCATCATATTTGCACTAGTACTGATTGAAGCTAGACAAAATATTACACTTGACTACAGCAAACACAAGCTATAGAATGAACTCTCCATAGTTGCAAAAGCATGCAGAAGAAAAAATATATATAGCCATACTTGAACAAACCTATATTCTCCACAAAGTTGTTTTGTCATTAATGATGAAAAAGTAATAAGACAGGTAACACCTACAGAAAAAAAAACAAACATTTTCTTACAACATGCTCAGTTTAGTTTCTCCATGAATGTCCACAGGTGTTTTAATATTAGATTGTCCTATTCCCTTTTTAAACCTTTACATGTGCTTTGGCATCTTTCTGCTTACCTGGAAGAAGAGTTTCAGATGGATATAGCTGATCTATATTTTCAAGCTTTCTAAGGTAGAGAGCCTCTGTAATTTATTCTGTAAATTATGTCACTTACTGTAAATTACCCTATAAATTACCTTACTTATTGTAAGGCAAATATCCTTTTGTTGGGTGCCAGGCAAAAGCAAGAAGAAAGGGAGAAGGAATGAGCTGGAAGTTTCTTATTTGCAAACTACCAAGAAATATTTTATCTTTGAATGAATGGAAAGTATGTAATAGTAACAAGGCAAAGTTTGAAAGGAAAGGTCATATCTTTCATTAGGCTAAGCAACATAGTTTCCAACAGCTAGGCTTCCCAATCTGCTATCTCTTCCAAGTCTGATAAAAAGTCCACAGTCTTTAAACTAAATACTGGGGGGAAAATGCTAACCTGTATATTATTACTGTCTTTCTGATTCATGGAGCTATATGAAACTTTCCTTTTATGCCTCAGCAGTTTTTAATTTTGCTCTTTCAATTTCATAAATTGTATTTAATATCACTATGCTCCGTGTTGTTTACTGCACATATTTCCCCTGTTAACTATTCAGGTTTGTAATTTGTTGTTATTTTTTATATTTGGCTTATGGAAACCTTGGAAAAGTCATGGCACTTACTGAGATTCTGTTACTGTCAGCAAAGGGTTGTTTTTGTCATTAACACTTCTGAAATTTAGAAGTGACATTGAAATGCCTGGTGTTGTGTTTCTCTTGCATATTTTAATCAAGGTATATTACATATTGTATCATCTATATCAATTTATAGCTACATCATGTCCCCATGATACTCGTTACTAAAATCTAATTTATGAGAAGTATATCCCAAGGATAGCACCAGGTGAGTATAGTAATTTAGATCCAGAATTAGAGATTTCTGTCACAGCCAGTCCAATTCATGAGCTGAGTCTGTTGCAAAATGCTGTGGTATCACTAGGCCATATTCCTAAACTTTTAGACTCCAGAAATAATTTTTGTTCTGAATGTGTCTAGTGTTCCCATTTTTAATCTCCTTTTTTTTGTTGTTGTTGTTGGGGGTTTTTTTTGTTTGTTTTTTGTTTTGTTTTGTTTTTCTGGTTTTTTTTACACAATCTGGGGAGGAAAGTATGTTTATCAAGGAAAATACAGTTTTTGTAAAAGACAAAAAAAATAGTCTGTTAGCTGTGTTTTCCATTAAGCAATACGTGTTCTACATTACATGAGATTAATACAAAGAGTTCCTAGAATTAAATTCAGATTTTGATCTAAATATAAAGAAGAGGAATAGATGAGGAAATCTTTGTTTCTGACATCATTTTATCAAAGTAACCCTTTGAGTCCTGGTGGACTAAGATGAAAATTATTTTTGTCAATGTTGATCACTAAAAAGTAGAATTTACAGGCAAGTAACACAACCTGAATTAACCAAAGTGGGCTATAAAGTGTACAAAGAAAAAAAATCCCAAAAATAACATCTCAGACACCTCTGCCCACTTGTTTTAATGGTGGCCACTGCAGAGTCATAAATGGTGGAATCACAGCTAAGTCAACTTACAGAATCCCATTGCAGCAGAAAATAAATGCATCCATATGCTTTCTCACTGAAACATATGAAAAGGAAATAAGAAGATGCTCAAACTGAAAAAATGCCACCAAGCAAATTATTTCAGTCTAATTAGAATTAGTATACTATCTCTAATTAGGAAGTATACTAAAAGAGTGGTACATATGCACTTTCTAATATTCTGTATGGCATAGACCAACACAATACAAACATTTTACGGAGGAAGTGAGATGTAAAAAAGCATGTTCAGCTCTACATAGCAGGTATCCAAGTGACAGAAAAGCAGTAAGCTGACAGACAAAAGACTAAGTTCAGGGCAATGTCAGTAGGCAGAACTTACACTTATGCCCAAAGTAAAGGGTATCAGGACCAGAGAGCAACCCTATTTTTGGGAGAGGGACAAGATCATAAAACACCCAAGCACCACCCAAAAAGAGAATTGGACAAGAAACATGGCAACCTTGTTTTAATTCCCACTTCTGTAGTCATAGAGCTTTGAAGCCTGATCACCTGGATCTGTGCAACTAAGAATCACCATGGACCAGAGCCATTACAGTTTACTATACAGCTACAGAGAAGTGAGATGTTAGTGAATAAATTTAGTGATTTTTTTTGAACTCTGCAGTGTTACACTTTTGCAACTGCATGTCATATGTAGCCTATTAAAATTGTTATGTTCTTGAGTTATCATAAGAGGCAGACATACAAATGCTTGCATAACTTATGAATCTGTTGAATCAGAGTTGGAAACAACAGGTATTCATTTCACAAAGACTCAGGATGCCCTTTTTCTATGACACAAAAAGAAAGATTCAATCCACAAACAGATCAAAGGTCATATTTAGCAGTAGTGCTTATTAGAAAGAGGCCTGTAAAATGATTTTTTAAAAAATATTTTGCTCATTGACACTTTACTCTTCTTGTGTCAATTAAGGGAAGCTAAGATGGATAACTGTTTAAAGTTATAGCTATTCATTATCAAAGAATGGACTATTTTGAAGAAAAGCTGAAAAGCCTATTTAGTAGTGAAATTCAACACTTTCATGTATGCTAAATAGAAAAGAGAGTATCTCACCATTCAAAAACTAAATAAATATTTAAATCAGCTAAATATTCAGAGAAAAGCAACCTCTTCAGTCATTATTTTAACCAACTATCACATTCAAATAAGTATACCTCTCTCTATTTTACTTCTCATGTGAGCTCATGCATTTCACCTGTTAATACTTCTTGTTCAGTTTTAACCCCTATTCTTGTTTTTGTTAGCTTGGAAAGTCCAGGGACTATTGTTATATACACTCAGACATTTTAAAATTTGAAGCATTATCATTTTTACCTTGTTTTAGTGTTGCTTAGCTATATTGAATTGTATCTTCGGCATCCCCTTTATGACATAACCACAAGGTTTTTGCCTCTCCTAAAACTTTGTGGTTTGTAGCAGACTGAATACTTCATTGATATTAGTCTTCACATCTTCCAATTGAATTTTTGTCATAATTATTCCAATCCCTGTCAACATCAGTACCTATGTTGCATTTATTCCACTGCCTATTTCCCCCAGCTTCATGAAATTCCCTGAAAGAACACTTAGCTATTAGTAGTAAGTAGCTTAAGGATATTCAGTATTTTCTTCTATAATACTTGAAATTTTTCTATATGTCACTTGGTTTACATGAATATTCCACAAATTAAACAAATTAAAAATAAAAAATGAATCTGTCTGGAGGTAGAAGTTCTACAACATGCAGAGATGGGAATTTTTTTCCAACTGCAGCATAGTATTGCAAGGGCAAGCAAAGTCAGGATAAGAAGTTATAAAAAATAATGTGGGTAAGCAAGCTTCAGTAGTAATATAGTTTGTGATAGATAAAGAAACACAAACAATTATTTAGATACTTTAGAGAAAAAGGGAAGATAAAAGGAAAGGTAAAGGCTCTAATTATCAGAAAGGAAATACACTGGAGGGGATAAAAACTAGAATTTGTAAGTACTTGCTCTGCTTCAGTTCACTCAAAAGGACTCTAGTGTAAAATGATTAATTATGCTGGGAGTAGATGAACAACATAAGAGAACAGACATCAACACTGTTAAAGAGCAAATGAGAAAATACCTGGACCAAATTAATGTTTTGAGTCTGTAGGGTCAGATTAAATCCATCAGAGAGCGCTAAAGGAATTAGCCAATGAACTTTCATAGCCAATGGCAAGTGCTTTTAGAAAACTCCAAGGAGATCCTAGAACTGCAGATTAGTAACTTCACATGAATCATAGGGAAAAATACCAGCTAAACAGAGATGCAACATGAATAAAAGCAATTGTTATAAGTGTTGGAAAAATGTTTTACGCATAGAGCAAAACAAATGTTAGAGTTTAAAATGCGCTTATAAAATAGGCAGAAGAAAATTCGTTGGTATGATTTCTCCTTAAACTTATAAACTTATTTTCTAGAAATGTATACACAATGTAGGTTGCTTTTCCCTGCCTTTTTTCTGACTCAGCTCTTTACAGATTAGCACTTTAAACTCATCAGATTTTGCCCAATCTGTGTTGATTACTATAAAATCCATCATAAAGTAATAGAAGCAATGCAAAAAAACCCAAACCCAAAGACTTACATGGGTTGAACATGGATGAACAGATAGATGAAAAGCAGGTTCCATTTTTTTTCTCAATACTATTAGAGGTTTTAGAAGATGTGAGTATTGAAGAAGTACTGTGTAGTTGAATTGCTGAATCACTGAGAACAAAAGCTGTAGAGAATTTTCAGCTTTTAGTAGCATGCACTATGGAAGCCAAATTGTAGTTTTTTCTGGCCAACAGGATCCAAACTCTCAAATACCTGAAGTTGAAAAATTTGGTTTTATCACGGCTCATGCTTCTTACATATGTTGATCACAAGGTGGCTTCTAGACTAAATATTATTGATTAAAATTTGGAGAATTTGAAAAGACTTTATATTTTAAACAGTTTATTTATTGGTATATTGATTTTAAAACACACATGAGACATTTGCTTGGATGGCATCTATGAAGGGCAAAGACAGAGACTGTATTCTCTGTCAGAGGATAAAGTATGTCAGAGAAAGAAGAATAAAAGAGCAGGTAGCAGTATTTTGATGCAGATATGAAGGTTGGAAGATTACCTATCAAAAAAAGTGTTGCACTGGGTATTTAGGACTAATAGTAGAGAGCAGATGGATTTTGAAAAAGGAGCAGACGGATTTTTCATTGACATGAGAGGAGAGCTGTCAAAGTACCAGCTGTGGTTGAGAAGGAAGGACAACCAATTAATTGTCTGTGCCCTTTTGGGTACATGTCAAGTTCTGCTATCCTTTATTTATAGAGTCTCGATTCCTTGACAATCCACAGAGGAAGGCAGTCTAAAAGAAGTTAGGGTATTCTATATCTGATACAACAATAAAGCAGTTTTCTTACCCACATAGGTGGAGACAAATAGAGAGCGAATGGTGAGCTGGACTATATGAACCTTTGCTGGGTATTTCCCACAAGATATCAGATAATTAAGCTGAAGTTTAATTAAGCTACATTCTTCATATCTTGCTTTTCTTTCTGAATTTGCGGGGTGGGCATGTTTTCTAGCAGACCATGAAACAGAATACTAGCTGGCACTTTTCTAACAAACCATACACACTGTGTCATTATTGTCTGGAAACTACTACATAAATTGTCAATATGTTAGAACTATCATCATTAAGGCTTCAAATTATTTCAGTGTGATGACTCCCCACACAATGTAGTTCAGGACAATAGACACTGGCTTTCTTGGAAAGGGGGTTCTTATGAGTGGAAAAGTTGAATGGAATAACAAGGAATGTGAAGTAGAATAGAATTATATCACATTTTCACCTTTCTAGAGCCAATTATATAGTTCACTGAAGCAAAACTTAAATAACTAAGAATCTGTTGAGGAAAATAGTAGTGCAGAAAGGTGGTAACTAAAGTTTCATGTAAAGTCCAAACACTACTATGAATATGAGCCAAAGTCCTTTCAAAATTCCTTATTCCTTCTAAGCAGATCAACTATAAAAATAAGATACAGGGCTACAATTGTAAAAGTACTTCTAAGACCATTTTGAACGGGACATGAAGCACATACCTGAAGAGTGTTTTAGTTCAGATGATGAGTGTATTTTTCAAGCAAATCTGACAGAAGGCCCCCTGTGTAAAATACCTGTATTAGCAAATAGTGTGGCACACCAGGAATCAGTAGGCAAAGCAGAGTAGTTGCAGCTGAGAATCTAATGCCAATACTACAAATATTTTGGAAGTTTTAAACTGAAGGTTGCTGAAGGTCATGGAGGTTTTTAAATTAGATCCGGTCTTGCCCTGTGAAAGTGTGTTAGCAGTGCACTTTCAATATAAAGGAAGCAGACTGTAATTTCTGATAATGAAAACTGTTGCTATGATGATAATCAAAGCCCAGTAAATGGACAGCTGTTTCAAAAGTGCATGGCTGGCTCAAATTAAAAACATTATGGTCATGTACTTTTAGTGCACTTCAGTCTGCAACAATGGGCAGTGTCAGAGCACATGGCATGAATTTGTTTTCAATTATACTGAACAGAAGGTGTTGTACAGCAGCCTACTGCAGGCACTCCAGCTGCAAATAGGTAATCAATCCATAGGACAAAAATAGAGCAATATCCAGAGCAATATCCAAATGGAAAAAAAAAAAGTAAAAAACAAATCAAAACACAGAAAAGCCAAGACTTATGACTATATCATTAATATCACAGCTTGCCCCTAATGTCTTACTTTGCTGAGATCCTGTATAATTATTCCTCAGCACTTGCTGGAGTAAGGATACTTTCTCAGCTTATAAACAATATTTGTAAAGCACACAAAGATATTTCAAAATAATATCTTACCATAAGAACCAGATTAGAGCAATCCTCAAACCATGTAATAAAAACATTTTTTCTAATTGCATCATGTTTTCTGTGTGACAGGGAATAGGATGATTTGAGGTTCAGGAAAACAGCACACACTACTTTGCCTTTATTGATAAGCAGAGGTGCACTAGCGATATCTCCCTGGCCCCAGAAGCAGGTGACACAGGCTTGTGCAGAAATCACTTACAACTAGGGTCCTTTCTGACGTGTTGCCTTCTCCACAAGCATTTGGAGTCAAGATATAATACAAGCCAGATGGTCACACTTGAGAAGAATTGATGACTATGATCACTGTATAGTTTTACTTTAAGGAAGAGATGCTGAGAATTCATTCCAAGATCTGAATTCCCAGCTTCAGCCTCTTTTGATTGCATCCTAACAATAGTGATTTTTCTTTTCCATTATTAGGAAAAGGCCATGAGCTTTGTACTAACATAATGGTGCAAATTCTTCTCTGGACTTGCTTGTCTTTTGCTGATTTTAGCTTGCTTTAGTAATTCCTTAGACATGAGGTCACTGTTGTCTATTTGTTTTACATTAAAATCTGCAAATGCCATATATATTGAAGGTCTGACAAACTGAAATAAACTTTTAACAGCAAACAACAGCCCTTTCTGTCAACTAAGTTTGGGAAACACTGTTGCACTGTTTTCAATTTTTATCTGTGAGAACATGAGAAGGAAAATGTGTGTGATATGAAAACATCTCCCTGAAAAAGAGAAGGTGTTATTCTTGCTTAATGAAAAAGGAGGAAGAAGTGCTAGACACCACAGGGCAGATGAAAATACTTCTCAAATTCTTTTGTAATTCTGGATTGGAAATGCTTCTTACTCTTATCCTTTACCTTTAATGGAAAGGTTTGGCCACACTAAAAAAAGTACATATAGAAATTATAACAAGCAATGAATGACTAGGGACTTAACCTTTCATGAGTACAAAAAATTACCTTTTTTGTCAAAAAATGGGAAGGAATATGATGTTATGTGCTTTAAAGGAAAGTACATATATGAGTAAATTTTAAAGCAATATATGCTAAATGTACTTAGTTGGGATTTTTAAATTAATATAAAAACATAGATATTTTTCTGGTATGTGACCCAAAAGCAACTTCAGGTACGGAAACTCAGACAATGTTATCTCTAGGAAGAGCTGCATAAAATAAAAGTAATTAAAATAAAAGCTCCATATCTTTCAGACCTGCACATCTAAAAAGACTTGGTTAATGCTGGCTTATGCCTACAATGCATGTAAGTATGTAATTTAAAACAGGAAAAGAATCTTTATTCATATATAACTTTAATCTAATTTTTTCTCTAAACTTCTCATCAGGATAGGAGAATGGGTAAGAAGCACAGGTAAAGATTTGAACAGGTCCAAATCCTGGTGAATGGTTTTATCTTAGAGAAATTTCTGATCATTGCATGCTGTTATTAATTCTGTCCTGAGTCTTATAGTTACCCTCATTCATCACACCAATGAAAATTTTAAGACTGAATGTAAGGTTCCACTTAAGAGGAATAAATTCAGTAACTACAGCATCTGGAATGCAGCTAAGCACCAGGATGCAAGACTAGATTCAATCAGCAGGTATTCTAAACTGCTTAAAAACCCCATTGACAGGTGAATGTAGAAATTGAAAAGGGAATTTATCTAGCTAGGGATGAAACTGGAATATTTATTTTCTTTGATGATGAACTAATGAAGCAGTTTGTACAGTTCTTTGGAAAACTCGCTCTGGTTTATTGTTCTCATTTTTTTTTCCTTTGTGTATCTGGATATCGGGGTATCATTTTATTCCTTTGTGACTGCCATGACTGAAACAGAATAATTTTGAATTTCTTACAGTTGTGCATGGTTGAAATGCCTTTTTAAGTTATTTTGTTTTTCTTCTTTCTTTTAAAATCCTTTAAATTTGTTTATGCTGCTGCATCTGACATGAATAACTGGTCTATGCTTTTCCATGTCTTTGCATTGCATTCTGATAACTACACTGCCAGCAGATAAACCAGGAGGTTTCAGCATACTGAAAGCTTTACTTGCTTCATCACTACAGATCTAAGGATGTAAGTTGTTAAAATTTAAAGCAATTTGTTTGTATAAGAATGATTTTTCCTACCTAATATAATATTATATATGCTCAATTTTTGACTGCAATAAAATTAAGGAAAAATGCTTGTGGCTCTTGTTTCTGATGCACAGTATTTTTCACCTGTACCTGACTTCTCCCAAAAGAACTTTGTTAGGTTTCATACCTGCACATGCTGAAAAGGAGCACAAGGACGCAATGGATGGTGGAGAAATCCCAAGAACTGCATGAGGAACAGAATGCTCAGGAGAACCATAGCTCTGGTGTGCAGAGGTAACTCTCATGCCCTGAGCCAAAAGGAGTGGTTCCCTCATCATTTTACAGAATGAGTGGGAGCCACTAACTTGGGGACTTGGGACACCAGTAGGGACAAAACATTTGTGGAATATACTACAATTATTATAAGATGTTTAGAAAAAGACAAAAAAGGAAGGGAAAGGGAAGAATCTCAGTGGTTTAGGGAAGAACAAACTTGGGAAAAGAGAGGACCAAAGGTATAAAAGGGGGCGACTGAAGTAAGCCGATTGTTGATCAGAACGCTTGTCTGGCCACACTCCATGCCTGAGCAGCAGTATGTTCTAACAAGTCATTAAATTCCATATCTAGTTATTTTCCTGGTCAAAAGCCTCTCTCATTTGTGTGGACAAGTATGTAAGGAGCACCTGGAGTTAGACCAATGGCCAAAGGCTTGAGTGTCGTTGGTGGCAGCACCTGAAATGAGTGCAGGTGTGCAGGCAAGCATGTGGACACAGGCAAAGATCAAGCTGGGCTAGCTAGGAAGTAGTTGGGTAGACCTGGGAGCCAGGGGAAGATGAGGCTGTGTATGGTGTGTATGTGTGTGTGCTCAGCCTTGCTACTGTTTAGACCTGTGCACCAGCACAGCTGCAGCAACTTCACCTCTGTCAGATGGCTGGATTTCATCTCTCACTTGCAAGAAGAGGGAAATGGACAACAATCCACCATGGATAATTGATTTTTCAAATGTAGTGCCTTTACAATTTACCAATTGTCCATAGTGAAATTGTTATTTTTGCAAATTGTTGTTGTATTTGAAAAATATTTAAACTTTAAAATGAACACAGTGCAGATTTAAAGTCCACAGTTTAAAGTAATTCCTTTGGGTTTTTGTCATTTAGCTTTTTTTCTTTAATTTCTTGAGAATATGAATACAAGTTTTAACATTGCTGACTTAGATCAAATGATTTTTTTAATATCTTTGGGACATTTGGCTAGATCTAACAAATTGACCAAAGCAAATATATGATATATCTGATTCATTATATAAGATTTGTGATTATATTTATCTGCTGCTTCATAGCATAATATAGTATTTAATAACTGTCACTGAACTTCCTTAAAATGAAATTAATTTTGTCACAGACATATTTTGTTGCATCACAAAATAAGTCTGAGAACATGAAATTAATTTTCTACCAAGATTCACACCATCAAAATATTTGCCTAAATGAGAATAAAATTAGATGGTGTGGATACAGTCAAATAGAATTAATATGTGATTAAACTGTGACAGTACTTTAAGCATATTTTTCTCTCTACTCACTCAGATACAATTACCATAATACCTACTGTTAAAATCATATTTCATTTTATTTTCATGTTTTAAAGACCATTGTTCTGATTATATATGACTTCTGAGTGAATCCAGCAGTAAGATTCATATTTAAAGCTTTTTTTTTTTTTGTAATGTTCTTAGGAACATAAAATGCTATCAGTTCTACCACAGTTAAAATTTCTACCTGAGCAAATCTACTGAGGGAATGGGGTGGTTTTAATGAAGCTATTCCACAGTAGCTGAAGCCCGCTCCAGAACTAAAACTTTCTCCTTCCCTAGAATTAATGTGGTGCACATTTTCACTGAATTGTATTTAGAAGTTCTGCTCTAATTTATTTCTTTGTTTAAAACATCACTTTGAACTCTTGATGTTAAAACATGAAGAGCACAACACACCACAAAATACTAATAAAACACACAGAAAGAAATTCCCTACCCCAAATTCCCCCCAACCCAAGCAAACAAACACAACAAACAAACAACAAAACCCTTAGACCCTATTTTGCACATCCCAGCACCAGGGTTGGCTGCTAGGGTCACAACCAAAATATCAGTTTGGTTTCTTTAGCCATTTACATCACATTATTTGAATGATAATGTGATACCTGTGATACCTGATTATCTGAATGAAAGAGATACCACCTTTTGTCCCAAGTTACAAGAACCTTCACAGTATTCATACTATTGTGAGAAAAAAAAAAGAATATTTATTCTTTTAGTTAACTTGACATTCCCAGGGAGAAGCAGGAGTGGATTGCTCAGGAAAGGCTTGGCATCAGGAGCCAAGAGTGACAGCAAGGCAAGCAGGGCTGTGCCCTCAGCAAGAGCAACACAGACCCACAGCACTGAACAAGAGATGTCTGGGTCTGGTGATGTCAGTTGGGTTCAACCACCAGAGCTCTGAGTGCCAGACAAGACTGCAGCCATGCGGGCAAGGTCAGCTCAAGTAGTCATGTCAACATGCCAGGATCACCATTCAAGCTCAAGCGCCACTCCAGAGCATAGGGAGGAGGGGGACCAGATCCACACAAGGTTTCTCACAGCTCATTCTCACTCCTTAAGCATAAATCTGATCCATGGTTACATAGGAGTATCATATTATAGCTAAACTTCACCACCAGCAGTTAAATCCCTGTGGGAGAGGAGACTGTAAATGACTGTAAATTCTCACAGATATATTTTATGAAAAATCCTTTTGCAAGGACCTTTTCTCTTGAGAAGCTGAGAAGCTTCAGTTTCTCCATGTTTTGCTACTTTGGAATGTGATTTAGAGAATTGTTTACCCAGCATGTGAAATTGTTTTTACTTGATGACCAATGACAGCCACCTGTGTTGAGGCTGTGAGCAGTCACAAGATTTTATCATCATTCTATTCCTTTCCTTTCTAGCCTTCTGATATCTCCTTTCTCTTTTCTTTAGTATAGTTTTAATATAGCATTTTCTTTTAATATAATATACATCATAAAATAATAACTGAGCCTTCTAAAAGATGAGTTGGGATTCTCATCTCTTCCCTCATCCTGGGACCCCTGCAAACACAACTACAGTAAAAGAGGCTGTTGTTGCATGCAAAGCCGTGGCAGACATTTTGAAAAGAAAATAGGATTAAACAGAATATCAGCATCCAGCAAGAAGCTGTCACAAAAGAAAACACAACCCCAAAAGAAGCCTAGGAACTCATCACTTCTGTTCTCCCAGATTCTGGGGATCATTTAATGATGTGATGCAGCAATGCTCCAAAAGCTGTTGTTGAGAGGAAATGCGTTGCTGGTTCTGCTACAAATACTAAAATACTTCATTTGCATTGGAAACAAATCAAAGGGTCTCTAGATATCCCTTGGATGGCTATAATGAGAGTTGCCCCCACCAGGAGTTTCAACCAAAATATTGTTGCTGATTTCCCTAGATCCACTGGGAAAATCTTGCATTTAAATCAGTATGACTTGGAGATAGAAGAAAGACTTCTGGGAAGGAGAGAAAGATTGATGTTAAGTGTTCATATAGACCTATTATTATTGCATTTTTCTTATTAACTTCCTTAGTAAGAAATTTAAAAATAAAACTTAATCTGTTCTTTTGGTATTTTCATCCTAAAATGATTGCATTTGAGTCCAGGTAACCTAAAGAATGTGGATCTTTGGAGTCATATTTTTTTAATGGCAAAATATTCATCCATCATCTGGTTCAGATTTCGGGAAGTGAGGAGCTGAGGTGTTAGGAAGCCTTGCGCTCATGAGGTAGTGTGTTGCTTGAGAATTATTTAACATGTAGCATATTTTCTCAAGAAAAAATTCTCATTTGGTGCTGTGGGAGAATGAAGCAAGGAGGCAACTCATATCTCTAGACAATCCCCAAATTTTTTTCAGACATTACTTATTATGTGTAAAAAAGAGAAAATTCACCACTCATGGTTAATTCCTTTGTTTAAACCAACAATTTAAAATGTATGCTGAGACCAGTAATACATTTATCACATATTTGAAAAGGAAAAGAAACAGACTGATAATAAAATCCATTTATAAAATCTTTATTTACTTGCTTAAGCACAATTTAACTTATATTCTGCTTTATTTAATCAAATGCATCATTTTTATTATTTATTAGGAGGAAGATATTATGAATGGAAATTTGCCTGCAAATAAACGGATGCCTAGTTATGGCAATATCCAATTGAATCAGTTCTAACTGTCTTGCATTTATTGTGTCTTATAATTTTTAATAGAAATAAATTGTATTTTTTAAGTTTTTAAGCTCTAAAAATAATAAAGTATTTATGCAAAGATTGTCTCAATATTTAAAGACATCCAGCAGAAGCATCAACAAGCTGAAAAAACTAGATCTAGAAGAGCTCTGAAGGCATGATTATGGTCTTGATTCATATATTCTGCTATTAATATATTCTTCTATTAAAAAACTCCACACCTGATTCTATGGTATGAACTATAAATCTAACCAGAAATGTAAATACTATGAAAGAACGGGTTCGCTTTATTTATGTTCTTTATAGCAATTCAAACATGAATTAGGCAAATCCACCACAAGAGAAATATGTCTTCATAAAAATGCAGAGTTGAAATGATGAATTAGATTCTTATTGTTTCCTGTCATAAGATGAAACATGAGAAATTTATACCTATACTTCTACCACTTCTAAAAATAACGTCAGCTGCCCAGTAATTCTAATAATAAAGGTTAAATACTTATTGTTTCCAAGAATAAAAGAAATAAAGCAAAAAGCATCATGAAACTTCCAAAGTCAAAGCAGATGATTGCAAAAGCAATTATTATCTGTATTAAGAGGTCTGCATCTGTTTTAATTTGATGGATTTTTTATTTCTTTATCTTCGCAGTCACTTGGTTTGCAATAGTAATTGAATGAAATATTTGAAGCAAATACCTAGTCATTTTGTCTTAAATTACTGTCTTTATTAACCATTATATTTTAATCTGTTTTGTTATTCTGTGTATAACATCCTCTGAATAACTTCTTATTATACAAAACAAATGTTTTTGCATATAAAAACTCATTAACATGAAAGTGTCTGTCTGTGGAAGAGTTTGTTATGAACATTAAGAGTGTAATGGTATATCCTAAGAAACGCAAAACAGGCAATGAAGGATGGATATAGTCAAGAAATAAGTAATTTTCTCATATTGATTTTATACATGTCTTTAAATAAAACAGTAAATTATGAGAGAGGAACAAACAGTTTAGTTCTCAGGACTCAGATACTATTTCTACTATAACATTACATGAAGCTGCATGAAAGTTTTAAAAATTAATTACATTCAACTGTTTAATTTAGATAAAATGTTTATTGTACACTTAATACATAACATTTTAAATTAATTTAATAAAGTTTAAAAGAAATACCAACCTAATCTATTTTCCTCATAAATAACCCAGCAATGCCAGCAACAAACACGTGCCTTTGCTCTGTAATTGATAAATTAAACTTTTAAAGACTTTTAGGGTTTAACTGTTGTTTAACAAAATAACTGTAGTGGGTTGATTTGGTATCAATAATTGCCAAAAAATAATTAACTTGTTAATTGGCATTTATTTTAGTATAGTGGTAGTTATCCAGTCAATTGCTAATTAAAATACTTAAACCATTCCTTTCAATTTATATGAATGAGTTTATACTTTTATTACCTACTTTGTTTTTAGATAATGAAAGATATTAAACCTTGGCAATAACAACTGCTATTTTATTAGCAATGAGACATCCTTTTATCAAGAGCACATTAATGACATGAATTTGGCAATGTGTACTTTAAAACTGAGGTCCTCCTTTGTACATGGTAACTGATTTGTCTTGCCTCCTCTTTGTCCTGCTCTCCTCTTTGTCTTGTCCTTCTCTTCTCTTCTCTTCTCTTCTCTTCTCTTCTCTTCTCTTCTCTTCTCTTCTCTTCTCTTCTCTTCTCTTCTCTTCTCTTCTCTTCTCTTCTCTTCTCTTCTCTTCTCTTCTCTTCTCTTCTCTTCTCTTCTCTTCTCTTCTCTTCTCTTCCATAAAATACTTGCTTTTCTTTTCTGGAAAAGATGTAGCATGCCCACTACAGCAGGCTGCCACAGCCTGTGCATACATTATTCCCACAGATATATTCCATGAGAGAAGGCAAGGGCAGGAGCTTGACCTCCCCAGGCCCTGGGATTGCTGTCAGCTCCCCCAGACCTGCCCCTGGCCCTGCCATTACAGACTGCATCTTTTTACTGGACTGACAGGAAGCTGGAGAGAAAAAAAACAGCTAAGCTTTTGGGCATCCAAGCCCTTCTTCATGTCTGAAATAGTAGCAGTAAGTTTAAGGTAACAGCTTGGAGTCTGACTAGATATGCATCAGTCAGGCAATTTTTGAAAGAAAAAACTGTTCGTGTTGGAAAGAGATGAGAGAACATGAGAAGAAGGAAGTAGAGCAAAGGCAATAATTGCTCTTGCTGTACAAGAGGAGAGTTTGAAAGAGAGGTTGTTTGAAACACTGACAGATTATGGAGAAAGGAAAACTTAATAAATAATCAATTGTAAAACAAATCCCTAGCAGCTTTCTGTATTTTGTACTCTAAAATATGACTCTCTTAGAAGGAGAGAATTTTTTTTGCTTTTGTCTTCTAAAACTGAGTGTTCAGAGGTGGCTCGACTATTTCTTTGAGATGTATGTCTGGACAGCAGACTTTCATAAACAGCAAAAAATATTTAAAGTACTGAAACTGCTGTTAAAGTGGTCTGAGGTTCCTTTGAATTGTGGCATGCAGAGGTCATTTATGACATGGTCATATCTTACAGTGTATGGCATTAGAAACTTAAAGTCAGAAGACACTGCCAGCACTTTTAACCAATGTAAATAGGATCCAGGCTTAAACTTTGATTCTATTGACATAAATATTCGTCATAACAGTTGAAAATTTCATTCTAAATAAATGCATAGAAAAATGTCACGTATGCAGGTAAGGGGGTTGGGTAGCTAAAATGTTCATTTTCTTATTTTTTCTATTGTGCAGATTGCTAATCATGTATGAAAAAACTCTGAAAAAAGTGTTATATATTAGCAAAGGGCATCTTTGTGTAAAACCACATAATAATAAGGAACTTAAAAGGAAGGTATTATGTTACCCTGAATATCAAGGACAAATTGGTGATCTGGAGACCTGCTGATCAATCAGCTAATTATTTGAATACAGATAGCATTGGATGCTCAGATCTCATATCTGTTTTGGTAAGTACACCTCTGTCTTAACAGACAAGATGTAATATTTATCTTGAGGCCAATAGAAGTTGTAGGGCTTTCTGTTTGTTTGGGGTGTGTTTTGGAGAGAAAGGTCATCTCAGAAGTTCCAGCTGAAGACAACAAGAACAAAAATGTAACAAGAGACAAGGTGGGAGGAAAAATCAATTCACTTAGGAAAAAAGAAAAGCCTTTTTCCCTGGGGATATTTTAGGATTTCTTTGAGTGGACCAAGATTAATAATTTGAGATTATGGCTAGGTGAAAAATTTTAAACTATTTTCCACTAGTCTTATGTATATTGGTATCACTTGTAGAAGGCATGCATATATACATATGTCAGCTCGTCTTATCAACTGAAGAAATTGAAAAGAGATATAAAAATATAATAAAATTTTTGCTTACTTCATTTATAAAGGTATTAATATTAATAACTAAGAAAACTGTTGTCATGAAACTGTGTCTGTCATACAATATGAAAAAAAATAGTTAGATTCTGTTCTTTTTACTTTTAAGATAGTATAGGGAATTTTTCATGAGTATTTTTGTGTGTGTGTTGAGTCTCAATAACTTTAAAGTAACGATTACAAGATTTATCAAAAAGGATATGCATTGAAGAATATCAGGGTCTAATTTTCAGCATGCATATGCAAATACATCTTGTGAACAATAAACTGTTATTTGTCATGGTGTATGTTTTACTCATGTTGAAAATTTATATGAATAGTTAAATAGAACATTCAAAGCGGATCATGGAAAAATTATTTACCAACCTGTGGCTGAATGTTGTGTAAATAATATTGCTATACTCATATGTTTGAAGTGGATGCACGATCTTTGTTTATATGCTCGTTTACAAGATGCATCATCTTGGGAAGCAATATTTTCACTGCTTAGTCAAGTGCCATTGTCAGCAAAGGGCTAAAGGCAAATAGTAGAGTGGTTTGTGGATTACTCAGGTTCTCTTTTAGTAAGTGTCAGTAATTGAACAGCTGTTTCCTATGCATACTAAAGTTGAGCCAAAAGGATTTGTCAAGGAAATCAGCCAACAGAATATTTCCGTAGCTGAATTCTCAAGGCAAGAAAGACTCAAGCGAACTGTGCTGGATGCTAAATGTTGAGAAAAACATTAGAATTATCTAATCATTATTGTGCAAATTAGAGGGTGGAAAAAAACCCTGGTACTGTAATAGCCAAATTATAAATGAAGCTGAAATAGCTTCTTTTTTATGTCAAGATTTTTTATTGTGGATTTAATGGCTTTCTAGAAAAAAAAAAAGTAATATACAGATAAGAATACTTTTAAGCTGTTGAAGAGTCAATAATACCAACTCACCAAAATCTTTATTTACCTAGCAATAGCTAGCTTTGTTATAGTTTTACATCCAGTAAATAAAGCCCACTTCTCTAACACCAGAATCTATGTCTGTAACTGAAATTACAGCGCAATAACTTTTTCTAATATCTATGACTATTTCAAAATATTAAAGATACATCTCAACTAATATAACTAATTACAGTTATCAACCAACCAAATGGAGCACAATCAATTTAAAATATGTTAGAAATTAAAGGTCTAATCCCAAATTACTTACAGGATCAAAAATCAAGGTGGACCATGGATAGAGGGAATTTAGCAATGGTAAAACCAGCAGAGTCAAGAGTTCAGTCAGATGGATAAGAAAGTGAAGGCACAGATTCATTCCAGTCTTTCAAAATGTGTGTTAAGTCTGTGGAGTGGCAAAATAAAATTGCAAATTTTATATGGTATGTTCATACTAAGAGGCTTGGCTATGAATCTGAGAAAATTAACTTCAAGTGAAATAGCTGTCAGGCTATGCTGGAAAGGAAAATAGAGATTAATTTTTTTAGAGAAGGTGTGTGTAATTATTTATGTGCAATCACAGAAATGCAGTAGCTACAAAAAATGCCAGATTAAGTCCCCAGATCAAATAAGGAAACTAATCCATAATCCAAGATTTACTTCCAATAATAATAGTTGTAGGAAAAAAAGTCTGCTTTACCAGAAGGTCAAGGGAGCAATAAACCAAGGTAGTTTTAGTGTCCATGAGTAGTTTTGGGATTATTTTTTGGGGTTTTTTTGTTTGGTTTTGTTTGGCTTTGGCACAATTTTGTCTTCAGATTCCTATTTGCTTTATTGTGAGGGAGGTTTTTGTGGTTGGCTGGGGGTTTTTTAGTGTTTTTTATTCATGTTTGCCAAGACATATTCATTTGAACAGAACTATCACTTCCATGCCGCCAATTATTATTTTTACTGCATTGTTTGGCTGATAGCTGCATCTATGTTTTTCAAAATAAAGGCACTCAATGCATGAAACAACACCTCCTGTGTAAAACAGTCCTCACAATAAATTATTATTTTCTTGTATGTTTTAAATACTCAGAAGTGCATCTGATTAAGCATATCTGCTTTGTTATTTGAGACAAAAACAAACAAATAAATAAACAAAACTATATGGCTGATGATTAAGCCCATGCATTTAAAAATTCAAACAAATTATTATTTTTTCTTTGACTTAAAGACAGTTGTTGTACTATTGAAAAACCATGAATTATTATAAAATACACTAGGCCAAAATCAATTACTCAATCAATCAAACACTAGATTAAATCAATTATAATTTACAAAATTATAATTCAAAAGTAACACTTCAGAAATAACACTGGAAAAGTTATAGTTCTACAGTGATGGAAAAATGAAATGCAGGGCTGATACAAGCATCATTAAATATAAATAATAAAAAAAGTCATGGTAGTAAAGACTTTTTTTTGGAATTTAATATTAGTATTGTGCTATACCTCTGTTTAAACACCTGCAGAAACAGTTCCTACAGCAGTGACTTTAAACAGTATTTGTT
This sequence comes from Fringilla coelebs, assembly GCF_963513975.1. Taxonomy (NCBI): domain Eukaryota; kingdom Metazoa; phylum Chordata; class Aves; order Passeriformes; family Fringillidae; genus Fringilla; species Fringilla coelebs. The sequence continues at coordinate 55,236,101 of NC_140029.1, forward strand.
TTTCTGAAATTGGATTTATCTTTTTTTTTCAAATTGTGTCTACAGTCACTAAACTCAGTCCTGTCATCAAACACATAAGAACCTAATACCATGAGAAACCTTAAGTATCTTGATTAATGACTAGTTGATAAAAAGAACTCCCAGGAGACTTGGGCATGTTTGGAATAACAGACAAATATAGATAACGTAGGTCATCTCAAAAGGTGCTCTACATGTAAATATTCTACAGCGAGGAACTGACCTCTAGAATTTGAGCTATGTAAATTGTTTTCATATATTGAAAAAAAATAGTTAATTGTTTTATACAACCAACACTGGCAATTAAAATATTCAGCATTTCTGGGCCATTTGGTTAGATTTTTATTTTTAGAAATGAAAAGTACTTTCAGCAAGTACTTCACTTTCATTGCCTTCACTATGACCTTCATATGGACATCCTTCCATTAGTTTTTTCTCTTTTGTGGATGTGTTTGAATACTTGAGTTTAAATAAATGCATTACAAACTTGACTGGAATAAGGAGAATGAAGAGGTCATAGTCAGGGATAAGGATATGGAGTTGTTTGTAAATGTCTGCAGTATGTGCATTTAGAAAACAATCTCAAAGTAGATCCTAGAGGCATAATTAAGAAAATTGGATAAAAATGAGCAGTGAAAAAACCTGATTATTAAGGTTAAGCCTCCAAGAAAACTGTGTTCTATTACTCTGTTGAACAACAGAATAAATTCTCTCGAAGTGGAGGAATTTTGCAGCGCTTGAGTCAGTCAAACTGAGACTGGACAAAATACTTGTGTGATAATTTGGTGAATAAACTTACTAGGTGACCTAATAAATCTTTCCCCTTTTCTAATATTTTATTTTCTATGGAAGAATAATTGTTATGAAGTCCTATGTATAATTTTTATTATGTTGCTCTAAATTAATGTGACTGTATTATTGAACACATGCATATTTTCTTTATTCCATTAAATAATACTGGTTTAGCTAAAGCATGAAGTATTTTTTTCTAATAACGTCAGCAATATTAGCAATATTTTGTTGCATCTGCATTTATGTTCTATTTGATTATGCAAGATGGAGAGACTCTGACCCAAGGATGTAAAGAAGGTAATAACAAAGGCATATGCATCAATCAACGCTGTACAGGAATTAAATATTCTGCTAGTCAATAAGACAAACACTATAAAGTATTTTAGGATTAAACAATTATTATTTTTCTGTTCAACTTCAGTTTTTTATATTCTTATAATGTGAAAAACAGATAAAACTGTGCAAATTATTGCATCTAGAACAAAATTTTATAACTATGTTTAACAGATATACATATATATTATTTTTTTGCAAAACTGGTGCACGCATATGTGCACCCAGTATCAGTTTGGAATATACAGGTAATTGTTTCTACAATGTCTTTTCAGTACTAATGATATTGCTTGTTTCTATCTCATCAGAATTGATTTTTAAGGCCTTTAAAAAACTGCTGTGAAACACAATGACACATAGCTAAGCAAGTCATTCTGCTACATGTGAAATAGCTGTGTACAGTACATAGTACAACATAGGGCACCTCACACTCAAGATTGTAAACGATTTACCTGCTTTTCTATCACAATGCCTTTTTATAGATAGAATTTTTTTAAGAAAGAAACAATATAAAAGTATGGGTTTATTTTCTTTATTTCTTTTTTCCTTTAAGCCTGACATTTCTGTATAGTTATGATCTGGAAAATAGCCTGAAATATCATAGCTCATGATTTTGATTAATCAGGTTGTTTATCAGCTATTTTTAACGACCAGACTGCAACCTGGGTTTTGCTGCAATTCTTTGTTATTGGCTTTAGTATTTCTGTAGTTGTAGAGGGTCTCTTGAGATCCCAGTATAGAACTGGGAGAAAAGGATAGCCTGTATTTATATTAGTATTCATGGGTGTTGCATTTTAATGATCCTGCTCTTTACCAACAACTTGTATTAATGAAGTCAAGAGCAAGGTTTCTACTGCCTTTATAAGTCAGGGTATTTATTAGGCCCTGAACATTTAGAGTGTAATACCTCTCTAAGCACAGAGTTTACTTCAGTTTCTGTGGTTTGTGGTAAGCAGTCATATGCTAACTACCTTTTGGCTTTCAAAACTTTCCTGAGTAGTGAATAGACTATTACCCATTCAGCTCAAGTAGGGGCATCTAGAGTTAGTTGCCCAGGACTGTGTCCATATGGGTTTTGAATGTTTCCACAGATGGAGTTTCTCTGGGTCACCTGTGCCAACATTCAGTCATCCTCAAAGTAAAAAAACTTGTTTACTGATGTTCAGATTCAGCTTGTGCCCATTGCCTCTGGTCATGTCACTTGGGACCACTGAAAAGAGCCTGGACACATCTTCTCTGCATCTTTCCTTCAGGTATTTATACATATTCATAAGATTCCTTGTCAGTGTTCATTTCTCTAGGCTGAACAGTCCAAGCTGTCTCAGACTTCCCTCATATGTGAGGATCTTCATCCTTAATCATTCTTGTCGTCGTTTGTTGGACTGTTTCCAGTATGTGCATGTCTCTTTTGTGCTGAGGAGCCCAAAGAGCTGGGCTTACACGATACTCCAGGTGTGGTCCCACCAATGCTGGATAAAAAAAATTAGGAACACACAACCTCCAACAGCAGGCAGTACTTTTCTAAAGTAGCCAAGAGTACCATTAGCCTTCCTCCTGGCAAAGGCATAGTGCTGGCTCAGGTGGAACTTTGTGTCCACCAGGATCACCATCTCCCTTTGGATGGCCCTTAGCCTATATTGGTGCCTGGCATTGTTCTCATGTGAATGACTGCATTTCTTCTTGTTGAACTTCATGAAATTCCTTTTGGAACACACTTATTCTCTCTGGTTAGTCTCATTTCTCCTTTCTCATACCTTCGCTTTTTCTGGTATTACAAGTCATGCACAAGGGCAAAAGATAAAAACAAGTGAACAGTAGCAGGAAATTTAAGCTGTATCAGAAGCAACCTATAAAATGAGCAGTGTAAGTGGATGCAGATGTATGTAAAGACAAAGCATGATGCGATTAAAAACCCCTAGTGAGGTGTGAAAATGGAAAGAACCAGTGAAAGCTGTACTGAAATTCTGTGGAAGAGATGAAGGAAGTTAATAACTGGGTACTGTCCTGTTGGAGAAGGCGGCAGTGTACTCTGAATTCTCAGTAAATGTCAGCTTTCTCCATCTTCCTTTATCAGTAGTACTAGTTGATTTTCTTTCACTAGGACAACATATGCAGAAATGTAAGAATATCTCAGCAAAAGTGGCTTTTTCTCACTCTATTGTTGCTTTGGAAAATAACAAAGAAAAAAATGTAGGAAATGGGATTACAGTGGCCTAAATGCTAATATACAGTTATGAACATCTGAATAAAAAAAACCAGCATATACAAATACTTTCACCATGTTTGAAGCACGTGGTTATAGATTGAGACTATTTATTTATTTCAATTTTTGTGGCCGATCTCATAATTCAAGTTATTAGTTTCAAATACAATGGTTAACGTCTTAAATCTTAATACTCTCCAAATAATTAAGCATATAAGGTATGTTGCTAAAACATGAACCACTGCTTTTTTAATCTCTCAGATTATTTTGATAGAAATACATTTCAGATGGCTTTTCTCATTCTCTATTGCAGGTAAAGTTATATTTTAGTTCATATTAAGTCTTTTAGGAATTCTTTTGTTGAAATGTTAACAAGATAGGAGACACACAAGATAGATTGCAAATTGGACTAAGTTGAAAACCTTAAATAACTTCTTTCTGATTTTTACATATTTTCCTTTTATTTTTCATTGGCTTTTATAAAATTAGGCATTTTAAGTGGCAATGGATTTTATAGTACCAGAATAACTTGTAGTCCGTAGAGAAGCTCCTGAATTGGAAGAAATATGAAATTTTAGGAACTGTTCAGTTAATCCACCTTTAAAATTACCTAGACAGGCCAGCATTTCCTCAGAAAATAACTCAGTGTACAAGAGACAGTTGTGCTAAAATATATAAGATTTATGTAGTGTACCACTATTATCAAGGCCTGTTTCCAAAAAGAAAACAGCTGAGACAAACAAGCTACTTTTATTTATAGGCTAAACCATAATTTTTCATTATACAAGCAGTATCTTTCAATTTATCAGAATATTAGTCTCACATTTATTATTTTAATAATTCCATATATTTACCGGAATTATTGATGTACACAGGCTACATTTATCAAAGGTCCAAGGAGTTGTAAAATTGGTCTGCAATTCAGCTTGGTCAGCTCTTCAAGGAAAAAGAAAAAAAAACAGAGAGAGAGAGAGAGAGAGAGAGAGGGAGGGAGGGAGGGAGGGAGGGAGGGAGGGAGGAAGGAAGGAAGGAAGGAAGGAAGGAAGGAAGGAAGGAAGGAAGGAAGGAAGGAAGGAAGGAAGGAAGGAAGGAAGGAAGGAAGGAAGGAAGGAAGGAAGGAAGGAAGGAAGGAAGGAAGGAAGGAAGGAAGGAAGGAAGGAAGGAAGGAAGGAAGGAAGGAAGGAAGGAAGGAAGGAAGGAAGGAAGGAAGGAAGGAAGGAAGGAAGGAAGGAAGGAAGGAAGGAAGGAAGGAAGGAAGGAAGGAAGGAAGGAAGGAAGGAAGGAAGGAAGGAAGGAAGGAAGGAAGGAAGGAAGGAAGGAAGGAAGGAAGGAAGGAAGGAAGGAAGGAAGGAAGGAAGGAAGGAAGGAAGGAAGGAAGGAAGGAAGGAAGGAAGGAAGGAAGGAAGGAAGGAAGGAAGGAAGGAAGGAAGGAAGGAAGGAACCCATGCTAATCTATATGCAAATAAAGAAATCAGTTTTTTCCTCAGCAGATTTTTTTGCTTTTACTTTCCAATTCTCAGTATACCAGAAAAAAATAGTTTCTTCATTTATGCTCATAATTATCAGGAGGTAATGAAGATAATGAGGTAGAGGTATTTGTAATGTTTAAATATATGGCAGGAAAGGAGGAAAATGATAATAGGTAAGACAAGTATGAGTTCTGTATGAGCTCTACATTATAAAAAACTGTAAAACTTAGAAGGCCAAGTATTTTGAGCAATAATTCACCTATAACTACACCTCAGAGGACATGAATAAGCAACACATGCATACAGAAAAGTGAACTTATGTTCTCCAAAATCTTTCACTTGAAATTTCATAATTATTTCCAAACCATAGGCCCAAACTAAAATGGAAAACTGGGAAATTGTGAAGCATATAAAAAGAAATCCAATGTGAAAATTTATTGTAATGCAACTCACTTTCAAGAATTTAGAATTCCTTTTGCACGGAAATCAAACATGTCATTCAGCTTGCACCAATGAAAAAACAACAGAATTAGGGGGTTTTCTTTTTTTTTCCCAAATAGGGAGACAATGGGACAAATGCAGTAGTCTTCACAGGGATTTTTACACAAGTGAAAAAAAAACTCAGAATATCTGTCACTATAGGATATTATTCAAAGATAATTCTTACTATTGCCTACACTTGAATTACATGTCATGCTGAAAACTGTTCTGACTAAATGTTTGAAAGGCAGCTGAGAAGGATTTTGAGAGCTGAAGTTTTGAAATGAAGTATGACAATTCAATCTGTGATGTGTGATTCAGATTTTGCTGGAATTTGAGCTGGAATGTTACAGCTCAAATCTATATTCAAAATAATGCAAATTGATGTGACTGAAGCATTATAGTTTCCTGGAGAATTTCTGGCATCCTTTCTAGCATAGAACACAGCACATGCTACCTTACCTGTTATTCAGATTTTTTTTAAACTACACTCCTTTTCACTAAAACTTTAAGTACCAGTTTGAAGGAATTTTGAAGATGTTGCTTTTTCTTCACTTGTGTGACACAAGATTATAAGCAACATGAAAACAGATATTATAAAAAATAGAATTCATAATATATTTATGTAATAATGAAACTACAAAACTTTTTTGAAATATGAAAGCACAAGAAGAAACACCATACAAGACAAGACACAATTTAGAAGATTTTTATGTATTTCTTAGACTGGGGTTTTTTTTTTAGGAAAGGTATCAAAGTAATTTTTAGAACACAATTGATAGGAAATTAACAGAGCAAGAAAAAATATTTTATAAAAGTTCAAAATTATTTAATTTAATAACTATTTCAATATGTTTATGACCCTATTTATTAATTATATCCTTGTTTTGCTTGTTTTTAAAATGTCTTACATTTAATTCACTGTCTCTTCTTTCAAGGGCCTTCTCTTCTCAAGACACTGACATAGAGGTCTGGGCATTTCAAGTTCTTTAATCAGCAGTCACTGACTGGCGTCAAGTCTACACAGCTTTGAGGGCTCAGCTTTGAATAGTTCCTTGGAAAATGCATTCCCAAATCTTTTTCTTCATAAAGCTATGGTTCCAAAGTGGCTTCCAAAAGCTATAGTTTAGGTGGAGAAGACCATGCACTATGCATATAGTTGTGACTGTATACATGCTTGTGATGTGCTGACCTTGTCTCTTAGGTTGCAATGCAAGACGTGGCTGGGGGTGTGTATTCTATTGCCACCTGTCAGAACCAGGTAGGGCAGTTCTCTTCTGTCAATGGGTCAGCCATTAAAACCAGGTGGGGCAGTTTCATTTATTTCTTCCATGACCCAGCATCCCTCTGGGAGATATCTTCTGTTAATGGTGCACTGAGTTTCACTGCATGACTGATATAATTACAGCATCCTATTGTGAGATGCTCTGCCCTGGGTGAGGAGCCAAGCATTCCTACCTGTATATAGTCTGAAATTTGGAACACCACAGTCAGCATTCTCCCACTGAACTCCCAGAGAAAGACCAGGCCCATCTACACCACCAATGGACCTTCAGAGGAAAACTACACCCTTCTGCAGGATCTGCTTCAACAGAACCACACCTGTTACTCCAGGAGGACTGCAGCCACCATTTAACGGGACTGCTACAAACACCCTGACCCACAGGGTGTCAGGTCACATTCTGACTCTGGCAGTGTTGTTTTGTATTACTGCATTTTTATTTTTATTTGCCTAATAAACAACTCTTATTCCTACTCTCATATCTTTGCCTGAGAGCCCCTTAATTTCAAAATTATAATAATTCAGAGGGAGGGGGGTTTACATTTTCCATTTCAAGAGAGGCTTCTGCCTTCCTTAGCAGACACCTGTCTTTTCAAACCAAGACACCTTGGCAGCTTCCAGATGCTCACCCAGTCAGTCTCTTGTTCCTGCCTCTCAATGGGACAAGGGAAGAAAATAAGATGAAAAAGCTTTTGGATAGAGGCAAAGAAAAGGAGAACACTTTCAATCACTGTCACAGGCAGCACAGACTCAACTTGGAAGTGAAGGTTAATTTAATTTATTGCCAATTAAAATAGATTTGAATACTGAGAAACAAAACCAAACCTAAACCACCATACTCCTATCCGTGTGTTTTTCCAAGCTCAACTTTATTCCTTTCTTTCCATTTGTCTACTTCCACCTGACCCTTGCAGATGCAAGGGGAATGACAAATGGTGCTGTCAGGCCATAGCAGTTCGTCTCTGCTTCCTTTTTCTCTTGTTTGTCCACTCTCCTAGTACAGATTTTCCTCACGGGCTGAAGCCCTTCAGGAGTAAACTGCTTCTGGGTAGGGTCCTGGGCAGTTCCTTTGGGGCACTCCCACTTGCATTGGCATGGTCCTTTCCACAGGCTACACTGTAGATTTCTTCTCCAGTGTGGTTCTCTCCAGAGGCTGCAGGGAAATAGCTGCTCCACCATGGTCTCCCAAAAAGGGCTCCAAGGGAATCCTGGATCTTACATCTGGATCACTTCCTCCTGCTCCTTTTTCTCTCAGCTTGGGTCCTCCCACCACTTTTTAACTTCTCAGTGCCTGTGCATCACTTTGCCCTTTCTCCCAATGTTGTCCCCAAGATGCCTGATCATCTCAGCTGACATGGCTGCATCCCCTTCCAGCTTCTTCTCAGCCACTTGCTAGCAAAGCAGTGTGAGAAGCAAAGAAGACCTTGACTCTGTATGCACTGTTCAGCCCCAAACAAAATAACCTCATCTTATCAATGCTCTTTTTCAGGACAAATCCAAAACTTAGCACCATGCAAGTTGCTATGAAGACAATTTAACTATATGCCCAACCAAACCAGTACATTTGGCTTAGCATGTGTGGAGGCACATAATTTCCACTTCATATCACCCGTATTTTTCCATCCTTACAGTTGGTGTCATTGGACACCCTGGCCGGACAGGTAGCCTGAAAGTTAAAGCAATGCCTTGTCATCTCTTCAGCTTCTGACAATATTCAATATGCAGCTAAAAGTAGTATTTTAAAAGGGTTGTAATTTTGAGTCAGTATAAAGTGCAGTTGAGACTGCAGCCCATGAAGGATTGCATTTCTTTCCCTGATTGCCAAAAGTTATACTAGGCCCAGTATTATCATATACAGAGCTTAAAATTCAAAAGGTTTATCAGCTAATCCACAATTCCAAAATTTTTTTTTTGTTGTTGTTGTTGTTGTTTTTGGTTTTGGTTTTTGTTTGTTTTTGTTTTGTTTGGGTTTTTTTTTGTTTTGTTTTGTTTTTTTTCAGGCATAAATAAGATTGTTTAGCCATTTCAGGCAACGTGTCAGGGTTTCTGACATAATTTCTGTAGTGGGTGCTTTTATTATCTTTTGAGATAATATCTAATAATCTTTCCAGACTGATCACCCATCTATGTTTTTCCTGGTGTCTAAAATATTACTAATGAATTTCTCTGACTTCCCGCTCAGCGAGCCCAGTAATGACAGGAAGATCGATGTAATGGAAAAACTTACCATCTGGAGAGATGTTATTATTCTCCAGATGTTGTGCCACTACCCCTTGGCAGATAGGAAGGACTATGCAAAAGCCCCTGAGTCAGGACAGTGAAAGTATATTGTAGTCCTTCTCAAGAAAAGTCAAATTGTTCCTGGGATTCCTCAGTACTGGATATGCCAAAGAGAGCATAAGTTGTATGCCATGTATAAGCATGCCAAGTTGCTGCTTGTCTCTCAATACATTTGAACAGGTTTAATACATTTGGGACAAGTGCAGCCAGGGAAGAGGCTACTTTATTTATCAGGTGGTAATCTACTATCATGCATCAGCAACCACCTGGCTTTTTTATGGGTCAAATAGGACTGTTATGGGGAGAGTGATGTGGCAGGTAATGCCCATCTCCAACAATACTTTAACTGAGTGATTCTCCCTGGGTAACTGATACTGTTTCAAGGCTACTGGGTTTGGAGGTGGCAGTAAAACTGCACTAAAGTATGTAACCCACCAAAATAGCCTGAATTTCTAAGGAATGTTTTCCACCTAAGGTAAAGAAGGTTTTAAACATCCAAATTTTATCCTCCAATATTTCAGTGGGAACTTGAGATGTGCTTACTCAGGCAGCAAAATTTTCTTAAATGTAGGATTAGGTGTATTTCACCAAATAGGGTGATGGGATAGGGATGGCTCTTCAGAACCACTAAATGAATGTTTTTACAATGTGACTGTGTGGGTAATGAAAAGGATTTCTGTGAATCTCAGTTGCTTCAGCACAGTAGATAAGAGAGCTATTGCCAGGATTTTTTTCCCATTTTAGTAGATAACCAGCAGGATTTGTGCTTGATGATCCTCCTGTCCCACTCTATCCCTTGGCATCCCATGAGGTTTTGGCATACCTGGGAAATTCTGATGTTGGTTTGGATGTTTGGTTGTTGTTGGTTGTTTTTAAAGGACAATGGAAATGAAATCCTGAGTGAATTTGACTTGGAGGATTCTCTCTCCTCCTCCCCCTGACTAGCAAACAAAGCTAAGGATGTTAGCACATCAATAGTAAACATCTTCTGGTGTTTTTTTTTCTTTTCTTTTCCCTGGACAGTCCCCAGTTATACAAAATGATGCCCTTAGTATAAGGCAGATGTCTGTAAATAAATGGGACTATGTAAAAGATGTGAATAATTTGGTATCTGGTGTCACAAAGCTGTGGGAAAAACATTCCCTGCTTCACAGCCAATTCCCAAAGGTATACCTAGCCTCCTCCATATGCTTCCACAAAACTGATTTACCATCCCAATCAAAAAGGTATGGTTATTGTGCCGGGACAGTTTTATTACAGAATATTAAGGTTGGGAAAGATCCTTATGATCAATAAGTCAAGTCATTAACCTAACACTGACAACACTCATTCCTAAACCACATCCATGTGCCATATCCACACATCTTTTAAATACTTTCAGAAATGGTGCTCCACCACTTCCCTGGGCAGCCTGTGTCAATGCCTAACCACCCTTTCTGTGGAAGAAAGTTTTCCTAACATCCAATCTAATCATTCCTTGGTGCAACTTGAGGCCCTTTCCTCTTGTTCTATTTGTTGTTACTTGGGAGAAGAGACCAACTCCCACCTCACTACTACTTGTTTATTTGTTGAGAATGATAAGGTCTCCCCTGAACCTCCTTTTGTCCAGGCTAAACAACCATGTGGTTCAAGGTGAAAAAAAGTCAAAATTTTCCATTATGGTTCAAAGCATAGATTTAGGATTCAGGAGGCTGGTGTTTCAGCAAGTTCTGTGTTCACTCTGAATGGTCATACTAAACTTCAGATTGTAGCCATAAAGAAAAGTATCCTTCATATTTTAAATGCTTTGTATATCATTAAGTACTGTGCTGCAAAAAGTGTAAAGTATTGAGTTTTTTTGTCCATTCATTTTATGTACCTCATCAAAAAGATGTAATTAGAATATGAACTGAGTCATTATCAGCTCTTAGTGTCTGTTCTTGGTATCTATGTTGATTGTAGGGAAAAATATATTTCTGAAACTGAGAATTCACTAAAGAAGGGGGAATTATATTTTAAGTTACAAAAATTTTTGATGTGTATTCGTAGCCAAAAATATTACTGTAAAAGCTTATCCATCAGAACAGCTGGCAAAAATTGAGAGACATTTTTTCAGGAATACTTAGTATGGATCTCTTTGCTCGGCAAGTCCCCTTGCAGAAAATTCACTTTTTATTTTGTGCTGGTCCACTGATTCCCATTGATTTGTCACCACTCTTTCAACTGCAGTTATAGATGATATGTTTTTAAACAGTCTTCTCTTTATAAGAAGGTGATAATGTTATTGAAGACATAAAAACAGTATAAGCCATTAATTTAATAATAAATTAGAGATTTAGCAATTCAAAGAAGTCTTGGTTTTTTACTTTTGCACTTCAATTATTAGATATGGATACCTCTAAGACCCTGCTCATACAAGTCTTTCAATGAATTTCAAAAGTCAAAAGAAGAACCTTTGAACAGATCCATTTGCCTTCCCATAAAGTAGCAGACTTTTCAAATTAAACTTGCAAATTTCTTGTCAATTGACTTGAAAAGGGAACTTCTGAGGTAAGTCAGTGTTTTGCCCTGCAACTTCTTTAGATTCTGATCCTTTCAACCAGAGCACAAGAAGAAATCAAATGTGGTTTTTAATTCAACTTCTAGGGGGAAAAAAAGAAAGAAAGTAATGAAAATTTCAATTATTTTAAGTACTTTGCAAGTGTGAAATTAATTTCATGGAAGTTATTGAAGAACCATCAGGAACAATTTTTTTTACTTATTACTAAGCTATGGTAGGGCTTAGATCAAATAAAGTATGTATAAAGTTAAAAGCTTTAATGTATGTTTTTTCAAAAGACAATGCAAAAGAAACCAAGTTCCAAATATGTATGGGATTAAAAAAAACAAGAAATCTGGAACGCAGGAAAAGAAAACAGATGGGTTATTATTTCCCCAGCTTTGCAGAAAATACATTGTCATTCAAGTAAAAGACACAGGAAATAACTATACTTTCATTCACATAAAAATAAAACACAGTCTGGACACATTAAATAGAAAATACCAGTATCTTTTTGCTGAGGAATTGGAGTCTGGATCACTGGTTAACATGGGAAGCTCAAAGAATATTTGATTCTTTCACAAAGCTGCGCAGGAAGAGGAGGAAACATAATGTACCAAAAGCTATACCAGAAATGGCCTTAATATTTCCAAACATACCTATGAACAACTAAGGCAAGCTTTAAATGTTTTTTTTTTAAATCTATCTATTAATTTTTAATTTTATTCTGCTTTGAAAACAACATTAGATTAAACAAATTTGTTTGTGGATGGACTAAGATAATCATCAGTTTCTAAAGTTGATATAAACTTTTTTCTGAAATCTGATTTTACAAAAAATTATTTTGAAAGCATTATACACAGTTGCCAACAGTTCTTTGAGTATCATGATAGTAAAATAGTGTTTACTAAATGGATACCAGTGTTGTCTTCCCTCCCTGGGCTATCTTTCAAGGTGCTTTCCATTGCCTCTAATCCACTTAGACTGAAAAAAAATTCTGAATATAATATTATTATTGTATATTTTTTCACCTGAAAAATTTTATTACTTATGAAAAAGATCATATATATTGCCTATTCGTAAATATTAATCTTTAAATTAATGTCTTTTAAAAATGCATGACAGGAACTTGGACATCTATAATGCAATCAGACGGAATTCTCTTGGTAGGCGTGTTCTCTTCAATCGTTCTTCTGAAATAAACTCAACATATTGAACACTGCACAACAAATTACGATCTGGAATTGGCAAAATTGTGGCTGACCTCTGGGGACTTGCAATACAATACAAACTGTCTCCTGACTGGCAAACTCCATTTAATTTCTCTCCTCTTCCCAAGGAATAAATGTTCCAATACCTCTAACTTGTGACCTGAGGGAGTAACTTACCGGAAAGTCAAAGTTAAAGGAGGTAGTAATTTAAGAGAGCTTAGTTACTGCAGCAGATTTGTAGTCCAATGTGATGGGCAAGGAAATGAATTCAGGTGTAATTAGGAAGATGAGATAGAAAATCCACTAGCAGAAGAAAACTGAAAATCACACATAGAAAAAGATAGATATAGCAATTTAAAAGTTATTGGAAGTCATATTCTCTATTAGCTATTTTGAGCTAGCGCACATTTCTCAATTTCCCTTGGCAAAAATGTTCTTTCTTGTATAAATAATAAATGTTCATTGGAGAACCAACTTGAAACCATTTCATTAAACTCATGTTCAGCATCTGCTTCTTCAACTCACATTTAACTATCTCCTTAATTTCTGTGATAGGTTGCACACGTGTTTAAAATTTGAATAAAACAAAGTATCCATGCCTTTCACTGCTATTAAGTGTGATTGGAAGCTGTAATAAACAAAATAATCTGTTCCTTATAGAGAAACTCATATGATTGTTAATTAATATTAGAAAACCAATCCAAACTAAAAAACAAACCCCTACACCAAAACAAAAAAAAAGGAGTTATTTTATTTCTGTGCTTTTTAAATGCCTAAGAAAAAAAAACACTTAAGGATCAGCCTATACTAAAATGTACTCAAATAGCAAAGACTGTTCTTAAAAGAATATAACGTTTGATTTTTTTTTTTGGTGTCATTTTCAGTAACTCCTTATTTTCTTACTTTCTTCAAATTTTGATGGTAAATTTCCTTCATTTCCAATATGAATAGTGAACAATTCACATTACCAAGAAAATTACTCATCTCAGGAGGGAAGGAAATGAAGTAATCCTCCAACTATTAAGGACAATTTCACAAAAATGACAGGCGACCTGATATGCCAGGTGCTCTATTCTTGGTAGAAGATGATTGCAAGAACAATTAAGCTAGCTGGTATCCTCATTACCTTGGGTTAAAGCCTTGCTTGGAGAACTGAGGACACCTCTATCATGTTACTACTTATTTATTATGATTTCTTTAAATATCATGTAGTCCTTTGTAGAACTGAAAGTCAAAAGCTTGCTTCTTCAAGGCTGTATTCTACATGGTGTTAGTCAACTCAGATGACATCTGTATTTCTGATGTCCATCCTGAGTGAGAAGAAATGTACCCTACAAGTGCTCCAATGACTGCATCACAGCTACAGAAGGGAAATCTTTCTCCTGTGCACATACCTCAACTTGAGCTGGGGGAGGGAACCCAGGTTTTTTTAGGTTATTGATGAGAACTGGTCCAAATCACGATATGTTGTGTCCCTGTTTCACTGAAAAGGGCTATTCACTGAAAAGACTATTGTCCTCCCTGCCTTGATTCTTCTCTGCTTCTACGAGGTAGTAGGGTGTTTTACTGGTTATTCTGATATCAATGCACATTTCTTCCAAATTTGCTTTATTTCATTGCATTTATACAACCACTCTCTTTCCTGGGCATTGCTTGGGCCAGCCTACTGAATGTGACTTATTTGGCCCTTGATGATTTAATCAATCATTATCTCTTCCATCTGCCTTTGGTCACTTCATGTTGTTTTTGGAGACTACTTTGCAGGCAAAATTTTTTAATTCTTCATGGTACTTTCAAGTTGCTGAAGTCACTAACCTTCAGACAAATGTTGTTTACATACATTCACAAGTATGTTTGAGGCCAGTTTCAGTGAATCCATTCCAGAATAGAGAGTCTATCACTGCAAAATTCACTCTCTAAGTGAAAAGGGCTTGGCCCTCCTCATGACTTTTAGTGGAAATTTCGAAGACAATTTAAAAAAATTAGGCTCCTAGCTTAAAGACCACTGAGCTATCCAAAGGTAAATGGGGTGAATCCATGTTCTTATGAATACAGACAGAAAAATCTTGAGATTCTAAGTTAAACAAAGCAATGCATAAATTCAAAATGTGTTGTCAAGTCACTTTTCCAAAAATTTCAGGCTCCTGTTCTATCTATAAATAATTTTTTTAAAGTCAGCTGATTTGGAGTATCTCATCTTTTTGTCTGTATCTGCATTAATCAATCTGAGAAAATTTTTGGGTCCTAGAGTATGTTATACACACCAGCCATATCCTCGTTCCCTACCAAAACAAGGCTCAGGAAACTGAGAGTTCCTTTTTTTCCTAGTTACTGATTTCTACTGAAAGTAAACCCAGACTGTCTGATTGAAAGAGCACCATACTACATTTTCCTTTTTATAAATTTTGAATATCCATGCCTGTCTTTTCCACCCTTTACTTTTAGAAAGTTACCAATAGGAGTTTTAGTGTTTTTCATATTTTTTAGAAGTGAATATGTGTTTTCTGTCTCTAAATACATATAGAGTGTTCTCATTATTTTCTTTCTTCATTTTTCTATTATTTATGCAGTCTGAAAAGGATAAAAACTTAATTTCACACCCTTCTTTGTAGACAGAATTACATTTAAATTCTATTGTGCTTCTTGTCTGCAAACATTTAATACACCAAGAGGTGAATGAAATATACAAACCAGACCACCTAAAAATGTAAATCATACTGGTACACAACTATATACTGGGAAGAACATTAAAATTATATTTCAGTACCTGCCAAAAATAAATTGTACATACAATTTTTGACATTCATTGGAAAGATTATAATCAGGAACAGTAGATACCTGAGGAAAAAAAATCAAACAAAACAGTTTCCCATTTCCTTCTAGTAGGTTGTTGAATTGAGAGAATAACTTTACCATGTTGTTTTTTTCTTCACCAGTAAATTAGAATGAATACTTAGAAACTACTGAATATTAAATCCTAAAAATTATTATACTTAATTAAAAACACATATCAATTAGTTTAAATGGGGGCTGAGATGAAAAATAGGCTATGCTGTGGTTGTTAAAATTTTTATAATCTCTTGCTAGTCACTGTTTGTTAATCAATATGTTGTTGCCAAGAAAGTGAAAAGCAAACAAACAATAGTCATAATTTATGTATGGATCTATTGCATTGGGCCCAATTGCTGTTGAGTTGCATAGTTTATGTTCTCTATGCTGGCAAGTTTTCCTTAAAAAATCTTGTTTTGGAGCTGTGTTCATAGCATATAATTGCATCATTGATGAGACTGGCAAAGAATAAGGGAATATTGTGTTGGCTTATTCCTCAAAGAGTGAGAAGAATTTAAAAATAATAAGGATAGAAGAAACAAAAATCATTGTTATTCATGAGGAAAAAACAAGATGCTCTCTGAATGAAAAGCTAGTCTCCAGGTTCCAAAATTTTATTGTAAAAAAAGGAACAGAAGAAAATGAGTACTCTTGGGAAGAAAAAACAAAACACCCAAACCCCTGAAACAACATAAATACTCAAAAACCCCAAATCAAACCAAAAACACCCACAAAACCACAACAAAACCAGAAAACCCCACAAAAGAAATGAAAAACCAGTTAATGTTTAAACAGAAAAATCCTACTTCTTATACTGCAAACAATTTCACGATTTTTTCCCCTTGCAACTTTTAATTTCTCCTTCAATCCTTCTTCCCTTTGTTTCTCATTCCCATCCACAATAGCAGAGCTATAAATCTGCACTGAGACTTGTTTAAAAAACTCACACACTATCTCTTTATGTCTCCCTTGGATCACACCTCCATTCCTTTTAGCCTCCTTTCTTCATCCCATCCCATCTTTCTACTGTTAATAATTTTTTGACCTCGAATACTATTTTCACATTTGCTTTGGCTTCCCCAAACTTAAATAATAGTCTTAATCATCTAACTTCACCACTACTTAATTTCTCCTTGGTCCCATATTTTTCTCTACTTTAATATTGCTCTAATTGACTTCAGCAAAGATAACCCCTTAGGGTAAATTTAATTGTGAGTTTTCACCTTTCATTGGTTTTGACCTATCATTTTAAGATTATTGACATGCTCTTCTCCACAGGAAGATACTAATACTTCAATTTTCCTTTTACCTGTTCAGATATATAAAATAGCTCCTTTCTGAAAATATCTTTTAGTAGCCCTCCAAAAAACTGCTAAAAAGATATGCTTCTTCAATACATCACAAAGTATACTGGATTTTTTTTTCTGGTGCTTTGTTAAGTACAATGTAATTTATGACATTTTTGCCGGTGAATTTTGATCACATAAAAAGTTCTATATGAATATTAAAAAAAACCTGTCTAGAAAGGAATTTTTTCTATTTCTCATTTTTAATACAATAGCAACACCACTGTGGAAATATTTTCAAGTAAGCAACATCAAGTCATATTAAGCTTTGGTAATAGCACACGTGCAACCTGCTATTTTTTAATTAAATATGGATTATATTGCCACGAACTGTAAACCAATAAAGCCCATATAGAGAGATTCATAGATATCGTTATTGCCTGCTCTGATATCTGGAAAAAAACAACAAAGAAGCAAGAAAGGGAAGAGTGTGTTTATTCTCTTGTTGAAAGCCATTCCCAGTGACAGGGAATAACATTCTCTGAACTCTTACTCCAGAGTCAATTGTTTATCCTTTTAACAGTCTTTAATGGAGGTATATCTTTATTATACATTATTATATAATATATAGTATATATGTTTTTATGTATATGCCGCCTGCCCTTGTTTCCACCTCCTTAAAGGTACTTTTTTTTTACTCTGAGTTGGCTCAATAGGTCCCTATCCATCCATGGTGGTCTCCTGGAATTTTTACCCACTTTTGTTCTTGATGGAGGTTAAGGACCTCCATCTGTGTCTGCCTACATTTAGTGTACAGGAAGGGCTGGTTTCAGTGAAAAACAAATTCTGTGTAAATGTGAACTCATATAATATTAATTTGAGTGCAAAAGGAGTATGAAAATACTGTGACTGAGGTCATATGCAGGAGCAATATGTACAACCCAGGGTGGACACAAGATCACACGACAATATACACCCAGACACTGGCACTAATTTCTCCAGCAGCAGTAACACAGTGTGCATGTATACTGTTAGCAGTAGAGTGCCTCGTAGCAGACTGAACCACAGCCCTTCCCCTATTGTCACAGCAGTACTAATGTAGATTTATTTGTTGTCTTTAATCTAGAATAACTTGTACCCTTAAAGGTCTGGAAGCTCAGCCTTCTCAGACTTAATGTTTCTGAGCAATGGGGTATTTTACTCATGAGCAACTGGTGTTAAAACACACATCTATAATCTCTGATGCTATTTATAATAGCTAACCTGTGATTGCTCACCTTAGTACATGAATTGCTTTGATAAACACTCTCAGAATGTGCATGGAGGACTTAGCTCTGCAGAAGGCAACAAAACAATTACTCTTGATTCTTGTCTCTGAAGGTAAAGCATTTGTGGAGAGACCAGAATTCATATCCAGTTAACAAAGTTAAATAGTCTCATCAGTTTTAAAGAGAATGTACCTTCTAGCTGATTGTCACAAATATCACAGATGTTGTGGGTTTTATTTTTCTCGTTCTGTTTCTTTTTTTTACTGTTTTTTTAGTCCTCTATTAAATCTTTTTTATTTTAATGAAATAATTAACAACTATTTGAAAAAAACCCAAGGATGTGCAGCAGTGAAGCATGCCTTTCCAATAGAGAGAAACAATAATTTATCACAGGTGATAGTTCAAAACAAAAGCTTAACCCTGACTATCAAAGAAAAAATCTTCAGAAATTTTTTTCTACTACTGGATCTTGGGACCTGTTTGATTTTTTTCAGGGAAGCTAATACAACTTGTTCTTAAGTGTTGTACTACTGGGACAAAGCTCATTTTCTCATGTAAAATTTACTAGTATTATGGGCCAGTGGTTATGAGTTGTTAAGGATCTGAGGGTTTTGATACAATCAAAAAAGAACTGAAAAAACTGTGCTACAGAAATGGAAATGTAAAAATCATGCTATATGAAAAATAAGATAATTAAACCAAAGAAGATAAAAAGAACCCCACTCTTTTCATCCTCCCTACAATTGCCAAAATATTAATTAAAAATGTATTTTACAAATGTGAAATATTTTGGCAAATGCCCATAACAGCATCACTAAATTAACAAATAATATTATCCCACTGTACCTATGCTTCCAAAAATTAGGAAACCCTCAATTTTCTCCTGCTCCTGACTGCCAAATTGATGACCATGAATGAAGAAAAAAGATGGACTCTGACTGAAGTGTGGTCTCTTAAAATTATTTTTCCTTTAATATTTGTCCTTTTTTTTCCTTTAATAAAAGTGGGGGAAAGTTCCATCAGTCTATTTAATCTATTAGTTCCAGAAGGAAACATTCTTACAAATGTTGCACTTGTAATATATATCTGCGGCAAAGAAAAAACTCTCGTTAGCTATCATGCTGTAATTATCAATTAAATTGATAGCATACTGGTAAGAAAAAGGTTTTAAATTTAAATAATAAAAAAAAATTAAATTGGGAAAAATAAAATGCTAGTAAAAACTGTACTAACAAAATAATTCATATGTCAAAATTCGAACTGTTATCAATTGCCTTTCTGCATTCTTCATCTGGAGTATTTCCACCCCTTGGTGATCTTGCTTTTTTGCAAACATAAATTTGATTGTGAATACAAATAGGTTTGAACATGATTGCAGGAATTCCTGTTCTTCCTTGTTATTTCTGATTACCAGTTGCATAGTATGTGGACTATATTCATACTATTTTCATTTTATTTCTCTTCATAAGAGCCAATTATTCTAGAAGCTTTTCATATCTCTCAGGACTATTTTGATTACATAAATAAAAGAGAAGCTCATGACCCCTTGTGATAAAGGAATACTTTATTATGGCTGAAGAACTCTGTGATTTTGGCTGCATATTCACAAGTGCTCTAATGACTAAATAGTTGTCTATCAATCTCATATGACATTGGAATCTGAATTATTTGGAGGAGCTTTAGGCACAGAAAAACAGTTATTGTAAGAAACATCAAGGCAATAGACCAGTTAAGTTGCAAGAAAGAACAGTGAATACTGGGAGTTGTGGTTTTGTGCTAGAGTGACAATATTTTTGGAAAGTTTTATAAAATAAAACAATTTCCATGGAATTTTAAATTTGTACTTATATGCCTTATTGCCACAAAGCAAAAGCAATCACTTGATAAAAAGGGCAGGTTTTTCCCTTATTTTTCCAGTAAAAGCAAAATGGCATATGGCATAGTTTATTTCAGAGCAAGGATGAGTTGGTCGAGTAGAACCTAGTCCATGAATATTGCCATCACATCTCATATTTTTCATATCACATATGTATCACAAATTTCTGACTTTGGTTATTAGTTGACAATAGAATAGACTGATAATAAAGTCATAAAAGACTTAGTTTTCAGGTTACTTTACTGGCACATTCCATTTTATTGCTATTCGTTGACATGAAAGAATATTTAAAGGGAAAATATATTTTGGTCCTTCATTCAGACACAAGAAATCAGACACAAATTGAACTGCTTCTAGTGCAGTTTTCCCCTCTGTCTTACTCCACAGACTGCTTATCAAAATAACCTATTTGCTGTAATAATGAGCAATCATTACTTACATAAAGTCATACTTTTCTGCCTTTGCAGACAGAAGGATAGGAGAGCTCCATCGCCTCCTTTTCATAGTTGTGTATTATATTTTAAAGTGGTTCCTTACTAAAGTCAGAAGATGCTTTTCTGTAGCTAAATATGTTGTCTTGACAATGTGTTGTCCATATTGTATGTTGATATAGGATGAGGTAAGTGCTTTCTTGATTTGTGACTTCAGTTTCAATATCACAGCAGTATGAAATCCCTATAATGGAGTGCTGTAACTTAAACAATCTGTGATGGGTTGAAAGTAGAGTGTGCTCAAGAACTGCTTTTTTACCAAATAATTTTCAGTCCTTATTTTGAATAACAGTGTTTCATTCCTTTTTTTCTTTTAAATATTTCCAACAGTTACATAATGATCTTATTTTGCCATCAAACATTTGCACTCTTAACATACTTTTTCTAGCATAATTTTTGTAACTAATTAAAAAGCTTTGACCAATGTTAAGCAATAGTTCTGGGATGAGTAAATAGTACTGTATAACTTTCTTTTGAGTCTTCTCTCTTGATTGTATTGCGAAAAATCTTGTAGCTGCAAGAATTGTCATCTTTTTAGTCTATTTGTCTTATGACATACAAAATAGAGCATTTTCTTCTCCATTACATTAATCTTTATGTTCTGTTCTGACATAATTGCTTAGGTTAAAAAAAAATTAGTTACTGTATTACATATTCTATAGGTAGTTAAATAATGTGAAATGTATTCATAGGTTCGACAGCATATCTGCAATAATGCTAGTCCTTTTAAGAAAAATCTAATAATTTAAATACTTCATTTAGTGACAAAATTAAACAAATAAAGTCAAATTGCAAAACAGAATTTCAGTTTCTAAAGGCTACTGAAGCTTTTGTGAGTTTACAAATTGAGTGATTTGAACTGGCAATTTTATGCAATTATTATTTTCACTGTGTGACAATAATGTATATAGTTACAAGCTTAAGGTTTTGTGGAAACTTTTTTTCTTTTACTAAAAATGCCCAGAAATATTGGCATATTGCTGCAAACAAAAGTAACCAAACCAAACCAAAAAGAAAAAAAAATCCCTACAAATATTGCCATGCTAAATCAAAAATTAAACAACCCCCCACTGGTATAGTATAAGCGTAGCAGAATCCTTTAAGCACTTCCTCCCTAGGAGTCTCAAATTTCTGTCTGTCAAAACCTATGAGTTTTGCCTTCATTATAAGCCAACTTAGTACATGGGTCTCATACGGCACACAGCAGGTTATCTTGGATGTTAGACACGACAGTTTTTCATCCATGCATTAAGAGTGCAGCAATAATCATCCTGGGGGAATGGACACAAAGGAGACTCAACCAAGACAGTATGTATGCATTTGACTCTTTGACGTTCCACTCAATTCAATCTGACAAGAAAAATATTTAAGAACTGAAGAAAGACTCTTTTTCTGCAGAGGAATGGTGTTAATAAAGGAATAAATAACAGAAAAATTCTTATAGAATTGTGCTGTCACCCATTTATTATGCTAATGTAATACAACTTCGTTGCAAAGCTGGGGAAAAAATGAATCACACACAAAATTTGGGTTAGTGTGTGCTTCTTGCATTATATCTGCATTGAGAGTAGGAGCAGAGCTAAATAAGGAACTCATGATTGCTGCATTTTTCTCCATAACATAAGATCTAAGATAAAACTATAAAAAGAGAAGCGCAAGGAGAGATTGGCTGAGATGATCTTGAGAGGCCTTTCCCAACCTTCATCACATAAAATCCTTGTCTAAATTTTAAGGGGTATTGCCAGAAATAACATAAGCCTCAAAAGATATAATCTTTAAAATGAGAGATATTAAAATTATCTCTCCTCTCATAATTTCTAATTTTAGCAGTTGTAGAAGTGTGAGAAGTCACAATCCTAATAACATATGGATAAAACTAATTTAGAACAGAATGCAAGTGTCAGAATGAAGTAAGTGTCTGTAATACATAAAAGTGATAAATAACAGTATAACTCATCTTATGGGTAAAGAAGGGTTTAGTTTAGTGTTCCAGGCCATTTCATCACACAGCAAGAAATGTGCTTGTATAAATTCACTTTGAAGAAACACAGATGGAAATTAGACTGCATACTGAAATGTATGTTAGGAAGAATTTGAAAATGTCTAAAAAGGATAAAATAAAAAAGAAAAAAAACCTCACACAATTTTTACTCTGGATGTTTATATCAGGCAATATAAACATGCATATTGCCTTCCTTTACAATGGAATAGGCAACTACCCCATAGATCTCTTATAGTTATAAGGTCTCCTTATGTTTAGAGGGGTTGGAATACCTTAAAAATTGTTCCTGTGAGCCAGAAGAACAATAATTTAAATTGTTTTATATTTTAAAGCATTATTTTTTGCCTACAGTGGAATTTTTACTTGCAAATGTGCTTGTACTGGGATCCTCAAAGAGCATGACATTTGTTTTGAACATTTCAGAAAGAAAATAGCCTGAAGTTTGGCACTTTTGCTCCTAATCTAAAGCAGCAATAAACAGTTTGCTCTACAAGTGTTGTGGAGTATTTCTGCTTCTCACTTTGCTATTTCTTTTGCCATCTTCTTTTCCAAGATATCTTCTTCCAACCTATAGCCCGAAAAATAAATCGGATCTTCACTAATATCCCATTTCTACTTAGAACAGTAGAAATGGGATTTCTACAGTAGATCCAATTGACTTTTCAAGTAAAAAATGTTTTATATTTTCAGCTATAGGGTCTGGAACTGACAGCTTTAATAGTTATATTAAACTTGTCATGTAGAGCCAGCTGCTTGTTTAACACTGTTACGATTTTGAATTTTAAAACTTATGTATCGCCATGTTGAGTTACCAGTTCTAAGAACTCCTGCTTAATATTTTCTTATACAGAAATACACACTATTTCAGTTTCATATTCTGTATACTGTACCCTAAGAAGTTTCCTGCAGAGAGTTTTAAGGAAGATTGTTCAAAAATCTGCCAAAAATTAAATTGAAGCTAGGTAAAGAAAATAAATTGTGTGAAGCTGCATGCAGTATTTGAGGGAACTGCAGGGGTGCTTTTTTTGTCATTTTCTTCTCAAAAAAACCCCAACAAACAACTAAAACACTATTTGAAGAAATGATACTAATTTGTAAGTTTGCATATAAATAAGAGAAGGATTGTTTAGAAAGAAATCCATGCATCATGGAAGATAGTCTGGAAAAAGATATCATGCAGTCAAGCAGAAAACTGTGAAATTAAAATTCAGCATTGATTAGGGACAGTAACAGAATTTCTAAGTGGAAAGCTATGCATTTCATGATATCTCTTCCCATTTGAAAATTAATTTCCATTTTACTATAAATCTCATCATTTTATAATCTCTCCCTTATATGTATTGATAGAATTTCATGTGAAATAACTGCTAAAAGGTTTTTTTTTTTGCTCCAGTTGTCCACACTGGAGTGGTTTATATGGTTTAAAAAGGAAAGAAAAAGTCAATTTTTAAAAATTATTATCCCACCCTTAAAAATTACCTCTACATGTTCTCTCTATAATCAGTCTTCAAAAAATTCTTATAAAACTGCCACTAGAAAGTGTTACCTTTCAAAGCTTTTTTTCCCTCTCAAGTATGATTTCATTATGTTGATAAAAGTATGCAAACACATTACATATATATAAACACACATTTATATAAGCTTCTCATACCATCAGATACAGCATTTAAATGAATTGCATATACTTATTAGTATGTGTATTACATTTACAAAATTAAAGTGATAGCTGTATAATCACAGTGCATTTATTTAGTTTTTAAAATAAACATTTTATGATTAAATAAATTAGTATCCATTATTGAACTGTGTAAGTTAAACATTTGCTACAAAATTAGCAGACAATTATGTATTATAAAATGCTATGTGACTAAGATGTTATACTTAAGCATCATTAAACCCCAAATCAAATAATAAATACAGAAAGGAAAGACTGGAGTGAATAAGATTAAATGCTTCAATTGTGTACATTTGTCTAACT
Source organism: Fringilla coelebs (assembly GCF_963513975.1). NCBI lineage: Eukaryota > Metazoa > Chordata > Aves > Passeriformes > Fringillidae > Fringilla > Fringilla coelebs. Next base: position 55,260,417 of record NC_140029.1, read on the forward strand.
TGTTTTATACTAGTGTTCCTGATCACGAAATCCAGGCCTTTCTTTATGACTCAAAATTCATAAGAAATCATTGCAAATAAGGAAATCACAAAACTGACTATCCATGTGATTGTAGCTGAAACCCAGAACTGTATTTTGCAAAATTATGACATTTATAAACCTGGTTTCAGTCTGGAATAGAATTAAAACCTTTCATAAAAAATAAATAATATATAAACTGTAAAATTAGTTATTAAAGTATTTTCACTTACATATACATTTTGATACAACAAAATATCATTTATACTACTAATTTCAAAAATTAATATTGGCTTCAAGTTTCAGCCTTGTATTAATTCGTCCATTAGGTGAGTAGAAAGCTCTCTATGTCCTTAATGGAGGTGATCCTTATATAATGATCTTATTCCTGCACATTTATTTGAAGTCCATATCCTTAGAGCTTACTCTAACATTCAGTGTTCTGAAGTTATGAATCATCAGATTACTGAAAATCTTTGTGGAAACGGCTTCCACGTCGTACAGGTCTGTGGTGATTTAGACTGGCTTTTTTTAAAGAGAAGAGAGTCTATCTACAGTCTTCAGGAGATGACATACCTTAGAGATTTTTTTTTTATTCTCTTAGGGACTTTTTAAGGGTTTGGTGTTTCTTTCAGAAAAAAAACCCAACATAAACCAACTACTTCTGTCTTTCTCTTTATATACTCCTCTTACCCTGGATGGAAATTCTTTATGTCCTGTTCTCTGAATATACACGGTTGTCTTCTCTTATCAAGCCTCAGCTCTTGCTTACTTGGAGCTACTTGGTATGCTCAGGAGATGCAAGTTGCCTTACAAAGGACTATCAGTACCTTAAATTTGTGATCTGTAGTCAGAAGAAGCTGTTCAGGGGATTTTACAGATATTTCTAGCTTCCTAAAGTAAGTCCAAGTCCCAATAGCACATGCTAAAAAATGTTTTACTTCTCTCCACTGTCTAGGTGTAAAGAAGAGATAAATGAGAATTCAATGGAAATCTTCTTGAGTTCATACTAAATAATATCTAAGGAAGGAGATTTTTTTTTCCCTTCAGGCACTACCCAAGGCATTTGTTCTAGCAACTTTTAAGCATCCCCTCAATGATATCTCCAGAAAAATAAACACAGTGTCTCTCTCTGCAGCAAGGAGAGCTTGTTGCATTGCCTATTGAAAAACTATTGAAAATAGTTCTGGACCTGAAAATGCAGAGAAATAAGAAAAAAAATAGTTCCCCAATTTTTTTTCCTCAACACCTGTTTCTGCTTTTCTATCTTGGGCTTCCCTAGGATCCAGTTGTCAAAAGTTTACATGGGAATGAATAGAACCACCCTGAAACACCTTTTCAGAAAGGCAGACACACTTCCAGCCTTGGGCATGAAGAAACTGAGGCAGGGAATCACCTAAAGCCATTTACCTAAGAGGAGAGTACAACCGGTACCAGTCCCAAAGGACATTCAGCTCCTTAGTGGAACAGCATGATCAACAGACCAAACACTGCTGGATATTTTTTAATTCATCATCAGCCTATTAATTTATGAGACAGAAAACCTACCTTTTGAACCATACTGTAAATCAGGTAAGAAGAATGATGAAAAACAGTTCTCTTGCAGCTTTAGTGAATACCTGTATATTCATTGATCATCACATGGACTTTTTTTTTGGTACTGTGGAAACCCAGGGCACCGGGAATCTTTCTCTGTTTGCTCTGGGGTGTCCTGAGCCCCAGGGGAGCACTGACTTTGACCCTCATTCATGGAGAAAGTTTCCTAGACTTCAAGATAGACTAGAATCCGCAAAAGTGTGAAATAGATTATAGAGAATACTGTATTACTTGGTGAGAAATTTAGGTTTTGGGATTTTTACTATGTAGTGGATGGAAGCAAGATGGAGGGCTCAGGGTGTTGTCCTGGGCTTCTTCTTCATGCTTCTTCTTCATAGGTTTGGGTGGCATTTTGTAATTGGGCAGAAAGTCCACATTGCAGGCTCTTAGGGATCAGTTATTGGGTTAAAAGGGAAAATAATCTAGGTGTCAGTTCTTAATGGGATAGTTTAGTCTTAAAAGACCTTGTAACAAGAGATTGTTGCCATTTTGTGCCTTCTAATGGAAAGGTGCCAAACTCACAGCAGTGAGACTGTTTTACTGATAAGAAATAATAAACACCTGAGTCTGAACAAGAACTATCGTCTCAAGTGCCTTCAATCTAGACCCAGAGAAACCCATGGGGTACCTAATCTTATGCTCTGGGAAAGGAGATTTTCTTTTCTAAGTTTCCTTCTTTCATGTTTCTCAAAAGCAGTTAAAATGTTCCAAACAGAAGGAAAGCATTTTGGGTATATTTATAAGTGGCTTACTTCAGTTCTGAAAGAATTTCGCAGTTTTTTAAATGAAAGAAAAAAGTTTGATTTTACCCCAGATAAATGTTTTTATCAGAGTTTAATTTAGTTTTTTTGGTTTCTTTTTTGTTATTTTCCAATTAATATTTTAAAATGTTAATTTAAAATATTAAATAAACATCTTTGAAAATTCTGAGAAGGCAAACTATTAATTCATTTGTATCAGTGGCAGAAATTCAAACCCTGTGTCAGCAGATATGATATACGTCAGTTGTGAGAAAGAATCAATATTTCTTTTTACTCTTTCCCATCATCTAGTTTCTTTCTCTTCTCTTCTCTTCTCTTCTCTTCTCTTCTCTTCTCTTCTCTTCTCTTCTCTTCTCTTCTCTTCTCTTCTCTTCTCTTCTCTTCTCTTCTCTTCTCTTCTCTTCTCTTCTCTTCTCTTCTCTTCTCTTCTCTTCTCTTCTCTTCTCTTCTTTTTTTGACAAGTTGCATGTACACTGAGAACAAAATTATCTGAAGAGGAATTCTCCTTCCATATCTAACTTGAATTTGTTGGATGCCACTTTGAGAGAATCAAGAGTTCAAGATTTAATGTTCTAATAAAAGTATGCATGCTGAAGTGAGACCTCTGAAATGATACTGCATCATCAGTAAAGTGAATCCACCAGACATCCTATACATTACAGTGAACAATTTCAAATCTCATCTTCCTACAACACTCAAAGTGAAATGAAGCTGAATAGAACAAATCCTGATTTTTCACATTTGCTGTTATTAAAGAATGGAACAAAGTAGTGCCGAGGGGAATAAGAGAATAAAGCTATGGCTATTCAGTTGTGAAGAAAGTAAATTAATAATACTAACCTCATTTCTTTTGTACATGATTTCAATTGATGCCCTGGAGAACAATTCCTTTGTAGGAAAAAAGGGTGGGGAATGGACAGTGGAAGCTATTGCTGTATCTTGCCTCAGTGCTATTGACAAATTGTATGTCAGCATCAGATTATAGGACATCATATTTTTTATTTGAGTTACACTTTCATGTATCTTCAGCTAAGTCCTCCTGATATTTATTTTCCTCATAGCTTTTGCATAATATTTGATGGAAACTTTAGCAGTTTGTATTGTGAAACAAAGCTTAAACTCTGGAAGTGAGGTAATGTTCATGATAACAAGAACCATGTAAGGCAGACTATTTTTTAAAATAATGTTCATAATACATTATGTTTTAGATTCACATTAAATATAAAGTCCTTCATTTTTTTCTGGACATATGCTAACACAACTGTACTTCAAAAAACCCTTATGTATTTTGATAAACTGAACTGTCTGAGGATGGTCTCCCACAAATTTCCCTCCTCATTTAAGCTACCAAGAGATACCTGGACAAATATTATGCATTTGTCCTTCCTGGTGTATTTAGACTGAATCTTAATTTTTATGGGGTATGTTTTTACTAGATATTTAGGACTTAATGCAGGCATTCTTGGAATTGATTAAGATCTGAGTTACCTTAGCAGCCTTTCTTGAAATAAAAAAAAGAAAAGAAAATCAAAAAAAAGCATCTTCAACAGTGAAAAACCACAATGACCACAATGATAGTAAATTGAAGAGTTGATTTCAACCATTTTAAAGAGAGAAAACAAGCAAACTTTATCTGCATGTGAAGAAAATGGTTCAGTCTAATTTTTTCTATACAGATATGTAGAATACAAACAGAACAAAGGCAAGCAAATAACCCCATCCTGAGTTTTGGCAAAAGTAGAAGGCTAACAACTGAGCATTACTGAGGATACATCTTCATATAGAGGAAGGATATAAAAAAGAAGTACGCTACTTGAGAGAATATATTAAGTCCATATTATCTAGCCTGATTTTCAGCCAAGGCCTCAAGGTGAATCACAACCAGATACAACAGGAAAGGAAGTAGGCTTTACCGTTTTCCACTGATATAGAAGAACCATTATGTTCAAAGGCCATTACTATACTGAAAAAAATGCTGTCTTTACATATTAACGGTAGTCTTTTTTTTTTTTCTCTCTTTTCATCTACAGAAAAGGTAGATATTTTCTAATAGAAAACTTTATGTGCAATGGACAATATCATAAGTATTTTATATAACTCTTCAGGGCCAGGAGATCTAAAAGTACTGTTCAATATATTTACCTCTATTTCATCTGTAAGATTGTTCTTTCTACCTTTTACTTTAAAAATTACTATGAATAATGTAATGTAATTAGACAATTTTGTACTCTTCCTTTTTTCCTTCATTAATCTGTAGATTCACTTTTGTTTTTTTGTGTTTCCTCGGCTCAACAAATATTCTTCCTTGTTGAACATAAACAATAGAGAGATCCAAAGAGAAAGCAAATTCATTTGAGACACTTCTATAATTTATCTTTGGAATTTTCCACTACAACCTGAATTTCAAACAGTCATCTTTCAATTATTATGAACTCATTATAATACAAAAATATTTTCTCCCAGATTTGACCTCAGCCACACTGGTTAATTTACTTCAGCCTTACATTAGTTGTCTGTCATTAGCTAAGTGGATGCAGGTCACAAATTAATGTTCAGGGGAAAAAAACCCCAAAAAAAACAATGTAAGAGGAAAAACACTTGAATTAATTAAATGGATAACTTTATATACATTTCTAACTGCTATTTCCTTCCCTATTGGGAAGGAAACTAATTGGTAAGCTATTGGGAGATATTTAAAACACAAAAAAAATTGAAGATGTGATGCAATAATAATTCATATTTCTAACTAAAGTAGCATAAAAGATGTTCCAAACTGTATTGCTTAAATAAAAAGGTAAAAGCCTCAGCTTCGCAGCACACTGGATTAAAATAAAACCTCCTTATGAAATTACCATGAAATTGAGTTGAAGCACATGCAGAACTAAACAGATTGCTTGGAAATCATTCAGCTAAAAAACTGTTCTTTTTTCAGGCCTCCTGAAATCTCAGCTGATTTCAAGGTAACTAGTTTCAATTATTTGCTCTGCTGTTTAAGCAAACCATGTCAAAGTCTGCAATGGTGTATATCTACAAGAGTTACTGTTGACTGGTGAAACATGGGATATCAACATTTCTCATGGGAAAAAGGAAAGAAGGAGAATCTAAACTAACTGAAGAAAAATCCTAAAAGAAGAAAGTAAACTTGGAAAAGATCCACTGACAGTGTTGAAATAGTACATTCAAATGGATGTAGCCTTCACATAAATTAATACTTTTAAAATGTTCTTAATATGTTTTAAGCCTGTACTTTTTAAGACAGATTATATGGGGTCTGTTTTTACTTTTATCTCTGTCCAAAGTAAAACCATAACAAGAGCTATCTCAGATAGTCTTTCTCCTGAATCATAAGTATACATGTAAATTTAGCTTAATCATACAATGTGATCATCCTGGTTAAGTTTCAAGACCTACATTTACTTTTGGGAAGCAGGTAATGACATGAAAGAGCAAAAATTTTCTGTAGTCAACATGCATTTCAGATTTACAGTATGTAAGGGACATATACATAATGTAATTGAACCACTACATATGCTGAAATATTATGTTTATTACTAAAATGTAAGCAATTGTCCAGCTTCAATATATATTACACATCCTTAACATCACATCTTGACAACTCGATCACATGAAAAAGTTCAAACAAAAATGAACTGTGTATGTAAATATCTCCTTATCCTCTCTACTGCTCTGTCACTATTTAGCCTTTAATGAGGCGTGAGCCTCACTTCTTTCAGGGTTCTGCATTTCAGAAATGAATGTCAGCTGGACCCACTCTGATCATATCAAGAAGTACTTTGGAATCTGTATTTGGAACTTTCTTCTGCATTTACTGTTATCTGTGAGCTGCAGGAGTTCCATTTGGATAAGATATGTACAGTACTACTGAAAAGGTTATAAAAGATATGCTAATGCAACTCACAATTCAAATGGAAAACCAGTGGTGGGGGAGGGAGGATTGGGGTAAGAAGAAATGCTTTTAGAAAATCAGTATAAAGCAGTGAGGGAACTGAACAGATCAAAGGACTATTTTCTGGTAGTGGGAGGCCTAGGTGAATAGAGGTGGAAGCCCTACAGGCCTTTCATAAAGCAATTAAGTTTGATATTTTCATAGGGGAAAAGATCACCTTTTATGCGGTTTTTACACCCAAATATCTGCTGTAGGCTCTGTGGGAACCATTAGAGAGAGAGCCAGAACAGGAAGTTGAAGTCTTTGAAAATAACCTTTTGGCAGAATACACTGAATATTCTAACTGTTCTATACTCCTTGGGTGAAATTCTGGCTTTATTGTTATAGCGATAGAAGGGATCATTGACTATTGTAAAGCTGAGATTTTCTGCCAGAAAAAAAATTAAGAAAACTCTGAATTTCTCCCTGAAGATAAATACAACACTCTTACTTTGAACTTAATTCCTCCATGCAAATTATTTCTCTAGCATCACTGAAAACCTTACCCATTAATACTGTCACCTTTGTCAGCAAACATAAGTCTCACATCTCTCAGGGATGTCTCAGGAGAAATTTCTCTGTTTTTTTAGATAGAAAAATTTCAGAAGAGAAGGCTAGAAAAGATCTTATTTAACATCATAATAGGAGACTTCAGCTGGTGTCTTCACTTCACTCTGTTCTTCCCTAAATAGGCCATATTAGTTTCTTCAAATTTTCTGCCTATACTTAACATTAAAAAGAACAAAACCTGGATTACAGTTCCAAACACCTCAGTCTTTCAAGTTGAAACATTAAGAGTTAAGTGTAGAATTTATCTATAAATGCTTTTCTATTTTTTCCTCTATTTTTTTCTTCCATCGCTAACCATTCTAATTACAGTTGCAGTGTTATCAGTTATCTCCTAGTGTATTAGAATGTTTATTTTTATTTTTTTCTTGGCATGTAATTCTTCAAGACATTGTTGCAACAGATGCTGAGCACCTCCTGAGGACAATCAATTAATTCCCTCTTGAAGGGAATAGGAAGTCAACATTCTGTGAACTTCCTATGAACTTTATTCCTAATAAAGATAAACACACAGAAGGCAGTCAGCCCAGGGATGGATTGAGCCACTGCTTATGTGCTTTGAATTTCTTGCCCCATGATTTTAGTGAGGCAACTTGTATTTGCCTGATAACATACTCCAATGGAAATCTACTAATGGTTCTGGTATTGGTTTTGGATAGGAAAGTCTTTGTATAAGCTCAAAGAACACAGACCTGAGGGTTGCAGTATCAGAAAAAAAAAGAGCAGGATGTGTCTTCTCAGCTTCTGCCTGTCAGACACACACTTCTGAAATATTTATGGGCTTCATTGTTCCGTCAAGTATAAGGCATTCTTGTTAACATTTGGACATAATTTAGGGCATATTTCATAAGTGCAACTGTTAAATATTTATAACTAACACTCATTACTTAAAAAGCACTTCACATATACATACTTCTTTAATTATTGATAAAGAAAGTTTGGACAGGCCTTGTTTTTATTGCCCTGCACTTCTGGAAATTAACTTTTCATGTATTTCTGTATTAACATCCTAAGGGTATTTTTTTTAATACGTGAATATTGAAATGCCTGTGCTCTTTTAAACCATCATGTGCAAAACTACTGTTATAGACTATGTAACTAGAAAAAACCTGATTTAATTGAAGATATTCCTGCTCATTACAGTGGAGGTAACCTGATGACCTTTAAAGGCCCCTTTCAACCTGAACTATCCTATGATTCTATGAAATTTAAAGATCCAAGAAGATCTTCATATTTATACTCTTTTGCTGCCAGAATAGGCACCTAATTTATTTCCACTTCTGTGCTTCAGAGTTGCCACATTGCAAACATTTAGGTACAGATATTTATAGTCCCTTTCATTTTGAAGGGCAACTAGGCAACTAATTTGCTAATAAGTCTCATGTAAAGTTCATTACAATAATAAAATGATGAAAATTTGAGTCTCTCTGCTTTATATTTCCTTTTTTCAATCATGTGTTGGAAAGTTACATAGATTGAAGTATTGCTTCAAATCTCTAATATTAGGGGAAAAATTATGCATGCTGAATTCATCATTTAATCATTGCTGGAAATATATATCTATATTTAGCTTACTGTTAAATTTTTTCAAATAATATCTCTGTTTATTTAAATTTTATTTGAAAATTATAGTTTAATCTGTTATTTCTATGTTAGGCTTTCAGGTAGAAAAATCAATGGGAAGATTACTTCAGCATCACGTATGAAACATTATTATAGAAGGGTATCAAACATTTCTTTTTAAGCAAGTTAATGCAAAGAGTCATCTGAATTGTTAGGTGAAAAAAACCTCAGATTTCTCATTTTAAATTGTCTGACTTTACAGAGAAACCTCTATGTCAGGCTATATTACTTTTTTCCAAAGTACAAAAGCAGAAAATATCCTGGTGTGAACAGCTATTTTTTTTTTCTTTTCTTCTCTTTTGCACCTTTTTCATGGCCCCTTCTACTTTTCTGATGTAAGATACTTCCCAGTGTTTTTTACAATTAGATACATTAATATTACAGCATATATTTTGCAAAGATGAATATCTTTAATTACATTAGCATTATACTGACAAGCCAGGAAGTAGAAGTCACTGATTAAAGCACTGGCATACAAAAACCTAACAGAAGGTAACGGAAGCATTACAATTTTTTAAATGGAGATTAAATTAAAAAAAAAAAAGGGTGAACATTCAGAAATTGCTAATCTGAAAGCTTGAAATAAAGAAAATAAAGCCCTGACTTTGCACTACTTCTTGCTAACATCATCTTCAGATCTTTAGTGACTTTTTTAGCTGAGTTGTTATCCGCTCTAAAGAGGCAGAGATGTACAGAGATAAACAGGATAAGGCATAAAGTAGTTGAGGTGTCAAAAGCATCTTACCTGCAGCAGCAGCAACCATAATGTTGACTAATTTGCCCTACTTTTCAGTGCATTATCAAACTAGATTGTTCCAAATACACAGGATAGTTTTGCTTGCATCTAACGCTCATCTGTTTGCCTTGCCTTGTAGCACAGATAGAGCGATATGAACACACGTTCTTAACAACTTAAGCTGTGTCTGAATTTTCACTTGTATTTTGGTTAGGTTTCAACAAGTCCACTGGTGTGTTATAACCCATAAATACCAAAATGTGGGCTAGTAGCAAATATCAACATCAAGACCTCTCAATCTTGCATTTACAACTCTGAGGTATCTTTCTAAAATTCTTGCTTGTCTTAAAGGCTTCAAAATGGAACAAACCAATGTTGCATAGACTTACATGGCATATCTCTAAAGAGTTAGTCCACTGTGAAGTAATGTAGGCTTATGAAAGGAAAGATATCTTGAAGAACAATCTGCAGTAGCCTAGGAGAAGGTAGTGGTACAATTCCTGGTGCTTTAGTGAGCTTGTCTGCCATTGCCTCAAATGGCTGCATGATGCTGCATATATTTGGCAGACCACATAGACATATTTGTGCAGAAAACAACTGGGGAACAGAATTATGTTTCAATAAAAAAGTGTCAAAATTCCTGGATGGAAAAAAAAAAAGAAGTATTTCTTCATCATGTTAAAAATAACAATTTCTCAAAAATTCTGGCTCTGGATTTCTTTGGAATCACAGAATTCTGTCTTGCTTTATAAAGGAACAATAATTTTAGTTAGTGTTTTTGAGCAATGATCTTTTGAAAGCTGGACATTGAGAGCTACAAAATGAAGTGATTTGCAGGCTTAGTGAGGAAGCCAGGTTAAGTAATGAAAATTTGGGCCATTCAACCTTTCTGTTTTCTCTCATACATTTCCCTGTCATTCAATTTCATTCCTGACTGTTTGCCTTGTCACTATGACTTGCCTATTTCCATAGCTGATTTTATTTGAAAAAGGTGGTTTTTTTTGAAAATATCTATAGCTTTTATGCTACTCTGGAGGTATAGCCTATATGACAAAATCATTCTCACAGAAAATTCCTCGCCAGTTCTGGCAGTTAATACAAAGTAAAAGCAACCACACCTAAACTATGATGTGAATGGAAGGTTCTGCAAAATCTTTACCTGGCATCTCACTTGGCTCCCCTCTTTGCCAGGACTACAGAAAAAAAGAGAGGACTAAAGGTTATATAGCACTTGCTTTCTGGCATCATTTCTCACAATGTGTTTATGGGGCAGGAGGGAAGAAATCAGCACAAGGTTTGCAAATGGCTCTCTCCCTTTTCTTTATCAGGTTTTTTTCAGCAATCATTGTGATCTGAAATAGTAAAAAAATGAATTTGAAAAATTTTCTTCTTTTGCTATTTCATTCATCATATATATATACTCCTATTACTATTAACTTGTTTTCTTTTAAATTAACCATGCATCAATAACTTCAAGCTGATTTTCCTCTTTTTTAGAAGCAAAATGCCCCTGTTTACAAATCAGGAATTCACTATATAAATTATGGTGTCATAAGTTCAGAAACAACATATCCTGCCACTTACTTTGTTGAAGGCTACTGACAAGGAGACTGAAATAAAGGAAAAATAAAATGCAAGGAAAATCCAAACTAGGTGCAATTACATTTTGGCTGTACCTCAGTCAATTAAAAATATAAATTCAAATGTCCCAACCTGTTTGTTATTTCATTATTTTAAAAAAGTGCCTCACTGTACTTTTTATGAGTAGATTTTGAAAACCACAGCTGAGTTGTTAATCCTGTTTATTGAATGAGCTTTTTAGGTACGTTTTTTTCTTGATTTCAACATCATTCCATTTATTGTTGCACACAGAAAGTTCAGCTGCAGTCATTGGTCCAAACTCGACCAGTAAACTTTGGTTTTGAAGATTGATGTTGATAGAAACTATGTTATTCTGCTCTCACCAGAGAACATACATACAAGGCTGATGGCTGAAATGAACACCAGTTGATCTACACTGAGTAGCAGTTAAACAAATTACCATTTGAATTTGTGAGGAAAAAAAAAAAAAAGGATAATGGATATTAGCACTCAACAAACTGTTCTACTGACCCTTACTTGCAACTCAAAAATATCTACACTGTCAATATTTCATATTCTACATGAATCTGAACACAGGTGTCTAAAAGGCTAAAAACAGTAACTATGTGAAGCCTGAAAACGTAATTTGGTTTTAGGCACATAACAGGACTTCAGTCCTCCTGTTAATCTGTAACATCAGAAACAAGAACACAAATAAAAACAAAGAAATGAAAAATGACACAAACTCATGTGTTTCTTGTTCAGCATTCTGCAGAATATAAGCACTTGCTTTTAATCATAATAACCTCTCATTGAAGAATAGAGTATACATCTGTTATCCTCCAAAACCTGAAGAAAATAGCATAGTAGTAAAACTACAAAAAAAAAAAAAAAAAGTAATTCTGTTTATCTGACTTGAAGTTAAACAAAAAACCACCCATGCATCGATTAAGAAATTGGCTATGCACTTAACCCTGACAGCCAACACATATTGGCTCAAATCTTCAGGTGTTACTTTCTCATTTTTTACCTTTGTGTCAGTGTTCTTGTGTACAAATGTTAAACAGTTATGAGTTTATCCTCTAATTGGGTCTTAGGCAGGTTAATCTGCTGTGATTTAGCATAATTTTCCTGCCCTAATAAACCTTGTGTTCCATACATAAATGTCTCTAACAACATGGATGGGAGAATGCTGCCTTCTGGGTATGTGTCAAAGTTCTATTTTCCCTGTGGTCAGCATCAATCTCATGGTTTTCTCCAGCAACTGATACTTTGTTATTTATCTCCATCAATATATACTTTTGTTCACATGATTCCAGAACTGAAATTTATCTACCTGTCTGCTTTTTGTCACTGACCTGACCAATCTCTTCATGACTTCTGTGCACAATAAATAGTGTGGATGATGAGCAGCAGAGTTTCTGATTTGCACCAAGGTTTTCAGACCTTTGAAACATACCTCATAAAATTAATCTCAGCGAGATATCTAGTCTACAATAATAGCTTGAAAACCTTCAAGAGATCATGCATTCCTACAAGAAATGCTGTTAGTTCAAAAGGCATTTGCTCTGGCGGGGAGTAGCAAGATCTTCTCAAATTCTTCAGAGTCCATATTGCCCTAGCTCCTTTCTTCCATGACTTCTGGTCCAGAAAAGAAAGCTCAGACTATTGCCTTTTGGATCTGAGGCTAATGATTTGCAGTGGTTGCAATTTTTTCTCCTCTTTTGGGTTCTGCTGGGTTTTCCAGTTGATCTTTGATAATGAATGCCATTCCCAATCCAGAATGGAGGCATATGGTCTTCTTAATGCTTTGAAAAACTGCAGTTGCATTCTTTGCTTAGGAAGTGAAAATCGTGATCGCACTAAAAAACCTCCTGTCTTCCACTAAAAATCTCTCATTTCCATGAACTTTCCAATATATGAATAAAACATTTTTAATTCAAAGTGAGAATTATAATTAACATTGGACTGAATAAATTTTCAAAGTACTCTGGAAAGAACTTATAACCATTTTAAAAGTGCAGAAATTTGATCACATGCTTTTAACGTTTCAACTGTATAAAAGCATCATTCTCTGAAGAAAAACATCCTTAAAAGTATGTGCAGCCACTTGAAAAAGAAAAAAAAACCAAAAACAACCCACATTTGAATACTTTGTAGCAATTTCTCACATGTAAAAGCTCAAAATTTGAATGCAAGATTAAAACTATTTTTCAATAACTTCTATAAAATTATTTTTTATTATAAGCAATTTACAAATTTACAAATTCTTATTCTTGATAAAGTGGGCTAAAAGGTATAAAAAGATAAACGTGGCTAGAAGTAGTACAATCAAATGTGGCTGTTAAAAGAAAGATTAGTTACTAATTTTGCTAATTCCTTTATTTATGGTACTCTAAAAGCATCATGTATGAAACAGGTCATTTTTATTGAAGACAGATGACATAGGTAAGTATAAAACATTGGCCAATACACATTTTATAGACTTTGAAATGGCAGTTCATAAATGTGAAAATTTTGTAAACTCTAAATATGTTTCTTTAACAACATACTAACACAGAAATAACATTACAATAACAAAAGCACATTATACTTTGAATGTTATTATGTAACTACTGAGATTTGTGCCAAATGAGTTCAAATAGTTGGCTTGAAGCAGTAGCAGAGCCGGTAACATCTATTTTGAACCAAATATGAACAAGTGCCAGTGATAGCAAAATACACAAACCACTGGCATATTTGATAATTTCTTGTTACTCACATATCATAGCTTCTTAAAACTTCACTCTTTTCACAACACAGGTTTCCACCATGATCACTTTTTAATAGCGGAATAAACAAAATTCAGGCTCATCATAGTAGAAATAATTGCTACAAGCTAAAATTTCTGGGCATTGCATTAACATTCAAAAAAGGCCTTCTCATGAGATCTAAACATAGCATTCAAAACATGGTACCTTCCAATAGCTTGCAGGTGCAGGGACCATCTGCACAGAAAAATTCACTGGCTGTGGGCCATTACAATGTTACCATACAGTATCTGTCACTAAATTACAATGTCATGTTGGTAATATACTTTCCCCGCATTTGTGAACTTTAATTGTCTGTTTGATTTCATATGGTAATATTTTACAAGGAAACACAATCATGAGAGCATGTACTGTAGATGCATAAGTAATTTAAACAGTCAAGCTGGATTATTTTTAATGTTCAATATTTAAATTTGGGTTGTTTGCAACTTTACAGATAAAACCCAGGATGCATAAAGCTCTAAGGGTTAGAATATAATGTATTCAGTGTTCATTCATTCCAGGAATAATTGTCGCAAGCAGACAAACAAACAGTAGCTCAAATAAACAAATAGGCAATAAAAAGCACGCTGTTCTGACTTCCAAAGTTGCCTGGTGTGCAGAACAGGATTTTTTTTTTTTATGCCTAAAAACCCCAAAATACAAAAGAACTCATACTGCTTCCAGAAACACTTCAATAGTACAAATTCAACTTTCAGGTAACTGTTCAGAAGATGATACTGTTCTGCTAGGATAAATGCAATCATTGAGTTCAGCACTGACTCATTATTTCAGCTTATGATGTGTAAATCATAATAGGTATACACATCTTGTTCAATAAATAGCACCAAATAGAGAAGCCTTCTCATTCATTTTCTACAATACAGATTCCTTTCTCTGAAACAGTGAAAACCAACTTCACTCATGGTTCACCCGTGAGGAGTTTATTATGTGGTTACAACCCAGCCATTTCAATATGGATCAATGCTTATGACTTCAATTTCCTCTCTTCTCAAAAATCAGCATTTATCTCAGCTTTAAAGCAATAGATAGACACTGATTAAAGTTTTAACAGTGTGTCAAGACACATATGCAGCTCTGTAGACATCCCTTCCCATACAGGTGTAACTTTTAGCAATAGGTTGCAATTTTGCCTCTACCTTTAGGTCCAGTTGAACTCATAGGTAGAAGAAACACATAAATACATAAAATATATAAACAAACAAAAAACACAACAAAAAGGTCCCACAAACACCCAACCAAAAAAAAAAAAAAAAAAAAGGGAAATCCCCAAAAGATAAAGGAAAGACTATCTATTTCTTTTTCACTAGGTAGCACACTAGTATGGACTGCAAAATTCTATGTCCTACTCATAGTCTGGCAGGATCTCAACTCATGTTCATAGATACTCATCACAGCTGGTGTATGTGGCATCAGTAATTGCAAGGTCATAGTCACAACACTGTAATCAACATTCTGTCATCACTTCCAATATAGGGTGATATTTTCAAGGTTTTTAATCTTTATGAAATTAAAAATTTTTCTAGAATTACTATGATGCAAATGTCTCCAGTATAAAGGTTTGTGCTTTCTATTTTGGGATTTTAAAAAAGTCTTCTATTCTGTTTCTCTATGAGAGCAGGAATCCTTTCTAACTTTGGGTAATGATTTCTCCTCACACTCCTGTCTTTCCTCACCTTGAAGATTTCATAATAATGAAATGTGACAAGTACTTAATCACCATTATGCACTTAAGATTTTGAAAAAAATTGTTAAAAAAAAAAACAGAAAAAAACCCCTAACCAAACAAAACCCAACTGAAAACTAAAATCATGAAAATATGTTTCCACTGCTTTCAGTTTCTGAAAATTTATTAAATCAACTGATTAAATTATTGATTAATAATAATCAATATTATGGTAATGCAGAAGTAATTTATCTTGTCTTTCTAAAATATGTGGCTTCATGGAGAGATAAGGTACAGATCCTGAAAGGTGCCCAGATATTTTTGCCCTAGAACATTCAGGACATAGATAACAAAAGCTAGAAAAACATTTTAAAGTCTGAGGATAACTTGCTGTTCTTTTGCTGTGACTTGAGGTCTGTTTTCCAGCTAACTGAAAATTCTAAGAAAGGAATTCTTGCATGTGTTCCTAGAAGTAAATTCAGTAAAATAAAAAATAAAAAAAAAAAAAAAAAGATTGCAGTAAGATTCCCTGAATTCCTGCAGAGAGGCATATGGTACTTTCTCTTAGTTTTTTTTTTCTTTTTCCTTCCAAAAAATATCACAAACTAACTTCCTAGTCCTGTGCTTATTCTTCTGAGGGAAATAAACTGATCCATCTTTGCATTTTATGAATGTTTTTGTGCTTACCTACACTGGGTAGAGAATAACACAAATACATTTCTTTATGCACTTTATAATTTCCTTATTTTCACATCTGAAGAAAATCCAAACTGCTACAGGTCTATTATAGATAGAGTCAACAGAAACTATTTAATTCTTTTGGGATACATCATCTCAAGACAGATCTCTTATTTCCCCCCTTCATTCAACAGGTAAATTGTGCAACAATTTCTGTAGGACCAAGTGGAAAGCTGTAAAAGCAATGACCAAGAAGTTTGGGGAGTCTATGTACCCTTAGCTGTGTTAGATGCAAGAGGGCTCAGGATATTTTTTTTTTTTTAACTGATTTAATGACAATGAATTTGTGACAGAAGTTTAGGGACTATCCAAGAGAAAATCTTTATCTTTCCTGTTTAATTTTTTTTCCCTATACTTTCTCCAAGCATAGAATACTGGCTCTGTTGCAGATTTGATTTTGGTTTAAATGGATCTTGACTCTGACACAACATTGGAGTTGACATGTTTTAATGGATATATGGAGAATATAAACACATAGTAAGTGATGCTTAGCATTATTTCATTGCACATGAAATAGACATTTAAACTCAAGTGTTGATGAGAGAATACCACTATGCCTATATAGTTAAATCAACTATATGTTTAGTTATACT
The DNA here is from genome assembly GCF_963513975.1 of Fringilla coelebs. Taxonomy (NCBI): domain Eukaryota; kingdom Metazoa; phylum Chordata; class Aves; order Passeriformes; family Fringillidae; genus Fringilla; species Fringilla coelebs. The sequence goes on from NC_140029.1 coordinate 55,277,052, forward strand.
CACTTGCTCATATGATTCTCTTTATTTTTCAAAAAATTTTATCAGTTTAAATCTGTTTTTCTTAAAGGCTTCTCTAAGAATCCCAGATCATACTAGAAAATTTACACAATAGATTGAAGTTTAGATAAGCAAAGAATTTTCTTTAATAATAATATTTAATAATATTAAGAATAATATTTTAATTGATAGAATAATATGTGTGGGCAATGGATTTGTAGAGAGTTCTCAGGGCTTGACAGAAGGCTCACACAGTATGCATCTGTATGCAAACTTTGAGACAAGGTGCTTTTAAAACACTTCTCAGTTAGTCCATCTCTAAATCAAAAAACCAAAAGTACTGTCTGACAAATATGTAGTAGAGGGGAAAGAGAAACAAATATTTTAAGGCAAGGGATGCATCTCAGGGACCTTCATCAGAAAATACATACTGTCTGAACCACGCAAACATATTGACCAACATATTGGTAAAATAAAGTAACTCCTTGTGGAGGCTGACTTTGGAAGTAAAGTGCTTCCAAACCAAGATTTTAGTGCTGTTCTTTATTATGTTTCTTGTGTTATATTCATTATAAATGAAAAGAAAATAGAGAGGATGTCTCAAGTTCTAACAACACCCACAGCTAAACCTAGAATGGCTCCTAATTCATAATTACATATAAAATCAAAGTAGTTTTAATGTGGTATAAACAGCTGTAGCTTAGTATGTATTCATTATTTTAGAAAAAAAACCAAGAAACTTTTTCCCATAATAAATGCTTGTTATTAATTAATCAAATTGATGGAACATTTTTTTCATATCCCTTTTAAATAGTCTTCTGAGAAGGATGAAATAGAAATAGAATTGTATTTTGAAAGTGTGAAAAATGTGTGAAAAATACATGTAGATCTCAGGTCAAAGAAGAAAGTCATAAATCCTTTCTTTAATGTTCATATTGAGATATAAATTTTTTATTATTTTTTACCAATTAACACTCCAACCTGCAAAAAAAAGGAGAGCTCTGCTTCGCAACTCACACTTTTACCTAAGCTATATTCAGGGCAATTAATGAACTCAACAATAATTTCTTGTTGTATTTGTAATAAAAAGAGATTAATTTTTGGAAGAAAAAATATTACAATACAATTCAATCTTTATTATATCTTAATGTTTTTATATACTATGAAGAAAAGGGAAAATGGAGGGTTCCTTTCCCTTGTTAACCTTTTGCCTTTTAAATAAAATAAGCTAACATATAATAACCACTATATAATATCTGTATGCCATAATTAGGCAATATATTTGACTCTCAGCTACATCCTATTACAACCACCTATTACAGAAACTGAACAAATTTATTCTACAAAAGTCTTCTTTTTTCTGTGGCAGGAACCTTAATTGAGCAAGAAATATTTATCTCTTCTGGGATTTAAAGAGTGAGAATCATACTAAGTTTCTGATTTTTCTCTGCAGCACTCTGAAATATAACATTTGTAGGCATTCCATGTTCAAATTTGATATTGCTCATACAAGTTACTCTATACTTATTTCCTCAAATATACATGTTAGATTTTTAAGCCCAATCTCTGAATAAGCAGTATTAACAAATTATTTTGATATAATTGCAAATTATTTCAGGGACAGGATTGTAGTAATGCAATAACTGCCAAATTTTAATACCTGTGATTCTACAGCAATTTAGCTTAAAGTCAAAACTAGTTTTCTGAGTCTAAAAAACCCCAATATTGAAAAACTTAAACCTATATTCAAATAAAAAGAAGCTTTATAACTTTCTGGACCAAAGAAGCTTACATTACCTCTAACTGCTCTGAAACATTCCCTGAGAAAGGATATCATATCAGTATAAATATATCCTGAATGAAAATACAAAAACAGTTTAGAAAAATCTAGTATGCATAAAAGAAGGAGCATCATGTACTTTTATTTGAAACAGAAGAACATTATTTTCTTTTCATTTTCAGAGTACTTTGCTTGTCTCTTTTTTTTTTTTCTTTTTAGACAGGAAGAATATTTCACTTCTCCCTGAGATGCCTGATTTTACTGATTTGCAAGGAAGGGACTGAGTTTGTTACATTGCTTGCTCTCTATCCAAGTACTTTGATGTTCACTTTCAGAAAAAAGAGAATTTGGGAAAATATTCTGGAGTCAATACATTATTATTCTATTTCATAGATACATGTATTCACAGAATGAAAGAGATTGGGGAGAGCTTGTAGAAATTGCCTAGTCCTAATCCCTCTTCTCATAGTGGCAGGAACTGGAATTGGTGGATCAGGGCTGTATCCACTCAGTTTGGAATTCCTGAAGAATGGAGACTGAGCAACATCTCCAGGTGATCTTTTGAAGTCTTTGGCAGCCCTAACAGGAAAAAACAAACAAACAAACAAACAAACAAACAAAAAAACAAACAAAAAAACCCCAAACAAACAGAAAAAAAAAAAACCCACAAAAAACCCCAATAAACAAACAAACAAAAAAACCCAATTGAAGCTTAAACAAAATTTTCTGCACTTTAATTTTTTCCATTGCCCTCTTTATGCTGAGAAGGGTCCAGCTCCATCTTCTTTACACCTTCTGCTGGCTACCTGAATGTGTTGGTTCACATATCATCCCAAGGATATCTCAGAATAATATTGACATTATCTGCCTCCAAGGTGCTACCACCTCTTGATGAGTAAGACGCATGACTAACTACAGTCACTCAATCTCCATCTAAAAGTAAAGAAATACTGCAAAAGTAAGTTAAGTGGAGAGAAGTCAGGGAAGACTCCATTATCGTTTCTGGCATCTACTGATGGGCTGAACCTGTTTTCTCTCCCATAGGGTCGCCTCTTGGCTAAGAGCCATACTCCATGGGTGAATGATTACCTCGAGCTAACAGTTGTTAGTGATTAGAGATAAATAGTATATCACTTTGAATATGTTTTTGCAGTCAGATACTACCACCAGGAATCCTCAAGCCATAAGCTGTCACAATTTTATTAAGAAAGAGTGTTATTCCATAAACTGTTAGTGCTAGTCCTTCAATGGTGCTAGCAGTGGAGGATAGAGGGTGACATGCTCAAATAAGTGTATGGAGACCCTTGAGGAGGTCTCTCTGCTTGTGTCCTTTATTAAGTCAGTCACATTGCCTTTCAATCCTGCAGACTGTTCAGCAGAGCCCCCTTAACAGGATGCTGACAGACTGGGTGGGCACAAGGATGTCCTGGGACACCAAAACAGTCATCAAACACAAAGGGTCTGAGGACATCTACTCTATTCACATGACACCAGCACAAGGAAGTATTTGACTGGAGACACATGCAGGCATGAATACAACCTGCTGTCACTCATATTTTCATTTCCAGAAAACAGGTGGATCTGTTGAGAATTTCATTTCTACAGTTCCATAATTTAAAAACATCCAAAGTGGTTTGCTTTTTAACTTAAGTGCAAACTTCCCCTGGGATAGAAATTAAAATGCCAAGCCAAATTTCATCAAACAAAGTGGTTATAAATGCTGACAGGTACTTAGCTATAGTGTCTGTGGGTTTAGTTGGGTTTTTTTACTTGGTTGGTTGGTTTTGTTTCATGGTATTTTATTTTGTGTGGAGGGTTTTAATCCTACAGGAACATAACAGGAACTTTACAGTAAACATAGTCATAATTTTCATTTGCACTGAACAAGCAAGGAAAAGACATTAGAAGACAGATTTTTCTAAGCATTTGCATAAAAAACAGTATTAGTTTAGATAAGAAATGGTAATAAATATATAAATTATGTAATCAGAAGTCAACAAATGTTTAGTTGCAATTTTAGTAATATTTTTAAGAACATAGTACATCAGAAATATACTTTGATTTCAAAACTGCTTGCTAACCTAACTTTATAGCTTTTGATTCCCATCTTATTTATCCTCTATCATTATTTCTAGTATCTTTATTAGCCCCCACAAAAAGTTCTCTGAACATTTTTTTGTTTTTTTATTTTCTTTAAAATGTACAGATTTCAATTTTTAACCTTTTGATTAATCAAAAAAAGTTTTCAGCTGAAGCTTTGTGTATCAAGAGATCTTTGTGCACCCAAAAGCACTCATTACACTGAAATGTATTCAAATAAATGTACAAGCTCTACCTTGGAGACCCTTGCAAAATTTCAAAAATATCAATGAGATCAATGGAGTTTAGGTAAAATCTGTGCTTTAAAACAGCACATGGATTCCCATGACTGTTTACCTCTAATAGTAAATATTTATTAGATCCATGCTTTAAATTACCCGTACATTATATTATTTATATTGCAAAAATAGGCATTTGTCTTACCACTTCATAGCAAGATTAATGAGAATTCACTCTGTAAAAGGTGATTATGTTCAGAATTTATTCAAATGTAGGAATAATTAGGCTTAAGTAATAAAAATATCTTTCTGGATTCCAGTGTTTAATTCTTTCATTTTAGGGCATTGACTACTGAATGTGTCTATATTCTACGGTCCTGAAGAAACAATGTGACTTCCAAATCTGGTGAGACAGCTCTTGTGAAGCTCCTTCTGACTTTTCTTGCAAATGAGCAGTTTATGTCTGCATGTTATAATCACTGCATTACATGGGCTAAAGGACTCTCCCTTCTTTTCTCTCCATCTTGCTGCTGGCAAGAAACAATGCAGTCATTTGCCATTAGCCTGAATGGAGACATGAGGCTGTTGTAAATGACTAATCAGCATCCAACAGCAATCAGAATGAGCTATGTTGGCATACATAAATGCTGACAAAGCAGCACTCAAGTTTAGAAAGTTAAATTAGCATTTATGTTGAGATAACAATACGAATAAAAAAAAAAACAACAAATGTTGCTCACAAAGAAGTCATTTTTTTCAACGCAGAGGATGATTTCCTGTGTCCTAAGATAGGTAAGGTCAACTGTTTTGAATAGGTATAAACCCTGGTTTCTAAAGGACTCCCACAGACTAGTTTAGACTAAATAACAAACTTTTGGATACCTTGTGAAGAGAGATCCCTCCTACTTTGACAATAAAACCAATCAAAATTATATCAAAAATGTATTGCATCCTATTATAAGGAAAATTAATTGGAGGGAAACAGAAAAAATGTCACATAAAAACTTGGAAACAAAAATGGTTAACGATCATTTTGGTAGCAAGCTGGAAAATTTAGTTCCTGTTTCTAATTTATTTACTTGTTTTTTTGCACTTTTCTGGCTTTCCTCTCCAGTAGCATTTTCCCTTGACATAGGAATATTCATGAATCCCCTTCTGATTTTATCATTGCTGCCACTTCTCAAATAATTATCCTTGTTTTGGCTTAGCATGTTGTTTTCTTTTCTAAGACTGTACAGTGGGGGCACAATTATTATTTTTATTAGTTATTTGTGAAACTTTGATAATGGCATCACAATAATAGAAAATCTTATTACACAGTTTTTATCATTAGGGAATCAGCCATTGTCTAAGAAGGGAAATCCAGGATCAAAGTGTTCCAGATGATACAGAGTGTGTGTTACAGTATTTCTTTAGCTCTTATTCTGCATTTATAATGGATTTTAGGCAGGTCATAGTCATGGCAAAGGAACTTTATTTTATCCATCATAATAAGCCAATATATATAGCATGTAAAACCTTCACAGCATCAGGACTCCTCACAGCCTTTCTTCCTACGACATGAAAGGGGAAAAACCAATGCTAATAATTCTTTCAGAAGATAAGCTTTCTGAATGAATGGCAAAACTATGAAAACTGGAATTTCATGGTTTTCAGAGTACTATAGAGTTTTAAATTGATTTCTGTAAATCACTTTTAAAAAGTATAAAATCTTTTTTCACTCTTTTTTCCCCCAAAAGGGACCCCACTGCGAAGTTTGATTGTAGCTGTTGATGTAGCTTGTCTTGATAATGTGAAAACATATTCCTCAAACAGATATACTTGTCAATTATTTTGAAAATTAATGCCATGATTTTTCATTTTAAATCACATTCTAATTTTAAAAAATTAACTATATTTTAAAATAAAAAAACATTTATTTGCAATTTAAAATAATAGGTAATGATATTTCAGTTAGAGTGATTGTAGATGGGCTTTAGCTCTTTTACCACATCACTGTGTGCTTGAACTTGATGGCAAAATTATTTTTTTTTTACTTCCATTTCATATACTGAAGGGAAAATGTGTGTCAGATACTATCTATTTAGGCTCTGTCTTTTCAGTTATATACTATACTTCTTTGAGAGACAAGATAGGTGTAAGTCACCAAAAAATAGTGGAAGTTGTGTTTGGTTTCAAAGCAAAAGATATTACCTGATGGCAAAAAAGGTTTAGAGGTTATGTGCCCATAATAAAGTGGCAAATGGAGAGAAAGGAAAACTGCAAGGATTTGTTACAAAGCAATCAGTCCAAATAAACCTATTTGGTGCTATTGATATTCCGTGGAGTATCTAACCTCTGTCCATTAATCCAAAAGCCTTTTAATAAATCCTGTCACACCTGAAAAAGCATTTCAGTTGTTTTAGATATTCCAGAGACTCAAACACAAAGAGTTGCCATGTTAATAAATTATTAAATTGAGCCCTGAAAGAGTGCTAAGAGAAAGATAACAGAGTACTTATGTGGAAAATGGATAAGAAAACTTTTTAAGAATTAAGAGAGCTACACAGAGTTTTTTTCCAAGTTTTTTTCCAAGTTTTTTTCCAGAGTTTTTTTATCTCAAACTTGAGAAGCAAGAGCTGTCCATCAAAGATCAAATGTACAATTCTCTTATATGTACACTTATTTATTTCTTCTTGTTTATCTTGAAGTTTTCTATACTTCTAATGCAAGTTGTATCCATACAACATAGACTAAGAGAACATCATATTTGGATTTTCAACATCTTTGATCATCTTTAACGCACTTACTAAATGAAAAAAAGCAAACATATTTGAGAATTTTTATTGTTTGATTTTAAAGTACTTGACACTGCACATGCTTAGCACTTGTCTAGAATTAACAAGCACTATTTCAGAATTCTCACAATTGCCTGATGTTTAAGCAACTGTTGCTTGACCTGTTGTAGTTGAAGCACTGAGGATCTCTTTTAGTAAGTCTGAAAACCCAAGGTGGTTTCTACACATCAAACTTCAGCCCTTTGAAAAAGTTAGAGATGGAGTAACCTGTTGAACCATTTCAAATTTATTTGGGACCCAACTAAACAGAAGCATGTTGTCATAAAAAAACATATGAAAGCAACCCTGGGAAAAAATTCAATTGGTCAGATTATTTTTTTATCTTCCTCTCAGTCCATTTAACCATGATTCTGTGTAATCTGTACAGAGAAAGCTGGATCCCACTGATCTGACAAAACAGGGAAGGAACTCCTAAGAAAGCTCAGAAAATGTATGCAAAAGTACAAATGAGTCTGATTCAGAAATGAACATAAGAAAGAGAGGTTACAGAACCATTTTCCTGAAAAGTTCTAAGAATGGACTTGACATTCCATTATGGAAACTCCTTATATTATGGTTACTTTATAAAACTGGATATTGTTTAAGGTATTGTTAAATGTAGAAAAGTTACTTGTAATATTTTCTACAGGATCAGACACTTGGATTTCATATCTATGAAAGTTTTTTCAATTACTCTGCAACAAAAGTAAGATAATCTGATATTTTATGGTCTGTAGAGTTATCTCCAATAAGAGACGTAGAGGACTAGCTCAGAGACACTGTTTTTCAAATTTTTCAAAATAAAGGCAGAAAATGCTACAAAAATTGGAAGCATTTTGTAATGTCTTGGTAAGGATTACTATTTTTTTTTTAAACCTGCTGCTGAAAAACTACAATGCACAAAGAAATTTAAAACAGAAAGATCTCATGAGAAAGAGTTTTAAATGATAAAAAATGCACCTGAATTTTGTCCTGTGAAATGCACTGTACTATAATTTAATCCTTTTGTTGGTTTTTTTTCTCCTCCTCCCACCTTTCAAAACAGGAATGGATGTGAGCCTACCTCAGCAAAAAACTGAAATTAAATAGGAAGAAAGGCTCAAAACTTGGCACAAGTGTGGAACTCAGAACTTCTAAAGTCTGAGTGATACTGACCATAAGTAAGCTATCTGACACTGAAATGATACTGGATGCTATAGGTACAGCAGGAACCAGATCAGGAGTGTCCCAGATCTTTGCTTTTTCATGGCCCTCGTTACTGAGTTTTGTTTTATCATGATCAGCCATAAGACTCCTCTGCCAAAAGACATCCCCAGACTGCTTTCACAAACTCAACCTTCGCACAACCCAAACATCTGTTTTTTTCTTTTTTTTTTTTTCCCACAGATATTCTTGTTTTCAGCTGTGAAGGCTAATGCATAATCAGGTCCTAGATTTCAAAACATATTAACATATTCAAAGGAAAAAAACAATTGTTCATGGAGAAAAATGGTTTTATGACTTTAGGAGTGATATTGTCAAAAGTACGTTTTGACAGCTTTCCTCATTAATGAAAATCAACAATCATGACACTTGAATCACACCTGTCACTACAGTAAAATAGGTTGCATAAAATCTATTATTTCTCGCATGTTATCATCAATGAATGCACTGCATTGGTTTAATGGGTGTTCCTTCTTTACCCCCGAAAAAACTCTCTTTTGTCCACTTGTACAGCTGTCAAACAAGCTGTTCAAAAAGTAACCATTTGCTTAAACATATTAACTGTGAAAGAAATGCTGAAACTACTTAACTGGTCTACCTTAGAATGGAAAACCAGCCCAAATATCTCTGATACGCTGACACGACAAATAGATAATTTAGTGTTTGAGGACATTTCAATCTTCAAAGGACCTGAGAAAATGATTTTGTCAGTTCATGGGTGTGTCACAGGTAGCCCAAAGATATTATTTGTTCCATATCAACCTCTACCACCACAAAAAAATTTACTGCCTTTTTAAGACCCTGGGCCGTGGCCAGAACCAGAATCTGAGGAAAGGGGGCATTGCCTGAGTCCTTTGAAAGTTAGAGCCTGCAAGATCAGGGAGTTCGCTCTGTCCTGGCAGTTTTTGGAAGGCCAAGGTTCTGCTTATATTTCATTTCTCCTTATTGGTGGAAAGGGATTGCATAAAAAAAAGGGGGAGAACTCATTTTAGAGTGTTGCCCTTTAATCTATCTTATATAGATGATATTATATTGTCTTATACCAAGACAATGGGAAACTGCAGATTGGGGCTGGCATCTTCCACTGCAAAGGTAGAAGTCACAGTTCCACAGTCATCGGTCTCTTCCAGCATGCCACTTTGGAAACATGCCTATTTTTAATTCAGCTGAACCTATACAAAGAATGGAATATTAAATACATGCTGAAGGAGGAAAAAAGAAAGAACATGGTTTTATTATGGTTTATGCTTTTTAAAATAACATTAATTCATTTTTAAATAAAAAATACTCTTACTCTATCTGCTCCTTTGCCACAGAAAAAAATTCCATATTCCTATTTTTCCCCTAAACTTTTTGATTTTCCCAAGTCTTAAAAAGAACTTCCCAACAAAATCGAGTGGAATAGCAACAAAACAAACTAAAATTGCTAACAGCCTGCACATTACTTAAGACTCCATAGTTATGATGGATGATACAATGATGACAGATGAGTCCTCACTCTATTCTAAATTCTATCAACCACATAAATTAGTAATGTCATTAATATGATTACTAGCTGCTCACTCTCCTTCTGCAGCAGCTGTTGCTTTTTTCCTGGCTTTGGTCTTTTGATTACTCCATCTAACAGTATTAGAAGTCAGGATAGAATTTGCTTGCAACAGATAAAAATCTACAGTTTATTGGAGGAGAGAAATATATTAAGGAAGCATTGATTACATTTTAGCATCTAATTTGCTCTTTAATTGGAAAATATGTTGGGCTCATTCTAACAGTGTTTAAAACTTTAGTTCATTTTTTAAAATTTTGGCTGTTGGGTTTTGGAGATTTTTGGTTTTTTTTGGGCAGGGTGGAGGGGAGTCTTTTGGTTTGGTTTGGTTTAATTTAGTTTCAGTTTAGTTTTTGGTTTAGTTTTAGTTTTTCTGGTATTTCTCATAAAGTGTGCTTCATGTGGAGGTCTGTGACATGTCCTTGAGAGAAATGCACATTAACTTAAATTGGCCATTTGGTAGTGCCAAGCAAAGTAATTTAAGCAGCAATTTCTAAAATATCACTAATGAATATTTTCTTTTGTTATTTTCGTTTGACCAGCTGAGGCAGACAGCATTCAGATCAGTATTTGGCTCTGTGAAACTAGCATATCAAAAAGCTTGTGACAGAGGCTGAGCCTCTTTGATCTGATCTATGATCCCATTGATAGTCCCACAATAAACAGCATTTCGATCCCTAAGGATTTCATTAAATGTATTGAAGATATTGTATTAATTAATTCTAAAAAATTCAAGAAGAGTTGAGGCAATTTTTTATTATTCTTGCCATGTACCAGTCCCATGGAGAACAGCAGAAAATAAATTCAAGCTTCATTGAATTTAATCACTGGAAATATTTTGTGGGATCACGATCTAGGTTATTAAAGTAAGTATATTCATGTTTATGAAGATTTTTGAAGTCTTCAGTGGTACATATATTTATTGCATCATTCCTGATATTCTGATCCATAAACCACACTTTGAATAATAGAAAAGTTCTGGACATTTTTAGTTTCTCAGAAAAATACAAAAGATTCCATTACAATCTATTATTGCTAAGACTTAATTACAGTATATTTATGCAATGTATTAAACAACATTTAACAGCAAGTGATGAGGGAATGTTATTAATAACCAAAACTGAATGATAGTGATTGTATAGATAAAGTGTATATCATTATGAAGTTTGGGGTTTTTTTGTTAGAATTCACATTACTTTGAAGGTTCAAAACCTGACATGGGCCTCCTCCGAATTAATAGGGTCTTATTCTTCAAAATATTAACTCCTGATTTTCAGCATAGAAGACGTGTAACAGAAGCACTTCACAGGCTGAATATTTGTCTCTGATACATCAAATCCATGCACATTCTACAGAACAGAAATAGGCACAAGGATATTTCTTCTCATGATAATTCTATAAGATTCTTCTTTTTCTGTGAGTAGAAGTTTCAAAATACATTTGCTCAGATTGTTTAGTACTTCTAAGCACTATTCACTTCAATATCAGAGACACGGAATGCTATGAAAATGAAAAATGAAATAATGATTGACATTATGATGAATAAGAAAAATCCCCCTCCAACCCCTTTTTACTCTGCTCCCACTTTCATTTGGTATTTCTCTTAACACAATGGGCATTTTATAAGAATTTGTTTCAGTCTGGCAGTTTTAAATGTGATGAAAAGCAAAGGTGAACAAAATCAACTTATTCCATGTATTTGTTCCTAGTATATCTTTACTCTTATGGGAGTACATGACACTAAGGTAAGAGAAGAGGAAGAGGAAGAGGAAGAGGAAGAGGAAGAGGAAGAGAAGAGAAGAGAAGAGAAGAGAAGAGAAGAGAAGAGAAGAGAAGAGAAGAGAAGAGAAGAGAAAAGAAAAGAAAAGAAAAGAAAAGAAAAGAAAAGAAAAGAAAAGAAAAGAAAAGAAAAGAAAAGAAAAGAAAAGAAAAGAAAAGAAAAGAAAAGAAAAGAAAAGAAAAGAAAAGGACACAAATTCCCTCAAAATGAAATCTTGTTTTTATGTTGTGCTTAGTCAAGGAGAGGTTTTTACTCTGCCATTTGACATTGATTTTTCATTACTCTGAATTTTATAAACTAAGACTGACATTTTATAACACACTAGCAATAGTCTTGAGAAGTGATATAAACATATACATTTTTTTAAAAGTCTGAATGACTTGTACCCTCTTTTGTACTGACTTTAAACGGACTGTGGAATTTCAGGGAATTGAAAGATCTTCATTTCTCTATAGATAATCAGATTCCAGTTGTTGGAGGTTTTTTTTTTTTTTTTAATAAAAGCTGGTTCACATAATCCTCTTTATGCTTAAAAAGACATCATTACAAATAAAAATCTGAATGAGAGAATTTATACTTGGAGAAAATCCTGTAAGTGCAATTCTATTTACATACAACTTTAGATTCTAACTACAAAGGTAGTTAGAATCTAAAGTTCCAGGTTTTTCTACTGTGGTTAGCACAATGTAGATGTGTAAAATAGAGAAAACCTTTATTCTTGTGAGCATATATGTGAATTTGAAGTAGTTTTGCTAGCACCACAAGAATTTCCATTACTTCTTGCTTCATAATGATGAAATACCCTCTCTATATCCATCTGTCTGTCCTCAAAAGCTGCTTCTATTTGAAATTCCTAATGGCAGACACATCATGCTGGGAAGCAGTGAGGCCACTCACATCAAAACATTTTAACCTAATGTGTTATGACTAACTGCACTGGATGTTTTGCATTGAGGAACAATGTGTCAGCAACAAGACTAAGATACTTAAACACTCTTGAAGATTGTAGGAAAAAAAAGACCCTCAAAATATTACAATTTATTCACACTTATTGGAAATATTGACATGTATATAGACTCGTGATAGATGTCAGATTGTGCTAATTTCTTGTTTAGATCTTTGAGGTGCTTGTGTAGGAAAACCTAAACTCTGCATGCTTTTGCCAGTATGTTTAATGACAATCTCTCACTATAAAACAGTGCAGCCAACAAATTTTTAAATTACAACCTATCCCTGTGTGGTTGTTGCATAGTATTTTATCTGGGTTTTTTTAAATAATATTGAAAGAGGCACTATCAAACTTGCAAAATTTTTCAGGTTTGCATTCTAAACATTAATTTTCAGATTGTATGATTTTTCTGTCTTGAGACTCTATATGACTATAAAATTTTGTGTTCTGCATCTTGAAAAGGAAACCCCCAGTGCATGGATTCAAATTTCCAGTCATGTAAGTCTACAATCCCACCTTATTTGTGAGTCAATCAATTCCATGAATGTCAGAAATTTAAAATCCTTTTCCACCAAGGATATTTACCCATCCATAAGTGAAAGGAGGTTGTAGCCAGCTGGGGGTCAGTCTCTTCTCCCAGGTAACCAGTGACAGAATAAGAGGATGTAGCCTCAAACTGCACCAGGGGACATTCAAGATAGATAATGAGGAGGAATTTCTTTGCAGAAAGGATTGTTAAAGATTTAAAGGGAATGGACTGCTCAGGGAGGTGGTGGGGTTGCCATCCCATGAGTTGTTCAAGGAAGAGCTGGACATTGCACTTAGAGCTGTGGCATTGTTGACAAGGTAACGATCAGCCCAAGGCTGGACTCAGTTATCTCAGAGTCTCATTTCCAGCCTAAATGAGTCCATGATTCTCTGAATATGTTAGCCTACAGAATATTGTTTTTTTCTCAGGTAGCAAAAATCGTACATTCATAGCTAATGAATGGACACTCCTCGGCACAAACTGGGATCTCTCACCACTGGACACAAGTCGAGGAATATGTTTCGTGTCCTTGCACTTTCTCAAATGTGTAGGGCAACATTTCTAAACCATTTTAGCCTTCAGATTAAGAAAATAAATATCAATTAAATGATTCCACTTTTCTTCAGAGGATCAGACACACAACCCATATACATATACTCATGCATATACACATATACACATTAATTAATTAATTAATTAATTAATTTCTATGGTTTTCTCCTAAGTAATTTTTATGTTTTATGAACAGAACAAAAACAGTCTATCTGTGAATGTCTAAGTAACAGATATACATGGAGCATGAACATTATTAATATAATGTGAATGATTACTCTATATTCTTATGAATAAACTACTCCATCCCTTGTGACAACTGTCTGCTGGAAAACATCACCAGATCATCATAAATAGAATGTAAATCTGAGCCCAAAATGAACAAACAGATTTCATAACAGAAAAATTTTTCAACATTACATTTTCCTTCTATTAAATGGAGTTCAGTGGAGATGTTGTGCATTTATGCTTTGTTAAAAGTTAAATTTATGTGAAGAGGAAATTACAGTCTTGCAGTAAACCAGAAACAAATCTACTTGAAAATGAGGCTAGAACAGTGCCTCTGGAACTTGGCCAGGAACTCTCTCTAAATATATTAGAATATTTAAGAATACAAATCAAAGAGAAAAGACACATAAACAGGTCAAATTATCTGCAGTACAAAACAAAGAGGATCAGATTCTTGTGAGTTGGTCTCCAGAAGCCAAACATTTGCTTGGGAAAGGAAAAACAATATATGCTCCTTAAAAGTCAATTCCTGTTTCATAGAAAACATACTGCATAAACAAACAGTAGTGTGCAAGGACAAGACTAGTATTTAATAACACCTAATCTATCTGAGAAAGGCAAAATTATCACAGTTTAAATCTGCAGTTAAGATAAAAATGTAAAAGCAATGATCTACTATACTTTTGTAGCACAGAAATTTGTTTTATTCACGGCATAGCTAGGTTTGCAGATGAATCACAATTCCTTCCACATCCAAGCAAAGCTGCAACACTGAGCCTTGTGACAAGAAAAATGAGTTAACAGCAAAAACAACTGTGTCTTGTGACACGTGCAAATAAACAGAACAATACATCTTGCTTTTATTTTTTCTTTTCTCTCTCAAAAAACAATGGACACAATGTATGTGAGGACCTAGAAACTGAAGTGCAAACATCAATCAGACTGGCATTTCATAGTGCAAGGCCTCCTAGCAGAGTCCTTGGTAATATCATGGTAGTACAGATTCTTAGTAAAGTTCCAATTCACATCTTGCATTTGCACATGCTTTGACTTCGCTCACATCCTTCTCTATTCAGAAGCTTCACAGCTTTCTGAAAGCAAAAGAATTATAGAGAAACCTAGGTGTTTTTCATCTGTTTTCAAAACCTCGATGAACAAAATATTAATTTCCCACTGAGAATTAACTTGGCATTTTGCATTCCCTCTGGCAGGAGGAAGAAAATTATTTTAGTAGAGTGTAAGTACTCCTAACAAATAGAAGAAACAAGAGCATCAGATTTTTTGGAAATACTCATAGCATATGTCTTTGGATATACACATTTTGTGCTTCAGTACTAATCTAAGTATCTGGAAAGTAGTGAGACAGGATAATACCCTTAATCTCAAAGGCAGGAACTGGAGCTGGGCATTCCATATGTGACTCAGACCAGAAATATCTCCAAGCTAAAATAATCTACCTTCCAGCTGAGTATTTGGAGCTACTTCCATAGGAACAATTTTTTCCTCTATTTTTTGCCTCATATATCCAAAGCATCAGCACCCGATGTACCAAAACCTGCTGTCAGCTTTCCCAGAACATTTCCAAATTATTTAAAGTCCATACTATTTACCCAGTTGGAAGTCTTTAAGAACTATATAATTTCCTTTGAATTCTCTTATAGTCATTGCTGATAGAAGCTATAGCTGCCATTCACATGAAAATATTTAAATTTATAATGCACTGTACAAGAAAGAAAGAAAAAAACTGTTTTGCTCAAGTCCACCTTCTCCCATGCAGAAAAGATTATTTTTCCAAAATTAAAGTGCAACATACAGCATGCACTTATATTAATAATAGTTGTGAGTCTTGATTTGAGAAGACAATTTTAGAGAGAATGGAGTTGCATTTTTAGGTGTCATCCTTCATTTTCCACACTGAAATAAAGTGAACCAACACTCTGTGTTCTAAATGCTATATTTCATGGGAATGTTCTTTTACTTCTTTTTTCCAAGAAATGTATTTATTTTTTTATCTTCTACAGGTTTCCTTGGTGATAAGTTGCTGAAAGAACAAAAACATTGATAATGGTGTCTGAGGTAATTTTCCTGGAAAAGCTGTATTTTCCAGTGTACTTTACTATTCAAAAATGTGATGCTAGTTTTATTGATGTGTATGAATGCAGAAATACTGCATGTAAAAGAATATAACAACTCTCTTTTGAACACAAAAAACAAGGCAAGACCTTAAAAATATACTGAGAAGATGATAACTAGAACCATATAATTTGCCTTGAAACTTCAGTTTTGTTAAAACTGTGAAACTATGTGTGAGGGAGACTGAAAGGGTTGCAGCCCCAAAACATTTCAGCTCTGAGTGTGTGGCAGAAGGGACAGGTCAGGCTTTGCTCTGCTGAGGTGATGCTCTGTTCCACATGTCCCACCCCCAGCCTGTATCCCACCCTGCAGGGATGCCAACCCATGGCACTGCTCCACACCTGCCCAACCCAGCTCCTGAGTGGCCAGCTGGGGAAAGAGCCCAGGAAAACTGAGGGATACTTAAGCCAGAGTATCAGGCAACAACTTTTTCTGCTTCACCCTACTTTTTCTTTGGGGTTTATACCAGCTGAGACGCTGCTGGAACCAATAGTGGTAGCTATGTTCCTTTTCCACTCTTGCTCCTTCTTCTCAAAGTCTGATTGACTTAGAATTGGATGGGTTGGAGTCGGCTGAGTTAATGCTTTGTGAAATGCTTTATGTTCATTAAATGTCACTCTAAACTTTTGCCAAAGTTCCCTGATTTTCTGAAGTTTGCCAGTTTGTTTTTTTGTTGTTGTTTTGACCTCTTGAGGAGCATGTTGTTAATATTTTCTCTTGTGTGTCTGACGCAAGGTACATTAAAGAATTTTAAGCCCTTTTAAGAGAATCATCAAGCAAGCTCTGGAACTTTACAATGGGAAACTGGACATATTTTTTTTAAACAGTGGAAAAAACTTCACAAAAACTCCAACTTTGCACATTCTTCTAAGAGAGACATTGGCTGGAAGAAGCTCTATTCCATATGTGACAGATTTGACATTTGAAGTTCTCTATTGTTCACTATAACGGTTAGAGATAAAATTTTAAGCATTCCCAATGTGATGATCTACAGGAATGTCAATTTCTGAGTTAAATTAAACCAAAATGCTTTCTTACAAAAAAAGCTCAACAAGAGACTAATAGACAAGCCATTGGCATCTTCTGACACAAATAATGAAAACTGCTTTGACTCTAAAAACGTTCTGGCTTTGATTAAAGAAATAATTTTCTAGAGTTTTACATTTCATTCAAATCCTTTACAGTTCTTAAGATTCAAGATTTACTTTCTTTTTGGTTTAGTTTTCCTTTCTGCTGGGATCAGTTGCATAAACTGAGGAAATGATCCAATAAAGACCTGTCTCTGAGCTGTACACACTGGATTAATGGCAAATAGAAAATATATCGGCCAGTAAAAATAATAATTTAGTTTAGATCTTTGAAAGTCCACAGTGCAATGTTTAGGCCAAAAGCATCATACATTTCCTGCTTATAAAAGAGATATTATGGATTTATGATGTTAATATCTAATAAACAACAAGAATCCCCCTAATTATTGAAACAAATGTATAACACTGACAGGTCATAACCTAAATGAAACTATAAATATGGACTATTCCTAATTTGTTTGGTATAACAAGAAGAATGATACACATTTTTTCTCAAATTTGAGACAAGGTAAGACTTTCTTTGGTTGCTATTTTTTTTTGCTGAAAAATAATTGTCAGTGGTAAGGGAGCTCCAATGGATATTGCTTGACTTTGCATTTGTGAAATTTTCCAAATTATTTCCTATCAGAACCAGAATTGCAATGTGCATATCATGAGCTAGGCTGAATTATGCACTACATTTTGTTTCAATTTAGGTGTATATAATATGCAAATTGTTTAATCTCATCTAATATAAGATATCTTAAGGCTAGACTTTGGAGCAATTTAGTGGCTGTTTCCATAAACAATGAGGGGAGAAACACCTCCAGAAATCCATTCACCTCATCCTAGGAGAACTATAAAATGTTATAAAGGAGGTATTTTCAGAGACTTTAATTCCCATCATGCTCAGTGACTGTGATCATTGGTTTTTACCACTGTTTTACCTGCAGTGTAAAGTAAAAAAGTATAATTTTTTTAATACTATACAATTACAGAAAGTTTTTTTAATACTATACAATTTTACAGAAAGTTTTCTTTTCATCATGGGCATGTTAAAAGGGACCTTCCACTATTGTAAGATTATAATTTAAGTGATCATAATTGTTCTATCAGTCAATGAGAAACAGCAATCTGTTTCAGCATGCTAAACATATTTCTTATCTACTGGGATTTAAGTGCAATGGCTTATGTCATTTCATTTTCTAAGCTCTTGCTTTGAAAGTGTCAGAAAAAAGAATACTTCACTTGGCACTTGTTGACAGCCTCTACATAACACAGTCCTTGAACATTTGAATCATCTCTCTTTCAGTTGAATGTAGATTGTCTAGAAGATTTCCTGAATTTTAAAGCTGAGTAGCACACATTTGTAATGATTGAACAAGGTCGGCCTCTTTTCTTTCGCTCTCTTTTTTTTCTTTTTTTCTTTCAGGCATTCTTGGATGTAAACTTTTATCTTTTTTCTTCCTTTTTAAAAATATTTTGAGTGTCATATTGTCTATTTTTTCAAATATGCTGTAGAATAATTTTCAAAAAGTCTTTTTTTTCAGCTATCACATTGTCTTTGAACTGCTGTGATTACAGAAAAAACCAATCATGCTATTTAACATTCAAGCAAAATTATTGAATTCACAAAAAGATATAGGTCTAGTTGTAAAGCTAGAATTCTCTGACTTGACAAGGATTCCGTAAAGCAACTTCATGTAGTTCTGTAACTGGGATTACTTAACTAGAAGACCCTTAAGTATAAATGTTTATTAAAATACTTCCAAAATGAAGGTTGTGTTCAGAATTAATGATAATAGAAAGAAAATTATAAATGTAAAATTCATATAGAACTTCGTAGTTAGATTTTAAAGTCTATGCAACCACAGATTCTTGAATATTTTTAGACATCAAAACACAGGAGAGATCTAAATTTAAAGAATCCTTCAGATACTCTTGACGTAAGAATGAAGAACATAAAATTTTATTTTTTCCTACGTATTGAGTATATTTTATCATAACAAAAATGTTTCCTCAGGACCAATGCTAAAGGTTATTTGCAAAGTACCTCACAGCACTCAGATGACATTGAAGAATATAAGCTAACAAAATCTCCTGCATGTGATAGTAGGAAACAGACATCTGTTGGAAATGTTTAAAGTGGTTTTCTGTGATGTCTTTTGACATAGGTTTACACTTTTTGAGCTATAGGACTCAGATATCTTCCAATAAGGCAGTTAAATAATGTGGAAGTGTAGCAAAGCATTTAGTTCTGAAAAATTAGATAAATGTTGTGGAAAGTGCATCTTCTACCACCCTGTGGCAGTTTAGAATCACTGCATATTAGCATACCTCATTTAATATATTCAGCTTAATTCATACTTCCTTAATGAATTTGCTCACCAAGCAACACAAAAAGAACTCAAATTTAAAGATCCCTGCCCAATTAAACTAGTGCAGATGCAACTAAAAAATTGCATTAAAAATAAATGCTGTATTGGAAGCATTGCCTTTTTAGCAAGCAGTGCCATTTTAGGAAAATAATGCCAAATCTATAGAATAATGTCTTTTTATTTAATTTCTAGTAAGCATTATATTGTTATAAAAGTCCCAAATTCAGTTCTATTACCACCTAAAAATAGTTACTTTAGAATAACTGTCTTGCAGTTGTCCAGCTCTGATGTGTTGAAGCGGTCTTCCATTATGAATTGATATTTCTTGTTTTCATTCTCCTGTATAAAGGTGTTATTTTCAGATGGCTTTTAATGGCATACATTTTGGTTTTCGAACTATGTGTCAAGGTCATAAAGAAAAAGTATGACCTAGTATCATGTTTATTTGACTTCTGTAAGATAGCATGTTTATAAAACATAATAATAGTCATATAGTATAATTAGCATGAAAATAATTTATGTTTTCATCAAATATTCTAAGTTTTTGTCGTTTAATTCAAGTTTACAGGCATTATTTACCAGAGATTACTTATCACACAATATTATAGTCTCAACAAAACATTAGACAATCTGCTTTTCTCCTGTTTTTATGAGGAATCTTGGTCAAATTAGCAATTTCCGAATTATGTTAATAAGTCCTTCACTTGTGGAAATGTACCTTCTTTTTTGCCATAAATATATTTCATTGTCAGAAAATGCTAAGAACATGACAGTAAATAAATAAAATAGTGTTCTCAAAAGCATCCTCCTTTTTCTAGAAATTAAGTGTAGAATGTGCATGAGGTCAGGTCTGGAAAGAAATTAAATCAGCAGTTGAGAGCATGAAGATATTTAACCTGCATTTTATCACACTGGAAACATTGAACCAAAATGTTCTTATTTTTTCTTGAGTTACAAGCTAGCTGTTTGGATATTTTTTTAGCAGATTCTGAATACTTTGAAGAGGTTAAGTCATCCGTGATATGCAACACTGTGTTTATAAGCTTAAAGAAGAGGATGAAGTGTGAATTTGATATGATTACAAGACTATACTTACAGAAAGATAAGGATATTAGTAGTTAAGCCATGTATAAAGCTTAAGATTATCTTATTCAAAGGAAGAAGATTCAGAGGTGTTAGATGTGATCTTTTACTTGAAAAGACCTCAGAGTTAAACATTGATAAGGATCTAATTTTATTGTTCTAAGAATAATAGAGATCATTATTATTTCATTCATACAGTAACATGTCTATATTCATTATAGACAGGATGTATGAGCTCCTAAACCTGTAGGTGATGGTTATATTTTCGTCTCAAGTAAATTTGTCGTCTCACCTTCCCTTTCCAGTGTTTGTATATATTGGTTTTTATCTTGATTAATTTAAAGTTTTTGTATACTAAGCAAAATAAGGTTGGTGTAGAGATTCATATTCATGTAGAGAGTCTTCAGTGATGGCTAGGCTGGCACAAGCTGGTGTTTTGTATGTGTCTGCATTTGTACTGCATATGGTGTGAAACTACTCATGTGTTAAACTGCTGAACAATGTGACAAATTACATTTACCATGCACCTGTGGCTACCTCACCTGCTTTGTAACCACTGAACCCTGTCCACCAGGATTTATTCTAGCATTCTGAATCTCTAAGCATCTTCACACAGCATATAAAGTATCTAAAAACCCTGACTGAGAATTGCTGCCACATAGTGCTTCCCCTCTGATTTATGTTGATGTGAACTTCAGAAATGGCAAGGAATTGTGCCTTTTAACTAATATGAAGTATAATAGGATGTCGATCACAGAAGGATGAATTTCAGCTTTTCAGTTCCTCAGTGGGCTGTAGGAGCATAGATTGAAATTAGTGTTGCAAAATGGATGTCGAGACAATTTTGTCTTTACCATGTATTTTTAAGGGGTTATATCCTTATCTTGTTCTGTTTTCTGAGGCTTCCTTTGCATTGTGTTAAGTAATAAGACATTGTTATTTTGATTTCTGGATAAAGGCCTCCTGTCCTTACCAGCTGCTGCCTTATCTTCACAGATACATACATAAATTTGAGACAAGATGGAAATGAAGGAAAAGCTGCAAGAAGACAAGAAGAAAGGAAGTTTATTCCTGAGGTTCAGAAGGAGGAATAGGGTGGTCTTTCAGTCTTTTTTTTAATGTCCACAGAAGCCATGATGCCTGTGAAAACTGAAACATCACTTTTTCTTCTTTTGTGTTTTTTCTTTTTTTGTGTTTCTTCTTTTTTTACTTTTTTAAGTTGTTTCTCCATTTGTAAAGACCAATTTACTAGAGCAGTGCCCATTCCATTTGATCTACAGCCATTCTCCATAGAGTTAGAAGAGGAGGATTTACATGTTGATTTATTCTTGATTTTGATATATGTGAGAAACAAGAGGTGTTTTTTAAGGTAGCAGCTCACACATCCAAACAAACAGCTCTACCCTTCTGACTTGCAGTTATACAATCTTCCTGGTTTTGTATACTTGAGAAGCCTTTGAAACAGATACTCTTTTACAAATTCTATAGAGGTGACACTTCTTTCTTATCTGCTTAAATATATATGGCACTGAGGAAATCAGTCTGAAGCACAGTCTTGCTCCCTTTGTGAGCTGCTGCAGGCCTGCAACTTGACCTGTGGTTTATGTAGTGCTAAAGATGCTATTCTTCAGTTGCATTTACTCCATGCTAGCATGTGTAGCTATGATATTTTATGAAAAATCCTTTCCTTAGGATTTTTCAGCCTGAGAAGCTGAGGAGCAAAATGTAAAAATTATTATCTGCTGCTGTGGAATGCAACAGGTGCATCTTGATTGGTTTCATCTGGTTGTTTCTAATTAATGGCCAATCACAGTCCAGCTGTCTCAGACTGCTTCAGTCAGTCTGAACCTTTGTTATTCATTCCTTTTCTATTTTTAGCTGAGCCTTCTGATGAAATCCTTCCTTCTATTCTTTTAGTATAGTTTTTAACATAATATATATCATAAAATAATAAACCAAGCCTTCTGAACATGGAGTCAACTTTCTCGTCTCTTCCCTCATCTTGTGACCCCTGCAGACATGGTCACAAGCATGCACTGGTTTTGACTGATAAACAGTTAATTTACTTTGTCATAGTCAGTATGGTACTGTCTTTTGGGTTCGGGAGCAAAAGCAGCTTTAATAACACAGGTGTTTCAGCTGTTGCTGAGCAATGCTTACACAGCCTCAAGCATCTTTTCTGCCTCTCACCCCAGCCCACTGGAGAGGCTGGGAGTGCCCAAGGAGCTGAAATGGGGCGTAGCCTGGACAGCTGATCCCACCTGACCACAGGGATATTCCATGCCTCATGGCATCATGTTCAGAATATAAAGCTGGAAGATGGAGGAGGAAGCAGAGGGTGCTTTGAGTGACAGTGCTTTGTCTCCCCAAGTGATCATATAATGGGGCCCTGGTTTCCTGGAGATGGCTGAACACCTGCCTGCCCATGGAAAGTGGTAAATTAATTTCTTGTTTTTCTGGGAACACAGCTTTTGGTCTACCTATTAAACTGTTTTTATCGCAAATCATTTGTTTTCTCACTTTTACACTTTCACATTTCTCCCCCATCCCACAGAGAGAGGAGAGGAGGGGAAGTGCAAGAATGGCTAAAGTGTGGGGCTGCTGACCAAGGGTAAAGTGGAGTAACAATATTTTGATGTTTAACAAGTACAGAACTGAATTTTTCATTCATATATATATATATATATGAAGTCCGTGTGATTAGCATTGTTATGACTGAACAACTACCAACTCTTTCTGAGATATTTAAAGAATAAATTATAATGAAAAACTAATCAATTATGCAGATACTTGTTCTCAATTCCTATGGTACTTTATACCAGAACTTACTTTAAAAGCTAATCTGGAACCTCCTTGACTGAGAAGTTCAAGAGAGGTTTTAAGAAGTCGGTACCAACTTATGATACTTGATTATAGATATGGGGGAAAGCACATCCATCTTTCTACACCAGAGGATGTGCTAGGCTTTATGTAAAGGGGACACAGACACAGGTGAGTCAGAAGCAGAGGTCTAATCCATATAAATATATAATCATGTTTTGATGATACATTGTCCTGTATTCCACTCTGATATGTGCGTAGTGAGATGTCTCCTGTTATTTCACAATTATTCCTTCACTAGATTAGAAGTTCCATCCTGATATCAAGAGAAGTTTCTTCTTCTGTACACAAAAGTTAAGGCTAGGAAAAAAAAAAAAGAAAAGCATGCATCTAAGCGAAGTATGTGTGTAATAGGTTAGTGACTATTTTTTTCTGAGGTTGTACAAGTAGAAAAAAAATATTGTAGCTTCTCAGAATGTTATTTATGCAAACAGGGAAAACCATGTCCATAGACCCTAAAATATCACTCTTTACCAGCTCAGAAAACTGCTTGTTTACCATATGTCCTTAATTTATTTGTTAACACTCTGAATAGTTGTTATTAATATTTTAATCATTTTGAAGGCATTAAATAGAGAATAGTGAATTTCAGTTAACATGTGTTTGCCCTGCTTGTAAATAAACTTTGCTTCTGGCTTAATGTATAGCCCAACAGAATATTTCATTGAGGTGTCAGGTGGTTAGAACAACAGTTTTATACCTTGAAAGATGGAAAAATGTTTTCCCACAAAACCTTTTTTACAAGATGACTATGTTGTCCTCATTTGAACCAATTTATTTGATGCAACTGGTAAATCTTGACTGATTTATAATTTTCTGTTGAACTTACTGGTTAACATACACAAAATTCTTTTATCAAATAGGATATTAAAAAGTATTAATGATCAATGTATTACTTGAAAGTCAAAAATGAAACGCAGTTTCAAATATAGTTTTTCAGTATTTCTTCAGATTTTCTAATTATATGATAATGTTAATTAAAAGAAGAACAAAGATTGATATCAAATATGAGACATGTACTACAACTGAATGTAAAAGGAAATTATAATGGAAGCTGTAGTTCCATGAAAAAAATTATGACCATTTGGGTGAGGCTTAAAAAAATTGGTTCCCTTTACACAGTCAAAATGAGTTAAAGAAGCCTGAGCATAAATGACAATCATCTTCTTAACATCTACCTTTTCAGGTATGTCAGGGCCCAAAGCAAGGGTTTGATATAGGTCTGGGGTCCATCCAGCAAGCAGCACCAGAGATGGAGGTGGAGACTGGCAGTGGCTGCACAGCTCCCCTGGTGTAAGGACTGACAGGGACCTTGAAGCCTTTGAGTGTCATTAAGGCCTGGACAAATAGAGAAGTCTTTCAGGATATAGACATGTAACACCAAGACTCAGTCTGGAGACAAAGTTGAAATCTAGTTCTCTAATTAAATCTTCATAAATTGTCTCACTGCAAAAGCTTTTGTGCAAAATCTGGTCTCCTCTAATTTTTCTGTCTTTAAGACAATGAAGTTTATATACTTTCAGAGGATTACAACACATTTTAGATCCTAAATAGACCTCTTAAACTAGGATGAGGAGTAGCAAAAATTCATACATGCTGGGATTTTATTTTGTTTGCTTAAACCAGGTGCCTATATTTCTACAGGTTTTCTATTTTTGCTCATCTCTCTCTTTATCAATTCTATCAGGAGCATCAACACTTTACATAGTTGATTTGGATCATTCTACTGATGCTCAGGCTTTTAGTTGGAAACCTAAAGTAAGCAATCTAGATTTTCCTGTACTGCAGATGTTACAAATTTTGTGTAACAAAAACTGAATTGCATGGAATCACTGAATATGACAAAGAAGACACGCATAATCTCTTGTTTGGAATCCTACTTCATAATGGATGTTTTGAATGAATAATGATGGATGGTTTGAAAGTTCAGATAACATTCCATTACAATTGCAAAATTAATTGTCTGTATCTAATTGCTGTAGACTAAAAATGTCATTATTGACAAGGCAATATTCTAAGAAAACAGTCATATTCACACCATGACCTCTTTGTATTTTGCTGTTAGGAGTCATACATTTCTTTAGCTTATTATTCCCTCACACTTCTGTAGTCAATATTTTGAAGGATTTTGTATTCTATTTTCTTTTAATCTCCCACTTGTGTGCAATGTAAACCACTATTCTTGCTACTGGCAAGGACACTTTTAAGCAATACAGCTGCTGCTTCCCCTATTGCTACAATTTGCAGTGGAACCAAGGTCTGGTTTTGAGTTTGCATCAGGATCTTTTGCTTTGTTTCTTTCAATGCAGCATTGTTTCTTATGTTTGCCAGCTTGTCTTTTGATCATTAGGATATAATCACTATTTGTGGCAGCTCAGTGGATGTACTTGTCACTTACCTCCCTATTTTGTTTCTGTCATGCTATCCATATTTGTTTTTCACAGTACTTGCATTTACTTCTCACAGTTACAGTTGTCAAAGTCTCTTAGGCTTGCTGTTCATCAATTTTCTATATTTATTTATAAAATTTCTTAAAATTGTTGCAGCATCTAATTTTACAGAGGGCCTGACAAGGAGGAGAAGGGGAGAGGGGGAAATGATTTATTTTTTGGTAATATCTCAGATCCAGAAAATTTTGCTTCCCCTTCTGACATCTCAGTAAACTTTATCTTTTTTCACTTATAATTTTTAAGGCTTTCTATGTCTTGTGGGACAGAAGGCCTCTCCAGATTTAAAAAAGGGTAGATAAAACAATGATGTAAACATTTAAACTGAGAATTCCTAAACTATAGCGTTTGACAAGCAGGAAAATTAAATATTATTTACTAAAACTTGGTCGGTGGTCCTGAAGGAAGCAGAACTTGAAAGCAATATATGGATAGAAAATTGGAAAAAAACCCTATTATTAGTAGAGAGAAAAAAAACAAGAACTAAAAAATGCTGGACCGCAAGCTATGAGGATGCTGCAAAGCTTCACACTGCGTGTGTTGTTTCAGAAGTGATTTTTTTTTTTCCAGCTATAAACTCATGGATAAATTGTACATGGATATATATATATATATATATATATATATATATATATATATATAACAACACCTTTTGCGACCTGAAAAAGTTATGGCTTGGTCTCTCTTTCTGTGAACTGTACTAAGAATTCTAACACCTAGTACTATAAGCCTCCTCCAGCTAAAAGTCAGCATCTTCTCCTGATATCCTTTAAAAAATAAGAGAATTCAATATATCAACCTACCTGAGCTCCACCGAGGTGTAACCTGAGGATGCTTGCTTGTGAAAAGGAAATGCATGGATTTGTGGCTCAGGCAATTAGGCTCAGTTTCCAGGGATACACTCTAACTGTTGTGCCAACAATTTTCTCTCCCATCTCTTGAACTTGAGTTAAGTAATCAAAGTGCATGCAAATTCGTATAAAATAAGTATACTTTTAATTTGTCCATAAGTGACTAAAAGAGAGTGATAATTATCAGTAAGGACCAGCAATGATACTTGAAAGAAGTAAAATAGAGTGGTTTGAATTGTTCTCTGAAGGATCTTGTGCTCCTGCCACACCAAATATAACTATGTCCTGGACTTGATCATGTCAGCTGTGGCCTTTGATTAGCAAGGTCTTCAGTTTCTCCAAGGAAGGACATCCCACCACTTTTTTCATCTCTCATTCTTTTTAATGCAGTACTTTGCTGATGATTTTTTTCCCAATGTCCAGTCTGAATTCCCCAAGACACAAGTGGCCTTTGCCCTTTTTCACACATTCTGCTGCAGAGAAGAGTCATGTTATATCGTGGAGCATCAGTCGCGTACCTTTAGGGAGCTTTTAATTTGCTGCTGTCAGATTAAAGAAGTATTTTAGCTATATAAAAGTGAAGTTGTATGCATCACATTTATTTTCCTGCTATTCAAGATTTTAATTTATTGAAGTTATAGAAAATACTTAAATTTAAAATTAAGGGAAAATACCTGTTACTAACAAATATATTACCCAAAGTTTTTGTTAAGAAATTAACATTATGAGATAACAATACCAAATATTTTTCTTCAGGTACTACTGTACTTTGAGGAGACCTTTTGAGAGGCTTTTTAAATTTATTGACCAAATAAAAAGTAATATAAAAATCATTAAGTCATGAATAAAAATAATTAAGTCATGAATATTGGATTTGTACAGAAGTAAAAAAGATGTGGCTAGAATGTGCATTATTGAGGACTACTTTGGTAAAAGCTTGTCATTGAATAGCTTTTTCTCTTTAAATTCACCTCATTTTCATGTTAATGTCATTAGAAATGTCAGTTCAGTATTTCTGCTGTTACAAACTTTTCAACAAGTAGCCATAAATAATGAATTAGTGGCAATATTGTTTTAATAACTTATTTAGGGCATAATTAATTTTCAGCTTTAGGCATATTTAAATAAGGGTCCGCTTTTAAGTTTGAAGCTTTCAACGGAGCTTGTCTTAGGCTGGTAAACACAATCTGTGTGAAAAAAGGCCCAAAAAAAAGGCAAGAGAAGGAAAAATCCCACAGTTCTCATGGCCTCATTTTGAAAAGCCTAATCTATAGGAAACATATGCTGCAAAATAAATTACCTGCGATATCTGAGCCCACACAGCAAATTCCTTCACCCCCTCTTTAATTTGCTATCAACTTTATAATAGCCATCTCTGGGTTCTTCCTTGCTATTCCCCAATTCCTGCTTTTCATGCAGAGGAGTTAATGGGGTTATAATTTCATAATTAAAGCAGATAATTTTAATTTCTCTGATGACTCTTTATTATGATAATCTTGTTAAGATTATGGTGTTCATTTGTTGCTGTGAACGATCATTTGGCTTTTGTGGAAGCTGTCTGTGCTACTGAGCCACTAAATAATTAAGCAAGCAGAACATTCAAACCAGCAAAGTCTTGCTGTTAATGGAAGACCAAAGTCAGAGTTAACTCTCTGTAAACCTATTAAGGGATTCAGACAGAGAACATACCAGATTTACTGTCAGTCATCAAATAAGAGATAAAGCTTCATTAACTGAGTATCTAATTTCACATTTAATGAAGAGCTGGCCTCCTAGATTGGATGACAGCGCAGGCTTTCATAGGACAACAAACATAAAATGAAATGCTTCTAAACTAATTAATTAATCCAACAGGAGGTCCAAGAAGTGAGGTCCTGGAGAGGATTATCTAGCAGAGGGATAGTCCTGACTAAAATGTTGCCTCAGTTGCTTTAGTTGTCTTCTGCAGTGCAGGATCATGTGTGGTTTAAAGTGAAATAGGTGAATTATTATATAATTTTCTTGCTTGCTGTGTTTATGTGCACATGGGTCTCCTTTAACATCAAATTTCGTAGTCAAAGATGACTGAAATAATAAATCTGGTACATCATCTGGTACAATACTTGCCTGTGCAGTGTACACGGAGAGCACCTTTGCAAACATTGTATACATTGTGTCAGTATAAATATTTCTATTTGTTTAAAGGCTTTTTCAAATAAAACACTTTGGTGATTTTTATGAAGCTGCTTTTATGTTTATAGAGGCATAAACCACAGAAAATTCAAGATTTCAAGATTAACTTTCTGTTCTCTTTTGTGGGATGTTTAGGTGGGTCAAGTTTTTTTTATTTAAAAATAATTTGATGTTAAACAAGATCTTGGGCATGTGGGAATGATGGGAACAGGACATCACAGATGGCATGGAGGGAAAGAGACATAGATCAAGACAATTCCATGCAATAATAAACATTTTGGCTTTGGAAAGTTGGCCATAAATATTTTCAGGTCTTGTGGAAGTAGAAATGACAAATATATGAAGATTGCATTTCTGCATTTATAAAAACATTGCTGTAATAAATGAAAATATTTCTTGAGATTGTACATATTCACCAAGATTTTAAATAAATTTTTACTTATGTGACATTCTTAACAAGCTCATAATGAAAGGAAAGATATTGCTACTTAGAAATAAACGAGGTAAACATGCTAAAAGCAAATGTAGCATTTGATATATTACGATAAAAGTGTACATTTTGAATAAGTATTCCAGTTGCTGTCATAATTTCAATGCATCAATAGCAACAAAGTTGCTTATGAAAAATCCATCCTTTAATCATATATTAACTGGATGCAGTTTTAACTTTTTGCCAACCTCCACTTGTAACTACATTCCAAGGGAATTACTGTAAGGAGTTTACAAAGGAAAAGGAAACGCATAACTAACATTTAAAAAAAAATCTTATATACATTTCTCTGAAACTATTTATGTGTCAACACAAAATAGTTTATATGTAGTAAAGCAATCCTAAAACCCTAAAACTGGAGATCACGTCTTTTATCTAGTAAATGTCTTGCATGTCATTATAACAGAACATTTTGTTTTGATGTGTGTTTCTGATTATTTTATTGTTTCTTAAGGAGTTTCATGTATTTTGTGATGTTCAGCATTTTTCATGTTCCTAACAAGGGTACCAAGTGTCAATGTTTACTGCTGTCTTGAGGACATTATATCTCTTTTCCTGTGTAAATTTAGCTTCTACGTGGATCTGCTATGCTTTAGCCATAAAATAAATCTGCTAGTGAACTCACACGTCAAGAACCTGAAAGCAAGAAGAGAAATTATTTTATAGTTTTTTTTCATTTTATGAAAAGTTACATTAGTGATGTGGTGACTACTGTGCATCTGGGACAGGCAATCTCCAGTCTGTGAAATAACTGATACTGATAGCAGTATCGCAGATAATGAAGACTAAATACATTTCTACTGACTGTTGATAAATCACATTTGGCCCATTATAAATTACATTTCCCCATGGGGATCCTAAATTAAAATGGGAAATACCTTCTCAAAACGCAAGGATCGCTGTCTCCCATATTTTACCCATTACAGTCAAATTGGCACTGGTACATCTCATGAGTAATTGTTTATCTGAACTAGCGCTATAAGAAGATCCATAAAGCAACCTATAAATGTTGCTTCCCTGAATTATATGCAGAAAGAAACTGCTGAAGTCAGAAAACATCCTTTCTTAATTGTGGAAATTTCATTCTGGAGGTTGTTTAGAGATCTCAGTGTGCAATCTTGTTTTGTTATCCCTGGAATGGCTTTCCCAAATGCCTAAGTATAAACTGAAAGCCTAATAACCCCAATGGGTTTTCCTTGAAACCTATGTGGAGGTAAACACACACAAAAGAATGGCACAAAATATACATAGAGAAGACTGAGCTTTATCCATCAGATTATTTTCATCTACACTAAATAATGCTTGTGTAAAATATTATCACATTTCTGACAGCTTTTATCCTTATTTGATAGGACATGTTTCAAATGACACATCCGATCACAATGTCTGCCTGTCAGGTATTAAATTCTTTGCTGTTAATAGAGATCATCACACCCTTATTCATAGGAGTTAGAATTGAAATGAGGAAGAATTCTCAAGGTGCAGAGACTATTCAGCATGCGTAAGGGAAACAGACTACAGCTTGTGGGTGATGCATTTTCTTGTGCATGAATTAGCATGAAGGATAATTCATTGAAAACATTCACAATCAATTTTAGAAGAGCTATTTAAAGCCATACAGATGACTAACCACTAAACTTTACTCAGCATGTAATGGCAGGAAATACTGTGCTTTCAGGAACAAAATATCCAGAGTTATCACTGTTTTTTGTATTCTTAAAAGTAAAAAAAAACCCCAAAAAACTGCTGGTACACTAAGTTGGTGGGTATAGGTCTCATATATAAAACCAAATATATGATGTGAGTACCAAGGCAGTAATTAGACAGAAAAGAGAAAGACATCTAGAAGGTTAACAAGGCCATATACAGCAACCCAGACTGTGACCCCTGCTGCAAGCCTGCCCTACAGAGGTTTTTTGGATCCAGGACCCACCTGAGACATGGCATAACTTTATAAGCTTAGCTCAGAGTACTAAGAAAGGCCTGTCAAAAAGCCTGCTGACAGATAAGAAATCTGAGGGACACATGGTAGTTATGTTAGAAGAAAGTACTGTGGCAAATCTGACAATCCAAGAAATGTGAGGGTGCTGCAGCCCTATGCCCTGAGGTCCAACAATTGTAAGCTGTAGTGAGTGATAAGTTCTCCCCTCAGCCTCCCGGTTCCTTTTGGTTACTCACAAGTTGTAAAACTTGTGCTCCTGGCACTTCACCAACTCTATCACCCTTTTCTGGATATGCTCCAGCACCCCAATGTCCTTCTTGTAGTGATGAGCCCAGAGTCGGAAACAGTATTCAAGGTATGACCTCCACAGTGCCGAGTAAAGGGGGACAAACACTGCCCTGGTCCTGCTAGCCACACTATTCCTGATACAGACCAGGATGCCATCGGCCTTCTTGGCCACCTAGGCACACACTGAATCATGTTCAGCTGGCTGTTCACCTGTATCCCCAGGTCCTTCTCCACCAGGCATCTTTCCTACCACTCTTCCTCAAGCTGTAGTGTTGCATGAGGTTGTTGTGACCCACGGGCAGATGGTAGCGCTTGGCCTTGCTGAACCTCATTCAGTTGGCATAGGACCACTGGTTCAGATCCCTCTACAGACTTCTCACCCTCAAGCCATACCTTACTGGGCTCTTAGAAGATATTTCCTGAAGAGTCCAAAATGCGATCTCCTGAAATGCAGTGATATTTTTATTTAAATGCAGTCTTATTTTTTATTTTTTCTCACTCTTCTCAGGAGACCACATTGTTGCAGCAGCCAAATCTGCCCTCAGCCTTCACACTTTCAACTACTGGATTTTTTTGTAAGTTTGTGGACCAGCATCATGTCTTCATTTATCAGTTCCTCAACCACACAGGACAGAAAGATGCTGTTAACATAGTCCTGAATTGCTTTTGTCTCTCTGTGCTATCCTTCCAGAAGAATTCAGGATGGTTATGCCACACATGAGGATAAAAGCTTGTGACTGTGAAATATGTATTTCTTCCTGATTAGGCAGTTGGCAGCAGATAACTGCAGTATCACCTCACCCCTGGTGCTCTAATTGCCAGCCCTGACTCATAAGGTCTCAGCTTGCTCATCATCTCTCCGTACACAAACCTCCATGCATTCCTGCTTCTCTTGCACATAAAGAGCAATTCCCCTTTTTCACCTACTCAGTACAATTACTCTAACCAAAACCTTGTTTCTGACCCTTGCTGCACAAACAGCTTTTAGCCCTTTCTCTCCTCACTTGCAGGGCTGATGAGAAAAACCTCCAGGCTTCCATGTTTCAGAGGTTTCAGGGATCCTTTTCTGCAACCAAGTCACAGACCCTATTCTGTAGTTAGGACTCTGCAGATGGAACAGGTGCTGTGAACTTCTAGGCTCTACTGTCACAAGAGTCTCTGTTTCTGTTCCTGAAGCTCCAACTTCGAAAAAAGTAAAGAAAAGGACTTCTGAATTAATAGCAGGAGGACAAGACTATATCATTCCACTGTAAATGAGTAATTGGATAATGGCTATGACAAAGAAGGAGTGGTCAAAATATTTTGAAACTATTTTTGTATGGGAATATTGCATACCAGAGAGAATATTGCATACTACGGAAGTCCTAAAGCATTTCAAGATTCATTGATTTGATGGAGTATGGTTTATAGAAATGACACCTTTCATAAAGATATATTCACTGAGGGAGAGAGAGCAAATGATTTTTGAAGATGTTCAGACGATGCAAGCTTTTAGGCATTTTAGTTACTGAGATTAAGCTTGTCATGAAGTTTAGGATCTTTCACTAGACCTAACTAAAACACACAATTAAATTTGGTCATTTTTATGAGGCTTAGTTAGACTTTCATTTTCCCTAAACCAGAAGGATTTATTTTGCTAGTTTTCTAAAAGGAAGATTTATTTAATCCATCCCCATGACAAATAAAATCTTACCACTTAGTAAATTGAGATGCTAATGGACAGAAAAAAAAGTTTGAAGCTGGTTCTTTCATAGGGAAATGCAAAATTTGGTGAAATAAAAGGGAATATCATCTATCTTGAATTATTAAAAGTGAATTAGAGTAAATACTAAAATGAAATCATAACTTCTTGTCTCCTTCCTGAATAGGTATACATTTTTGAATCTCACTCTGTAGAAGTATTGTCTGGGGTCAGTCATACAAAACCAAACACAATTTCTGCAGCTAAGCCAGAAATCTTCAGTTTTGCAAAATGTTTTGATTGCAGAAAATACCCATGAAGCTATTTTAAATAAAAATTGTTTCAATTTTAGTGTTAGTAGATTTGATGACAAACAGGTATCTTATTAATTTGACTTACATGCTATTAAAATCAATGGAATCATGCATTTTTTTAGCAATATAAAATGGAAGACATGGCTGTAGGCAGAGAGGACTACAAAGAAAAAACCTACCAACCAATGAAACAACCAACCAAAAGCCCCCAAAAAACCTGATAAGCAAACAAAAAATCAAACACACAAAAAGAAGCACAGTGTTTGGATAACAGACTTATTGGTATTTTAGACCTTGATTTTATCAAATAATTTTTTCTCAGTGGCAATGTTGTCCAATCTTGGGGTCATTCTTAAAGGACAAAAACTGCTGGTAGCAGCTGTGGGACACCTATAGGGTTGTTAATTTTTGCATGTGGAATAGTGGGAATATATTCTTTCCTGCTGTGTCCACCATCTTGCTAATACAGCCCAGAGTACCTTTTCCCCTTTATGGGCCACTCCTGGCTCATGTTCATGTTCAGCTCTCAGATCCTTCATTGAAAAGATGTTTTCTTGCCAGATGACTCCAGCTTGTACTGATATGTTGGGTTATTCTTCTCCTGGTACAGGACTTTATAATTCCCTCTGTAGTTTACATTCCTGACAGCCCACTTCTCCACCTTGCTGGGGTCTCTCTGAATACCTCTCCTGTCTTTTACTTCTTTCTTTACATGCCTCCCTATCCTTAAAAGAGGAAAATGAAATAATTGATCCTTTTTTAAGATACTAAAAGTAAAATACTCTTGTAAGTAATGAACATGATTTTCAGGCTGAGGAGTAAAAAAAATGACCCTGTGGCATACTTTTCACCGACTGATTTCTGTAGTATGGTACTGGAAGCTGTGAATAGCACTAGTAAAGTGGAAGCTTTGTCTACTTCCTATCTATGAAACAAAGACTCTTGTCTTTTGAATTCTACTCCAGGAGACAGGCAATTTATTTTGAATTTTTATAGGTCTGAAAATTTTAAAGATAAAAGCCTTTTGGCTCTTTATTGAAGTCCTGATTTAAACTTCATCTGGCTTTTGCTCTGCAAAATATTTTCAGCTCATGATATGGATTGCAAAAAATACTTGAGTCCAAAAGCTCCTTCCCCTGGTTCCAACCCATGTGTCTTTAGATTTATTTTAGTTCTTGACCTGGAAAAAGGATAAATTACCAGAATGTATTTAGATAAATAGGTGGTTAGTGTTTATTTCCACTTATATTAAATTGTTTCACACATTACTTACCATAATATACATAAAATGTCACGAATTTTGTACACAGTAAATTCAGATGCAAGATGGCCTTGTAGAAGAAAAATGATGAAAAAACAAGGTGTGTTAGCAACATCCAAAAATTGCTACAGTTTGATTTTGGAGCAAGAAATTACGAGCCATCGTCATCATCACATCTCTCCTAGCAAATTATTTGAGATGCTGACCCCCTCATTCTTTTCCTCATGGAAATGATTGTTCTTAAAAGCTGCTATGCACTGAAAGTATGAAGGAAGGCTTTACCACATCTATTAATTATTTGAAATGTGGATGTAACTGGAAAAACCATTGGAACTGAACAGAGATAAAAATACTTTCCAGATAGCTATAGAGGAGTCTTTAGAAAACTGTATTTTTTTATTAATATTTGGTCAGTTTATAACATTGACACTTATTTGTCTTATTGCTGATATTGACCATGGATGTATAGTTCACTGACTACTGATTAATTGTATTAATAAATTATGTTAATAAATCCACATATTACAAATCCTAATCTGTTTTAAACCATGTTACTTGATGTATGTAGAAAGATACTTGAAAATCACAGAGATAATTATTTGTTTTGCTATGCCTTTGACTTTAGTTTCTCAATGAATCAAATACATGCGTACACTCAGACATCCCTCTGAACTTTTCTTACAATATATCAGTAGATCTTCGTACCATTCTGGGTCCTGGATACCAGAAGGGGATGTACACAGATGGGGAAGTACAGATTCAGTTGAATAATGTTAGTGATAATTAGATAGTAAATTGTTTCACCTTTCTCCAGAATCATTAGTAATTTCTCAGCCTCTCATTTGGAGAGAAAGCAAGCAGCCTTTCTTGACTACTGGTTTGTAGTCTCTGCCCAGAAGAGAACTGTGGAAAGGTAGTTCTTTAATGAGGCTTTTCTCTTCCTCTTTTCTCTTCAGTTTTTAACCATGATCCAAACAACAAAAAGTACATAAGAAGTTTTATGCAAAATTTTATTTAGGTACTACTGAAGATATACATGTCAAGAAAGCAATCAAAACTACTTCTATTTAAAAGTATGTATTTTTGTTTTAATGGGCAGAATACTGATTTTGTTTATTTTCTCCATAATTTCGTCAAAATAGTAGATATTCAACAATGGCTTAATAAATGTATATTCTGCGTGCCTTTTTTATTTGACAAGTAATGAGATCTATGCCATAAGCATAGGCAAAATTTAATGTAAAACTGCTGGAAAAAAGGGTGGTTAGGGAATATTTATGGTAAGACATAAGTATTATAACAACACTTATCTGTGAACTTAACTGTAAAGTGACTTTCAGAGCCTGAGGTTATGGTTGAGAGCTCAATGTTTTGTTTACTGCATAAGCTAACTAATCAACAAAACCAATTTTGCTGCACATGCTACAGGACGTCTCTGGTTCTGCTTGCTGAGAAAGAATTTGTCTTTGTGGAAGTATCACACATCATAAACAGTGTGATAGCTGCAGTTGATATGCTAGTGATTTTACATAAATTCAGAACAGTGCATCTGAAGCCATTTGCTAGGGGGTTTTTTTGTGCTGTAGTTAATGAACCACAGAAAGGTATTGTGGGAGTTAAGAGAGCTGAATATTTGGTATATTTTAACATGCTTTAATGTATAAAGACAAAAATTACATTTCTCACTAAGCTGACAATAAGAAATGCTCTGTGCTGTGATGAAGCTATAGACTCTCTTGTTGAGACTAGAGTAATAGAATTTAGAAGCTTTTCATCCTTTTTGGCTAAATATTAGTATTATGAACTTCACATGCCCTCTACCCCCAATAAAGGAGAATAATGTTAGGCTACAGAGATAGGCAAGTGAGTGAGCCACTGACAATGACCTGGCCTGATATTAAGCTGACTGAACAGGATATGAAAAACTACTGGTAGTGACATGAAAAATTTTTGGATGTAATAGATAACAGTGCAACAGCTGGCAAATGTTAATGATTGTACCATGAAGGACCATCACATTTCACAGTTGCTTAGGGGCAGTTATGTGAGAACTGACTAAATATCACAGACTGCTGGCAGGGGATACTGGGAGCCTTTACAGAGGTAGAATTTTCTGACGTCAACAGCACCTTAATAACTAGATTTTTAATACCATAAAGGTCAGAGATTACCTTGGTAATGGTATAAGAAATAGAAAATTTGGGTATATACATAGCAAAATTGAGACTATAGGGGAAAATTAAATGAGAGTTACATACTTGAGAGGAGACCAAGGAAGGAAAAGGGAGCTATGAGGACAGCTAGAAGGAGAGTCAAGAAATGGGAAAGAGATAGCAAGTCATGTGACTGGTTCTTTTTGGGGATACCCATTGGGTAGTCCTGCTTATGAACTCTGCAGTCTGAGTCTGGGTAATAAATCAGAATTTTCTGGCTATACATATATCCACAAGTAGAAATGCCAGAGGTCAAAGTGCTGACACACAGAGACATCTCAGTAACAGGCTGTTGGTACCCATTTCAGGTTTAGCAGCACTGATATTTATCTACAACTTCCTAAAAGACTTTGACTGCAGATATATAGACAACTAACTTTGGAAAAGATAAAAAAAGAAACCTCAAGCAGAAATTCTTAGTTCATAAAAACCATAAAGCCTTTTTAATAGACTGGGGGAGAGGGGCATATGCTCGATACCCTCCATTAATGGAAATCTGTAAAACATAAATAAACATTTTGTAAGGATAGGAAAAATAAAGTTGACAATGCATTACAGGAATGGAGTAGATAATGGCTTCAAATTTCTTTCAATCTTATTTTTTCACAAGTATTATTGTTCTTTCTTTTTAAAACAAAATTCATTAAAGAGTTACAAGGAAATATATTGTTCAGCTACTCTGGACACCTTTATCTTATGATGTATTTCATACCTGTCCACTCATTTCCTTATAAATGCTAGTTCAATATTCATCCAACAAGTGCATTTCTATAGTATGACCTAAAACTTAATTGCAACATTTCAGTGTATATTGACTTGCTGAAGCAGAACTTCATTGATTTATCAGCAGGACTATATAAAAGATGAAATGACTCACCTGGGAGTATCAATAGAATGTCAGTGAAGAATACATTTGTTTTCTGCCTGTAATATCTCAGTCCTGAAATAACACATATAAATATGACCCAAACACAAAAACTACAGCTTTTTCTTTTTTCCCTGTTCACCCATGTCAGCTTTTATTTTTTTACCTTCTTATCTTTCAAACAACCTGTTATGCAATAAACTTTCTCACTATCTTCACATAGTGTTCCTGAACTTAGGATTTCTTTTTGTTGTACGTCGTCATACTTTCGGAGGTATTTCATTCCAGCTTTCCTTCTTCATGCACACTTCAAGAAAAGGCTGTTAGAGAACAGCCCTCGGTCACGTTAGGAGAAGTTTTTTGTCTAGACAGTGAGATAATCACAGTTAACATCAATGCAAAAAAGGAACAATATTCTCAGAAAGGTCTATTAATTTCCTTTTGAGATAAAAAGCTTGTCAGAAGAATTTTAGAGTGAAATTGAAATCCGTATGATTCTAAAAACTTTGTAAAGTAATTTTTAACCAGTTGTTGAAGATCAATAGCAAAAGCACCAGTATACAAACAGTACCATAAGTTTTTAATCAGATGCCTGTGAGCAAAGCTGAAAGCTGCAGAAATTATCTTTTTTTTCTTACTTCTTTTACACTGAGCTCTTTCAAAGCAAATGATCTTTTAAAATGTTTCCCCTGTAGTTTTCTGAACAACTCAGTCTCCCACTGGCTCTGCTCTGATCACCTAAAAACCATAATCATAGCCTTTACCCCTTAAATGCTTTAAGGAGCTGCTGTGTGCAAGGTTCCCAACTACATGAATGGTTCTGATTTTAAATTTCTCATTTTGATGGCTTGGTGGTAAATTGTTTTCAGATTTCTTCAGAAGTTTTACTTTTTCGTTTCCTTTTGTGTTCATACTGGTTTCTTCTTTCTTCTATAAGATGCAGGTGCCCAGACCTGCCTCTGTCAGGCCTAGGCAAGGGTGAGGAGGATCTCGGACTGCCCTGTGCTGGACACACAGGAAAGTTCCATTTGTCTCCAACCCACCAACCACAGGGCATGGCTGAGCCCCACAGCCAAGGAGGTGACATCTTAGGAAAGGTGTATTTAAGGAGTGAGAAGTCAGGAAAAACATTAAACAATGCTGCAGACACCAAGATCAGCGCAGAAGAGGGGGAGGACATGCTCCAAACACCTGAGCAGCCTGTGATGAAGTGCATGATGAGACAGGCTATCCTCCTGCAGCCCGTGGGGGATCATTTTGGAGCAGATGTCCATACTACAGCTTGTGGAGGACACCATGCCGTAGTACCTTGATGCCTGAAGGAAGCAGCAGACCATGGATAGCCCACACAGAAGCGGGCTTCTGTCAAGAGCTGAAGCCCAGGGAGAGGAGCCCACACTGGAGGAGGCTTGCTGGCAGGACTGGTGATACATGGGGGACCCAACTGAGCAGTCCATTCCTGTAGGACTCAGCTCCATGGAAAGACCCAGTCTGAAGCCATTCTTGAAACACTGGACTCTTTAGAAAGGACCCATGATGGAAAAGTCCTTGTAGGACTGTATCCCATGAAAGGAAACATGCTGGAAAAGAGTAACAGCATGCCACAGTTAACCTCAGCCAGAAACGAAAAACTACACAGCTGTTCACCCATCCCATCCCATCCCATCCCATCCCATCCCATCCCATCCCATCCCATCCCATCCCATCCCATCCCATCCCATCCCATCCCATCCCAATCACCCCTGTCCCTGCCCAGTGAAATGCAGGAGAGAATCAGAAGATTAAAATCACGCATAATGAATGGTTTTGTGACATCACCACAAATATTCTGCCCCCACCTTCCCTCTTCTTCTATCAGTTTAAAATGCTGAGCATGATGCCACATGGTGTGAAATTATGCCTCTGGTCATTTAGGGTCACCTGTTCCATCTGTGTCCCCTCCTAACTCCTTGTGCATCCCCAGTCTCCTCACTGTCGGGGTAGTGAGAGAAGCAGAAGAGTTCTTGATTTCGTGCAATAACTAAAACATCTTTGAATTACCAACAGTTTTCAGCACATTTCCAAAGCATAGCCCCACTCTATTTGCAATTAGCAATAGCTTAATTATTTGCAATTAGCAATAGCTTAAGTTATTTTTCCCCAAATCAAATCTTTTTTTGCATGTGTCAGTAACTGGCAACTGATTGCCCTGTGCTTTTTTGAAACTGCAGGCTTTTTAATCTTATTTTCTTCCCCTGTTCCACCGAAGACAATGAGTGAACCAGCCCTGCATGCACTTTAAATATGCAGAAATCTATTTTTTTTCCCTAAATAAATAAAATAAAACAAAACAAGTAGATACTCTTGGCTTCCTTATTGAATGTGGTATCTTTCTTTTTGGAATTCAGATTTTATAGGAATTCACAGAGGAATCAAATCCAGAAACAGGTAGATATAATGTAGAAATGTGAATACTCTCTTCTCTAGTTTAACCACGTCCCTGCTAGTTATACATGAATGTCTTGATAAGAAGCTCATAGATACATAGATTAAATCATTTGCATAGGTTAATTTAACAACAGCTCTTTTTAAGTTCTGTAACACCTTAAGCTAATGAATATCTATTTAGAATCTCTCTTTGCTTTTTCTTCAAGTTGCTGTTATTGAAACAATAACAAATCCTGTGACTTAATAATGATACAGCTAGTATTGTTTTAAGATTTTTATAATGCTGTTCTACTTACTCTGGGAAAATTACCTGGAGATATATGAAATGGCCAATAACCATCTCCTCCTGATATCTTAAATTAATCTTAACTTTATAAAGCATTTAAACAGAAGTAGCAAAAAGACATCTCAAAACCAGTAAACAATATGCATATCTTGTTTTTCTGTAAAGCTAGACAGCTATATCTCAAAAGGATAATTTCCTTCAAAATCTCCTAAATCCTTTTTCTCTTCCTGTTATGCATTTTACCCTTTACACAGTTGTGATAAGTGAACTCATTCTCTTTGATTCTTCTGCCTCCCAGAATGGCTTTTAAACTTAATATTTTTCTTTCAATTTCTTCTTTTCTACTCTAACTGAACAAATTTTGTAGGTCATTGGAAATAGTACAAAACAGAAAAAATCTCTCACAAAACCCCTCAAATATATTTCTAATTATAAAATTTTGTCTTGAGAATTTTCAAAAATAAATGATGTGTCATGGATGATAAATCAGGAAGCTTCATTCAAGTGTGACACTGATATTCTCATGCTGTTGTACATCCCCTTTGACACTTGTCTCCACACACAAAGTATTCAAATTGCTGAGTTCCAATGAATTCACTGAAGGGGAAATACCATATATTTCTATATTTCATACTGAAAATTTGCTCTAAATTTCTTCTCTGCAAAATAATTCTATAAACATTGCATGTGATCTGCTATTAACTTATTCTTCAAAATGAGAAAAAAGACTCCTTGTCTCTGATAATTTTTCTTTAAATACTAGCTGAAAGAGAATAGTCCCTGTGGGTGACAGCAAAATTAACAAACCCTGATGCGTACATGTGGAACAAATTCCTTGTGTGTCCTTGGAGCCATCATTATACAGGTTCTCAGCAGAGTGCTTTCTTTTAATCTTCTTGCAATCTAACAATGAGATACATATCCTTTTTTTCTATCCAAAGGCATAAAAGCCTTTGCTGAATGTGAAAGCTACAGCAGTTTGGGTCAGATTGTGGATTTTTTTTTTTTGGTTTGGGTTGGGGTTTTCTGGTGTGTTGTTTTTTTTTCCTCTTCTCATGAGGATTTTGTGACCTGTGCAGGAAACACAGAATTCAGGCCAGGAATTCCAGGTGAAAAAGATGAAAAGAGTGTTAGCCTTTTTCATGTTAAAATTTGCATCCCAGAGTAAGATACCCAGAGAACCTAAAGTCCTAGACTGTTTGTACCTGTATGAATTTGTTTATGTTACAGTTAACTATAGCAAACATACTTGCATACCTCCACCGTGGTGTGTAGGTCCAAACATTTGGGATAAAAGAATTACATCAAGAAGACTGACTATTTAGTTTCTTAACTAATTTATTTTTCCTCAAAGTCTCATTTTGCCTACATTTGAAAGAGCCTTTCAATATTTCAGAATGTGAATATTTTCTCTCTTCTCCGGTGTAGAAAACTGAGCTGCAGAGAGAACCAGGAGTAATCTAATCTATATGAAGGGACTGCACAGAATGGAAAATTTACCTTAATTCACCATTTCTTGAGCCAGTAGGTACTCTCCTTCTGGCATCCACCTGCTTGATAAAAGCGTATATAATAACACAAATAAAGAAATAGACAGATACTGGTCACAATTGTCTACAAAAGGCTTCTTTGTATACACCTGTCATATGCTTTTTTATTACAGCATCTGTAAATACTTTGAAAATAAAAATTCAATCTATAGTTCAGAAAGAAAAAGAAACAAAATATGAAACCATTAGTTAAGAAACATGTCGATCTGAAGTAAGTAAATGCAACTACTGTTGGAGTGGGAGAGCCAATGCAAATTCAGAAATGCCTCAGTCATAAACTGGCAGTCCTGTGTCAGAACCTAAAATAGTGATCCATTCAAGAACACTTAAACCTTGGTTTCTGTGCTGGCATAATTAATTAACGATAGTTTTGATGGTGAGTTTTATGATTTGTGCTGGGAAATGGACTGAGACTACCAATTCATTCCTCATTAATCATTCAAAGATAATTATTTTCAGTGGCTACCATGTGGACTGGATTTGAATGAATATCTTTAAGGATAAAAAGGAGTCTACTCCTTAAACAAATACCAGAATCAAAATTCTTGCTCATTATTTTTATCAGATTTGGTTTTATCATGCATAAAAACCCCGAGTTATATAACAACAATGCATTTTGAAATACAGAGATAAAGAGATTGAAGATGAAGATGCAAAGCAGGGGTCAAAGAACACTTTTTTTAAACTATTTTTTTTAAACTTTACCAATACCTTCATTTTAAGTCCAGACAGACAGATAGCTGCTATGTAAGCAGATGGTTAAGATTTTTTACACCATCACAGTCAAGAATGCATTTAATAAATTACTGTGTAATTTTTTTCCCCAAAAATTAATTTCAATAAATTGTAAAGTCAATATTTCCATCACATCACTGGAATCGGTGCAACACTTGGCAATAAAAACATTAAGCCAGTGTTGCTAATGTGCAAAGGAAGCTGTGACAGCAAGATTTTCTTGTACTGGTAATCAGCAGTCCTGAAAAATACAGAAGTCAAATAGATCATGATACATTTCAAAATAAACAGTTAGTTCTACTTGAAAAATTATATCCTCATGCAATTGATTTTGAACAAAGTTTATACAAACAGCATGAAAAAAAAATCAATTATATTTGCCTAACAATGTGACAGACATTTCGTTTCATTGATGCTGAATCAAATAAAATGAAGATATAATTTAAATAAGTACTAGAAAGTAGTAGAAAATCCTGTTCAGGCAAAGTTATCAAATTCTGTGGCAATACCAATTGCATTTCTGAAAAGTTTGTACTTGAGGAAAGATGTAGAGCTCTCAAGCTCAAACATCATCAACATTGAAATGACCTTCTTTGTCTAACAGATATTCCACTTACAGTGGTATTTCCACACATACACTGCCCCAGGCTGCTGCAGAGAATTGAAGATAGCATTTGTATAAAGAAATGCAGTGCCACCATAAGCCCAGCAGGCTTAAAGCTGTTGAAAACTTGGCCTGTGGTATTCATTAGAGTAAAACCTGTTTTAGACCATCCTGAATAAAATGCAGCAGTAATAAAACAGCTCTAGTCTCAAGGTACAGCAGTGCAATTTTCTCATTGTTGTGAGCTATAATTGGTGAATATATTAGTATTTGCAACTTGCAAGGAGGAGATATATTGCCTGCTATTGTCTTCACAAATATTTGTAACTGCTTTGCATCCTTTGCTTTCATGAAGGGTATGACATTCAAGTGCCATGAACTGGAAGGCAAGAAGTGTGTTATTGTTCTTAGACAGAAAACTGAATGTTCCCCTAGCTAGAGGACTGCAGCCAGGAATCTTTCCCAAGGAAAAAATTAGAGATGCATATTCATTTATCTATGATAGGATTTTCTATAAAGTGTATCTCTTCTCTATAGGTGGCACAGAATGCAATTAATTAATTCTTAGCCTTAAAAGGAAGCAGCATTTATCCAAGAGATTAATAAATGGCATGCAGCCCTGATACATTGCCAAAGCATGCTTCAGTTTATTTTTGAATGATATACTGCCTTTTCATAAATACACATTCATTAGTAAAAAGCATTAAACAAATGTTGTACAGAAGTGAAAACAAATCTGTTTGCCAAATTGGTTACGCTTGAGGCAAACAAGAGGGTTGGATTTTTGTTTGTTTTGATTTTTGATTTTTGAAATACAACAGGAATAGTACTCCTTCTTGTCTCATTTTCATTTGAGCATTTTTATGGTTGCTTTCTGCAATATGCTTTTTCAAGCAATAATAAAAAAAATTCTCTATCTTTAATAATTTCTTTCCTGATTTATGGAACAGGTATTACATTTAAACAATGCTAAAATATGTTTTAAAAATATTTTTCCTTCTGCATTTTCCTTTGAAAATTGACAATAATTTAAGATACCTTTATTACATATTCTCTAGACCATTAGCAAAGGTATAGAAATTTGGTTTTGTCCAATAATCAGCTGGCAACAGATTTTATGATTATGAAACAAGCTCAAATCACAAAAAAAAATCTAGTCTCAGAGTAACAGAGAAAAATCTTACTTTTCAAAATATTAAGTTAAGCACACATCTTTTCTGTTCATTATATTCATGAGATTAAGGTGGTCCAGAATATTTTAAATAAAATATAAAACATTTTAAATAAAATATAGCAACTTTCATCTGCTGTATATTCAAGTATGCCCCTGGGTTGATTTGCCTCTAACTACAAATTTTAGCACCTATTCAACAGCAATAAAATCAGCATGATATGCAATTCAGTTGGTCAGAGTCATCTTTCTGCTGAAACATAAACAATCACATGCCAGTAGTCTTGCCACATTGCCTTCTTAGCTCCTGTTGGAAAGAAAATATCGAAGTGAATGACAAGTAGATATGAAATTGAAAA
The DNA here is from genome assembly GCF_963513975.1 of Fringilla coelebs. Lineage (NCBI taxonomy): Eukaryota > Metazoa > Chordata > Aves > Passeriformes > Fringillidae > Fringilla > Fringilla coelebs. The sequence continues at coordinate 55,321,947 of NC_140029.1, forward strand.
CTTTAGGGATTTAATCAAAAGAAAATATTTCATTAGGACTAGATAATGATTGTTATTATTACTATTTATTTTATATTTTTCTTTTTATCAGCTGAAAAAAGAAAAATAAGCTAGATCTGAAAGAATAGTTTATTGATTATAATGTTACTTTTTGGATTAATTTCTGGAAAATTACCTAAGAATTTAAAAGGAGAAAGAGGAAAACCAACACATGATATTTTATGAAATATGAAATTCCAGTGTGACGCAGCATTAAATATTTTGGTTTTTGTAAAAGCTCTCCTATAATGAATAGAGTCCAGGATGTATAACAGGGCCTTGACATAAGCTATACTTATCTTCAAAGTTCTTCAACTGATAGAAAATAAATGTTGAAAAAGTGTACTTGGGAAGTTCCACACTTTCATCTTCCATGAGGATGACCTGTAGTGACATTCACAAACATGGATATGTGGCCAGGACAAGGCTGTCTACGTGTCTCAGGGAGTGAAAAGATGTAAAGTGTTTTGTAGACTGTGCCAGGGGAGAAGCGGTGCTGACAGAAGATGCCATAGCTCCATATCAGACTCCTATGTGGGAATGCTCTGGTCACCTCCTGGCAGGCATTTGCCATTCTATAGCTAAATATGGCCTCGTGGATACATCTTTCCTGCTGTTTTCACTCGCTCATTTTCCTTGCCAGGTGGTCTACCCTGGAATTGAGAGCACAGCTCTCTGCAGAAAGAGTGATGGGTGGAGATCCAGACCCAGAGACAGCATGCATCCAGCAGCAAAGGACATGCAGAAATAAACCAATCTAGCCAACCAACCAACCCCTCATGAAAGATAAAAGGTTTAAGAACCACCTCCATAGGCAGTATGGGTTATAGGTGTGTATGCTAGGGAAACAAAATAGTACTACATCTATAGTGGGTTGCTGTTTATGACAAGAGCGAGTCCTCCCTACAGGATTTTGGATAACCTAATTGCAGTGTGAAATCACCATAGTGGAGTAACTCAGCTAAACAGCTAAATCTTGTGACAAGATTGGTTTAAATGGATTTTATAAACTTAGTACTGACAGAACCTAGTATACAGATTTTTTGGTCTTTGGAATAGTATGTGTTTTGAGAAGGCACATCTGTTTTGGGATAGAACACCTGCTGTGTAGTGCTGTATATCTGACATAATTGTTCAGATGATCCTCTGTAAATCTTTTCTCAAATTAAGTGAAGATAAGGAGGAGAGAACCAACAAACAATGGAATAAAAAATTATAACCCCACCAATCCTATTTTCATTGCAAGCAGAGCAATATATTTTAACATACCACGTCCAAACTAACACTACTTCTTGGTTTCAAATTCTCAAAATTTTTATTTACTGTTCTGATAAACTATTTCTCTTTGTCCAAGTGTTTCCTTTTCTTTATTTTTTTTTCTGAGAAAAATGTCAGTGGAGATACTCCACAAGGAACACCAGACATGTGTGTTCTCTAATATCTATCTATTAATCTGCTGTTTGCCAGATGAAGAACCAAATTTTATTTAGCTAGCTAACTTTGATTCTCTCATTCACAAAGCAAAATGCTTTTTTACAACCAAAAATAGTGTTGGGGACTCAAAGACATTTTCTGAAATAGCAGTCATGTCCCATAAGATGTAATTATCAAATTGCATTTAAAGAAGCAACCCTGCAGATGAAGACATTTGTTAAAGTATTCCAGCTAAAATACTGAAAGACTGTGATGACAGGCTGCTTTTTAAAGCATTGATTTCTTCATTCTCTTGTAGGACACACCTGATGGGACTGTAATTCAAAAGGCACTTGCTTTGCATGTGTACAAGCTGTAAATTCTTTAGTAGACATGTGGAATTTGCTTGCCAATAAATTAAAAAGCTTTGAATAAATAGTATTTCATGCATTTATATACAGGAGAATAATAACATGGGCATGGGATTTCTGTATATACATTTTTGCACTCTATAAAATGAAGGTGAATATTTGTCCTTTTGCATATCTCTTCTGATGAAAATCTGGGAACTAACTAATTTTTGTTTCTGGCATTATTTTGAAAGTTCTTCTCTCTGATAGTTCTCATTAAATCTCTCTTAACCCATAGGAATACATGAGCAGGAAAAATGCTGTAATTTTAGTAAGTTTTATTGCACTGCAAACAGTTGAGTCTGTATTTCATGCAATCATTAAGACCTAATTAAAAACTCAGAACATCTTTTGCTTATCATTATATTTTATTGAGCATTTAAAATTAAATTGTGACTAAGTGAATTAAAAAAAAAAACAACTCAAAAGTTAAAAAGCTTCTTAATTCTCAAGATTCTACTGTTCATAAATATGCTATATGGTTAGCCATATTGTTTACTGCTGTTTGTTCAATGAGGAGGAATTATGGACATGACATAAAGCTCTACAGATCTTTTACACTTCTTACTGTTTAGCAATCAAAATGTCCATCTGCTTACTTACTAATGTTTTCCTAGTCAACAGGAATATTTTATTTTACAAAACAAACCAAAAGGAAAACAAACTTTTTCAAATGCACCCTCCCTATCCATCAACAGCAGGGGCAGGTTACATATAGATTTTTATGCTTTGGGAGTTTTTGTACTCCCTGTGAATAAGTATTGAAGTGTTCATTTGAATGATTTGAGAAGCCTCCTGTTTTGGAAGTTTGAGAATATTTAGAAAATTGTTTTATAATTGAGATATAAAACTGTCTAAATAATAATAACTAGAATGAAATTTTCAACTGTCCTTCCTTTAAATTAAAGCAAAATAAGTGAAACCATATTTATAATATAGGTAGTTGATCAAATTCTTCATGCTATGTAAAGGAATTTAGAAACATCATAGATCCATAAAATACATTGTCAATGTATTCCTATGACTATTCCTAGTCAGGAAAAGCAAACAAAACCATGTCTATGTATGACTAAAAGTAAAATTTAGCAAGACTATATGTCAACATAGAAATAAGAAAATGGACAGAACTCTAGGGATTAATATTTCTTAACCCTGTAGGTACCATCCTGGGAGCTACCCCACAGTGCCATAAAATAAAAATTATTTTTTGCTATCATATAAATTCCAGTAACTAAGGAATGTCATTTCTCATGCCTCCAATTCACTGCCATTACATAGCTGCACTTCTGAGGAATTATTAGATTGTAAAAAAAGGTCATCTAAACATGAAATAGAAGCAAAAGTTAAGATAGAACAAAATAATTTAAGGATGAATGCAAGTAATCAGTCAATTTTAAATTTGCATGCAACCTTTCTACTTAGTAGAACACTATTAACTTTTCCCATTTTTGATACAATATGTCGACATTTCTCACTCCTTTCTAAGCATTATTTCTCTAGTTAACTCTCCCAAAAAGGAAAGTCTGTGTCTAATCATGCTGCAGACACAGACTTCCTCAATTCCTACTTTGCCTAGACTAACTGAAAGGCGCCTTGTTTTCATTGTGTTGATTTCTTGTGCAGAAAACAAGGCCATCCTGGACACAAGCACATGGGCCTCCTGCTGTAGAACTGATCCAGTTGTATACAAATGAATCCTTTTAAATAGTCAGGAAGTGCAGGAATGGTCATCTAGAGCAGCCTTCTTTTATACATTGTCAAGTTAGATGGGATAGGTTTTGTACATGGTTTAAGATACTGAAAAGTCTTGAAGGAATCACATAGATATGTTGGGAAGCTGGATTGTATGAGCTCACTAGGAAAACATTGCAAGGAAGTGTCATTTGATCCAGATGAAGAAGTCATGGCAATCAAACTCCTGTCACCATTCAGACAGCAATCTTTTCAGAGTGGTGGAAGGTAAATTAGCTTCCCTTTTAAAAAATTACTTTGTTTTTTTAAAAGGACTGTCTCTTCATCAATATCTCTGCAACAGAAGAGATAGCTGGAGGTTAGCCATCATCTATTTGATTTGGGTCCTTGTATATTTTTGTTTATGGCTTCTTCCTTTTTCCCTTATCACTTGTTCCAGCGAAAACTCTGTCACCAGCACAATTAAAGAAGGAACAGATGCTCCTTTCACCAACCTTTGCAAAAAACTTTTGGATGATGGGACAGAATCTCAGCAGCAATAACATGTTTTTCTAGAAGTTGATTGATTAAAATACATTTGCAATTTTATTAGTTTAATTGAATTTATTCACTGAATTTGCCTGCATCAATGAAAAAATTAACACATTTGTACTAGTTAAGCCTTTATTTTTATCAATTTGGCAAAATGTTAACAAGATTTCTCCTGAATTTTAGAGCTTTTCTAGTCTACACTTTTTTGTAGTTCAGTTATGAATCCATCCTGTTTATGTTTGAAGAAAATATCAGAGTGATTATCAGTGTTGTGTAAGCACTTCTTTCAAATACTTTGTCCTTCATATTTTATATCACCTTGTTACTTCATCTCCTCTGAAAATTGAGTTATGAAGCATAAATTTCATTACTTTGAAGTGAAAGTTCCAGAACAATTTCATAGGCAACAAAACTATACTCCAGAACATCCCTTACTTATTTCTTAAACTTCAACATTAAATACATAAATAAGTATCTAGGAACATTAAAACAAATGTTTTGATTATGACTTCCACAGTCATATTCAAAGTGGCATTAATAATTCTAAGGGTATAGAATAGTAACCACTGTGATAGCTGTGTATGTCCTTCATTTTCCTCCTTCCCTTACTTTTCTCCCTTCCTTCAGCAATTTTCATGAGATTGACTTATCCTAATTAGGTTTCTATGTCAGAAACCTAAAGTATAGTTTACAATTTTAAACTGCTTTCTCCTTTTGCCGGCATTAGAAATAAACAGACAGTTTCAATAACTGATTAGTCTCAATGCAAAATAAAAAATCTGTGGTGAAACACCTCTGGAAGGTTCTTATTTCTCTCTAATAAATACAGAAGAAGCCCAAAATTTTCATCTCAGTGGGCTCAGTGTAGATAGATCAAAAACAGGTTCCCATGTGTGAAGTACAGGCAAGTCTTCACCTACAGAACATGCACAACTGAAAATAAAAATAAAATAAAAATGAACTAATTAAACCCAAATAATGTAAATTACATTGGATTTTAACTTACACAAGTGTGTTACTAGCAGCATCTCTTGTATAAAATTGTTGTGCAAAAAATACGTTTATTAATTATCAAATTGCTATTCTTTTATGCTGACAGTATCTACATATCATTCAATATTTGTGATTTACTATGAGGCTGGTGGCTTGTGTCACTTGGATTTATTTTAGCTTTTTTCATTTCCAGAGTAAAATTGTGCATGCCAGGTTTTTGTAATGACTGATGATTAACACAATGCAGAAGTTCACAAGATCTTTAAAAAGGAAAAAATATTCATAAAGGCTTCCTTTCCTGAAGTAAGCATTAACCAAAACCCTCCAAAAACCATAAGTCAGCACAAAAATTATTTACAATATGGATCTTTAACTAAAAAAGTGTAATATTCTATGGTTTCTGCCTTTTGCTTCAAAAACTGCCAAAAGGTATTTCTTTCTGCATGTAATTGAGTTGGAAATGTGTTTTAGTATTTCAGAGACAGTTGTTTAATCTGGCTCTGTAAGCAAAATGTATATAAATTCCTTTTTTTCCTTAAAAAAAAAAAAAAAAGAAAAATAGAAAAAACAGATTAATTATAAATGTGTTAGTATGGAGTTCAGTTCATGTCCAAGAATCTAAAGATCTACATCAAGATCTGCTTTATATTACTCTAAACATTAAAGAAATCTCTATCAATTTTGTTGTTTTTAATTCCGTAATCTTTCAACATACTGTCTGTATTTTCAACATACACTTTTGTTGCTGTTTGCATACAATCATTCTCATAAGCTGCCATCACTGGTTCCACTGCAAAACAAGCAAAGAAGCTTTGGTTTTACTAGCTGTATATAACATTCTTCATACTTCCTTGCCATTTCTTCCCCTTCTGGCTTGCATGGACGAGGGAATGAAAACAGTAATTTCTTCAGGTTTGTACTCCATTTACTCCCACTGGTTTGTAAGCTGTGAAGAACGTGCAAACCCCATAATGCTATGTCAGGGAACTGCCTTTGTTAAGATCTTTCATGAACTAATTATATAAGCTACTACTATAGAAATGTAGCTCATGTTGCAAATAATAGCAACGAGGAGCAGAATTCATAACATGACTTAATTTATCTAACTCAGCTTTTTAAAAATGCAAGCACAGTAGATTTGCATGTTTTGTGGTCATTTTTACTTGCTGATTATCACTCTGACAACTTATCTTTTATTAATTTTGTCCACACAGATTTGTCAATTTTGCAAAACATCATGACATCTCGTGTTTTGACCTCTAATATAATATCATTAAAACTAGTCTTTTGTTAAGGAAAAAATCTGGTAGTTGGGAGTATAGATTTGGCCAATTGCAAAGCAATTTTGAAGTTTTACACTATGGGATTCATGAGTTTTTCACTATGATATTCAATTTAAATCAAAATTCAATTTTCCAAATGTCTAATCTTCACCAAATAATTTTTTCCTTGCTAACAAATCCTATTACGTTGTAGATAGAACATGAAAGGCAAATGGTTTTGCTCATCAAAACTCTAATCCTATTGGTTCCCTTTGTCCAGTAACTGACTTAGACCTGATTAATTAACCATAATAAAAAGAGGAACAATATAAAACCAAATCCCATGGGGTTTATGAAAGATAAGCTGTAATTAGCCAGGATGGAAGTAATCATACATACTTATCTCTCCTGAATATTTTTTTGTCAGGATGCAATTTTTTTTTCAGTTCAGAGAGGAAAGATCATTTAGTGTTAGTTAACTGACATTAACTTTCTCCTGTGGCATGCAATCTATTTCACCTTCCTTAAAAATGTGAATGTCAGTTGATCATCTGCTTATCTGCATTTCTCCAAACTTTTATCTCAAAGCTATAAAAAAACTTGTTCTCTGTTTTTTCAAGGTCAGTGATAATCTTTAATCTCCTAAACACACATTTACACAGTATTTTAAGAGTTACCGGTATCTGAGGCACATATACATTCAGTTTCATGAGATCATTTTTCATTTTCAAGCATTTTAAATTTGTATTCAAGACATAATTTCATAGGATAAAGTTTCTGACTATGATAGGTGATTTTCCAGTGCTAACAAAATCTTTTATTTCTAATGACATACTCAATATTGCACAAGCCTCAGCCTATTATCATTGGCTTCAGTAACAGACAGAGGGAAAAAGGTTCATTTGGCTGGAAATTAACATCAGGTTTACTAATTCTATAAGCCATCACTTGCAAAATTTTCTGAATGAAATGTCCTCATATATTCTTTTCCTTGTTATGCAAACCCCATACTTATCTTTTGATATAAGTGTAATAAGCAGCGTGCAACTTTTTGGGGTTGAAGAGCCAAAGAATCCATCCATGATAAGAGGTACTTAGGAGCAAATAAACTTTGTTGGCATTGTAACACAAGAAATCCAAATAACACCAAAGCAGCTCCAAAGCAAAACTAGAAGTTTAATGTATTTATGACAGTGAGGAAAAAAGTACATTTGGTTAACAAGTTTTATAGCACTTTTTTTACTTGAAAAAACTATGTTTCTGATTTTCTTTTTTTCTTTAGCATTGTTTTTATATGTAGATAGGAATGATAAGAAATTGTACCACTGTACTATAGTTCCATTGCTTCCAGAAGGCCAAAACTCCTGCTTGGAATTCAAGTCTTCAATGGTTTTGAGTGTGTATGTGTGTGTGTATGTTTGTGTGCATGTGTGTGTGCATTAAAAGAGTAACTTTATAATTGCAAGTACAAGAAAGGGTAGGCATAATTGTGGGCCCTAGAAGATCCATTTTTACGTTGCTTCTACGCTCTATTCAATTCCCAAATAGGCACTGGATGGTTCCATTTCATTTAACTCTCTCTAAAACCAGAGCCCACGTGATAGCTGTCTTGACGAATCTCATCCAAAGACCAGTATAGTTGAAAATGTATTGGACATGGTTTGTTTTTTTTATCAGAGCTCTTGAACACAAGCACAGGATGATAAATGTATAAATATCCAGGAGGGTATAACCATCTTGAGTCCTTAGTACGGTTTTGGGCAATATAAGAAGGACATCAAACTGTTAGTGTGTCCAGAGAGTGGCCAACATAGTGAGAGTCCTCAAGGGCAAGACTTAGCAGGAGCAATTTAAGTCACCTTGTTTGTTCAGCTTGTAGAAGAGAGGGCTGGGGGGAGATCTCATTGCAATCTACAATTTCTTCAGGGGGGACTATGGAGGGAGAGGTCCTCTCTCTACTGACCAGGAATAGGGCATGAGGAAATGGAATTAATCTGTCTCAGGTGAATTTCAGCTTAGACATTGGGATAAGATTCTTCACTGAAAGGGTGATTGGTCACTGGAACTGGGTCCCCAGCTCCAGTGGGGCACCTCTGGAGCACCAAGCCCATCAAAGTTCAGGAAGTGTTTAAATGCTTGTAGTTAGATGCTTGTGGTTTTATGGGCTAGTTCTAAGTAGTCCTGTGAGAAGCAGGGATTTGGGCTTGATGATCCTCATGGGTCCCTTCCAGCTTCTATGATTCCATGAATTGCACATAGTCAGTTACTGATCACGAAAGAAACGTAGCCTTGAGAATTGGATATGACTGTTCTTAGGGCTTAAAAAAGAAAAAAAAAAATTAAAAAGAGCAATTATATATTTCTGCAGATATGTATATTATCTCATATTTGGGAAAAAAAAAATAACCTGGCAACAAGAAGATAGAAACCCACAGCTATAACCTCAACACAAACAGGCAAATTAAGACCAGAGAAAAAGGAGTTCCCTGAGTAGTGTGTTCTTCTAGTCAAGGACACTGCACACTATCAGCACTGCTACTTACACATCAGTAGGTCTCCCTCCACCTCAGTAGAAAGTTAGCATTGCTTTAAGATTTTACACACATAACTGTGGAAATGAGCCTGCTTGTGGGTTTCTTTGGTGCATTGGGTTTGCATGGCTAAGCTATGGTAGTAGGGGAATACAGGAGTGGTTTCTGTGAGATGCTGCCAGAAGTTTCCTCCATGTCCAGCAGAACCAATCCATGTTTGCTCCAAAGATGGATGTGCCACCAACCAAGGCTGGGCAATTAGAAGTTATGGTAATGCCTCTGTGATACCTATCTAAGAAAAAGGAAAAAAAAAAAGTTATTCTGCAGGTGTAATTCCTGCCAGAGAAGAGCAAAGAGGAAATGCATAAGAGGAACAACTCTGCAGACACTAAGGTCAGTGCAGAAGGAGGAGGAGGAGATGCATCAGGCACTGAACCTGAGATTCACCTGCAGCCTGTGGTGCAGACCAGCTGCGACCCTGCAGCTCATGGAGATCCATGGAGATACAGACATCCACCTGCAGCCTGTGGAAGAGACCCATGCTGGATCAGGCAGATGCCTGAGAGGAAGTTCTGAGCTTATAGAAGGCCCCTGGAGACAGGAGCCCATGTTGGAGAGCCTGTCCTTGAAGGACTGCATTCCATGGAAGAGTACCCCATGCTTCAGCAGTCTGGGGAGGGCCATTGCCCATGGGATGGACTCACATTGCAGCAGTTTGCAGAGAGCTGCTGCTTGTGAAATGGACTCTGGAGAAGTTCATGGAGAACTGTCTCCTGTGGGAGGGACCACACTTTGCAGGAGGGAAGGACTCATCTCCCTGAGCAACGGGAGAAAGATCGGGTGACGAGCTGACCACAGCCCCCGATCCCTGTCTCCCTGTACTGCTGGGGTAGGAGGTAGGGCTAGGAAGGACAGAGGGATAAGGGAAAGTTTTGGAGGTTTTATTTTACTTCTCATTATCCTGCTCTGATTCCGCTGGTAGTAAGTTCAATTAATATCTTTAATTCTAGCCTGTTTTGCCCATGATGGTATTTGGTGAGAGATTTCTCCTGGTCCCTATCTCAACTCATGAACCCTTCTTCATGTTTTGTCTCACCTGTTAAGCTGTCGAGGGGAGTGATGGAGAGGCTTTGGTGGATGCCTGGCATTTAGCTAGAGATAACCCACTACACAAAGTTACTTTGGTTAGCATTTCCTTTGCTTGACTATGCTACTTTATAAAGAAAAAAAACATGTGTCCCTGTCCAATCCCCTGCCACCAAAAAAGAAAAAAATGCAAGGTTTTAAAAATTCTAAGAATTTAAAACCTTCATACCCTTACTTAACTCTGGAAGACTGAATTTAAAATATCTTTCCAAAACTTATTTCAATAACAATCTTGTAATCAAATAACAAATGTCTGGTTAGTAATCCCTTGTTTTGTATATCAAGCGAGCATAAAAAGAAATGAAAACACATTTAAAGGAAACAAGATATCAACAAGAAATAACCCAAAATAATAATAGTATATTTATTACAGCTTTAGAAATATACCTTAGTGACATTTATAGCAGAGATTCATTTTTAAAAGCAATTTACTTCTAAGTTTGGAAAATAATAAAAAAAATCATAGTACTAAAAACAAAAATAATATGCAAGATATTGTAAAAAACCAAAAGCTAAGAATAATACAGATGCATTTAAAATATTGGATCAGGATACTTTCAGCATTTTGTATTGTCTCCAGGAGGATACTGCACTTTGAATCATTAAGTTTTTCAAAGCATCAGATCTGTCTTTCGGTAATTTGTACAGCATCTGGTTTAATAAGTCTGATCGTGAGTAAGACCAATAAATGTCACAAGGATAAATTACGGGTGGAATTTTCACTTCAGCACCAGTCCTGTAATATATTGTCCATGAGCTGATAATGAAGATTAAAATCCTTTTATTCTGCTTGAATGTGAAATACCTGGAACATGATGCAAAGCCATATTCTGAACAATATTGAGCACCTTAAATTCTCACTGATCACAAAATGTCTTCTGATAAAAATCAGAGTCAAATCTCTATTCAGCTCAGGTTAATGAAAATTTGGTCACTGAGTGCTGTGTTATCAGAATTTGTCTCATAATATATGTTGAGACAATAGTTCAGTTTAAGAAAAAATACTTCTAAATTGTATGGGAAATAGAGACTCATGTCATAGAACTCCACATAACATGGAGCTGTACTGTTTTACTTCATTCAGCCTAATGATTTCCATTATCTCTTTAGTTGATAGAATCCATTTCAAAAACCAATAATCTCTTGAAATCCACTGAGCCACAAATTAGTCATTAGAGAAAATTTTCAGAGATCATTACCTTTTCCATAGATTTTAGCTTTTCATTTCCTAAAAATCCATGTCTAGTGTTGTTCATAAGAAGAGGAGGGTAAATTACTCAGTTCCGAAAGAATGATTCTAGTATTATTTATGCAATTCACTTGTTTATTATTTGCACTGCTGCAGTTTTATTAAAGGTCAACTCTATATCACTCTTAACCTTGAATTTGTGACCTTGTATACTATTAGGTTCTAATGAAAAAAACAAATGGCATCAACGCTTCATGGTGCGCCACTTTAATGACCTACTATTTTCTTAGGTGGAATTTATCATTTTTCTAAACTAGTGAAATACTCTCTGTCACACACACATACAAACATACAGACACACAAATAGAGGCATAATTTCCAACACAAAAGGGAAAGTAAGAAATGTGGTTAGTGGTTTCATTTTTTCATTGTCTTGGTTTGGGTTGCTTATTGCCTTTTTTAAGTTACACCTAAAGAGTCCAGGCTTTCTGACTGGAAGGTTGGGCTGAGAGCATTTGAATTCCGGTTTGTCTAAGAAAAGGTTCAGTCCAGAGAAGATGACAGAAACCTAAAATATTTCAGAGAAGCCCTTTTCAAAGCACTTTCAACACAGGGAAATACAACAAAATTCAAAAAGGCCTTATGGGAATCCAGTCTTGTCATAATAAGCAATATTTAGCAAAACTCTTCTTCCTAGATCTGAATACACCAAAATTACTTATCAAATTGTAAGAATCAGACTCATAATTCACTGGGTTTTCCATACTTGCATAAATAAATATTTCTTCCTTCCCTGTAAAGCATGAAAAAGTTTTGTTAAATAAGTTACCAAAGTACAATCATCCTAGAAAAAAAAAGCAGCACCAGCGACAGCTGTGCAATCGCTTGGAATGATTTATGCGCCGTGACTGCATCGCTGTGTTGTTTACTCTATGCTTATACTGCCTAAATTGGCAATTAGTTTCTGAAAAAAATGTATAGAGCAACAGGGAGTTGAATACTTGCAAGGCTGACGCTGCAAACTGTAAGGGCAACACAGAGCATTCTGGTTTAAAACCTTTGTGTGGCCCTCAACTGAACGTGAAAGGCTTTGGCCAGGATAGATATAGCCTTTAATAGGTGATAAGGTTGTGACAATGTCTGACAGTCTTTTGAAGAGAAGTCAGATGCTTAAGGAGAACTGTATTGCTTGTAGGGGAATGGCTGGAATGAGGACATCAACCAAGTAATGTTAAATTTTATATATATATATATATGTCTGTGTGTGTGTGTGTATGTAGATATGTATAATGGCTGGAATGAGGACATCAACCAAGTAATATTAAATTACATATATACATATATGTGTGTGTGTGTGTGTATGTATATTGGTATATATATGTACATATGTTTATATATGCATGCGTGTGTATATATATGTGTGTATATATATATATATATACACACATGTATACACATATAAATATATATGTGTGTGTATATATATATATATATATATACACACACAGAGGTAATTTTTCTCCTTTGATCATTTGATCTTTGCTCTCTTAATATTTGGCTTTAAGGAAACAACCGTGTTCCCACCTTTTAAAGGGAAAGATAAATATTTTGAATTAATTGTATCTTGCAAGAAAATGGATTGTAAACTGGATGTGTGGCCTATAACTTATTGTATGACCACAGGTATTGTTTATGTCTTTATAACAGCATCATGCAGTGCTAACTCAGGTCATGGCTGAAATGGAATAATTCAGAAAACTCAAGAAAAAATCAGAAGTACAGTCAATTCTGCCAGCCTTATGGCAGTATGTCTTTTAAAATAGTTACAAAATATCTCAAGACTTTTTGTCAGATATACTACATTAATTTTTAAGCTATGGTGTCCAAAATTTGAAACATGAGCTTTAATTTTGAGAAATATTCTGAATCTGCATTTTGATTTGAACAAGTGTTCAGAGAAATCAACCCCATATCTCAGGACAGATATTCCAAACAAGAGGTATTGTGTGAGAAATTTGGACTGAGGGATTATTAAAGGAATTCTGGCAGCATTTTTTCTCACTTTTCCCTACTTGTAGCCGACTGAAATCATTGAAGCAAGGGAGTATTATTACTATTACTATTACTATTACTACTACTACTACTACTACTACTACTACTACTACTACTACTACTACTACTAATTTGCAGAGGGGAATTACTATGCATGTTTTCAGACTGCTTAATTTCTTCTCTACCATGGTTATGATTAGCAACCTTATGAATAAAAGAGAAATACCCCGAGTACCTATTTATTTCATTTAAACAGAAGCCCTGTTTATATCTGTTTCAAGCCCAGTTCCATATCTGTTTCAAGTCAGTAAATAGAAACAAGTTTCATAGATTTCTCACCTCACCTACTGAGATCTTCTTTCACTGAGACTATAAATATGTCTGTTATCTTTGGAAATTTGCATGAATCACATTTGCATGTTAAGCTGTGTTCTGCTGATAAGTCAACAGCCCTCCAGATTTTCCAAATCTTATCTAAGATGTCTCAGAAACTCAATCTACAATAAAAAAAAAAAAAGAAAAGCAGAAGGGGAGGCAGAGAAGAGGCGACTTACTGACATTGTGGACCTGATGCTATATATCACTTAAACTATGTCTAACACATCTCTTTTATTTAACAGTACCTCTTCTTCCTCTTTGCTTCTCTAGCAACATTATCCTGGTATGTCTCTTAATTTCACAGGTAAAAAGTATCTTTACATGCTGCCTCCTCATTAGTGACCAGAAGGGGAAAAGTTTGAAATTTTCTAATATGTTTCATTTTAATTAAAAACCATTAACCTGACACAAAACTTGTAGCAGTCTTTGACTTTCATCTTGCCTCAGAATTACTTTTTTCCCTTAAGCCTTTTCAGCACTTATCAAGTAAAACTGTAGTGAAGTTTCAAGTCACTACCTTGGGAGACTCATCCTTGCCCTATTTTCTTTAAAATGGACAGAGACATGCAAATCTGTATACATGCCTGTGCCATGAGACACAGGGACAAATGCTGCACTCTATGAGGTGATGAAGTGTCAACAATTGCATCCTTCCCAAACCCTGGTGAATCTGTTCTTCTTCAGGCCTGGCTCTTGGTGCTTATAGAAAGGAAATCTATATGAGCTGCCATGTCCCCAGTCAATATCTGTGTTCTGTTCTTATAGTGATATACACGAAAGGAGGACAGCTGAGGGAGAGTTGGATACATGTGGCTTATTCATGTGACAGCTGTGACCATATTCAATATCAACAAATATTAGCTGACTAAGCATTCACCAACAGTGAGCAACAAGACTTCCCAGGTAGGTGGGTGGTGAATCTCCAAGTATGAAGAGACAAAGATAGGTCTTGAAGACAGGTAAATAAACCTTCTTTCAAAAACACTAATTATTTCCATTGGTTGCTGCTGGGTGTTAAATTACATATCCATCTCCAAACCACCTGAGTGGAAATTAATCCCACCAGAGTGTGAAGGGTCATTGCTGATGTTGGATGGCAGATATTTTAGACCGTACTTCAGGAAAAATGAAACATAGGGAAAAAGCTGTGAAATTTGAATTAGCAATATCTGTGTGGCTCTGGAAATTAATATTCTTCATATAACCAGTTTTTTTGCTGCTGCCCCCTTCATTTTGAAAATATGCTGTGAATTCTTAATATATATTTTAGTCTTTTTGTGTCCTTTAAGAAGTTTATTTAGAAAATAAATATTTGATGTGAATTTATGAGAGGTGTTTGTTCTGACAACTCATTTTGGGGGGGAATCTCTAAAATCCATTAAGTGCAAGGGATTCTGGATCATCTTCTGTATGGACAAACCTATGAAAAACATGGTACCATAAAATGTCAGTAGCGCTAAGTTAGAGAAGTGAAACTATTAGAGCGACTAAAAAGCAACATACTTGCTGTAGCTGGCTCATCAGAGAGGTGTGGATATCATGAAAGTGAGGATTTGCTTTGTATTCCCTATGTTGCAACAGCATAAGGGAATGCTGTACACTTCAAAGTCTGCAGAAATAGTATTAAAATAGTATGCAGGCACAGGGAACCCAGCATGAAACAACCTCTTCTCTACTATCTATTGGGGTCAGCCACTGAATAAACAACAGCTTAGAATAAAATGCCATGTTTCAGTTTGAAGTGCACTAGCCTGTTTCCTACAAAAGAAAGGCCAGGAATAAACTGACATTTATGTTACATTTATACAACTAAAAACTGGGAATGAATTAGAGAGATAAGTTGTTTGATATACATCAGTTTTTCTTTTCTTCTAATATTAAGGTATAAAATTGTTTATGCCCTGGATGAGATTTCCAGAATTACTTGACCTGTAAATTAAATTCTCCTAGCCATGCACCATCCTTGTGACGCATAAATAATAAAATGCTACATAATTTTTGTGTGTTTTAAGAATACATCTCCATTAGCTAATTAAACTATTTTTTCCTCCTTTCAGATATGAGCAAAATAAATGCTGCTCACCATGCAGATAACAAAATCCAGATTGGTGAGGTAGAAAATAGAGAGATACAATGTTACTACTAGTACTAAGTGATGAAGGCTTAAAGACGAATCTCTTCATATATTTGTAAGTAGAACTATTTTCAGCTATCAGAGTACTGTATTTACTGGTGTCTCACAAACAGAGCTGTTGCAGTGTGGCCATGTGAATCAATGTGATTGTAATTGATATTTAACTTATTTGTGATTCAATGCCTGTGTGTTTTATGCTTTATATACTGCTGGTGAAGGTTTTTTGCAGGCAGAAGAATAAAACAGAAATAAATAGCTCTTTTTCCTGGATTCAGCCAGGACAGAGTTAATTGTTTTGCAGTAGGTGGGAGGCAGAATGACTAAGGCAATATCCTATAGCAACTTATTGACAGGGGCAGGGGGAGAAGGGACTCTCTTCCAGGGCTCCTACTGGTGGAGAAAACTGTCAGCAGGGAGCAATATTTGTTTATTGTCCTGGACTTTCCCTGTAAATCATTGCTTTGTACAATTACACCTTTTGTAATTAATACTGTTGCTGCCACAGCTGGTCTTCTTATCTCATTGCAGTTTCCAGTAAATTGTTCTTATCTCAACCAGTAACCTCTGCCTTTTGTGTTTCCACATAGGTGAGGGGAGAGAGCAGCATGCACTAAATTGAAGAATACCAATCCTAAACCATGACACTCCTGTCATTTAGCAGCCAAGTGAATCCAACAATAGTGTAAATGTCAGGAAAATTAACAATACAGGAGATCTTCTGGAAATTCTTTGCAACTGAAAATATAAGAATTAAAACAAGCAAACAAATTAAAAACATCCATGTAAATCTGTGAAAATCCATTACCTAAAGTCTGGGTTGCATTTTTAAATTTTTGATAGCTCCTTAACTATTCATTTGGTGTTGAAATATTTTTCTATGCTTATGAAGAAAGAGGGTAGTAGGACAGTTTGTACACATGCCATAATTATATATAGTTTTACCTTTGATCATATTTTTCATCATAAAACAATTAAATTGCATGTACATATTTCCTCTTACTAATGACTAGAAAAATTATGCAATATATTTTTATCTGCAAATTCATAGAAATTTATTTTATACCAATTAAAGGCACAAATTACTTCTTTGAAAAGAAGTAGTATGAGAGAATACTGAAGAAAGTGAGAAAGTATGAAAGGATATGAAAGACCAATTACCACCTCCAAAGGATGGGTGGAGAAAGGACATTTTACTTGTATCCAGAGGAGCCGGGGTTGTCTTTCATCATTTATGTATCTGATATTCACCATGTGAACTCTACAGTTACTATGACTGTCACTCTCCTTTATTACCTATTGACACAGTTTCTTAGCCTACATTTTCTGCCACTCTTTTAATTCTTCATTTTCTTTTTTTGTACCTCCAGGAATAATTCATCTACCTCCTCAGACTAAGGGCTTGTTTTTCTTCCCTTCTCTTTGAGATGTCATTACTCAGATTGGAGGTGACACCTGAAAAGATAGAAAATGTGGATATTAGTGAGGAAGCAGAAGATAAGAAATTAAGATTATAAATTGAATCTGAAGTGTTCATGCATTACAGTTTTGTAGGACAGTGATGTAGTGTGTTGATGACATTTCAAATAAGACTTTTTTAAGGCCATTCTCATTATGTCATCCATAACAGTATTGTTTCCCTAAGGAGCTAACTGTTTCTTTTATGCAAGTCACACAATTGAAAAAAACAGAAAACAACCTACAAGTCAGAACCAGAATAAAAATACTGCCTTTATTCCACTATATTAAGGGAAAAAACAGTGGTTTTGTTGTGTTTTTAACATAGATTAACATCTTAAAATTCTCTTTACAGTACAGCAAAAGAAAAAGTTTCATAAAAGAATAAAAGACAACAGGGGAAAAAGAATTGTGTGTTGTATCCTTTAGTTGGCAATACTGGTTTCACAGTAACTAACTATGTTTGGATTCAGACACTGAAGGATGCTTATGGCTGATAATTCCATGGCTCCTTTCAATAACAGAAATTATGAAGTTATGCTTTACTCTGTGAAGTGCTTGTAAAGAGAAGAATTTGAGAAGATTGTCTCTGATGAAATAAGAAAACATCATCCCCTCACAACAGTGGGCTGAACTGCTGAATAAAGCTTTATACACATCCATAAGCATTATCATATTATAAATCACTTGTAACAAGGAGAAGTCTGTTAATTCAGCATCTTAAAGAAGATCACAGTGCTTTATTAGTCTATACAATTTTGGGGAAAAATAAGGAAAAATATGAATATTATTCATAAGCAATTGAAGAAAACTCAGCTGAATTGAAAATCTAGACAAAGATACTGGGCTTTGATATAAGTTACTAAAGCTTTTATGGAATGATCGGTCTTGGTTTGCTGCAAGATGCTAAGAATAAATCTACAGATATCTGTTGTTATGCTGCTAAATTAAAACCATCTCTACTGGTACTACACTGACATAAAATAAATTAATATTTATAAGTTATATTCCATATATATCTGTGGCATGGAAGTTTATATTTAGTTTTTAATGAATACAAAATCTGTGACTAAAAATAACCAGTAAGTTTTTCACAGTATTGTCTTTAAAGACATTTAATAAAATCAAAACTCAGTGTAAAATGTCAATGTGATATCACTTTCCTCAAGTACTACCTCTAGCAGCCAAGCTTATTGAAATATACAGTTTTAGGTAAGTCTAAATTTTTGCATTTGATTTTATGAATAATATGTGGCTTTAACACCCTTTTTCTTTTAAATTTAATTTCTTTTTGAAGTAGTGTTTTCCTTCACAGTTGCATTAGGTCCTTAATCTTAATTTCATTTGAGTGACAGTAAAAACTCAGTCCCTTGAAACTACTTTGCTTGTTATCAGCTTCTATTCACAGTATGACAGACACATGATAATGAAATCAGTGACATTCTGGCTTTATTTTCTCATTGTACAGACAAGATGATAGTTTTTGTTTGGTTCAAAATTGATAAAGACCATAGTCATTGCATAAGACTTTTATGTGAATACAAATCTGTTTTATAGATTTAAAGTGATCTATTTAACATATACATCCAACTTTGGATAAAAGTATGAAATGCAACCGTTTTTTGAGCCATGGTACTGGACTGACAAACAAATACAAAGTTATATTTTATTTGGAACTTAAAATAAAAGTCATGGGGTTGATATCTATCAACCACTTAACATTTTGACTCAATTTTAGTTTTGCATATTCATGTGATTATGTCAAGAAAATTTGGAGAAGACAGAGCTGATAAGTCTTGGAAAGTTTTAGTGCTTTTCTTTCCTGTATAATTTGCAGGCAGGTAACCCATTAAAAGTATTTAACTGGACTACATGTTACTGTTTGTTCCATTTTTGGTTATACAGGTCAAACAGCAAATAAACCAATGAAAGGTTGTTAACCACACCAGTGAAGTACAAGGTGCATTCTTTATTGCCCTTAACAAGTTTTTAAGAGCAGAGAACTCTCTCCTGAGTATTTCTTCATGATCCAGTACACTACAGACCTGTTGCACAGTACCTTTCAAAGGACTTCATGTCATGAAAAGTTGAGTTGCATCCAAAATATCAACAATGTAGATGAGTTACAGGGTAATTGTACCCAGGATTCTACCAGGTACTTGGTAAATAGCAGTTATCCTCTTCTTGCAATCTGCCTCTGAAGCACACATAACAAAAATCAAACAAGATATGTAAGTCTCTCATCCTGTCTTTTTCCAAAGAGTGTGCCCAAAGTGTAACTGGCCATGCACAAGCTAAGGGATAGCAAGAGGCCAGAGAGGGTCTTACTGTCCTAGGCCTGCCAGTGGGGGCCAGTGTAGTGTCAGATATGATCAGTCACAGCAGTCATGGAGACAGATATATGAGGCACAAAGCAGAGAACAGTTTTTTGCAGCTGCTTCAGAAAATAATCTTTTGCAGTGAGTTGAAAACACAGGCACTGAGATTGGGAACAGGCTGCTACTGCTGTGGAGAAAAAAAAGCTCTCAGAAAACCCATCTTCCAGACAGAAGAAACATTAATAAAATTCTGCCATAAAATGCAACCAGTTTCTGGGAACATAATGTTCACCTTAGGAATGGAATTGAATATCTGCATTGCAATTTTCTGAGCATGGCCAAGTTGACCTTGGTAAGCAGTGAGTTATCTAACAGAGGGAGGATGCCAAAGCTGAATTAAAACTGAATAACATGTGTGTTTTGCAGTTGTTTCAGTCAAAAACTAATGATCATAATCTAATGATTCAACAAGAAACCTTCCAGGTAAAATCCCATCTGTCCTCAGAAATGGCTTTGTTTACAGATTTGGTTCATGGGTTGTGTTGTACTGAATAATTGTCTTTGCAGTGCCTAACGCAAGTCCTGCACCCGCAAAACAAGCCCTTATTTGCAGAGTTTGTAATGCCTAGCTCTTACTATAGTACACTGCAATGGTTACTATATGTTTGAAGGGTGTTATTTTATGTCCTGGAGCATTAATAAACCAAAGGAACCAATGGTATCCATAGTAACAAAGCCCCAGAAAGAGTAGGTTGAAATACTATTCCCAGACATGCTAAACTCCTTCTGAAGCTGGGTTGTTGTTTCAGCCCTACCTCTTCTGTACTATAAAAAAACTGAAAAAAACTGCAAGCATTCTCTAAATTAAGAATCTGCTTTCAGATTAAAATTTCCACTTAAGCAATCACATTGCAGTACACTGTTAATAATAAAAGCATACATAAATTCGCAAAATATCTGGCTTCACTGTCCTATTTATCTTCATGCAATAATTAGGTAATGAATCAATGTCCACTTCTCTCAGGTGAATCTAAGAATGTGGTGCTGTGAAGGTGAAATTAGATTAAATTTTTACTCAAAGGTTAGAGAGAAACTTTTTTGTATAGTTAAAGAAAACTACTCATTTTATTTTAAATTATACATTGATTTATTTTTAAATTTAATCATATGATGATTCCCTGAAATCCATGATATATGGAGAAAATATCTAGAAGAAATTAGTTCCACTGAATTCCAGTTATTTGTTAAAAAGTATTTAACTTTTTTTTTTTGCTTGTAGCAAAGTAAAACCAGCTAGTTTTCAGGCATTAGCCTGATTTGGTAATTTGAGAAGAATGTAAGAAATTGATACCATCAAAAATATTATAGCTATATTGATATAGTTATAATAACTATCTTTTACTGCAGCATATATGTGATATTAAATTAATAAAAAAATTAAACTTTTTTGAGAAAAATGATATAAAATGCCACTCCTGCTTCTTTTCTGCAAGGCTATAAGGGAAAGTTTTTGTACATAGTCCTGGATTTAAATTTTTTAATTTGGAAGACAAAATTTTTTCATTGACCTATAGTAAGGAGCCCTTTATTTCCTGCTCAGCAGATGGAAGAAGATCTGAAAGATTCAGTGTTCAGTGTAAAGTTAATGTTGGTGGATGTTTTGATAGAAGAATGCTTTGGAAAAGCCAAATGCTTTATTTGAAACATTAAGAAATGTATAACCTTCTCTGTTGTTTACAACAATCTTAGTTACTATTTATGAAGTGGGTTTTTTTAATAGAACAGTATGTATAAAATAAATAAACCAAACCCCAAATTGTTTTACCCATGCAGCTTTGCATTAATAACTTCTGTTCCACTTTTGCCTATGCAGCAGAATAACGGATTTTCTCCAGCAATTTTAATTTTGTGTTGACTACTCTACACATTTTTTTACAGTTTTCTCTGTACAGTCTTTGGAGTAGGAACGTTATTAGGTGAGGATGATGTGTATCTCAGCCTTGCACTGACAACACACAAGGCATAACCAGTATGTGAATAAAAGTCCCAAGGCTCTTCAATTCCATGTTCACCCACAAAGAGTAGACTGATTTGCTCATCTCTTGTCTTCACAAACTCGTCCTTGAATAGGAACTGGGAGAGTAACTTTAAGGTTGTATTACTAACATTTATGAGCAGAGATTTTACATGTAGCAATGTGTATTTCTATTTCCTACTTGCCAATTTTTTCCAATGAAGCTGTGTAAAGAGATGTGTCTTTACCTTACTTTGAGGAAAAGGTCTGAGGGTGAAAGAAACAGTTGCATAAGACACCTGACTAGTAGCACAGTTTCAAGCATAGACCACAATTCAGAAATACCCAGAAAATATATCAAAGTTAATGTATGAGATGCATCTTTTTTCAAAGCAGAATTGAAATCAGATTCTGAAAAATGGAGAATAATTTTGTTGTGGCTATCTTATTAATTTTGATCCCATTTTGAATATGTGGCTCTTCTGCATTCACTCACAGAACTTTATATGTGGAGTTTAGATCATGAATTCATTTCTACAAAATATTTGAAAATACTTTTTTTTATGAGAAGGTTTCCTATGTAAATACTGGCATAACACTTTTTGAAAAGTGATTTAGAGGTTTATAACCTAACATCAGAGTGATAAGGGAGAAAATCGACAGAGGGCCTTAGATAGAATTTGGGATTGCTATCCCATTGAACATCCATAAGAACCTAAATGGTTCAACTCCTTCAAGTTTTCACTGGGAAATTTCTTATATGTACTAGGTAGGGCTAATTCCTCAGACCCTGTGCTCTGAAGGATCTGAAGAATATAGATATACTGCCTATAAAGAATATTTGTTTTGCCATCAAAATCCAGACAGACTTACTGGATCTGTTACTGTTTTTAAAAGACTGTCTACTCTGATTCTTCTTCTTCTTCTTCTTCTTCTTCTTCTTCTTCTTCTTCTTCTTCTTCTTCTTCTTCTTCTTCTTCTTGTTATTATTATTATTATTATTATTATTAGTAGTAGTAGTAGTAGTAGTAGTAGTAGTAGTAGTAGTAGTAGTAGTAGTTTGTTGTTGTTGGTTTTATTGAGTATTTGAGATTTAATACCTAGATTTAGCTATTATTCTCATTAACATTGAAAATTCATAGACCAGCACTAGTTCCCTCTAGGGGTGTGGTTTTGGTGTGTTTTCTTGTATTTGAGCAAAGATTACACTATTGTTAATACATCTGAAATCTTTAGGATCTAAAAAAATAATTATTAGCAGTGCAAATCTAATTATCCCAATTCTCTTAATTATTTTCAAAAACCAAAACAAAGCCAATCTGAAACTGTTATAGCCCATCCATCATCAGAATTTACTTAGTAATTTCTTATAAACACAGAACAAAAAAGGTCACAGCAAAGAGCTCCCAAATACTCCAGAGCTCCAGAGCTAAATACTGAGATTATTACTACTAGTTCTGAATTGCCTGGGTAAGTCACATATGTGAATGAGATAAGTCTGTAAAGAAAAGAAGCTTCAACTGGTTTAATATTATGACTTAAAAAGTGTAGCTTTATTTTGAATGAAAATAATATACACATTTCACAGGAAATTTAAAAAAAGAGAAAAAAAGAAAAATAAAAGAAAAAAGAAGTTTATTTTATGTGGATAAGTATCTTTTGCTTTGACAAGCCTCCTAGTCTCACATATTGAATTGAGCATTTCTTTCCTCATTATTTTTAACTGAATATCAGAGTTAAAATTGTTTTCATAGTTCCTAAACTCTAAACCAAGTACACCTCAACTTTATGGAAATTTTCTTTGGATTGTTTCCAAATGAAATTCCACAGCAAGTGACCCAATTTTGTGAGGCATTATTTTGCACTGGAAGCCACGTACACTCTGCTGTAGATAAAGTAAACTTTCAGAGATGTATTTTCTGTTAATCTTCCATTGTTTTTATCTACATATAAAAAAATTTACTTTTAAATGAATTTTGTAACTTTTGAAAGTAGTCTTGTCTCCTTCAGGATTTAGGGCATCTTATTTATTCATTCAGTTGCTCTCTTGTATTCAGAACTGAAAGAGATCATGACTAATTTCCTAAGTTTCTCTTGACCTCATGTCTTCTGCATTTTTCAGCTTTAAAAGTGAATTAGGCTGTCATATGGCTGCATATGCAGCAAACTGTTCTTGGGTAAAGTACTTTATTACATCCATGGAAGAGTTGCCAATTTTGCTATTAGGTGGGATTAATTTCATCTAGGAAATAAAATAATTTTCAGAAAAGTTCTGCCTTGAATTTGCATTTTACCATCCCCTCTTCTATCAGTAGCTTTGTGTTACTTTCTACAGAAACTTACCCTCTTATATGAATAATTCAGTACTGAAGCATCTGTGGTTGTGATGTGTTCATCGTGAATTTCTATTTGACATATGATTTTCAAGGATAACTAGTCATAGCAGAAGTAAGACTGTGAAACTGATTTTTAGGCATTGAATTTAGGTTTAAGAAATGAGAAACGGGAACATTTTGATTTGCAAAATGAGGAAATTTGGTGTGTGAGCCACTTAGAGGAAAGCTGAGATGGAACCTCAAAGTATTATACTTTGCATAGCCATTTGTCTAACAATAATCTTACTTCAGATTCACGCCAGTTTGCATCAAGATAATTAAAATCTCCCATCAAAACTATTTTTCCTTTATCACAAACTGTTTTGCTTTCACAGGCCATTTTAGAGTACTTTGTATCTGGTGGCCTACAACAAATTCCCAACATGAATTTGAATTTATTTCAATAGCTTTTTTCTTCCAGAGAAGACTTCTGACTAGCCTCCAGTTATGAACACTTCTCCCAGGTTACTTTTCTGTTCTTCCTCTATATATAGACCATTGATTTCCCAAGCCTTTTTGTTTCTCCATAAAAATCTAAATTAATGCTAACATGTCTGTCATACCATTCAATACATTGCTTGATATAAGAGAATGACCTTTTCTGTTTCCTTCTCAGCTTAGTGAAAATATTTCTACTTACTTTAATTAGAAGTGGTTTGAGCTCTAAATTCTCACTAGAAATGCCTGTAAAATTTCAATTATCCTTCAGATATTGACAATTCACTCAAGAAATTTCATAGCAAAACCAGGCAGCATTACCTACAGAGTTTTGTGAAGCAAAAATAGACATTTAATTTTTTTTTCTGTTGCAGGTAGTGGAAGTCATTCTTTAAATTGTTTTAATGTAGGTTTCCTACCTTTCTGTCATTTACTTTTGAGAAAATACAAGCCCATTTTTCTAACTTTCCTGAGATCATTGCAGATAATGATGACAGATAATTGTCTGTCACTTTAAATGACATTATCTTGCCAGCTGTCTCAGTGGCAAGAAAGACTGTGAAGGAAAAAATAAGATAGATAGAGATTTTTGCTCACAACAGAGCCATTTTTATCCTACTTAGTAACTCCTGCTTAAAAACTTTCCTTTAATAAGAAGTACAGACTATCTGTGCTATTGATTTGGTATGCCTGGGCCTCAAAAATCACATTACAAGATAACCAGGATTTAGTATAATTTTCACCATAAATAGCATTGGACAACACTGGTGCTGTGTTCCAACAACAACTAAAAAATAGATAAATTTGATCTCTGATAGACATCTTATTAAAATTCAAGTCAGAAAAAAACCCTACTCTTGGTCCCTATTTACAAGTAAAACCAACATAATTGGCTTCCACACATTAAAACACTGCCCACAGTTAAGTCCAGAGATGAATCTAAAAGCAGTGTCTGTTTTTGTTGGGATTTTACAAATATCCTCATCCACTTGTTGGTCTAGTTAAAAGAAGATATTTCAGATAACTGGAAAAATTATTGCATAAAGGTTAGATGGCAGGATCTGTTGTGCTAGGAGAAGGGGTAATAGGTTTAAATTGAAGGAGGGTGGATTTAGATTAGCTATAAGAAAGATGTTTTATACAATGAGGGTGATAAAACAATGGAACAGGTTGCCCAGAGGCTGTTGCCCCATACATGGAAACATTCAAGATCAGACTGGATATGGCTCTAAGCAACGTGACATAATTGAAGATGACCCTCTTCCTTATAGGGGTGTTGGACTTGATGACCTTTAAAAGTTCCTTTTCAAACTTATCTCTGATTCTATATCACAGCAAAAATACCTATTTCTCTGCTTAGAGGATGGTAGATAATGTACTGGTGCTCAAAGAAATGCACAGCTTAAACATTCATGTGTTTATGAAGCTTTGATGACTATTATAAGGCTTTTTACTTGTGCTTCAAGATTTTGTTCAGATGTAGTGGGAAAACTGAACATATCTCTAAAGAGAGAGAATGATGGGCCCTGTAAGGAAAGTAACAAACACAAGCATAACATTAGGTAATGACAAAGAGTTTTCACTATGAGATTTTTTTCCTAACATAACTTACAAGGCAAGAACAACATTGCAACAAAATCTAAAGTTTTGATATTTAAATTAATATCTTTATATCTTATCTCCTTTCTTGCTGCACTTTATACTTCTCTACTGTGCCTTACATTTTAATCAAACATGACATTAAAAAGTTCTCAAATGTACTCATAGGTATAAACCTCAAAGCCGTTCAGCAAAACCAAAACAAAACACAATGACAAAATTAAGACTATTGGGTGTCCACAGTTTTAGAAGGATTTAATGTTGACTCCAAGACTCTAGATTTAGATTTTCAGTATTCTAATGTAATCTTCAACTGTTTCTCAATACATCCAAGCAATAGAGATGCAACAGAAGAACAACCCACATTTATAAATTTACAAGAAGAAATCAGAACTTTACTGATTGCTTAAAAGCATAAAAGCTTGAACACTGAGCATTCCTGTGAAAAAAGGTCTGTCAAGACAACTGACAGCTCTACTGCTGAGAATTTTTGTTGATCATAGAACAAGCAAGGTAACTATTAATACTGAGAAGCTGTTTCTGAGTGACTTTTGGTGGGTAAAACATTAAAAATCATAAGTCCTTACCTTCTTTTTGTGATTGAAGGTTGAACTTGATCAGGTATCTAGCTTTCCCACCAGTGGAATAACTTTTTTCCAAGATGACAAATTGCTAGCCAATTTGAAGATATTCTATAATTTTTTATAAGAAAAGTAATTTCCATTCATAATTACTAAGTTAGCTAAAGTCTTTCAGGGTGAATGCAACTTTTTTTTTTTTGCAGTTTTCCTGTATCTTCTCATTTTAAAAATACTGTCTAAAGAAAAGACTAAGAGAAACTCAAGCTGCATACTTTTTCCATTGCAAAATGTGGGAAGATGAGAGGATGATAGTAGGTATTTAGCAAATACTGAGAATATATAAAGTGCAGTAGTCTGTCATGGGTTACTGTTAACTTTTTGCCTTCTTCATTGATAAGAGTACAAAAATAGGCAGATTGTGTGAATGACTACTATTTTTGACAATGTTTATTGAACACCACTTTTGTGTTTCTGAAGAGCTCAATAATCATAAGATTTGAATGTACTTTGTGACAGTCGCTAGGCCAACTGGTTTGTGACGTCTGATAGGCAATCATTCTTCTAAGCTTTTCATCCTCACTTTGATGATGTTGCATCTGTATCTCCAAGTATTCTTCTAATTGGTTTGATTTGGGGAGAGGAGAGGAGAGGAGAGGAGAGGAGAGGAGAGGAGAGGAGAGGAGAGGAGAGGAGAGGAGAGGAGAGGAGAGGAGAGGAGAGGAGAGGAGAGGAGAGGAGAGGAGAGGAGAGGAGAGGAGAGGAGAGGAGAGGAGAGGAGAGGAGAGGAGAGGAGAGGAGAGGAGAGGAGAGGAGAGGAGAGGAGAGGAGAGGAGAGGAGAGGAGAGGAGAGGAGAGGAGAGGAGAGGAGAGGAGAGGAGAGGAGAGGAGAGGAGAGGAGAGGAGAGGAGAGGAGAGGAGAGGAGAGGAGAGGAGAGGAGAGGAGAGGAGAGGAGAGGAGAGGAGAGGAGAGGAGAGGAGAGGAGAGGAGAGGAGAGGGTAGTAAACTAATATCCCTAAGATCACAATAATCTGACTATGGAGCCTCTAAGAACTCCATGTGACATACATGTTACTGGGGGAACAAATCAATTCTTGTTAAATGCTTTATTGTTGCACATGTTTGGTTGTTGTGACCCAAGTGCAGGACCTGACACTTTGCCTTGTTGAACCCCATACAACTGATCTCAGGTCATCAATCCAGTCCATCCTGATCCCTCTGCACAGCCTTCCTGCCCTCCAGCAGATCAAAACTCCTGCCCATCTTAGTGCTGCCTGTCAACTGAGAGTGACCCTGAATCCGAAATGTCATACAGTTTAACATGCAATTAAATAAGTATCATAGGTATTTAGCAACTTGTTTTCAGGCCTTCAAAGATGTAAAGATTGACAGTGAATATTGCTCACTGCACAAGTATTAAAGCTGGAAGGACAGGAATAAACATGCAACTTTTTCTGACTTTATCGGCTTCAATGATATGCCCTTCTCTATCTTTTTATTTTTTTAATTTGGTTTCCTTGCTTTTTTATACTGTATTTCCTATACATTAGGAGTTAGTTTACTGTTTGAATAAAACTGAGTGGAACGATAATGGGTGCTAATGTACACATCCATATATCTGTAATAGTTATTTTTGTGGCTGATACTACACAAACTGGTGATATATCAAAATGTTTCAGTAAAATATGAAAATGTTACAGTAAAATTTCTGTATGACTCCCTAATGGTTACCTTATATAATTCGATATCAGAAGACTTTTTATTTCCCTGTTCCAAACTGTTTAAAATTCTAGGTGCTGATGTGTCTCAAGCAATTAATGCTTGATGCTATTTTTCACGGAGTATCTATGTCTGAAACTCTGTTTTGTTCCTGTAGTCAAAAATGTAAAATACTAACACTAAAATAGGAATAGTAAACCAAAATTTAACTCTGGTTAGGATTGGAGGGGCATAGTGGCTTATTTCTTATTCATTAAATTCTGTGCTCTTGATTAAATGCCAGAAACATAAATTTGCCACAGGAGTATGCTTATCATTCTCTTCATCCTCAATGCAAATTTCTTCACCTATTACACCGTTGCTCTTTTTTTTTTTTTTCTATTATCTCATTTCTTTTGAACCACAGGTAAAAAAGTTCAACATCCTCAATGTAGAATTAGCAATGCACAATCTCACTAAGGAAAGAAAACAGTTTTAATTTATTTATTGCTGATAAGAATTTTCTTGCTTAGAACCTTGCCTTCTCTTTTACAATTCTTTTATCTGTAAATTAACTCATTTAAACACAGATGGTACAAAAGCCCGTCATTTACATAACAAGGAAAAGCAGGTAAATTTCAGCAGTGCCCCACCTACTGTAAAGTATTAATAATATGCTTCAGCAGTCTTAATTACTTTGGTGACCTTCCTAATTTAACAGATTTGACTTTCCCCATTTTTAATTTTGCAGCAATAATTGGATAACTAGGCAATGCATGTACCTAAACAAATTAGGGCTTTTTAAATAAAACTTGATTATTCACAGTTCATTAGACAAAAAGCTGTATTTTAATATTAATTACAATCACTCCTGTAAAATGTCATTCAGAATTCAATATCATACTCTATTTTTATGCCCACAGATTCACAGAATGGTTTAGGTTTGAAGGGACCTTACAGGTCATCTAGTTCCAACCCCCTGCCATGGGCAGGGATGTCATCCACTAGTCTTGTTTGCTCAGACCCCAAAACAACTTGCCCTTGAACACTGCCAGGAATGGGGCATTCACAACTTCTCTAGTCAACCTGTTGCAGTGCCTCACCACACTGATAGAAGAATATCTTTCTTATATCCAACATAAACCTACTGTCCTTCAGCTTAAAGCCATTAACACTTGTCCCATTGCTACACGTCAGTGTGAAAAAGCCCTCTTCACCTTTCTTGTAGACTGCCTGCAGGTTAAAGTTATTCAGAACAGTGAAAAGCTGTATATATATTAACGCATCTGAAATATATTAAAACTGTTCATATAAATGTATCTACATTTATGGTTTGACCTACAATCTGCTTTTTGACCTCACTGAGAAAGGCCAATTCAACATTATGAAATAATTCACTTTACTAGCCATTTTCTTTTTAGTTATCTACATTTCTGCAATTGGAATTGCATCATTGAAAATCACAATATCAAACAATATGATATCCTTAGCTTGGAATACCAAGGTCCAAAATATTTTGATCGATTGATTAACATACCAATGTTTCAGTCATTTCTTATGAGGCTGGCATTGTAAAACTTATTTCAAATAACATAGAGCTATTGTCACTGAGATAAATAAAAAATTGCATAAATAAAAAATGTTGCATCAAAACCACTAGTGTTAAAGTAAAAAAGGAAAAATGTGAAAAAACACTTCCGACAGGAATACTCTTTTTCATCACAGATCTCACAGTCTTTTCTTGCTCAGTAGGTAGTTTTTAGGAAAGTTTTGGTCATTTTCTGAAGGCATTTTTATGTTGAAAATTAGCTGCATTATTTTATGAATATTTTGAGCATTTTTCATACTCTTAAATATCTCTAAACAAAGTGTAAATAAAGAAATCCCATGCATCCTAAAGCAGGCATTATGACTGGAGAAGATATAAATAAATAAATGAGCATAGCCTGCCAACTTACTCTTGAGAAATTACTGCTGTATTTTTTCCCAGCTTAACTTTTCTGTGAGCATTCATATTCATGAAGGCAAAGGGTCAGTTGCATGTATGACTTAACCACAGGACATTTTTATCCTAGAAACAGATCTAATTGAGGCAGCTGAAATGTGAGCATATTTTGCTTATCCCTGACCTACAATTTCTGTCTGTTCTAGAAAAGAGAATTAGTTTGGTCACCCTGCTGTCAGCCCAGGGCATCTTCTGACAAGAGATTTCTAATACACTGAACAGCACTTTACATTAAGTGGTACTAATTACTGGGGCTGGGTAATCAGTTTGACCAGAAGTTGGAAGCATAACTGCAGACTATTTGAGAATTCCAGCAGGAACTACTGACATAGTTATTACTGTTTACTTTCTTATTTATTAATTCAATAGGAATAAAAACTCTTAATGCTCAAATATACTCCCATGTGTTTCTGTATATTTAGTTATGAAAAAGAGTGAATTTTAGATTGTATTTGCTAAAAGAAAGTCAGAATTTATAACCATTTAATAAACAAGGACTGGAAAATTTTGGTAAAA
The DNA here is from genome assembly GCF_963513975.1 of Fringilla coelebs. NCBI lineage: Eukaryota > Metazoa > Chordata > Aves > Passeriformes > Fringillidae > Fringilla > Fringilla coelebs. The sequence goes on from NC_140029.1 coordinate 55,352,714, forward strand.
AAGCCTCATGGAAGGTTCTGCTTCCAAATACTCTGTCTTTCCTGAAACATTGCATCACTGTTTGGAAGCAATGGATAGCCTTGCAGGAATGTCAGGAAGGGAAGTTCAAATATTTTTCTAACTTCTATTCTGAATTGACATTTGGCATTTATATATATTTGTGCCATGATTGCTTCTCCATTGACATAACAGGGATGGTAATATCTATGTCAAATTTTGAAGCATCCTAACTGAGATAAAATTAATTATTTTTCACTAATCTTATTAGTATTGGTACATTAATCTTGTTCTCCTTGGGGGAAGAAAAATAAAATAGGAAAAAATCAAGTTTTTATCTACATTTATTGCCTCCTAATGTCAGAGCAGTTTCTCACACAGTATTTTTCATTTTCCTATTGCTTTTATCCCATTCACATTCCATCTTTAATTTCCAGGTACCAAGGTACTGCAAAGGAGGTTTCTCAAGGGTTTCCCTGAAGAAAAAGAGACTATTGATCTTGGGAGGCTCTGTAGAAGTTTTTTTTTTGGCTTTTTAAAATTTATTGATTGGAAGACATGTTAGAGTATGTGTTACTATCTGTATGGATTCCAATTGTCCTGGGGATTTTTTACAGAAGTTGTGGGAAAAAAAACCCAGTCTGTGAAAGGAAGTCCTTTGGAGCTCTTTTAACATAAGTGCATAATTATTCAAAAGAACTTTTATGGTACTTTGGCTTTCTTAACACAGTTGGACACTATGCAGATAGGGGCCAGTCAGTATAATGTAACTTCTCCCCTTTTTAAGGGGTGTGAGCTTTCTGTATTTCATTTGTCTACTTTTCTCTCTTCTTACTGCTAATTTTTCTGTGGTGATTTTAATAATTTTTTTATTTCTATTTTTTTGTTTCTTTTTAGCTCTCTGCTAAATTCTACCAATGCTTTCTGTTAAAGTAACCTATTTCAATGAAAATTAGCAGCAGATTTGAATTCAGAAAGACACTTCATATGGGATTCATCTGATAAAAGCAGATTATTCCAGTGTCTCTATCTGAGCTACCCAAGGGTGTCTTTATGGCTAATAGACAGAAATAAGCACATCTAAAGCATTATTAATTTTAAACATTTAAAGGAGGTGATTGTCCTCCTGCACTAGTGTGGCCTCACCTCAAGTTATGTGTGCGGTTTTGGGTGTCACAATATCAGAAAGACAGGAAGCTATTAGGAAGCATTCAAAGGAGGGCTGATGAGACAGTGACAGGTTTAGAGGAGGAAGCCATGTGAGGAGCAGCTAAGGTCACTTGGTCTGTTCAGTCTGGAGGGGACTGAGGGCAGACTTCATTTCAGTCTGCAACACCTTCACAAGAGGAGGAGGAGGGGGCAGACACTGGTCTGGGCACTCTGCGATGGCATCTGAGGGATCCCTGAAGCTGTGTCAGGGAAGGTTGATTCTGGATATTAGGAAAAGGTTCTTCACCCAGAGGGTGGTTGGATCAGGAACAGGCTCCCCAGCATCAAACATGGCAGGGTTCAAGAGACATTTGGACAACGCTCTCAGGCACACAGTGTGATGCTGCGCAGGGCTAGGAGTTGGATTTCAATGATCCTTGTAGGTCCCTTCCATTTAACATATCTGTGATTCTGTGATTCTGTCCTGAGGAAACCATAATGAATCAGGTGGCTTCCACCCTAAAAGAAGTAATTTTCAGCTTGGGAAAAAGAAAAAGTGAGGCCCTGATCATATAAACATAGCTGAGCTATGTTTATACTGCAAAAGAGAAAAACAAAGGGTCTCTGCTGTGAAAATGAAGGATGCACTCTGCCTTTGACCGTGTAGCATTTCTAAGTTCCCAGCTATGTTGTATATATGAATGTGAAATTGTGTTAAGTATTGGAACAGGAGGTGTTGGGTTTTTTGAGAGAATATAATATTTTTTAAGAGAATATAATGTCCTCTGAGTTCACTATGCTCACTTCTAAAACTAATAACTTTGCTGTCCTATTAACTTTTTTTTTTTTTTTTGTAAAGATTGCTCAATGATTTATAATATAAGTGAAGACTGTTCAGGGTTTTTACATATATACTGTTTGAGATATTTCAAGATCAATTTAGTTTCCTAAACATGGTATTTGGATATTATTTGAGGTGACCTATCTTAGCATAGTACTTAGTTTCCACCTGCTCTTGAAGTGGTGCTATATTTTAGCAATTGTCTCAACACAGAGTCAGGTTTAGAAGGGAGATATTGTTTATTCTGGTCAGGGTGCAAGCCGAATGTTTTCCACAAATAAAGTATGCAAAGGAATAGAAAGTGAGAGAATTTATACATGGAATTCTGCATAAACCCACCTATCTCATACATTTTTACCTCCCACCTAATGCATAATTATTTAACTTGCACAGCCTTGCATAACACTTTTCACTGTGCCTGTGTGGGCCTTCTTGGAGGTCTCTGGTGATCATCTGGGGAGGTGCCCCCCTCCTCAGTTTTGGGCAAACTCTCAGGATGCGCAGAACCCAAGGCTGAATGCCAAAGAGAATGTGATCTGTAGCATGGTGCCACATCTCAATCAATTGCTAATCGGGACATAAAATACAAAAGCTTTCCATAAGCATTAAGCAAGACCTGCCTAACAGACCTAATTACATTTAGTTGCAGTCAAAAATGGGTTAAAGGTGAGAATGATACCATCAACTTCCATCCGAAACAGAGATCAAAGGAAGGGACAAGGACAGAGAATTCTGTTTAAAGGTATCCGAAAGAAAATGATGATTCTTTTCATCTTCGTACTGGTTATTTTGAATAAAATTCAGCTTATCCAAAGGCAGATATCTATAGCAGCCTAGATAATTCCATGTGCAGTAGAGCAACATTTAGACAGGTGACAGGATTATACCCCTCCTCTAGAAGCAAAAAAAGTCTAATGTGTCTAAATTGGATAATAGAGAAAAATTAGAAATAAGAAATTATAAAATATTTCTCATTTAACTAATTCTTCAGTACAGTTTTCTGAAATTTTAAAATTATTCAAATTTCTGTCTGGAAGTTTCAGTAGCCTCTAAAGTTCACTGCATTTATACAGAAGTTTCTTGCCATGATTAATCGGGTAAACTTGTATGTACCCAGGTTCATAAAATATTATTTCCTTTAGGAATTTAGTACAGAGTTTTTAAAAAACATTCCTAAGATTTAAATACTCCACAAAATAAAGATATTTAAAATTTGAATTTAATTTTTTAATAGTGCTGTATGTTAAATTGTCCCCACTTCAGGTTTTAATGGAATTATCATAGCATATGTCCATTTCCTCTCGTTTGTGGAAAGTAACCTGGTGGACATTAGATTAAAAGTTAAGGTAGGGAGAGTGAGTTTATATGGTTTGTGTGCACATAGACAAAGTCATATACTTCTGTGAACAGATGGTGTCCGGATACTACAATAATGCAAGACATGCACAGAGCTGATATTTTCAAATCTAATGCATACATACATAAAAACAATAGCAGGGGATGGCCGGTTAGAACTTGAAAGCTAATCTATTCTACATCCTTCTTCTCTGGTAAAATAAGTAGTTCTAGACCTCTGTACTGGGCTGATCCTGGCTGGATACCAGACCCCCATCAAAGCCTCTCTCTCACTCCCCTCCTCAGCTGGACAGGGAAGTGAAAACATAGCAAAGGGAAATGAGTTGAGAAAAGTACTAGGAGAAATCACTCATCAACTACAATCACAGGCAAAACACACTTGAATTAAAGATATGAATTGAATCATTGCTAACAAAATCAGGGCAGGATAATGAGATGTAAAAACAGGCCTTCAGCCTCCTTCTCCCTCCTCCTCAGCTTCAGTGCTGCCTCCCTAGTGGTGCAGGGAGACAGGAATGGGAGTTAGAGTCAGTTCATCACACATGGTTTCTCTTGCTGCTCAGGGAGAGGAGTCCTTCCCTCCTCCAATGAGGGGTCCTTTCCAGAGGAGATAGTTCTTCATGAACTGCTGCAACATGGGTCACTCTTCCACAGCCTGCTGTCCTTCAAGAACAGACTATTCTGGAGGGGGTCCCTTACAGGGTTACAGGTTCTACCAGGAAAGTCTCCAGCATGGGTTCCTCTTCACAAGCCTAGTGCAGCATGGGGCTCCCACCAGGTCACATCCTCCTCTCAGGCATCCATCTGCTCTGATGTGTGGTTCCTCCATGGGCTGCAGAGGCATAGATTTTTCACCATGGTCTGCACCATAGGCTCCAAGGGAATCTACTACACTGTGTGGAGCACCTCCTTCCAGTCCTTCTCCACTGACTGGAGCATTTGCAGGGATTCCTATCATGTACTTTCACCTTGATCTTCTCTGTCCACAATTACCTCTCTGCAATAACTTTTTTCTTCTTCTTAAATATGTTATCATGGAGGCATTATCACCACTTCCAGCTGGCCCAGCCCTGGTCAGCAGCATGTTTGGAACCACCAGGGATTGGCTCTGCTGGACATGGAGGAAGCTGCTGGCAGCTTCTCACAGAAGCCATGCCTGTAGCTCCCCTTTTACCAAATCTTGGCCACACAAACCCAGTACAATCTCTCTGACTATTTTTTCTGATGTTTGTGTTATGCGCTGTTACCATACGTTAGACCACGTAATACAGGGAATAGTAAGGAATTTTTTTGACAAGACAATAATTTTCTTCTTAAACATGACTCATGAGAAAATAAACATGAATAATCTGGTTTTATTATATTCTAGTCACCCAGTGTATGGGTGCTTGTGTCAAGATTTTGACTGCAGGGGCGGGGGTAGCAGGGGTGGTCTCTGTCAGAAGAGTCTGGACCTGGTTCCAGTGAGCACTATCTTCACCCCAGAGTCTGTGTGGTACTGTGTAGATGAGGTTGAACACAGAAACAGCCACCAAAAAAAAGGATGTAATTTAATAGAGTGAGTCACTAGTACATTTGAGGTCCTCTATAGTATCCAGGACCCCTGTGCAGATCTGTCTAAAATAATGTCAAGACTTTCAGGATTGTCTGGTGCTACTGAAGGGGCTACTGGAACCTCTGGAGATAGCACAGGGCTTAAAAATGTATCATCCAGCTGTTTCACCGGACACAGGGATGCCAGTTTATGAAGTATTTGTACTTCTGATTCTCCTGACTGTATGCATATAAAATCATAGAATCATAGAGTCATAGAATCATAGAATGGCTTAGGTTTGAAGTTATCTTAAAAGATCATTCATTTCCAGCCCCCATGACATGGGTAGGGACATCTTCCACTACAGCAGATTGCTCAGAGTTCCATGTAAGCTGTCCTTGAACACTTGTAGGGATGGCACATCCACAAATCCTCTGGGCAACCTGTCCCAGTGCCTCACTACCCTCAGAGTAAAGAATTTTTTTCCTAAGATATAATCAAAATCTGCTCTTCAGTTTGAATACCCCCTTGCCCTGTAACTATGTGTGCTTGTAAGATGTCTCTCTTCTTTCTTGTAGGCTCCTTTCAGGTACTGGAAGGCTGCAATTAGGTCATTCTGAAGCTTTCTCTTCTTCAGGCAGAACAATCCCAATTCTCTCATCCTTTCCTGTAGGAGAGGTGCTCCATTCCTGTAACATTTTTCCTATAGATAGCTGAAGTCCAGTGTGCAGAAATATGTCTATGTAGATAATATATTGTCTTGGTTTGGAAGGGCAGGAGTCTGCTAAGGAAGGCAGGAGCCTTCCCTGAAATGGAGAATGTAAACCCTCCCCACCCCTCTGAATTGCTATAAATTTTTAATTAGGGGCTCTCAGGCAAAAAATATGGGAGCAGGAAATAACAGTTCTTTAATAGGGAAGAAAAATAAAAGGATAAAAAAAACAATGCAGTACACTAGAACAACACTGACAGAGTCAGAACTCAACCTGACAACCTGACATGTTCAGGGCATTAGTGGCAATCCAGTTGGAAATATGGCTGCAGCCCTCCTGAAGTGTCAGGTGTGGTTCTGTTGGAGCAGGGGGTCCTGTAGAAAAGGATGTATTCTTCCTCCAAAGATCCATGGAAGAAGAAGCAGCTGCAGTTCCTCTGGGGAATCCAGCAGAGGAGCTGTGCTGGTGTTTCAGAACCTCCGGATTGTATCTGGGTAGGAATGCTTGGCTCCTCCTTCTGGGTGGAGCATCTCACAATGGGATGTTATAGTTCTTATCAGCCATGCAGTGATTCAATAGCCTGCTATCAGCAGATGTCCCCTCCCAAGGGAGGAGTGACTGTGATCACTCAGAGAGAGAGATAAGGAAAGTTGCCCACTTGACAAAAGACAACTGTCATACAGATGGTAATAGAATACGTCTTGACATGCAATCGGGAACATATGCACATTAGTTTTACAGTTATACAAAAAAATTAAGTCTTTTGTACTATGAGTATCAGCCTAAAATATAAAGTTAGATAACACACACTGAATTGCTTTTAAATATTTTTAAACCACACAAACCCCATTTTCTTATGTCTTGTAAGACATCATGGGAAATATCTTGGCAGAATCGTAAATTTTGTAGCAACTTGAAGCCTTAAAAGCACAAATAGAAGGATTGTAGATTTTTTTATTATTTAATAGATTCTATTCCTCAAAGAATGAAATAGACTTTATATTCTAAGATATAAAGATAAGTTACATGACATTCATCTGCACACCATATTATATTTCTTAAACTTTCTTTTGTTTCAGAGGTCACTTATGGTGAATTGAACTCTTTGGTTCTACAACTAATGTTAATAATGCAGATTGTTTAATTTAATGATCTTTCACTTTCATATCACTAGATAATGAGTAGAGAACTATGACTTGGAGCTATGCCATAGTTTTCCTAACACTGCTGATAATTAAAAGAGACATTAATTCAGTGAAGTTACAAATATATTATAGCAAGAAAATACATTCCACTGCTTTTCACACTTGTATACATCATGTGTGATACTATTCAATGAGTACTAAACCAACTTTTTCCTGTGGAAATGTAAGTGACTTGAGCATAAACTTTCATTTAACTTAACCATATGGAAAAGGTAGTGGTACACAATGATTTTCCTATGCATAATGAAAACAGAGGGGAAATATGAATTAGGGTCCTCAAACAAGTTTTTTAAAGTGACCATCATTCAACACCTTCTACACATGAGAAGTCCCAAGAGAAACACTGACTAAAAGAGAACTTCAGAACCTTAATATTGGGATTTTTGATATGTTTGCTGGCTTAAAGAGATGCTTGAAAGGGCTTTAACAGGGGAACAAGCTGATGGTATTTCTTAACAATTCTTGAAAAGGTATAATTGCTCATAACTGACTACTTTTAGCAGTCAGATTTCACTGCATTTCTTTATGTATTAAGTGCAGGTATTGATTACCTAAATTAAAAGCAAAAATATTCCTAAATGTTAAGTGGAATCTATAGCTATAAATAAAACTTGTTTCTATTCCCTTCAAATTCAGGAGTATAGAACAGAAATGCTAATTGAAATTCTACTAACCTAGATAACAAATTAATGGAAACTAAATTCCTGTATTCCTGCATCTGTTTTAAGTGCACCTTCAGGTCATAAGCAGTGAACAATAAATAAATACATACCACAGAGTGCCCTCTAACTGAAATTTACAGGTCTGCTCTACTACATTATTAAAAAGAAAAAAACCAACAAACTGCAACGTTTCCTTGTTACAACATCTCTAGGATTTTTGCTAGACTTGTTAATATTACACAATGTAATATCATAGCTACTGCAACTTGACTGCATTATTTCTTTAAATGTTGAGCACAAGAAATTTATGTGAGTTTTACAGCTCATAGTATACAATAATTTAAGTTTAGTGGAAAGCATAGGCAGATTTTAAGTGGTTTTTTAACTGTGGAAAAAGATACCATTTACTTAGAAGCATTTTAAAATGAGCATCAGGCAGTGTTTAAAATCTATCTAGCTTACAGGGTTGTAAGCAATGATCCACATAAGTGTCACAGAGAATTAAAATACCTATTTCTGTACCAAGCTGTAGTGTAACTAGTATCAGTATTATGTTATCCTTGCTAAATGACCAGTTTAAGTAGTTTCATATTTAAGAACTTTACGAGCATGTGGTTTACATTTCTTTATTTTCATATAATTCAAAGAGTGGGCATGACAACAGGAATCGTAATGGTCATCTTCACAAGCATGGATGTGAAGATAGCATGGATGCTATCGTTTTGTCAATTTTTTGTTTTGCTCTTTTAAAAATTCAAATACATTACCACTGAAAGTAACGAGAAACCTAGGATCCTATACTAACTATAAATCAAAACTAATGCAAAAAACTCATGTCAAAAGACAGCCTTTTGATAAAAGAGAGAAGTTCCATCAGCCAAACCATCCAAAGTCTTTAATTTGTATGGCAATATTTAATTATTTGCATTTCTCATAATATCCTACTGATATCAATTTTAGTCTTCAATTCCTAGCCATGGCTCTTGTTAAATATTCCCCTTTTTTTTTTTAATATAGGGAGTTGATTGCACTTCTTAATTATGTGTTTTAACTGCTTGCAGTTTTTCAATCTCCTTATCCACACTTTTCATATTGATTTATCATTTCCTACCTGGGATCTCCCTCTGCCTCAATCCTGTTGCGCATTCTTTTATTTGTGGAAATGTTTACACTTTTATAAAGATTACTTTCAAGACACCTTGCACACCAACAATCTGTAGGTTTTGCAATATTTGTGCAATTTCTGCATCTAGATAATTTAATTATTTTCCCTGCTCTGCAGGCCACAACGTGGGTTATCTCTACAGTAATCATTACTTTGTGATAAACTGTGCTTAAAACTATATGAATAAATAGAATACTTCAATATTTTCTCACAAGCTCTCTTGTGTTCTGCTTTCCAGTTGATGAGCTGTTTGGATTATACTTATTAATGATATATACAGAGTCATAAAATTTATTTTGTTACTAATTCCAACATTTTGTGACTTCAGTTGCCTTTTGTAAACACTATGTATGTAACACACAGTTGTATATACCCATATATATATTTCTTTTGTATTTCTACTTTTCCTTCTCTAGTGCCGTCCAAAAGCCTTTAGGCTTAGGAAATAAAAAAAAAAAAAAAATTGCTTCTTTATATTTTATAGAGCTGAAATTTTCAGAGAAGTCTTAGATCCCTACTTATCCTTAAATTCCTTCTGTGACCAACTTATATTGATAGACACATACTGCTAACAATGAACCATTTTAAAATTAGTTTGGTTGTCCTCTCAGAGGGGGGAAGACATGGCCTAAAGGGAAGGCCCCTTGTGTAAAGTGCATCTACTGGTACCTTTGTCTATCTCTTGTGACATACTGATACACATATAAGATAATAGATACAGAAGAATTCCTTATCTTGTAATCAGTTGGAGAAGGAAAACAATTTTATGGCCTAAATGCACTCTTTTCCTTCATGTTACTCTATTTCAGCTCCCATTTTTATGTTACAATTGTGCCTGGAAATATCTAAATCTCGCAGTTCCTGATTTGAATTGAAAATATTCTATCAGCTATTTAAGCTTAAGATGAAAGAAATGTGTGAGATCAACACCAGACTAGAAAACAGAGATGCTGTCAGGGAGAAGAAAGATATCAAATACAAATAAAGATTACCCTTAAACAGATCACCTTCTGATGGGCATTAGAGGAAATTACAAGCAGTAAGTTTATATGCATGCACCTAGTATTTTCTAAATTTACAGAACTCCTTTGAAGTGTAGGAAGGAAATTAAATAGCTGTCTCTTATCAGGGAAATCTGAGCTACCTTCAAATATTGTCTACATGTGAAGTTGTACAGAAGCCTGGAGAATAATAAAGATTACACAAAGGTAATTGTGTTTAAGAAAAATGGTTATCAGTACAGATAAAAAAAATATTATATGAGACCTAAAGGGGTAATGAGCACTGAAATACTGCAAATGAGAGGGCATAAAGGCAGTCTATCAAGGGAGCATAAACTAAAGAGGAAAGAATAAAAGTTTGCAGTGTCAGAAGGTGGGTCATCCTGCCCTCTTGGAGCATATGTGTAAATACATACCTATTAACTTAAAACATTCAAACCTACATGAGAAACAGGAGGTGAAAACTAGACTTCTGAAAAGGGCAAAGGCTTTCTGAGTGGCTTTGTTTTCGTGCTACTTTCAACAAAAATGAAATATTGCATGTAACATGAAAAAGAGTAAATCCTAAATTTACAGACAGAGATGACATCCTTGGATCCCTTCAGGATATAAAGTCTGTTTACTAAAGGGACAGAGGTGAGCATCACACAAAAGGAAGATATAAAAAGCTTTATTATAATAATTTACATATTTGAAAGGAAAAAAAAATCCATAAAAAGGCAGACATGGGTAACAACGAAAAAATAAAATCATTAAGTAAATGATGTCTGAATCTTTCTATTGCTTTCTCTATACATGAAATACAACAAAGGACTCATGTAAATACAGCCTACACAAAGTCTGAAAATCTCATTTCAAATTCTTGAGCGAGGAAGATCTACTAATGTATATTTATCTCATATCTGGTAGATTGGGATTTGCTGGGAAATGGAGAAACTATGAACACAGTCTGTATGACCAAAAATCATACAATGGATAAAGCGCAGGTTTGGAATTCAGAAAAATATTGAAACAACTCCCACTATCTTTTCAGAGAACAGCTTAAGTAAAATGAGAAGCTAGATCCAAATGACCTGTGAAGGCACTTTGGAAAGCATTTCAATATAGAAACCTTTGTAGAATCAAAGCTGAGAAAGAGGCTGGGTTATAAAACTTTTATAAAAGATTCATTTGAAATACTGCAGGAGCAATTGCTAGCTCTAGGGAAGCAACTTTAAAAGAAAGTTGAAAGTACTAATCTATTTCTTCTTATAAAAAACAATGCATTACTGAAGTTATCCCATGTGGAATAGAGAGCAATCTCTAATAGAAAAGTTAGACTAAGGTTTTATAATCCAGTAAAAACTCTAAACTCCCCACCCGCTCTTCTGTATGGAAGTGGGAAACAATGAATTTTCATCTACCTTTTCAAAATCTAGAACTTAGGAGCGATATTGACCCCACAGTTTATTGAATGTCCACATTACAGAGAAAAGTATTTTTTTGACATCCTGCTGGACACATAAAATGTTGATTTAACTTGGTAACAGTTCTATAGCAGTCAAAAGCTTCTTTGGGGAAGACTGTGGATCTCACCTCTCCTCTTGATGTGTAAGTTTTGTGATAATACTTGAAATATCCGGCACAAGCAGAAGCTTGTTTATATGACTCTCACCTCTGAATCCTCTTTTTAAACTGGACTTGTCTAGGCAGCATGTTTACTTTAGGAATACAGGTCTTGAATGCACTAAAAGGCCTGAAACAGAAACTAGATACAATCTGTTAGGGATTGTGAGCATTTGAAAGATGTTTCTGGACAAATAGCTATTTTAGACAAATGATCATAACTGCACAATGATTAGGGAGGCTGGGCAGCAGACTGTGAGGCCACACCTTGGGTGCTGTGTCTGGTTCTGGGCCCCTCAGTTTACGGAGGACATTGAGATATTTGAAGCATCTAGTGGAGGGCATAAAGTTCTTAATATTATGTATAACGAATTCAATTTACCTGAACATTCACCGTCATTTGCTAAAGCAAGGATTTGGGTTATAAAGAATTGGATGACAGCTGTAGAGCTGACAGCTCTAAGTATTTCTTACCTTTTTTCTGTCTTACTAAATACTTATAAAAAAAAAAAAAAGGGGCAGAATTAAACCTTACAGGACAGTTTTTCAAAAACTTATTGGTATTATTTGTTCATAAGACAAAATACAGGTGGATTTGTCAGCCAATATGAAGATCTCTTTCTGGGGAGTCAAGGAATGCAAAAAATGGCATACATAAGCTGTTGTGCACCTGTTTCCAGGGGAACATATTTCTCGGATGTATTCTTTATTTCTTCTCTACTTCCAGAGGAGGCTAAACAACCGAGATGAAGTGTCAGAAGATTTGTCCTAAAGAATGACAAAGAAAATGGAGACATGGTAAGCTGCATGGAGACATCATTTGCATAATCATCTGTAGAAAATATGCAATCATAAAGGTGCTCTTGCTGACACTATTTAGGACCTGTAAACAGCTAAGAGTAAATAGGTTCAGTATTTTTTTTTCCTACCTGCAAAATTGTAATCAGATCTGGCTATGGTTTCAAATGAATTTTACATAAATGAACACCAAAGAGCAATCATAGTGAAAAACACCATGGAGAGGTGCTCAGTAGTATTTTGCATACTTCAGCATAAATAGGTAGTGATGAAGGACAAAGGGACATCTGGTGACTATATAGATATATACATTAATCTTAATATTCTGCATTGCTGTCAAGAAAAATCAAAGCTACAGAGAACTCAGTCTATCCAGACATAACTGTCACTGTCTATTTGAATAAAATATGCAGATTCATATACTTGATCACACAAAAATCAGATACTGAATAAATTATTTTTTAATCAGATTCCGTGCCTATATTTCCTGAACAAAACAGCCAGTCACAGCTGCCTTATCCAAAGCAGCTGGATAAGAAGGACTAAGCTGTGTTAGTGTTTTACCCTGTGCCTCAAATGGACTAGAGCAGCATATATCCCTCACTAAAATGCCTTGAATGTAATTTGTAAAAAACACATTCTTCATCTGTACTGAGAAAAAACCACACCTGAAGCATATATTGCATTCAGTTTAATTAGACTAGCAAGGCAGTTACAGGATATATTCCTTCCCTTCACTCAAGTTCAAGAAGGAAAAAAAAAGTAAATGGCGGATAACCATTCTTTTTGATTTTAAGGTCTACTTTCTTCTGTACCCTAGGTGGCATGTAAGCAGCAGCTTAAAAGTACCACTATTTAATTCATTGATTCTCGTGTCTCCATTCTCTTGAGTACAAAAATACCCTACTGCTTATATAAGGAATAGCAATTTCTTTTTTTTTTTTTTCCCTCTTTCAGGTAAAACTCAAGCAAGCATCATTTTTCCCAGATAGCTTCAAAATGTAGCATTTCTTTGCAACCAGTTATTTGCCCATTTCTTCACTGCAGTGTATCTCCCACTGTAGGAAACATAACATACTTATAGATTAAAAATTTCTAATCACTGATATTGGTGAAAAGCAGCACAAAATTAGTTCTTCTCTGTCTTCTCCCTCTTGCAACCCTTCAGCTCATAATGAATAGCAATGAGGAACTACAGCTAAATGGAACAGTCAAGCTGTGATCTCAACTATTAATACTCATAAGCAGTGATTACACAATGCTAAGTATTGTCATTTCAACATTATTTTCTGCTGTTAGGCCACAGAATATGCTGCAAAAAATCTTTAAAAAGTCAAATCAATAAGGCCATAAAAGAGTCTGATTTCTTTATTTCTTTTTAGCTATGTAGCACATCAAAATAGTTTCTAGCATAATTAAAATAAAATTTCAAATATTAATTTTAGAGAAAGATAATGAATAAGAGCACTAAACAATAGAAAAGAAATAACAAAAATAGTTCCACAATATTTTTGCATTATCTATATGAGTGTTGTTAATTAAGTCTCTTGAAAATAAGCTGCAAATGGCATTCACATGCTTTAATTTATCTCAATTATTAATTAAATACTTCCTCCAGGGCCTAAAAATCCAGTTCATTGTTTTCAAGTTTACTAGAACCGAGTAAAACCCAGTTCTGACTTTCCTTAGTCCTCATTATCTTTTCCTCAAAACTTTAATCAAGTGCACTTTTTCAGAACTTTCCAAATTGGTTGTCTTGCCCATAATTAAACCCATTTGCTTGTACTACCAGACACATGTTCAATACTTCCAAATAACTTGTGTCCTTTCACAAGTACCCTGCTATCCCTTTTACATATTCTCTAGTTTACAAGTCTACTTAAAGAGCACAATAAAGTTGAAAAATAAGACAAAGCTTCATGGAAAAATAATTCTTTATAATGGTCTAAAGAAATATGCATATATATTAAAGAAGGAATATACATGTATCACTCTTTTCCCAATGTTTTGTGAGTGTTCTTTCTGACTTTCAGATGTATTGTTTTAAACCCATCAGGGCTTTCATTTTTATTGCACAGAATGGATTGCTCTAAGCAGTTCTAGTGCTTTTTTCTGTATTCATTCTCCTTTTGACTTTTCTTGGTCAGTCACAAAGCCTGTCTCAAGTTCATCTTCTCCCAAGAAGATCCTTTGACCTATCAAACCTGTTTTCTCCAGGTGGTAACAAGCTCTTTTTCTATAGTTTTTCCTCTTTTTTAATAGGTCACAAGTACTTGACAACAGTACATTTTTCCACTTTGAATACTGATGCAGTTTCATGTGCTGTCAGCTGATGATGCCTCTGTAAGGGCAGGTTCCATGGTTCCTTCTGCTGCCCTTTTATTATACATCTCCTTTGAAGTCTGGCTATGAACTGTGCCCTTCTACAGACTCTACAATTGCTGTCAGCCTACAGTAGGAAGGATTTAGTGAGGAAGTGAAACAAAATGGAACTGTGGGCTTTTTGTTTGTTTGTTTTCAGAATATATGGTCTAACACACTTGTCAAATTCGAGTTTTTGTTGTGTTTGTCACTCCAGCCAGCAACTAAGTGCCACCCAGCCATTCACTCATTCCCCTCCCCCCTTCCCCTGTGAGATAGGAAAGGGAATCAGAAAAGGGTAAAACCTGTGATTTCACATAAGAATAGTTTAATAATTGAAACACATTAAAATATTACTATGGTGATGGTAAGAATAGTATTATCATTCTCATTAATAACAATAATAATAGCAACAACAATAATAACAATGGAGGTAAAACCAAGAAACACAAGTTTTTTGGCAGTATATTATTTCTTAAATAGTATTAGGGACAAATAAAGTAATATCTACTGTTTGTAATAACAAAAAAGGATGATCTTTTCAAGATAAAAAAATACTTGTCTACCTTTACTTTTCATAGATACTTTTCACAGAGATTATAAATTGTAACAGAAACCTGCAGTTGGTGGATAAAACTTCTTGGACACTAGTCACGTGTAGTATATCAGTGAGATAAAAATTGTATACATCTGGTTGTCAATAGTAAATATCCTTTAGTAATATTTAGACTTTCAGAAGAAATTCAGTTCTTCTATTTTGAGGTATATTGGGGAAAATAACTTCCAGAGAGTAATAAGCTCAGCACAACACATTTTAATACTGTATCTTTTAACTTTACTATTGCAACCTATGTGCACAGTTGTAGAATAAAATTTTTCAGCATGATGAGCATGTCAGACTATTCTTGCCCCTTTGGAAATGGTGGTATGGGACTTTATTTAGTCTCCTGTTTTCCTTCTTGCCATTTCCAAGTCTAACTCTACTCTTAATCCTAGGCTCTAAAAGGAAATGTTAGTATGCTCCTACAGGGAGCATTTGCTTAAAGTTCATCAGCTTTTCTTTTCTCTGTGAAACAGGACTAGTGGAAATTGGGGATTTTGGAGTTGTTTTCATATTCTTTTGCTGATTTTTTGTTGGTATTTTGTAAAGAACAAAGCCTCAGCCTCACTTTTCTTCTAAATAAGTTTCTGTACAAAGCCACTTTCACCTATTTGTAAATGTTCTATTGATATACATTATACCAATGTACAAATATAAGATTTCCTACATGTTGTATTGAAATTAGAAGTGAAAACTATGGGACACTGTTTAATAAGAAAGAAAGTTATTTAGAAAAGGGAGAAACAAGTAATGTGTTTGATTGTATTAACTTATTTAGATGACTTTTTATTTTTGCATTTAATGTAAGCTTCTTTTACCCCACTTCCCTTTAGCTCAGCATGCTGCCTGTGTGAGACCACAGTACAGATTGCATTGAGCCTGGCTTCATGTATTGCACAGACATCAGACTTCTACAGCAACTTAATGCTAACTACATTCAGCTATTAATTCCCCTGAGAACAGCAATACTTGAGACTATAAATTTATGTCAAGATGTATTGGTTACATTCTCAAGTTTACCTTCATATCACAGTAAGTTAACATGCGCATGTGTTTAAACTCTAGCTGGCGACCTCCTCTAGTTATTAAGTTTGACAATTTAATAGGATAAACAAATGTTTTATTTGTACAGTGTGGAGTATTTTACCAGTGATCTGATGAGATTTTGTTAGGTGCTTGTTCTTTATATACTGGAGGTAAAACTCATGTTTGCTAGATGACCTATTAATCTGCTGATTCATTGGATGCATGTTATAATTTAAAGGTCAGGGCTATCCATTAAACTTATCAACATGGTGCAAGATTATTTAAATAAAAAATGTTCCTGAGTGAACTTCATTAATTCTATGGCATGAATGCTAAAACAATAGTAAGAAAAGTTAATTCTCCAAGCTGATGGATTGTAGCCTGTGGCTCTTGTGGCTACAGACCTTCAATAGAGTGGAGTCATAGGTAGTTCACATACAGAGTAAGTAGGTAAATTTCCTTTGGAACTTATAATTTATTTCCCAATAAATAATATCATTAGGAAAAATAATTCAAGATTTGGTTCTAGGAATATGAGGTATAATTACATTGTTTTATTGGAACACATAGTATATCAGAGTAGCAGAATTTTGGCTGGATTCAGCTTTCACTTTAGTTTTGTGAGCTGTTTTAACTAAGATATTGAAGTTGAACTAATAGAGAAATTATATACCTGATATTATCAAATTAATAGAAAGTAATGGACTGGCGAATAATTAAAAGATTCTATGTTTTATTACTGTGAATCATTCAAAGATTCTACATTTTTATTTCTTAGGAAAATTAAAGAACTTTTAAAAGCTGTAGGAAATAATATTCTAGGATATATAGCATTATGTAGCAGCTATATTGTTTAGCCATGTAGAAGAGAAGACTGGATATCAGCTTCATTTTTACTTTTATATTAACCTGCTGTATAATATTGTAATTCACTGTGATTCTCCTAAATGTCTAAATCAATGCTTAAAGAAAAGCATGGAAAGGCTATCTTTTTGGGTTTTGGGTTTTTTTGTTGTTGTTTTTGATTGGTTGGTTGGTTGGTTTTTTGTAATGAAGATTTATATAGATAGAGTTCCAAGCATGCAAGTAACAAAAAATATATTGACAATTGCAAGTCCACTGGCAACGTTTAGTTGTGGGTGACCTTTAAAAGAATATCTTCTGCCTCCAGGCACACACATGCTATTTACACTAATCCTCTAAACTTTCCCTTACGGCTTCAGTATGCTGCTGCTTACCCTAACACCACCACCTTCTGCCTTTGGACCTATTTTTTCTACTTCAAATTGTTTTCTCAACTTTTGATAGTAGCTGCTAACAGAGCTAATTTTCCTGTAAGGTTTGCTAGGACTGAGCAGCTGATTTCAAAAAATCAGGGTTGGCATTATGGAGTACAGCCTGAGAATTAGAGGAAGGCATTCCAAAGCAGATTTTCAGATTGTTTGGAGGTAGAGTGCAGACTATAGAGGGGCTAGATAATTCAATCAAAAGTTATTATGATACACAAAGAACATTTAGGAAAGGATAGAATTGTTTTTGTTGGTTTTTTTTTTTATTGTTATATCTGCTGTCTTAGTGTTATCAAAAAGTTGTTTTCTAACTATAAGAGAACAATGTATTCAAAGTTGTACATTAAAGATTAAAAATGAAATAATTTTTCATTGACACTAATTTCCATGGAGTGTGCTTTTTCACATTTCATTTAATTGTAAAATCTTAAATATAATTGAAGTTAGTTGGAAATCTATACACAGGTAATACTGTTATAAAAAACATACGCCCAGATAATACTGTTAAAAAATACTGCCTTAGAAATGTGGGATGCACACTCACAGCCTAGATATCCAGATGTATCCTATTAAAAGTAGCATGGCCAGCAGACAGAGGGAGGTGACTCCCTCTTCCCTCTCAAAACCCCACCTGGAATGCTGCAATCTGCTCAGGTACCCCCAACCCCAGAAGGACAGGGACCTGGTGGAGAAATTTGTTCAAAACATAAATTTTCTTTTCTACTTAAAAAAAATTCCAAATTCAGTTTGCTTTCATGAGTTTTGGTATCTTTATCTGTGAATTACTCAGTTTAAACTGAGCTAGATCTAGAAAAAGCTAAATATGCCCAAAAGTGAGATGCTTCAGTATAGATATTGTCAAGCACCTGCTAGGAATAGAGAAACTCAATTAATGTGTCTAAGTTATCCAAACTGCAGTGGAAATGCTAAGTATCTCAATACACAGATACCAACTAAAATCATTTGGTGTGTAGGAAGATAGCCATAAGGAAATTATAAAGACAGGGTCCAAATTAAATATCAACCTTCTACTCTTTAAATGAGAAATTTATTTCCTCGAAATATCTTAAAATCATGTTTTAGACCCTTAAAACCTATGCTATTAAAATATATTGAGAACCAAAAGTCAATAATTTCTTTTCAAATAGAAACAAACTTAAAGTGTGAATGAATAAAAATCTAAAATACTGCATTAAAGAAAAATACAAAAAAATTCCCTTCCTTAGTAAGTCAGGATTGCAGTCCTCTGTGTCATAGCAACTAGAGTACTGGCTGTAGTGAAGTCTTGTTTATACATATATGTGTCTTTTCATTGATTAATCAATTTAACTTTAATACAGCAAATCTTCAGTAAATTTGTATTCAGTAAAATAAATTGTAGAATCTTTTCCCCAAAGAAATAGGATGGCTCAGTGAATTATGTTTTGTGACAGCTTCAAAGTAATTAAACCTCTGTCTCAGCACTAGCCATCCACTTATTTCTGTGAAACTAGAGTCATGTATCTTTCAGATTTCCACCTCTGTGTTAAATCTGCTTTAAGTCAGTCAGTGGGTTCAAAATTTTCTCTAGAAGGGAACTCTCAGAAGGAAATACAGATTAAATAATCCCCTTTGCCATAACTGAAAACCCAAGTGATACTTATGCACTTAAGCTACCACAAAGATTTTTCTCCTACATGGAGCAGGTAAACATCAGTAGTGTATTTATTTGAAGCTTTTTCACAGTGGGCAAATTTTATCAGCAAAGGGCTAGTCACACTAGTCTGTGTGAAATAGTCTCAACACAGGAAGATTTAAAGAATGCCTTAGAAATTGGTATATACTCTGTTTCATTCTACTTTCTTTCTCAGGGGATAAATGTGTTGGGGCAAAGGCCATCAACCGAGAGCTTATCTATTTAAATCTGAGACTTAACTATGATGATTTACATGTTGTCAGGAGAAAAAGAGTAATGATTTCTAAGACTGGGTGAACAAAGTACCATGTGTCTGTCAATGTAAAAGAGGGTCATAATGGAAATTAAGCTTCACAAATTCAACAGGGGCGATAGTACAGTTGTTTGAAAAACTCTATCCCTATGTCATAGTGGCTTGGAAAGTAGAGAGTCTGAGTAATAGAAAGAAAAACTTGAAAGAAATATGAGACAAGTAACTGAGGGTTTATTTTTCAGAGACGGAAGAACTAGGAATCAAGGTAAAAAGCATAGCACATGAACTTGGGAGGTTATAGGCCAGGACATGTGAAAACAAAATATGTATCCTCTGAAGTTCAGCCACTGCTGATTTAAAAATTCTCTCTCCTAAATTCATTCTCTAGCATTTAGCAAAATGAACTTGCACAAGCTTTTTTTCCCAGTTCCAAGGTCTAGCTTTTAAGCCTGAGGTTTCTGAAGCTCGAAAAATTAAACTTAGAACCCTTACATATCTGTCCACACTGGTTGATATGGAATCCAGTTTTTTAAAAAAAATATGTTTATGATCAAATAAACTATCTCTGTCAAAGCAGGCTGAATAAAACCCCAGAAAATCAAGTTTCTGTCTTTGAAGTACATGTTCCAGCTGTAAAGATATTTAGCTATATTCACTTCTCAGCAGTCTTTCTAACCTCATAAATCTTGAATTCTTTCCTGCATAGTGACATAGCTTCAATAGGAGGAATGAAGAGTAGTCCAAAAGACATGAATAACTTATAGGCTGACAGTTATGGCACTTAAAAGTAAGTGATAGTTTGTAAAGAGTCAGATCCTGTCACTGTGTATTAGTCATGCTCTAAGAACACCTCTCTTGTTGAGACATTGCCTTTGTCAAAGATTGCTAGGTTCAATGCCCTTTTTAGATTAAAAAAAAAAATCTTTAACTTCCTAGGAATATTTTTTTTCAGGAAACTTCTACTCAGGCTGAGTGCAACATTGTGGATATTTTGTTGCCTAGTATTGTTAGACAAGAAGTAATAGGTAAGAAAAAATAATCCCCAAAACAACAAACAAAACCAACTCCTAAACAAGTAAACAACAATACAAAGGGCACACAAGAAGGGGACATAATGTGTCTAATTTATTGATTATGGAAGTCAGTGAAAGGACATGATCTTTATATAGATTAGACTATGGTGAAAAAAGGAGCCCAGATGCCCCACTATCTTTCTAAATGCTCAGTATGCAGTTTTACACAAAAGGTAGTTGAGAGTCTGCTGTTTAGTGAAGAAATCTGAACCCTTGATCAAGAATGGAGAAAAGGCCTTAGACATGGCTGAGGAAGATACTTGCAATGTGAATAGGTTGTGTCTAGCTGCAATTTTCTCTGCTGGTTAGCTTATGACATGTTTTCCTTAGATTCTCCTGGGTATTTAAGAAAACAAGACTTAAACTCTCTTTGTCCTATGACACTTTTTTCTCTTTTTTCCATCAAAAACTTTGCAAGTGATCAATTTCATTCAAATGCTGCAGAGGATGAAGGCCTCAAAATGAAAAAAAAAAAAAGTTATTTTGGATTCTGAGGAAAAAAAATGACAGATTAAGAAAAATAAATACTTTATTCAGCTGGCCTATCAGCATACATAGTCAGGCTATCAGTCACAGCAGCTTTCTGAACTCATTGAAATACAAGTAATCTCCGTCATCAGGAAAAAGAAAGCGAGTCAGCATTTCTGTGAAAGGGCTGGAAAGAACAGGGGAAGAGGCTGAAAGTGATAATTCTGAGGTCAAGTTGTCATGGGCAGTATATTATATGGGAATATAAAACATGGGTTAAATTTTGTTGCTTCAGTTGCCATGGAAAAGGTTCCTTCGCACTTCCATTTTAAGGGCAAACTTACACAGACAGAAATAGATGAACTTTTTAGAGTTCATCCTCAGGCCTATCAGAGGAAGTCCAGGAAGGTAATGCACCTTTTCAGACTTCAACTGGCTCAAAATATAAGCAAGATGTGGTGTGTTGTCTTGGCTAAGGGACAAACTCCCACTTGGCTGCTCAATCACTCCACATCCTCAAAAGCTCAATATTTCATATTTCATAAAAGAACATAAGTGGTGCTTTTATTCAAATATTTAACTCTTTACAAATTTTTTTAATGAGCATTGTGTTTCATAGGTGTTCAGTGTGACACATTGCCTTGGACAGTTAGTTTACTTTTCTTAAATATTGAGGGGAAAAAAAATAGGTTACAGTTAGGGTTATGCTAAAGATTACCTAATTTCGGGGTGTTTAAAATATATGGAGGTGATTATAACCTTTTATTAACTGGGGAAAAATGGTTGAAAGCACATTTGTGCTTTCCCAGTGTGTTTGGTAGTCTTTGGAGGGATTTTTCTTTCTGATCTGAGTCTCTCCTTTATTGAGAATTTTCTTCACTGCTCTAAGTTTTAAATATAGGTACCTGACTCAATTAACAAAAAAATATTATTGCTTCACATTTATGTATCTTTTTTTGATAATCTTTTAAAGTTTATATGAAAGAAATGATTTCACTTTATTGTTCAAAAGAAAATGCCATATTCCTTAGTGATTTTACCTTTCGAAGAATCATTTTAAAGGAAGAGGTGAAATGGGCTTGTGGAACTGAATTTAAAATTCACAGAAGCCTGAGATTTATGAATATATTGATTCTATCTCTTAGCTTTCTTATCATTCATTGCCTTGTCTTGATTCATAGTTGCATAACTGTTAACACTGATTCTCTGGTGCTTTGTCTGAGATAGTTTTCTACAGAGGTGGAGGGTAGAGGGACCATAATCAATACTATCTCTCTTACTAATAACTTAATGTAAAATTCTTGTAAGGTTCATGGTATGACAATGCTTGCAACACATCTTCCTTGGTTCACTGGGGAGCTACGAAGTGATCTGGGAGAAATGACGGTGCAGTGGTGGATGAGAATTGGCAATTTTTCTTTTCAGAAGAATGGAATGGTTTGGAAACCTATCTCTCAGTTCTGAAAAAGAATTTCGATGAAATAAAAAGATATCAAAACTCTGAGATGTTTTTGACCTACCTGCTTTAGAGCAGAAAACTTAACCTTACAGATGTGCAAAACTCAGTGATGCTTAGTGTTCCAGGCAACTTAGCTGTGTTTCAGAACTCTTTTATATCTCTTTTTTTTCCTTCCAATAAGGAGTGAAAACAAGTCTTAAAATACACTGTGAGATTAATTTCCACTTCTCTAGGCAGATATAAATATTAATCCCCAGCCTATACCCTAAAACCTCTAATGACTGAGATAACACTGTTGGCATCAAAATGCAGATCTCCTGTAGGCTGTTGAGTAGCATTCAAATTGGTAGCAATATTAGAGCAATCCTATACTCAAATCCAGCAAAATAAAGCTCTTTTAGTGTTTGTTCTATCTGCATAAGCCATTCAAAACCTCAGTTTAGAAAAAGAGGGACAATGTATGCAAAAACCACTAATATTTTTACTTTGGGATTTTTTTTTAAGGAACTTGACTTCTTTCCTATTACAGAAATTTCTGAAATGAGTTCTATTAAACAATGTTGTGTTAAACACTGCTGTTTTAAATCAAAATGGTTCAAGATCTAACAGGTAACTATTAATAAAACATTTATGTATTTTATTGTAATTTTAATACTGAATCAGTTATATGAAATGATTCAGTATACAAATGAAACATCTGTTTGAAACTGGAATCAGCCAAATCCATATTCATATGTGACAATATAAAGCACAGTCTGAACACTGATGCATGTGCTTCTGAAAAAAGCTTACCTTGATCCTTCTTATCAAATGATTGTGCAAGGCACATAATTTTAACGTTTTTTGGCACTGAAAATTGGATTACATGGAATGAACATGAATTTGTAGAAGCCAAGGATTAGCTCATGAAGAGCTCCATGAATTTAAAGCCATACTGCATTGATTCTATGCTTTTAGAAGGAAAATGTGTGTTCCTCAGCAAGTGAGAAGGCTCCTGACACCAGAGTGTGTGCATGCAATAGCATTCTAACTATTGAAATGTTTGTGGTTCTGTGATGGGCTATCCTTGGCTGGCCACCACGTGCCCACTAAGCCACTCTATCACTCCTTGTCCTCAAAAGAACAGAGAGACAAAATTGAGGCAAAATTGAGACAAAAATGAGAAAAGTCATGGTTTGAAATAAGGACAGAGAGTTCACTCACCTGAGCAAATGGGCAAAAGAGATTGGATTCAATTTAGTTAAATTTATTTCTAGTATTGAAAACAAATCTAAAAACACCTACCCTCTCCCAGCTCACTTCTTTCCAGGTTCAGCTTTCTTCTTGACTTCTCTGTCTCCTCCCTTCACATATCTCAGGGGCCTGGAGAAAGTGGATTTGAGTCAGTTCATAAGGCTTCATATCTGTTGTTTTTTCCTCTTCACACTGGTACCCTAGCACAGTGTTAGGTCCCTCCAGTGGGATACAGTCCATCCCAAACTGTTCCAACATCCCTTCCCATGGGCTGCAATTCTTCAAGAACTGCTTCATCGTGAGCTTTTTCCGTGTGATGGAGTTTGAAGACCTTCAGATACAGACTGCTCCAATATGGACACCACAGCTTCTTTCAGAAAACCCAAAAAAATTTGGGCTTCTCTCCATGGGGCCTTGTTTCCTGTTAAGAACCTGTTCATGTGCCGGGTCTCCCTGAGCTGCAGCTTCATTCATGGTTGATGTGGTCCACTTTAGGTTCCTCCACAGACTGCAGGTGGATATCTGCTTCATTGTGGTTCTCTGTGGGCCTCAGGGGGACACCATGGGTCACCTCAGCCTTCTTCATGAGCTGTGGGGAAATTTCATTGCAATGCCTGAAGCACCTCCTCCTTCTCCTTATTTGATCTTGGTGCCTGAACCGTTGTTTCTCATATTTCTCAATCCTCTCTCAAATCTGCTACACAGCATTTTTTACCATCTCTTTAAAATATGATATCACAGAAGTGCCACTAACATAGATAACAGGCTCGGCTTTGCCAGATGTGGATCCATCTTTGAGCAGCTTGAGCTGATTCTTCCTGACGTAGGGGCAGCTCCTGGTAGTCTCTTTTCATAGAAGCCACCCCTGAAGTTTCCTTGCTACCAAACTTTTGGCATCTAGACCCAAAGAGGATTCTAAAGACCTATATAGTAAAATTATACAATACCTAAAGCTTTCAGATACAGCTGCTTAGAACAGAGTCAATCCACTGCAGAATCTGGCTCATATCTTCATAAAAGCACGACCAACTACTACATCTCTTATTTGCATAGAACTCAAATGCAATGGCATTCTGTTCTTTTGAATACGTGCATGAATTTTCAGCACTGTCTCATAAATCCAACAAAAATCTTTTCTGTAAGGGGTATCATGAAAGAAATACTGTAATGGGTATCTCTTTTCCAAGAAAAAAAAATTTGAAAACCACAGTCAACAAGAACATCAATTCACATATTAATTCAAACATGTTCCCCTTCTGATGATATACTTGGTTGGCTTGGATTGTATTTGTTTTTCAAGGCCAATCTTCAGGAAAGACAGCTATAGTTAGGGAAAAAATGATAGCATCAAAATAATTTGTTGCAAATTTTTGCTCTTTCTCAAATTCTCTTGAGGATCACAGGGAGATAAATATTCAATTTAAGATCCCATAAACTATTCAGATTGGCTCAGCTCTAAAAAAGAAATGAATTAAAGCATTTCTCATCCAGCTGAGAGCAAAACACACTAAATGAACTTTAAAAACCTTCTCTTTCCTGGGTATCAAGGACTGTAGGAAGATGCTAGAAACATATAAGTTATTTCATAGTGAAACTTTTCCTTTAAAACTTCCCTCTGGTCACATGGATCCTGGAAATTCAAGAGTGAGCTCTGTACTTCCCACTGTTAACCTCCAAAAATGTTGTATGCTAAAGCACTTTGAAATTAAAATATTTAAAAGCTATGAAATAAAAGCAGGCAAAGAAGCAAATAACAAAACCCCAGGTGAAAAACAAAAACAAAACAAACTAGCAAAAAGAGTCAAAACCTGGGATAACACTCTCATTTTTCCTTCAAGATGAGAATGTGTGAAAAAAAATCAGTGATTTTTCACATTTAAATTTATATTTTATTTAACTGGAACAAGATAACTATATATATCTCTATAAAGGGTTTGGACTGCTGAATTATAAAAACAAAAAAAAGGTTGGAAAATCTTTTTCCTTCCCACTGCATTTCTATAGTTTGAAAGTATTACTTCCACCCATTTGCATACAAATTTCCTTTTTCTCCTCTGGTTTGTTTTTCTGTAGCAGATTCCCTGATTACTGTGTTTTTTCACCCATCTGTCCCTACCCTCTGGCCCAAAAAGCCCTCATCAAATCATAATCAATTGTCCTTCCTCATTTCTCAGGATTTAACCTGATAAAATGTGCTGTAGCAAAGACAATACATATCAACAATCATCACCTCTGCTGCCCAGGGACAGTCTACATTGTACTATATGTTTGGTCTATGCAACGCCCAGGAACTGACTGTATACTTCTACTATTTTTCATAGATTGTGATTTATGTATTTTGATACATCTATCTTTTTTCTCTTCCATGATTATCAATTGTATTATCTATTAGTTTCAATAGAAATGACAATTTTATTAAGGGCTCTGTTTTGCTGCCTTAAAACAGAAACCATTAGAAATTTTGCAGCATTATCAAGAGAAATGCTCTATTTCTTACATTCTCCTTTGGAATCCTTCTTTCCAACAATATTCCTCAGTAACTCACAGTCTTGTGAGTGATTTTTTTCTGGTTATCGCTGATCACTGAAGATGCTTTCTCTGCTGACCTCTATAACATTAGCTCTCAAATTGATTTATGAAGCTTTAGTAGATGTATAACTTGTTACCCTATGGTCTCCTTGTGGAAATTGGTAGGAGTGTTGGGCTCTGTGTACAAATGCTGCAGTGACCTAGTTATTTGGATCTGTGCAGCTTTGGTAAGCATACCTTAGGTAGTTTTTCTGAAACTACCTTTAACTTAAAAGGTTATAGTAAAATGCAAATAAAGTGTTTATTTATAGCAGGTGATAAAGACAACATAGTTAGAAATGCTTTGAAAAGGCAAGTGAAGGAAAATCAATTCCTAATTTACACTAACGTAATAAAAACCACCTGTTTGGCTGCTCAGCCCCTTATGTTTTGAGTTGCATTTGTCAAGGAGAGTCACATCTTTACAAATCCTCCTGGCTTTAACATATAGTTTTATTCTTAGAGTCCTCTCAGTATCACATTCAGATTCAAAACATTTCCTCTATCCTTCTCTTTATCCAAATTCTCCTTTCCAACCTGTACTCTGTTATGCTATTTCCATTCAAGGTGACAGCTGTGAAAATTCCTTAATAGAGAAAAAAAAAATCTGTGGGGGATATTACAGACATGTTCAATTAATTTTTAATTTGAAATACAAGGTTAAAAAAAAAGTTATATCATTATTTTATGAGAATGAGAATTCATTGTTGGTTTGTTTGTTTGTTTGTTTTTTCAAAGGAAGTGAGAAAAGTATTTATTCCAAAAGTAAATTTCAGCCTAGATTGACTCCAGGGCTCTCTGTCTACAAAATATTCCTCACAGTCAATATTTATATCGGCTGACTGGCTCTCTATGGCAAATCCTCCTTTCACGTATACTCAGATTTACAAGAAAGGTTCTGTAGTGGACTTAGGAACTTGACTTGGTGACACAGAATTCAGTTAAAAGGTAAATTGTTTTGAGGGATTATCCTCATGATAGCACATATTCCAATCCACAATAACATGATGTAGACATGGTAAGTTAAGACAGTCTCTCCTCCATTTGGTAAATCAGTTGTTTAAACTGGCCTTTTTGAAGGCCAGTGGTGAGATATTTTTAGGATTTAGCCAGTGTAAAGATGCCCACAACCAGCTGTGATAACCTCTTCTAGTTATAAATGTGGCTAAATTCTATTATTCTTTCCCTTTTCTGCAGAATATTTTCTGAGGGATTAGGTTGGTTTGGCTTGTGTGATATTTTGTTAATTTTTTAAAAAGACCACAACCAACCAAAAAAAAAAAAAAAAAGAAGTAACCAAATAAACCTTTTACTTTAGCCTAGAGAGAAATAACCACCATTTTAACATTAAATATAAAACCCTCCAAAAGAAACCTAACAAAACAACCCCAAATCAAACAAACAGAGCAAACTCACCCACACAGATACAAAAACAAAACATGAGCAGCTGACTGGACACTGTAGGTCATTGTCAATTTCTGAGACTTGCAGAATAAAATTTTTTGAGCTAAAACCTATATTTTGTTTATGAATGTGCACATAGTCCATAGAATAAGGGATAGTGATCTTGATAAGAATTATCAGCACTATAACATGTTGAACCGAACTTCCCAAGAAGAGGGGAATGCAAAAATTAGTTTGCACCTTTCTCGTTCTTCCAAGATTACTCAGTACTTCTCTCTTTAGTATCTGTAATCATATAAATCTCAAGGATCAGAAGCTTGTATCTTTCTGAGCAGAGGGAGACAGCAAGTTTCTTTCTACAATACTAATAATTAAAGAATAGGTAGATGATCAAAACCTTTTAAAGGTAATACTTTTGAAAATCAGCCTATAGATTTAGATGTTTCAGACTTTTAAAGAACCTGGTACCTAAAAAAAATCTCATTGAATCAATAACAAAAATTCTGATCTCCAGATAGCAAATGACTACACTGACATTGGTTGTCATATATCTTAACAGAGAAATCCATCATCCCTGTAGAAAGCTGATGAAACTACAACAGATATATTACAAAAACCTTATTCAGATTCATTTCTCAGAAGGACATAATAGGTTTATGCTTCATTTTGCTTTTATATTCAAGTGTAACTAGTCATTGATAGAGTTTGTAAACCTTGAATAACCTGAAAACCTTGTTCACCAGTTTGTATGGTTCTTTTCTTTGACAAAAAAAATAAACCCCTCCCCCGCCCCAAAAAAACCAAAACCAAAAAAAAAAACCCCAAAACCCAAACCAACCAACCAACCAACCAACAAAAAAAAAAATGCAATGACAAAATAAAAATGTGTCTATGATGCATCAGCATAATGTCTCCTGGAATTTCTTAATTTCTTATCGTATCCTGAAAAATGGCATTTATACTGGGTTTTAGGTAAACATGTAGAAAAAACTACTTTTAGATGTATGAATGTGCCTATGTAGCTTTATATGAAGTTCTGGTATAACACACATTCTTGCAGATGAACTGGGTGTCTGGATGCTATTAAATTTTCCTCTCAAGGCAAAACCTGTACAAGGGGTCTTCATGAGGAAAACTGCTGCCTATGTTAAATTCTGATGGAATAAACTTTCTTGTAGTCAATACTTGTTTACTTTTACATACAGGTGGTCCTTTGTGTAAAACCTAAGTGTAAAATATTCAGAGGATAAAAATAAATTTCTCTTAGAGTGCCTCTGTGCTTGCCTTTTTTATGTTTCACCAGTTTTGACTGTTACTCAGAAATTAACATTTAAGGTGAATGAATGATTTTCTTAACATTTCTTAGTCTTCCAATCATTTGTGGAATACAAGTAGATATTTATAACAAAATTATGGTCTTTTGTTTTTCAAGTACACTGGTTTCTTTAGCAGAAAAAATCATTCAAAAAATTACTTTTAAAAACTTGGTCTATTTAGTGTCACTTATTTTTGAGACAGTTATTGATGCATTTTACCAGTACACAAAAAATTTGCAAGAATAATCTTTGCTTTCAAAATAACATCAATAATAAATGACAGAATGATAAAAATATTCTACTTCAAAATAATAATTTGAACTGTACACCTGATACTAAACTGGCCTGCAGGGAGT
The DNA here is from genome assembly GCF_963513975.1 of Fringilla coelebs. NCBI lineage: Eukaryota > Metazoa > Chordata > Aves > Passeriformes > Fringillidae > Fringilla > Fringilla coelebs. The sequence goes on from NC_140029.1 coordinate 55,381,822, forward strand.
AACAGAACACAGTGTGTACGTACTGATTTAGGAATTATACTCCCCAGCATAGTTCTCCCACTGACTCCCCAAACCTCACTCCTGCTGGCTTGCTCCCTTTCCCTCATCTTCCACTCTCCCTATTCTACCCCTCCCTCCCATGGATGGCCAGAGGAGAGATTTGAAGGCAGAATAGGCAGAAGTCATGGGTTAAGAGAAGAACGAGATAAGAAAATTAAGAGTAACACCAACAATATTAATAACAAAAGTGTACAAAAGAGAGGATAATTTATATGTAAAATGCTCAGGAACCCAACCTTGATATGATATCCCCTCTCCCTCACCAGCAACAAAGTGGAATCAAATAACATCTGGGTCCTGGCCACAACCCCTTCTCTTTGCCCCCTCCTGCTATTGCAAAAAGTTACCCTGACCTTGGCTGAGACCAGCATAACACACAAAATTAGATGAATTGCAGATAAATGACATATCCATATTGCAAAATAAACCAGGCTAAAAGAACACTGCATCACTGGACTATTGATTCTCCATACAGTTTGTTAAAACATTGTCTGATCCACAGCTGTAGAAGCCAGAAAATAACATAGTTCAGAGGACAGAATGTATCAAAGAATGTCTCCAATACATAGTGGAGATAAAATTGGTCTGGTTTGACTTCCCAATCTTCCAAAATTATTCCACTATACTTGCACAGGCATCTCTACATCCTTTCACTCTGTCCCAGGCCATGTCTTCTGCGCTGTGCCATGTGTTGAAAAATTACTGGGGGCACAATTAAATTGGAAAGTTATAGACACAGTTTTAACCACATGGAAATTTTTTGGGGGAAATGTGTTTGCTGCTTCCTGGATGGAATGTGGTCAGCATGCCCAGCTTCCCCAACAAAAACTACAATCTAAGGTGGATGAACAGTGGAATTCCAAGGGGAGGTTGGTGGTACTTTTCGGCTGATAAACCTTGCAGCAGCTGACAACCAAGAGAGATATAGGAAGATGGCCTTCTTTTGAATCGGTAATTGTGGCAAAATCACCTTCCTTGGACTGATGTGTGTCCCTATCCCAAGATTATCTCAGCTATAATACTGACATTACCCACCTCCAAAATATGACTACTGCTCACTGAATTAGATGTATGACTAGAATCAGTCACTCTCTACCTAAATGCAAAGAAGCACTACAAAAGTAAGTTAAGAATGGTGAGAATTTAGGAAAGATTCCATGGTAACTTCTTGGAACTCTTATAAGGCTGAATGTGTCTTCTCTTCCACTGGGACACCTGTTGAGTAAGAACCATACTCTATGGGCCCTGAATTATTATCTTGAGGTATTTTTTGTTAGGGATTAGGGCTCGTCTCTGCTTTGGTTTGAATGCATTTTTGCAGTCAGATACTATCATCGGCAATCCTTGAACCTTGTCATGATATTATTATTATTAAAGAATGTTATTCTGTAAACTCTTAGTGCAAATCCTTCAAGGGTGCTAGCAGTCTCCTGTGGTGAGTAAAGGTGTGGAGACTCATCAGGAGATCTCTCTGTTGACATCTCTCCCTGAATAAGTCAGTCAAATAGATCTCTGATCCAGCACACTGTTCAGTGGAGTCCCCACAATGGGACACTGACAGACTGGTCAGGCACAAGGGCCTCAGCTTTCCTGGAGTGCTGACAGACTAATCCAACACTTGGGATTTGAGGAAGTGTCTTCTTTTCATGTGACCCTGTAAAATATCAGCCTGGCGAATTCCCACACAGATCTTTCACAATTCAGATATTTAAAGCCAGAAAATAATGTGTGCACGTGCACATACATGCCTGTGTGTGAATATCAATGTACCTCCTTGTGAATATAGGGGCACAATATGCAATCCAGAGGCGACCCAGAACCAGTGCAGTATATGTGACTATACTCAAACCATTTCTTTTAGCCTCAAAGCTAAAGAACAAATCCTATCCCTCTTTTATTTCACAGTATTAACATAATTCATTGTGCTCCACCATTATTTGCCTAAGGAATCTCATTGAAGTCAGTGGAACTGTTTGTGTACTAACTTCCCGTGAGCAGAGACACAGAGAATTCCCTGAACCATTTCTGAATTTACAACTGGTGAAAGTCAATATCAGAAGTAGATACATTTCCCAGCATTTCTTTCTGATTAATTTCATGTTTGAAGAATTCAAAATTATTTCATCACATTTATGAAAATTCCTTCTAACAAGAGAAAAAAGTCAACCGTTGAACCGAACTCAGAACCTTATTTTATTCTTTTGTTTTGAAAGAAATTTCATGTTATTGTGTTTACTGAAGTTAAAATTACATCAAAGGCATAAAGTAATTCCAAAAATAGTGAGTATAGGAGAGGAAGTCACTTATAAAAAATGAAATAGCATTCCTGTTTTCTAAAGCCTGGAGGAAAACATCCTCTTATAAAAACAAAGAAAAAGGCAACGGGGGAAAGCCATTGCTCAGGAGAAGTGTCTCGCTAATATACATTTATTGCTTTCTGTGACCAGACTGAATTCTGACTTTGAAAGAGGACTAGTGGAAAGAGAAAAATGTGTTCTTTTAGAAAAGGGATATTGGTTTTTGGAGTATAATGATCTATATTTTCAATCAGATGCTGAACTAAATATTCTATAGATACTTGTATATAGCACATTTATCATGTCCACATTTATCAAAAAGCAAGGTGTCTCCTTTCTATTTCAAACAGGAAAATAATGCATGTTAGATAATACATTAAACCTAATTAGATATTTTTAGAAAGCTGGACGTGTCCATGTACAACTCACAAATATTTATGTGGACAAATTAGACCAAATGTGGCAAATTAGACCCAAACCATATTGCTCCTCTTTTAATGACCAATATTCTGGATTATTTTACTTCTTTATTATGTGTTATAGAAACTATGCATGCCAGTTACTATAACAGAGCTGGACTAGGTTTCTGCTGAATAAATAAACCAAAAGATGTATTTCACTATAAAAATACCTTTTATTAATAAATAGCACTTCAGCTCAAGCTGTCTGCATCTGAAGAAGGACCCTGAATGAAGAAATCCCCAGGCAGTCATACTCTTATGATCTAAGAATCCCCACCCCTCACACAAAATTTGGGTCAATAGATGTATCAGGGTCTGGTGTATTCCTGTTCTTCATTGGGTCCCTTCATAGGTGAGCAATTTCTTTCCTTATCTCCGGGCTGCAGGTTCCTCTGGCGATTGTAGCTTTCTTATCTTCAGTCTTGAACAATCTCTAGTGCCTTCTTTTATTTAACTAGGTAAAAGTTCAGAATATCTTGGTGAAAGCTCAGAGCTTGGCACCTAAGGCTTCAGCAAATTGAGCTGCTAAAGCCAGGCAAGTTATGCTAAAAATGTTTTTATATAAATAGTATCCCAAATAACACAGAGTATGTCAAAAGGATTTATCTTTATTTCATAGAAATTTGCAATTTATCAACATAAAGAAATGCAAATAATGCCTCATTTAATTTAGTAAGGGATTAACACTTTGACTAACACCTGACTAAAAATCTTTGGACTAATATCAGTGTCCAGTCTATTAAAAAAGAACTTTGCAGCATTTCCGAGCCATTCCTTAACTTAGAGAAATTATTTTCTTTACAGAATACAACATAGCTTCTGAATTCATAAAAAATTCTGAAAGCCCTTGAAATTCTGTATGATTTATATGTTTTTCTGATGAAATTCTTCTACTCAGTAAAAAAATATGACATTAAATGAGACATTGCTTGGTCTAAAATAACAATAAAAATATCATAGTTCACAAAAACAACCATTTGTACTAATTAATCCACCAGGGAAAAAACCTCATCTCCTAGACATAAATAATATGTAATTTAATGAAACTACAGGACACTGGAGAGAAGGAAGTGCTTGTTTCTTTGTTTCGAGCACTTAGATTATATATTGGATCTTGATGTTTGAATTTAAAATAGGTTATCTTATTCCAGCAATGTATTTTCCTTTTATCTGCAAAGACATAAAAGAAAAAACCACCAAAATTTCAACCTAAGGACAATTCCCACTAAACCCAACAAAATCTGAAATGCAATGGCAAGGAAGAAAAACGAAAACTAATGCATAGAAATGTAATATATGGTGAAATGGAAATAAAAGAGAGATAGAATATATTGTCAGATATTTTCCTCACACTTTGCTATGTGCACTTGATTTCACTGGAGTAAAGGAGAACTTTTTTTTTATTACTAGTTTAAACATTAGCATAAAGAGATAGTACATTTAAATCAATGTCCTTTAACAGAAAGGATTGCAATGATGTGAATTTACTAGGTAAGAACAGACAAGGTCAGAATCTTTCTGTTTTTTACGTTGCTTTTGATATCTTTATTAGACCTTAAGTAAGAAACTGAATGAATTTCAGACTAATACTAGATGCACATATTTCAGTCGATTTTTGCTGCTGAAGAGGCTCCTGATATGACCTGCTCCTCTTCCACTGAGTGCTAGGAGCTTGCACTGGGTCTTAACTAGGTGTAAGAACTCATCAGACCAAAATTATTGTCATCACACTCACAAGATTCATTAATACATTAAAAATTGCAAAATAGTATATCAGCTGGAAACTTTTCAAAACACAATTTTCATTCCTATTGCTAAGTTGTGTGTCCACAAACATTTCCCTTCCCTTCCCATATAAAGAGAAAATTCTCTTAGAGGAAAAGAAAAAAACACTGTCCAGGTAAAATAATTTTTTCCTATATCTCTTAACATGCAACCCTCTAATGTTGCTTGAAGAACGTTTTTCAGGAATGAGAGTATTTTCAGAACTTGTGCTTACAGACAACCTTTGTAATATTTGCACAATACTGTGCCCAAAGCACAGTATTGACAATTCTATAAAATTTACTTTCAAGTTGTATGACTCAAAATAAATAAATAAGTAAAATGTAAAACAAGACAGCTTTTATTTCAAAGACATTCTCTGAAGCAGATAAAAATTTGCAATTTTATAGACAGCAATCAAAAAGTAAGCACACATTTTTACTGAAGTTTGATTTATTCAATAAAGTCTGGAGGATATGTAGAATTTGTAAAGGCTATTTACAACACTGTCAATTTATCTTAGCAACAGAACTAACTGATTTATCACAGCTATGTCATCATTAATCTAGTTCCAGTTTTTCTAACACAGCCAGGACATACATACAGGCTGAGTAGGTCTTTGCAACAAGTCAGAATACATATATTTTGCAGCCCCATTGATTAATGTTCTCAGGTTCAAACTCTCAGCACCATTCTACATGTGAAAAGCTGAAAATATAGTAAGATAGGTAGGATGTTTTGCAGACTTGCAAATTAGCAAATACCTAAAAACTTATAGGACTGGCCTTTTAGATCATTCGGTGCATCAGAGAATGTGTTATCTTCATGTGCACGTTCCTAAATTAATTTTTTCATGCTGTGGCCAAGATTAGAAAAAGAAACTGAAGAAAGAAAGAAAAAAAAAAAAATGGAAAACAAACAAACTCCCACCTATTAGATTTCCTTTTTTCACATAATATTCCTAATATCTTATATGTAACATTGCTTGTAGAATCTAATTTAGCAGGTTTCAAGGAAAGAATAGACCATGATACAATTAATCTCCTCTCAAAATAAGAAATTAAGATAATAAACCAGTAATCTGTATGAAGAAAATAAAGTTAGGCAATAAAATTGTACCTAGAAATATTTTATGACATTTTAAAAATCCACACCAAAATCTAACCAGCAGATAATCTAGAATTCGTGGCATTCCTGCAGGAAATAGTCTTTTTTCTGCCAGAATCCCTTAAATTATGCAGCTGATTTCTGCAGACCACATTGAACCATTAGGTAAGATAAAATTGTAAAGCAGAATAGTTGCCTCTAACACACTATTTTCTTGCATACAATACATTCTTCATTGAATTTCACTGTCAAAAAAAAAACCTTCCCACAAAGCAGCAACTAAGTGATAGAAACTTCAGACAGGGATAGATGCTCTCCTAAGGAAGAGAGAACTCTTAATCAGCATGCTGCAGCAGGAGCTAGCTCTGTGCATCATGGATACAAACTGGTTGAAGGATCTGAGATCGTTTATCAACTTTTGTTTAGTTTACAGGCAGAGCCAGCGGCATGAGGCACGTCACCATGCACAGAACTGAAGGTAACTCAGTGGTACCACATGCTCTTCAAGACTGGCTGTCAGGTACATTTGAGTCTCCCAGAACCACCCTCCATAGACCAGTGACTGCTGAATGTCCTAGTTTTGACCAAGGACGGTGGGAGGTGAGGCATGGAGCTGTGTGGGCTTGTCCAGGCTCTGATTCCATAAGACTTGCACCATCGCTGCAGGAGCACAAATAAGGGATTCTCACTTCCATGAAGAGGGACCCCAGCTTCAAGTGGAAGAACAAGGGGCTGCACAGATCCTCTACCACTATATTTCTTCCTTCCCAGGGGAGTAAATGGTGAACAGAGCGGAGGGCTTTATCTCTATTTTTTTGTTTGTTTGTTTTCATCTTGAGCATGGGTACAAACAATTTGTCCAACATTGCTGATTTCTTTCCTTGCCTTAGGGTTGGGGGAGAAATGTGGATACAGATGGGTTTGTCTGTGATTTTCTTCTTTGTCTTGGGAGCCACATGGTACCAGCTCACATTGGATCAGTCAGACTCTGGTAGCATTTTGCATAGAATAACTCTGGTTTTGTGTACATTTCTCAATACTATTGTTGCTGCCACTGATTGTTTTCTTATCACATTGCTGTTTCCAATATTTTTTTTCCCTGTCTCAGTTTGGGTAGGGGAATGGCTTCATAGAGCTTGATTTCCAGTTCAGTTTAAACCACAATACTGATACTGCTCAATCTCTAGATTTTTCCCTTGTGCAATTTTTGTCTTGTTTAGCTGTTAAGCTTCAAGGCAAGATCAGGATTGAAAACAGAAAGACTCATCTGAAATGGCAGTAGGTTCCTACAACACATTTGGCTTTTTTCACCTCCATAATCTCCAACCACTCTTCAATACACTGAAGGTATATAGCACATTTTTACACTCCAGCCTGTTCCAGCACATACACCTATTTCAGGTACACAGTGACACTGTTCACTGTGGTACAACATGGTATCCAGTAGATAGTCAGAGACAAGTGCTTTGCACCAGCATGGATATAGATTTCAAACACAGGTGACCTCTCTCAGGGTGATGAGTGTAGGTTTTATGAAAAAGAAAAGCATAATTTTAAAGCTCAGTTGCTGTTCTTTCTAACTCATTCAGCAAAACCATACTTAGCATTAATTTGAGACATCTGTAGATGTAACATTTTCCCTTTTGACATTTGGGAAGATTTAAACAAACTCAAAGGCACTCTACTCCACAACTTTAGCATGGTAGAAGAAGAAAAATTGTATAATGGATCAAATATGAACAGCTAATGAGTATTTAACAGTTCAGTATTTAAAAGCTGCCATTTCTGCACTAGTCCATTTTACATATTTTTCACCAGCTACTAAAGGTGTTGTCACTACTTTTAAAGAGACTGATGATCCATTTGGAATTCCAAGTGTGTGTTATAAGCATAGAGTGATTTATATGGAGAGGTATGAAGGTGACATATTTTGCCCTGAGGCACAAATGCCCAGTGAGATGGCTTAAAAAGAACAGCCCATCTCTAAAGTTATCTAAGAGTGAACAGAGACCACTTTCCTTTTTCTCAGATATGATCTTTAATAATCTTCGACAATTTTTGAGAAGCAGACTATACAAGGCAACCATGACAAATATAAAAATCATGTGAAGGTGACTTTGCAAACTGCATCAATCTTTCCTGCACCAGTAACTGTAAGAAACTTGATTTTGTGTCATTCCCTTTTCAGTTCTCTTTTTGTATCTTTTCTTGAAGGCAGAGAAAGGGATAGTAAGCTGTTCAACTTTGCTAAATAAAGCAAAAGAAAAAGCCCTTCCATATTTACATTTGTTTTGTCATAAACTCCATTTAAAATCTAAAAGTGCAAACCACTCGAATTTTATGCTTCACATCACTGTCAACTTGAATATAGATATGTCTAAATTGATCTTCAGGACTATCAGGATTCATATTGAATATGCTGTTCTGACTAGGTTAATAATTGACTTTTCTATCAATAACAGCAGCATATCATCTGCATACAACATGTGTTACCATTTACTGCCTCAATACTGTCTATTTTTATAATTTCTTGCAAGATTTCCATTATTAAGATAGCTGAAAGCCAATCATTTACTGTTATTTTGCTGAGTGCAAAATATAGAAATGGATCTAAAGAAGTAGAACATGTGACAATTATGAAAATTACGAAATTCATTAAATTATTAAAATTTGAACTAACTCTGAGTGTGTTATGTACAATCACACACAATTTAATTCCATCCATCACAGCCCTGCTTCTCCATGAACGTGCAATAATTCAATAGAATTAATAACTTCCATTATAAAATAAACTCTATGTGAAACATAAGCATTACCTCACTTCCCTAAATTCCTCCCATATCAAACTATAACAATGCCTAACACTTCTACTGCAGCTCCCATCAAGCCATAGCATATGCATCCTAGTTTCTAAGAAGACAACCTGCTGCATTTTTTGTTTTTTTTTTACTGTAAGAGTACTATGTTAAATCATTAGGTAACTAAGGATAAACTGAAGAAATACTAGAAAGGGAATTGGGAGGAGAAAATTGCATATTTCTCCATCCAGGGCTTAGTGCTTGAGGGGATATGTAGATATCTTTTGGTGTTTACCAGCTGATGTGCTTTGTTTATCAGACATGGAAAGCATACCCACGTAGCCTTGTGATATATGTGATAATTTACCTGAAGTTGCTGCTTGTTTTGTTGTGGATTCACCCCAGCCAGCAACCAATAGTCAGACAGTCACTCACTCATTCCTCCACCAGCAGAATCAGGGAGAGAATTGGAAGAATAAAAGGCAGAAAACTCATGGGTTGACTTAAAGGATGTTTAATAGGGGAAGTAAAAGCTTTGCACACAAGCAAAGCAAAACAAGGAATTCATACATCGCTTCCCATAGGCAGGCAGGTATTCAGTCATTTTCAGGAGAGCAGGGCTCCATCACCTGTAATGGTGACTTAGGAAGACAAACACCACAACTCCAAATGTCCATCCTTCCTCCTAGACCCAAGTTTGTTTAGATGATGTCATATGGTCTGGAATATCCCCTTGGTCAGTTTGGGTCACCTATCCTGGCTGTGTCCCCTCCCAGCCTCCCATGCACCCCCAACCTCCCAGCCATTGTGGGAGTACAAAAAGCAGGTAAACACTGCTCAGCAACAGCAGAAACACCTCCATATTATCAACCCTGTGTTCAGCACAAATCCAAAACACAGCTCCATAACAGCCACTGGGAAAAAAATGCACCCTTCCCCAGCCAAAACGTGTACACATACATACAAAATTAAGGGCTACTAAAATTTTTACATAAAAATTTTTACATATCTTTAAACATTACCTTCAACTGTCCTTGAGACACCTGGAAATGTTCTTATATTAGGCAGTGTAAGAAATAATGTTTTAAAGATATTTGAATTAAGCTATTTAATAGAAATATTGAAGTATTGTTCAAAATTTTATACCATAAGTTAATCATTGGGCACTGATGCTTGCCTTTAACACACAAAATTCTTCTTGGGAAGAACTCTTTTGAAAGAAAACACCATTTGCACACATGCGAAAAGCAGTATAAAGATACAAATATATGTGTGTTTTTAAGTATGTATAGATACACATGTATGTTAGTCATGTTTTGATAAATTTTAAAAATTAACTATGCACATCGTATGAAAGTATCATGCTTCCTTATTATAAGTGAAAAAAAATGAAAGCATGAAGAAAAGCAATTTCCATCTTTCAATTTTTTCCTACTTTTCTGCCATTCACTGCTACTTGGAAACAGTAGAGAAACAATGATAAACTTGAGGGACAGAGAAAAGGAATATCAGAAAATCAAGCTGCACAGGCTGAACATAGGGCAAAGCATGTTTTCTGTTACCAAGATATACACATAAAACAAAGGACAGGAACTTGGACAAAACTGCAGAACAGAAGGCTAAAGAAGTGGTCAGGAATGAATGAATAACAATTTTAGAGAAAACCTCAGGGCAGCTGGATGCAAGAAAGACATTGCAGATGAAATGGGGTGTTTTGAAAGATTATGAAAAAAGTGAGTTTGAACTAGTCTTTTCACTTAATGAATGGATTTAGTTGTTCATAGTCTACTGCTGAGTTTGAAGGAGAGTATTACTTGGTAAAAAAATGTTTTTGAATTATGTCATACCATGTAAGTTCATGAGATCAGTATCAGCTATCTCTAGTCCTGTGAATAAGATGGGCAGTTTAGTTTTTCTTTGATGTATAGATCTTTTTATGACTGTGAACAACAACACCTTTTCCTTCACTCCCCTACTCCATCTTTCCAGAAATACAAGGCACCAAATAGCGGTGTTGTCCTGTGCTGCTGTGGGGTCACACATTTGTCACAGTTTTCTATAAAAAAAGTCTGTTATTTCACAAGCAGAGGTTTGACATCTGGCAGATATGGTTTTGCTTCTGTTTTCACTGTATGCTACATAAAGTATCCAAAAGTAATGCAAATAGTCACCATCCTTAAATAAAGGGCTATTTCTACTTATTGCATACCTGTCTCAAAGGAAATAGCAAAGTTCCTGATGAAAGTTAGTGAGTTAAAATGCTACAAGGAAGAAAATCAATCTAAAAATGACTCTTTATGATTTGCTTTGAGCAAAAGAAAAAATGCTTTTAGAAATAATTCTCTTCAAGTACATGCTTATAAAAGTTATTGAGGGATTAAATGTATCCCAATTTTTTATACTCTTCAGTCTGTTTGACTCAATATTGATTATGTCCATTTTTGCTTGCAATTTTTTTCTTTCATCTAATAAGAAAGGCTTTATATGACACTGAACAACCTGAGGAAGACTATTGCCCCTTAACTCATCAGATTTATTTGCAAGCAATGTTTTGTCATTGCTTTATTTTTTTCTTATTAAAACCAAAGATAAGATTAAGAGTAATTTATTTTCTTTTTCCTTTGTCTTATTCTAATCAGGGTAACAATGGTGCAATCTATCTAAGAAATGTTTATTCTCACCCACTGTTCTTGCTGTGTGCCACACTTAGGTTCTTTAGGCTGAATTCAATTGTCTAAGGCTGTGAAATGCCTTTTAAAATCCTCCCTAATATTGCAGAATCACAGGAGACATAAGGGTGAAAGGGACCTCTGTAGGTCATCTAGTCCAAACCCACCTTGTCAAGTAGTATCCCCTGGAGCACATTACTCAGTGTTGTGTCCAGCTGTCTCCAGTGTTGTCCAGCAGTCTCAGTGTTGTCTCCAGAGAAACAGATTCCACCTCTCTGGGCAGCCTCTTCCAGTTCTCTGATATCCTGACAGTCAAGAGGTTCTTCCTCATGAGGAACTTCCAATTTCACGTGGAAATTGGAACGTTCCAATTTCTTCCCTTAACTCTTGTCTATAGCTCAGCACTCCCAAGACAAGCCTGGCTCCATCCTCTTGGATCCTTCCTTCAGATACTTGCATACATTGAAAAGATCTTTGTTCAGTCTTGTTTTCTCAGATCTGAACAGGCACAACTCTCTAAAAGAGAGATGGACAAATATCCTCATCTGTTGCAGCATATACCACAGCACATACTGCAGTTGAGACTGCCATAAGACACAGAGCACCACTACACAATATCAGAACACTTCAACCCACACAAAATAACATCACACCAGAAGGCTTCAGGCATCAGCCCCTCTTGTTCTTTAGCCCAGCCTTTTATACCCCTCATGTTCATGCATTGCACCTCTGTGCCTTCTGCTCCCTCTGCTGATGGCTCAGTGCACCTGGACCCTCCAGATCCCATTACCTTCCATGCCGCTCACCTGCCCTGCACAGCTGTACCCATTGGGGATGAGGCTCAGTGCACCTGGGCCCTCCAGGTCCCATTACCTTCAATGCTGCTCACCTGCTTTTCACAGCTGTAGCCACTGGGGATGAGGCTCTGCCACAGCCCCACTGTGAGCCTACCATCCCCACAAACTGTGCCTACCCTCCTGATGTTCATAGCCCTCTGCAGGACCTCCTACAGGAGCTCCATGTCTCTCCTGTGCTGAGGAGCCCAGAACTGTTCACAGTGCTCCAGACGTGGCCTCAGCAGGGATGAGTAGAGGGGCGGGATTCTCTTCCCTTGACTTGCTGGCAATGCTTTTCCTAGAACACCCCAGGACACATCCAGCCTTCTTGGCCCCCAGGACACACTGCTGGCTCATGGACAGCTTGCTGCCCACCAGGACCCCCAGGTCCTTCTCTGCAGAGCTGCTTTCCAGCAGGTCAGCCCCCACCCTGTACTGGGGCGTGAGATGCAGGTGCAGGACCCTGCATTTGCTTTTGTTGAATTTCAGAAGGCCTTGCTCTGTCCATCTCTCCAGCCTGTCAATGTCCTTCTACAAGGTTACACAGCACTCTGGGGCATTGGCCGCTTCTGCAAGCTTTGTGTCACCCCCAAACTTGCTGATGTTACACTCTGTCCCTTTAAGCAAGTCATCAATGAATAAATTAAACGAGACTGGACCCAATATCGTCCCTTGGAGAGCACCTAATTACAAACCACAGCACTGCAAATAGGCTCTCTGTAGCTGATCACAGCCCTCTGGTACCTTCCATTCATATTGCTCTCAATCTACCTCACAGTCCATTCTTCCAGCCTGCACTTCTTAGGTTCTTGCCTTAAATTTCAGGTGCCCCTCCAGAATGGTTTAGGCATGCTATCCTCAAGTCATATCACAGATTCATGGAATGTTTTGGGTCATAAGGGGCCTTAAAAATCATCTAGTTCCAACCCCACAGATATGGACATTTCACTAGACCGTGTTGCTTAGAGCCCTATCCAAAGGGCCTGGCCTTGAAAAGATCCAGGGATGGGGTCTTCACAATGTCTCTGGGCAATCTGTTCAAGTGTCTCACCACCCTCACAGTAGAAAATTCTTTCCTAATACCTGTTCTAAACCTACCCTCTCTCCGTTTCTCCCCTTTCTGTACAGTATCATTTTGGAAATGTAAAACTGCTTAAAAACTAAAAATAAATTAATCAATTATATTCACCAGACTTTCAGAGGGTGCTTTTCCCATCATACAGCCCACTTAGCAAGAAAGCAAAGATTTAGTTAATGTGTGTAAATTGTCAAAAGAAAAAAAAGAAAAAAGAAAAAAGAAAAAAGAAAGCCTATTCAAAATTTTCTTTATTTATCAAGAGAACAATAATTTCCACACTGCATGATGGAATATAGGAAACTGTAAGAAAGTTATAAAAATGATTTTACAGGAACCCCAGGAATTGAATTATTTCATCTGACTCATGGAAGAAAAAAAACCAAAAAGAAAGGGAAAAACTTCATACCAGATTCTGTAGTGAAAAACCCCCACTAACTACATTAATTTTCATCCAAAAGGACACTGAAATATAGCAATTGTATTATTAAGGAATAAAAATAAACTTCTCCCAAAGTGAATAACCCAATTTTGAGAAACATCATGATTCATTCTTTTCATTCCTTTCATGTATTACATACTTAATAGAGAGAATAAAAGCAATTTCCTATTTAACATTATACTTTGGTATTCTTATAAAATGACTCCCTACTCCACTCTCTTTTCATCCAGTTAATAATTTGAAGGCTCAATTTAGTTCAAAATTTGTTTATGCCACAGTTTTTCTGATTTTTCTATGAGAATTAGAAGATGATTCTGCAGCTAGCTAGATAAAAACTTTAAACCTAATGCTCTTCAAAAATTAGTTTCCTTTTTAGAAAGAGGGTTAAGAAATAGAACCAGGAACATTGATTTCCTCCAATGTGAGTCCTTCCCTTTCCACAGTCCACAGTTCTCCGTGAGCTGCTCCAGCATGGGACCCTGCAGGGGAACAGCTGTCTCTCTGTGTCCTTCATCACAGGCTGCGGTGGAATCTCTGCTCTGGCACGTGGACCACCTTCTCCCCCTCTTTCTTTGTGACCTTGGTGTCTGCAGAGGTATTTCTCTCACATATTGATAGAGAAGTCATTTCACTTTCCTATCCCTGAAAACTTTGCCACAAAACACTAATACAAGGTTAAAGTTTTCATTCCTGAAATTCAGGATTCTGGCCCTGCTTTTTGTACTGCTTCCTCCTCTTAGTATCATGACCTCCACCTTCTCATGGTCACTGCAGCCAAGATTGCCCCAGATTCTAATCCGCAGCTCATACTTCCTCATTTGTAAAAAACAGGTTCAGGTGACAACATTTCCTTGTCAGCTTCTTGAACAAATTTTTGGGAAATTGTCATCAATGCAATCACAGATTGCTTGTGCGTTGATATGGAGCCGTTTTAGCAAACCTCAAGGTGAAATGTGTATAAAATGTAAGTTTTGTCAAAACTAACTGCAAGTTATGGGAGAAAAAAAGATGACAGTTACTTAAAATTCTGTCACACTTGAGGTTTTTTTTTTTGTTCACTTGGAAGTATCTCACCCTTAAGTCCTAAAGGACTACATTCAGTAATCTCAATGTCCCTGCAATGTGGCAAACATAAACCTGATACTTCTGCACGTCTTTGAAAAATCAATGGTGTATATTCGCTGTTTCTGTTTTATCAACACACACAAGAGATGAATATTCAAACTTTAGAAATGAAACACACAAGATTTCTACTATTATGAGTCTTAGATTTCCAATCTATACTGCTGAAAGTATTTTTATTTTCTACTTGTGGCTAAAGTTATGTTAGAACCACAATGTAAGATCATATTTCCTGGTAATTATAATAATAATAGTAATAATGTAGCTTCTCACTCAACAACCAAATATTTCTATATCTTTTGACAGAGGAACATTCAGTCAAATTAATAGAAGACTCAGAGAAAAGACAAAATATACAACATCACTATTTGAAACCTAGAGGAAAAAAATATAATCAGACCTACAATTTACTAAAAATTTTATCTTTAGTAAAAACATGATAATATATATTATAGTCAAAAAAGCAATTATTTGACTCATGATAGTTATATTCAATATACAAATAGATTTTTGTGCAGTCTGTTATGAATCACTGCCATGCAAAATGTCAAGCCTAAGAAAATTTTCTAGTAGATTAGGGAAACAGCAAATACTGCAGTTTTCAAAAACCATCCTGAAAGTTTTACCTACTCTGAATTTGAAAGTCAAAATCTTATCTGAAGAATTGGAATCTATTTTATAAAAAAAATAGCAAGTTAATAAAGCTACTGCTGAGAATAGACTTTTCATAATAAAGTAAGATTTATTTTAAACTGCTAAATTAATTCCAAAGACTACAGTCAATTTTCTGAATGTATTGGAATACATACAATATTTGACAAGGAGAATCTAATTAAAATGAAATATCATTTGAATAATATTTTAATCTTACTTATCTCAATTGGGTAAGTACTAACACATCCTTTAATTTACATTTCATCCACTGATTTCATATGCAGTTTCTCACAATGAGTAATGACAAACTTAGAGTAAGACAGTATAGCTTTGCTGTATTCTTGCCTATTGTCATATTCACTATAAGCATAAACTCTTTATAAAAAAGCTGTTGGGTTGTTGGTTTTTTTTTTTTGCATAGAGTGAGAACAGATTTAAGATATCTGCTAGGGTATATTTCACAATAGTTTCTTCTCAGCAATTAGAAAGCCAGTTTACTTGTTTCTTTCTTATTGAAATTCAATAATATTTTTCTATTACTCCCTCTAATGTTGCAGTAGCTACTGTGAATCACTTAGAATTTTAGGGAGTTATAACAAGCCTTATCAATTTTATGCTGACTCATATTTTTCATTTGATACAAGCATGGCTAAAATAATTATTAGATAATTCTTTGGCTGATTTCAGTCATAAAAATAACAAATTCAGAATGAGTGTAATTTTAATATTTAAAAAAGTATGCCTTGGAATATGCATTATATTTTTTATAATTAGTGAAAATTCATAGGCTATTTATTTACTTGACAGTACTTTGTGTAAGGATCTGTCTTGTCCTGATCCGATTTAGTTCCTTTTAGCTGTTCATATTGGACCCCAAAGAATTCTGTTGTGTTCTTCTGTTTGCTGCCTAAGCCCCATGCAGTTCAACCCAAGTAAGACTAGCATTTGTGAATTTAGGAACCACAGGAGCATTTCAAGGGTGAGCATAGCACAAGTGGGGCAGGGAAGGGTTAGATTCTAGGAAGTTTAACTTGAACAATTTTTATAGTATTAGTAGAGGCATTTTCCTTTAAAAACTAGGGAAAAAAATCAGATATGACTGCAAATAACTAAATCCTCACCAAACACTTCTTCCCCCTCACTCTCCCTCCCTGCACTGGTGTTGACCTTAAGGGTTTTGGGGAGTTTTTTGGTTTTTCATTTGACTATCAAGTCAGCCATGAGTTCTCAGCTACAGCACCTGGTAAAAAACCTAAACTACATTTGGTGAGTGGAAACTACTGCACTACTCCATCAAGCTGACTCGCAGATGATAATGTAATTTATAATTAATCAGGTAATTATATACTTAATCATAATCATATTTGACACCTTTGTGTTAATGTCATCATATTTTTAAGAATATGAGAAAAAAATGATAATTCCTGAGGGAGAAAATTTTAACACTTGTGGAATACTTAATTCTTTCCCTTTTTTTGGAGTAGCAGCAGGACAGAGAAATGGTTATTTGTTATTTTAAAATCTTGTTGAAAACTGACATATATCGTTGCTAATTTTGAAGTACATTCTACAGGTGTAATATAGTCATAAACTGGCTACTGAAGAATTATGATAGGTATAGATATTTTAATCTTTTTTAAAATTTCAAGCAGTTATTACAGAAAAAATGAGCATTTAAAAAAGATTAGTACTAAAATAAAAAGTGCATTGAGTAATCTTTGAAAAGAGAAACACCTTCACAAATCTAATACCCTTTAAAATTCCAGAACAGAAGGAAACATGAACATGTAGACAAAATGGACAACTAAAAGGGTGCATTAAAATAAACATAGCTGGAAAAAACTTTATTCCATTTACAATGGAAAACAAGAAATTTCAGTCTCCAGAGAAAGAGATGGAAACAAGAGAATTAGGAGAGAAAAAAATGGAAAATATCTAGGCAAAACTTATGAGGAAAATGCATGTTGGAGGTGGAGCTTTAAGGGGTCATCATCAAGGATTATTTGTGGATTCAGGCATTCAATAACCTCCCTCTGACTCTGGAAGAAGTTCCCAGAATTTAACTATGCTATTGATTTTTTTTATTCCAGTGGCAGTTTACCACTCAGTGCAGTCATTCTTTGGTTTGCCAGATTCTCTCTGCACACTGCATATTTCAGACATTTGGTAAAGAATTAGAATTCTGTGACTAAACCCAATGCAAAATTAACAATACATTTTCTGGCAATGAAATTTCAATATTATTTGCTCTCTTAAAAAAATGTAGTATGCAATTCATAAAACTTTGTGTGAATTCAGTTTTTTTGGAAAGGGGTTAATTAATGAATTGTAGTGAAAATAGTGAGAACAAATTAATTTATATTATAATAATGATATAAATGCTTACATATACTAATTAAAATTAAAGGATAAACAGAAATGGTTCTGAGTATTTCTAATGTGATATTTTGAGAGGGAAGTTTTTGCAAGTTTAGTCAAAAAAGCCAGTGACAACAAAAACATGCATTATGTCATTTACTTCTTAGACACAAAGAGAATCTTACCTGCACTATTTCCATTGCAGTTTTATTATTTCCTAATATTCACATGCCCTTCCATTAGGTTAGGGAGTTAACTTTCCTTAAAATGATATTCACTAAACTAAGGTCTGAGAGAAACATTCTGTTTCATTTGAAAGGTTTTACATTTAGTTTTAAAAAGTTAAGAGAGGTGTGCTGGTTTTGTCTGGGATAAAGTTAATTTTGTTCAGTATAGTAGTTAGTATAGGAATATGGTTTGGATTTGTGCTGCAAACTGTTGATAACTGAGATGCTTTCATGTTGCTGAGCAGCGCTTACACAGATTGAAGATCTCCTCTGTCTCAGTCCACTTCACCACTGAGGACACTGGGGGTGCACAAGAAGCTGGGACAGAGCACAGAGGCAACACTTGATCCAGATGGATCAAAGGGATATTCCAGACCCTATGGTGTCATGCTCAGCATATAAAGCTGAGGGAAGAAGCAGGGAGGGAGAGCAACACTCAGCATGATGGTGTTTGTTTTCCAATGTCACCATAATGTGTGATGGAGACCTGCTTTTCTGGAGATGGTTGAAAACCTCCCTAAAGCTGGGAAATGGTAAAGAAGTTCTTTGTTTTGCTTTTACTGTTTTGCTATTAAATTGTCTTTGTCTCAGCCTGCGGGTTTTGTCACTTTTACCTTTTTGATTCACTTTGCCATCCCACTGGGTGAGAGTGACTGAGCAGCTGGGTGGACTTAGTTGATACCTGGGCTTAAACTGTGACATTGAGTGACACAGACATTTTGCACCACGCAAATAGATTATTTCTTTACTTTTAATATGTATAATGGGATAGTGATTTAGAATGTAGCAGAGCACAATGGTCTTATCAAGTTCCTGAAAGGAACCACAGAGATTCTTCTTCTGTCTACAAATAATTCTATGTTTTTCTGGCACACTAGTTCCAGGTCTGATTTGATCCCATGAACTCTCTGAGGGAATGATGGTGGTTTTGGTTTTTTAATAGTCTTTAGGAATGGTTAATGTATAAAAAGAAATTTGTTCTTGACTGCAATCTTATTTTACTTTATTCTATTACTAATCACCAGGAAAAAAAAAAAAAAACACTGAAGTAAATACAGAAGAGCTGTTCACATCTTATAGAACTCATATTTTTTCTATCTCCAATTTAGAAAAAAGAAAACATTATAGAATTTTAGAAAGACTGGGATCAGCAATTATTAAGAAATAGAAATCAAACTTTTGTCTTTATTCTTCACTCTTACAGCATGCATATATTTGCTACAATTGGATAAAATTAAGGACTAGAAAAGTTAAATATATAAAGACGCAACTTTCTAATATTATGCTCATACACACACCAGATAGATTTGTTAATTACAAAATTTAATTATAGTATCCATCTTTCATTTTATTCCTTGAAATTTAAGTGACATTACATGAGCTCATCCATCATGTCATTCTTGCTTGTCCTCCTTCTTGGGTTTTATATGTGAGATGAAATATCACTCTAAGAAAAAAAGGAAATTAAAAAATCTTTGACTAGATATATTTTATACACAAATAGAAAAACTGTTAGAAAATAATCTGCCGAGCAATTTCCAACTAAGACAGGGATAATCATCAGCAAAGAGTACATGATAAACAAGAAAATTATAATGATTTTCACTATAGATCTATGGAGTAATTTATGCAAGGTAAAATTTTCAGAAGAATGATGATGATAACTCAAAAAGTTTAGGTGCAGAAGGTGTAGAATCTCCCCAAAATATAGTGATATGAATTTGTAAATATTAAGATAACATCATATTATTCAAAGGATAGATAGAAAACTTTTGTAATAATTTTTGATCCGAAAAACAATTTAAAATTAGCAAAGTAATAGATGAATAACATCAAGAAACTGTTCTGCAGAAGTTTAAATTGGAAAAGAGAAATCCTAAAAGCATTAGAATATTTGCACGATAATAATTACTCTCTAAACGCTGAAATTTTTAAAATTCTACTTTGGATCATTCCAATACCTATAGAAGCGTACATTTGTAGGGGGGACAGTAAATATAACCCAGTGGTTTAGTGAAGACAGCTAGATAGTGGGAAATTAATTCCTGGAGGTGTTAAAAACAAGATTCTAAGCACCTTGATAAAAATCTCAAAGTTGATGCTTCTTTGAGTGGAGAATTGGAACCAATGACTTCCTGAGTCCCTTCCAACATTAATTTTTATATATGTCTATAGTAACTGACATAACTATTTGTATAATTTAATAAAAATGCAAAGAATTTTTTAAAGAGATTAAGAAACTCCAAATACATATATTTTCTTTGGGCTTTAATTCATTTTATGGGTCTATTCAGAATGTCATTTATGACAGTGGAAGGATATTCAGCATTTTTTTACAGCTGTATGTACAGCAGTGCTTTTAGTCTGCAGAATTAGCAACAAACCTGATGGCAGAGTATTGCACAAAGAGTGGTATTTCCTTAAACTGCTGACACAAGCAGAGAAGCAAATAAACAAAATGATAGCTGTCTTTCTGCCATCACAAAAATATCTAAATCTATCTGAAAAATACTACAGCCACGAAGGACACCATTAGTTACTGAGCTCTTCAAGAAATTATGGATTCTTTTCCTGGTCCTTTGGTTGGTGTAAAGAAACAATCACCTCTTTCAAAACTTTTTTGAAACACTTGGTGGTGCTTCTGGTACTTGCTTAGAACACTGCTCTAAGTAATTTTCAAAATGTCTGGTATGTACATGATCCAGAAAGGATTTTGAATAGAATGAGTAAAAGATGATCTTAAAGACTTTTAATAAAAGGCTGATGGAGTCAATGGCAGGTACATCTCTATTCCTGATTAAATAATGTATCTAGTGTTTTATTTCACCTATATAAATTATGGATCACCTTGTGTTGTCTTGAATGTTCAGTTTCTATTTGATTTTATGCCTATGTAATGCATTTCTCAAAATATATTGCATTTTCCTCAAAACAGAAATAAAGAATGAGACTATAAGCAGTGACAAAAAACCCCACATTCTTTCCCAATCCTCACTTGTGGAACTGGAAGCATTTTTTAGAATTACATTTGCATTTGTCTCATTTTTTATTAATTCAGAAAACAATATCTTTTGGATTTGTTGCATACTTTTAGAATTACAGTCTTACTTATTTAGTGCCATCTCCAGTTATGGTTGAGTTACAGAATTAAGGGATAGGGAAACAAAAATATTACTGCTGTCACATGGCAAAACACAAGAATAATGCAAAATATAAAGAAAATGTCATTTAACTGCAAGGTTTTGAAAGGCAAAAAGGTGATTGATGGCAGTTTTAAACTCTACAAGACAGGCAAACAGTTGGGAATTTGCCAGTAGTTCTGCAATTAATTAGCATACAAATATCAGTATTTCCCTGTGTGGAACATGTGGAATAGAGTGATGCATACATTTTATAAGTCACAAAAAATAACTCAAAATCTTCTCTACATTTGGTCCTGGGCTGTCAGTGCTTTTAAAATAATTCAACTTTCTAATTAAATACACTAACTATAAATTTGTGAAATATTAATAGTCCAGCATAAATTTGATGTAGCTATATTAGACTATTAGTATTTTTTTTATACATTTAAATGGACTGAAGATGCTAAAAACCCAATAGCATTAACTCTCTTTTATGTACATGTAATAATGAGATTATCAATTGTCATGTATATACATTTAAACTACTCAAAATAACATATTGTTTATGAAACAGAAATGTTCTTTTGAACAGCTTTCCTTCTGTGCAGCACTGCTGACTAATGCTATTGTTTACATCTAGATAGGAACTTTCCATTATGACATGTATTCTTGGTAATAATCAGAGATTGTTTCTGAATTTTAATTATTCCTTAGCGTTCTGGGTTTTCAAAAACCCCAACCCCCTCCCAAAATAACCCTACCCACCCCCTCAAAAAAGGTGTTTAATCTTTTTAAGAATAGCATATCCAAAGTTTTAAGACAGCTCTGCATATTAATTTTTCACAGATTAAGGACAGGTATAACATTTAATTGTATGAGGTAGAGATCATATATTGGGTCAGACCAAAGCTGGATCTTGTTCAGTGTTTTGATTTTAAGGGTAGCTGTTTTTTCTAAAAAGGCATTTAGAACAATAGACAAAAACAATTCCTGAACATACCCTCCTAATTTCCTTTTTACCTTCAGCTGTATTCAAAACTTCGGGGACCTGGACCCAAGCAGACCTATGACATCCTTTTCATAGGAACATAGAATCATTGAGATTGGAAAAGACTTTATACAGCTTTACACAGGACAACCAATTTCTGTGAACTACCACCTTCTGGCTGGGATCTGATTCCTAGTTCCTGAACTGGAAGACAAAGGAAACAGTCCATTCCTTGGTTTTCCATGGCATTTATGAAAACACATTTCACACTCACCCAAGGCATCTTTCCTCTGAAATGAGGATCCCTTTCTTATGTAATCACTCCTTTCTCAAGTCTAAGTGAAATTGTTTCTGTGGAAGGATAGCTGGGCCTGTCAATGCCTTCAGAGCACGGACATTTCCAAAAGGTCTTTTGTTCAATTGCATTAGTTCTAAAAAATCCTGGCAAATATGGAACAGTTTTAGAATCCACAAGGTGACAGAGTAGGCAGAGAGAATTTTATGAAATGCTGAATGTGTGACAGTTTGAACTCATGGCTTGGGATGCTTCTCATATATTGAATTCCACTGAAATACTGATTAGTAAACTGCCATGACTTTAGAGAGTATAATCATCAGAGAGTTAATTCAGCCCTCGTGTCTTCATGATTTTTTTTCTGCCATACATTTGTGGAGTTCAACAAAGATATTGTTTAATAATGATAATTATGCTGGCACTGCACTGACTGCAACATTGCTAGAAGCTAGAAAAAACAGACTTTACAAAGATTTAAAAAGATATAATGTGAGATCCTAATTAAATACTCCTAAGTTTTATCAGATCTACTGTAAATACCTTCTGGGTTTTTAGAAACAGTGATAACTTGTTTTTCTTTCTATTAAACAAGTTTTCATTTGTGCTATGCATCTTTCTCTAATTTGCTCAAGTTAAGGTCAACTGTGTTAACCTTCATGTCTTTTATCTGAGTCTTCTCAAGAAGGATGAATCATTTAATTTGTAATTCTGCTTTACAGTATAAATACCGTATTTTCTTAACCAAGCATAATAAAACATTTCACAGCAATTAAATATATTTTGTGCCTTCTTATTCTGACAGTTTATTCTAGCTCAACGATAAACTCCAGAGGAAAGGGGAAATTTCCTTCTTAAATGCAACTGTACATCTTCACATTTGTATATGTGCACGTCCATGTTTGGAAAGAGATATCTGAAGTGTCAGAGAAAAAACACTGAAAATGAAAGATATTGCCATGTAGCTTTGAAGACCCCCAAAAGAGCAGGAGTCTGTCTCCAATCAGACAACAAACCAAAGAAAAACCTCAGAGGTAACATAAGAAACTCTCCCAGAAACAAAAAAGGAAATTCTTTGAAGTTTATTGAGCCCAGGAAGCTACTGAAAATTATTAGATTGGAAGAGGCAATACAAGAAAAAAAATACAAAATCACTGCAATGACAGTGGGAAAAGGAAAGTTTTGTATTCCATTGCTTCAGTCAAAGAGTTATCCCTATTTTCTGATACTTTTTTAATATCACCTGTGTTCTGATGAAATGTTGACTGTAGGATTTAAAACTATTTTGATAATTTTCTGTTTTCAGTTCAAAAAGGAGGGAGGTGTGAGTGTGTGTAAGTTATGTGCCTGAGAAAGAAGAGGGAGACAGGGATGGAGAGAGATTTTAGAAAATATTTTTGGAGTATAAATAAAATATAGTCAGCTCAAATTATCTGTAGTATGCTACTCTTATTAGTTACATAGTCTGCAGCTACTGTTGAAATCAAAGTGGATGAAAAATAGTTAATATGTAGAAAAAAAATCTTGTTATGGAGGATATAATCATCACCCTGTACCTCACGAATCTCAAGGTGTTTTATTTTAGAGTAAATTCTGTTTGGTCATATGGACTGAATACATATTTTCAGCTGAAGATCATTCAGTGCATTCCTGCAACTCATTTTCCACTTCTCTGAAATAAGCCCAGTTCTTAGGTGAAGACAGTGCTACAGAATGAACTGAAATTGTTTTAATAGTTTTAGTAGTTTTAATGACAATAAGCAGATTGGTTCAAAAGCTTCCTCTGATCCAGACTAAAACTTTGAACCAGATATGCTCATAGTAGATGGTTCCTATTCAGGATTTAGGATATTATTTGCATGATATATAAAGTGCTTTGGGACTGGTGCATGAAGGGCATTTACTAAGGATACTTGCAAGTGACAGCATATTTCTGCAAATATATTGTGCAGTGTGTCTATACTTCTACTTATACTGTGATTACTCCTACTGATTTCCCACTGTAGTCACAAAAGTTCAACATTTGTATATATATAATAATTTCAGCCATATATAATCTATATAGTTGATAATTCAAATTCCCCTGGTTTGGCTAGAATGGAGAATATATTCCTCATTGCAACCTGTATGGTGCTGTGCTTTAGGTTTTTAATTAAATCCATGTTGGTGATACAATTGTTCTAGCTACTGCTTGTGCAACACTGAGGCTTTCTTTGCTTCTCAGCCTACTTTACCCTGAGCAAGAAGAATAAAGATAGGCAAAAATTTGGGAGGGGACACTGACAGGAGAGCTGACATTGACAGGAGAGCTGACCCAAATGGACCAAAGGGATATCCTATACTCTATGACACCATGCTCAGCAATAAGTTTGGGGCATAATTTTTTGGAAGGGATTGTAGCACAAAGACTGAGCACTGGTCTGTTTGTACGAGATGGTGATTCATTGCCTTTGCACCACTTGCTTCTTTATATCAGGTTATGGCATGTGGTGGGCAATTTTTTTTGTTTGTCTTTTGTTTGCTTTGTGGGTGGGTTGGTTTGGCTTTTTCCCTTCAATCATTAAACTCAGTTTATCTTGACTCACAAGTTTTTGGTATGCTTGCTCTTCTGAATCTTTCTCCATCTCACTGTGGAAGAAGAGCAAGAAACTGATGGATGCTCAGTTGCCAACTGGGGTCAATCCCACTACACCCCAAAATTGCCAGTTTAAAAAGTTCTAGCACAGCTGGCACAGAAGGAAATAAATCAATGAAATGCTAAAGAAATGAAAGAAACAAGGCCATTAGCCTGTTCTTGGGGAAGAAATAATATTTTGCAGAACTGACAGCAGAAGTTTACTGAGGGAAGGAGTTCTTACAATTTTTTTTCATATTAGTAACAAAGGAATATAGCTGGGATATTGACTCACAAAGTATTAATTTCATTAATATGAAATGGCTTGTCATTTATACAGCTGAAAAGACATTGAATTGGCAAAGCTGATATTTATTTTGGGCTGCAAGCCCTGAGTTTTGTCCATCACCATAAAGTGCAGAAACCATTAGAGGCTGATCCAAAAGTTTGTTGATGAGAAAATTGTGCAGGACTGAGAAAGCAATGAAGCTCACAGCACTTCTCAGCCTTTAGTCCCTAACGGGACTAGGGAAAATTTTAGCAAGATCTAGAACACTCCTTAGTACAGAAACAGAAGTCTTAGAGCACAAAAAAATGGTGTGTGTGTATTTTTAAGTGTAGATAATAGGGCAAATAATCAGGATTTTTCCCTCATTAAGTTCAAGTTTTAGAAATTTCAATTAATTAATTTATTTGTTTGTACTTAAGATATAGTGAACTAATTGTTCTTTCCTTCACTGTAAGAAATTATGCATGTAGTTCCCTCAAATGGAAAGAGACACCATTATTCTCTGCTACTGCAGACTTTCAAATATATTTTTCCCCCAAAATTAAATAGGGAATATAACAAAACTTTAAATTATCAAACATTATCAGGGTTATTTGGTCTAAGAGTTCTCCTCTCTGCAGATCAGCTTCACAAAAGTTTTTCAATGAATGTGCACAAAACTCGAGTTCTAAGAGCCTCAGTTTCTATGCAATCTACTGTTAAGGTAGCAGTGAGATTATAGATAGAATTTCACTGATTTAGAATTTCAGGAAACACTAATTACGGCATCATTTTCTATTCATTGTGATTGCTGAGTTTCCGTTTATTTTTTACTACATCATCCTATTTGTAGATATTTGTAAACGTTTATTTTATTAGAAATGTAGATTTCAACACATCAAGTGTCTAATTTGAAAATTAATAGCACTGCTCTATAAGCTAATGACATGGTAATTCCAGGTTTATAGAATCAGAGAAAGATGTTTTGAAACCATGTAATAGGTAATTAAAAAAAAACCCCAAAACAAAAAAAACCCTATGTGTTCATTGTTCAGCATTTCCTGGATTGGATGAGATTTCATCAAATCAATTCCTAGTGTGGGAAACAAAGGGTAAGTGGGAATGCATACGTTTATACAAGGATGAAACAACTGATGGTATTTTCAGAGAAATACTGAAAAATTTAACTGAGAGGTTTTTCATAGGATGATGTGGTTTGATCTGCAGGAGTGAAATGAAAAATTCTCATTACAGACTTTTAAACAGAATTAGAGATAGTATTAACTTTTTATTTTAGCATGAACAAACATAAAAAAACTCAAGAGATTTTAATTTCTGCTTATTATAAAATAAACCTTGTGTTGTCAAATGTCGCATATGCTTTTGAAATAAACTGCTGTAGAGATCTTTTTTCAGGCACATTCTCCATTTTTATTTGTTTTATTTGTTTACTTTTTTCCCCGTAAATTAATGCTTAATAGAGTGAAAAAACCTGAAAAATCTGAATTAGTTTTTCTTCACTTCAAAGTTTAATAGTGACAAGTGAAAGCCCTACCCCTGGGACAAAATAAAGCAAATATGGCAAAGATCCAGTGCAGACTAGGATCTGTGTGGCTGAGCAGAAGCCATGCTCAAAGGGACACAGAGGTCCTGGCAGAAAATAAGCTTCACACCAGGTAACATTGCACTGCTGCAGGAAAAAAAGGGGCAAATTGGACCCTGGGCTGTGTCTGTAGGAGCATTTCTAGGGTAGACAGAGGACTGGAACAAGGGGGTTGGAACTAGAAACATCTTGAAGGTGTCTTTCAACCCAAGCCATTCTGTGGTTGTCATCCTACTCTATGCAGTGCTTGTCAGGCCACACCTGGGGAGCTGGTGTTCAGCTCTGGTCCCCCAACAGAAGAAACACATGTACAGACAGCAGGGGTCCAGGAAGATGATCAAAGTACTGGATAAGCTGCCCTGTGGGGAAATATTGAAGAAACTAGTTCTTTTGGCCCTGAAGGAGAGAAGATTCAGGAGGATCTTCATCAAAATCTTCCAGTAACGATGGCTAAAGAGGGGATGGAGGCACTTTCTCCACAAAGAGTCACATGACTCAGTGATTCATTCTGATGTATAGCTGGCAGAATCTCATATCCAAACTGATGTCCTTCTCCACAAACACGTTTCTTTTACCTTTTATGTACATCTACTTCAACTTAATAAAATAATCCAGAGTAATCTTTCTGCTCTTTCGCTTGTCTGGCGAAATTTATCTTGTGCTTAACACTATTATTTGTATCTCATGTTAAATTTAGTGTTGCTTTGAATGTTTTCAATGAAACATAGATGCTGCTCTGTTATATTGAGAGTGACGAAGTCATGAACACCTACAACATAAGACGAAAATCAGTCTGCTGAAATAAGACATTGATTTACAAGTGTAGTGTCTTCAACATTTTTTTTTCTAAATTAATCTCTTTTTTTTATTTGTGAAATCTTTGTCTTTTCTCTTGATTCGAATTTCACAGGTTTTCTGTGTCATGAAAGTCTAATCTGAGATGAAGTTGTAAAGAACTTTGTATCTCTCACTTAAACCAAATCCCAGTAAGGATTTGGGTAAGGGTCCCTTCAAATATTCAGGATGGTACAACACCTTAATCTATGGTACTCAAGAACCTGCAATTTTTGTTTTTTTTTAAATGAGTAACTTTAATTTTGATTTTGCCTCTTCAAAATAAATGAAAACCAGTTAGAAAGTCCTTCAAAGGTAACATTAAAAAAATCTGAGCTAAAGATGATACTTCAAAGATTCCTTTGAATCGCTATTATTTGTTTGGGGGTTTTAACTTTCTGGAGGAAAATATTTCCCAGCATATTTACTTACCCTCAACAGTCTTACTGCATTACTTTTGGCAGTTTCCCACCATTTAAAAATGAATCTGTATTCATACTATTTCTTCTATTAAGCTTTTGTAAACCTCAACTTCATGCTCACTGATCCTTTTTTACTCCATGGAAATGAATTACTTTCCCTCAGTATGCAGATCAGCTCATCAATTGAAAATCTGACATCATCTTTTTAATCTTCTATTTCTGAACTTTATACTTTCTTCTCTGCCCTTCAAAGGAAAGAAAGAAAAGGGGGAAAAATATTCCTAACAAATGACAATGAGTAGCCTGAAGAGGAATTGGGGTGTCAATTAAAAATCACATCATGTTCTCAGAGAAATAAATATAAATTTGATAATTGCCCTCAGTGGCAGCAGAATTCTGTGGTGTTTTTTAGAAAATTACATACATGCACACATACAATAAAAATTGTAAAATATAAATTTTCAGTTGGATCATCACAGCTGCTGGTTTAGAGTGTGATTATTTGAAATTACTTACCATAAGGAATGATGCAAAGATGGAGGAAGCGATAACTATCTCAACAGTGGATCAGTGTCTTTTGTGCATAGGGATAATAAAAGTAGGGATTTTTTGGTAAAAACTGTCTCTTTTAGCTGTGCCTTTCATGACTCTCTCTCTCTAGTCCAACCAGACTCAGTATTTCCAGTTAGAACATAAAACTGGTAAAATTAAATTTCTCTTGAAGTAAAAATATCTTTTATTTTCTTTTTTGAAGTGAAGTGAAAAAATATTTAACTTTTTTATGTCTAAATATATGTATTTAGGGGACTGCAATTAAAGGGACTTGAACATTGCAACTGTATGGAGAAAAACTACACAACATGGTTTGCATGAAACTGTTTACATAAACAGTATAACACTGCTTAAATAAAAGGTTTAAAAAGAAGTCTACATTTTCCTCACATTTGAAAGCTCAGTTTTCTTTTACTGCAATCAGTCAGATCCCACTGACTTCTTGGGCTGACAAATCCTTCCAAACTCTCCCTGGATCCCTGCAGGACCTGTCTGTGAGTCTGTTGCAAGCTGACCTTATATCCATGCATCTGCCTCTCTGTTCCTGAGAAACTTATCTCCTTTCAATGCCACTGTGTGTTTCTTCAGCCTGTAATTCAGAGGTTTCTTTAAGCATATCAGTGAAAATATACCAGTGATATAAATTACCTTTTTCTCTTTACAGAGGTGCTCTTAAATGCGTGCTACCCAAGACAAGGTGACCCCCTACTGCCTAGTATTACCCATGTTGGGATGAATCCATTAGAAGATCTGGAATAAACAGGTTTAATAGCTCTGCAATCCAACACACTGTGTATCAATTCTTGCTCTCACAAGTGGGCATTAAGCTGCACTGAGCTGTGGTGCAATTACTCTCTGATGAAACAGCTAATTTGCTTTTCATTTCTGTAACAATTCACTTACAGCTAGTTCAGTTTGCAGTGCAGACATGTGCAAGGCACACAAACACTTCTGGGGGTTCCAGCTGGAAGCTTTACAGTAGCCAAAAGGGTAACTGTCCCACTTTTAAATTCAACCTCCACAGAATAATTAAAAGGATAAAAATAGAAAGCAGAACTTCAATATGTACAGTTCTTGCCTTAGGCAAGGTTGACCTTTTACTTACAGACACCTCCACATCCACAACCCCCTCCAATGCCCTGTCCTTACATTTACTACCATTTCATTGAAAATCTTCCAGGCTGGAGTTTAAGAGTCTCCCTATCTGTCTTTGGAGAAAAGAATATTCCACAGTGATACCCTTTCAACATCTGACAATCTAACCATAAAATGCAACTCTCTGAGTTTACTAAAAGACACTATTCATGTGTCACTATTTCAGCTTACCACAGAGCTATTTGTAAATGGCATAATGAAAATATTAGAAGTCTAAGTTAATGCAAATTTAATAATTCTCAGTTTTAATATATGAGCCACTCGTTCATATTTTCCTACATCACAGTAATGCCATAGTTATCTTGTATGACATGCAGCTTAGTAGTGATGGTGTTGGATCAAATTAGTAATACTTCACAGGGAACAGATTTAAATTATATATTTGCTTTGAGCAGATCTTTTAAATTTATTTTATTTTTTACATTAGGTGAGCATCCCATTTAAGATTTGAAAACACCTTAGGGAAGCAAAAACAATTTGTCAAAAAGATAGAAGTGAAACAAAGGACTTTTTAAAATTATTTACCTTTGTGAGTTTTGTCACTTCAGTGGTAAAAGTATAATTTCATATTTTCTTAAATGTTCTTATACACCCTTCTGTTATATGCACATACATAGCTCTAGTGAGCAGACAGCTGAGAGAAACTTGTTGTTCATTGGATATAGTAATATATTCCTCAATGGGTTGCTTGTGTTTCTCTGTTATTCCTGTATATGTTTGAAGTAAATATTGGTTAGAGAATTCCAAGAAAAGGCCTGTGAAGAAATAGCACAACTATTTGATCTGTATGTTTGATTACTAGAAAAAAAAATGCAGTAAGCTTAATAGGTGGATATTTTGCTATCATAATCTTGGAAGCATATGCTAAAAAAAGCTGTATTTCTCTTACTGCAGTCAATAAAAAGAGGTTTCCCACTTTACTGAAGAATAGAAATAGTCAAATAGACCCTAAGTGTTGTTAGTATCTTACTAAGAAGACTGTTGACATTTTTCATAAACGGAGATGTCACTTATTTACATAATCTTAATGTCTAAAT
Source organism: Fringilla coelebs (assembly GCF_963513975.1). NCBI lineage: Eukaryota > Metazoa > Chordata > Aves > Passeriformes > Fringillidae > Fringilla > Fringilla coelebs. The sequence continues at coordinate 55,412,579 of NC_140029.1, forward strand.
TTCACATTTATGAAGGTGTTTTTCCTAGTGGGAATATTTTTATGGCGTTCACTGTTTCTTAATCACAGAGATAATTTGGACAGACTTGCAGACATTCAGCAGGTTTAGTGTTTTGGGCCAAGCTGCAGAGTTTGAAAACAGGACACAAGACACATACTCCCATATTGTCCTCTGTACTTTCTGCTTGATGTTTTATATCCTTTCTTAATCATCAATGCTACCACATTTACTGCCCTTTAAAAAACACCTTTCAAGCCCCAAAATACTTTTTTCCTTTAAATCTAGGCTCACTTTCCCACACCCTTATTTGTAGCTGCCTTAGTAATCTTACTTGGTTAGTGTTTCCCCCTTTATCAGACATACTGATACACAAACTCTCTTATCAGTATTTTTTCAAGAATGAGGCGTATAGTTTTGCAATGTTTTAAATTAAATATTTTAATGATAAACCTGACATACGGGAAGCACCCAAACAGTATTAACGCTTTCTTAAATCTTTTTGTTTACAGTTTAAGTCCAGGCAAAAGAGATAAAAAACTATGTATAGGATTTTAGAATCCTAGGGGAAAAAAAAATGAAACCAAAACCATTAACTGTTAGAAACTATAAAATTGTGGTGTGATATTGTATATTTTTATCAAAAGTACTATTTTTATATATGTTCCATGAATCGCTAAAAGCATATAGCTATAAGAGGGGTAAGTTTTTTCTAAAACATTTATCAAAAAGTATGTCAAGATCATGTAAACTAAAATATTAATTAAAAAGTTTTAAATTGATGAAGAACCACTGAAAATTGCTTTTTTCTATAACTTTCTTCCTGCCAAATTTCCAGCAACAGCTGCAATTTTCTGGCTTAGAACATTTTAACAGCACAATTTTTTCAGTTAAAACAAAATTAAAAATCCCATAAGATTACATTGTAATAGTTCAAAAACAATGGATGTTTAGATTGCCTGGTGCTTATGGTAAAAATCTACCTCAAAATCTTTAAAAAAATGTCATGCCTAAGCATGAAATATTAATTATGTCACCCTGACTGCACCTCTGACCATATCCTCTCACTCATCACTTCATGTGATTCAAATAAAGAAAGCCATTCTGAAATGCATGCTTTATTGCTGGTTTACATGAAGATACTGACCTTAAATATCTGGATTTTCAGGGTTGGCTGAGTGCTTGCCAAGCATATGTCAACTCTAGTACCTTGAAGATACTCTGGATGTTATTGATGTTATTGTTCAGGTCACCTTTTGATATCTGCTCTTTGAAAACATGTTCTTAACTTGACAAAGACCATGCTGATGAATATCTAGCTTATGAGGTTTTTTTTCTTCCTTCCCCAAAGGGTAAATTAACACTAAGCTTTTTAATACTTATCAGAAGAAAACCAGGGTTGTGTAGTTTATCAGTGCCCTTGCTAAGCTAGAGGGATTCCTACTGACAATACTCATCAAGAACAAAATCCAGTTGACAGGAACTTCATTGTACAGTTTGCATACTGGAGTTGCAAAGACAGTTGTTAGGCATTTTGTTAGTTATCCAATTTTTTCTTTTGTTCATCAAAATGTTCCAAAACATAGTCTGAAAAATTATCATATCAAAAGTACTGGTGGCAAATCTTGAGCAGACTAACAACTAGGGAGACTGGTCTTCCAAGAGGTGGGAATGATTTTAAGAGTCAGTTTTACATAGAAACCCTTTGCTGCCTCTCTCCCATAAACACAAAGGTCTAGAACATGGGAACAAATAAATAGGCTCGGGTTTGGTCCTTCATTCCCATTCCTCCACCATTAACATTTTAATTCAGCCTGACATTTAACAGTTCAGGTTTCTCCTCTGAACCAGTATGTATTCAGCAAAGACCTCTGAGACTTCTGGGTTAGACTGTACTGTCTCCCAAGGACCCTTTCAATCTCAGTGATTCTGTGGTTCTGTGCAGCATTGTTAGATAGTATATCGAAATATTGATAGATTTTTCTTATAGCGTCAATGAGCATATTTTCTTTTTTATATTTGATGGAAAGTCTGCATTTCTTCGGAAAGGAATTAGAGAACCATAAATTCAGGACTGCATTTACAGCCCACAGAAAGAATGAATCACACTTGATTGTCCTTTAATAGAGTCCCTTTCTGTGGCGCCTATCTGATGTCAGCCATAACAAAACCAAGATCCTACATCAGCTGGAATATTTCTGTAAACCAATTTGCTAACTTCTATGCTGCCAAGAGCATTTACTGTGATTTTAGCTTAGTTTTGGCATAAAGTTTCTGTTTCTTATTAATCATGTTTATGGGGTTTGCTTTTCCTTTTCTTAAATACATAACATCATTTTGAAATATTTTTCTTTCATGCATTTTTAATTTTTTTTTCTGTAATCTTTTAGCTACTGAAATTTTTGTATGTAAATTCAGCAAATGCTCTGAAAAATAGAAACTTATCTTTGCTCATAAAACTGCCATAGCCTCAAGTGTCTCTCCCTGGGAACAGGAAAGATTTTCTCATGAAAGAACCCTTCAGAAGGAGTTAAAGTACTAAGTTGCCCTGTTCTCGTCTTAAAAGTTAGAGAAGACTTAAAAGTTGAATAGTTTGAGTAACTGATGCAAATGACTATTTCTGAGTTCTTGTACCCAGTCCAATAAAGACTGCAAGCTCTTGTTTAATCTTAAATTCAGTCCTAGACCAATCTCTTTTAACAGAGAGTGGTAGAAATATGAAGTATTTATAATAATACATTAGATACAACTAGGTCTAAATGTCAGAAATACAGAAAAGTAATAAAACACCATTGAATTTACAAAGTTAATAAGACTGCATGGTATTTAGAAGCAGAACTGTGAAAATTGTTAAGGTTGATTCCTGTTTCAGATCAGTATTTCTGTCAAGGGGTTGTAAAGTTTGTAGTTGTGGATCCGTAGAACAATCTTACTGGAGTAACCAAGAGCAATGTATTAGAAACTTTGGCATCTTGTAATACTTTCTTTGTATACTACAGAGCTGAATAAAGGGGAGATAGTAAGGCAAGAATAATTCTGCAGCAGCCATTAAATGTCTAGCTGGAAAAAACTTTTCTAATATCACTCCTGCAAAGAACCCCTTTGCTCTAGTAGCATAAAGATTAACTCAAGATCTGGTGCAATGTGCTGTGATAGATAGCATGAGTCTTGACACTGACAGTTACAAATGACTTATATTTTGCATTACGTTTTTTTTTCCCCAATAACACTTCTCTTGTTTGTTGTTGTTTTTGTTTTTAATTTTCATTTCACAAGTATGCAAATATTCTACTCCTTCTACACTGGATGTTTTCAAAGGTCTGAGTTTTCTTGGAAAGATTTATCTGAAACCATTCAGATTTTTCCCCAGAGGCATTAAGGGAGCACATACTGTAATACATTTTTTGTCTTTTTTTTTTCCTTAAGGCATTAATACATTTTTTATAGAGTTTTCTACCTTCTAAAGCAGACATATGACATTAGGCTGATACTTTGCCTAATAAAGTAAATAAAGGAAATGTATTTGCTATTTTGTTAAAAAAAAAAAAAGAAAGAAAAAGAAAATAATTTGTTCAGGTAAGCTTCAATTTCTAATTCACACTCGTTCACTAGAGATTAATTACAGCTTGGCACCAAATTATCTGAAAATTCATTCTTCACTGTTCATATTCAGACAAGGCCATATGGGTTGAGCATGATTTTTTTCCTTGCAATTGTTACTCTATAAAGAAGCTGTATATGATTTCCAGAACCCAAGCAACTGGGTATTTCTTATATCTTGTACTATTACTTCACAGAAAGAATTCCACTGATTTAGTATGACTGTATTTTTTTTTTCCTGTGGGGTTCTTCAATTATTCTTAATGCACCCTGTCTGAAGGAAATTTCTGGAATACCAGGAACTGAAGTGAGATGCACCTATCTTGTATTATGCTGATGTTATGTGCATCTGTACCATGTACTGAGCTGGCAAGGAGCATCTGAAGGGATCAGAGGCGTACAGTCAGGTTCTGTGAGTGAAGTACCATTTATATTGTTTCCACACAGCTTACTGACAGTCTGTTCCTTAGTGTTTAGACTACTGATTGCTCTCTAATTTGGTGATTGTTGAGATAAGGAGAGATCTAGGTTCCTGAAGTATTAAATCACTTTTGAAATTCTATCCTCACATGTTATCAATGTATTTCAAATTTAAAATGTGGTTCATATGATATTTTCTTTACAGAAAAAAAAAAGGAACAAAATGGAAAATATTACAGACATACAAATTGCAGTACTGCTACTGGTGTGACAATGCTACAATATGATAATTCAGATGCTCATTATTCTCAAAAGCTAAAAATAACCTGCTTATTAATGTGCCATTGTTCTTTTTTTCACATAACACTATTTCTCCTTGTAATAAATTAATCTTAAAACTATTAGACTTGTATTACATCAAAAAATTGCTTATAAATCTCATATGTATGTTGCTATTTTGGAGTAATAGAATAGATAGATGTAATCATTAATAATGCAATTTTAATTTTAGAAGTCTATTCACATTTACTATATTATTATTACTTTAAAATCTTTAAATTAAAATGCAATTTATGTTATCTTCTACTGATTTGCATTTAAAATCAGTAGAAACATGCTATGCATATTTAACATAGGGGAACATAATTAACCTCTATATGCTTAATATCTTCTTCAGCATTCCAAGTTAAGCATGTTCAAAATGCATAATAGCATGCAATTATAGAATAATTAAATAGGTTTTTTTTTTCTGTTGTGTATTGATTAGAACAGGAACCTATGTAATTTATCAATAACTACAGAATAAGTCAATTCCTAAGTGACAGTTCTCAGACTTACTACACTTTGAAATAACAGATATTAAAAGAGGTTAACTTAACAGAAAAACATCTGTTCAACCTGTTATTAAAAATAGATAATCCACAAAAAATTCAAAAGAATATTATGGATTCCAAATTTAAATGATTCTTTATAAGTTTGTTATTTAAAAAACAGAAAGATAGGAAGAGGAAGTATATACAATGCTACTATTTGTGAATGTTGTAAAGAATAACGTAGCCAGGAGTATACAGTACATTAGATTACATATACAATTACTTTAGCAAAAGTATTTCACATCTGTACTGTACTATGATGCAGTTGTAGATGTAACACAGAGACTTCTATACAGATAACTGAAAAAGACTGAAATTTTTAATGGCTTTGTTTTTCTTTATCTTTTTTTTCTTTCTTTTTTTCCCAACAGCTGCAGAAAGGATTATGTAAAGGATGAACAGAGATTTTGATTTACCCAAGATTGGAAAAAGTGACTGTTAAATCCAGAGTCTTGTGGAAGTGACTATGTCTTCAGACAAAATCCAACCAACAGTAATCAATCATTTCAATTGTGCAATAAAGTCTTGAGAAGGTGAAGCTTTGCCACCAAAATATGACATTGTTTTTCATTAAATAATGAAGCAATTATTGTCATAGTAGACCAATGTCAAACAGCAGTGAGTAAGGACAATCCTTCACCAATAAATATTTCATATTATTTCATTAGGTTGAAGTACTTCAAACACTGGACAAAAGTATACAGGAAAAAAATGAAAATTAAAATATTACAATGGATTTGCTTTGCAACAAGAAAAATATTTACTTATGTCCTTGTTTGCATTTTATTCTTTCATGAAATAATGAAATAGTTACTGAAATACCTATCTTCTATTGTTTTAAATGCATCTCTGAAAAGCAGATACCACACTGAGGTATAAGAAGGAATCAAAAAAAGTAAAATCCCCTTGAAGTTCTTTAGCAATGGATATAATTTTTCTCTCAGGCCTTTATCTTTCCATCTTCACCTGTTAATCCCTACTGCCTCTCAGCTGTTAATGAAATAACCTTGCAGTATACAGTGTTCCTTGCCAATGTCTACCTTTGCATGTGTTTTTGTTTATTATTTTGCATAGTGGCTTTGAATACCTGAGTGAGGGGATAAATGAGTCAGCTTTCTTCTTTCTCATACCCTCTCATGAGCTTCTTTCTCTAAAGTACGATGCCTATTGATGTCTTAAATATTCACCACAGTTACAGGACTTAAATCAAAAGTCTCCTGAATCAGCTAGTAAAAACACAACAATGGAAACCTTGAAGCAGGGACTAAAAGCTAAAGAAACACTCCTCCTCTTATGTTCTTTCTGCTGAGATATCAAATATGAAAGATCTTACATAAAAAAAGACTTTTTAGCAAATTACATTTTTAAATATAAATCCAGAACCAGAAATTAGGTTCAGTAATGTACTAATTAATAATAGGCAGGAAGGCTTCTTATTTAAGCATTTGTGATGTTTGGTATTATGGAGAAAATTAACAACAGAACATTTTCTGAAGAAGTTAATGCTTCTTTATTTTATTAAAATAAATACTCAAATATATTTATATATATATATATAGTTTAATAATATACAAAATTTAATAATATGCTGAATTAAATATATAGTTTCTAAGACAATACTGTCTGAAAATGGACCTACACCTTTATAAGGTCAGATTGCAAACAACACTATGAAAGAATCTGAGACAAAACTTTCAATCAACTAAAATTTCAATGCTAATGAAGTTTACCATTAAGAATTTGAGACATTTTGAACAGTATTTAATTGGTGAATGTAAAACATCCAGTGTGAAGAAAATGAAGAAAATAAGAATTATGCCTGACTTCTGGTGACTGAAAACAGAAAGAAACTTTGAGATAATAATCAGATAAGAAGGAAATGAAATGGGGAACACTGTAACTACTTATATATCTTTCTTTCCACATCATTGTTTTTAGTTATTATTTTATGAACAAACCAAAAAATATTTTAAGTTCTTATGTCTAATATGATTCTTTGTGACATATGGTTGAAAGTTACAAAGACCTCTAATTTAATTCACTTGCTATCTGCTGTGTAAAAGGGGATGTAAATATACAATAGTTATATTTAAATGGTAATGTAAAATATATTAAGAAAGAGAGATGATTTAGGTTATATATTGGTTATATATTTATTAGTTAAATAATTGTTGGTACCTACAAAAAACAAAAATTAAAAAGAGAAAAAGTAAACAGGATGTCTCTTTGTTCATGACAGGCTCTAGTTAATCCATTGCCCCCAAAGCAGATAATTAAAGGATTTTAGATGTGTTACTGGTGAATTCATTTTGACACATTAGAGTTTATAATCCCTGTAACCTCAATTATTGAGTATGAATGATAGCAAACACTACTAATCCAAATGCCTGGTGTCTTAATTTCTTTATAAAATCCAATACTTAGTTACCTGGCTGTGAATGAAGATTATATGAATCACACAAAAACCCCAACCTTCACCTTTAAAAAAAATAAAACCAGGCCAATTGTTCTATCTGTGAAGGTCACAACAATGTGTATTGTCTATGATCTAAAGTATATGGAAAAGAATGCGCAAAAGATTTCATCCTTGATATTTATTTAAAAAAAAAAAAAAAAAAAAGGGAAATTGATAGAAGAATGAAATTTTGTAGAGGAACTGATTCCTTGAGTGTTTTTTTTTTTTTTTTTTTTTTTTTAATTTTCTGCAAGTCTATGCTAAAGAACTTTCATGTTATATTACTTTGGATAACTTTGAGGAAATACACAATGAACTTGGAGTTACTAGAGTTAATATTGAAAACTGAGTCAGACTCAGAAGCAATAAAATTTCCATGTTCCAGTAAAATAAATTCCTGATATATTTCATTTTTTTCCTTCAACTTGGCATTTTTAGACTTGAAAACTGTTTGTGGCCAGTCACTAGTGGGGTTCACAAAGCCTCAGGACTGGGCCCAATCTGTTTAATATCTTTATCAATTACTTGGATGAGAAGATCAAGTTCATGCTCATTAGGTTTGCAGAGAACACCAAACTGGGTGGGAGTGGGCCACTGGGTGGGTTTGTTCCTTCTCTCACTGCTTTTGCAGAAGCACCTTCACTTCATTGTAGGTTTTACTCATTGTTCTTCACTGCCATCAAGCAAAAAGTTACTAGGTGTAACACACATCTGGCTTTGAGAGAGCATTGAGAGAGGGTCCTCTCTCAACGGCAGCAGAGTTCTGTTCCCTCCTTGTGGACAGCAGGCACAAAAATATTGGTTCTTCAGATCTCATTTCCAGATCATCCAGGCTGTGTTTCCTTTTTCCAGAGGGTAGGAAGATCTGCAGAGGGATATGGATAGGCTGGCTGGATGTGCTGAGGTCAGTTGCTAGAGGTTCGACAAGTTCAAGTGCTGGGTCTGGCACCTCAGTCACAACAACCCCATAGGGCTGAAAAATGGTTCAGCAGAAAAGTACCTGCAAGTGCTGGTCAACAGGTGCTGAACATGAGACAGCAGTGTGCCAAGAGACTGAGTGTCCATGTGTGTGAAACTGTTCTGCTGTTTTAAATAAATTATGAAAATAAGTGGGTTAATTCCTGCTATACTGAAACCATCATCTCATCACATATTCTAAGTTTCTATAATCTGAAGTATGATGATTTAATTTTCTACAACTTGAATGTGACTTTGTGTGTGATAGGCATCTACAATTATGTTTTCATATATGGTTCCATTGAAATACGAAAACTCAAACCATTTTCTAAATATTTCAATGAAGACATTTTCTTGAATTTTTTTGTCATTCCTCAGCTAATGTAGTGAACGCAAGTAAACAATCATAAGACAACATAATAGAAATTAATGTTCCCATGAATGTCATCACAAGGAGAAGTCCATCTTTCATTACACTGCTTGAGCATTGCCATGCAGCACTAAAATTATGGTTATCTGTTGCATTGTGCTAGTAATTTTCCAGCAAGGAAGAATAACAAAAAGTCCATCTAAATCAAAGAGAAATTTTTGAAGTGATTCAGTGATACCTAAATGAGACCTAAATACCATGTCACCTTCACATTAAAACCAAAAATAGTAATTGCACTACTATCACTTTAACAAAATATATCTGTTGTGCTGTAATCATGTTTATTTTCTGTATTATATGAACTCCTAAGCTGCATTGTGAAGGACTGTTTTCCATGTTTTTAGAAACATTGAAAAATTAAGACTTTTTGCTTTTACAAAGGTATTGCTATTTTAAGAGTTTTGTTATTGTGGTTGCTATCCTTCCATAGTGTGTGTTAATTTCATTTTGCAGTTTGTATATTCTATTTTTTGTAATACTTGTAGAATCAGATTCCTTAGGCAGCCAAAAATGATCTTTCTATCTCCCTGACAAGACTAAGTATGGTGTTAATCAAATGACAGAAAAACTAACCACCACAAGCACTTTGGGCTTGAAGGAGTGCATAAGAAAATGCCAATTTATTAATTCTCTGTGTAGCTGAGTTTTTTGTTAAGGAGAATGTAGGGTTGATTTTCAGCTGATATAGATCACCCCTGAAGCATAAAGCTGTCTATTGACCTTGACTGACTACTGAAGATGGAATTGAGCTATAGGTTTTTGATACTTATTATTGTATGTGCATATAAAGGTTACACATACAAAGGTGCAAGACAAACTTCAATACAAAATTTTTATTTAATAATGTTTTAGAATACTTTCATGGGTTTTTATAAATATTTTATAAAGACTTCATAAAACCCAATATCAAAAAAGACATTGTCATTTACATCCTTTCGCTAATGTATCTATGATTAAATAAAATGAAAATCATAATCGAATTTGACCACAAAATTTATATGTAATTTTCTTAGTAGAAGTAATACATCTCTATATAAAGATGTACCCCAGAAAGAAATAAGCCTTTGAAAGTTTTAGGACAAAAGTGTTGAACTCATCCAGAAACAGCACTTAAAAATAATTTTCAGATAGAAATGAAAAAGCAGTTTGTAAGAAGTAAATGATGCCTCTAGACTTACATCTCCTTTTTGTTTGAGCAGCTGCACACAGAAAGCAAGAAAGGTATATTGATTTTTTTTTTAATGTAACTTTGGTTTTTGAAAACAATATTGAAGTTCGTAAATATATATGGTTTACAAATATTTGCATTCTATAATTGCTTCTACAGAGAACTGGAAAAGTTGAAATAGAGTAGTCCATTTTTATTTCTGCAAAGAGCAGCAGAATTTTAACTAGTTTCTTTTCCCACTGTTCAGCGTCTGATAGTTGCTTTTCAAACTTCCAACACCCCCTCAAAAAAAGCTCATATGTGAAATGATAAAAAAATAAAGAGCCAATATATTTAGATAATAGGAATTTCTGAAAGTATTATGAGTAGTGCAAGGTTTGGTATGCGTGCCATAATGGATTGTTAAGCAGGGTTTGCTTCCATCATATTTTAATGTTGGATTTTGAAGAGCAATTTAAAGTTATTTTGGTGCTTTTTAATACAAGTTGTATTGGAAATGCTTAAGGTCTTTTGTTTGTTACTACACAGGATCTGCTTATGTGAAAAATGCATATTTATATGTTAAATGGATATATAGAAAATTATGAAAAAGTAGGTTAGTTATACAAAAGATGATGTTACTTATTTGCTATAAACTCGTCTCAAAATCCTCATAAGTTTAAATAGAATGTATAATGTTGAAAAAGAAAAATGCATGCAAAAATTGGTTTTACAGCAGATTCCATACTGATTTATATAGACATTAATTTGCCATTTAAGTCTTAAATTTGACTATTAATAATTCTTGACATTCAAAAGATCTTTCTATATCAAAAAGTCTAGTTAATTCCTTAAAAAGATGACTTTGCACATTAGTGCACTTTCTTAAGGAGCCATGCATTTTTAACAACTTTCAAACCAAAAGAACTGTCATAAAATTACCAACTTATTATTAAAACACCAGTCTCCAGCCATTGAAAAAGTATTGCCATATATTTGCTTAACATATAACAGAGCAATTTATTAAAGACTCAAAATATACTAATATTCATAAAACACAGCATATTTTCCAGCTTTTAATTGCTGTATCTAAAGCAAAATTACATTGTTTCTTGGAAACAATTCTAAAATAATGGTCTAATTTAAAGCTTACTTAATTCTTAGGTAAGGGCAAAGGGAAGTTCATTCCAGCTTCTAATGTAATCACAGAAAGTAAGAAGAAATAATAACACTGATGCCTTAAGTTTTAGCTTTCTTATTTTCCAGATTCTGTACTGCATTATTGTATAACTCTAAATTTCATATAAAATGTTGGCAAGTTCTCTTCACAGTTCAGTCAGACAAAACAACCCTTTCCCAGCACAAGAACCAAGGGCACCATGGCTTCAGGCGCAAAAAGTGTAAACAGCACCAGATTGAGGAGAGCAATCTGGGAGGCTGGGACTCCACAGCCTGAAGCTGTAATTAGACAATTAACCCCAATATGTAAATGGACCAAAACTTATAAACATGTGAAAACGTGTGGTCCATTGTTCATCTTGGGTGTAGCCTCAGCCAGGCTCCTGTACTTTCAAGGTGTATCCCTTGAAAGACTTTTAATAAATACCTACTTTATTCCTTTAACGCTGCCTAGCCTCTGTTCTAGGTAGCCTCTTAAGGCATCAACATAATTGAGCAATATGATGGGAAAGATAATGGTAAATTAAATGCTTTGGGATATTGTTGGCAGAGAAAGAACAAACAAAAAACACTTACTAGTTTAACAGCAGATATGTTACTTACAAATGTCTTTCAAAAGAAACATTATTCCTCTTTACTACTTTTATAAAACATGACTTTCTAAGGGTTCCAAAATTGTTTCATTCTAACACAAATGTATCTTTTAATATCCCACTGAGAGAGGCAAACACAGCATAGATTCTATGTATATGTCACAGACTAGAATAGAGCGAGGAAAAAAGACTGAACAGCTTCCAACAACAAAAACAACAGAAAAAGATCTCCAAGAGGAGAATGGACTGCTCTAACTTTGGAAGAATAGTAAGTAAGAAATGCTGGTTGACACCTGAGGCTGAAAACAGCATTGAGAGCACCCATTAGAAAGATGACTGGAAAAGTGAATGACAGGGTAAGATTTAAATGAAAGGAAAAAGGAGAAAACAATGTAAATAAATACAGGTGTGCTGGTATACAAAGACAGTGGCAAAAAACATATGAAATCTGAAGAATACTTCTTGACAGATTGAATATTTACACTGGGATCTCAAGAAGGAATTAAGTATTATGTACAAATGAAATAATTTTAAAGGGATGGGATTTCAATTCTGAGTAAAGACTAGTGGATTGTGAATAAATTTTTAATACAAAAAGAAAATAGAAGAAATAAGATTTTCAATGTCTAGCAGTTCTCTCAGTATCTTTAGAGAACTCTAAAAACCCATGTTTTTTATATCTTTGGTGACACAGGTAAAAAAATATGGAAAATATTGAAGCAGCTTTGAGAGAATGTTGTTTACTAGAGGTTGTGATAGAGAACAAACTGAGAGAGAAGATCAGAAGAATGTTTTCAGTTTGTGTCTGTAACACATACAGAGTTCAGGAGCAGACAAAGTCAGTAACAAAGAATTGGTAAAAGAGCACAGGAATATACTGCTTAATGGTAAAATAAACTGTGAAAATGAAACCTTCTATATAATTGGGAGAGCTGTGAAGCCTGCAGCATTCTGTTACATTTTAGTTCCATATTTTTCAGTTACAGGAGGGTTGGATGACATCTGTCATAAAGGCTGAATTTCTAATTTAGTCTAATAGAAAAGTGAATTGCAAGAGTGTCATCTCCTGCTCTTTAAGTACTATGTCATGAGTGGAGTTGGCATGAGTTAACTAACAAGATTCCTTGTAAGCATGTCTTGTGAATAGCAGTAGAGGACAGTGTTATGAAAATCTTCCACTAAAAGCTTTTAATGACAACTCTGATAATTTAAATGGAAATGGTGACAATGGGGGGGAATGCCCAAGCTATCCTATATTTCCATTTTACCAACTCAAGAGACCCCAGAATATTTTCAGAATGAAGGGAAAAGAAATATTTGAGACATATTTTAGGTTTAATCTGATTGAATTTCTTAGGATGTTCAGAATACAAACCTTTTTCTCCCTTTCTCTTCCAAATCATGACATGAAAATGTAGAATGTTTACCAGAGAACAAATATTACACACATCTCCCTGCTCTCCCCCCCACCCCCCCAAAAAAAAAAAAATTCAAAAGAGAAAATGTGAATTTTGGCACGTAAATGCCAGATTTTAATTTTTAATATCTTAACATGCAAAAATATGGAACATGAGTTAAGAAAAGCAGTTTTTGTGTTTAAGGGGATTCTGTTTAATTACCCCCAATAAGCTTTTTTGAAGTTTCTTCAATATATTTAATCGGCAGAGAATGCAGTTGCAGAGGGAAAGGCAGGGTGGAAATTACTTATTGTTTGAGATTCATTTATGAGTGTCAGGCCCCTGGGGTCATTATCATCTTTACTGTCCCTGTTCAGCCTCCCTTGGACGTTTCCTAAGCTGCTCATGGCTCAGGACACCGTGTCAGCATCCTGAGACACCAACCCCTGCCCCTGTGATGCCACAGCAGGGCCTGCCCTGCCAATCCCACCCTGCTCATGGAGGTGCCCAGTGCCTGGAACTGGGGCTGCCCTGGCACCAAGGAGCTGCCCTGCTCAGTGCTGTGGAACAGGTCCTGTTCCATGCCCTGCTGTAAGAGGCTGTGGGGAGAGACTGCCCTGCTACCAGCACCCCAGATCCCGAGGAGCGGCAGCTGGAAGGGACACAGAGCAGGACTAATTCAGATGAACTGGATATCCTAGAAAGGTACTAAAAAAATATTTCAACACAGAAAGAAATTAATGAAGACAGCAGGGAGTTAAAATAAAATCATATTGTGTAAACATTAAAGCCTGGTAAAAAATTATCTGAATGATAACTATCCCATGGTTGTGGAGAAATAAAAATTCAAAACCTTACAGCAACCAGTTGCCACAATGTATGACAACTTACTTAAGAATATTCTTTTATTTCTATTATGTTCTAACCCAAAAATTAAAGTAATAGTGTTATTTCAGCTAGAATTTTATTAATGTTTCACACTTACATGTGGAACCAAGATGTTACTCTCTTTTCTTTTTTTTTTAAATTTCCTTTTTTTTTTATATTAGTTATCAGGAAAAAGTTGGAAGCCCTAAATGGGGGAAAAGAGTCTTTCTTTCTTTCTTTCTTTCTTTCTTTCTTTCTTTCTTTCTTTCTTTCTTTCTTTCTTTCTTTCTTTCTTTCTTTCTTTCTTTCTTTCTTTCTTTCTTTCTTTCTTTCTTTCTTTCTTTCTTTCTTTCTTTCTTTCTTTCTTTCTTTCTTTCTTTCTTTCTTTCTTTCTTTCTTTCTTTCTTTCTTTCTTTCTTTCTTTCTTTCTTTCTTTCTTTCTTTCTTTCTTTCTTTCTTTCTTTCTTTCTTTCTTTCTTTCTTTCTTTCTTTCTTTCTTTCTTTCTTTCTTTCTTCTTTCTTTCTTTCTTTCTTTTTCTTTCTTTCTTTCTTGTCTTTCTTTTCTCTTTTCTTTTCTTTTCTTTTCTTTTCTTTTCTTTTCTTTTCTTTTCTTTTCTTTTCTTTTCTTTTCTTTTCTTTTCTTTTCTTTTCTTTTCTTTTCTTTCTCTGCTGTTTTAAACATACAGCTTCACTTGGTCTGTGAGCTATGTGAAATCATGAAATTAAGTTCTATAGCACAGCACAGATTAGTACAAAAACTTAAACAGAAAAAGGTGGTGTCAGAAAAATATTTAAGAGGCAAAACATAAATTCCTTAAGCTACTTCTGTAGATATACACTCTTCAACACTGTGGCTCCTTCAAAATGTGAAACAGGGACTTGTTTCAGTACAAAATAGTACAGAAATTCTGTTATATTACCCCGTATTTCAGCATACAAGCACTTCAGATTGAAATACAATACTCTGTTCATTTCTAAAAGATCTCTGGTTTTGAGAAATGAAAACCCTAGACAGTAATAACAGCAGGAATAGAGGGCTGTGAAGGTGAAAGAAGTACCCAAACCTGTTTCAATAATTACAGATTTCCTTCATCCTAGGGAGAAAAAAAAGTGATACCAAGATACATCATCATGAAAGATATTTTTTTCCTGTTCTATATCCAGCAGACACAGAGCACTGCTTTTTGTAATTTGAATAATCTTGCATTGACTTTTAAACTGTCAGGGTATTTTCTTACACCCTTACACCTCTTAGGATAGCGTTACTTTAATACTGCCAGCAAAAATAGGATGGAAGGTCCTTTTGCATGATCAAAACCAAACTCTAATACAGACTTAAACACCTACTAGACTACCAGTCTTAACTGATTCCTGAAAAATCCTACAGGTCATACCAGGATATTCAAAAGGTCAAAACAGGGTATTCAAAATGTATAGAAATATATAAAGTAAAACAAAACAAAACAAAACAAAACAAAAAACCCTTAAATCCAAAAAATGATCCAATAATACAAAGGCCCTGGATATCTTTGAAGACTTGACTTTGGGATAAATTTTAATGTGACACTCAATGTCATTTTAGTAATGGTGTAGACAAGCTCGCAGAAGCTTCAAGGAGAGATGATAAGAATATTGCAAATGTATAAGATATGGTGTATGAACAAAATTTGAAATTATTGGTGTTACAATGTACAGAACTGAAAAAAGTCAGAAGAAAGTGTTGTTTTCTACCAGTGGGCTCCTCAGATCCTCATTGCTGCTTGCTTTTGGGATGGGCAAATAATCAGAGTAAAACTGAGAAAACTTATAGGTAGAGATCAAGGCAGTTTGATAGGTAAAACAAAATCTGTGCACACAAGCAAAGCAAAACAAGGAATTAATTCACCTATTTCTTTGGGCAGGCAGGTGTTCAGCCATCTCCAGGAAAGTAGGGCCCCATCACTCTAAAGTTACCTGGGGGGGACAAATACCATCCCTATGAATGTTTTACCTTTTGTCCTTTTTCCCCAGATTTATGCAGATATTTTAACACTTATACATCTAAATTTCAAGATCAATCATTCCCAAGATGTTCAGGCACCTTCTCAAAAGCTTTACTGCTGTGAAACATCAAGAAGAATTTTATTTACAAATGTACATAATATAAATGTGTTTGATATAATCAAAGAAATTCATGCACATTACAAATTTTTTAATTCTGGATGGGGACCAAAACTGAGAAAAATCCTTTCCTCCTTTTGACATCCATATTGCTATTTCCCACTTTTCTGAGAAGTGTTAAGATAAACTGATGTAACTTCAACGAGGAACCTGATGATATAAAAACAACCAAGAAAAGGAGAAATATGAACTTGGGCAGATGAGGGCAAGTACATCTCAAAAATTCTTAAATGAAGGTTTAGAATAGCAGATCTGAAATTTTCTTTAATTGACTCAGCTTGTGTCTATTAAAGTGGGATAAACCAAATGCAGCTGGCAAGTTAGAACTGAAGTAATCAGAGAGGCTCAGATATTTCTTTTTTTTATTTTCCTCAGAAATGTGACAGTATTAGAGGGACAAGGTATGAACACACAATAGCTCCTCTGTCTCTACTTCCTCTGTCTCCGAAGGATTCACTTAGATTTGTGATGCTAATGTTATAAAAATGGCTTCCTGAGAGGAACAATTATGTATGTTTAAACATGCTACACTGGACAAATAGGATCACATATATGTCAGTGAAAACAAAGAAAGACAAATGAAAAAAATTGGATTGCTTATTGTTTGAACCACGAACACAATTTTTTTAGTAGAAAAAAGGACATTTTCATTATATTCCATTGTTTAATTGGATGAATTGTGCTAACCACAAACATATCAGCGAGCATATAACTTTCAGAGAGTGGAAGGCTGATCTTAATACGTGCATCATTTGCTTTGAGGATTTTGTTTCAGAGTTATCCAACAACATTGTTTGCTTTCTTTTATGAATATGATGTTTGGAATAGATGATAAAATGATCCTTTCAGGATAAGTTGAAGAATGAAGAGTATTTGATCAATGACCTACCTCTGAGCTCATTTCTTTACATCTGACTATTAAGGCTCATGGTAACCTCAGTATGATTCTTCAGAAGTAGCTTATGAACCCAAAGAGAAAAGAGAGAAGCTTGCACTTCTAGGAAAACCTTTTTCTTTAGAAAATATCAATGTTTGCCTAACATTTCCAAGTATAGGGATGTAAATCCTCAGATCTATGAGCTAAGATACATAGCTTCCAATCTAATTGAGCTAAAGATCTGCTCATAAGAAATATAAACATACAAATTAAATACATTTGGCTCAAATTTAACTGAGACACAAATGAAATGACACCAGCAGGATTTGAAAAATACAGTGATAATAAGTTGGGAGCATTAAATATTTCTATTTTCAGTATATATCCTAAAATCCTCAGCATAATGTCTGTTAGAGCCACTTCTCCTCTTGGACAAAATTTTCTAACAGGGAAAAAATGCTGCTTTCATTTTTTTCTATTCCAACAGAAATCTTGACAGTAAACTGATAAAAGACACTGCAACACCCTTTCTATAATTTACTGTACAAGGTCTTACCATTGACCCATAACAGCCTGTGCATTATGATTCTCTGGCTTACTTTCTCTCATTGTGACCCATGGAGTCAAATCAATCAGGGCCAAAGGGAAAGGTGTAGGGATTGTAACCAGCAGAACTAAACAGCCAATAGCTGCTTGTATGGATTTGCATTTCCTACAGTTGCATAGAGAAAATAAATAATGGTGGTGTTTGTACAAATTTAGCTGTAGCTATATCACTGACATGTTCCTCCACAAACCAAATTTTATTATATAAACAGAGTTTACAATGGCTTTTCATGAAGTTAAACTATTTACTTTGACCTGAATTATAAACAACTCTCATTTTATTATCTCTAGATACATAATTCTAAAATATTTTCATTTATTCCATCAGGTGAAAAAAGCCAAAACCCAACAACTTAAAGAAACTAATGAAGCACTGCAGCAGGTATCTCCACTTATGTGGAGATACCAGAATCTCAAGTTCATCAATAGCAGAATCTCAAGCTCTTGCATTCTTTTTAAGATTTTAAGTGAAATACTGTGAAAGACATAATCATCCTGCAAATTGGAAGAGAACTCTGAAGGTACTTTTTTGCATTGTCTTTCTTGCTGTTGGATAGCTAGATTGAATTGATAAGGAGTTCTTCTGCTCAGTTTTGAATAAATTCTAGGATGAAGATTCCATAACTTTCCCGGGAAAACTCTTGAAGTGTTTGACCAGCTCATGCCACTTTGATTTTTTTTAAATTTTTTTTAATATTTGGTTGGATTTCCCTATGTTCTAGCTTTTGTCCAATGAGTCTCGCCTTTCCAACTTGAGCCTCTGTAAACAGTTGGGCTCCATCTTTTCTGCAACTACACAATAGGTGTATGAAGAAAGGAATTTTCCCCCCAAAACTTTTCCTTTCAAGGATAGTATTCTCTCAATATATCCTCTTCAGCCCCTTGGTCATCTTGGTCAATGCTGGCTCAACTTGCTTGAGTTTATTCCTGTCTTGTCCTGAAGTTCTCTACACTAGGCACAATACTCTAGATATTGCCTAAAGGTGCCAAATAGAGGGGAGAAATCTTTACCCTTTACCTGCTGACTATACTGTCATGATACAGTACAGTCTAACAAGCAATTGGCCTTTTTTTTGCTAAGGAACCATCCAGCTGACTTAAGCTCCACATGTTGCTTATCAAGACCCCAGATCCTTTCTAGAAAGCTCCTTTCTATTTAGTTGTCCTTCAGCTTATTTTCTTGCATGGAAGCATTAGTATGTATTAGTATTTTAGTATTAGTATTAGTATTAGTATTAGTATTAGTATTAGTATTAGTATTAGTATTAGTATTGCATGGAAGTAACAGGAAGTATTTGCAGGTGCAAAACTGTATTTTTCTTTCCTGAACTTTTTGAGATACCTGTTGGCCCATTCCTCCTTTATGTAGAAGTTCTTCTGAATAGCAGACCTCAGCGCTTCCGCTGGTGTTCTTTACAATCTTGCTGATACTGTCACTCTATCCCCACATGCTGGTTGTTGTTAAAGATGTAAAACAGTTCTCTGTATTGATCTCTGAGGCATACCACTCATAATGGCCTGCCAATTGGATGATTTTCACCACCCATCACTTCCCTTTGAGACCAGCTGTCAAGCAAATTTTCCATCCACATCTTGGCTACTTGAGTCCATACCTCTCCAATTTTTGGTAGACTATGAGGGAACTGTGTTAAAAAGGTTAAAACCCTTTAATCTCTAAAGTTATGTATAAAGCAGCCACTGCCCTTGCTTTTTCCACACAGAGATTTGTCTCATTGCTGAAGGTAATCAGTTTAACAGGGTATCACTTGCCATTGTAAACCCTTGCTGACTGTTCTGGTCCTTCATATACTTTACAATGGTTTCATGATCTTCCCAAGAGCTGTAAGCTAACTGCCCTGTAGTTATCCAGTCCCTCCTTCTTAACCTGATTAAAGATAAACATTACATTTGTGTCTTTCAGTAATTCCTCTAACCACCATCACTTGTAAAGATGGTAGAAAATGGCCTCACACTGTCACCAGTCAGCTCCTTCAGCAGCTCTGGATCTGATTAATTGGTCCCATGGATACCTGTATGTCCAATTATCATAAGAGGTTCCCAAATTTTAGCTTCCTCTGCTATGGGTAATGACTCGTTCGTAGAGGTTTTATTTAAAGATGTAATGGCCTTGGATGCCCAAAGACAATCATTTAAAATAGACAAAAAAGACATTTTTTTCCACAATATCTAACACATAAGTTGCAGCCTGCATTCTCCTCATTCTTCCTTGGCTGACAATGTACTTACAGAAGCTCTCCTTGTTGCATTTCACAGTCCTTCCCACTTTCAGTATTAGCTGAGTTTCGTTTCCTTAACTCCAGCCTTGCATGCTCTGTCATGGTCTGTGTGCTCCTCCCAAGAAGACCTTTCCCTTTTTTACCTTCTATATAGTTCAATTTTCTTTTGATGTGTTCCTCTACTCTGGTACACTGTGACTTAACATGAATTCATAACTCAGTTTGACTCCGCATGAAATTCAAAATAGTTATATTCCTTTTTTTCATCCCTTTTCACCTTCAGCATTCTGGATAAAGAGGGTAACAGAACTTTCACAGTAACATCAGAGCTTTCATGAGCTTGCAAATCACATTCTTAAAGAATTTAAGTGAAGAGATGGTGGTTGGTATAAATCCATGGTTTTGGCAGTGAGGTGGGGTCTGCACAGGTTACGCTTGAGAGAAAAGGCCAGGAGTTGCCTATATCTGACACAGCCTGTTCTGCCACCTCCAAGGGAGTTACTCAAGGACACATCTGAGCCTGCCATGGAGTTGATGGGGTCAGTAAAAACATATTTAAGGCATTTAAACACCAAAAGGAAGCAGAAGAGGGTACCATAGCAGGAGGAATTCTTTCATCGTAGAGCTGATGTCACCCCTAAAGGAACTGCAGCCAGTGGATGAGCACAGTACCGCAGGCAAGCCCCTTGACGTGATTGTGACCTGTAGATAAGCACATACTGCATCATGCTTCCTGAAGGGACTGTGGCCCATGGAGAGCCCTACAGCAGAGGAAACAGAAGGCCTGAGCAAAGAGAGAAAGAGAAAGGGATAAGGAACAGGGGAAAGGAATCACTGCAGCCTGATTCCAATCTCCTCCTCAGCCCATTGCTTCACCAAGGTGAGTGAGCTTAACCTTCACTGATGACAAGGGAACGGAAATTTGAAAAGGGGAAGGAGAAGTGTCTGGAGTGAAAGGGAAATGGGAAGAAAAGATATTTTCCCTAAGTGTTTAAATATGTCTGCTTTGTTTCTAAATATCCCATCAGTAATTAAATGTCTATACTAACTAGCAATGAAGTGAGTTAAATTTTCCAAGCAAGTCAGTAATTGGTAAGTGATTTCCCTGATGAATTTTTATGCTCTTGTTCTTGCTGTTTTCTCCCTCATCCCACTGGAACAGGGACAATGAGTGGGTGGCAGAGTGCATGCTTGACTGCCAGCTTTGGCAAACATCATACAGAGACAAAAATCCAATTGTTGCCTAAACTTCAGAGCATAGAAATCCCTGAATATCTTACTCTACACTATGAAAGTTTATGACATGTTTTCAGCTGAATTTCTTACCAGGTGTGAATATGACAATCAACCAGACCTAGAAACTACATGGGGTAACATATATATCTCATGAAAGAGAGAGAGAGAATAAAAAAGTGATTAGAAGACAGGATGAGTGGAGAGACTTTCCCAGACCGTAGTTAACACAAACTGTATAGCCAAGAAAATACTATTTCTAATGTTTTTATTAATATATAAATATTAATTATCAGCAATATGCAGGAAGGCCATTCTTACCTACTTAAATATCAAATAATTTAATAAATTTATTTCAAAAACAAGACACATGGGACCAAACCTCCTTTTTTCCAAAAGAAGGTCCAAAGCCATTCCTACTATTTCCAGGAAGCTTCTACTGCTTATTACCTCTTCTCATCTGAGTCTTTACATTCAGGCCAAAAAGTTAAGAGACCTAATTAATTGATCTGCTTTCCTTGACACATCTGTGCAGCATAAATTTCAGGAACTGGTCGGTCATTTGCCAACTGAATAATGCAAAAACTGCGAGAGGGGCATGACTGTGGAGCCAAAAAGAGACTTGCTGCTCTTTTAAACACAGAGGCACACTAAGCAGGTTTTAAATAATATTAGCTTGCTTTAACTTTAAATGTTAACACACTGATAAAAATAGCTAGGAAGTAATATATTTCTGCACTCAGTGGCCCATTTTATTATCATCACTGGAAACAGGATTTAAACCCTTATGCTAACACTGCTATAGATCATCCTGACCTCTTGCTATGAAGCTCACTGTGTGAAGCAGAGCCTAGTTGACTGTATCAAACCCCAAATATTTTATAAATGGTGATCTTGAATTAGGAGTGAGGGGACAATGGGAAAAAGACACCTGTGTGTCTTCTAGAATTCCTTAGTCAAGAGCTCTCAAGAGTATGATTTCTCCATCTCTTTTCCTCCTTTTTTTCTTCACTGTGTTTTCTTTACCAGGAAAACCCTTTTATATTTCTTTGCAACATAATTTTGAGCTCTAAGTCATAACAGGGAAATGTAATATATTTTCCATTGCTTTCTGTTAAAGTTATATTTCCTATTGTCCATTTATGCTTCCTCACATTGTTAATGAACAGAATACAGATAAAGGAACATTCTACTAGATTTTGAATAATCTGCATAGCCTAATAGAGAATAGTTCTCAATGATTTTCTCCAGAAAAGATTATAAAATATTTCTTGATAAAGAAAAAATTGTGGCCAGCAGAATTACTCTTTTGAAATATTTCCTTCTTGCTGTACTACTTTTATACATAAAAGCAGCTTGCAAAGCAAGAAAATTATTTGTTGTAGACAGATCCCCCATGCTTGGGAATTTCTATATTAATTCAACTGTTCAGAATGCCTTTAGTTACTTTTTTTTTTCCCCAACTCTTTCTCTAATATTCAAATTTGGTGTTTTTGCACAGAATGTTGAAACAATATTTTTTCTTCTGCTTGTTGATACACTTACAAATTAGAGGGTTTTTTCCTTAAAAAAAATATCTTGTAATGCTATTTAAAACTCTGGCACATAATATTAATAATGTCTGTAATGTTCCATAGGAGATATTTATTTACCTTGAAATTTCATTTTCATCAGAAGTATATTTACTGTTTGCAAACAAAGTATTCTCCAGCATAATGAGTGCCATCAAAATCCATATAAATCAAATCAGTTACAAAGTAAGATAATTTAAAAGTTCTAAATTAATATGAGTAAGAAGTTACAGGTCTGAAATTTATGGAAAAAAAAATATCGTCCAACACAGATTTTGTTTAAGTTCTAGTTTAAAATCTATTTCCAGTTAAATGTCATTGAAGGAAAGTTTTACACTTGGAAAGCAAACAAACAAACAAGCAAATAAAAACTCAACTAAAAATCAGGATATAAATTATGTTCTTATGAAAAAAAATAATTTCCTGTATCCTTTGTTTTGTATAGCATAAGATGAAAAATACATCTCCATGCTATGGCTTGCTTTCCAGTGTAATTTATGGAACATGCTATCAGCCTCACCCTTTCATGTGTTCTAAGCATGAAATATCAATTACCAGGAGCTTTACCTTCTATAAGTTTTCACATTGATCTCTATTTATTACTTGATGAAAGTAAGTTTATAGAAAATTTTAACTTTACTGTAAGGAAAGATTGAAGAAAACTGCATTTCTATAGAAATGAAGCAGGAGACAGAAGAGTTCATAAGGGGAATAGGAACCACACCAATTCACTTTAAATCTTGTTGAAACTATGTTTTCAAATACTGTTGTACTTAATATGTAATGCATCTGTGTTATTTTATCAAAGAAGGAAAAATAGAACATGTGTCATGGTCCTTCATATGTTACGGACAAAGTTTGATTTCCATTCACCTACAATGTCTTTGTTCCAATATTTTTATGGTATATGCTTTTTAAATTACCTTAAATTTCCTTCTTGATATGGTTGGCAAAAGTGTATAGCAATTTTTAAGTGGAGGGTTGATTTTTTTTTTTCAATTAACACTTGAGTTTACCTTTTTGAACTACATGACAACAAATCTGATGAGAAATTTTCATTCTGAAATATCCAAAATTAATACATATAAACTCTGCATTTATTTCACATTATTGTGCAATGTTCCCATTTTGGAATTTCATAAGGCTAGGGAGTTTCTAGCATTGGACCATAGTAGTAGTGCCTCATCTTATAACAAGAGGACAAGAAAAATAAATGAAAGAAATTTTTAAAAAAACATTAAAATAAGTAAAAAAATTATTGCCCTTTGGAAAGAAAAATAGATTCCACACTTATTTTCACATCAGTTCTAAGATCTAAAATGATGTAACATTTACACTTTCTGGACAGCTCAGAAAATTACTGGAAAGTAAGGCAAGAAGAAAAATGGATGAGAAAGTGTTTTCCTGAAAGAAGTCAATGCAAACAACAGGCATCTCAGCCGACTTGAAAAGAGGAAAAAATGTCCAGAGACTGTTATTATTTAAAAAGCACAGTAATCATTTGTTATTGGCCAAGTAAAAAGGTCTGCTGGATACTTCTGCATGACTATTGGTTTTGATGTCAAAGAAGCTTTACTCTTTCATGGTGGGCTGGAGAAGCCATTACTCAGAAGAAGGAAATTATACTACTCAATCTGAAAACATCTTTCAACTCACCTAAAAGTGCAACAACACAAATTTTCTGCTGTGGCTGCTAGAGTAAATATATTTTCCAAATGATATTGCATTGTCTTCAAAGTACCGATTTTCTCCCATACAACATTATACAGATGTCTCCAAGGAATATTTTGCAATGAAAATTATTGTTTGTGTGTTTCCTGTAGCCTGTCCTTTTCTCACATAAGCAAAACTGTGTTTTTAATCTTAAAGAGAGAATAACACATGAAACCTTAATGGCATACAACAGCAAACTAAATCTGTCTACACACTGCTGAAATACAAAATAGAAGATTAAAAAAAAAAAGGCAAGCTAAATACTCAGGAGGAAAGTACTAGAAATAACAAAATAGTAAATATTTCTAAGTTTTCTAAAAGTGTAAAAATTTATTTGAAACTTTAAAATGGCTGTACAAATTTTGAGTTAAATAATACCTTTCTAATTAAACTGAATTCAAATCTTTCTCTGCTTACCTCGGTGCTTGGGTTTTTTATCTCCTTTATTGACAGAAATATAACTAAACACTCTTACAGATTCTGGATGTAACAGCTTAGATCATAACGAGTTTGTTATGATCCTGAGAACACATACTTTAAAACTGAACAATTTCTACTCAGAAAACTACTTGAAGAAATGTAGATTTCACATCTAGATAGAGAAGGGATAAAAATTAAAGTTATACAGTTCCTAAAATTTATCGTATGCATTTAATGACATTGTTGTTTGAATTGAAACAAATGTATTTTGGTAACAGCAATGGTTAGATTAGTCAATGCACAGGGAATTACTGTCATCTCTCTTTATGTTGATCAGAATTGCACAGACATTGTGATTCATGGTCTGCGCAAACCTTTTTGAAGTGCTCCCTAAAATTTAAATAATCTGGTTTTTATTATTTTCCCTTTTTTTTTCTTTCTCATCTGAAAATTACTGTCGGCATACAGAGGTGTCTTTTCTTTCTACTTGTGCACATAACTCCCACTGACACTAAGATCAGTTAAGCATAAAAGGAATATATCTCAGGATTTTGAAGATATCTCTTACAGCCCCCTAGAATTTTCTCTTCAGTTTCCTTTGATAATTCACTACCAATTGTAGTAACCAATGAAGCAAAATCTTTATAGATCTTGTACTTTCAGTAGAAATTTCTTACAGCACAACAGTTCTTGGTGTATAATAATCTGGAGTTGCTCTCATTTTCTTTTTTAAACAGGCCCATGTGTTTTTCACAGCAAGATGTCAATTTTATTTGACATAATGCAGTATATTGTACCTGCAACCCGATGAAACCCATACTTCATGAAATTTTTATGGGTTTCTATTTCTAACAATTTGCACATTTTAATTTCTCACTAAGTCTTTTCACTAGTGACAGTTGCCCTGAATGGCTGTGAATAGCCTTTGCCCTCCTTTATTTATGTTGCATTACACAAAAGTTAGCTGATGGTAAACTAATTAAGACATGTTCCCAAATTTTAAATCTGAGCCTCAATCTTTGCTCTTGAATGAAAGATGGGCTTTATTGATCAAGCTTTAAGATTATCTGTTTATCATCTGATGGAAGGAGAGTAGACAAAAGCTGTTGTTTTAATCTCATCACTCTCTTTAATGTCAAGAGAAGTTGGTCTTCTCTATGCTGTCCTCCCTCTGCTATCCATAAATGCCAGATACTTCAAGATCTGCTTTTTGAAGCTAGCACATAGGAAGGTATTTCTTTTCCAGAAGAATGCAAAACTGATAAATACAAGGAAAAACTTTGTTAATAGAATAGAAATTAAAAGCAGGTAGTGTTGGTCTGCTGGTCTACTGCATGAAGATAAACAGAAAATGGCAGTTAGATGAAATTTTAAGATTTCTTTTTTATTTTTTCCAAAATACTAGAATTAACTTATGCAAAATTTACTGTGAATACAGTGGAAGATTAAAATATTTTCTTTCTTAGGTTAACAAAGAACTGAGAATGGAACTCCTCTATAAATAGGATATTTTCTTATAGATCAATTTCATTTTTATTCCCAGAATAACCTAATCCACATAATTTAAATCTTTTACTCCTTTTGACTTTATTTCTGTTTTCTTTCAGCTGTTTTCTTTCTCATCAATGAGAAATCATTGAGATAGAAGTATCTCATTGATTTTTTATCCTTTCTTCATTTTCATATAGTTCTACAACAGTACACAGATTCATGGTGCTGATGAAGGGTCAAGACTTTCTGGCTACTCTACACTTTAGTTTTGGAAGGTGAAAGGCAAAGTCAGAGAAATATACAACGTCAGAGAAATAGAAAATATTATGACCATTTGCTAGATGTTTAGAACGTTGTCTATCCACTCTGGTTACTCCATGTTGACATGGAAGAAATATTTTCATTATAATTCTGGTGTTCTAGATGGCTGAAAGGGTGATGCTGACAACCATGCCGGATATCAGGAGTTTACCTCTGTCAACTAATATGGTGTGGAACACAATACACATAAAAGAAACTCGGAATTTTAAATATAGTTATTGTAGTAAAGCACCTTATCTTGAATTTTTACCAGTTTGACAAATAACTCAATAGGATAAAAAATATCCCTTTCCTTCTCTTTCATATATCCCCATAAGAATAAAAGCAGGGAAAAACCACACAAACACCTGAAAACCAACAACATTAAACCACAAAACACACAAAAAGCCCAAATACTTTTCAGTATTTCCTCATCTTACTGAACTAAATACAAGGCTGTCACCATTTATTTCTATGCTCAATGAAGTATCTAATTCTGTTGAGGAGAATACATGATAACAAAGTGCAATCCCAATATATACATAATTTCTGTAACAGCTCACACAAAAGAAATTGGGAAATGTAGGCCCTTCATTACCCAATTCAAGTTTTTTTCCCTCAACTCAAATCAAAACTTTCTTTTATGCGTCTTTTTTGTCTGTTTTGTTGATGGAAGAAACTCTTGAGAAATTCAACTAGAAACCAAAAATAGAAAATAAATAAATAAATAAATAAATTTAATAGCTTCAGAAGAACTTAAAATTCTGGTAAAATATTTATGAGACATGACTCACATTACTCTGAGTGGCAAAAGTAACTTAAGTAATTTATTTAATTCTGTGATACAGTAGAGGAGATATTAATTCTGGTTTAGAGTGGGAGATTACTTACTGTTTTGAATATATTTATTATTCATATTGTTGTGTCACAATTTTTTTTTAAATAATGGAAAGTTATAAATTTTTCACCTACTATTCACTTCCTCAAATATTACTTAAAAGATCACCAGGAAAGCTTCTCACCTAAGAACAACGTAGGACAGTGAAAGAATCACTTTACTGTGGATTTGTGCAATGAATTTTTAACTGCATTTAAAATTTGAGAGGAAGCTCTGTGTTAGTGACTTCATCC
The DNA here is from genome assembly GCF_963513975.1 of Fringilla coelebs. Taxonomy (NCBI): domain Eukaryota; kingdom Metazoa; phylum Chordata; class Aves; order Passeriformes; family Fringillidae; genus Fringilla; species Fringilla coelebs. The sequence continues at coordinate 55,440,232 of NC_140029.1, forward strand.
TTCCATTACTGAGACTTAGTTCATGTTAGGCATGACTGTAAGTACTATAAATGTCTTTCTCTATAATAATAGCAATCTGCATGATATTCTGTCCTCAGTCCCTTATTAAAGTTTAGTTGAAATTTGAGTGTAAGTGCTGATTTTGAGGGAATAACCCCTTCTTATACTAAAAAGTTATTATTAAAAAGAAAAAACCCAACAAACTTTTTATTGGCTTTGACTCTTACATTAATTTCCATCCAAGTGCCACAGTATTGTGGAAAGACAGGTCACCCTTTTCCACAGTCCCATCCTTATTATCACTCCTCATCCTAATCTTGCCGAGTGGAAAAAATATCTCAAAAGCATAGAATAGACATCTACATCACTACTAAATACCATAGCCAGGCTCTGCATCCTTCATAAGGTCTCTGATTAGAGCCTGGAGTAGAAATTTAGGCTTCTACCAACAAAGCAAATTAGGTGTAGCAATGCTCAGCTGTATTTCAGACTTGTACTTGCATCTTCATTAGTGTGACTGATAAAAAAAAAGTGCTGCCTTCAGAGCAGTGCCCCAAGCCATGTTATATCTTGTCTCAGGAGAACTGTAATGTCAGGGTTAAAATAATTGTTTTTCTTGATGATTTCTTTTGCCACTAGGAAGATTTCATGCTTTTTGACACATAGCCTGAGGCAGAAACTAAAGCATTATTCTAACCGCAGGTTCACTTTCTAACAAGGAAGGCCAAGGCCCACTTGGAATTAAGTCTGGCTAAGGATGTCAAGGGTAAGAAGAAGGCTTCTTCGAATATATCAATGACATCATTCATTGCCAAATTTTTGTCTTGTGACAGTATTTTTTTCCAAGCTATTTTTCCTCATTAATTTAAGCAGAAGATAGAGGTGGGTTTTTTTGACCTCATGCTCTATCATGCACCCAACATGCAATAACAACATAAATACTTTAAGGAACAATGCATGGAAAACATGTGATCATGACATTTCTTTGGTGTTGCATTACTGTACATACCTATGTGCTGACCCTCAAATTTTCCTGCCGAAATTCTGCTTTACTGTATCTCAAAAACATATGTTTATCTATTAAAACAAGGATGTTTTTAGACAAGTGGAAGCAACAAAATATTCAAACTATTCAAAACATTACAAGGCTACTTTAATTTACACAATTTCTCTGTGTGAAGAAAGTAGAAGATAAAATTGGATAGCTACATCAGCTATTTATTATTAACAGCAGCAATTTATTATTAAGTATTCAAATAGCTGCACTTATGTTGCATTTAAACGAGAACTCTACTCAGGAAAGATTTGTAAGATTAATTCTTGTTTTTATCTGTTTCCAATAGTTTTCAGAAAGGTGAAAGGGTACCTTTCAATCATAAAAATAGAGGGTAAAAGCCTGAACCATCAACTCTTTTAGTTAGATCACTTCACATTAAAAACTACAGCTCAAACCAGAAAATAAGTGTTACTCTAAGCTCTCAAAACCATCCATAATTAAAGCTTTCATGAGTAGTAGTTCTACCATGCTATGTTTCATATGAGCTACATTTACTCTGAAATAAAAAATATCAATCTAGAGCTCACTTTTTATAGATATGAATTTGTATTAATTATTCTCCTGGGGATAAACATAAGGATGAATCAGACATAACTAATGGCAATAGTGGTTCCCCTGATACATGTCTGTCAAGATAGTAAACCTTTACCAGGAAAAAAAAAAAATTGGAAGTATAGGTTTTAAGCCATTTCCAGACTAAGGTGTTTGATTCCATATTTTCCACATACCATGACAACATTAGGGAGCAAAATATTTAAAAAGCATGAATAAAAAAGTAGAACAATTTAGAGGAAGTGTAATTTGGTTTAGTAGTTGGGTCTGTCTGGTTCAGGAAAGTTCTTAATTCTTGCAGAGAAACCCATTGCCACATGGTTTTTAGGGGAATGGAATTTGACAGGTCCAAGGTGTTCTTATCTATCACTTCTTAACTTTCAAAATAAATGTAGCTCACTGTGTGTATGTACATGAACATTTTTGATGAGCATGTGTATATTTAAATATTAGAATCCAGAAAATTGACTAGGTTTTGGGCATATTGTCTTGTCAAGTAGTGGAGCATATAAAGGTGATTGGGTTTTTTACTGACCCAATCTAGGCATCATTGATCCCTTTAGGTAAGAATCATTTCTTCTCTACCTCTTAAAATATATTTACTGTATTACTCTTCCTGTACTGGTGTGGATATCTTGTGTATGTTTCTCTTTGCTTTCCCCTTGCTTGATCTGACAGATCTTGAATCATTAAACAGAGACAGAGAAGGAGAAAAAAAGGTTTTCACTGGAACCTAATGCACAGATACAATTTCTCAAAGTTTTGAGGGTCTTTTGGTCAATTGCTTCTGGTTTTCTATTAAGCAGAAAGCAATGGCCTTAACAGTATAAGTAATGCTGGCTGTATTTACAAGATCCAAACATGACAAGACATATAGTATTTAAACTTTGATCTCCAGTATTTTCTCCAAAGGGATACATAAAAGCACTTAAAAATAAGGAGAATCTCTGTATTCTCACATTCAGAAAAATGCTCCTTCACACAGGACCTCTACATACCTTCTTTTTTTTAAAAAAAGAGTCTGATTTAGAAACTAGAGAAAGACACATTCTTTTTTACATAGGGAAGAATCATCACAATCCTTCTCAATGTTAGGAAAGCATTGGTATTTCTGGGTTAAAGAGACATGACTTTTGCTTGCTGACTGGTTTAATAAATCCATATACTACTAATTTGCAGTAGCTTATATTTCTCAAAAGGGTTGGAAAAGAATCAGATTTAAGTCCCATTTAGACAGTGTGGGTTAGAACATTCTCCTCACAGTAGGATTTGTGATTTGTCAAACTGAAGAATTGTTCCTATGTGTGTAATTCCCTTCTTAAGGAAGTATTCCTTCCACTATAGCATTATATAAAATCAGGAAGGATTTCCTTTTCCCTTACAGTTATCTGAGTAGGTCTAATGTGCAAATTTATTCACAAGAGAGCTCATTGTGAGAATCATAAAACTTTGAGAGGGAAAAACTGAGCTGGGGTGTTAGCAGAGAAACAGAAGACATGCCCTGTAAATGTTTTCTCATGAAAGCAGAAATACTTAAATTGACTAGATATAATGAAAGAGATTCCCATTTGAATTGCATTGCTTAAGTTAAGCAGCAAGGGGCAACTTAGACAGCATTTTGACATTTTGTGTATTATTCAAATGATAACTCCTCCAGCCTCCATGACCCATAGCCCTCCTGTCTGGTACTGGGGTCCATTCCAGTACCAATCATCCCTGCTGGGATCTCTGACCAGGCTGAGGGATGCTGCTTCCAGTTTGCAGGTTCAAACACTAATGAAGCTGAACATGTATCCCAGAGACTCACAGAAGCACTGAGAAGACATTGTCACAGTCTCTCTGTGGTTGCACAGATGGCCACAGACCAGGTGCTGCCTTCAACAACGCACATATAGAGAACTCAGGTATAATAAGAAGGTATAAGAATTTAGGACTTTGTGAGCAAGTATAGGGCTCAGACAGACCTGTATGGACTGGCCCCATTTTATACATGACCAGACCCATTTATAACGTTTTCTATCTCATTCCTACCAATTGGTCTTTTCTTTTTTTTCCTTTCCTTGCACATGCCTTCAAAGGTCTATATAACTTTATTATTCCAGTTAGAGTCTCCCCTTGTTTACAGTCTTCCTACTTGCAAAGTCCATGCTGACCTTTCTAGAAGAGCTGCTTGTAGTGTATACATTGTGTAACTAACAAGGTTTGCTTCTTGGTATTGTCTCCATAAGGGTTTTTTGTTTTGTTTTGTTTTTATGGTCTGTGTCCCTGTACATTTTGTTTCTGCTTTTCCCTTCTTTTCCTCAATTGACAAGTTTGATGAAAATAGGAAGCTAGAACCCAACTTGGACATAGGAATCTTAGGTAATTAAAAGTTAGATACAAAATACTCAGACAGATCCCATTTTGTGATTACAGCTTGAATCTGATTGTATTGCAATATTTTAGAACTGATACCTATTTTTTTTTTCCTCTGAGACAATAATACTTTGCATTCATAGAATGCCTTTCATCTAGAGATCTCAAAGGAATTTACTGGAAACAATAAAGCTTAAACTATTCAGTAGCATTCTCTTTTCATTTTGGATATTGTTTTCTTACAGTTCTATCTCAGTCAGGTGATTGAATTTATGTATGTGTTTTTATTTTCCTTTACAAGCTACATGAAGCCGATCTACCTGACTTGGAGTTTATTTCTCTTCTCAGTATTAAATTTTCAGTATTAACTTTAATTACATGAATTCAAATGCAGACATACAATTTAAAATATTATCCCACTCTATTGCAGTCTTTCCATCTTAAATCAATAATCTCAACTGGATAATTATAATAAAGAAATGTGACCAAAAATATTATAAGGAATATAAAAAGAGTGAAGAGGGTATCAGTGTGCTTATTCTGTTAAGACCAAGAAAAAACAAAAGTAATCAGGCTGCTGACTGCAGTCTAGCCAGGGGTAATAATCCCCATTTCATCAGGTACATTTAAAAAATTGTGTTTCACATTCCTCTAAAGCAGCTTTGCACATGTCACAGCACAAATTAGTGAAGTCTAAATTTCAGCTCAAGGCTCCATGTGTCATTTAATGGCATACACTTGCTAACTGTAGCCAAAAGCAGACTTCCATCAGGGACATTGAAACTCCTCATTTACATAAGAATGGGAAGTTAATTGTGCTACAGATATTCTGGCTTCCCCGAGGAATTCATTAAGCATGCTGGACTTGGTGAGAATATAACTTAACTGACATTTCTGGGAAACCAGGGAAATTCAACTTCAGAAATACAACCTTTGGAAGCAAAATAAATTGTTTAATATTAATATGATTCAAACCTTTCTAGACTGCGTGTGGCATACCTATTACACTCTCATTTCTCGAGTAATTTTGTAGATATATGTAGTTACTTGGAGTAAGTTTTCTTCCTTTTCAGTATAGGATCCTGAGCTGATCTTATTTTTTTGACAAGAGGATTTGCACTTACATTTGCTGCTGAGGAATTAAAAAAAGAAAGGCTGGGTGACATTTTCATATTATACGCATTGTTGTTAGTAAGCAAGTATGCAGAATATTTATTTTAAAAAGTACAAAAAATTGTAAAAAGTGTTATTTCAGTTTTATAATATAGCTATATTACTTGTAAAAATATCACACTAAAATGCTATTGTAGGTAAGATACAATCTCCAACAAATGGGTGTACACTTCTTGCATAGAAAAATTATTTTTATTGTGAAGACTATGCTTTCACAATTTCCCCTACTAGGGCTGTGGTCAATTATTGGAGTTAAAAATTATTCCAGTGTAATAAAATTTATTTCTCACAAAGCCTTTTTTTCCTATGAAACCTACTTTTTCTGGAGTGAATTACTATTAGACAGAAAAGGAATATTTACTTAATGGAAAGGAGGGATCTGTTTATAAGTAACAGGCATTTTATTTTATTCAAGAATAATTTTTGGATTTTTTTCTGGATTACAGAGGAACTATGAAATCATGTTTTTAATGATCTGCTCTGACAGAAAATTAATTAATTCTTCTTTCATTGCATTTATGTATATATACAGTATATAAAATATTTATATTTCCATACATTGAAGAGTCTTTAGCTAATTGCATTTAGCTTGATATTATGCATGCTCATTCACCGCTGCAAATTTCTAGTCAGCTAAAGAGTTTTCCCATGCAATGTGACAACAGTAACAATTTGTTAGCTATTCCCTGCAATAAGATTTTAAATTTTTTTAACAACACATTGCATATCAGCTTAAAACTTTATGCTTCTTATGCCTATTTTTACAGAGATTTTAACTTCTAATTTAATTTTTATCAGTAGACTTGTAGTATTATTGCTGTCATTAGAAAGAAGCTTTAGCCAGCCACTGTATTTAATTGACTGAATGTTAATAACCCTACAATTTTGCACAAAAAAAAAAAAAAGAGGAAAACTTTTTTCTTGCATTTATTGGTATTATTACCATTTTAACTGTGAGAGTATATGCACAAGGTTGTATGTGTGTGTGTGCATATTGGGCGCATAGGAAAATAATATATTTATTTCTTATTTGGTTCAATTTTCCAACTGTATTATACCCACTTATAACCCACTGCAGTTTCATACCACAGGATGCAATCAAATAAAACAGTTCCATATAGGAATAATATAGATCATATTGCCTTACTGAGCTAAGTTTTTTTTTGTGAAAAAATCCTATGATAGGGATTAATCAAGTGCACCATGTAAATTTTACTATTTCAAATACATTTACAAATTATCTCTATGAACTTAAGTAGGGACAGCTGCAGTAGAAAAATAGTAATGTCCTTAATTTAGGGAACAAGGTGTATGGATTGAAGGATAGTAAAAGAACAATATTCAATACAAATCTGAAAAGATCAGGGGGGAAATAAACAGCACAATAGCAATAAATAGCACTGGCAAAATTAGACAGCAATGCCGTTGACTAGCATGAACAATATTAAGTGTCAGAACAGACAGAAGTCTTATGAGTCCTTTTCACTGAAGTTTAAAGTCTAAAAAATAAGACAAGTAACCACAGCGCTTGACATTTGTGAAAATCTCTGAGAAAACAGGTATCTCTTAAACCTGCTAAAAGGAAGATAATCATTGTGTTATAGCATTTTCAGACTGTCAACTTTATAAGAGTGATGCAAGAGAGATTACAGGGTATGGAATATTACTGTATATGAAGGATATTCCAAGAAATAAAAGCTTCAGAATCTTTATGGGTGGTATTCATAAACAAAATATTATGGTTGAGCTATCAGCACCTTAAGCAGTGTGACTGTAGTACTCAAGAGATATTAAGTGATATTAGGGAAGCTGCAAAATTAGTAAGATTAACTAGTAAGAGTAACAGTAAGCGTTCTAGCTAGCCTAGACTGGACTACTGGGCTGGAGTAATGCCTTGTCAGCAAGAGATGCAGAGAGGCTGCTTTCTAGAACTAGTCTTGGAAACCACAGGTAAAGATGCCATTCTGATCTGGACTCTGGTAATAACATCCAGGATTCAGTATAAAAGATATTAGTGGAATAATAATGCAATAAGCACGACAAAATTAACTTTAGGATTGTAGCAGAAGAAAGAAGGCAAAATAAATTGAGGATGTTTATACCTACTTTCAAGAAGGGGACTATAAGAAAATTAAGAAAGGGGAAAAAATAGCACAAGAAACTCCAAGAAACAGTCTAAATATCTAGTGGTCTAAAAGGAGCCAACAGGGTGTTTTTGTAGAACCAGTTAACAATATGTACCCCAACTCAGAATGAAAGTGAAATGTCCCACTCCCCACCCCCTCCAAAAAACCAACCTATCACCCAAATTGAAGCGCTTACAGGATTTCCTCAGAGGAAGGCATCTCCCAGGATATTCTCATATGATACATGTCCTGGAACTGTAGAGAAGTATTTATGGATAGTTAGGGTGAGATGTGAAAGGTGTTTAACTTGTGGCAGATGAAGAGCATTCCTTCCACCTCCTGGTAACTCAGGAATCACAGGGATACCTAGTACAGCTGTAAACTAAATTCCAGGATATTATTTTGCATGCAACTGGGCCTTTAATGAGTGCAAAAGCTGTCAAGTTTTTGAGCAGTGGGCAAAGGATGTTGAGTTAACATCAAAAAATGGACAAGCCGACTGGATGCATAATTGTGTGCATAGTGATACTATCAGCTGAGGATAGAACAGAATGCCTCCATTCAAAACTATTAGTGTATCAAGGAGGCATCAATGGTTAAGATAATAATTTCCAGCTTTCCGCTGCATGCTGGTTTTGGCTGTTTCACAGTGGATACTGTGGGGCCACGTGTTTGGATTTGTGCTGAAAACATTGATAACATAGAGATATTTTTTATTGCTGAACAGGGCTTACACAGAATCAAGACCCTTTTGTGCTTTTCACACTGCCACCCTGTCAAGGAAGCTGGGAATGCATGGGAGGTTGGCAGGAGACACAGCTGGGACAGGTGACCCAAACTGACCAAAGGGAGGCTCCAGACCATATGGCATCATGCTCAGATATAAAGTGGGGCGAGGAAGGGGGAAGGGGGAACTACAGAAACAGAATTGTAGAATATGCTGAGTTGGAAAAGACCCATCAGGAACCTCAAGTCCAATTCCTGGCCCTGGGCAGGACATCCCAACAGTCACACCTTGTTCCTGAAAGCATTGTCCAAATATTTCTTGAACTCTGTCAGGCTTGGTGTTGTGACCACTTCCCTGGGGAACCCGTTCCAGTGCCTGGCCATCCTCTGGATGAAGAACCTGCTCCCCATATCCAGCCTAAATCTCCCCTGACTCAGATTTATGCCATTTCCTTGACTCCTTTCACCAGTCATCAGAGAAAAGAGTCCCTGCCTCTCCACTTCCATGTGAGGATGTTATATACTGCAATAAGTTCTTAGTCTTCTCCAGGCTGAACAGACCTCAGCCACTCTTCATATAGCTTCCCCTCCAGATCCTTCACCATCCTTGTGTCCCTCCTTTGGATGCTCTCCCATAGCTCAATGTCTTTTCCATATTGTCGTGCCCAAAACCACACTATATGAGATGCAAATAAAGGACAGTGCATCTATGCCTTAAAGTAAACATGGAAGTTAATGCAAGCTGAATGAAATCCTATATAAGAAGGTGTGGAAAGTCACAATACTGCTTATTCCATTCTTTTTTCTACTTATATTTAGCTTTTCAATTTTTAGATAGAAGTATAGTTGATCCTTCTTTAGGTAGGACAGACTAACTTTGTGTACTTCCAACATCTTCAGACAGTTACACTGCAGAATCTTACCTCTTGACACTAGTCCAGACACTCTGAAACAAAAACTGTAAAATATTGTAGCACTTTTCCATATTGAAACATAAAATTATGATATATTTCTCTGAGTGTAAAATAATCAGGTTTAAGCATCATTATGATTTATGCATTAGGTACTTATATATGAAAAGTATGCAAAAGGAAGCAATCACCTTTTCTTGAAAATTAAGGAAGAATTGAATTTATTTCATATTAAAGTGTTCTAAAAATGTCCTGTTTTTTCAAAGTAACATTTCAATCAAACTTTAAAAGGCATGATTGACAGCCCCCCAAACAAAACTTTTTCTTAGTAACAAAATGACAGGACAAATTATTCTTTATTTACCAGATGACATAGTTTTTGATAACAAGCGACTCATATTTAGTTTGAAAAATGTATCTAAAGGACCCTCTATTGTTAATCTGCCTCATGAAATAGTTATTTTTGTAAGAATATCATTGTACACCTTGAAATTCTATATGTTGAAGTTTCATTATTAAATTTTTTTTTTGTCTTTGTATTCGAGTTGCATTTGAAATTCTACATTTGTGGATACAATTGCACAGCTTGACATGAAAAGCAACAAATAAATTATTTGCATGGGGCCTTTCTTCTGTGCACACAGTTTTACCCACTGAGTTACTGCTGAAATAAATAGAAATGAATTACTAATTTATACTCTAAATCTTCGCTCTGGTACCATCCTTACCAGAAGTATTGATGCAAAATCATGAAGAAGGTAAAAAACTTGTGAGCAATAGTCTCTGTAAGTGAATTTTTAATTTCCATGACTATATCCTTCTTGGATCCATGTCTTTATTATACCATGCATCTTGTTATTCTTGTTATATTATTTTATTGATTTTTTCAAAGCTTTGTTTGAATGTTGTGCAACAACTTGATCTCTGAAGAGCTGCATTTTTTCAATTTCATTCCCCATGTATTTCTAATGTCAAATACATTTAATCTCAAAGTACCTTGAAGGAGTGATCATATTTCTGTAATCCCTTCTCTTTTACATCAGTCAGAACGAGTAGTTTTTGAAAACTAATGTTTTGATTAAGCACTAAAATCAGAATTAAAATATGTTATTTATTTTATATTCATACAGTTTGGCCAGTAAAGTTTTAATATTTATTAGGTAGGTGAAAGCAATTCTCATTATACAAATAAACCATAAGCAGCTCCTAATTAATGTATATCTTAGAATAGAGCTCTAATAAATCTGTCTCACAAATTTATTTTCTTGTGTTTATTTTACACCAAAAATACACCAGTAACTCTTAATCCCTAAAGCTATGTTTAATTTGTGCAAAAAAATAATAAGGTAGGATGGGATGATTCTGTAAATAAAGAGCTCAAATCTTTTGTCTAAGAAATGTTACATAAATTGCTTAAGTATTAATCACTTTTTAAAATGTCTTTGAAAATTAGACATTTCTGTCTTGTTTTACTTAATCCATCAAAAACTTTTTTATTATTAAACCTTTCTACTTGGCACATTCTCCAAAGTCTTGGGGGCTTCTGTGCAGATAAATAGAAGACAACCAGAGAGTAAAGTTCAAGCACTGGACTCCCTACTTTCCATGTTTCTTAATTCTTAGCTCATGTCCTAGTTCTCCTTTGAATCTCAATGGATTTTTTTTTCCCAATAATCCTCCTACAAAAACAGGTTAATAGATATAAAAAGACCTTTACCATAAACTTTGAAGTACCCTTCCATCTTTGTTCCATTTTCTGTGCAATAGCAGATAAATACCTAATGAGAAAGATATTGAAAAATATCCTAAAACACCATCATATTCAGTGAGTGAATATAAAAAAAATAATTATCTTTTCATACCATATTATCAATTTTAAAAAATGAATGTGTGAGAAATGTGTAAGAAAACACTGGTGAGAAAATTTGGTCAGTTAACAAGTAGAGGAGAAATATGATCTTCCAATAAAAACTAATTCATAATTTAAAAATAATAAGTATCTAGTTCTCTGAGCATCTGTGTAAACAGTGCTGATTACTCATTCAGATAAGATGAATACATATTGTTTGATAAAACTGTAAACCATTGGACTTACTGGTACTGGAAAAAACTGAAGTAAGTATTCAAGTAGATTTCATTATAAAATTTCAGTCTTTCTTCACTGAAGAATCCTTTAATAATGATTTCCTGCAAATGTGCAGGAAATCAGGCAAGAGAAAAATTAAATGCCACTTCATGCCTGAGGTACTCTTTTAACTAAATAGACAAGTAGTGATGATGTATATACAAAACCAATATTTAAACAGAGAGATTAATGTGCAAATTACATAACAATTTTATTAGGATTTTTTTCAAAGGAGAAGCAATATTTCTATTATATGTAATAAGATCAGTATTGTTAGCTTCTGACAGGTATACTCTGAAAGACTTGAGTCTACCTTTGGCTTCAATATATGAACATTTTCCTTTTACAATTTATGTGATCTTAAATGTGGAAAATACTATATAACTCAGGAGATATTCACTAAAATATTTTTAATGTTATTGATAGGTAGAAAATTCCTTTTATGTTATTGGTAGGTCGAAAATTTCTGATCTTTTAATGATTATGGGTATTTTTTTAAAAATCAACATAACAGATTACATATATATATTCTCTTTATGGCACATTGATAAAAGCTGTACTTTAAGGAGTGATTTTTTTTTTTACTTTCTTTTATTTTATACAACATGGGACCATGAATTTTCTTATAGTAAACTGCATTTTTTAAGAATTCATAAAAAACTTTTAAAAAATTTGGTCATTAAATACTTTATGAATTGTGAGAAATATTTTTAAAAAGTGAATTATAAGTAGTCAGCAGCTATACTGAATTTTTTTTTCTCTATTTAAATTCTGTCCTCTTTGAGACACAGAGATATTCTCAAAGAAATACAGAAAATATAACATATACGAAATAGGAGAAAAAGCATAGAAGAAATCTTGTTAGCAGTGTAATGCAAATTGTTTGGGGTAAAACATAGTTTAATATGAAAATAAAACTGGAAGAATTCTCATGCTGCATTGGTTGATGGATTATAAGAATACGTAGGAGTTACATGGGGAGTAAGTTTCATGCTGTTCCACCCCATACAAAATTAATATCACTGTTATATTACTATGCTATTTACATTTTTCAAATGCCTGCTGGGAATTGGAAATGATTAGCAAATCATCATCAGGAATCTTTCCATCTTAGGTAAGACTTGGTTTGGTTAGACGTTTATTTTAATAACTGTATTTCCTCCCTTTTTTGCATCAGTGGTTTCAGAAACAATAGGCTTTTGGGTTTTTTGAAAAGGATAATAGGTTAAATCATTCTGAATTCTGAAAAAACATCACAAGTATCAAATCCATCTAAGAGATTAAATAATCTCAAAAAAAACCTCTCATACATTTAGTTTATTTTTTTATTTAATTTGGCAAACAATATGGATATCTTATTTTCTGAGAAAAGAGGCTTAATTATAATTATACTCATTAAGAGGGTTCAAACCTATAAGCAGAGAAGAAAAAATTTGCTGATTAACTAAGCTACAGCATCAGTTACATAATTGTGATTTCCTGAAATCCCAAGTTGAAAACAGATTTTGAAAGAAATCCCTAAGTAATGGAGAACACTGAGAAGATTGAGCTCCACTTTTGTCTTCACTTTGGTTTTTTTCACTCTGCCATAATTTCAGCCTGTTTCAGTGCATTGAGGTGTACTATCTTAGTTAAAACATCTCACAGGCTTCACAGAACACTCCAGGAATTTAAAAGAGGCAGCTGTGAGAAAATGATACTGATCTTATCACTGTGTGTTCCCTTGGACTTTGATTGGAAAAGTCCCATCAAAGGATACAGTACTCCTAGTTGGTATTTTCAGCATAAACATTTTCACCATTAACATATTTGAGACCATTAATGGAAAACAGTAAAACAGTCCTTACTCATCCAGATAATTTCATTTATGGTACTACATTCTATGGAATGAGACACACAAATCCATACTCAAGTTGCACTTTCTTGAGTTGTTAAGATAAAATTTGTAATGGGAAAAACTACAACACAATTTATGGATACAATAATTTATTGCTAATCCAATTAAAGAAAAAATTCTAGGTATTTCAGTTAAAATGAAATTTATACATCAAAAATCCATAATCCTCCATTAGAATAATTAACAAAAGGCGGAGAGAAATAATAATGCAATTTAAAATATAATATACAACCATGATATCTTATTGCTGCTCCACTTTTCTGAATTTTTTTTAGCTTTTCCCAATGATGAAGGATCCCTGAGCAGTCTTCCTGAGAAATGCAAAGCAGAGAAGCCTCCATGGCTAAATGTGAACAACTCAAACTCCTGGTAAAACAAGATTAAGATGCTGATGGCTTCACTATCTTCCTCTCCTGGTTTTCTTCAGTTATGAGTTTGCGTTTGTCACTTTGTCAGCTTCTCTCCCATTCCTCAGCAGATGTCAGTCCTCTAAATTCTTAGCAATCTTAAACATCAAGAGAGGTCTCACTGTCCTCTTGAGTCTTCCGCAGCTCAGAACTTTTTTCCCCCCAGAGATTTCAGTTCTACTTAAAGTCTTTGTGTACAATTAATAGAATGACAGTGAGAGCAGACCTGTAAAAGCATCTCCTAATCTCTCAGGCTTTCACCTTTTATGGTGCTGGAGAGTTAAAGGCCCAAGAAAAAAATTGAAATTATTAGCCGAGCTGATTGCCCTTCAGAATCTTGATCTCTTTTTCCTCCATGTCAAAGTGATCCATCCCTTGTTTAGAAAGCAATATCCCTAAATGTTTCCACTGGGGAAATCAAAGACTCCACTTCAACCCCCGACTTTTATACTCAATATCAGTCAAAGTCAACAGCCCGGTTGAAAACCCATATATTCAGGGCCACTAGTCATTCATCATTAATGACTCTTGATTGTTCCATCACCTTTTCTCAGCCTTTTTATTTGGTGCCAAACTTACACTACAAAATTTTTGTACCAAAGCCCAAAGGTAATTTTAGCACGATGTAGAAATAGCAAATGAAGGTCAGAGCAAAATGTACAGTCTCTGAAGCGAGATAGAATTCATTGTCTGATAAATGACACTCCCAAATGCTTCACCTTTTCATCTTTATTAAGATATAGCTTCCTTAAATTCTGTATTTAATTTCACCATCTTTTATCTATTTTACCTGAGCATAAGATATAATACCAGTGTATTTAAAGTATAAAATTTGATCCCTAGTCAACTTAGAAATATTAGTATTGTGCAATATTAGTATTACAGGTCAACAAAGTGGAAAATTCAGATTAGACAAAGCAATGTTATTGGTATGATTTTCTTTTATTAAATATGATTTTAGAAATAAGATTTATTTTACTTGGTTTCAATTGGAAGAAGCAAAATTCTATATAAATTTACAATATTGTTCTTGAATAGCTTTATCATGTAGTTGCAATTAAACTAGAGTCAAGATTTTTTTAGGATGGAAAAATTAATAAAAATATAAATAATGTTTACCATTCTTTGCAGAGATTTTTTTCTGTCTTTTTTTTTAATATCAGAAAAATATATAATACTATGGCATATATTGAAAACTGTACTCCATTGCCTGTGAATTCATCTCCCAGAACCAGAAAAATCTATTGACAGACAAAGCATGTATTCATACCACATACATATATATGCATTGTAAAATTTACTCAAAAGATCAACTGATGTTGCAAATTAAAAAAAAAAAAAAAGGATTTTTTTCTCATCCTAAGAACCTTTGGTAGGTTTCAACACCAATGTAAAATTTATGTAAATATCTACATGAAAAGATCCTGACTGCCTCCCTTTCTCATTCATTTTCTATGAATGAGAAGTATTGTATGGTATGTCTGACAATACATGTTAGTGTACAATTTGTTAAAGTCTCAAATTATTGGTAGAGGCATAATTTTTGATGGACAGTCTTCTGTTTTAAAATGAAAATATCAACCCATGGTTCAGCTCTCAAGCCTTTTCCAAAAATTACGCAGTTTTCTTTTTGGGGCAGTGATTCTCTTTTTCACATTATATCATCTTATTTGCATAGTTTCAACTGAGAACATTTTTTGATGTTCCACACATTGGACTCCATGATCTCAGATATCTCTTCTAACCTTAATGATTCTAAGAATCCTAAAGCCACAAGCAACTCTGTGTTTTTTCCTAAAAGGTATCTTAGAATTGTGAGAATCATCTGGAAGAAATAAACTTAACAGTAATGGCTGTGTCCAAGGTGAATCGAAATAAAGGAAAAATTGAGATGAACTTTTTCTTTTTCCTCCTGCCTCTTAAGTATTAATTATTTGCTCTTTATCCCATAGCTACACGCAAACTACTGGCACTAGCCACCACTTCTTAAACATGCTTGCATGAATTCACTTCTTACTTGACACAGTGTTACAGAACATTGTGTTTGAACAGTCAATTCTTAAGTAACTTATATGACTTGGCAAAATAAAAAAGAACAGATTTAGGATAATGTCTATACTTCATCAATCATCTGAAAGAGTTTTTGAAGCTTACTGCCGATGTTGATTCAATGCCAGGGTAGGAGAATTTTGTGACTAATAAAATAATGGCAGGTTCCATAAGCATACTCTTACCCAATACAAATTTTGCTGAGGAACACTGACAAGACCTGTAAGTGCGCCAATTATGTGATTAAATAGCCAAGCCTGAAATAGCTGAAAATTTATTTATTACATGTAACTTGAATAATGTCAGGGATTATGTGAGGTCTTTTATGGAAAACACTTTTTTACATTATCACAACCATCAAGAAGAATGATAAATTATGCAAAGCTCCCAGGAAGGATTGTAAATAAGAACATGTTTTCTACACAGCAAAGATTCTGATTATCTCTGATACGTATAAATAAATATTCCATGCATTTCGGGGAAGTTAGTTACTACAAAAAAAAAAAAAAGACAACAATTAAAAAAATATATATTTGAAGGAAAAAGGGAAGGGAAAGGAAGGGAGGAAAATACCCTCCAAATATGTTCTGATATAAGCCATGAAGTAGTCGAGTAAAGTCCATATAAACTTAAGACTTAACTATATGCACATACCACTTTGGTATGTGAAATATTGTCTAGTATTGTCTAGTGTTGTTCTCTGAAGGTTTGATTGGTCTTAAAATCATCACTTTTAATTATAATTTTTATGAAGATGAGGGAGAATCCCGAGTTTGATGTGTCATATGCTCTTCAAGGAAGGCTGTGGGTTTTTTACACACCATTGTGTCTAGTAAATTCAAAGCCAGCATTTCCATTCACATCCCCTTAAATCCATTCTAAAATCACCCAATCAAAATAGACACATCTGAAATACCATTAAGATTGTAGATGGTCTGAACAATCCTATGTGCATTTCTCTTTTTCTCCACAGACCACAAAATCCACTCAGGGTACCTCTTGAGGCTAGATAGGATAAATATAGGGCCCAGTGATGGATTTTATAACACACATCATCCACCCACATAAATGGACACTCTGTCCATGCAGAAGAAATAACAGACCAGTTCTCTTGATTCTGCTTTCGTTTCTGAATCCTTAAAATTTAGTAGTAATCTGATTGTATCTCTGGGAAGAGGTGTTTAGTGGAAAAAAGATTTGCATGTATTTTTCTCTATTATTTATTTCTGTTTATTGTCAAGGAGTTGTCTGCAGCCCTGGGAACACTTTCATGTTTTTAATCCCCATTGATGAAGGAAAATCATTACATATCTAATAAAAAGGGTAAAAAAGCTGGAAACAAACCCCATTTTAATTTTTCCTAATGCCTCCCAAGACCTCTTGGTAATCAGTGCATTGTAGCACATCTCTAGATAAGAGTTTAATGATTCCCTGTCCTATCCATTAGGAACAGCTGACTGGTACAGTTTCTGAGCAAAAGTAAGTAGGAGCTTATGACGCTTTTCTCTTAATAGAGAAGGCTTTATGATGGAAGTGTACTTGTTCAAGGCAACTAAGTTTTACTCTGGAATATTTTGAAAGATATAAAATATGAACACTAAAGAACTATGACTATTCTTGCCATAGGACAGAAAGGGAAGTCTGTGAGACAGAATGTCATCTTTAGCACCTTAGTGCTGTAAATTCCATAAAGTTGGGAACTTAAATTATAGTTGCAGCAACTGCTCTTCTGATACCTGCCTAAAGCTCAAATCCTACTGAATTTTCATGAGATGATTTGGAACCTTAAATTAAAATCCAGAGAAGCATGTGTATTATTAATTCACATTTGATGCTTAAATCCCACTGAAATGCATGTGAAAGATACATTCAAAAAATTTAATCTAGAATGTTAACTATTCTAAGGAAAATAATTTATGATATTTTGATTAGATCTTAGAATAATATTAAATCACGGACCCAGCAGAATGAGACTTATGCTTTCATGGAATGTGATAAAAATGGAAATAAATATTATCCACATTTTTAAATTTGCTAAATGCTGAGTCACTCTTTTAGTTAGTGCTATAAAACTTTTTGAGCAGTGAGCATACATATATATTTATAAGCATACATTAATTAATTCCCATTCTAGACTGCAATGGAAAAGGTAACAAAAGAAAAACCTTGTCATAGAACTTTACCTGCATGATCAAAATCACTACCGGGTTTAGAAAAGAAATATCAAATTAGGAAAATTCTTTTTGTAATGATGAAAAAAGCCAATTCCTTCTAGTTTTTGAGTTCTTTTGAAACATGAAAATTATTGGAAAAAATGTGATTATGAAGATAGCTTTTTAAGAGAAAACTCTGAAGCTTTGGAAGATACTTCAAAACATTTTTCAGAGACAGGAGTTAACTTTGAATTTTTAGTTAGAAACATACTGAGCTCTATAAAACTTCTTTGTGTCAAGAAAAGACATTTTAAGCAATGAAAAGCAATCTCCCCATATCTTCTGTCATATGAAGATGTGAACATGAACAGCAAATTTTAAGGAATGTAGGAAATAAAACATTTTTTTCTTTTGACTGTAATCTTGGTGCTGTGCCTTCCTGATTTTCAACACCTCTCTGTCACAGCATCTCAGAAATGGTCACAGCATTTATAAGAGGTCTGAGTTGGTGACTTGATCCATAATAGTATCATGACAGTAATAGCAAAAAAAAAATTTAGATATGTCTATCTTACATTTTTGAATTATTTTCAAGGAATGATCAAACAAAAAGTGTGAACAAAAACTTCCTGATGTGTGTCTGCAGAGTTAAGTGTCATCAGAATCTCCAGATTGCTTTATTAAGTCATTTAGAGTCAGGATTTTTATATAGTTGGAAACGGACCGCTATAAAAATATGTTGGAAACCACAAAATGCTGATGATTAAAAGAAAAGTGCAGTTCAAGATTCAGGTCTTTTTACCTATGTCAAGAAAATCTAAGATATTAATTTCTCTGGTTCTGCAAACAACATGAGCACTTAACAATTTGGATTTTGTCTATCAGTACCTATATTTTTTTTCTTTTCTGTCCTGTGATTCATCATTATTATAAATGGCATTGTCCAAAAAACAATGCCATTGATGCTAAAGGATCCATTAGACACATAAAGCATCTGACAGTCTTTTTATGTTCCTTTATTTCATTAATTAGGAGAAAACACACCATGAGTTGAATTAATCTACTTGGCAATAAGTGTTCCTTTTTACTGTAGTGGAAGTCTAGATGGCTGCTATAAATGCAGAGTTATTTCCTGGGCCTCCTCAGTCCAGCAAGCTCTGACAGTCCATAAAACATGCCTTCTCCCTCACAATTCAGCTCCCTGTCCTGACCAGTTTTTTATGCAATTTACTTAGATTGGCTACAAAATTTTTACTATGTCTCCGAATACTGTTTGATGGAAATAGTTTTAATCCTGATTTCTGTTTCAGGTGCCACTGAAATATTATTTCTTCTATCTCTGAATATGTATTTTCAGAACTATTTCTTTTAGAATTATACTATTTTATGTGTAATATTGTTTTGTTGCATGACATTGGAGAAGCTCATATTTCTTGCCTAATCTTTTTTACTAGAACAGTGCATATTTTACTTTCAAAGATTCCACTTCTTATTTCCTACTGGGACATATTTTCAATACAAATAAAAGATAGCTTTTTTTCTTGTTTTTAAGAAGTCCTTGCTACAACATGACAGTCTTCTGATCTATTCAAATTAAAATTTCAAATTGTGAAGTAGTGGTGATTCAATAACATTTTAACTTTGCCTTCAAAATCAATAAAATAAGAAGACAGTCAAATACTCTTCTAGTAGTGCAATTCTCTTCTAAATAAAACTGCTGTGCCATTCTGAAATAAATGACTAAAATAATATTCACATATACAGCTGGTTTGTTTAAAGCTCAAAAGAAATGTGTACACTCACCACATTTATACACCTGCACTTACTGGTTATGTTATTCTACCTAATAAGCATCACACATAAACTAGAAAACTCTTTTATTTCACTTATGTGCCATACTTATTTTCTGATTTACTTTAGGGAAAGAATATTCTGGGTTGTACTACTGAGCACAGAAAACATAATGCTTAAAAATGGTGGGTTTTTTTTCTTGTTTTGTTGTTTTTTTCTTTTACTTTTTTTTTTTCCCCTTCCCTCCTCCTTCTCTGCTCCTGGACCTAAACTCATAATAACTAAGTAATTAAAAAATAAGGAAAAAGTATGCTGATCACAAAAAATGCTGAAGAGTATCTATCCCTTCTATCTAGTAGTATTTTATATAAGGTTAAACTGTAATATAGCATTTTGAAAACAGGAAGAGTACACAATAAATTAAAACCGCCATGTTAATCATTGAAAAAATGAAGCAGACAAGTAAAAAATATTAAGATCTATGTGTTGGTTCATTATTTAATTCCATTTTTAAATTTATTTTTGGGGTTTTTTTGTTTTATTTTGTTAGTTTATTTTCAATTTTTGATTGTTATGTTTTGTTTGTTTGTTTTTGTTTGGATTTTTTTGGTGTGTTTTTTGTTTGGCCATGATTTTTTTGTTTGGGGATTTTTACCATGTTTTCATCTTAGTAAATATTTAGTACAATTTCAAAATGTAGCTTATTTATCATCATGTATGCCCACGTATTACTTTGTTTTAATACATTTATTATATTAGTAATGAATAAATGCATTTCAAAGTAGGATAAGTTTTACTGAAAATATGAAAAACAGCAACAGACTTTCAGTGTTTATTTGGTTGTACTTTTTTTTATGAACACCCATCTCTTCTTGAATAGTCATCAGATTTTTTAGAATAACTTGATAGAAATAAAGACTGAAAATGTAAAAGTCTGCATTCCTCTCTTTTTTAGCCTTATAAAATATGATGGAGAATGATATACAAAAATATTAAATATTCAATCCTCGTTATTCACAATACAGTGAAAATTAGAATCCATAAATCTCTAGCACACAGCTGTTGTAAGTATTTAAAAATACAAACCTGAAATGAAATGTGTGTCAGCTTAATGATCAGTCTGAAGCAGAAAGATCTGAAAAATACTCTCTGTGATTTTCACCCTGCCAGTTTAACGTGATTTATACAGAATATGTTAGGTCTTATTTCCATGAATCTAAGCACTGATAAATAATATGTCCTTGTTCTCTCCTTCAACAAATGGAACGTTTTGGACCCCAAAAACTTGAAATCACTCCTAAAATGAATCTCCGTCAACAAACTTTCCTGAATATATTAATTTTTTGTTTCTGTCTGACAAATGTAGTTCCCATACTTCTTAAATCAGCCACTATTTTATTGAAAAAGTTCTTATTTCAGAAAACATTCCCTGTTTTCCAAAAAACCTGTATAGATTCTTAGCATAAATCATGTAGCTAATTGCTGCTAACTTCTATGGAACATAAACATGTTTTTTATATTTAGGCTGGTGGAAAAATGCATCTGTGAATCAACAATTATTGAACTAAGACCCTTAATTAATGTCTTGATGGCTTGCAAAACATTATTTGATGGTACTGTCATTCACGTTGATTCCACTCTTCTTGATATTATTACTGCTATTACCAAATACATCTAGGGAAAGAAAGAGTTTTCCAACAGCCCACAGTGTCATCTTTCAGTTCAAAAGCCCCTTGAGAATTTTACAAAGCTCATAGTTTCAATATTTATTATTTATTTATATGCTGGCTGTAGAGCATCAAAGTTCATGGTCCAGTCTTTCTTACAATTCCAGACAGACAAGAATAAACATTTATTCACTGTGTATATAAAAGGAGCTAAAGTTGCAGGGAGACATGGAAAAATATTAGAACTCATTTTTCCTTCTGTCAAATTATTACTTCTGCGCAGCTGGGTAAAACTCAGCCTCATCATTTCATTGGAAATGTCTGTGTTAGCAGATATATTTATTTTCAAACATGATACCTGCTTTCCTCTTCCCCTTCTTAGCTCTCCTACTGAGGCAACAGAGAGAAAAAAAATGTAGTTAGAATCATTAGAGTCCACATGCTGAAATAGTCTCATCTTGAAATTGACAGCATTTATCAATACACAGTTTGAGAATATATTCCATCAATTATTATAGTCAGATTGCATCCTAGACTGAATATGCAGAGAGAAAAAAGGAAATCTTTATTTTCAAACTTCTGAATCATTAACACTGCTACCTGGCTCAAAAGAAATGACAAAACAAACGTGCCACAAATGAAGTATAGCTCACAATCCATTTTACACTAGGCTGGAGAGATTTGGCTCACACCTCCTGTATGCTTCACCCTCTAATGACTGTATTTTCCAAACACACTGTTCTTGGGTGCTCCCCACTCCACACAGCCCTTTTCTAGGCCAGGTGTCTGCATGCTATCCTGCCAGAGTGATTTATGCCTTCATCATGTCCCGGTCAAAGTACGGTGTGTGAGTGTTGCACCTCACAGCACACTTCAGTCTCAGCAAATGCCAACATTTGCACTTGAAAAATCTTCCATGCAACCTTGAGAGTCACTATTTATTGGACAAAACTAATATCCTCATCATTAGCCACATATTTATGGAAGGATTTCCTTCTCCTACATCCTCATAACATTCCCACCTACCACATATCTAAAAATGCAGTAACACAGCTATATTCTCAATACAGCTATTATCTATTAGATTATTTTGTTGAAAAGCAAAACTAAAAATTAAATATTATGAAATTTCTGATTTTATTCAGGATTTTTTCTTATTTCCTCCCCATTTTCAATTAAAAAAACCCCACAAAAGCCAGGTTTAGCTTAATCTGAAATGCTTTGTTTAATCTTACAAAAAAAAAGAATTTATTATTCAAGCATTTTATTTGCTTAAGATGTGAGAGCATCAAAATTAAAACCATTATCAGATTAAAAAAAATCTTAAAAATACAAATTTCCTAAACATTTTTAATAACTTTTTTATTAATTACTATTCCACCAGTTGCACCTAAATGAATCAATATTTTGGAATACCTTTGAGGTCATTTTGTCACTAATTTTACCATGGATAAAATGCGTTCTCATGAAAATATATTTTATTAGTTGTTTCTGAAAAGATGGGAGATTAAAAAGATAGAAAATATTAAAATATATTATATATTTACAATAAAATGACACTAAAATAATTTAATTTCTTATATAACACATTTCTTTTTTGGTGTCTTTTTATTCTTGGTGACATTTTTTTATAAGCTACTAGTAAAACATGCTTTTTAAAAACCTCTACATAATATTGGAATTTAATTACCTTCTGAATTGTTAACATGACTTTAATACTTGTTTATTTCTGAAGTTTAAAAAAAATGAAAAGAGAATAAGGTCTTTATTTTTAAACTGATACTGAAATGGTGTGTAATTGTTTATGAACAATAACATTTCTGTGCTACATCGGAGTGTATTTCTGCACTCATGCAAGTCTGTGATAACAGGGCTTAAGTCTGTTTTTTATGTATATTCCCTGAATTTGTATTTTGGGGTATTATCAATAATAGAATTGTGGTCCAGTTCAATCTTATCATTTAGCATCCGTAGTGAACATAGATGGATGTCAAAAATGTGTGCTATGGTACCTGTTGTGGGTCTATTCATAGTGCACATACCTGAATGTATAATAAGATATACCAAAATTCTCCAAACAAACAAAAAAACCCAACACTTTTACAAATGCACTATTTTTGTCCTACATATATATTTTAATGTTCATTCAGGCAGGCATCAAATTCCTCTTGGTTTGCAGATAATAATTTAAAAATTAAAGCTAAAATGCACCCTTAGAGGACATTGTGCCTGATAAGAGGAAGCACACTTTTAAATCCTTGGTATATATAGTCCCTTGTTCCTGTTTACATATGCTATGACTTCCCAGCCAACAATCAAAAAACCTTCTAATGAATAGCAACTAGAAGTGAATAATGGCTAACTGAATAAAAAAAATCCCTTAGGAAAACCAATATGCAACATCTATTATCTGAAAACTCTTATACATTTTACATTGTATGGAAAGCCTATAAAACATCACTGTGTATTCATGCAGTCAACACTGCAATCCATCAAAAATTAATGGTTTTGTTGGTATGCATTGGTCCACTGAATATGCTGCTACTGCAACAGTAACATGACTGTGACTTATTTGGAAAATAAACACAAAAAACCCCAAGCCAAAGCAACCATAGTAAAAACTCCCCTCATCCCCCATTAAAAAAAAAAAAAAAAAAAAAAAAAAAAAAACCAAAAAGCAAACCAAAAAAACCAACCAAATATAAAACCCAACCAAACAAAACTCCCCAAAAACTGGATCTGAGCAAGCAGATAATTTTTAACCAAGGATTTTTCTTTTTAGCTCTAAAAGATCTGTTCTTATCCTCCAAATAAACATCAAGTATCCCAAGAAGAGAGAGAAGAGATTAATAAATCTCACTGACTGGATAGCAACCACTGATATGCAAATTCTGTGTCCACTAAAACATCAGAGACTGAAATTATACATGTGGTTGTTTCTGCAAGCACTGCAGAGCATTTACTGATTCCCAGTGTTTATTGACATCTGCTTGTATTGTCTGTTTTCTTACCATGGTCAACAAATAAGAATTTTAAAATTTCATACAGTACACATGTATTATTAAATCAAAATAAATTTAGGCATGTTCTTTCTAGATGTCTTGGTTAAGACTGAATGGAAAAATGAACAGAAGAAATTAAAAATCAGCAGTCCAAATAACACCTTCACTTGACAACTTTGTGATGATTTTAGTAAATAATCCTTCCTGTAATTAATCCTTCCTGAATTCTTTAATAACTATTTTTAATAAAAATTAGTAGTTCTGACTGGATGGTATATAGACTGGAGCACAAGAACCACACTGAAATCCAGAAATTTTTAATATTTAGAATCTAGTCTCAGTGTCATTTAAATATACTCTTTGTAAAAAAAGAAAACAAGTATCCTTTTCTTAGCTTCATGATGCAATCTGTTTATAATAAGAGAAAGAAATGGCAAAAAGAGATATATTTAAAAGATTAAAAATCTATAAACAAGTTCCTAGCTTGGAATGAAGACTATTATCTATAGAAACAAATAATCATAGTGAATATATTTATGTGTGATAGCATTGTTCAGTGCATTGGATAATATTAGGCAGAAAACTATTTCTGCTCCTATAATTTTTTCAAATAAATTTCCTCTCTCTATTGTAATTTTATAACAAATTTGCTGCGGCTCAAAATTACTGGGGTTTATTTTATTTTAAAATTTTTGTTTCTGCAGTACTAGATCTAAGAATCTAAACAACTGAAAATGGCTGAAGTGTTTCCATCAGAAATTTTTTTTCCAGTCTGAGAAATATTCCTTCCATTCAAAGGGGTGAATCTGCACAAATTTCTTTTGTTGTTTGTACTGAGTTTGGACACTGCATTTACATTCTTTCTATATACATGCAAGAAGAATTATATTCCTTCCACACACTTCCAGAGAGAAATATGCTCTCATTTCACTTCCCAATAAAGGAAAAAAAGGGGAGAAACTACATAGGTTCATCATTCTACTTCACACATCTGCACAAATTCCCCTGTCTTCTTTGAAGAACAGTGAATGTGAATATACGTATTTAATCCTTCTTTTTCAATAGCACACTGGTACAAGTATTCAAAGAGCATGTGGGACAACAGAATTAAATTTATTTTTTCTGAGAAGGTTCAAGCTGGTTTTGGGAGTGTGGGAGAATATGCTGATCTGTAATGATTAAACTGTTCAACAGAGAGAGGTGAAGTCTTTGCAATAAGTATTTCCTGGACTTCTCCAGCTTGGGTCCTTCCCAAAGATTGCAGCCCTTCATGAATTGTTCCTACCAATAGGAAACAAAGCCTGGTCTTTTCAACAAATCTATTCACTTGGGAAAAGATTTTCTGGTGTGGGTTCCCTATGGGCCACAGGTCCTGTTAGTAAAATAGCTCCTGCATGGACTTGTCTCCTCAGGCAGCAGCTTCCTTCAGGGCATGCCTACCTGGTCCAGCATAGAGTTCCCCATGGGCTGCAGCAGAGATATGAGCTCCACTCTGGCAGACAAAAAGGAAAACCACCTTGCACTGGGACTTGTTGAGGTTCATGAGCTTCTCATGGGCCCAGTTCTCAAGCTTGTCCATATCAACTGCACTGCTCAACTTCATGCCATCTGCACACCTGTTCACAGAATTCACACAATTCACACAATTCACAGAATAGCTAGCTGGGAAGAGATTTCAAAGGTCATTGAGTCCAACCCATGCCCTAACACCTCAACTAAACCATGGCATTGAGTGCCATCATCCAGTATTTACTTAAACGCATTGTGTTGATGACGTCCTCAGACGACCTACCCTTGCCTCACCCGGCTGTGCATTTATTTCTTACTTCTCAGGTTGAGAAAGAGATTCTTTCTCAGTCGTTTCAACCATTCTTACTTGATTTCCTACACACCAGGATAGACAGCTCTCAAATTCTAAGAAAAGTGGCCTTAAGTAGTTTCCAGCTTTGGCCAGCCCCTCTCTCCCTAAAGACAGTTACCCAGGGCTTCTCATTCACCTGCTCTTAAACAGATGAAAGTTCATTCTTGCAAAATTCTTAACTTTGCTTCTCTCCAAGCTCACCAAGCTCACTTCTAATGTCATAATACACAGAAAATTGTTAGCCATTCCCACATTTATTGCTCATCCAATATATTTTATAAGAAACAAAATAAGAAATTATAAGTCTTATTTTTGTTTGTTAGAGAAACAAGTGCAGATAGCTACAAATAAGATTTTCTGTTTCTGTTCCTGAGATATTGGACAACATTTTTCTCTAGTTGAAACACTGAGGGCTAAGGGCCATAAAGGTATAGGACTTGCAACACATCTCTGCCCTCAGTGTTCCCTGATAGATAAATACAGGTAGATCTTGCAGGAGGTTAACTTTTTTGAGAGAAGTGTTCAATAATAATTTTTTAAGTACTCATCTTTGCTCAAACAGTGTACAGGGAGAATACTTTATGATTTGGGAAAACAGAACAAGAGCTTAGCAAGAAGATAAAGACTAAGTGTCTAAATTTTGACAAAATTATTTCTTATGAGTCACTCTCTAGCTCTCATCAAGAAAGTGTTAATACCATAATACAATAAAATTTCTAAATTATGACATATTAAACAATCTGATATGACAGCAAATTAACATAATGAAAGTATACTGATAGATGCAAAACACACCGCAGAAATTCATACTAATATTAAATATAATTTTCCTATTCATATTCTTTCCAAAATTATGGATAGCTGAGAAACTTAGAATATCACTTTTATTCACCTCCTTATGGGAAAAATTATTAGGATATATGCTATATATTTTTTTTTTCCTCATTTCCTCCCTGTGCAACTTCTGTAATCATGCATTGCATTCTTGCTATGACTAGTCTGAAATATTTTATCTTTCATTGATTATATGGCTTGCATTGTTCAGAAGTTAACAGCCTTAGTGTTCAAAGAGAGAAGTAAGATTCTGAATGCTGCCTCTGCTTAGAGGAACAGTTTTACTTTAGGGACAGTAGAGCAGTCCTGAAGCAGGCTTCCTTTGTATCAGAAATTGATTCTCTAAAGATTAATCTTTTTTTTTTTTCTGGAGATTCCTTGGGCATAGCAATTATACAGGAACCAATTGAATGATTTAGAATTGTAGAAAAAGCAAATTAATCATATAGATTATATTTTACAATTCACACATAAAATCCAGTTAATTGCCAAAATTGAGCCAATGTGAGTTCTTTAGTACTCCACATTGGTGGATTATAAACTTACCCTTTGGTCTTAATAAAACCTATTTTGAGAAGAATGGTAGCAATTAAAAGGTCATTCTATGTGACTCATTGAATGATTTTGAAGATAATAATCACATATTTATGCAAATGTATTGGCTGATGAAAAAATACAATAAAAACATATGAAAAACAATTATAATTATTTTATGGAATTTATTAACCTAAAATAATTTGAATTTAATTATATTCTTATCCCATTGCATTTATGTCTGTGGTTTTATAGTAATTGGGATATTTGTTCTGGTTTTTTGTACTTGCTACAGTCCCTGGCAAAGTAATGGCATAAGTCCTCTTATAAACTATTGCCAAATGAAAGAAGTGTTTGGGAAAACCCAGCACAGATTTATCAAAAGCAAATCCTACCTGTCTAAGCTGATCACCTTCTACAATTAAGTAGCATTTCTCTGTCCACATCAGAAGTATGGTAGATTTTGTTTAACTAAGCTTTCAGTAGATTTTGTTAAACTAAACTTTCAGGAAATTACTCCACGCAATAGTGGTGGAGTACAGACCTGAAAGATGAAAATTAAAGTATGGACCTTTTGACCTAAAAGAGCATTTGTTAGTGGTTACAAGTGTTTTTCACAGCTGATTATAAAGGATCACTACTGGATATGATTTTACATCTTCATTGACATCACCTTGATGGGTTAGGACAGAGGCTGAAAGAACTTCAACTCTGCTCTGGAAAAGAGAAGGCTCAGCAGAGATGTTATCAGTGTGTTTAAAAAACTGGATGAGAGGGAATTAAAAAGGAGACAAGCTCTTCTCAGTAGCGTTCACTACTAGAGCAAGAGCTGATAGAGAACAGAAAAACTAATTCCATCCAAACATGAGAGAATACTTCTTTTTGTTGCAAAAGTAGTGAAATTTTCTAAGTATTTACAAGTCAATCAGTTGTGCAGATAGGCTGTAGAATCTCAAACTGTGTAAAAATGGGCACAGTCCAAGCCAACATGCTTCAGTTGACTCTGCCTGAGAAGTGGGGTTAGACTGGATGTTCTTCTTGCCAATGTTCCCTGTTGCTGAGAAATGCTTGCACAGTGTCAGGCTGTTTTCTTCTCATACAATGAGGAGTCTGGGGATGGGCAAGAAGGTGAGAGGGGTACTGCTGGGTCACCTGACTTAAGTTTACCAAAGAAATATTCCATATCATATGATGTTGGGCTTGGCAACAAAAGTTCAAGGAAAGGAGGAGACAGGGACATATTAGTGTTTATGGCACTTGTCTGTCTAAGAAGTTATTACACACGCTCATACCTTTCTTTCTAAGGAGTCAGCAAACATCTGCCTGTCAATGGGATGCACGAATAAATTATTTTCTTACTTTTATCTTTTATTTGTTTGTGTGCACATCTTTTTGCTTCTCCTGTGAAATTACTGTTAACACAACCTATAAGTCTTTTCATGTTCCTTCAGTTATCTCCCTGTCTCAGGGGGGAGAGGATTTAGTGAGCAGCTGTGTATCCACAGGGTCCACCAAAGCCTAGTAGAGTACATGATGGAAGTATGTCTGAAATAAATCAAAACGGCTTTCAACATTAAAAAAAAAAAAAAAAAAGGTGAACTGTAATGCTTCAATACAGCAAATTATAAAAAAAAATATTTTCTATTTGAGATTGGTTATAACTGAGGGACAGTAAAGAGACATATATTTGCTTCAGAAGAATTAAAGAATTAAAAAAAATTAAAATAGTAAATTGAATGAGCCAGATAATTTCTATTTGATATATTTCCTTAAATTATTAGAGACTGAAGAGTGGGCTCTATGTCCTAGCTAGTTTTCCTCTTATGGTGGAGACCTTTGCCCTTGACTTCGAAAGATTTATAATTAAAAAATGACAACTAGGATTTTAGCTACCTGAAAATAAGCTACTTTTCTTAACTTCATCTAAGTTAAGAATTCCTACCAAAGGATTGATCTTTTTACAAAATTTTCTAACTATAATTATCACTTGAGATATAGTTATATCTTTCCAGTGTTCAAAGAGGACAACTTATGCAAAATTTAAATAAATAGATTCCACCTGAAACAGTCATAAAAAACACTTAACAAAACAAATAAAAAGGAAAAGTCAAAAAAAAAAAAAGAAAGGAGGAAATTAAGATGGAGCTTTTTTGTAACATGTACACCATTTTCTACTATCTATAACAATATTAATTTTTGACGTCTTTGTTTACAGTGATAAACAATGGAGGAAAAAGCAAGAGGTGGTGACTGATCCATTTGTGTCTTAAAATGAGTGACATAAATGCTAACAAGGTATAATTCAGAGATGTACTAGTCAATTATTATCCATGTTTTTGTTGTTGTCTGTGAGGCCTTATGGAAGCAGCAGTAATGGGAATAGCCTTCTGAGAATGTGTGTTATTTTCACTGGAGAGTCTTATTGTAGGTGACATTGTAATGGCTTGGCCTAACTGTTATGCCTGCATGAAAATCTGAGAAATGCAGTAATTTTACAGGAAAATATTTGCATAACAGTCTAGCACCTACTTCAATAAAGCATTCTTCCCCATCTATTGTAGTTGAACATTTAAATGCTCTGTTTTGTAAAATATTTATGTACTTTATCAAACCTTTAGTTTGCCAATTTAATGTTAATATTTTATATATACTAAAGAGGTGTCTGCAATTTTTAACATTATACAGCAGTTTGTGATTAGATTGACTTGCATACATCTCAAAAAAGTGAGATTATTTCCAATGCTGTGATTTAGCTAGAAGAAGAATTGGACCTTTTGTCTTATTTCACATTAGCTTTTTGCAAAAAAGAGGGAGTTACCCAGAGTTGGACTTGGTGTGGTTAATAGCACTTTCTGATTTGCTCAATTGCTTTTATTGTAATAGTTTATTGAAGCAAACAGCTTTAATGCAATTTTATTTCTTGCAGTACCTTCAGAAATGTGTTGTCGCCAGAGCCCTCACATGCATTCCAGCAGGGAAAAAAGAAAAAAAAAGAAAAGTGTTGGCAGTTTAAAGGGATGGGAACTTAGACAATCTGAAAAATATATTGGATGATGTGGATGGCATTATGGAGAGTCAGTGAAGGATGAGGGCCATGAATCAACCTGATAAATTGTGATTGGCCCTTAAAAAGGCAAGCAAATCCAAATTGGTTAAGTAATGTTAATAATATCAAAAAATATTACATTGAGGCTGGCCCTGTACATCATTCTATAAAACTGATCCTGCTCTTTTAGACCAAATATCATCAGAAAACACATAAATTAAGCTATAGTTTAAAATGAACCCCTCAAAAAACCAACCAAAAAAAACCCAACAACCCTCCCCCTACCCCAAACAAATCAAACCAGCCAACCAACAAACCAAAAAACCCACAACTTGAAAAACACAGTGATAGTGGAGAAAAGCAACACACACCTTTTACCTGTAAGTGTTTCATGTATAATGAAGTCATAAATCAGGCCAATCAAATGAAAAGTTAATTGAAAATGGCTTGGAAAATAAGCCTACATCTAGGCCTTTTGAATCACATATGTAACAAGGCTGCAATACATGAGGGAGCTGGAATGTTGCAGCCAAGCAAATGCTGCTGACTAGATGGAAAATTGAATGTTCTTCAGTGTACCTGCATACAAGATATAAAAGCACATTTTTATTAATCCATGGAAAAAGATTTGAAACTTTCCAGAGTTAACAGCTAATGCTGTCTGGTTTAAAGAAGCTAATCTAAGTTATCCTCTCTTTCGGGCTTTTCTGACTTGGCTATACAATTTTCTGCCAAACTCCATTCTCTTTTCTCTCCCTTGTCTGTACTTCCCTGTGAAGGAAGTTAAATGAGGAATAATTCTCTTTTTCTGCCTTTGGGTTTTTTTTTTTTCCATTCAAAAATTTTGATATAATGATAGAGTTATTGACAATCCCTAATAATTGTAAGGTACAAGGAGCTTTTTTTTTCTCTACACTATCTATTGTGACTGCTTCAGTTTTTAACAGCAGTGGAGCTTGGATAAAATTTAAGAGCTCTACTGTAAAAAATTGCAACACATGAACCATGTATTATATTCACTATTTCTTGCCAGAAACCTGAAATTAAGTAAATTGAGCTATTTGAATATACAATTAATACAGAGAAAAAAATACAGGGGAGGAAAAAATTATAGGCTTGATTTAATTACATAACCTGTGAACACAATGGCTGTGTGCTGTTTACGCCTCACAGGTATTCAAGAGTTCTGTATGGGGAAGTTGCTATAGTATAGGAGGTTTGCAAGGGACCCATGCCCTACCTGGGGTGTCAGTGGGTTGCTTGGCTACAAAACCTTTGATATTTGAAAAGGCATTAGGCAACTGTGGCAAAGCAAAGCAATCCAGCCTACCAAGCAGGAGTGAATTTGACAATAAGTCAGTTTACAATCTAGATGCCTATAGGAAGGTTCTGACTGTCAGCTAGACATCTTAATTCCCATTACAGAGAATGGACATGAGACTGAATCTGGTCTTAGGCCAAAACAGACATTTTATGTCACTTGAGACACCTCAGGGTAACCCAGGTGGCACACAGCTACATATCTACTACACAAAATTATGTTGATTCTTTGCCATAGCTGTCAGCTCCATTCAGAAATTTCAGAACTGAGGTAGTAAAGACCTGCTTCAGGAGGAGTCAAAATCCTCCTCCTGGCTTCATTAAATATATCAGCTAGGAGATAAACACAGATATCTAACACTACCTGAAATGCTCTGGCCTACTGGCAACAGCCACACAAAGAAGGTAAATAAGATAGAGGAGACCCATGACCCAAGTAGCAACAAGACATTTGTACAGGGCATCTCAAAAAGTGCTAAATGTTGCTCGAGTGATAAAACTGATGCCTGTTTAAATAAATCAAAGCCTACGTCTTTTGAGATTTTAAAGCATTAATGAGCTCTTAGCTTCTGCTTACACATGTAGGGTGCAGACCCTTTAATTTTGTCATCCTAAACTGCATCTGAGCTCCAGTCAGTAATATCAGTAATAGTTCTCAAAAAAAAAAAAATCACAAAAGAGACATACATTTCATAGTAGGGATAACATCTACATCCTCAGCTTCCAGTTAAGTGACTGATAACTCATTCTGTCTCTTCCTCTGAGAACAGGTTTTTGTTTTGTACAACAGTGCTGCATTTTCAGGTTTCTCCAACCCCTCTCCATTTAAGGTAATTTGGATTGTGATGTTTCACATGAATTACTGCTGATCTTGATTTTTTTTTTTTTTTTTTTTGCCAGTAGCCACACCTGCTTAATGGACACCTTGTTGATCATACTAGCTATGGTCCCATTAATCCCCCTTAGCTGGTGTGTCATTAGGTACTTTTGCTGGTTGTATTCTTTTAGCAGCTCCAACTAACCTGTTTAATGCTGACTGTCACCACAGTGGTTTACATAATCCCCATGTATATATGCTGCCAACTGTTATTTGCTCTAATTTGTAAACTCTCTACTAAAAGTGTACCAGAGTAAAAGTATACCTCATGGGATTTTAGAATAAAGTGAAAATCCATGTATGCTCAGATTCCATTTTATAACACAGATTTCCCATACCTCTCTTGCTAAAAGATAAAGCAAGAAATCCTAAACTCAACCCCATCACCAAAGAAACCAAAACAAATCAAAACAAAACAAAACAAAACAAAACAAAAAATAAGAAAAAAAAACCCAACAAAATCAAACGAACAAAAACTCCAAACCAACCAACCAACCAACCAAACAAACAAAAAAAAAAAACCAAACCAAACTCAAAACCTCAAAATAAATCACCCCAAAATCCAAACCCTCCTAGAAAGCAAAAAAATCAGAATCTTCATTGTTGAAAAGTGTGGTAATTTCCTAACTCTTAGAAAGCTGAGCACAGCTGTCATCCATGCTGTGAGCAAAATAACTTCAACACACATCATTTTCTCAGGTTAACAAAACACAGTTTTTTATCAAAAATCCCTCTAAGCTATTGCCATGTAATTGGCAATTAACCTTATCCATTTCTTTATTGTCACTGCCCCAACTTTCCACGGAAGGCAAAAAATACTTTTAACCTAGTAGGATATTATCTCAGTGTTCAGCTGTAAGTAGCAGAACACTAGGTTTATACTACTTCATGTATTTCCTTTTGTAGGTGGAATAACTTTTAAACTAAATGCCCATGAAAAAGTAATTTTGGAATATGCAGTATAGGTAAAATTAATTTGCAGGTTGTATTTATTGGATGCAAATGACAAAGTGTTGGAAGAGGGATAGTGCATGAGGATAGCCTCTATGAGGGGGAACATGAACCACCCACATCAGAAGGTATGAACATTTCCTGAAGAACTGTATCCTGTGGGAATGACTTACAGTGGATGAGAGGAAAAATGTGAGGAAGAAAGCATGGTAGAAACAAATTCTTATGGACTCATCACTTCCCCCATTACCTGCCCCTCTTTGAGATAAGGAGGAGGAAGAGGACTCTGGAATGAAGAAGTGATATTGTGCATGGGGAAAAAGGAAAGGGGAGGAGCAAGAAAAGAATGACATGTCTTTTTCTTTTCTTTGTTCTTTCTTCAACTATGCTTGGCAGTAAATTAAATTAATCCTTCTCAAGCTGAGTTTGTTTTTTCTTCAATGCTAACTCATAACTGATCTCCCGGTCTTTATCTTAACCCACAGACTTTTTCAACTTATTTCCCCCCCTGTCCCTTTGAAGTAAAAGAGTGAGAGAGCAGCTGGGTTGGTGGCTTGAAGACAGACAGGGCCAACTCCTCACACTAGAATATAATATTTCCAGTCTACCTGTAACCTGACAAAGTAAATATAAATTTACTGAGAACCTGTAGGATATAAGCATAACAATTTTAGGTTAAAGGTTTTTGTAACATAAAGAATTTTCAAAAATTGAAGAGAAACTGTTACAGTAACAGTGATTTGTGCCTCTAAAAACAAGAATCACAACTTCCTGAAACTCAAATCTTAGTTTTAGCTGTTCTATCATTGTTACAACTGTAATATTCATTGTGTCTTTTGATATTTCCATAATGAGAATTTAAAAAAACCAATGTGATAAGGTCAGCATCATTTGATTGTTTTTCTGTTGTGCTCGGTAAAGGAAGATTATTCTTTTTCCCTCAAAACACCTAAACATGTGGGATTTCACATCTTGATCACAGAATCACAGAATCACAGAATCACAGAATCTCAGACTGGTGAGGTTGGAAGGGGCCACTGGAAGTGATCTAATACAGCCTCTGTTCTCAAGCAAGTTTCTTTAGAGTGCATTGCTCATGATTGTGTCCAGATGGCTTTTGAGTACCTCCAGGAAAGGAGACTCCACAATTTCTCTGTGTAACCTGTTCCAGTGCTCAGTCACTCTCATAGTGGAACTTCCTACATTTCAGCTTCTGCTTGTATCCTCTTCTTCTCTTGATCATCACCACCAAGAAGAGTCTGGATCCATCTTCTTGGCACATCCCTTCAGATACTTATATGCATTAATGAGATCTCCTCCTAGTTACATTTTCTTGAGGCTAACCAGGTACAAGTCCTTCAGCCTTTCCTTGTAAGAGAGATACTTTTGTGCCTTAATCATCTTTATACCAGTAACCTGGACTTGCTCTTGGATCTCCATGTCTTCCTTGCACTACGAGGAAGGACTCAACACAGCACTTTAAGTAAGGGCTGAGTAGACCAGCAGGATCACATCCCTTGACCTGGTAGTAATGATGTAGAATTAATTGTTATATAATGCACTGTAGAGATAAATGGTCATTGATATTAGAATTTGTTGGCTGCAATTTTTAGCCAGTCAACAAACACAATTTTGGTATTTTTATTATTTATTTATTATCTTATTTGTGCCTTTTGTTCATTGACTTTTTTGACTTTTTTTTTTTTTTTTTTTTTTAGTATTCAGAATCATGTAGTCATTCTCAAAGAACAGATAAAACTACATGAAAGTTCAATTTTTGCCATGGAATGATCAAGTATAACGTTTAATAATCATATAAAACTCCAATATCTTGTTGGATCATTGCGTCAGAATGTGTTCATAGATGAACAGACAAAGAGAGGCTCTTAAACTGATTCAAAACTATATTGTTTTCCCTAAGTAATTTATATTCATCAGAAACAGGTATTTAAACAGTAAAGAAAGTAATGAAGCGCTGGTGACTGAACACCTATTGGTGTGTTTCTTATTATTTTCCCCCTTAAATCTTAATGAGGTGTAATTACGGTTCCTTGTATTTTGTCTTCAAGATGCATTATTCTAACGGAGAGTAGTGACAAGTGGCTGTGTCTGACTTCATGAGCAGCAAACTTACTGCAAATATGCAAATGAGGAACAACAAAGAAGAGCCTGGAGATATTAACATCTGTGTGAATGAAGCAACCATTTCACAACTCAGTGGACCTTAAACAAAGCAGACATTGAAATCTGTTCAGTACATGGGATAGATTTTTAAATATGTTCAATTACTGCTTGTTGCACAGCTGTCACTAGAGCAGTTTCTGTCACACCAGGGATTCTGCTTTAACATTATCAGCATATAAAAACGATGTTCATGATAAATGGTTTTCCTAGCATAGCAAAACAACTATTTTTCACTCATGTGTGAGTTAGAGATCTCTTCTACTTCCATATCTCTAGCAATTTAGATGAGTAGAGATAGAGAAACATCTGCTAGGAGCAAAATAGCTATTTTGGCAATTGACCTAGTGACTAACTGGCTAACTATCTCATTTCTGTGTAATAGTTAAGAAAATATATTGCTTTGAGGAGATTATGAATTTTGAATGAAAGATAATTCATCCCTTTATGAGGAAGGGAAGGAGAGAACCACTCTTCTGTTCTATGAAAAGGTAGATTTCACTGGTAAAATTTTCCACACAGTGAAACAGGGAACAGTAGAAGAACCATTTCATTTCTTAGATTATTTTCATTTAAAATATGTAGAAACATGTACTACATGTTGGTTAAATAAAAAGCTTGAGGATTCCATTAAATAATATTTTAAAAAATTATAATTTTTCATAGTATTCAGCTGTATTATTAATTTAGCTACAGAAATGTTACTAGTAAAACTCCTCATATGCATCACAGGGAGTCACATAAATCTTATTTTATGTATTAATGCCATGACTAAAACTTGTGATATATACTGCTCCAATATTTCCAGTGATCCTCTAATTAGAAAAACTGAGAGGCAAATGTATTTTTTGGTAAGACTTTAATAAACCCTTATGCTCAGCAAATTATCTCCTCTAAGTACCATTCTTAGATATTGGAGGAGCAGTTTGAACATGCATTAGTAATAATTCCTGATTTGGAAAAGCTAACACCAAGCATAATTTATTTGTAATTCTGTCTGACTGCTTCACTCAGTCTTTTATTGACTTACTCCTAAGTATCTAATATCTTCATCTGCAAAGTACTTCAGTGTCACAGCATTGCAGTGCCTGTCACTTAAAAATACTAAAAATGACATTGGCTAAAACATCTAAAATCTGACTATAACATGCAGAGAATTGAGCAACTTGTGCAGAATCACAGAAACAATCATACAAAGGGAGAAGCTGCTTGCAGAAACAACAAAATTTGACCCAAAGAAGCAACCATATTCTGCTTGAAAACCTTTTAGCTTTGATAAAAGTGCATTTTAATTTGTTTTGGGGGCCACAAAGTACCATTCAATAGAATGTAAACATAATATTCAGAAGAAAAGAAGAATAAACTAAAGTTTCTCTTGTGTCTTTTAGAATTTGTCTTCAAAGAAATCTATCTGCACTATTGCATTTCTACAAGATTTTCTTTTGCTTTTTAAAATTCAGTTTGTGATGAAAATCTGTTGCAGTGAAAAAAAAACATTGACCTGGTCTTCTCGACACATTGGTAGTCTCTGATCAGGAAAGGTTTGAGCTTGATTTTATCACTACTGTACACTTCCCAGCAATAACTAATTCTGTCAGGTCAGTGCATTCGTGTTTTGTGACCAGTTTACAAGTCCTAATGGTGAGTTAATGGTTAATGTTTTTTGCTTAGTTTTATTAAATAGACTATAGTCTTTCAGAAAGTAGAGCAGATGACAGTCTGATTTGTGAATTTGGGTCTTAGAATCTTATCTTACTAAACACAGAAAACTTCATGTGCAAATATATTAAGATGTATGAAGAAAATACAAAAAACCACTTGTTTCTTTGTTTTGCATAATACCAGAAATTAGGTATTCCTACTTCAAGAACATTGCAGGTAACAGACTGTAGTTCTCATTTATTTATTACTTAAATTATATGTTGGAAAAACAGAAGAGAATGGAAGGCTAAAATTTTTTTATCTCATATAATGTTGTAGATTGTCAGCTTGAAGCTGCATCTGTATTGCATTTGTAAATACTCTCAATTTAAGAGAATCAGCATACAACTATAAAGCACAGTGCAACTAAGGATTACCATAGTGTGTTGATCAGTGTTTCAGATTACAAAACTGTTCAATTTTTCTGTTTAAAACATGTGTGCAATCATTAACAGTCAATCA
Source organism: Fringilla coelebs (assembly GCF_963513975.1). NCBI lineage: Eukaryota > Metazoa > Chordata > Aves > Passeriformes > Fringillidae > Fringilla > Fringilla coelebs. The sequence goes on from NC_140029.1 coordinate 55,477,990, forward strand.
ATTTTTTATATGTCTCATGGATGTTATTTCTGTAAGCATTCTCATCATAGAAATATTCATATAGTCTATAGTTTTTAAGAGAATTATAATTTTTTGGTGAGACCATCCAATAGAGACTTTCAGTTCCTACCTAATAGTAGCTATAAATTTTTACAATTTTTTCAAGCAACTACCATCCTTCGTGGCTCATTATTTATTCCTGTAGATTTAATTGCAGTAATACTTTCATCTAGGTGGCATAGCACAAGATTTAATTCTGTTTGAATGCAGCTGGTGCACTTGAATATGCTGCAGGGCTACTATACATAATCAGTCAATACCTGAATCTATGCCACATTTTAAAGTCATATAGGAGGGTTGCAAGAGCTTTAAAACAAGACAGATTGATCTAGACAAATAAACATGCAGGCACACACACACAAACATTTTCACAAATGCATAATTTCCCTCAAAATAGAAGCAAATCATTGAAGAAGTATCTCAAAACCCTAGGTTGTGTCATCCCATCAGCTTTTGAGTAAAGCTCCCTATTGAGAATTCTGATTAAAAATTGATGATATTATATATAGTAGCTTTCAAAGATAATCACAAAGATTCAAAGTTTTAGAGGACTTTGCAAATAAGTACTTTCATAAGAGATTTTATAAATCCTGAACAAACTTTCCTGAAGCCTCCAACCACACCTATGAGGCCAAAGACCACTTCAGTTCTGCTGGGGCCTCAACCCCTTCCCAAGCTAGGTTGGGAGAGTGTCAGACTCCAGCTCAGCCACAGACATGGCCATGCCTGCCCATAGATCTTGAGTGAATAAGGATAATTTTAGGACTTGCAAATACCAAAGTAGTAATGGTAATACTATACTAAATTACTGACACAAAATGGACACAATTATACCCAGAATAAGCATTGCAAGTCACTCATGGATTATTTCAAACAGAGTAGTGTGATATTTTTTAACAAGAAGGATTCTTGTCTGCACATATTCATAGAGTTTGTAATTAGGAAATCGCTGACAGATGCAACAGGACCTCTAAGCTGGGGAATTACTTGATTATGTTGAATTTTACAATTTATACTATTGTAAATATTATATATTCTGAATTTTGTTTGAGTAGTTATGGCTATGTCAGCTATTGCTGATATGTCACTTTACGGTGTATTTTTAAGAAAATAATTACTCAGATGAATGATTTTTCAAGAGTGTTACTGACAAATCAGATGAAACCAATGATTAAAATCATGATAAATCTTCAATAAAAATTGCTATCTCCCAAGACCTTTCAGAACCCTGAATGGGATATTTATTTCTAAATTTCTACCCTGAATAGTTCCGAAATAAATTCATATTGAAAAAAATTTAATAATAAAAATAGTTTGAGAAAATCAAAGAAAATCAAAGTAATAGAAATGTCTATCATTAACTTTAATTTAATTTAACATTTATTTTATCCTTCTACTAAAATATTCAAAGTAATCAGCTCTGAAAAATACTGCTGTCATGGAAAGTATGAAACAAACTCAATTAGAAAAGTTAATCTTTACATCACACAAGTTTACTGCAACCTCAACAGCATTGAAAAAAACCTCCACTTAAAGTTTTTAATAATTTTCTCTAGAAGAGGTGATATCAAATATCTACAATAGGATTTTATACAGTGGCAACCTGAAAGTTACAAAAATAAAAATGTATAAGCATACTTATATTATTAGTAGACCACGATATGATATGACATGATATGATATGATATGATATGATATGATATGATATGATATGATTTTTTTTATTTTTGTGTAGCTTTCTTGGGGAGTTGTGGTGGTTTGTGAGATTTTTTATACCATGAACTATAAATGATGGTATAGTTTACTCTGAGATTTTGAGTGACTATTTGCAATCATTACTTCTGAGTTACAGGAAAAAAACAAAATAAGATAAATAACTTATTTAATTTTAACAAGATAAAGCAATTTATTTGATGTTCCTTCCTAAGGAGGTGTTGTTAACCAAGTCATTAAGACGTTAAACTATTTGAGAGTGTCCATAGGAGGGCCATGAAGATGGTGAAGCATCTGGAAGGGAAGCCTTTTGAGGAGTGGCGGAGGTCACTAGGTCTGCTCAGCTTACAGGAGATGGAGGAGCCCGAGGGGAGACCTCACAAGGAGGAGAGGAGGATCAGGTGTGAAGTTCTTCAGTTTCATGTCTGGTAACATGACTCGAGGGAATGGCCTGAAGCTGAGTCAGGGGAGGTTTAGGCTGATGTCAGTAAAAGATTCCTCACCCAGAGGGTGGTTGGTCCTTGGAACAGGCTCCCCATGGATTGGTCACAGCACCAGCCTGACAGAGGTCAAGAAGCTTTTGGACAATGCTCCCAGGCACATGGTGTGACTGTTGGGGTGTCCTGAGCATGTCCAGGTGCTGGAATCAATGTCCTTGATGGATTCTTTCCAACTCAGCATTTTCTGTGGCTCTACCATAAGTTCTTTCAATTACCCATGGAAATACTGTTGACATTTCCAATTTAAAAAAACCCTCAAAACTTCAGCCTCTCTGACCTTATGAACAATTTTTCCCTAAGCATCCTGTGGTTTATTACTTTTTTCTCATTTCCCAAACTGAAACTTCAGTGCAAAGCCATTTAAAAACACATTAACATTTGTATTGCTTACTTTTAAAATGTACTTTAAATTATATTTGATATGTTGAGTTACAATAGTTTTTAATGCTATAAAATTTTTGCATACGTAAGCTTCAGTTTTGTACATGAACAATGTAAGTATCCTTCCCTTTCGTTCTCTGAAAATTAAGCCAAAATCCAAAGATATTAAGAATTTTAATTGAGAACTGGTACATAGTTTAGCAACTTTATCTGTGTGGGAATTTAAATTATTTGATAATGATCAAGATAAGAGCCCTTATGCTATAGATGGTAGAAATCACAGATTTATAATGTAAAACTTTTGAATTTCCAAGCACTCCCATCCTGCCAAAATAAAATAAAAAAATCAAATACTCTTCCTCTGTGGATAGAAAAGAGTTTACAAAAAGGCAGTCCTTATCATAGCACCCTAATAGTTGGCTTGGAGGTCTAAATATAACAAGATTCTTATATGTAAAACAAAAATAATATAATAAATAATATGTCTGCTATGTTATGCCTCACATTTGTTGATATTAAGCCTTCAGTATCTAGGACATTGTAAGAAGATGTTAAAAACTTTTTCTGACAGATGTTGTGATAAAAGAAGAATTAATATTACAAAAATAATGAGAAGATAACAGATAAGATTTTGCAATCTTGCCTACATTTAGTGCTCCATCTAAGACAAATCTGAAGTGTCTAAATAAGCCATGAAACCAAAGACTAAGGTTTTAAACATTGTGAGACAGTTAACTGGCACAAACATTTGTAATGAAAATTGAATTAGTGGAAAAACAAGTGTTTAGTTAAGCAGGAAAGGATTTACTGATGAGACACTCATGTGTGAGGGCCTTAGCCATTTCAGTTTCTTGTATGATTGCCTTGTTGCTCCAATGTAAAATGAGGAGCATAGGAAATAATCTTCTGCTATTTGCCTCATCTCCTCAATGTAATGTTTACATTTGTCCCTGTTCTGTAAGGAAACATCACAACTACACAGTAAATTGTAATTCTCAGAGGTGGCTTAATTGTCCAAAAATAGCTACAATGATTTCCAAATAAACAATGGTTTGATCTTTATTTATTAGATTGATTGTTTCTCATTTATTAATGATTAGACTCAATAACAGATAATTCCATTACACTATTTTCTAAAATATTTCTGAAAATAACTTGCTAATAATGAGGTATCTGCAGGTTACAAAAATGTTATTTCATAAATTGCATGTGTGTCTCAGACAGGGACTTAAGTTTAGCTCACAGCAACACTTCTGAGATTTTTAAAAAATACTGTTTACTTCTCAGTTTTCAAACAAAATATAATTTCAGAGGTGTTGTGGCAGATGTGTATGTATCACTGTAATATCCACACCTATTTCATATATAAATATTGACAATGTGAGAGTTGCATCAGTGCTAAAAAAAGAAATATTTTTTATATTGAAGGACTGTTGAAGTATGTTGAAGGACTTTAACATTATTTGGTCTTCATCTTTTTTCATCCTTATGCAAAAATAAAAATTATGTGCTAAAATGAACAGCAGCACTGATCCTTACAGAAATTTTCACTTTTTTATTTCTGCATTTCCTGGTGCACCATGGACAGAAGAAACAGCAGGGAGGGTAGAATAGGGAAAAATCTTATATAGTCAGTGACATATTTCATCTCAGCCCTGAATCTCTGCTGCACCTCAAAAGGACAATGTGTGAGTTCATTCTGCAGTCTTTGTTGTGATTAAATAACTAGCTATAGGCTTGTGTATAGGTGTGGAAACCCACTGCTTTTTTATTTGATGTTGAGTTGTAGAGATGACTGAATTTAATAACAAGTTTTTGTGCTATAATCTAATAGATGACACAGTTATTTTTCCATACATCACTTGACAAAGTTACTGGCAAATTATATTTGTGTAGCCCATAGTTTGGCATGGATTTAGCTGGTGGTAAATTATTGTCTTAATCTGGGGATGTAAATTGTTTGCAGAATTGTGTTTTTATTACCAGAACCTTCTAACAAAGTAGCATAAGGTTTATACAAAACTGAGAGCCAAAGGGCCAAATGTTTTTGAAATCTCGTTATTTTGCTTTAATTTCTTGCCTTTTATTTAGAATAACATGGGACAGTGTACATTGCTAACTCAAAATAATCCTGAGTTTATATGGAGAGAGTGCAAAACAGTGTAAAGAGTAATCCTAAAACAAAATCTAATACAAAAGCATCCTGAATCAGAGATGCACTGCAAGCTGATATAGTTTTTGTAGGTTAAATCATAGGTTACTCTTTATTACACATTTGCGTTCTATGCAACAGTTTCATCTCCTATGGATATTGTAAGCTTTCTTAAAAAGAATTGCAAGCAGACAGCAGACCACCAGCCTGCATTCTATTCTCAGCTCCCATAGCAATCAAGAAAACTTCAGGTGGTGCCACGTATGTTCTTCCTTTAATAGAATGAGGAGATGTATCAAGTGGATTGGAAAAAGCTGAAGAACGCACAAATTCTACTTTTCATACGCACATATACTTAAATAAGACAGTGAGACAGTAGGAGAGCAGTAACTGGAACAAGAGTCAAAAAGAGAAAACAAAACAAAAAGCCAAGACAGAGATGGAGGTAGAAAATAGTCATAAAAAACAACTAGGATTTATCAAATCTACTTAGCAAAAGCTATGTACTGGAAACTTTTCATGAGAAATTTCAGGATAAGCACTGGTAATTACAGTCTTTGATATCACTGGTTTATAATTTTCACTTCACAGGATTAAAGTCAAACCTTTTAGATGTAGCTTCTTTAGCTAGCTAGATTGTTGACGGCACAGTGCTCTAACACTTTCTTTTTTTTTGCCAAGGGATCACGCTGTGAAGTCACTACTAGTGGAAAGGTGGGAAGAGCTTCCAGAGTTGCTGACATCTCCACCACTGTTCTGTACCCAATAAAGTCAATGGCTTTGACACAATGAAGATTGGGACCCAATAAACATTGAAAACACCGTAATTAAAAGAAAAGACAGTTTCTTAGGTGCTTTCTAGGGGAAAGAACTCTAAAGCAATTTCTTGCATTGTAAGGGACAAAAAAGTCTTTATTGATGTTTTATTTCATCCATGAATTCTGTAGTAGCAGAAAAGCAGTCTACAGCTTTTGCATGTCTTCCAGCACTCTGCCATAAAGGGAAGAAACAGGAGGCATAAAAGTAGCAATAATACTCTGAGTTAGAGAATATAGTTTGGTTATTTACTTTCAGAGTTACATTGTGACAGAATTATTTATGGATATATATTAGTTGCAGTACTGTGCTGGAAGTAAAAACGACATCGCAATATTCTGTCTACAAGGGAAGGCAAAAGCAAAAGTTTCAGAAAAAAAGAACACTACAGTGAAAAAATATGGGATAATCTAAGTCCTATATTAAAACTCATCATGATTGCCAGTTAAAATATAATATTTTAATATTTGAAGTGCAGAATTTATTAAATTTCACTTTTTAAATTATTAATTGCAACAGTGAATATTTTTGTGAGCAAATTTTCAGTAATGTTTGTCAGAAGAAAATTATGATCTCTTGAGTTTAAAATCATTATCAAATGTTGCTAATGTTTATGTTTCTTATGTGATCTCTGGTGGAGTATGTCCAAATTATTGATTTCTTAAACTGCATGGGAAATGTTAAACTAAACCCCATTAAACTTAAATTCAAGCTGATACCCATTTTATGGAATTCCTAATATTCTGTCCTGTTTAGAGTCTACTTATTTGCTTCCTTCATGTAGAAAATTGTTTTATACTTAATTAAACAGTGCATGAGATAATATTTTCTTAGATATTTAACACTTCCAATTTTAATTTAATTTTTTAAGTTTTTGTTGAGCTTTGTGGAATGTAGGAAAAAAAGTACAATCATATATCTCCTTCATACAGTTAATTTCTGATTTATTTCTATATTTATTTTTCATATTTTTCTAAGACAAATTTTAAGGTTTAAAAAAATCCTTCAATGGTTATTTGGAAAAATTCTTCCACTCTGGTCATTCCATCATCCTTTCTTTGAACATATTTTAATTCTGAATTGTCCAATATTTCACAAGCATTTTAAACCTGTAGCCACTTTTCAATAAGGTCACCATAGTATTCTTTGCATGATTCGCTTTTTCATCCCTTATATATTATGGTTTCTTCCAAGAGATGTTTCACACTATTTGTAAAAGCTGTGGTTTCTTCTGTCGTCAACAGAAACTCCAAGGTTATTTTCCAGGCTACTGCTGTTAACTGAAATAGTTGTAGGCTATAGGAATATTTTGGATTCTTACCCTGTGTTCTTTTCTTCATTTTTACTGATGCTAAAATGCATTAGCTATCCTTTTACCCATTTTCATTGCCGCCTTAAATACTTCAAGTTTTTCACAACTGTAACTGGTCAGAAATAACTGAATTTTTTGTCTTCTGTAAAGCTTGATGAATAGTCTCCTAACTTTCAAACTTTAAAAAATATATTAGAAAAAAAAAAGGCTAAACACTGATTCCAAATTATACATGCTTTTACCTTTTTATAGTGGTTAAAATAGATGGTTCACATTCCATCTTGGTTTTTAAATTTAGAACATCTAACTCCATAATGCTCTTCCTGTTGCCTGTGGCTCTGCTTTCATTGAAATAGCAGGACTCCCAAACTTGGAAGAATTTCTCAAAACCTAGCACTTTTTATGTTTTATTAATTTATATTATCTCTTTGCATTTCACAACACAATAGTAATTATGTTTACTAAAAGTAATTGAGTTTTACAAATACAATGTGTTAATAAAATACAAAAATCAAAATACAGACTAACCATGATCATATGGAAAACGCGATGTGAAGGATTAGTGTTCTGCAAGATCAGTGAAGCTGTTTATTTTCTATTTCTGTGTGAAATCCAGGAAAGAATTCAGCAGAAAATAGAAGCTTTGTCAAACTGTAAGTAGATAAAATAGATCATCTAGTTTAAAAAGATATTACTGTACTGGCATGTTGTTAAAGGTTTGTTGTTGTTTTTGCATATTTGTTTTGGTTTTTTTTGAATAGGCATGCTGGTTATTCCAAAAAAAGTTAGGAATTAATAATCTAGATGTTTTTCTGTTTTGTTTTATTTTTTTTAACAGCATCTCCACTAGCTGAGCACACACCACATAAGAGAGGAAATGTGTGCTATTTAATTTCAAGGTAGCAGGAGTCCTACTGAATGAGCAAAGCAGGGGGGATTTTAAAAGTTCTACTTAGGAATACAGTGATTGGGTCCATTTTAAGATTAACATTTGCTGACTGATAGCATTATGTACTCAAGGTCCATTCTGTCACCAGTCTTTAGCAAAGTGTAGTAATTACTAACTCTATGTAAACCACATTCTGAGCTATTGAATATAGGAGGACCTTCATAAAACACCCAAGGAGCATCAGAAGATTATGGCTTGAGGCTAGGTATTTTTTGTTCAAGTGTAAATGTGTTCAGATATTTTGTACAGATGCAGTTTTGTAGATGTGAGGATCACAAAATTGGTTGAGATTATTCATTAGATATGCATCTTTGCTAGGCAGAGAAAGCAATTGACTTTAAAAAAATCAATGTAGTACATTAATATTACAGGATATAATTTTTTTCTCTCATTATTTCTGTAAGTTTCTTTAGGGTATTATTTGTATATATAAAGAAAAATCATAAGCATATTTATAAACAAAAGGTAGTCTTGAAGAAATGAGAAAATTTGAGCAATGTTGAGTTAAAAAAATCAAGATAAGGCATAGAAGAAATACACTTTACAGAATCCTCCTGTTTTACATTCAAAAGCTTTTTAAAATGCAATAAAGCTTCAAAAGTTGGTCAGACATTTTTCAATAATTACACACAATGACCCTGAGATTAGCCCAACTGGTCTGAGCATGTTGCTAATAACCCCAGAGTTGTGTGTTCAATTCCCATATGGGTCATTTACTTAAACCTGATCATCCTTGTAGGTATCTAAACATAAATAGAAAAAAACATATTAAAAAATGTCCCTGACTAGTAGAGACTCTACATAAACAGAAAAATCTATCTAAAATTACCTACCCCTATTACCTTATCTGCCTTAGTACATTAAATTCTTTTACAAATATTCAATAAAAATTTATATAAATTTTTATTGAATATTTATAAAGAGTTTAAAATAACTGTGTCAGTAATGATGTTTTACTGCTGTAGGCATTTAGGCCTGAAATACAAATACTTGGTGTTTAGCAGTATTTTTTTTTCAAAGCAGTTTCAGTCCATCAGTTTCTTGAATGCTTTCACAGCCAATTTTTCCAGAGAGAGCACTTAATTTCTGAGCTTTGTTTTGAAAGCCTCACTGTACAGCTGACCCTTTAGTAGTTGTATCACTGCTCTGAGCTGCCTGATAAGGAGAGAAAGGGACTGAAGACTTGATTGTGTGACAAAAGACTGTATAATGTCAAAGCCAAGAAGCTGAAGTTTAAGACAATCTCTCTCTATGTGTAACAGCTGAAGACAAAGGTGAACTCTAACACTACTGAGAATGGAAAACTACTATTCACATCAGAAAACTTCAGATCCTTCAGGAAAAATTTTTAAATGTCATAAAGTCATTTCAGGATGAAATAAAATCTATGAAACAGATGAAAAGCTATGAAATGTGAAATAGATTAACAAAACCCCCAAAGTTTCTGTGGAAAATTCATGTTGACAAAACCAGCATCCTCATTCATTTTTGACGTCCTGTTATCAAACTTTGAGAACTTATGAATATTAGAATCCTGGTCCCATTAGATGAAATCCATAGCTAAGTAAAATGAAGAACAACAATATTGATTCAGTTTTCACATTGCCATATTTTATCACTGTGTCTATTTTAAAATTTTTTCCAGTTTTATTGGATAACAGAATGATATATTAGTTCAAATATCAAGAATCCTTTAGTAGACGTCTAAGGATGAATGATAAAATTAAAAATCAAAGGAGAAATATTTGAATCAAAATCTCTGTTTTTTGAAAGGTGTATACATGGTAATGAAAGGCTAATAATGTCATCCACAAACAAATAATATATATCCAATAAAATATAAGAATAAATTTGTAGAAGGCAATATACTTTCTTAAAAATGTCTTCTTTTATGAAGGAGTTTTACCTCCCCACCAAAAATGTTGTTCTATTGCACATTGCTCAAGAATAGAAAGGATGATTTATTCCAGCAAATTATTGATTTAGCAAATAGTTTTCTAAAAGTATAATATTTGGTGTTTTTCTCTTCTAACAATTTTCAGCAAGCTCAATAGGCATATTTCTGAATAAGAAAACCGTCTCTTGCACAAACCTTTGCACTTTTAATCAAATGTTGGGAATCGTCTTTACAGGAAGCATAAGAGTTAGGGCATTCTAAAGCAGATTTCTTTTGGATTTAGAACTAGTTGAAACATTCTAAAAACCATAGAACCACAGGACATTCTGAGTTGGAAGGGATCAACAACGACCACTGAGTCCAACTTCTGCCCCTTCCCAGGACAGCCCCAAAGAGTCTCACCATGCGCTTGAGGGCTGGTCCAAACTCTTAAACTCTGGCAGGTTTGGTCCTGGCACCTAGTCCCTGGGAATTCTGTTCTGCTGCCCAACCACCCTCTGGGTGAACAGGTTACACCTCAGTCGATGACTGAATTTATAAATGAAATGTGGGAAACGAGAAAAGTGGGAATGACGGTAGTTTTAGAAATACGGAAGCTGTTCTTTTTCAGGGCAAGCTGACTATTTTCGTAATGGTTAGGTTCAAAAACAAAGGTAATGTACTGTAGACAAAAGCTTCTCAATAAATTATGTCAGTACAAAACTCAATAGTAATGGAATATCTTGAAAATTTCCTGTATAAAAACATTTTTAAGTATGTCCTGGAGGTCTGTAAAACAGGTTATCAGACAGATAATCTGGTGAATCCTACAGTGAATGGTTTCACTGAACATTAATTGAGAATTAGTTTTCATTTAATTAAAAATTCATGTATAATAGATAAATATATCTATTATATATGGGTTGTCTTGAAGGTTTTTTTTCTTTTTTTTTTTTTTTTTACTTGGTGAATAGAAGACACACACATATATATATATATCTAGCACAGCTATGATAACAAAAGGCAGATTTTTCCCCCTACATACTAGTCAGGTATAAAAACTCTATTCTACTTCCAACATTGTGCAATGATGACATAAATAATCTTCCTTTCTTTGATGTTTGTGCAAGTAAGTCATAAGCATATATGGAAGTAAGACGTTGACCCAAGAAAACCCACAAGAAAAGTACAAATTCTCACTGTCTCGTAATATAGATGAAGAATGAAAAATACAATATGCTAAGGGATATAAAGAAATTTTTTTTTTTTTTTTATCATGGATGCAGTTTAAGCATCCTGCAGAGCAGATTACCCCTTGTTTTGTTGCCATAAATTTCACTGCAATAATCAAAATATCCCATTCAGACATATATTCCTAACCTGTTGTTAAGAATATTGTAACACAATAGTATCAATATAAATTCCTTACTAAAAATTCAGGATATTCCAACGTAAAATTAATTTTACTTCTTTCAGAAATAAATAAAGCATTTAAATTTCCATTAGGAGCATTTGTTCTAATGTCCCCAAACACCTCTTGGAAAAGGTGGCAAAATCTGTAGCCTACATGCCTCATGCAGTGCATCTAACAGAAAGTGTATAAAACAACTAAATGAATGGAAGGATTTGAAGGTTATCCCAGCCAGTTCCTACTTTGGAAATTATAGTGGCAGATGCTTCCTCTATAATTTCTGGCATCATTGAAGCACAGTCTTGCTACTCATTTTGCTTCATTAAGTGTCTTTTTTCAGGTGATATATGATATATGACATTTTCCCTATCTAAATATAAATTAAAATTATACTTTCAAATCTGTAAATTATATATTTAATTCAAGATTTACATAAATAACAAAATGTTCTTGGGGTACCTGTTCTTTCTATGTGTTACATCTGAATAACTACCTGTTCCAGTACTTACAAATAATTAGGATGATTCCTCTGAGAACACCTCTAATGTTGTGCTTTGCTGCTTACTTTGATTATGTCCATTTCTTAGGGGACATTAATTTTAGAAATTAAAGAACCTTTATTTTGAATAATTTTCAGTAAACAAGAATAACCCCTGCTAGGAATTTTTATCTAGTACTAAGGAAGCATAGAAAATCAAAACCACTGCCTAATTCCTGTGTTTCATTTTAAGAGAAGATTGATGCTACCTTAATTTAAATAGTTATACAGTCTACTAAGAATTTTTTAAAAAATGGATGTTTAGAATACGCTTTTAAACATAATGAAGTTACCAGACACACAAGAAAAAGTGTACTGTGTATATGCTATCTGTCTTTAAATTTGTATATACAATATACACAACACATTATTTGCATATAATATGTACACACCTCTATGTGCACATATACCATAAGAATAGCATATATAAATATTAAAATATGTTTTTGTCAGTAGGTATAGCTACATCATTTTTATTTTCTTGTAGGAAAGTGTATGTTCTTTAACAGTTAGTGCTTCAAATGAGACTAGTCTATCACTATGTAAGAATATATTTTTATGTGTTCTCTTTTTGCTTTTGTAATAGCCAAAAAAAGTAATGTTGATATTTATAGTACAAATGGCTGCATATATTCATAAAAAGATTAAATCCTGAGTTTTAAGTAGGGATATACAAAATAAAAATTCTCTCTCTTCTTCTGGATTTATCCTACAGACACTAATGAAAAACTCAGAAATTGCATATTAGAAAAACAAGTATAAAAATCATTTATTGTTCCAAATAAGTAAGGAATGAAGTCTACAGCTTTTAAGGTTTATGTAATGATCATGATGAGATTTTCAGAGTATATTGTAAGACTTTAATAAGGGGGGAAATATTTGTATTCCAGAATAAATAAAAACAATTTTTTTTTGTTTCTTTTTTTTGTTTTGTTTTGTTTTTGAATTTTTATTTTTTCCTGGTTTGAAAGGTGCAGAAGGAAATAAGCACAAAATTCCATAGATTTGGAAAATGAATATCTTTCTCCACATCATCTTCAGCCTCTTATACTGTAAGACTAAGCAGAAGGCCTGGCCTTTGAATGTGCTTGGGTCTGGTTGCTGTTTTTAAAAGCAAGTCCAAACTTGGCTGACCTGTATCCAGATACACTATGTCATTATTGTCATGTCTGCCATGATGCCTAAGCAACAATTCCTTTGCTGCCACCAAAGCAAAGTCAAATATTTCTTATCTTCTTTTTCATGGGGATAGTAATTTTCTTGAGAATTGTGGGGACTATTGTTTGGAGAAGAATTGAGTAGAATCAAGTATAGCATTCACAGTCTGTAACACAAGGAATAAAAAACTAGACCTTTTTTTTACCCCTCTGTCTTTTGGCATAGATCAGGGATAGCCCATTATTTTCATGGGCAAATTCTAATGTGTGATGGGATAATTTAAATATAGATTTTGTATAAATACACTGAATTCATTTGGCTTAGCAATTCAAGATGAAGGGGTATTGAGTAAATTACCTAACACCTGATGTTTGATAGAGCAGACATAAATTAAAGAGCATTAAGGTGATCCAAGTTGTAGTGCTTAATACAGCAAAATTCTTTCCCAGAATTTTGGTGATACTGTTTCTTTCCAGGAAAAATTGGACTTACAACAGTTGTCACCTCCTTAGTTCAAAGAGTTTCTTCCTAGAATGATGACTTTCTCAGTGTGTAAATTCCTCTGAGGAATTTTGGGTGGATATATTCTCTCTACAACTGAATTTAATGTCTTTTATGTTCATAGAAGCAGTATAACATCATAATAGAATAGGCTGTGAATCCCTATTGTGCATAATTCCCACATTATAATTTCAGTAGACACATTATGTTTGGCACTTGAATGATGGTTATTGCTACACTGTGGGAAAACTGAAATGAAAGAGTAATAGAGGCAGCCTTTTTGGAAACTATATTATTCAGTCATGTTTGAATTACAAGGTTTTTGACATTCTCTAGTTCTTCTGCCTTCTGTAAGCTTCACAGTTTTTATTTCTTTTGTTTCCCACAATGTCATGGTTTAATCCTAGCCAGTAACTTGACATCACAGAAGGACTTCCTGCAGTGGGATGGAGAAGAGAATCAGAAGAGTAAAACTGAAAAAACTTGTGGGTTGCAATAAGAACAGTTTAAAAGGTAAAGGAAATGCTGGACATGCAAGCAAAATAAGGAATTAATGCACTAATTCCCATCAGCAGGTCAGTGTTCACACATTTCTGGGAAAGCAGGGATCCATCACACATAACAGTGACTTGGGCAGACAAATGCCATCCCTCCAAATGTCCCCCGCTCTCCTTCCTTCTTCCTTCCCCAAATTTATATTCTGAGCATGACATCATATGGTCTGGAATATCTCTTGGGTCTGTTGGGTCAGCTGTCCCAGCTGTTTTCCCTCATAACTTGTGCAGCCTCACTGATGGGGTGGGATGAGCAACAGAGAAGACCTTGAGGCTGTAAGTTCTGCTCAGCAGTAATGAAAATAATCCCATAATACTGTGTTATCAACAACATTTTCACAATAAATGCAAAACCCAGCCCCAAACCAGCCAATGTGAAGAAAGTTAACTCTACCCCAGCCAAAACAAGGATACACAGAGACAGACACATTCTCTAGTGTTACTTTTTTTCCAGGCCTTTTCCAGACTTGTTTTGGTTTTTACATGAAAAATTGTTTTCTTCAGTCCATCAGAAAATGGCCTTTTTTTCTTGAAGTTCTATTCTAGGTCCTTTTGATAGAATACTCCTTAATCTTCCTAAGGTAAAAAAAAAAAAAAAAAAAAAAAAAAAGAAAAAAGAAAAAAAATTCTTAATAATTAAGGGAAATATTATAATGTTGAAAACTTGAAATTCACAGTGTCAATACAAAAAACATTTTACAGATTACTCAAGCATATTTCTGTCCTATGTTGAAGCCAAGCAAGACCAGTCTCCTGTTCTAGCCAGAAATAGTAATGGAAACTTTAGCAGCTTGAAAGGGGCTGAAGAGTGCAAAAAAGTAATTATCTACAATAGTATCCAAAACCCATTAAACCACGAAAGATAGTTCTGTATTCATTAAAAAAGTGGAGATTAAACTTAATTTACTTGAAAACTTTTATAAATATCAGAGTGCAGGTTGATAGTTCAGCTCTTCCTATTCTTTTTGGGACTGTGGATCCAAACCTCCTGAAGTGGAACAAAATCTGATGTCACCCTTTGACCTCATGTTCTGGATCATCAAGAAACTGTGGAAAGTTCACAAGTCTACCTTTTTCTCCACATATGTTTTTAAGAGAAAAATTATTTTAATAGAAAAGGACTTAAATTAGTGTCAGTCTCTAAAATGAGTTTCACAGAAATGTAATATCCTATGCAAGATATCAATTTCAAATACACATTTTTTGAGGCAGAGTTGAGGGATAATACTTGTTTCAGCACGTTACTTGAAGTGGATCACAACACAGATATCTTGCTTAGCCTTGCAAAATCCTTTTCTGCTGCTGTACATAGTCTGAAAACATTACGTAATGAGTGATTCATTGCTTACAATTCTAATCTTTCTAGTTTTTTGAGAGAAGAGGTGGTCCTTGGGGCTGATTCAATTGCTACTCTTATCTGTTACTAAATTAATTCCATCCACATTTTCTGACCAGTCATAAACAATTGGAGATGTGTTGATGGATGCTTGTTTAATGTTTCCTATGGTTAGTGTGGTTCTTTGCTTCTGTTCATCTGAAATAATCTGATATTTTCAAGTTTACTTCTTTTTGCTTTGGTTTGTGGAGTAATTGGAGAAAGAATGTTCTTACTCTGACCTCACTACCCTAAAATTGTCAATATTTTTTTATCTACTGAATTGTTTCAGGATTCTGCTATTCTCTAAAGACTATATAATTTTTCCTAAAATATATTAGTTGTTGCTGAATAGAATGCAGTACCCACATTTCCCCTTGGTTCACCCTGTTACTGTCCCTATCTATATGTCTCCTACATGCAGAACCCTAAAAATTACACAACTTAGGGAAAGAAAATTAGAAGGAGAGTCCTTGGATTTTCATATCAGCTTTCAATCTACTTGTTGTCACTCATGAAATATAAAGCAGCTTTAAAGATAGTAGAGAATTCTATACAACTATTTTTTCAGTGGGCCATAATGTTCTAAATACTTTTGTGGACTGGAGCTTTGGATCCTTTATTTGTAGGAAATTGTTTATTATACTGTTCTTTGTGTGTTTTTTAGC
The DNA here is from genome assembly GCF_963513975.1 of Fringilla coelebs. Taxonomy (NCBI): domain Eukaryota; kingdom Metazoa; phylum Chordata; class Aves; order Passeriformes; family Fringillidae; genus Fringilla; species Fringilla coelebs. The sequence continues at coordinate 55,493,954 of NC_140029.1, forward strand.
CATATTGGTATGTTTATGGCACAGTCTACAGCATGAAGCTGTGCCATATTCTGATTTACTAAAATCTATTTAATTTGTGAAGCAGGAAAGCAAGTACACATATTTTTTTTCTTCAAAAACAATTAACTAGCTTTTGAAATATACTTTTCTTTTTTTCTTTGGAGTTGTTGCTGCTTTTAATGGTAACAAAGAATAAAAGACAATTTCCACCTTGTTTTAGTGTGTTATAACATTCAGCTGCTATTCCTTTTTCCCTTAATTGGAATAGTTGAAATTCATCCTTGTATGTCCTACAGTAAAACACAGCCAGGAATTTCTTTTGATGTATTTGGTAATTTTTCAGTAAGTGTAAAAGCTCCAACATGAGATGTGACAGCTTCTGGAGTTTGACTGAACAAATTTCCATAAAAAATATTTTCTGTCTTTTCTCTTTATAGCTCCATGAACTTTCTATGTAAGTTACCATGTGCTCTGTTAACAAAATGGAACTACAAATTCAAAACAACAGGGAAAAATATTATACCAATAGATTTTTTAAAAGTCACACAATTTATTTTTAGCAATAATTGATATAATTTATTATGTGTGGCAGCTATGCTGTTCTTTAAATATTGGATTGCTTCATATTCTTTTTTGGATTTTTTCTCATACTCATTGGTATGTATATTCATTAACTTCACAGAAAATATATTTTTTAAGTGCTAGTAAGAAAAGCAAAATTTTGGTGATGTCATTTAGCATAATATTTTTAACAGGAAATTACTACCATTTTTACCATGTGAGAAAACAAAATTTTGTCAAAACATTTTACAGCTGGGAAAAGTGAAGTGCAAACTGTGACTTGCTAGTTTAGCACTACTTTTTCTTCTTCCATGAGAAATGTATTGGTATTCTAAATATTTCCCAAGCCCATTAGACCTCTTCATCTTCATCACCACCACCACTTGCCATCTGCTTCATCACATTTCTTGTCAACCTTTTTGGGCTTTGGGTGCAATATTATTGAACAGATAGTATCAAATGGTTTTATTTTATTCTGACTGGTTAATAGTTTTAGAGGGTACCCTAATACCTTATGGCAATAACAGTATCTAAAACTGAAAAATCTCTTCAAAAACATGCAGAAAGTGAAAGCATCTGTTTCATTAAAATAATCAGGCCATAAACAATTTTGGTTCAAAGGCAATAAAAAGCGACACAAAAAGATAAATAAACCACAGAGACACAAACCTCATAAAGAGCATGATAACTATGACTAAACCCGTCATCCACTTCATCCACTATAACTGATGTACCATTAAGAAACTACAAGCAAAGGTAAGTTAAGGGTTTTTTTCATTTTTAGGTAAACAAATCTTACATTCACAACAAAAATATATTTTAATCGGATTGTTGCTATGAGCATCTCAAAAACATGATACTAAGATGTCACAGAAATTTCAAAATATGATACATTTTGTTTTCACTGAATCATAGAGTCATCAGGGTAGGTAGAAAGAGACCATAAAGTTTTTCAAGTCCAACTGCCTACCTATCACGACCACTTTAACCCCTAAACCATATCACCCAAAAACACAGTTTTAAAATAAATCTTGTTACTTATTATCCATAGTATTATTATTCCCTCTTAGGGAATATCACTTGAGGATCTGCTTTGTATAAAATATTTAATTCAAACTTATGATATTGCTCACAGCTGGGAGAACCATTCTCTGTCACAAGTATTTTGAAATACAAGAAGTGGTAATCTTACTGGAGAAGTTGTAGCAATTTCCCTTGGAGGAAAGTATTTCAGAGAGCTATAGTGTCTGACAACCAATTTTTTTTTTGCACAGTGGGGTTGCTATCAGCAGTCACAATCTTTTTATAAGAGTGCAAAGGACAGCAAAGGCAGCTAAAGCACACTGTCATTCTTGGAACAGTTAGCTCAACAGGGGTGGAGAGAAGTCCAGAGACTCTGCTCAAGACTGTGTGGGGCCATGTAAAGGTCATGACAAAGTTATTCAGAGCATAATCTCTGGGCAAAAATCTGCCTTGATCTCTCAGAGGACTTGACCCAGATAGAGCTCCAGAGGGAATATGTTATTGCAGATCTTGAATTCCTGGTGCTGAGCAGCCTCACACAAGGATGATGTGCTCTAGCCACACTGCTGAATTGCCACAAAGGGAAGCTGGAAGAGATGGACAGATAATACACTAGCTGGGAGGACTAAGAAAAAATGTACAGGGTCTTCACAGAGAGTCTGCTGGGGCAGGATCCTGGTGTAAGGAAGGAGGGATGCACAAAGTAATTTTTCCAAAGATAGAAGTGGATGCAGACTCCCAAAGCAGAGTTGTCTGGAAACCTGAGACTTTTAGGAGCATGAAGGATCCTTTTTTAGTTGCAGCTCTATGCTTCAGGACTTGTATAGTGCAGTAGAAATTGATGGTTGCAGACAAAACCTGTCACAGCAGGCATCAGAGTCAGAAAAGCCTTGGCCAAGTGACTGCATAAAGAGAAAAATCCAGATGAAGCTTACTGGGACTCTCCTCCAGGACCAAAGCAAACCTCTCTTATGTGTTTTGAGAGATCAGATGCTTGTGGGGAGCTCAGACCTAGGATGTTGTAGGAAGACTCAAGATCTGTCTGGGTCTTGAAGCATTGTCCCTTGCTGCTTAGCTGTGATGTGCACCAATTGCACTGTCAGAGAAGACATGAGGCGTTATCAAGAGTGATTTCATAGCTTTTGGACTGAAGAGTGGCAGGCCTGGTGATATATGTCAATAATGCTACGACAGGGGAAAGAAGGAACTAACGTATCCAGGGGAATCATTCTGCACAGGTCCTGTTTCAAACTGGACTTTGGCTTTTTTATGGGACCCTGAGTCTGACAAGGATTGTTGGGCAAGGACCAATACATCTGACAAGGTGGGGCATAAATATATTTAGAAACAGGGTTTTTAACCTAGTAAGAGATCTTCAAAGAAGTGCAATGAAGGCATCTCAGGCAATGAGGAAGTTGAACACCCATCATGAACTGATTGATACAGGAGTGAGTTCACTTCACTTAACTATTGATGGATAGAAGAACGATATCTCCTAAGCTGGTCCCTCTGGTTTCTAGTTTTCACATTTCTTATTGGTGTCTAGATTAACACTTGGTTAGGCTGAAATCTAACAGATCACATGCATTTCTGTTAGATAGGCAATCTTCTTTAATATTGCTTATTTGGGAGCTGTTCAGACAAGTTGTTTCCATGTCTACAGAGGCATATTCATTTTTAATGAACTAACTTTTAAACCAGGTCCTCTAAATAGGCTGTGTTTCTCTTCACCTATAACGAGAATAATCTAAATGATTATTTTAACTGTAGGCTTGTATCTTTTAGATAATTAGACTATAATTAGATGAGTCCCACCAACATTGTTCCTCTAATTTCACAATCAGTAAGTGACACAAAAAATGGATACAGTAGTCAGTCCAGTGAAGTCCACTGCAAGTAATACAAGAAAATAAAATAAAAATAAATCATTGCCCATCAACAGAGTAAAGGAGATCAGGGTTGCCAGACAAATAAAAAAGGACTGAGGCATGACTTATTCTGTATCTAGCTATAAAAATCCACTTCATATATCAAAATAAGACGGAAAAATTCTTAAATATAGAAATGTATGGCATTTTGTTTTGTTTTTATTCTCTTGTTAAAGCATGAAAAACAGAAGAAATAAATGCAGACACCTGTATGTGAAGACAGTTCTGCTATTCATATTACACTGAAATATAACACTAGTGTTCAGAATATAAATATATTCTAAAGAAAAAAGCTCTCAGAAAAAGAAAATGAAAATGCAAATATTAGTCCATGCAGAGAGTGGAGAGAAGAAGATCAACAAAATTCAGACTGAACCCTTATTACACACATTGATTTTCTGTGAGATAAAAGTGCTAGGTGAGATATTTTTATCTTTCTGGAAGGCCCTAATTTTCTGGAGTACCTAACATTTACCTGAGCAGATGATGTGGTAACAGCATTAAGAAAAAATCAAATGAAATGTTTATTGATGAGAAACAAAAATTAATTCTGCTTTTCAAAGTAAGAGATCATGCATCCTCTCGTTTTCCTTGTCAGGAAAAAAAAAATCTAAGATTTAAAATGTATTTAAAGTAAGTAAATTCCTCTCTCATCACTCCTGTGATTTTAGTGAAAAAAATTTGAATCAAATTACTTTGCTCTCAGGGGAAAAATGGCTTTTTTTTTTCCAAAGGCCTCTGTGATTTACATATCTCACTTCAATATATGGGATGTTCTGCTCTCAGGTGATAGAGATAAATGTATTTCATTATCCACAAAAAAAAACTTTCATCTTGGAAGAAAATGTGTAGGGAGTTCAAGAATCTTTGAATTACTTGTCTGCTTTTCCAAGTGGAAAACTTTCAACATTTTAGTGCTTTCAATACTTTTTCCTGCTATTTCAGATATGTATGGGATAATCCCTTACTATCAGTTTGTATTACATAAGAACACTCTTTAGGATACCTAGGTAGCAATTCCTTTGCTAAAAAGGTAATATCTCCAAATATATACCCCTTCCCTAAAAGTAGATCTCTGCATTTAGTCCTAATTTGTGTGCCTCTGAAGAAACAATATTGATTCTGAATATTTATACACACTGGCATTCAAAACAAGTAAGTTCTCATCACCTATACCGTCTTAGGACATTAAAGCAACAGCAGCAGGGGGATATGTCCCTAGAGGAGGTAGCAGCTCAGCTCACTCAGACCCACCTGCCCACCTCCATTTCACTTCACTGTAACTCTCTCTGTGGCACTGTCCTCTGTTAAAAATATCTTGATCTGCACTCTCTCCTCGCCTGCCAAGACCTCTGCTCAAAACTAGTGCAAAGAAAAAAGCCAAAGAACTCTGTAAAGACAGGGAAAAAAAAAAGTCTCTTTCAAGTTGCACTGGAGGTAGAAATGGAACTTCCATACCTGCAGGTGATTGTCAGAGCACCTGCCACCTCTGTCACAGAGGGCACATGGGAAGCACAGCCAGCTGTGGAGTCAGTAGAAGACACACAGAACACTCCTTCAGGTACATGGCAAACTGGAAACATGCAACAGGAGGCAAATGGATGAGAATGGAAAGGGTTGGCATAATTGGAGTTGAATGAATGTTCCTATTAACCCTAGACATTGCAAGTCTTCCTTTTTTTTCCTATATTTCTTTTCCCTGCAAAGGTGCTCTCATATGTGAATTTAGATGGCCTTCTATGAATTCATATTCTTGTATAACTCAATTTTATGAGCATTTGGAGGCAATGAAGACTAAAGTAATCAGATGAATTGAAAATATAAAGAACATTTTAGAGAATATTCAATTATAAATATGTGTTTATTGCAGCACTAATTTTTGTGCTGACAACCGTTTCAGTTTAAATAAAAACTTTGCTGGCAATACTTGCATGAAAACATAGTAGGTGTTCAATTTTATTGTCTTTAAAATAAAAACCTTTGCAGAGACTCTGCAATACCTTTTGTGTTATTACTTACTCCTATTTTTTTTTTAATCTTGAAAAGAAATGACACATCAGGTGTTTTCATGACAATTGCTGTTACTTCTTGCTCTCTGAACTCTTAAAAATACTTTGCCTAACAGCCAACAATGATCACAGTCATATTCTAAACAAACTTGGGGAAAATGTCTGCTATAGTCCCTGAAAGCAGGATAATTGATTAAAATATTTCTGCTTTTAACTTTTGTAGAAGACGTTAACATTTACAAACCATGTCTGCTGTTTAAGAGCAATCTTTCAGCAACTATTTTTCTTAAGATTGTAAGTTGTTTTTAATCCTCTCCTTTGTTCATTTTTGAGTTTTTTTTTTCATTCATTTATTGATTTATCTGATTTTGATTATTCATTTACACACATTTATAAAGTATCTGCAATATGTAATTATATGCTTATATAGGTACTGTGATAAGGATAAGGAATGAGTTCTTCCCAAAAGAATGGGACGTTTCTCTGCTGAATTATGCAGTCCAGATTATTTTTTATTCCAGGAAAAATCCAGAGGGAACCTTTTGGTCCTTTTCCTCTCTTACAGAGAAAACATGCAGACTAACCTTAGTCTGTTTTGTTCATGTAAAGGAAGATTCTCATAAAACTGGCCGAATTAATTACAAGGATCATAACATTGCCAGAGTGTCTTCTTACAGCTATATCTTTCAAACAGTGGCTTTATGATTCAGTGCATTTCAAGAGATGTTTCAAATGGAAAAATCCAAATGTAAATGATGCAGAGCATTATTTAAAAAATTTGTAGTATTCTGCCAGTCCACTAAATCAATCCTTAATTTTCACAGCTTTTTTTTTTTAATTGATTCTTACCCACCTAAATATTTAAATGTATGATTAGTTTGCATTATGTATGCAAATGACACATAAATGAGTTATGTAATTTAAGTGATTACACATTAAGAGCTGAGCTGAAAAAAAAAATTCATGTTTTCCCAGGTTTGATGTGATACAAAAATAATTGTTTGATTTTTCTATGGCCCTTTCCATGAAGTTTCACCTAAATATTTTTAAAAAGAACAGTACTTCATTAGTAGAATAGCCTTTCAGTTGTGAGGGGAGTAGACTTTGTGTCTCAGGAAGGGACCATGAGAAATAAAAATATCATTATCTTGGTTTCAGTCTTGGGGACTCATAAGAAGAGAAGAAATTTTGATTACGTAAGACATACCAGGATTATCATACGAATGCCTGAGTTGTCCTACCAGTTAAATCATACCTCCATGAGTAAAAAGATGGATACTTTTCCCAAAGTCCATTTTGATTTGCATCTGAAAAAATATGTTTTTCCAACCCAAAATGTATGTGTTTGTGCTTGAGCTGATAGGCAAGATAGGGTAGCCAGTGGTCAGAGAAGAGGTAGTGTACTACTAAGGCAACAGGTCTGCTCTTTCCATATGTCACATTATATAACCTACATCTTGTGTTCATAGTAGAGAGCTGAAAAATATGAAAATTTACTGTGCCAGCCTTCAAGTCTGAAGCAAGAAGACAGGATGGAAGAACATAACCGCAAAACATATAATTTGAAATTGGCTTGTAGTCATTCTCTTGCACAGATCTGCAAATATTAAGGGCAAGTTTCACTATCGTGATCTCCTCAAATGAGAATAAGAAAGACATGAACAAGTGAATAAGAAACTGAATAAGAAAAACATGAACAACATGCCATCACAAATTTCAGTGACTGAAATGGCCATTCTGAACACGCAGCTCCAGCGCTTTCTTTTCAAGTTCATATCATACATAAGGTACACCTGAAAGGCTTCAGGAAATCATTATATGTTTAAAGACAGCTCAGCTCATTTTAAAGACTGCAGGCACTAGTTGCCTCCTGTGGAAGTTTTTCCACTGTTTAATTACCATCACAGCTAGGAAAATGCACCTTATTCCAAGATTGATTTTTTTCTCATTTCAACTTTGAGTCACTTAATCTGGTTTTGTTTATGTCAGCAATGTTCTACCACACTGGTATAACATCACTTTGTCTATGAAGAGCAAGCAATTCTCAATGTTATCTTTAGTGAAATGAGCATTTTATGTATTTAGGCTGCACATTGTAAAGTTTATTTCCTGGTTTTGAATGACTTGATTAATTAATACCTAATAATGTTCTCTGCCATCTGCATGATGATTTTACTGTTGGTCTTGACATGGGATACAAATGTCAAAAAAAGGATACTGACTACATTAATCCATAGGGGAATTCTAAGTGGAGAAGCATTTAATAGACAAGAAGCCTGACTATTTTGAACTGGCTAATCTGAATAGACTTCACAAGAATAATTTTGTCCTTGACTAAGTATGGTATAATGTGAACACATGTATGATGCTTTGATGTATGACAGTAAATGCTAATTGTTGGTTGAAAAGATTTCTACTACTAGTCAATTTTTCATTTGATCAAGTACTTTGAACTGGTTTCTTTCTTGGAACTGGTCGAACAGTATTAAATGAAGAAAAAACAAAAAAGAAAAAACGTTATCCGATATATTTTTTCATGGCTTTTTCCCCTTCTTTGTTGTTTAGTGAATTCTTAGATTTTCCTTATGTATATTCATTGATGCTTAACAAAATATTGAGATGTCTAGGAAGAAGGTTTATGAAATAAATATTTATTCTAAACTTCTGTCACTGATACTCAATGACTCTCTTGTCACACTGACAGTTTATTTCCTTCACAGAGTGACACATTCAGAAAGTGAGGTGAGATTTTTCTGTCATTGCATAATAGAAATGTGATATGGAAAAAGTGTTTTTTTGGAAAGAGATTGTTCTTTTCTGCCCAAGTTCTATTGTGAGCAATTAAGTAGCAAGAAGTTATACATCTGTTGCAGAGCAAATGTTCCTTCATTCCAATCTACAATTGCAGTAGGGAGGCAAAACTCAAATTCTTGTTCTTTGAAGAACAAAATAAAAACTATTAACATATTCAAAGCTATTGGTGGTCAATCTAATTATACACAATTGCAAATTACCATAGAAAGTTCAAAGGAATAATTCCTTTCTTTCTAATTCTTCTTTTTTTTTCCTCTGTGGCAATACTACTTTTCTCTTATGATAGCACGCTTACATAACAAAAAGCTATTTTTCCACCCCTTTAAATATGTTGACACAACTTACCTAAGATGGAATCTTAAGAGATTTCTGAATTAAGAACTGTTCTTTCAATAAAAGCTGCAAAGACCTGAAAATTAAAATTGATATCACCCATAAATCAGATTATAATGTGCACAGACCAAGTAGTCTGCTTAGTAACACTTCAGCAAGGGTGTCAAGCCATCCATATAAAAGACATTTTCATATATGCACTGTCCTGTACATACTAGTTCAAGCACTGTAGTTTGTCAAGGTGCTCTTGTTCTAGAGCATTTGGCACTGAATTAGAAGTTTGATAACCATTACTGAACTATCGCAAACATTCTCTAACATTAAAGAGTATTTTGAAAATGGTGTTCATATTTTCATTTGACTGTGGAAAAAGACTAGGAAGCATAAAATGGCACCATCATTTGAAAGTAGAACTATTTCATGGCACTGAAACCTTTTCAGAAGGGATTGTTGACATTACTTATGCTGTTTGCTCTTCTTTTACTATTTACTTAGTGAATAGAGGAGAGCTTGATAGTGTTGAAGAGGTGGTAAATTAGTCCTTCCCTTATGATTAACTGAATGTGCTAAGAAATAGGAATTTCCATGTAAAAGAACATATTAGACAGAGAAAAATGTAATCCCTTATTAAACACGTAGGTTGAGCAGAGATGTTTCTGTGAAAAGCAGGCTGCTGGCAGGACTTGGGGAGACAGAAATAAGGTCTTAGGTATCATAAGGGAAGACTATCTACAGAGGAATAGGTAAAGTGATGTGAAAGCCTTTTGGTTTTCTTAACTTATTGTTAACTTTGAGGCCTCTCTCCACAAAGAATCAACTGCTTGAGTTAATATTCCAATAACAGCTGGATTCCTACATATTTGCCTTTGTAACTTTTGAAATCCTTCAAGGAATGGGTCTGGACAGATTCAAAACGAGCTCTGATTTGAAATTATGTCAGAGAAAGTGATAATAACTTATCAAAAGATTCCCTATTCCACACCAACAAAATATGCTTTATTATTGTTGGGTTTTGCTGTGTTACTCTAAGGCTTTCAATTTGGCTTTCTCAGATTTGGGGGGATCAATATTCCCTAAAAGTAGTTTATTTGTGTAAGGTCAGTGAATTGTCCTAAAGACTAGGGGTATTCTGAAAGATCCAGTTCTCAGAATATTTGAACTGGTATGTTCTTATTCTGGGATTAAATAAAAGTCATAAATAAGAAAAGAACATTTATTTCTTCAATCAAATTACCCTTTCACACTATTTTATTAATGTTGGTAATTTATCTGCAAAGAAGAACAAAGATTCATCTTAGCTAAATGCATTTACAAGACATTTTAATGCATAAAATTTTTGTTACAACTGTCAAACAATTTGCTGCAGCATGCTTTTCAATATAAGTTGCCTATAAATAAACATAGCCTTGTACTTTAAATGAAAAGCTTTTGTATATTTGAGCCTGTAGACAGTCTCTTTTTCACCTTTAAAAGCGATTTAATTTAGAAAAAATATAGTGTTTTCTTGGCTATTCTCCTATTCAAGGCTAGATCCAGTGAAAAAGATCTTCTCAGTATAAGCTGACACAGTTGAAAAACCATTCTTTTGCTAATATGCAATAGAAAATAATTCCTATTTTTCACGTCACTTAAAACAATTTTTTGGTGTAGAATTTAAGGAACAATTCAAAAAGATATATTTGTAATGTCTGCATAGGGGTGCTTTTGAGGGCATTGCTTATGCCCGTTATAAGCGCATTTTTGTGAGTAAATATCTTTGAAATATTTTACTGCCCACATAAAAATGCAGTGATCAAAATATTTGAATCATAGTTTAAATCAAAGCTACTTTGATGCATTTGCATACATAGATATAGAATCTTTTAATGTTATCTTTAAAAAGATAAAACTATAATCAAACTACTGAGCTCTTGAGACTCCCAATGAAAGGAAATGCTCAGTTATAAATATTATTATTTTTCCTCCACATTGTATATAGCTATGGAGACAAAAAGAATAGATGAACTTGAATACTAAATATTATATTGCACTTGAATATTACACAAACTGTCATTCTTAGGCATAAGGAGGTAAAACAAGTATGATTTAAACCTTAACTTCAGTTTCCCTACTTTTATGGATTTAAGCCTGACCATTAAGGGCCTTTTTGTGACTTAATTTCTTCCACAAATAAACTTAATTGCTTACTATGTCGTATAATGTTCAATAAAGCAAAGCAATGAAGCAAAAAAGTAGCAGGACCTCTTAAAAAGGCTAAAGTGAAACTTATGAAGACAAGAGTGAGTAATGCCTTGGTGCTAATTACAGTGGTATAGCCAGAGCATATAATCAGTGTGAAACCTCATTAAGCTCGATTAAAATGTGGGTTTAGAATTTATCTGGTCAGAGACATGAATAAAAAAAGTGTAGTTTTATTACCCTCCACTGTCAACCTTTGCTTCTCAGTGGGGAATATTGTCACAGGGTTGGGTTACCAACAAAATAATGTGCAATGAATGAAGGTTCTCTTTCAACCTTTGAAGAGAAATAGACATTTTATGTCTAGTTTACAAGAAAAATAATATGCATTTTGATGTTTGTATACCTTCACAAAAAAACTATTAATAATAATGTTTGAATTAAAAAAAAAACAAAAAGGAAACATTTAGAGATATTTTAAGAGTGTTTGAGCAGAAATTAAGGATTTGCTTGTTCTGTGGCCTAATAATTTCTGTACTCTCATACATAAAAATACACCTTAATCCTGTATTTTTCTGTCAGTCTCCATAAACTATATACATAGGTCAAAATCATTACACAAATAATAAATGACAATTATTACTATCATTCTTTTATTTAGTAACTGGGTGGCTCATTTTTCCTGGGTGAATTAGGCATATGCTAAAACAGTTATGACTGCTCTTATTAATTGTACAATTTTGTGCATTAAACATCTCTTTCCTCATTTAGTAAATGTGATGGGACAGTGAAAAAATGGAGCAATGGTCAAAGGAGATGGATGTGTCCTCTGATAAATGTTAATGAGAACACTGATTGCAATAAAATAAAGATCATATATCAAGAATATATGTCCCCATCTTGACAAATCATAAGCATATGTTTCATTTTAAATAAGTAATTCCACTGATTTTAGCAAATTTAGATTACAACCTCTTTTCTGCACCTTCCTTACTCTTCTGAGAGCAGGCAAAGCAGACGACTCCACCTTCTGAAACTAATCCTACATTTTGTCAACAGCTGCAGTGATTTGCTTGTCTTTGAGATAACTAGTCCAAAAGCTGCAACAATGTCATATAGAGTGCAGAAAAGGCCAGTGTTGTTCTGAGCTCCAGCAGTAATTTTGAAGGTATTGGCATTCTACCAGCTCCTAGAGATTCAATGTTTTCATTTTTCCAAAGGTGTGTTAAAGGTTTTGATATCTGAATGTGCCTGAGCTCATACCTACCTTTTGGAAGACTGGAATCTAACTATAAATCTTCTCATCTCTCTCTGACAGTGTATTTCAGTATTATGTGTTCTTCCTACTGTGTACCTTTACATATCATGAGTAAAAATTCTGGATTTATTTCTGAGAATTATTATATAGATGACTCTTTTTAGATGTTGATTACAGTTACAGTTTAATTTTTTAGCATTTTCTTATCAGTATTAAAATTTCTGGGTTTAGGTATGCTTCCTCATTTTTAACAATTCTTTCTGCAGAAAATAATATTAAATTCCTTTAGAATTTTTATGCTGTCAACCTTAGAGCTGCCTTCTCATAACATTAACCATATTAAAACAAAAATAAAGAAGAAACAGTTTAACTTTTACCTTAAGGTGCTCTAACCAGCAATGAATGTTGAAGCCAAAGAGTGCAGGAAAAGGAGCCCTTACTGATAAAGGGAGAAAAAAAAAAAAAAGGATCCAACCTTTGCACTGCCACTCTCCGTTAAATGTGGGTGGAAAATGAGACAATGGAAAATAGAGGTTTGGTCTGATCAGCTTCTAAAGGCACTGACTATGGCCCTTTGGCCATTCAGCACAATGGATTTAAGAGAAGTCCTATAAAACGGTTCTTGGCTGAAAGTACTGCATTTCTAAAGGTTATTGGCAAGCCACCTCAAGATAGTTTTTTAAAATTATTTTATTACATCTATTCCAAAACAGCCTGTATTTGATCTCTGTTATTCTCAGAGCCCCAGAGCAAATTTTTGTCCAGGGTATTCTATTCCCAATGAATCTTCTAGCCACAAAACTGCATTGCAAAAAGTAAATATCTTTTCTTTTTCCTATAATTTTTCTTCCTGTTTAACAGTACAACCTGATAGATATGAACACTAAACTATGGCAAATTTTGTCCCCTCCCACACAGAATCTCAAACATCACTGCAAATAAATGTTTGGCTCTTCCCTTACCATCACAAATAGAATCTGGCTGAATGCCTACATAATCAATGCAAATCTTTTCAAAACTTCTTTGTCAACTATATCAGTGTCTTAAAGTTTAATAATGAGATCAAAACGTGAGAAACCATGCTAGTATCATAAACAATGTCACTGATGATTGATTTCCAGATCTTATATTTATCTCACCATCACAACTAATTCCCACATGCTTTTCTAAATTTCCCACTCTTCACCAGTGTGTAGGGTCATAGGGTCACTTGCTCTCAAAATTCCTGCAATAATGTAGCTTTGGTTTTTTCCCTATGTGAATATAATACTTGGTAGGAACACCAACAACCTGCTTTTCCTTAGTTATAAATTTAATGTGTAAAGATGTGTATTCATAGCTAGGATTTTGAATCCAGGTAGTGCAACTTATTATTATTTCACAAAAAAAAGGGCAGAATTTTTTTGGTTTTGTTTTCATTTTTTTAAGTAATATCTGTATTTGTTTAGAAGCAAGAAACAGCATGCCTGTAGTGTTGTAGAAGAGAATGTCTGCATTTTCTATTCTGTTTTTATTTTTATCTTTTTTTTTCTTTTCACAGAAACAACCTTTACACCACAGTTTACAATCAGTGAATATATGTATTAGCAGCAATTAGACCCAACTAATTATCTTATCACAGAGGAAAAGGTTAGAATTAAGTTTCTTCATTGGACACCTGCTGTGTAGATAATTAAGTATCTCTATGGTTTCTTTCATTACTGCATTCAATAATAGCTAAATACTAGGGAAACTAGCCATAATCAGACATGATTTGAGGAGATATGAGGCAGAGAGAAAAGACAGAGACAAACAGTGTATTCAAAAGGAGGTACTAGGGTCTAGATTTTTTGTCTTAAATGGAAAGTATCTCAAGTAGAGCTGTGGAGATAGCCAAATAGTAACATCACCAGTTGCACCTTAAAGCATGGAGACAACAACATTCTCTAAAGGTGCCTTGGGTTACATTGTGGGGGATTTTTTTCTGTTATGTCTTACTCTATCCCTTTGTCCTTTCCTGATAATTAGTGCAGTGGCAGAGTCAGTATCATTGTCCATACTCTTGCACTGTCCTTCCAAAACAGTTTTTACTTCATGCCTATATTTAGATTACTTGTTTCTTATTAAGCTTCCCATTTTCCCTGGAGAACTGAACTGAGATGAAATTTGCTATAAAAATGTAATTTACCATCTATTATTGACGTTTTCCAAGGTCATCTAATATGTATTGGCTTGAAATTCCTCAGAAAAACACCAATCAGCTACACAGCAGCACATTCAGCTACCCACAATGATGCAGGTCTCACTAATTATAAGATTCCTTAATGGTATTTTGAGATTGGCAGAAGTTTTTTTTTGCAGATTTTTCTAGAAAGTGAATCTTCATACATTAACCCAAGCCTGAAAGTTAAATAGATGAGATCTTCTCCTGATAGTTTTCAAAGACACCAATGTCTTTCCTTCCCCTGAGTAATCAAAACATCTGTGATAGCTTGCTGGCTATACGCCTAAAAATTAGGTTGAGGTCAGGTTTCTAAAGTATGTGTACTGAACCTTACATAGCACAGTGAGAGCAATATAGCACCATTCTGAAATGATCTTTTAGTCTCCAGCATTAATACATATGAATAGCAATGCTAATAATTCACCAAAATCATTAGAATAAATATTTTCAGGTAAGAGTAATACCATCTGATAGCTTCAGATTGGATTCTGCTTATTTTACTTCCTCGTTATTATAACTATTTTCTTAAAATAAGGATAAAATCATGGAATCTTTTAGGATGGAAAATAACTTTACGGTTATTGCATGCAAATCTAAGCCCAGCACTGTCAAGCCTACCACTAAACCAAGTCTCTCATCACCTCATATACATGTCTCTTAAATACCTCCAGGGATGGTGACTCAGACACATCCCTGGGCAGCCTGTTCCAAAGCTTGAAAAACCTTTCCATTGAGAAATTTCTCCTCATGTATGATCTAAAGCATCTTGGGGTAATTTCTCCCTGTCCTGCTGCTTTCTATTTGGGAAAAGGAGACAGACCCCTACATCAGCACAACTTCTTTTTGGGTTGTTGAAGAGAGTCATAAGGTCCCTGAGCCTCCTTTTCTCCAGGCCAAGCAACCACAGCTGCCTTAGCTGCTCCTCATAAGACTTTCCCCAGCTTTGGTACTCTTTGAATGACCTTCAGCACCTCAATGTCTTTTTCATGGTGAAAAACAAGCATGGGATTCAAGATGTGGCTTCACTAGTCCAAGCTGAGTAAAGAGTTCAGGAAAAATCTGCAAGCTTCAGGATATAAGTGAATGTAGTATTATACTCCTACAAATACAAGACATCAAAGTTCAGTTCTATAACTTAAAAAAAAAAGCCTCTGATATTTTTTATTGTCACTCCACCATAATGATTTAAAATTAATAAAAAAGGAGTGACCTTTGGAATTTTTCACTTTTATTTAAGGATAACTTTGCATAATGCTTAAAAAAAAATCATAACCCAACATAATCTCATTAGATTTGCAGTCAGAAGCAATTCCTTAAAAAGATTAAACATAGCCAGAAGCTATTCTGTGATATAAATTCCATTGAAGACAGATAAAAACTAAGGTCAAAACTTTCAAATCTTAGTTTCTAGGACAGATGCCTATAAAATTTTTACATCCAAAAGAAAGTTACTTGCTTTTCAGTACTACTCTACTAATTTTCCAAATTCTAAATAAAGTGAAATTACCAGCTATGATGTCAGTTACTTTTCTATTCAGAGTGCATAGTTTTAGTGTCTCCTTTCTGCAAAAATTCACAAAAATACAGCATGATTTTTATATACAATGTGAATTGGACTCAAAAATTGGGATATCAGTTTAACACCTTATCATCCATATTTAATGGCCAGCACCACTACTACTTGTTAAAATTGCACTTTACTGAGTTTGATAATCACTGTTATACATGAGAGTCCCAATTATATTCTCACTATCAATCTTTCTATCCCAAAGTCTTATATAAATTTTGAAAGCAAAAAATCCATATAATTGGCCTAATGTTCCCTCTTTCTGAGATGGTAACTGGTCTGGAATCATGCAGATTTCTTCAGAATTAAATAGGTCTGTTCATGAAAGCCCCATGGACCTGCCATTATGATCTTGCATGCAGTGAAGTGGTTTAAGGAAAATGATAATTTTTCTGAAACAGTACCTTTAGGATACAACATCATTTGATATTTTCATGTTCCATATTAATATGGCTGTATTTAACACCTAGCTTAAAAAAATCTTGTTCTTCTACAGAGGCCGTAGGCACCTACATTGGAGCTTAGGAAGCAGTAAAACAAAATAGTCCAGATGTCATAATTCTTAAGCCTACAATACATCTGATATTTCAATTCTACAAGTGGTTTAATTTTTGACTAGTTTTTACACTGAATTATTTCAGTCTGTTCTCAGAAACAGGGCTCCTGAGAATAATAGACATATACCTACTAGATCAAAATGCATGAGTCAGAGATGACCCTCTGCTCCTTCCACAAGACAAACACCTCTTGATGAATACTCTAGATCATGTGTAATGTGTGACAGCCATCACTATTTTAGGCACTCTCAGCTGCAGCACTGTTATGAGATTCAGGCTTTGCCCAGTGAAAAGTGAGTAGGAGAGGTACATTGTACAGCTGACAGCCTTGAGTGAAGTTAGCAAGCATCATAGCAATGTCACTAAAGGGGTGGGCACTTATGAATAATTACTCTATCCAGAGGAATACAGCCACACCACAAAAGAATTAGCCTTCATAATTTTTTAGTCTTCTGAAATATATTGTCAGAAATAAAAGGAAATACAGAAAAACTCAGTAGAGTTTATAGCTACTCCATATTTCAAGCATTTCAATCTCAGTTCTAATTTTGTCTTGCTCCAACAGACTGTGTTCACAATCTCGACTACACACTGACCTTCTATTTTCCTATAAGTCTGTAATTTGGGGTTTGTTCCTTAGTAATCAGTTGGTGCAGGTAACTTAATAACATCTTCCTTCTTTAAAAAATACCTGCAGTGAAACCATGGCAGTTTTCAAACATTGCTATATGAACCTGTGAAAGGAATTTCAAAGAACAAAGACAGATTTTCCCTGATGACTTACTGTTGACTGATTCTATCCATAGGAATGATCAGCTCCTACTGGAAGATCATCAAAAGTCTTTTAAATTGAAAAGAAATTATTCTGCTACATGTTGAGGGTCATTATCAGTTCCCACAAGAACAAAGACTCTTAGATTGTTTCTACTTTGAAACAAAGGTACAAGGATAGAAGTCCAAGTCTTATGCTTCAATTAATGAAGACAAGCAAGTTTCCTGGGGAAAAATATATAATAAATCTCTAACTGACTAAAGAAATTGAAGGAAAAATAATGCAAATTTGCAGTACAACATCTATTATAGGACACCTATATCTGTAGTCATTCTTGGTTACCTGCTTCATGTTCTGAAAGTGGATTATTAATAAAAAAATTACCAAACTACAATGGAATTACATCAATTTTCTCTAGATTTCTGGAAACTTCTTTGTCAATAACCCAGTGAAATAGAAACAGGACTTTTTGCTTCTTTTTTTTTAAATTATGTAAAGCATATTTTGTCATCTTACTAAACACATCTGAAAGGTTTCTAGACAGCAGTTCACCCACTCCCCATATTATGACTCAGAGTTTCAACTTGTTACTCAAGTTGAAAATAAAAAGCCTACAATTAATGTTTTCAGACACCCTTGTCATGGCCTTGCAATTGTTATTATTATAAAGATCTGTTTACCAGTATTTCCAATAATGTTTCCCAATCACTAATTGAATTTTTCTATGTCCTTGCACAGGATAGAACCTTAACTTCTTCCTTTTGAGGACTGAGTACATGTAAGGTCTTGTGAAGCAGAAAACTAGCAGTGTAAAAGATGAAGGACATTACAATTTGATAAGCAATGGTCTGACAAACTTAAATTCTATCCTAGATCAACAAAAAGCAGGGCCTTTCACGAGTTTTAGGTGAAGGATGTTCTGGATGGCTTCCTGAATGGCATTTTAAATCTTTTACTCGTTTAAATAAATTGGTTGATTGTAAAGATGTACAGTAATGCATTAATTGAAATCTTTACTAATTTACTAGTATTGGGCCAGCAGGAAACGGAAAAATTTTATAAGAACTGAATATTACATTTGGGTAAACAATCTCTATATCTGTGAAATTCCTGAACTATTTGAAATGGGGTGTATTAGTTTAGGGTCTGGCTGTATTTTTGTTGTTAGTGGTGGGGTTTGTATGTATGTTTGTTTTATGTTGTTGTTTTCTAAGTTCTTATTGCAGCAATGCATGGGAGATTTAAACATAATCAGAAAAAAATAAATACAATTAATATTCTTTATGAACTTCTGGCTCTCCACAATCTATCTAATGACTGACAATAGAAATTCGACTTTTTTTTTTTTTATAAAACAGGTATCACAGTACAACAGCAATAAATTCCCTTTAATATTTTTTAGTTATTTTAAGTTCAGAAATAGCTGAGCAACTTTGAATCTTTTGTCTAATTCAAACCTCATTAAAAGCAAAAGCTTGCAATTTTCAATATTATGTATCTTATCACCAAGTGTAGTCATGGAATCTTATGTATGTAATCCTATGAGTATATAGCAGAGAAAATGAGATTACTCAAATATATTCTTCCACTTCAGTAAAATTCACATGAATATTACATATACAGTTACAGCCATCCTGTAGAAATAATAAGATTACAAGTAAGCTACTTCTATGGATAATAAGAAAAAATGTAGTACTCTACATGATTATATTTCTTAATTCATTGTAAAAGACAATAGAGAACATTTTTTTAAAAGTAATAAAAGTGCAGAGGTGTCGCTATTAATTCTTCATGAATCAGCTCTTGCAATGTGTTATCAACATATATAAGGAGGATAGAGAAACTTGCTTTTATTTTACCAGCCAAATTTGAAAATATATTCTTTTAAAAATAGATAAATTTTAATTATGTGGGGGAAAAATAAAGAACTTGAGGAGATAAAGTTTTATGCTTCTACTAACTAGGAGAAATATTTTTTTAAATTGTTTGTTTGTCATTTCCTCAATGAATTAGCTAACCTGTTCCAGTTAGAAGGAATTCACTCTGGTACTTTTTTTTTTGGTTTTTTTTTGATGCACTACTACTACTACCTATTAAAAAACTATACAATATCTGTTTTCCATGAATGCAATAGAAATAATGCAAAAAAAAGAAAATTTAACTCTTACAATGTTAAGCTTTTTTCAGCTTTCAGTTAGTTCAGGATACAATTTATTAAAATTTTTCTCAGGACTAAGAGAAATTATCAATATATTTTGCAAAATAAGAACAAATCTTTTATTAAAACAATGAATTAGCAACTTGCTGTATTGCACAAAAGAGCCTTAAAATTTAAAAAAAATATACCAATGCAAATAAAATAGCTTCTAAAAGACAGTGTAGATTTCATATTGGTAATTATTACCTGGAAGTCTTTAACACTGTCTGAACTAGGTCCTTCGCCATTTCTGTAAAATGCATACAAAGTTCATTTAAAAAACATACAAAGATCAGCATTTGTCTTGGTAGAAACTGATCACAGCATTTCAGGAAATGAAACTTCTAAAGGAAAACCAATTATGCATTTTTAGAAGAGATAGCTCTGATGTTCATGTTCAATTACCAGGTTTAAATCATAACTATGATCAAATCATATCTATCAAGTTGGAAAAAAAATTTTTTTTCTTAAAAGAAAAGGTAAGATCGCAATAGAGACATACTGCTTCAGGGATCAACTGGACTTAAAACCAAAATAATACCAGGAAGAGAAGTGATTTAAACATTCTGAAAACCATTAGTTTTGTCAATGTGACTTCCCAAAATCTATCTGGACATTTGGCTAAATCAAATACAGAGTGGAAAGGTTAAAAGATGCTGTAAGTTATGCTAAAAGGCCAGTAAACTTCTGTGGTTAACTGTAGAGCTGTTACCTGAGCTAAAACATAAAGTTATTGTAGCTGAAGGTCCAGAAATAACTAATCTGGTAAAGAGTGGGCACTCTAAGGTGCAATAAACAGAAGCCCAGTAGGTTAGATAAGTTGCAGAAGGTGATAACTTTCAGACCTTAGCTAGGAGCACAAGAGATCAACAGAATGACGGGGAAAAAAATCAACCAACCAAGCAAAAATCATGCAAAGAGCAGCAATCATAAGCCTCTATTGATAACAAAAAACTGATTCCCCACAAACATCTTGTTCCTCCCCAGAAAAAGCTTTGAATGGTGACAGCTTCTCTTTGTCCTCTGAGAAAGTACACAAAGGCACACCTAGAAGGTGGATATAGCATCAGAAAGAAGGAGTGGATACAAAGAAGACATTTCTGTAAAAAATTTAACTCAATTGGCATTGGAGTGGTTTTTCTACGCTGATTATATATAATATAATATTTAAATTTATATTATATATTGATACATTGTATTAATATATAATTTGTACTAAAACACTGCTATAATATTGATTGAACCAATGGTAAATCCCACATATTAACAGTGTATTTTCTTTTTCCCAGTATGGTATTTTGAGGCACACAACACACCTGAAGATCTGAGATTTCAGTCTGAAGTTTACTTTGATTTTACTTTACTACCAAAAGCAGCACTATACTGGAGGTACACATCTTGTAGGAGTGGGGCTGTGGCCGAGCCTCATCCCTAATGGGCCACAGCTGTGAAAAGCAGGTGAACAGCATTGAAGGAAATGAGACCTGGAGGGCCCAGGTGCACTGAGCCTCATCCCCAATGGGTACAGCTGTGCAGGGCAGGTGAGCAGCATGGAAGGTAATGGGACCTGGAGGGCCCAGGTGCACTGAGCCCCATCCCCAATGGGTACAGCTGTGCAGGGCAGGTGAGCAGCTTTGAAGGAAATGAGACCTGGAGTGCCCAGGTGCACTGAGCCATCAGCAAAGGGAACAGAGGGCACAGAGGCGCAATGCATGAACATGAGGGGTATAAAAGGCTGGGCTAAAGAAAAAGCAGGGCTAATTCCTGAAGCCTTCTGATGAGGTATGGTGTTTCTCTGGATGGGTGAGTGCTTAAAGCCTTCTGAAATTGTTTGGTGACATTTTGTGTGTTATATATGCTGTGATGCTATAGTAGTATCCCTGTTTTCCTGAGATAGGCTTAGATGATTGCCTCCAGCCACGTGGAACAGAGAAAGCCATACAGATACCCTTACATTATAAAACCTTGGTTTTGTGACTAGGCACTAGTTCATGAAGTGTTGATACAAATACATGGAGGAAACATCTAGACATGATGTCTGCACTCATCCATTGCAACTTTAGAGCTATAACCAGAAAGGGCTGTCCTGGATCTTGGATTCCACCTAGCTTGGCTTCTAAAATGATAAGAAAATTCTTATATATGCTGCAAATGTTTGCATGTAACAACTGTGTATGTGTTTTACATATATAGCATACATTTTACATGTTTATCAAGTATGCAAGTGTTCAGTAAGGAAATTAGAAATCACTCTGAATAGAAGTGATGGAGAGATGTGGCCAGTTTTCAACCTCAGAAAAATAGTTTGTCGTGTTGGTATTCAATAGAAATAAGCATTGCCAATTCTACTTCTTGGTTATTGCCAGTTATTATTACTACATATATAAAAAAGTCTTCAAGACTTAGGAACTTAAACCAGCAGTAACATATTGCTGGTACTGTATAGTTGTAGGGGAATGCAATATAAGAAATTAAAGGTAGAAAGTAATAGAAAGTATTCTTACCTTTAAGGAGTTGCAGCTGAGCCAATTATTTGAGATTAGGAACAGGCCTAACTCTGACAGGCTGCAGCTGTAGTCAATGAGAAGAAGAATGTTATAAAAGAGTGGATTGGTTGGTTTGAGAGGGAACTGGAGTCAGTTGGCTACTGTGAGAAGAAGGGAGTCAGTGCTCTGAGGAGCTGCCTACGAAGAACACCAAGGAGTTACGAAACTCTTGCAACGTGGAACCTTTGCGATAAAATGACAATAGAACCTTTGCAATATAATAATTACATATAGTCAGAATTTATAGGTGCAGCTCTTAGCTCTCTGACATCAACCTGACCATGTCTGGCAACTCTTTGACAAGGGAAGCTGGAAATTAAGCAGGAATATCAATTCTATCCCATCTTGAGTCTCCATTCACTGATCTTTTGTGTTCCACAGATCTCTCCTGAACTGAAATGAGGTGATCTTACCTGTTAAAGTAACCGACTTTGATCTTGTAGTATGTGTAGTTCTTAGTATTTTCCATTTAAAGAATGCCACTGCAGAAATTTCAGACCAGGTCTTCTTATCTTCTAGAAAATGTTCTCCTTGAAAATTTATTCAAAAGCCTTTGTGCTTTGTTTCAGCTTCTTCACTTGAAACCAGAGTTATGCAATGCAAAGTATAGCTTGTTCTAAGCTTACTGAATATATCGTCTCTTGTGCATTTTGTTGTATTTTACCTAGACATTTGCAGCTGTAAATACATGCATGCTCGTGATCTTCAATTTTAGGGTCTATAGTATCTTCAAGTTACTAAGCAAGTTTGACAGTGTTTTTCTATATCATTCTCCAAGAACAAAACATAAATTTTCTTTACATATCTTTCTAATCTATAACTTTTGTTGTGTTTAGAAACAAGCTCTGATTTTAAAAGAATCCACGCTGCTTTAAGCCTGAGTCTGAATGCAGTATTTTGCATATGGTTTTTAATATTACTGAAAGAAGAAATATTGGATGCTGAAAAAAATGTAGGCACACACACATATACATATATCATAATACAGAATGTTGAAATTAATGCAGGCTGACTGAAAATACCATCATATACATTAATAATGCATGAAATGATTTCTCTTGAGGTCTTAAATTATGTATTCATGACAATATTCAGGGAGATTATTTGATAGATACATTGCACATACCAGAACTACATCTTTTAGCTAATACTTTCTAGCAACTCTCACCAGTCAACTCTTCATTGTTTTAAAACTGAGCTTTTGTGTGTGTAACTGTAGATCAAAGTATAAATATTTGGGTTTAACAGAAGATTACAGGGATAAATTTTGGTAGAATTAAGCTAATAATAATAATAATTTTAAAAATCCAACATGCATCTTGTGACTACTATACTTTTTTTATATTTTAATGAAAAAAAAATTACTTACTATTACTAAGGAGGAGAAAAGAAATAGCTATATCTGTCAAAGATTAATCCATACTAGAGTAGGATTTCTTTTTCATGTGTTTAATATCTAAGTAGGTTTTGATCAGTCATGACTATCCTTTCTATTTCTCTTTATAAAGTGCGAGCCCTGCTAACTAATTTAATGAAGTTCCTTCTTTTTTTGCCCCTCGAATTTTATATCTTTATGAGGAAATATCTGCAGTACTACACACCAGAATTTCTCATTATACAATTCTGTAACTAATCATTTTCATCATATTAACAGAGACAAAGAAGCAATTTAGGCTAGTGGTGATTGGGACTCAAAGGGTTTAGCAGGCAGAGGTGTAGGTCTAGGCATAGAATAAGCAATTTGTTTAAGAAAAGCAAACTCTGTGATCTGGAAAAGAAATCAAATTGACAACAGTCAGAGTTTAAAGTGACTTAATTAGATCCTTTAGAATGCTATAAAGAGACTTTTTAAAAAAGAAACTAAACATTAGAACCTGCACATTGACTACAGATGCAGACCTAGATGAGTAGGCTGAATTAGATGCCTGATTTTAAGGCACTGATTTTAAGTTGATTAATGTTGGGTGAAGAAATTGTGCATTTCTGGTATGTCTAAGCAAACTGGTCTTTAATAAATATATGTGAGTGTCTCAGGAAACATCCACAAATGTTGGTGCACTTCCAGTAAAAATCAATAGCTAGCTTTGTAACAAAATGTTTACCTATATACCTGCACAAATAAAATGTTTATAATATTTCTTTTCTAATTTACCAAACAGATTTTGTGTTTAGCTTTTTGTTTTTTCTGAAATACCAAGTTTCTTTACACAGGGATTGACAGTCAGCTTCCTTGCCACATGTTAAAATAGAGCCAGTTATTACTGAGAACAGCAGTGGACTGAAAGCAAGTCAAGATGACTTGAAAGGCATTTTTTAAGGTCTTGGTGCTGGAAGTCAATTTTTATATATACACAATCATAAAAAATATTACATAAAATTTATGAGGCACAATCATAAAAGAACATCCACAGTTCATAACCCTTCAGTGGTTAAAAAACAAAAAAAAAACCTAAGCTATGTAAAATTCCTTATGAATAACTGAAAATAAATATGAAAAATTCTTTTTGACTGTGAAGCTCCTAATCCCATGTCCAAGAATTACAAAATATGTGCACTCTTTGGATAGTAAACTGCCAACCAAGATCACCTGACAGTAATTTTCCAATCGTTTCACATGACACTGATAGCATTTTCTATCAGCTATTAATGGTTGTTTAACATCTCTGCAGCATGAACCATATTATGAAACTATTTAAGTTATTCTACATGAACATCTAAATTTTGCCTATGTAAATAGCTTTTTGAAAAAATAGAATAGCCATGGAATGTTGAGGATACTGGTAGATTTTAAACTGTACTTTATTTTTAAGCACTGTATATCTATGATAATAAATAAGTTTTCTTTTGACACCAACATAAATTTATCCCTGAGAAAAAAACTATTAAAGTAGTTCTATTCAAGTTTTTTTCCTCCTATTAGGATAAAATAGTTGCTGAAGGAGTACAACAGGATCTTCCTTTTTTTGAATGAGAGGCCCCTGTTACTACCAAGAATAGCACTAACATTAAAAAAAGGGCAAAGCAAGCATGTTGACACAGATATAAGGAAAAATAAAAGATGCTTGCTTTCTGGGAAAGGGAAAAGTTTTTAGTAGGCCTGATCCATGCAATAGCAAAAAACAAATTGTTCATAGGTGTTGGTGTAAGTGGCAATTCATCAAATTGCTGCAATTATTATTTTGTCTAGAAAACAGACCACTGCCTCTTCTTGGTGGACTGAAAGGACTACCAGTGTTCCCAAAAGAAGGATGAGCACATACATTAATGTCAAAAAATGAAAAAATTATAAACCAGCATAAGGTTAGAACTGTTTAAAATAGACATAAAGTTTGGGAGTGTAAGAAAATATCTTGTGACAAAACCGGGTTTATATTTCTTCTCTCTCCTAAAGGCTTCTCTGAGCATAATCTAGTATACAGTGCTCTTGATAAAAAAATTATCTTGATATGAAAAGAAGGAAAATATAATTAAAGACGCACTTATTCAACAATTCAAATAATTGTCTTGATATTAAATAAATATCAGTTTCCAAAATTCTTTGTCTTCTGACACATAACAAAGTTTCTAAGTTAAGGCATAAATCCAATAAAATATTTTAGATTGTATAAAAAAACCTCACCCAAACTTCTGATCTTTCTGCTTGTTTACAATAAGTCTCTTTGTAATACAGAATAATAAAGATGAATTAGGCAGCACTAGTTATCAAATAAGAGTGTAAGCTATTGTCATTTATATTATGAAGTTTATTTTGAAATATGAACTGCAATGACAACTAAATGAGGGCTTATTCACCTTCTGTTATTAGGCAGAGTTGAAACATTCAACTACCTTTTGATTCCTTGAATTATTAAAATAATTGAAATTAGACTGGAAAAGTCATCAGTAATTTGAAAGTAAAAAATAAGACTGAATGCTTAAACCAAACTGGTCTGCCCACAGCAGCATTCAGCTTGACCTGACCCTCAGTTTCCTATCCAGCATTGTATCAAGAATATAATTTAAAATATCACAAAGAATGACGCATACCAGCAAGCGCGGACAGCCACTCATAGTCAGTAATAAAGCAGAACATTGCCACTCAGCAGAGTGAAATTAAGATTTTAATTGAAGAGTCTAACTGAAGGAGATTAGATTTTATTCCAGCAATAAAGAAAATGACAAAAATCAGACTCTTGTGGAGATGTGTTAGAGAGGGTCTTGGTGAAACACATGAAACACATGAGAAGTACTACTGCAGACAGATGGGTGCTGGGCTTCTGGACACAGGACACACCAGGGACAATGGGAGAGGACTCAGGGAAGAGCCAGAAGGAGTGTAGGAGAGGGCAGCAAAGCAACAATCAGAGGATGCTTTGGCCCAGCACTAGGACAGTGGACTTCACAACTGTGACTGTTGTGTCACTCCATTCCTGTGGCCATGTGAAAAACTTACATCAGGCCACCTGTTTTTTCTTAAGAGAGAGGCAGCTGCACATTCTTGATCTAAACAGCTGAGAAATGGCAAGGAAATCTAAAAAGGATGAAACTGCTTCATCTCAGGTGAGATCAGCCCTCCCTCATCTGAGCAGACTGACTTGACTTCTGAGTCTGGGCCACCCATTCTGCTTGGCAGCTAGACTGCAGCACCAATAATACCTTAGGATTAGTGTTCAGAGAGCACAGAGCCTACAGCTTCAGGGACATGGGCTAGAAAAGGTGTGCCAAGTGGGTCATGGCAGGGCATTTGTATGAAGCAAAGCAACACAGAGTCCCCAGGCAGGTGCAAAGGAAAGCCCCTTTATTGCAAAAACCAGCCCATTTTAAGCAGTAAGTCTATCAGTTACATAGTTTTAAATCATAAACATAATTCAACCAACCACCATACACCACAATGTGAATATGTGATGGTTATATAGCTTGTTTTTCTACCTCTAATTTGGTTGAGTCACTTTCCTGTAGTCCTACTTAGCTGAAGTAGCAGGCCTGAGCCATGATTTTACAAGGGTACCAAGGCCCTTTTTTAAAAGGCTTTGCCTATCTGGAACAGACATCAACATTGCCACTTCCACATTTTCTATTCTGGAGCACTCTTAGTGATGGGAACCTCAGATGCAGCAACAAGATTCCACTAAGCTGTGGGTTAGGGTTCAGGGACCCAGACAGCCCACAGTCCAAGGGATACTCAGGCTGGAAAAGGCATGCCAAAGCAATCATAGCAGGGCACTAATATTGTTGCTTCCACACCTTTCTAATTATGTTCACCTCTATTGATGGGGAACTCGAATGAAGAACAAGAAGATCCCTTTAAATTTAGGGTTTGTGTCATGGTCCAGAGAGCCACAGAGCCTGTAGCTCCGGGGACACTTGGGTATCCCAAGTGGATCATGGCAAGGTAACAACATGACTGCCTCAACACTTTTCCAATCTGGGCCATGGTGATAGGGACCTCAGATGCAGCATCAAGTGTGCTTTGGGGTAAGGGCTATAAGGCTAGGGTTAGGATTCAAACACTCACAGAGGCTGTGGCTCCAGGGACAGTTGGACTAGAAAAGGAGTGCCAATATTATCATGGTGGGGCACCACACTGGCTGCCTCCACACTTTTACAAACCTTGCTCATGTATGTGCTCAGTTTCTTTTAACTTAGACTGGTCATTAGGTACCATTTAGGAGGATATTGGGAAGTATTATGGAAGGAAATCAGCTACAGTTCAGAGCAGGAGCTTCAAGATTATAAGAGGAGAAAAGGCTGCAATTTAATTCAATTAATTAATCAAACATTATTCCTGAATGCAATAATCTCTGAAATAAGTCTTAGTATTATACTCCTGCTATTGCACATTCATTTTGCAAGTTCAAGAGGTTGCAGTATCTTTCAGTATTTGTGAAACTATTTCTGTACCTGAAAATATACTTTCCAGCCTTGCCTCTTCTTTGCTTAATGAAAAACAATAGGCTAGCAGCTAGTTGCTGTATTAGGAAAACAGAAGCATATCAGCTTTAAAATATAGTCATAGAAATTCACACTGTTAAATTCACTTATAATAAGTAACTCTTATTTATGTATTTGGCTTTTGAAAACAAATTAAAATATTAATTATGTAGGGCTTTCGTACTTAGCGAAAAATTTGTGTTTTGCTGTAGTTTATTCTTCTTACAACTTCTTAAATGTACAAGCAAATGCTGGAAGCCTTAGTCACTTTCAATTCAGGTACACAAATGAAAAATATGCACACACATTCACAGAAGAAAAATTGTATTATTGAGTCACAACTTAAATATATGAGGTAGGATAGATGCATCTTCTGAAAGTAAGTGCCTGCATTCCCTACATAGTCAATGAAAATGAGTATCTATGAAGACTTTCAAGTGAAAAAACCTCTCATTTTAAATATCTATTGCAAGGAAAATAGCAGAGGTGAAAATTTGATCAACAAACCTCAAATCTCTAAAAGACAGCTAGCTTTAAAATATAGATATTGATATATATATGGTTTTAACTATGAACGTAGAACTTTTTATAGCACTCTCTAGAGGCTACTTCATGTGACCTACTTAGGGTCTTCATTTGGACTGAGATAAAATGCCATCCTAAAGTGACATTTTTGAGATTAAACAAATTTCACCCAAGATGCCAACTATTTAAGAGGAAGTCAGATGCTGAAGTTAAAATAGATCTTTTTATGGATTGGTATTATAGATACCATAAAACTATATTCCATCAACAGTGTATTCTGATAAATTTATAGCACAGCTGAGGGTTCTGAAGCTACACTAACATTAACTTTAATGACTAAAGCCTAAGTCAGACCACAAGCAAACAAACAAGACTTTATAGAAGTTATCTGAATTATCTATTCAAAGCTCAATTTATTGTTTAGAGAGCAGGGAGGGATGGGAGGTAACTCAGTATTTTTAATACCTTATTTAATTACTACTAAACACGTGTAAAATGAACCAAGCAATGAATCAAAATTAGAATGTATGGAGTACTAGGGCAGAGGAATATTCACATAGAATTTAAGTTCATCTATTTATCTTGAAAAAATAACACAAATACAAAATGTCATATTATCTCATGAACAATTTTTTTAAAATCTCACCCAATTGTATCACTTTTTGTCTTGACTCTCCTGTTGCCCTTTCCTCAGTTTTAAAATGAGATAAAATGCTCTTCTTTCTAGGGAGCTGTAACTCTATAAAAAATGAGGATCATCAATAGCATATACATTTTTATTTTAATTTAGGGTTAATTTTAATACTCTTTCTAAAATTTTGTTAATTCAAAGACCATTCAGGGGTTAATGTGTGTTGTTTTCTTCTTTATTCAATTCATTTAGGCAATTACAAACTTCCAGGATGTGTAAGCAGTCCTTCTGCAGATCATTGATTTCTTTCATCCTGACAAGTCATGTTTGAATCTTTTTAGGGCAAAAGATTAAGCCAGATGCTTTTAATTGTATGAGAGTGCTATGAAGGGTAGGAGATGGGTCAAAAATTTGTAGCTCACTTGGATAGCTGGTTTTTAGAGACATGGGTCAGTGAAAAGAGCTAAACCAAGGACAATGCTCATGGAGAAGAGATCCAGCAGCAAGCAGCCAAGCTGGACAGCAGATCACAAGACTGAGAATGTGTTGATATTTAATCTCTTTCCAGTTCAATGGCCTCGATACTCTCCTTGTGTGAAATATACACAGTGTCACATAATATTCCAGAGAGGAGTACCGCAGCATTCACCCTGATTGCCACTTCTGAGCAATGTGCATAATGCATAAAGTATTAGCACAAACAGGTCTTTTCTTCTTCACACACCATCCCCTTCTGGAGGGGGTTTTTAAAAGGCGTGAGCTGTTTACCAGCACTGATTTGATCTTTTAGGCCTGTGCACGCTAATTATCTTCACTCACTTTAACACAACATTTAATGATACATTAATATTGCATTAACATCGGTGATCAACAGAAATATTCCTCTACTGGTAGAAATCTATGCACATTTATTTTATTCAACATTATAAAGCAATTGAGATTGGTACCATTAATTTCTTGTGGCTTGCGTTTCCATTATCAGATTGAATTAGTCAAACTTTCAATACAAAGGAAAACAGGCAATAAAACCTGAATTTTTTCTTTTAAGAGGAGAAAGGGGAAGGAAGAGAAGATAGCCTCCTAGGAAATCTCCAACATCTCTGTATTATTTCTAGGAATATCCAAGTGGTGTAGGGCATCCCATGACTAATAAATAAGAGGAATGAACAATGACTGATTTAGGTATTTTCAACTGTCAGAATAGAATTTAATTTCAGTCTTTAGGTTACATGACAAAATATCAATGTTATGTGCTCAATGGGGGTGCTTAGTCTATGAAAGACTAAAGGTTGGTCTATTTAGCACATTTTTACAAGAATTTGTAAAATACATACTGTTTTTTTTCAATAAACAGTAGCTCAAAGGTGAAAAATATTGCAGATTTGTTGAATGATAACAAAATCCAGCAAGAATATAATATTTTCTTCAGTGAACTTAGAATTAGTAAAATTTTAATGGGTTAAAATATTAAGTGCTGTGCTTTATGGATAATACACAGAAGTATCTGCAGTTACTCCTTAAGTATTTTAAATAATAACTCCTTGTCCATTAGAAAATAACATTTAATTGAAAGTATTTTGAGGAGAAAAACAATTCTAATATTATTCTGTGTCACTCAACTTCTTAAACTTTTTCTGTGACTAATACAGACACAGTAATTAGAAACAATTTAAATGAATAAAACCCAGATTGAATGATCTTATACCTCACTTCTTGCATGTAAGACATTAAGAATGAAATCCACATATTTCCTTTTCCCTTCCCCTTCCCCTTCTACTTCCCTTCCCCATTTTGCTATCAATTATGTTTGTATTAACATTGGGTCATACAGGGATCAAACTAATCTAATTAAGCTGTTGATTAAACTGTTGTTTTTAAGAATGGAAATAGCCTTCTAATCTACCTACATGGATCTACGTGAACACTTTGAGAAATGTAATTTTTTAAAATAGCTTAATGTCAAGAAAAGTTTTACTAGAGGCCAAGAAAAATAATTGTATCAAGGCAATAGCTAAAATTGCAAACATACAAGAAAGTCCTTCTCTTTTTACAGTTTTGTAGCTGAAAGCAGAATTACTAACTCATAAATAGATTTCATTCCTACCAGAGATAGAATATAGTACTATTGTCTCTGGTTATCTACCCATGTTCTTTACATCATAGGTAAAATCCTGGAAAGCCTTTAAATATGCTTTTATGAAGGTATTGGCTCAGATGTAGAAAGGCCTCATTCAGGTTTTCTTTCTGAAATTATTTGTTCCACATTTCTCCCAGGATGAAACAATTCTCTACCTTGACTACTACTCTACTTGAATAGTATTGGTAGGCAGGTTTCGAACCTATCCCATCTTTTGAATGAAAAAAAATTACTTGAGTTCGGTGAGGACAAGAAGCAAAAGACCATGACTTTCCAATGCACAGTTCTGAATATTTGCCAGGTCCTTTGTTCAAGAATTATGACCAAAAAAAAAATTGCTGTATTTTAGATACTAGAAGCCAAAATATTGGATGCTGTTTCTTCCTACCACATCTTTTATTTACGACCTTGAATTTTACTCCTTTTAGAATAAAGTGTTTGATTTGATGTAAACAGTATTTAATCTGAATTCTGCTATAATCTTTTTGCCGTTAGTAAACAACACCAAAGGGATTCAGAGTCCTTCCTGATACAATGCATTAGACAGAAATCTTAGAATCTATAATCAATCTCAGAAATATTTTAGGAAAATTTATTCTATTAATTGCGTGAAAATGGGGTCATTGTTAGTTCTTTAATTGAATAGAATGATGAATTTTGTAAACAAGATTAATAGGGTTAATATTTTAGTGTTATATATAAACTTTGAAAAGTAGACAGTACAGTAGAATGGATACATATAAATGTAAGTATATAAATTTTATAATATATATGTTAGAAATGGATGGCTGGAGAAGAAAGAAAGAGAAAGAAATAGAAAGAATGAGTGAAAGAACAAGAGAGAGAGAGAGGGAAAAACAGAGAAAGGAAGAAAGAGAATTTCTCCTGTTTGCCATTTTACTCTATCGAATGACTCCGCTTTGGAAGGAGGGTTTGTTTGTAACATAGTAATTATCAACTCAGCATTTGGTTGCACTTTTGAATAGCCATTGCTGAGGTATTTTTTGCAGATCTATCTCTATAGATTCATTTCCCAGGCAGTTCTTCTACTGGGTATCATATCTGCACTTTGTGACACTGCCCTTGATGTTGAATACAAATTGCTGGCATTGATATGAACTCTTCTAATAGCTGTTCTGAAATCAGATGGTAGTAAACACAGGAAACAGAATGAGTACATAGCTATTTATATTGCAAGGCATTAATGATATAATTTCTTTCTTCAGTCTGGATTTCTTCTTGCTCTTGGTGGGTTTTTTCATTTGCTTGGTTGATTGGTTATTTTTCCTTAGAAGGATATCGTGGCTTAATTCTTATTATAATGAGTCCTTTAGCTGGAGTTCCATTAGCTGAAATTTATCCACATAAAGGGAATCATTCAGCTTAGTTATCTTTCAAGACTAAGAAAGTACATGTAACTTAGCAATTACTCTCACAAGTATGCTTGGCATAAAGTGCTTAAGGGAAAACACAAATAAACAAAATAATTGGCAATTTAAGCTTCTTTATGTTCTTATTTGCACAATAGATTAAAAAGAGTGAATGACATTAGCAAACTGTGCTGGTTTCAACTGGAATGGAGTAAATTTTCTGAAAGCAAGGAGTGGTGGGACTTTTGAACAACAAGATGAAATGTAGCAAAGGAGAAACTATTGTGCTGGATCAGTGACAGCTGTATCTGGAAAAAAAAAATTGATCATTTAGACAAACACATTAATGTTTCATCTTCATGTGTAAAAATTGTGTTGTCAAAACTATTTGCAATTTTACCAGGGTATCCATAATTTGGTGTTTGTCTAGTTAGTGATATCCAGTAATTCTAGAACTCTAAATTAGTATATATTTATATACGTATATATAAATATACGTATATATAAATATATATATATTTGTATATATTTATACAAATAAATATTTCAAGGCTATTAATAATTCTGATCTGTGCATAATATTAATAAATTTGTCATGAAAGCTAAAAGGAACCAAAGTAATCAACTTAATTTTTTCCAGGAAAATTTAGAAAGTACTATTTCTATATTCATAAATTAATTATGCTGGTTTTGTTCTTGTTTGGTTTTTTTGTTGGTTTTTTTTTTCCTCCCCCTCTTGGAGACGTTTACAACACTACTAACTTTATACTTGATACCTTGTATTAAATTATATAGTTAGATGATGTTGGCATTGTCCTGCATGAAATGCCTATCTGTACTAAATCAGTAGTTTCTTGAAGGACTACAGTATTTGCTTGCTTGAGAAATAATTTTTTTTTAGGAAAAATACAGGAAAAAATTATAATGGAAGAAAAATAAGAACAATGGCTGCTTAAGCAATTTAAGAATCACATACAAATTCGATGCTGTCCTGCCAAACTGCTACAGGATATAATGTAATCAGAGGAAATAAGTTCATAGGCATCCCATGAAAAACCTGGAGATCTGTATAAATTTAAGACCTGATTAAAAAGCTAGTTTAGCAATGAAGGCAAATGAAAATATTACTGTTGCTAATACTGGTTTTCTTCTACTACAAGGAGCAGGCACGTGTTTGAAAGGACAGGTGGTGGAAACAGATGTCAAAGCTTCTGGAAGTACTATCATTTCTACCATATCAATGTAAATCTAAGCATAAATATATGCTCACTCACATTCATACTATTATATAAGTATGTTCAAGCATAGGCTACTGATTTTGCATATGTATGAAGTAATATTCAACATTGGAATAAAAAAAAAATCAGATAAATCAGATAGGTATCAGATAGATAAGGTATTGCCTGAACTGGATCTAAGTTCTGTAAAAAAAAAGAGAAGCACTCAACATTTGGCAGACCCACAGTTAACTAAACCCTAAGTTATATATGAGTTTAAAGGTCAACATGAATACACAAAGGAAAATGTATAACATATTCTCATGGTTTAACCCCAGCCAGCAACCAAGCTCGATGCAGCCACTTGCTCACTCCCACGTTAGTGGGAGCGGACTGGGGAGAGAACCTGAAGGGTAGAAGTCAGAAAACTCATTGGTGGAGATAAAGACAATTTTGCAAGAAAAGCAAAAGCAGCGCACAAACAAAGCAAGGAATTAATTCACCACTTCCCATGAGTAGGAAGCTGTTCAGCCATCTCCAGGAAAGCAGAGATCCATCACAGTTATGGAGGCTTGGCAAGACAAAAATCCTCACTCCAAACATCTGCCCTGCTTCCTTCTTTCCCCACTTTATATATTGAACAAGATGTCACATGGTCTGGATTATCCCTTGGTCACATGGGATCACCTGTCCCAGCCGTGTCTTCTCCCAGCCCCCCATGCACCCTCAGTCCACCCTTTGCCAGTGTGGCAGCAGGAAAAGCTGAAAAGGCCTTGGCTCTGTGTAAGCCCTATTCTGCAATAACAAAAACATCTCTGTATTATCAACGTTGTGTTCAGCACAAATCCAAAACATAGCCCCATACCAGCCACTGGGAAGAAAATTAACTCCCCCCCAGCCAAAACCAGCACATACATTCTATTTTTGCCTGCCCAAATGCAGGCAGCAAGAACTGGAAGTTTGTCTGACTGTAGGCACTGAAAAAGGTATACAGCAAGCTACACATTCTGCTGCATACTGCTGACCTGAGATAATTGTAATACTAGTTTGGGAATATGGGGTCTGAGGTTTCAAATAGTGAATCTAAAATTACCTGCAGTGTTGACCGACCTTTCTCTTCAGGAAAATAAGAAAGAGTAAAGGCCAGAAAAACAGAGAGCAAACAATTGAAGCAGAATGATGGCAGAGCAAAGAAGCCAGAGAGAAGGCAAATTCATACAGCTGGACATGACAGGGAGAGTACTGGTTTATGAAAAAGTCCAATATCTGCAGAATTAACACACTGTGTACAGTGATATGAGCCATGAGAGTGCTATGTTTGGGGCACAAGCAATACAAATGAAAATTCTCTTTTGAATAGAAAGAAAGCCATGCAGTTGACAGAAATATTTCTTTCTGATGTATTATGCTCTTTCATAAAAAACTGCTTCATTGAATATAGGCAGTGTGGTGCTATTCCACCATGATCCATGTAAAATATTAACACAAAAACATCACATAACATTTTTTCTGCTGTATTAGTTTCACTTACATAAAACAAATTCTTCTATCCTTTTATGATTAAGAATAAAGAGATTCTCCAAGAGCTAGAGATCTATGATAATGCTTACAAAAGAAAAACATATTTTTTTAATGAAAGAAATACAGTTCAGCATGAGTTTAAAATCCTATCAGTAGTGGCAAAATCACTCTGAAAATACTTGTATGATGTATGAAAAAATACATTTAGTATTAAATGTATATTAAGAAAAACCAAACCAAAACACAAGACTTCAGGAATTCAATCTATAATGATGGGCAAAATGTGCATAATGAAAAAAAGTGTTTAAAAGTGGCAGGTTCTCTTCCCAAAATTAGCTGTAATTCTATTGAATTTGTGAAGCTACTTTTTCATATTTGATCTGCCGAGTATGCTTAGTTTTCTAGAATGACCAGTTTTATCACACTACAAAAAAGCCTACAATTTTTACCATGATAAAATCAGATGAAATATTCTCCACTGTTCTCCTCAATTATATAAAAGATGCTTATAATCTAAAGTATCATCTGTGGGTTTAGTCAACTATAAATGCTCTTATCTCATTACCTTAGTCACTTAAGCCATTACTTTTATTCTTTTTCTGTTTATGCTTGTTCAACTATCAGTTTTGTTCCTTTAAAACTATGCAGAAAACTGACTGTGTTTAGTTTAGAGATGCTGTTATGAACGGTCATCTGCTTACTAATAGTGAGACTAACTTACCCTCTATTTCATCCTTTTCTGAGTCGATTGATTATTCTATTGATTTATTCATTATGTGCTTGCTCTTTTGGACTTGTAACAGAATGTGACTTTTATTCCTTGTTTCCTTAAGTTTTCTTTAGACACAAACAATAAAAGCTGGCAGTGTTCTTATTGAAAAGTCAACCCTTTAGATTTTATCTGTGATTAGTAATTGATCACCAATAAAGATTGTTTTATCTTTGCCTAAAAGACAAAAGGGATTAAATTTGAAGGAGAAAATCTGTGACATTGTCACTGAAAGAGAAAGAAGGAAATGGAATTATGCAAGAACACTCTATGGAAAATATTTATAACACCAGCATTTAAAATAGGGTCTTGGATGTCATAAACTATAATTTAAAATTATGAAGAATCAGAATTACCCAAATTTTAAATATCGACTACAAGTCATATGTCAACACTGTCTTCTAACTGTAGTAAAAAACTGACTGATGTAGTATGTGCCAGGCACTGCAGAAGCTAAATGGTATAATGTAAACAAAATACATGGGAAAAGAATAGAGAGAAAATAGTCACTGATGCTAGAGAAACAGAATGCCTTCATATGCTGAAAATCCCACTGAATTCATGAGTGTGCAGAAAGATCTTGAACGTAGCCAAATAGTCTCTGAAACCTTTTTCCCTTTTCTCCTCAGAGAAGATGTTATTAATAACAAAGTTTAAAAATATTTATGTTTAAACCCGAACTTGATAGGAAAGCTACTTGCTTTAAAAATGTATCTTTTTTAGTTTAAGTGTGCTTAAAATGTTCATAATGATTTCTACTGCTGCTCAATGCATGTGGTTAACTTTATGAAGCATTTTATCCCCTATCCTCTTTCAAATCTTCCAAATCATAACCAGGTCATCTGTTTTTTGTTGAACAGTTGCCTATAGTTTTGACTGTTATCTCAGTTACTTTCAGATAGGAAAACATTATACAATCTGAATCTCAGATAACCTAATTAAGGCTAAAGAATATTATATTATTTAAATACTCTATCTAAATATTTTAGAAATAAGCTAGAATAAAGAAAAAAATGTGATAAGAAGAAAAAAAGGTTTGTAATTATTGCACTTGAAAAAAGTTTTGCATCTTGAATTATACACTTCATCCATAAATACAAGATCAAGCTTAATGATATAATACTTATGGTTATGACAACTTCATAAAATTCAGTCTCAAAATTTTTACTAAAACTTTAATTTAATCTCAATGAACTGATTCTTTCCAGAAGGTTGAAATACTTTTCACAGACCGTGTATTTAAAACCCAAAAGTCCTAGCCATTAAGAAATAAAAACATATTTTGGAGTTTCTAAATCATGATTTTTTCATGAAAGAGAAACAAATTTCGCAGACTCAGAAATTCACTGAGAAAGTAAAATTCAATAGAGTCTGCTTTCAATAATCAGCAATAATTTCCCATGGACAGCTCCAAACATTCAATTATTGACAAAAACAATATTAGAAAACTATTTATATGTAACTTTAACACATTTTAGTTAATAAAATAGAGCTGTAAATAAGTGCACATAATCAATAGGATTAATATTAATCAATTTTACATTTCAAAAATGAATAAAAGAAAGACACTTTTAATAGCTTTTGTGTGTTTACTATGTAAGCTAGTCATAACAACAACATGGAAGAGTTATTTTTTTTTCCCTGAGAGGAAATAATCTAGTTTTTACATATACATATATATATATATATACATATACATACATATATATATATGCACACACATGCATATACATACATATACATATACACACACACACATTTATATATGTATGTATGTATATGTATATATATATATCCATAAACACGTGTAGTGGTTATAGAAAACTTGGTGTGATCTCCCAGTAAAATAACCATGCTTCTAGAGGGTTGGTTTGTATGTTTCTTTGTTCGACAGAGATTTTGCATACTATAAACAATCTACTGGTGGATTTTGTTACTTTAAGAATCTTAAAATAAGATTATGGGTAAAAGGGTATTTACTACACAAACATGTTTTGGTTTTTTTTTAAGCGGATAGTCAAATTAATGTTTTGATGCTCTAGAATTCTCTAATTGTCTACATTTGTCTGATTAGTATAGAAAAAAACCTGATAAGAAAAGGCAGAAATTACTGTCAGAACTTCCCCAGTATCTTCCTCTTTTCTTGAGTAGTACCTCTAATCTCCCACAGTCCCTTCTAGTCCTAAAGTCAGCACTTTTGGTCCTCCTCAGGAAGTGGGGTAGATGCAGGAATTTCTGATTCAGCGCTACCATTTTCTTGGATAGGAATTTTATGCCCACAGTAGCATCACAGTAGAATCTTCTTCCCTAGTCTTATAGTCAGCTTGCTTTTCTTTTGAAATGATTCCTGCAACAGTAATCTTCCTTCCCATGGGATCCATCTGAAGGCACAAAGTAGTCTCCTTCAGAATTAGCCCAGGGCTATTGATGCACTGTTATTAACCAGAGACAGAATATGATACAGAAAATACACAGCCACATCCATATCATCATACCATGTACAGTACATGAGAACTGCTACAGGCTGCAACCAGCTCAGTCCAACACGAGCTCAGGCAAATCCTGAGACTTTGTGGTGTCAGTCAGTGAATTGTCTCTGGCCTCTTACCAGTAACAATAAAGTAATATTTACCGGGCTGGAGCCTGCTCCTCATCTTTACCTTCCGTAAAATACAAACGTAACTTAATGCTTGTAAAAGG
The DNA here is from genome assembly GCF_963513975.1 of Fringilla coelebs. Lineage (NCBI taxonomy): Eukaryota > Metazoa > Chordata > Aves > Passeriformes > Fringillidae > Fringilla > Fringilla coelebs. The sequence goes on from NC_140029.1 coordinate 55,532,680, forward strand.
TCACTGATATGGAAAACATGAAGAATCCCACTAAAGGAAAAGATTCAGACCCTGACCCTACCCTGCCCTGTTTTTTCACCTCTGAATCTCAGTATCTTTATTTTTTTTTGAGCTCCATATTAAAAGGTCTTGTGTTCTCATGCTCTTATTAATTTTTATAATCCTCATCCTTCTTGCTTCTTTTACACAATCAAATCCTGATTTGCATTTTTTTTATGACTTTTAGTCTTTTTTCTATTGACATTTATGTGTGTTTTTGGGAACTGATTTTAACTTTACCTTACTTCCTCATCAGTTCAGTCTCACTCGTAGCAGGCTCAAATTTCCACTGAAGTATTCCACCCAACCACTCTCCCACTTGTCCTCCTCAACAGGAGACTGATGTGAAAAAACATGTGTCTGGGCATAAAACACAGAGAACATTTAGCAATTGCTGTTATGGGTAAAAGAGAAAAATAATTTTATTTATTGTCAATTACCATAAATAGTGATTTGAATATTGGGAAACAAAGAAGACAAACAATAAAACACCTTTTTTTGCAACTTTTCCAGACTTAGCTTCACTCCCTGGTTCTGCTTCACTGAAAACAGCTCTCTCAGTATCTGCAGCACAGTGGGTTGGGGTCAAGATAGTTCCTTTTTTCGTCTTCTTCCTTCTAGCATTTTTCCTGTGCTCCAGGATTGGTTCTCCACAGGCTGCAGTAATTTCAGAGGTGTACCAGCTCAAGGAAGGTCTTATTCCTGGGTCACAGTCCCTTCAGAGGAGTGCTTGTTCTGCCTTGGAATGCCTCTTCCTTGATGAACTGACCACATCTGAATAACATTGCTGCTTCATAGTTAGTGTCAAACAAGCTTTCTTCAATTTAGAAGTAAAAGCTGAAGTAAAATATAAGATGAAAGAAACAGACATGGAAAACAAATAATATGCAAGAAGGCAGCATTTCAGGAAAAGAATACAGATAATGGAAGTATTTTGAAAGTGTTTATTGATGAATAGCTTTTTTATTTAGGTTTTACAGTTGAAACTGTTTAAATAAGGAGTAAGTGTATTCCAGAGCACTTTCTTTCCTCAGATCTTTTTATAAGCATTACATTAATTGTCTGTGATGGGAGAAATATGAATGTAAGCTAATCCTGCATTCTCAAAACTACCTCCTGTATATTCAGAAAATAACTGGAGTTTACTTGTTTGAATATTTTTATTGTTTTCTTTCAAATTTCAAGGGGAAACACAAATTTGAAAACTAAATATTTTCTCCCTTTCTCTTCATGAAGAAATGCTGAAAAACGTCTGGCTGAAGTTCTTCAAAGTTCTAGCAATATACATGCATTTAACCTTTATTGGTTTTCGGAAGTTGTTACATATGCATTAAAAGAAACTAATCAAGACGAACTTTCATCACCTGCCTGCTGGAGATTTCCCTTGTGTATTATTAAAAGATGCATACAGTGATGTATTTGAGGAAAAAAATTCAGTTGACTGCTTTCGTTTTTTATCACAACATTTTTTTATACTTTGCAAGACTTTCAAAATATATGCCAAAATACATTTGTCTTATTACTTATACAGTGATTTGCAGTTGTAGTTGTGATTTTAGTGGCAGAAATCAATATCACTCTTGCCAGCTGATATTAGAAATATTACATGAAGTGATGAATATCTAAGGTTTTCCTAGAAGTTCTTTTTCTTCCTCTCCCAATTAAAACATAAATCATTCATCTATGCATTTTCACATATATTTCCATAGCTGGCTTTGTGCTAAATGTTTTCCTAGCATCTTCTGTCATTCTTTATTGCTTTGGATTTACATAATAGTCCTATATTTCAAAGATATTTGAAGGAAAATTCATCTGTGTCAAGAAAAGAACTTTCCATCAGGAATAAGAGGGTAGTTGAAATGAAAAAAGTCAATCCAATGCATTCAATTGAATTACTAATTGCATTCAGACCTGACTTGATTTTCCACACCAGGAGTTTGTGTTCAGCTGTTTCTGACCTGAATTTTGAGCTCTGCAGAATAAATAACCAAATAAATAGTCACATTGTAGCACTTTTTAACCTTTGCTAATTGCCTTTAGACTGATTTGTGCACCTTATTTTTGGAGAAAGAATGCATATTTTAGCAATAGTGTTAATGTTTGCATACAAAAATACTTTACCTAATGATATGTTTAAATAACATTTTTTAATTTTACTAAGATGTAAACTGATGCAGAATTTTGGAAGGTATTTAGTAAAACTATTTATACAACAAAGACACTCAAAAAACATGAACAAAAAAGCACTTCTAAAGTGTCATCAAAATAAGAAAAATACATTAGTTTTATGAAGATATTTGTTTGGGTTTTTAAAATTCTTCTTTTCTGTATTTATTTCTTCCATGCTGAATAGATATCCTAAAAAATATTAGCAAACTGCATTTTATATTATTTCTGATCAGCTGAAGATTTTCCTTTAAAATAAAGTACCAAAAAGAACATATAATTTGCTCTTAATTCCTTTAAACTTTAATGTGAATATTTGATTCTGGATCATTGCTCTATGAATCCTATTGAAAGGTAACTTTCTGTTTCAAGAAACCGAGAGCAATAATGTAAATGTCACCGAACATTTCCAAGTGTGGCTTAAATTGGTATTAAACTGAAGAATAATAGGACAAAAAGTAGGTAGGGCTAATACATATATGAAGATATTTCAAAGGAATAGCTCTTGAGATAAGCTGTATAGGCACAGCACAGTTTGTCATAGGTCTTACTTGTTGTTACAAAAGGTTGATGCCTAGAATTGTGGCTAAATACCTGATTAGATAGAGAGAATGAACATTGCTAACGCTGATGTAACACAAATTGCAATAGATTTTGAATGAAACTTATTTCTGGTGGCTTGTTAGCTATTGACTTGATAAAACTTTCATGAAAGTGGTTTGACCTAGGTCTGTTGTGAAAGCCCTTATTTTTATCTGCATTCATAACTAGATAGTTCCCTATAACACTTGAACCTCTTTGCATAAATACTTTAGAAAAAAAAATATTGTGCCTTTTTTCAAGTACATTGATACAGTATTTAGTGTGTATTTAGCTATTGTAACAGTAAATAACAGTACTATTTCAAGATGCATTCAATTAAATTTCATACTGCAATTTCAGGCATATTAACAATTTCAGAAATTAGCAGTATTGCATTAAAACAAAGGACAAAATTATTAAGGTAATAATGTATTTGTTATACCAGTAATCTTTAAATTGTATTCAAAGTGATAAAAAATATGAAAATCAGAACTGTGGGATATTATTCTTGCCCCAGCAAGCATGTGCTTGTGCACAGATGCACAGAGGCACAGTTTCCATTAGACAGTTTTTGAGCAATATACCTTTTGTGCTGTCACCAAAGACATTCTTGAAACTTCTGTTCACTCATTACCTTATTCTATGATCTTCTTTCCTTCATCTTCTTGATATCTTACTGCAGATTATTTTTTTATTATTGTTCTGTATGTCATATTGGATCTAATATTTTCTTTTCCCCTTTGATTCTCCTTTAAGCATTTGCCTAAGGGACTGGACTACAGCAAATACTGTGATTCTCCAAAGCTTAATACCACAGGCAATCAGTATAATAGAATTTGTAAAATTAAATATATCAGGAACAGCTGGCAATTCTCAAAGTAACACGGTTTCATATTTATTAAATAACATTATATAGTTTGATTTCATTCTTCACAGCACCTGCTCAATACACCATCTCAGATTTTTCCCTTGTTTCATCATGAAAAAAAAAAAAAATAAAATAGAGTAAATCCAGAAGAAAAAAAGAACGTTTTTAAAGAAAATAAAAATCTTTCTAATTCTATTCAATATGATACTATCTTCTTCATGTAATTATTTAAGCCATCAATATCACCACAACATATTTATTGTTTTTTAAGCCTAAAGATATGAATGGAAGTAATTAATAAATATTCTGTAGTAATGAAGGTTTTCAGGTACTACTCTTACAACATATACTGTATATTAAATTTGCATGCCTATTTTTATTCAGGTAAAATTGAAACAAAGTTATGGAAATTTTACCAGTCAAAGGCCTAGAGAAAGGAAAAATATATGCATAAATTAATGACTTAATAAACCTGAGGTTTGTTGGGGTATAGATTCAATATGGGTGATGTTCAGCCTGAGAACTGAGCAAACACAGATGCCTACAGTTTCTACCTGCAGGAGAGCACAGGCTGGCTCCACCTGCTCACACAAAAGCAGGCCCACCTGGGGAACCCCAGGGCATCAGACACATGCACAAGAATGGCCCAGAGACACTGGACATGTGGTAGTGTGATATTCCTAAAAGCAGCAGGTGGGTGGGGCTAAGGCCTTTCAATGACATTAAATGTCTTGGCATGGGTTTCCAGATGACATATATTAATGAAACCTTGATGCAATTTCAAAAGTAAACGCGTGGTCAGCTTAAGAAGTTCCTTTAGGAGTTTCCTATTTGTCCATTAAATAAAAAGTGCAAAGGAGTTTAATACCACAAGAGTAGATATCCCCTGAAATTAAACCAAAACCAAAAAAACCAACAAAAAACCCCAACCAAACCAAAGCAACAACAACAACAACAAAAACCCCAAAACAAAACAAAACAAGCAAAATACAAAACAAAAACCACAACAAAGCCCCAAACCCCCCAAATTTGTGAAATGGCTCTAGGTGTCTTCAATGGGATTCATTGTAAGAAATAAGCACTTAAGTGAAACAATTTGGGTTTCTCTGGTTTCTACTCCATTGAATCCCATAATCCTAGAACAGCTAGGTTGGAAGGGACCTCAAGAGACCGTCTGTACAATATTTTGCTGGAAGAGGAGCCAACATGAGCTCACCTGGTTCCCTATCCAGTTGCATTTTGAAAACCTACAGTGATGGAGACTCTGATGGCCTTTCTAAGGCCAAATAAATGACTATCTTCTTACTTTAAACTTCTTATCAAACTGAAACCTCTACAAGTGCAACTTATACCCATCACCCATTGTCCTCTCTATGTGTATCCTTGTGAAAAGAGAGCCTCCAACCTCTTTATAGGAAAGTTTCAAGTACTGGTTCCCCTTGAAGTTTCTCTCCTATGAGATGAAATGCTGTAGTTCCTTCAGTTTTTCCTTGCCAGAGTGTTTTCCAGCCTTTTGTTAATCTTCTCAGCCTTCCTTTGGGCCTTCTGAAGGCTGTCTCCATCTTTCTTGAACTGGGGGGACCAGAACTGGAGATTGCCATTTAGGTGTGGCCTTACAAGTGATGAATTTATCTCTCTCTTCTAGTAATACCCTTGTAGATATAGCCCATGATCTGACTTGCTTTTTGTTGCTGCAGCATCACACTTGCTGACTTGTCTTCACCTGGTTCACCAGGACTCCCAGGTCCCACTCAGCAAGGCTGCTGACCAGACACACAGATCCAGCCTGCATTGGGCTCCTTGGTAATCACCTTCCAGCTGCAGAACCTTGTACTTTGCCAATCTATCACCCATATCACTGTCCAGTCATCCAATCTGTACCTTACCAATTTCTCCAGGACAAGGCAGTGTTGAACATTTTGCTGGAGTCCAGGTAAAAAACATCCATACTCTCCTGACAGGTTAATTAGGCATAATTTTCCTTTAGTAAAACAACGGTCCCTTTTCCCTCTCACCTGAATCATTTGATTTGGAATAGTTTTTAGGAAGACTCCTTACAATGCTTTTCCAGGGAATGAAGTAAAACTAATGGGCTGTAGTTTCCCAGGCGTTCTTTTGGGCTCTTATTGTAGATGACATTTGTTCTTTTTTCAGTCATGAGAATGTCTGCCCATCTCCAGGATGTTTCAAATATTATAGGCAGTGACCTTGCAACAATATCAGTCATTTTTCTCAAACCCAAGGGGTATTTCTGTTCAGGGACACAAATTTGTGTGGGTTGGGCTCTTGTAAGAGGCCACAGATCAGTCCTTCCTTGACTACTGGTGCGTTGACACATGCATTGTCATAGCTGCCTGTTCCTGTGTTCTAGTATTAAACCAATATAATTAGTAATTCTTGGAGTATGTATATGTATATTCATAAGTATGAAGTAATAAATTAGAGCTGCATCAAAAGGTACTCCAATTGTTACATTACTACAGTCTCCCAAATGTATTTTATAAAAAAAAATATATATATATTTAAACAATACAGCAACAAGTGGGAAGAGATATGGAAACTAAAACAGGGATTTGACTTTTTCTTTATTTTGTTACTCTTAACAACATTTTTAAATGAGTGACTTTTTACGATTGTTATTTTTTAGCACTATATGAAGGAGAAAAATAACTAGAAAAACTTTAGGTATTTTCCTTATTTTGCTCATCTGAGTGTAGGTGAATAGAATAAAGTGATATGGGGAAGTAGCTATCTACTGTGTCAGCCATATACTTTACTAAACAAAATCGAAAGGCAAGTATGTTAAAGTATTAAATGTAAAAATCTGAACATTTATCAAAATTTTGGAGCCTAAAATAACCATTTTGGGGCATATCTAATGTCTGAATATGTAGCTTAGAAAAAGGAATAATTAAGGGATGAAATTTGCTTTGCACTCAGCATCTTTAATTAAGTAGTCCAGAATTCTGAGTTTGGATAAATTATGCTTTATGCTGTTTCTCTCTGAAATAGCCCACAAAGATCTTTAACATGGACCACAAGCTGCAGCAATGTGAGGCATTCTGCAACACATAAGCTACCTAAATGTGTGAGACAAAGTCATAATCTTTCAAAACCTCATCTACCATAGTATAATTACATGATTACACCTCTGAACTTCTCATTTCATCTTACTTTAACCTGTTAATCAAAAATTTTTTATAATAGAGATGAGTGATAATACCCCTGCATTTTGGAAGGTTACTTGAATTTTAATAATATTCTGGTTTTCAAGGTTCATAACATATTTTCAATTTACTATAGTTTGACCTTGGCAATGGAAGTTTCTTTCTGTCAGATGAAAGTGTAAGGAATGTACCTTGGTTTTCTCCCGAATAAGTTATGAATAAGAAATATTGTCCCTTTTAAAAATGATAAATAAAATATGGAAGGTAATTTTAAGATTATTTTAAATATGTCTTAAAGAAAATTGAAGACTTTATTCCTGGCCAAAAATATTAGGAGTTTTCCTGACAAAATTGCATATACCATACCATTATAAGCACCCTTTGCAAAGTATAATGATGTAACCACGGTGAAGTGATATTAAGTGACTAATTCTGCATATGTGAAGCACAAAAATTGATAAAATTACCAAATTTGGATATAAAATTCAGAAAAAATAAAATATCACAATAAATTTTATATTTCTGTTCAGATCAGGACAAGTTAGCCTTCAGCTTCAAATAATTATAATGAGTAAGTAGGTAAGAAAGATATGGAAATAACCGTTTTATTGGAAAGTATACTTCCAAAAGTGGGGAAAAATGGTATTCAAAGTAGTGAGAGCAAGCCATGTTTTCCTTCCTCTCCAGTGTAATAAAGCAAGTCAAAGGGGGGAAAAATGCACAAAATATTTCCCTTCGTAAAAGAAATGAGAAAATTTCTACTTTATATGTCTTTTTTTAAAGTAATGATATTATTCTGACTGGATAGAATTAAATCAAACAGAACCTGTTAGGTCAAGATTAACACAAAATGAAACAGCAATAAGGAAGGATATCTTATTAAAAGTCTTTGATAGATCCATGGAAAAATGGTTAATTTGAATATACCTCTCTGTTTAATCTGGAAAACAGGAATTTTTTTTTTCTCAAGACTAAAACTAGTATCAAAGGAAACTGCAGAACCTCAGCATTTCTGAATTAGGAAAGATGAAGTACAGAAACTAATATGTATATAGATGTGAATTAATTAATAATTCTATATGTGACAGAGAAAAAAGAGTCAATGAGACACTGTCCCAGAAAAACAATGTGGGTTGTTTTTTCTTTTCCAAATATAAATGTGATTAACTCAGATGAGGAAAAAAATGTAAAAGACACATATCCAGAGGCTATATGCATAAGTGGATTTTTTTTTATCATTTCACTCAGTATTTTTTCATTTCAGTTGTTGCTAGTTAAGTTGAAGTGAAAAACTGTTCTTTTACTCTTTGAAGCCTTTTTGTCAGTCACTGACACCATATCCTGGAGTGAAAAGGCTTACATACCTTGAAGCCAGTTGGGCTTGTTATGATAAAATAGAGAGTAAGAAGGGAATGAAGAAGGATTTTATTGTATTTCAGGATGACTGAATCATAAGATTTCATAGTGGGTGAGGCAAAGTACTGTCTGATGAAGAAAGAGTATTTGAGATGCACCTATAGGGAACTTAAAGTAAGCCTGTAAAGATGACAACCACCAACAGCAAAGGAGATTCTGAATGAGCTGTATCTGAAATAATAAAATGCAAGAGAAACAATTTCTTAGAAAACACGTGAATTTATTCTGTGTGATAAGACATCAGTTATTGTTAATAGAGCACCTTCATTATCTTTCCCAGAAGAGATGTTTGGTTTTTTTTAATATTTATATACACATACAAACAGAAGGCTCATCAACTAATACTTAAGAAAGAGTCATAATATTTTTTAAAAGTGTTGATCTTCTGTTGTTGCTGTTGCTTTTCATATTGATTTTACAGTTAATCTTCAACTTTTAAATCATCCCCATTTTCTGAGAGTTACATTTATAATGATCAACAGAAAAATGACTTTAACCACCAGCCTGTTTTTTTCCTGTGATTCTATAGAATCTATCAAAAGATTGTCCTGTTTGTGTTTAAGCCAGGTGTTGTCTCCTGTATCATGTAGCTTACCTCAGAGTTACAAGTTGTAAAGCATCTTTTCTACCTCTTCATTTTTAAAAGACATGAGTTGCCCTTTGAAGCAGGCACTTAGAGAAATTTAGCTCATGGTCTGGAAAGCCACCTTGATAATATTATTTAGAATTAACTGACAGAACTGGCAGGTGTGACCATCTGTCTCCTGTGCCTCTTTATGTTTTAAGATAAGTTAACTAGTGACAGACTTTGAGCATGCATTGGGTTTGCATGGCCAGGTTTTGCTCTACAGAAGTTGCTAATGGTTTCCTCCATGTCCAGCAGAACCAATGCCAGACATCACCAAGGTGGATGTGCTGCTGGCCAAAGCTGGAGATAAACAGAAACAGTGGCAACACCTCTATTATAAAATATTTAAAAAGAAGAAAAATAAATTATTGTGCAAAAGTAATTGCTCTCAGAGAAAACTGGAGTGAGAATGTGTGAAAGGAACCACTCTGCAGACACCGGGGGCAGTGAAGAAGTGGTGGAAAGAGATGCTCCAGGTGCTGGAGCTGAGACTGCCCTGCAGGCTGTGGAGCAGACCATGGTGAGGTAGCTGTGCCCCTGCAGCCCATGGGGGAACACAGGGATGCAGAGATCCAACTGCAGCCCATGGAGGGGCCAGCACTAGAACAGGGGGATGCCTGAGAGGAGGCTGTGAACTCACGGGAGACACATGTCAGAGCGGATTTCTGGCAGGGATCTGCAGACCTGTGGTGAGAGTAGCCCACCCTGGAGTAGCTTTGCAGTCAGAATTTGTGATCCCATAGGGAATCCATGCTGTAGCAGGGAAAGGACTCTTCTCCCTGAGCAGCAGAGAAATGATGTATGGTGAACCAGCTGTAACCCCTGTTGCCTGTCTCCCTGCACCTCTGGGGAAAGAAGACAGAGCTAAGAAGGTGTGGTGGTGTATCCTCCCCCTACTCCCCTTTTTCAGGCCTTTCACACTATGATCTGAGAACTGCTCATTAGGCCTTGGCACTTGATGAACAGCACCTGGGCTGAGCTTATTGGAAACAGCAGCTGCTCCCATGAACTGGTGCTGTCTAATGAGCTCCTGCCTTTTTTTTTTTTTTTTTTTTTTTGTGAACAGGCTTGGAACCTCTTTTTATATTTTTGCCTGAATAGAATAACACTCTTGTGCTCACACTTTTCAAAAGAGTTGTAGATCCAAAGTGTGGCCAGGAAAAAACATAGTTATGACCAAAGCCCACCCTGTTGTAGCCTATAAACAGCAGTCCAAAATGAGAACATTTGAGCTCTTCTGGTCCACAGCAGTCAGTGTTGTCACTTTTATACTAAATCTGCCTTTACTGATACCTTTCCTGGTTATTCTTTCAGTGATCTCAAAACACTCATTTGTAACATTGGGTGAAGCTGTTTTAATAACAGTTTTTATTTCTCAATATCCTACTCTGATTTTATTAATAATAAATTCTATTAATATCCCAAATTCAAGCCTGTTTTGTCCATGATGGTATTTGGTGAGTGATATGTCTTTGGGACATTATCTCAACCCATGAACCCTTCCTTATATTTTCTCTTCCCTGTCAAGTTGTGAAGTGGGATAGTGACTTTGATGGGTGCCTGCCATCCAGGATCAACCCACTATAAGTATGAATGTTATGAATCTGTATATTACATCATTCAGTTTTGCAAAACTAAGTTCATCCGTATTAGAAGTAATGTTTATAAGTCCCTGAGATTCAGATGAGCATTGCACCTTATCCATAAGTCAGTCAACCTCATTTAATCAGAAGGGAAAAGTCAGCTACCTAAGAGAATTTGCAGTGCAATCACTCACACATAGGAAACTGAAGGTTATTCTTACAATGATTTTTCTTTTTGTCATACAGAAATTAATCTTAATTAGAGAGAATCAAGGACTTCATTGCTATTCCCATACCAAATATTAAGTCAGTGAATATCTTAAAACTGCACAATTGCTGTGTAAAACAAGAAATAGCAGATAAACACTGGTCACCATTGCAAAGACACAGAATAGTATGCCAGCTAAATACTTACATTTAACAAAGTTTTTTACTGAGGATGATTTAATGAAGATTCTAGTGTAACTGATTGTCACAATCCATCTTATCCTCTCACCAGACTCTATTCCTAACTACTTTCTATTCTGTTTTTGTTGGGGGCACAGTGAGTGGTTCACTGTTAAACTTCAGGATTAACAGGGAAGGAGCTGGAGGCCAGCATCTGAAAAGACATAGCCTGTAAGCTGGTGACCAGGTGAAGCACCCAAGCTCTGGGCATGGAAACTAGATGATTTGAAAGTCATTGTTTGAAGGATCAGTAAATGTGGCTGGGCATGTGACTTGGTGGCGGCATGCATACATTCCGATATGCAAACTCACTAGTGGATAGCCCTAAGGAGGAATAGGGTTGGCCCAATTTCTGTTGCTCATGTTTATTTGTATGCTGTTTATATTTGTGGGTATGCCTGTAAAAGTTTTGCCCATATAGTGTGTGTTTGTTGGGGCAAGCTTTTTGTGAATGCACACTCAGCCTCACTGTCGGCGGGACGCATCTCTGAGAACCACAGCAGACTCCTCTAGCCAGCCAGGAAGGGTGGTATCTCCTGAGTCTTCAAGTCAAGCCTGGGTTTTCTTTCTTGTCTTTTTCAAGGAAAACCCTGCCAAAACCCACAAACCAACAGAAATATCTATCTCTACCTGAGTAGTAGAAGGAGTTTACATAATAGATGTAGACATGAGGTACATACTAGCTGCGGAACAAAAGGAGGACAGGGAGAGCATTCCAATACTAAACACTTATTTTTCATATTGTTTAACTTGTTTTCATATTGTTAACTCTTTAGCAATTTCCTGACTCTGTGATTATTCCATTTCTCCATCTTTGTGCAAATCTGACACAAGGAATACTGGCTTTAAGTATCATGGATTCCAAACATTTGACATTTTTTTTTAGGTCTGGGGATTAGGAGGTCATCTTTAATTTGGTAGTACAGATAAAGTCTTACAGGCTTAATTTTTAGGTGGCTAAAATTAAATTGAGTGAAGACATATAAAACTGTTTTTTTATAATATCTGATTAGCCTTTTTGAGGTCTTTGTTCTACTTCATAATGTGGCCCAAAGAGGAAAAAAGTAAAGCAGGAGCTGCCGAGCAAATAAAATCTAGGTATTTTCTGAAAGATCATAGGGAACCTATTAACTTCATGGGCTTTCTACTTTCTCTATGGATAGAAATTTGTCAGAGTTTCTAAATTAGCAAAAAAGCATACAAACTGTTAATATCTGTTAGTCCTGAATGTGTGTGTGTAGGTGACCTGGAGAGGGATAAAGGAAAGAAAATATACACAAAGGTAAAATTTCAGAGGAAAATACAAACATTTCAAAATTGAAAATGGAGAAGGAAGGAGTCATCCTTCTTAGATATACACAAAGAATGAATACCATTTAGAAAAAACTTTAAAAATGTATATGTGTGTCCATATGATTGAAAATCAGAAAGAAATTATCTTTAGAAAGATAATGTTTGAACATTAAAATATTAAAATACTGTAACCATTAGTTTCAGTGAGGGTCTGGAATTTACATAGAAAAAAAATTGAGATTCTTCATGAAGTCAAAGGATTGCTAGATAGCTAAGATTAGAGGAAGTGATATAGTGAAATAAACAGGAAGTAGAATTGCTAGTAAATAATAAGCTTATTCAAATTTATGATTAACTTGAATGTAAATATTTCAGATGTCATACAGGTCAATTACCTCAATAATAAAACAAGCAAATATGTAGCTGTATCAAATACTTAATGTAAAAATGATATTTCACATCCTTAGATTGAATGGTCCTTCATAGAGATAATTTGAATTCTGAGGATTCCTCTGACTTACATCTGTGGAAGTTTGGGTCACACAGCATACTTTTTTCCTTCAAGATATATTTCATTGTCATCTAGCAGCAGCTAAAACATGTATACCTTAAAGGGCATTAAAAAAAGAATGCTTTACTGTGCATCTGTAATATTTTCACCAGAGGATTTAAACTGAAATATATAGATAAAATGTTTTAAATTATATATCACTCTTTAAAAAAAAAAAAAACAACAAAACAACACATGAAAGACCTTCTGCGTTCTTTGAATTTGGGAGAAAAATTAAGTTCAGTGGTACTTGCATGCTATTCAGGAATTGTCCATTACTAAATGATAGTTAAACAATACAAAAACTTAGAAAAGATAATGGTTATATAAAGTTATTCATATGTGAATAGCACATTATCATCAACTGAATAACAGAAATAAATATCATTTATCATTGTCAGTCACTGGAAACTTGTGCTCAGTGTAAAAGACTGTTGATTACTGAATAATTTTGAATAATTTTTGAATAAAGCTTTACCAACTTAGTTTATTCTCCCATTGCATCAATAATAATTTGATACCTCATTTTCTTCTTACTTTTGCATATATTTTATATCAGTCCATCATTATTTTTAATTGCAAATGCAAAACTAGCAATGAAAATTGTGCAGAAAATCAGTAGAACTTTGAATTCTCTTTAGCATTAAACGACTTCTGTGTGATAAAATAGGCCTTCAGCTTCCTAGGAAGCAAATTTATTTTCACAATAGTTAGAATCTCCTTGATAATACTTAAGAAAAAACATTATTCCTCACATAGGAGAATATATTTATTTTTTATTATTATGCATAAAGACAAGTGTTATTTAATACTTTGTAACACCTTAGGAATTTAAACTTACATATAATAGCAGTGCATTTTATTACCTGAGTTGCTGTTCAGACTGCTTAAATTTTAAAACTTATTGATCATCCACACCACCTCCAACCTGAAATGCTGAAGATCCAGTAGAGAAGGATTCTTCACTAGAGTATATGTATAACTTTAGAATTTTTAACTCAAGAGAAAAAAAACCTAAGTCAGACATAGGAAACTACTATTAATGAGAAACTATGTGTCCAATTTCAGTCCCATATTTAGGTGGTGTTTTCTTTAGATTTCTGGAGTTTCACTAAATTGGAGAATATGTCAATCAAGCCCTAAAATATGTATTGAAATGCTTAAGAAAATGTGAGGGATCTACTCCACTGCAGATATGCTTTTATTTATAGAGTGGGAAAAGTCAATGCCTGAGAAGGATGGAGGAGCACTCCCTACTCTTGCTGCAGTAGAGCTGCCATGATTTGCAACCCTTTTTCATGAGTCCTGTAGATTTGCAGTGACTAAGTCTTTAGAACTGGGTTGTTGACACAGGCAGTCGTAGCAGGTTGAGAGGCATGTGTTGAAAGAGAGGACTGGAATCCCGATGTAGTCAGGCAGTACAGCCTAGAGGTATGCAAGATTTAATCTGTTGAGTTTAATAAGTAAGGCTGAATAAGTAACTTGCTAGAAAAGAGAGAGTGAAAACATTTTCACCCTTTCTTTCTCTCCAGGAAAAGCTAACCATGCAGTTGAACGATCCTTAAGACCTCATCAATACGGAAATAAAAATGGCCAAAAAAGATTAAATGCAATTATGAAAGCATAAGTACCACAGAAAATCCAAATTGCTAGCTTTGTCAAGTCTGTTTTGTAATCCCAGAGGTAATTCATCTAGTCATTTTAATTTGCATCCTGCGTGAGACTTTTAGACACTAATGACTAGACAGAGTTATTTTGTGTTGTTTTCTGATTGCAGGCAGTGCGATTGGTAACGAATTACCAGGATAATTCAGATTGTCAAGGAAAAGGGAGAATTTTTATTATAGTATCTAATTCTATTTGTTTAAATAATATAAAAATCTGTCCCAATAGCTGCCTTTATTTGTCTGAGAAACAGTCTAGAAAATAGAACATGTGGAAGTTTTTTTCCCCAAAGTTCAGGGTCCTGAGTTTGCCCTATGCCTGACCCACATTCCTCAGGATTGTAAACTCCACCAGTGTATGATTATGGTCAGCCCAGGCTGCCTCCACTGCTGTCATCACCAATTAGCTGAGTTGCATTGGGGGTCATCAGGCGTGGTATCCTGTAGGGCTGTGTGTAAGCTGGTGTAGGACGTTACCATCCATGCATTCCAAGATTAGATATGCTGGATTTTCAGCAGGTGCCTGGCTGGTTGAAGTCCCCCAGCAGGACAAGCATCTGCAAGCATGTTACCTCCTGGAGCTGGAGTAAGGGGGCTTCATCAACAGGCAGCTTGTAGTGTTCACCAGTCACAAGGCTCCCTTTGCTGCCTGAGTCTCTGATTCTCACCCACAAGTTTTCAACCTGTTTACAGCCGTTTTTCAGAGAGCTCTTTACACCATCCATGTCTTGATGTAGAGAGCATGTCTCTGCTCTTCCTTCCTTGCCTGTGCCTTCTGAACAGCCCATAGACAGCCTCACAGCAGTCATTGGATTCATCACCCTATGAATGGTGTTTCCATCACTCCCTGGATAGCCTCGTCCAGTTCTTGACCACCATTTTAGTGAAGAATTTTTTCCCTAATATTCAATCTAAACCTTCCCTGACACAACTTGAGGCCATTTCCTCTCATCCTATTGCTTGTCACTTTGGAAAAGTAACCAACTCTCACCTTCCCACAACCTCAGGTAGGTGTTTCAGAGCAATAAGAGTTTCCATGGTCCTCCTTTTCTCCAGGCTACAGAATCCCAGTTTTCTCACCCTCTCCTCACAGGATTTGTTCTCTGGATCTTTTACTGGCTTCATTACTATTTTTTGGAAATAACCTGTCTTGGCTTATGGCCTGATCAGATACATTCAATAAGTAGCAGAGAAGACTGCAACAGCATAAAAACATCAGGCAAGAGCAAGCAAGGAAAACTCACACTTTAGTTATAATTTTCTGGTTGATGAGTTCTCAGGCCTGATCACCTGGACTCTAAGGATAAAATTATACAAGTCAGTGCTAAATGCTTGACTTCAGATCTATATAAATGTATAATCACAAATTATATATAATTTAGAATATAATTGTTGAAATGTGAGAGCTTTATAATAGCTTTTAGTTCAAACAGAGAAAATTGATGAAAAACTTTGTTTCTTCATGTACTGGATTTGTTCTTTACTATAATTAGAATATTAACAGATAGATGCCATATGAGAGAGATGGCATATGAAAGACATAAACCACTTCTGTAGTAGGTTATTATCAGAGAATTAGGATTTACAGAACAGATATTTTCTAATGGCTTGAAGTTATTTTTCTGTTTTGTGCATTTTTATTACTATGACTTACAGGATTAACCACTACGTGATAAGACTTTCAATAGCTTTTTTTTCTTTCATTATTTTAACACCAAATATTTTTAATACTGTTTTCTTAGGAGTTTTTTGTCAATAAAGAACAATGACCAACAGCTTATATTCACTCCTTATAAAGCACTATGCAGAACACTACACAAGGAACAGAAATATTTCTCTGTTTTCTCTCATAAAATGTATCTGCAACCTTACCTTCATACTTTTAAATAGAGATAAATTTATTTCCGAATAAACTGCATTCTGCACATAGTCTGGAGTGATATGTATCACACTTGTTCTGAAGATCAAATTGGTAATTCTTCAATTTCTTAAACCCCATCTAAATTTTTTTTCAGGAATTTTAGGCCTATGTTTATATCACCATCTTTGACCATGTCCTATTTAGAATACATACCTCTTATTTTGAATACATACGTATGTTATTATATAAAAAAGATATTCTAATGGTGCTGAGGGCACAGAGTTTTTGCCTTTGTTGCTTTTTTAAAATTATTAAATAAAATAATTTATATGCAGTATATAGTCTCTAGTTTTTATAGAAAGTTAAAGAATTAGCCTGTCAGAATATTGTGAAAGCTTCATCTAAAAAAATACAAACTTTAAATTACAGATGAGAGAATCAATATTACTACTGTGAGTGTATAGAATACTTTTTGTAAAGAAAATAAATAACACTGACAATATAGATAAAACAATGACTTAGTGAATAAGAGCAGGAGAAAGTAATGCAAGTTTTACAGGGGAGCTCATGATAATTACCTTATATTAACTAAACTAAAAGTCAATGTATGTTTCACCATCTATTTTCAAATTCTTTTACTAATAAATATCTATTAGCCATCATATACGATATATGGGCATAATCTGCATAGACATACTAATGCTGTAAGAAACTTCAAGAATTGCAACTGAAACGTGATGGATTTTGACATTACCTTCTGTTGAAAAGGGAGGGCTCAGATGTACAAAATTAAGTCAGTGGGGACTCTCCCAAGAATTTCAGCTGGAGCTGAAAAGACAGTTCAAAGTAGGCACATGAATCACCAGACCGCCAAGTGACCACTAAGACAGCAACATCAGGAACATCAAGATATTGCAAGCAATAAAAAGGAGGTACAAGCTGACCAGAGCTGAGGAAAAAGTAGCAAAGTAAAATTCTGTTCCTCATTCACAGAAAATCTTTTTTTGTGAATTCTGATGATTACCTGTTCTCTTCATGCTTCCCTGAGGAAGCTTTCTTCTTGATATAAAATCCCCATTGTTTCTACTGTTCTGTAAGCATTCCATTCTGAAATGCTCTTTGAAAACATGAGCCCAGTTTTTCCCAAAGCTTCCTACTCCCATTGGTGGCTCAGACTGTGTGCACTAAAAAAGACCAGACCCTGGCTTTGCAGTAGCCTTCTCTTTAATAGATAAACCTATCCATTAAAATAAAGATACACAGAGTAACAAGAAGCCATGAAAAATTTATTAAATCAGTTACTTCTTAATTTCCAAATCCATTTTATGTTATAGAAGGTATTATATTAGATTTTTTTAATAAATATTTAGTTCCTAGATTTCAAAAATCACTTATAGATAGCATCCATTACACTCTGCTGAAATATAGTTATGCAGTTATATAATTCTTTAAAGTTCCTGGAGAGTCCTCATAAAAGAACATGTCTTAAACTGATAAACTACTTAATCTGCATTGAAATACCTTTATGCTGTCAAAAATTAGGAAAAATTGGCTTTGCCTTCCTAATCAACTTTCTTTTTTCCCATACTAGTATTGCTTAGCATTTGTAACTCAGGCTATTGTAAAACAGAAGATATATGTTCTTTAATAACAAAAATGTTGGTTTTTACTTATTTTTAGAATGCATAATTCAGAAGCTATTTAAAGATGCAAATTATTGTAGCGAAACATCATGGGGCCATAAAGATTTATAAGCTGTTAAATGATCTTCAGGGCAGAAGCAAATAACATGTAACACCTGGCGTAGACAGTATGTTTAATGATAATACAAATCCTTTATGGTACATTACCACCTTCAGAAATGAATAATGTCCTAAAATCATTTTCACAAAAAGTTACAGATGAGGGTCAGCACATAATGTAATTGCGCTGAACAAAATCAGCAAATAGAATTTATCTAACTCTTCTGTGCAAGCTCTCTTACCATTAATATTCCCTAACAAACAGAATTTAAGGTGTGTTTGTGATGGATGATATTTATTTCTTTGAGGATCTGAACTATTTTGTTATTTATCAGAATTAGAGTTATTATGCATTCTATTCCTCATTATGTGCCTAATTAATTTACTGTATTAAAAATTCATCTTACTTTGTTGGGATCAGGCAAGCCAAAACCTTTTAATTTTATTGTACTCAAAAGATTAATTTTCTTTGCTACCATAAGGATTAATAATTTATTCATATTACCTGAATCAATCAGAAAATCAGTTCCCCCCCCCCCCCCCCCCCAATTTATTGCAAAGGTAAAGGGCTTCAGTAAGCATTTGCTTTCCTGCAAATTTAAAATATTTAATTGGCAGTAGTGCTTCTATATTGACCTAAGTATTGTGAACCTTTGCAATACACATAGGGGTATATAATGGCTTTACCATGGAAGTAAGACAGCAAATGGCCGTGCTAAACATAATAATTTTTAGTGAAACCTACTAAAGTATTGGATTGGGTTTTTTACTTTGAAAGACAGCAAAGGAGTTGCAAAAACTGGTCATATCTTTCTGATTTTTAATAATGAATTTTTTTTTTCAGTCTCTATCAAGAAAATAGAGCAATTCAAATTCCTATGACAATACAGTGGAGTGAGGAGTTTTGAAAATGAACAAGTAAATAAATGATTAGGTGAACAGAATATATATTCTCAACATTCAAAAGACTAAATAATTTTGACAAAAGTTGGTCTTTGATAAATACAAATATTCAGTTCCACTATGTTCTTTGAAAGAGTTATGTTATAGATGTATCTGTAAATCTATAATGTAACTCTATATGTAAATCTATAATGTAACTCTTTATAGACTCTCAGTCTTCAACTGAGGATCTTTTAATCTGTTAGAAAATACTGTAATTTTACAGATTTCTTGAAGTTTGAATTCTTTGTTATTAATCAAACTTTACAAAGACTCTTTGACTTCTTTGAATAATTCAAGTGTAAATATAGGTAATTGTTTTAGATCTACATCATACCTTTTCTAATGCTCCAAATCCTAATAAGAAGCAGAAAAAATTGCAATTGCATCAATTATTTTCCCCCTTTTACTCCACTATAGGATGTGCTGTGTTTCACATGGAAAATTTATTTATGAATAAAAACTATATAACTTTCTACAGGCTATGGGCACATATTAAATCAATGTTCACACTTTTTACTAAGAAATATGATGGCTAAGGTGTTCCATTTATCATTGACTCAGAGATTTATCTTGGCAAACATTTACTGTCTTTAAATTTGATATGTAGTCTAAGACAAACTATGTTGATTAATTCCATTTCAGAGTCAATGAAAAGAGACTGAAGATACATGACCATGAGATACATGGAAAGAATAGACATTTTTAGGTGCACTTTTTCAGTAGATCACTTAATTTATAGGAGGATGAAGAGAAGCAGAACAAAACCTCTCCTTCAAAAGTGTCATTAAAAGCATATCTGCATGACAACATAGGTCAAAAAAGACAGGATTCATGTGTAGCACTAATGAAGTCTTAGAAATGAATGAGGTTCTCAAGAAATATCTGGTGAAGCACCAGGGATGATAGTATTCATGCAAGTCCTGGAAGTTGCCCTTGTCCTGAATTTTCTGCAGCATAAAGTGTCATTTAAAGATTTGTCTATGACCCTGCAGATTTTAAGAAAGTATCTATTGCATTTCCAATAAGTATTGTAACTCATAATAAAAATTGGTTTTCTGTGGATTAATATCCACTTCAGTAGTAGATCCATAGTAGATCCATGGTAGTAGCAGATCCATAAGCATGGAACTTAACCTGAATGTTTGTCAGCCTCATGACCATGATTGAATAATAAATGCAAAGTATTGCAAGAAGTTGAAGTGCTTCATTCTAAAGTTTTCTGAGTCTTGTTCGAATTACTTTTCTTTTTTAAAAATATTATTCAGACTTATCACACATGAAAGAAAGGGAAAAATGCGAAATAAATATTTCTTTTGATACCAAATTTTTATTCCATTTTCAATGATCTAAAAAAAACCTTTTTAATATTGTTGTCAGGATTTGGGGGAAATACATGTTCTTTTAAACACATGTTCAACTTTTTATCTAAGTATTTTTACTAGTATTTCACTTTTTGTCTATAAAGCCAATCTTATTTTCATGGAATTTCTTAAAAAAATCAAAATCTGCTTAATGGCTTTATCAAGCAGAATTATTATACAGGGGTCAAAGATAATGCAAGTGAAACCAACACCCTGAATCTGTGGAGAAGAACTGTAACTTTTCAGCAAAGTGAAATGCTGGTCCAATAAGAATGAGTGCCAGACCCTAATTCATGCAAAGGCTGTTTCATGTAAAATTGGTACAAAAAGAGGTGTTGATAAGAAAACTCAGGCTCTGCATTCAGATATTTGGATGAGTATTCTGACTTTGAGGTAAATATTAAACTACTCTCTCTAAAGAGACTCCAAACTGCTTTCTATTAAAAAACAGTATTTTATAGGCAATAAGGTCCCAAATTAAAAAATATTCTTTGAGAATAGAGATTCACAGGATTGTGCTTTGCAGACTACATCTATCCCAGTAAACCTAAAAGCCAAGTCATGGCCCTGAACACTGGCACGCTCCTCTCTGACTGCTGGCATGCTTTTCAGAGTGCTTTTCCCACTCCAGCTATCATGCTCACAGAAGAGCTCAGACATGATCTGGGGAATAACAAACCTGCTGCAAATAACGTGATCAAGGCCACCCTGCTCTGAGATGGAAGTTAATCTATCCCCACAAATGTGAATCACACTTTCACACACCTGTGGGGGCAGATGAAAAAAGTCCTAGCCTCTTTTACAACATGCAAACATAGTTTAACAGAAAAAAGACAAAATTTTTACATCCTATGCTAGGGATAGGCAAAAACATTTGCTGTTTTGTAAAAACACATCTTTAAATGTGTGCAAAAGTTTAAGGTCAAAGGCTGATTGATTACACAATTACACATTCCCATAATTAAGCAGCATTGAACACAAGTGTTTAAGAATCTAGTTCTAGAAGCTAGAATCTAGCTGTAATTTCCATATGTAATTAGCTTCAGTAAACTTTCTAGACTGTTTTATTTTATTTGATAAATAAATTCAGCTTATTTTGCACTCGCCATATCTGAAATACTAGAGATTACACTTTTGTGGAATTTATGTATCACTTAGGAGACATTTCCCCATCAACACAGTAGATGCTAAGAATGAGGTGTCGCAATACTTGCCTAAAAACATGGATCATCTGGCAGCTTGGGGAAACCAGGCACAGATAGGTAGCAGCAAATTTTTTTAACTTGTAGTGGTACCACACTACCTTCTCAATCCTTTATGTTGTTATGGAGTGGGCATCTACAGGGCCCAGTTGTATTACATATGTTAACTACATGTTACTGTAAGAAAATGTGCATAGATGTATCTCTGCATTTGAAAAGTTGTTATTATGCAGGCATTTAAGAATTACTGCTAAAGAAGTTCTTGTAAAACATGAATTAGTAAACTTATCACAAAACCCAGTCTTCCAGGTCGTTATATAAATTGAGATAATTAATTCTCTGTTCAATCAGGGATGATTTTTCAGTATGGTACTCCACAGTGTTTAATTCCTCCCCAAACCAAACATACCTACCTTTATGAATCCTTTATGATCTTTTCTTGTCTAAAGCTGCATATGCCTCACGTATTCCTCTGCTCTGCTCCATAAACAATTCATAGAAACAGCATGAGCTATGATCTTTAAATGTACAAAGCATTGTTTGAATTGTTTGATTGTGTGAATGGTACTAATATATTTAAATTCTACCAGTAGATTTTAATAACTTAGTAATGGTATCACATATAGGAACCTTACAAGGTAGTGATATACAATTAGAAGGATTTGCGGGTTCTGTGTTTAATCTTCATAGTGGCTGTTAACTATTTTATATGGAAGGTACACTCTTTGGGTATGTATTTTAATGCAAAATTCTTTTGGTTTTTTGTTCAAGTTAATTAAATCTATCTTTCCAGCAGTATTTGGTACATTCTGAAATGGTTTCTATTGTAAAATTTCATCACATGCATGCATGACTGGTGTTAGTAAGCAGATATAACAAACATACATATATTTTATATATACGTAGCAAGACTAATAATGGTCTTGGATTAATACAAAACTGTAAAAAACACAGAAATTTCAGATACAGTGGAGCTTTTATACCAAATTTAGATTTTCTAGTAAACATAGGTGCATATTTTCAAAATCATAAATCTGATAAATCTTCTGTCACCTGCTGCTTGACAGTGAAGCGCAAAAACAAGTTGAATTGAGAGACACTTTAACTAGAAGTTGCCTTAGTTCCTTTGAGATGTGTGTCTGCATGTAACAGGGCTTTTTCTGAACTGGTTAGAGCTCAGCACTCCTGTGAATAACCTGATGCGGCTGAAGCATATAAAATTTGTGTTAGTATGAGACACTTTTGTAAACAGCTATTCTAAGTATACATATGTGTGTGTTAATATAGACAAAGATGAGTTTATCTTTGTATCTAATTATTAAAAATAATCATCAGTTAGAAATTCAGAAAATGGTGCAAACAATGGCTTTTGTGTTTTTGATACCTGAAGAAGTTTTGCCAGAACATACATGTTAAGATACTGCAGGTTACTATCAGTTTTCCTACTGCAGCTACTGCACAAGATACAGCAAAAAAAAAAAAAAAAAAAAAAAGCAAGAAGAAATGTAAGAATTAGAACAGTTGATATAAAAATAGAAGAAAAAGAACAGGTTTTACAGACAAATTCTTCTGGTTAAAACAGAGAAGCTGTCCAATGAGATGGCACTAGGTTTAGGCTTCCACCCAGGTTGGTAAGGTCTGTAACAACTAAAGTTACAAAGCTGTGCTTCTTTTCATGTTTTCTTTGTATGACTCAATGATTCTTGAATTATGTTCTGCACAGTGGAAGCAGCCTAATAGACTTAGTAGTTTACACAATGGTTAGGGCACTTAAGTGGAAAATTGAAATATGGTATTTAATCAACTCATGCACAGAAAGGAGGTGGACCTGGATCTCACTCTTTGTATGAAATTTTTATTTAACATAAAGGCACTTGAAAAAGCAGGCAGATTCACCGCTGGATTAAAAAACCCTAAACAATAAAACCCCAACAGAACAGGCAAACAAACAAACCAGAGTTTTGCTCAATTATTTGAAAGAGTGAAAGTGAGTGGATAACTGACTTTACCTGGAAACTACAGACTCCTAACCATATCTTTTCGTATGTCTTCAGAGTGAGGCTTTCAAATGGAAGACTTAAGCTTTGCATCTTCACCCGAAGTACTGTGAGCATTAAATCTAAGCATATTCTTGCTCAGTGTTTTGAAATATCTGGCCTATAGTCAGTACTTTTGATGTTCCCCTTCTGACCCACATTCATTATTAATGGGCATTTGATGTGATTAATCTTTATTTTAGGTTATAGTCTTTACCAGAGTGAGTGTAGTGGAATTATACCTGCAGTGTGGCAAGATGGCTTGTCAGTACACACATTTATCAGGTGTAGTGATAAAGATGCAACTTACAATTTTGCAGCAGCAGTAAAATCCCCTGGGTAATGGCAAAATGCCATGACATAGATGCTGAGCGAGGCGGTGGCTCCTGAGAATAAAGGGATAGCTTTATGAAGGGAGAGGTGTAAAAATATACACATCACAGTTCTTGTGCCTCTGTAAGAATATTTTTGAAACTGCTATCAGGGAATGCAGTATAGAAAAATATACCCCTGTACAAGATCATAAAATTAAAAGCTATTTATGCTGACAATTTATATTTTTATGGTGTCTGACCTTCCATAAAAGATAAAGAACAAAGTACTGTTGTTTTAAATCCAATATACAGTTACCACTACTATATTTAAGATACGTGAAAGCATAGGTACATTTTTATGTGCAGTCATCATATAATTTTAAAAGTGAACTAATGGAATCAAACATAGATAAAACCTAAAACCATCCAGATTAAAAAAAAACTTAACAAAAAACAAACAAACAAATAAACAAAATTCATCAGTACATGATAATTCAGACTTTCCCAAAACTTATGTTGGCAGTTTTCTGTATCTGAGGGAATGGCTGGGACAAATTCATTGTGATTTGTAAATCACAAAATTTGCATAATTAAGACCAAACAAGCATAAATTGTATAATATATTACAATATATTATTTACAATGGGTTATGTTAATTGTATTCCTCTGAATAAACTTGTCAAGGACATCTTACGTTATAAAAAAGGTAATTTGCGTTATCTTATAAAATAACAATATTTTCCCAGTTGGTTATATTTCATTAACACAATGTGCTCATTTGAGCACATTTAAATGACATTTGAGTATTTTAAATGGCAAGATTTGCAATGTTGAGACTGTTGGTTTTGTTTTGGGGTTTGGGGTTCTTTTTCTGTAAAAACTGCAGACTGCAGAGTGGTCAATTTCTGTTACTGAAAACCATGTAGGTTTTGATGATAACTGACAAAAGACAAACGATTTTAATAAAAAGCAAAACAAAACAGGATGTAAATTTCTATTATTTGGTTGAAAGAATTGTCTGGCTAAAGTAATAAACTTCAAAAGCTTTTTTACTTTTTACCTCTTTTATTAAGTTTTTAAGGTACAATTTTAGGAACCAGATGCATCTCCCACTGTGTAGTTAAAAAAAGGGTACTGTAATACACATAGCTTTAGGGAAAGATTCTTCTGGATACTTTTTATTGTTCTATATCCCATCAGAACAACTTCTGCTCATTTCTCTGAGGGACAGTTAAGTTGAAAGCCTGAATGAAAATGCAAGAACCTTTTGTTACCTGTATTAGGATATAAGTTTTATACATTACTCTCTGCAGTATCTTCTTTAAAACATCAATCTGGATAATCTCCAGTAGTGAAACTACTGTCCATGTAGTAGTCATAGATTTAGTTAGGGGAAGATGACAGGTTTTCCAGTACTGGGACAAGACATGTTTTAGTCAAAAGGATATCAGAATTGTGCCTGTTCATCACAGCAAGTGAATGGCTTGTTAACAAAATGTCACTGCAAAGTTTGAGGAGCTAGCTGTCAGAAGATTAGAAAAGGACTGCCTAAACCAGACATTCAAAATATGCATATTATTTGTTCATGGACTTCTTGATTGCTTCCATGTTTCCTATTTCTAATAATTCTGCTTAAACAATTTTAAAGAAATATTTTTTCCTTTGGACTATTGTGGGTTTTTTTGGTTTGTTTTTTTTCTGTTGAGAGAGGGGATCTTCTGCAAGAAAAAAGGAATGTTCTCCTTTACATTTTACTTTGTAAGCACAGGGAAAACCAGCCCATGTAATTATGCTTGCTGACAGGTTGTTCACATTCCTTGAGACAATGAAATATCATGATAGCAGTGTATCATTTGGAAAATGCAGAAGGAACAATTTTTTTAATAACCTGGATGTGGCCAGAGGTAATCTCACATTGCAGATAAACTGCAAGGCTTTTGTTTCCTGTTTCACATCAAAAACCACACTCCTAAGATTTATAGAAAAAAGAAGTCTTGCAGGAAAAGTATTAAAATATTCCATGTAGATGAAAGATATTTTTATATGCTTGCTTCTAGAGTGCAGGTTAAACAGCCAGCGTGTTTAAAATTGCAGTAGCTGGCTTTTTGTGAGCAACAGCATTACCTACCAAAGGTTTTTTATTTTTTTCAGTAATTTACTGTTATTGCAAGTGAAATTAATTTTAAAACTATGTACTAAATTTGCACTGAAAGGAGAAGCAGAGAATAGAAGAATGAAAATGTTCATATTCTGAGGACAAAAGTCAAGAGTAAATATGTAGAACAATGAGCAGATAAACTCTGAATAGTTTTAAGAATTTCTGTGGTAAGAAGTCATGCATAGTGGACAAAAAGCCAATAGAAATTAAAAAAATGGCACAGGGAAAATGGAACAGGCAATCAATAAGAAACTAGGCGTAATTAATGTCAAATTATGAAAACAGTACTGTGTTGAGGACATGATTTCCTGTTTTCTGAAATCTGTTTTCCTGGTATAGTAATGATTAAAAAAAAAAAAAAAAAAAAAAGAGAGAGAAAGAAGGATCCATAATCAGAATGGAGAATTTACTGAAGGCATGAAGAAAAAGGTGAGAAAGGTGAAGCAAACCTAAATTCTCTTGATTTGCTACCATCCCCTCACCCTTCCCCAAAAAAAACCCACCAAATGACCAAAACCGAACAAACAAACAAAAATAATGCCACCAAAAAAAAAAAAAAAAAAAAAAAAAACAAAACCCAAAACCCAAAGAATTTTCTGAAAGTAGGGAAAAGCAGGACGAAAATGTGCAGGCACATAGACAATAAGAGATTGCCTCATGTGATGGACAGGTCTAAAACCTGCCTTTGTGCCCACTTGGCAGTGGATCGCACTGAAATGAAGATTAATTTGGTGTGCTCTTAGAGAGAAATAGAATCTTTTTCTCCCTTTCATTCTTCAGTGCTGAAAATACTCAAACCAATCCTATGGCAAAATTGAGGTAAAGCATATGTAGCCTGGGCTTAAAAAGAAGACAAAGCAACAGGAAACGTAGTGTAACAAAATGAGATCATAAAAAAACCCCACAATTCTTTGAAGATTCTACTTGCTAAGGAAATTCCATTAGTTAAGAGTTCATGCTTTAAAAGAACTGTGTGTATGTAACTATAAGGCAACTAATGTTTCTTGTTAGCAAATTTTTCTTCCTCTGGAGAATGAAAAGAATCTTTACTTACCAATCATTACACTTCAGTGCATGATTTGTTACTTCTTTTTCCAGAATTTAGTGATGTCTCTGGATTTTCTGGGCAGTAAATCATCCTCTGTCACAGAGAATGACGGCTTAGCTGGAAAAATTACTATAAGCACATGCTGATGATTATTCAATATTAAAAATTGTAGTCCTTACATATTCTATTGTTGCAATAGGGTGGAAAAATTTCCAAAGAAGTGTGTCTATGAACTACAGTGACATTTTAAATACTCTGCATTAAAAATGGGGAAAAAACCTCTTTTGTGTTAAAGACATTTTGTTTGTATTTTTGATTCTTTCTTAAAAGAAAAAAAATATAAAATTCTTTGTGAAACAAATATTTTCCAGTTCTTGTTTCAGAGAAAATAATCCTTTCTTTAATCTTTCTGTTTCAGAAACCTCAAGGACTTTTCAGACACCTGAGAAACCAAATTTATACTTAATTAGGCTATTATACAACCACATTAATCTTCCTGCTGCTATAAAAAATGGTCAGGCTGCTACAGGTATCAGATACTGCAATGATACTGCACTTGCATCTTAAACAAAACAAAAACCCCACACACAGGAAAGTATTTAATTAATCCTCAGTATACTATGCTTGATGTGTTGTGGCCTTTGTACAAAGTATTTTCATTACTTTTTAAGTTTTTTAAGTTTCTGAGCATTGAAAAGATGATAGACAATGGAAAAAAACAAACCTTGTGCAAAGTCATCTACAGTACAGCAAGGTTATTTAGAGAAATGCAATGGTATAGGACTGCATTTGGCATCTTTAAATTAATTGGGTTTTAAATTCCTTTTAAAAGATTTTCTTACATTAAAAACACAACATATAACAGATGATTACTTGTGTTGATGGTATATCTCATCAAACTTACATTCATTTCTCAGAGAAGAAAAAATAAAAATATATTTTTTTAAGAGGAGCATTTAGAATTTCTTCAAGATTAACTCATGTACTTTTATCCCACAGGCAAATAGGAGAGGAGGGACAACATAATACAGGATTTATTGAACTGTCAAGTATTCAAGACAATGGAGTTAACTCTTCTTACTTGACTCTGAAAAACATTATTTCCCTGCATGTATCTTCAGTGGGAAAGTTCTTATTCTGTCAGCTCTATGGGGAGGGGCATTGGCAGTGAATGTGATCCCAGTAGTGGGGCCCACTGTCACGGTCCCTGCAGGGAAAACAGACTCAGCGTGGCATTTTGAATCACTTCAAGATGCTGATTCAGCATTTCTGATATAAGTAATTTAAAGGAATAAATTTAGCATAACATCAGGTTGGGGTCTAAAATAAGGGACATCCTTCACAACGAGGCACATTTGACAGGTAGGTTTTAAGCAAACAGACTTACATACATGCCTACAATCCCTAGTGCAAACATAAAAAATAAATAATGCACATTCAGCATGGCTTCTTTTAAGTAGAAGCACTTTAAAGCAAATTGCTGTGTGAAGGAAGATGCTTCTACAGAGCATCTTCTTGATACCTGAATTTAAATTATTTTCTGTATGAATTAGGGATATCTCTTGAAGCACAGATGAGTGTCATATAAAAGTGGAGGGGTTCCTTGAACCCTTTATATTTGCTCAGTCTACCAATGCCATGGGAAAGCTGAGAGCCTTGTGCCTGACCAGTCTGTCAGTGCCCCATTATTGGGACTCCACTGTATTGGAAGGTGATTCAACCAACTTGCTCAGGGATACCTGCCAAGAGAATCAGAATCAAATCCTTTATTACAGTTTAGAAAGGGAGACCTGGATCTCCCTGCTTCTGTAAAATATGTTATCTGCAGCTGGCAACTGCTAGCATTCTTGAGGGACTAATGCTAAACAGCTTACAGAGCAAGACACTTTATTAGCAAGCACACTGGTAATAGAAAATTATGATAGGTAAAGTTCAAAAATTGCTGGTGATAGTAACTGTCTGCAAAAACACATTTGAAGCAATATAGAGACAAGCTCAAATAAACGAGGAAAACTAGCTCAAGATACTAATGTAATGCTCATAGTATTCTTACTATTAGGCGTCCCTATGGCAGATAACTACATGTTCAGCCCTTCTGATCTGACAAGCTATAATGGAGTCTAATTTCTAGCTATTCTTGACTCACTTTTACACTATTTATTACATTTAGGTGGAGCTTGAGTGATTCTATTTATACATGTTTTTGTTACTAACTGGTGTAAAATTCTCTCACTCTGCTCTTCAGGTACAGTCAATAAAATCTGGATGGATACAGTGCTCATGTATCCACTGCGTGGTGCTATCAGCTTCCCTTCCCTGCCACAGAGCCTGGCCATGGTGTCTTCACTCCACTCCACCCCCCATCTCATCCCTCTTAGCTTCTGATTAAGGGTGCAGGCTGTCTGTAGGGAAACACTGTGGAATATACCCCATGCCAATCACATTCCATCCAGGTAGTGGCAATTGTATTTTATCCTATAGATTCCCTACTGTTATAGCTTCTCTTAGAATGCCTTAACTTATGTATTAACTAATGTAACTTTAGTTTTCCTTAATTGTGCTCCCAGTCAAATTCCCACATAGGAGAACAGGACATTGTTTTGATTCAGACAAACCAAAAAGGCTCTTGTTAATCAACAGCTATTACATATCTTTACACAGATGTAAGGTGAAGCCTTGTCCCACTGTGAAATTCTTCAAGGAAAAATATTCACATGAATATTAACACATCTGTTAAGATCCAATTATTTAGAAATGCCTCTCCTAGAATTAAGGTGCAAATGAGACATATTGCCAAAGTCAATAATACAGAT
The DNA here is from genome assembly GCF_963513975.1 of Fringilla coelebs. Lineage (NCBI taxonomy): Eukaryota > Metazoa > Chordata > Aves > Passeriformes > Fringillidae > Fringilla > Fringilla coelebs. The sequence continues at coordinate 55,562,563 of NC_140029.1, forward strand.
TTTATTTAACAACAAATTTGAGGTAGAGAGTTAAAAAGAAAAGAGACGAGAGAGACAGAAAGGTCAAGCAGAAGATACAGCATCCACAGATGCAGTGCCATCCTGTTGGTCCTCCTTCACCCCAGGCTTCTCAATGGTATGGGGTCCCAAGGTTTTCACTACATATAGATTTTACAAACAAAGAAATTAATGCTTATTGGTTTAACAGTTCTCTTAATCTATTGGTTAAATGATTCCCTCACTTCTAATGCTAGTTAGCACCCCTGCTCAGTATTTTTCTTCTGAGTCAGTGGGTTGCTTGGTTCAGTGTGCTGTGAGGCCATGGTCAGAATCTCTGCCTGCCAGAATTGCCTTTTACCCAGTCAGAGCTGGTTTCAGCACAGTGGCTGAGTGTGCTTTCCTTTTGAACCATAAATTCTGCATTCTTTATGTCCATTATCAGTGATCCAGTCTTCTCCTCCAGCTCTGTTACCTTCCCCTAGGGCTGAGAGAACACCCAACAACAGTATCACCTTTATCTGATCTTGAGTTCCCAGCTCTTATAGCTTATCTTCCATCCAAGTTTCAGGTATCCAGGGAAGCATATCTGGGGGAGCTTCCTTGGTCATTGCTGGTCTTAGACATCATCTATCCCAGAACTTGGGGTGATCTTTGACCAGTGATATTTGTATTTGCAGCTGCTTCTTTACACGGATTTCTGCAGTGGGAATTTTTGTCTGGATGCATTAACCAGGATGTGCTACCCAGATCTCACCTCTGCTGGGTTAGAAATATCCTGTCACTCCCTCTGTGCTTATCTCATGGCAATGTCCTTCTGTGGCCTAAGGAGTGTTTGAGACAGGCAGCTGTGCTCTTACAAAGCAAAGATTACAACCTTGTACTTTACCAGTTAGCATGCAGGCAGGTCATTATCTTCTCTCCCAAAAAATTTGCAAGCTCAACAACACTACTGAAATTAACATGGCGCATGTTAATTTCACAGGCTTGACGCTGTCACAGATAGATATTAGAATAACATCATTTTATGAGCCTGTGCTTGCAAGAGTAACCACTAATAAAGCTACAGGGTTACACTTTGTTATATTATTAATAAAAATGTGAGGCAAAATGTACCCATTTTCCCCAACTCTAATCTTTTGGAACTGTTGTCATTGCAAAGCTCCCATACCTTCTCAGTGATTTGTCATGGACAGCCCCTCTCAGCACTGACTCCTTCTTCTTCACAGCCAATGACTCCAACTCTCTTCACAGCACAGACGACAAATTGCAGCTCTCTTCACAGCACAACCAGCAACCCCCAACTCTCTTCTCAACTAGCTAACCCATTCTTTTGTGGCATTCTTCTTATTGGACACAGCTGTGGCTTATTAAGGGCAGGCCTGTTCCTAATCTTTGGTGATTAGTACAGCTGCAACTCCTCAGGTGTGAGACTACCTTTGTACTATTTTCTTACATTCCATCTCTCCACATTGAACTCCAGGTTTATGTCACGTCAATCAGAAAAAGTTAATGCTTGGTTTACAATTTCCATTGATAATTTAAATAATGTCTGTAGAAAAGATATTTCAAAACTGCTCCCTTCCTTTTTCTAAGGTAATCAATATAATTATTTTAATCAGTAGATCAGTAAATTAACAGAAAGACAACTTCATGGTTAGTATTTAGAAACATTTGTGCCTCTTAAAATCAAAGATTTGGTGGTGGTATGAAGGTCAGCACTGGTTTCAGTAGTGAGTTCTGGATCCTGTGAGAGACATCAAGACCATAACTGTACAGAAGATGAAGGATCCCTTCAGAAGAGGAAGGATCACTTCCTGTTCATGAATCTTCTTGAAAGACTCTCATGGGATAAGACCCTGGAACAGAGAATTTGTGTTCACCTTACTCCAAAGTAATCACCACCTCACTAGTATTCCATCTAAAAGAGAAAAGAATTTGGAAAAAAAAAAAAATATCAGGAGGACTTTTGGACAAGGAAATCCAGGGAAAAATCAAATATATGAAAGGAATTTTACAGTAGATTGAAGGAAGGACAAGTAATGTGGGTAAAGTACAGAGACCCTGTCAGAGCATGCTCTCCTGACCAGAGACCTGTAATTGAATCTGCCAGCAATGTCAGAGGCAGCAAGAAATGTTTCTATGAGTGTATAAGTGACAAAAGGAAGACTCTAAAAGCAATGTAGGCCTGCTGCTGAATGGAAAGTGACACAGGACATTAGAAAGGCTGAGATACTGAATGCTACCTCTGCCTTAGCCTTTACCAACAAGATCAGTTTTCAGGAATCCCAGGGGCCTGACACCAAGGACAAAGGCTAGAAGACTTTACTTTGGTTGAAAAGGATCAGGGTACAGAATATTTATGCAAAATGGCTATATAATCCATAATCCCTGATGGAATACACCCACAAGTACAAATGGATTGACATCATTTCAAGGTCTCTCTTGACAACCTCTGAATGGTTGTGGCAATTAGGAGAGGTGCCTGAAGGTTGAAGGAAATCAAATACCACTTTTATTCTCAAAAATGGTTCTCAAGGAACTTCATCAACCTTACCTTGATCCCCAGGAAGGTGAATGACCAATTAGTCCTAGAAAATATTTCCACACACAAGACATGTAACAGAAATACTCAGCAGGGATTCACCAAAGCAAGATGCTTGAGCAGCCTGATAGCTTTCTATGATCAAATGACAGGCTTGATAGTTGAAGGGAAAACAGTGGATTTTGTCTACCTTGACATCAGTAAGGATTTTGACACTGTCTCCCATAAGATTCTCATAGACTAGGTGTTGATGTATGGGATGGATGAGGATTGAGCTAGATTTAAAAGTGGCTGAAAGGCTGAGCCTAGAGGGTGGTGTTCAGTGGCACAAAATCTAGTTGCAAGTCAGCAGTTAGCCAGGGATTAGTAAAGGGCTCAATCCCATCCATCTTTGATAATGATTTGTATGATAGAACAGAGTGCACCTCAGCAAACTTGCTGATGACACAGTACAAGGCAGGGTGGCTGGTATGTTAGAGGGTTCTGCTGCCATCCAGAGTGACCTTGACGATTTGGAGAAGTAGGCTGACAGGAACATAATGAAGTTCAACAGGGAGAGTTCAACAAGGTGAAGTTGAACAGGGAAAAGTTCAGAGTCCTGCACCTGGAGAGGAGCAACACAAGGTGCCAGTATGTGCTGTGCACCACCCAGAGGGAGTGCTGCTTGATAGAAAAGGACCTGGGTTTCCAGATGGTCACCAAGTGGAACCTGGAACAGCAATGTACCCTTGTTTCAAGGCAGGCAAATTGTACCCTGGACTACTTTAGGCAGAGCTGGTCAAGGGAAATGGTCTTTGCTCTCTATTAGGCACCAGTGAAGCCATACCTGGAGTCCTGTGCACAGTTCTGGGCTTTCCAGTACAAAACAGACATGGTGATACTGCAGACAGTCCATCAAAGTGTCATGAAAGATGATAAAGGGACTGGAGCATTTCCTCCAGTGAGGAAAGTCAGAGACAGCTGAGACTGTTCAACCTACAGATGGCTCATTTAGCTGAATTTTAAAAAAACTTACTACCCCAAACAACTTGAATGTTAAAGAGGATGACCAATATACTTTAAAGTTTCTTTACCACTGTTAACAGATTTGCAAGTATGGCCTGAAATTAATACTGAGTTCCAGATTTCAATATTTTAGCTCTTGCTCTCCCTGGTGGATCTCCTCCAACATAACGACACTAATGCCTTCATAAATCTAGATTTTATTGTAAGGAAAGGTTAATTAGCACATTTTCTTCACCTCCTGCAAAAGTCTATATTTATGATAGTGATGTTTTTAAGGTAAAAGGAAATTCAGCTACTATGAACCAACCCCCCAGCTAAAAGAACTTAGATTTAAAACTTACTATAACTTACAGTTCCAAAGACATATATAAATTGCTATTTATATTTACTGGAACAATTTGGCAAATTAAGCAGACACTCTGAAAACAATTCACATTAAAGCAAATTATTTTCTTTCCTTTAATAACTAGTGAAAAAATAAAGGAAAAAAATCAGAGAAGAAATAAGACTTGTAAGTGCTCTTTCTTTTTTAGTGATTAGAGAGTTTTTATCTATAGATTCTGGGATCCTATGAGGCTTTTTCCAATGCTCTGTGAAGAAAGGAAATTTTTTTTCCTAAGGCTTGTGAATTAGGGACAAACTGCATATATACTAAGTGGTTTTGAATTTCAAGCAACACATCTTAAATTAGGAGAATAACTAATACCCCTAGCAGAATACCTTTTAGATTACTAGCATTTATGCATGTTTCATTAAACCCTTTCACCACATCTCACCTGGAACACAGATTGCTGGTATTCTGTAATGTTACAGGGTTTTTTTAAGCCTGTTTCCCTGATAGTGACAGCACTGATTTCCTGTTATGTCATGATGAAAGATACTAATTTCACAAAGAATTGTGCTATCATACCTTTGCACAGAGAAGCATGACCTTCCAGCATTTACTATTTTGCTTAGCTAATCATCTTAGAATCACAGTAATTAAGAGTTGGAAGGGACCCAGAATGACCATCAAGTCCAGCTCTTAAGTAAATGGCCCATGCAGGGATTAACCCCACAACCCTGGTGTTCCTCTCACCTTTAGAACCACACTCTAACCAACTGAGCTAATCTCAGGGTCACATCATTCATAAACATGCACATCTGGAAAGCAGGAATCCCATGAACAAATGGCATTGGTCTAGAAAAAGCAGGCTTAAAAAAACAAACAAAACAAAACAAAACAAAAAACACAGTAAAAATTGGTATGGTTGGAGAGAAAGGAGGAAGCAGCTTCAGAAGAGACAAAATTTGACGGCACGATGTTTTTAAACCTTTTGGTTCTGGGGTGACATGAGTCATAGAGGTTACCAGTTTACAAGTGATTGCAGCACAGATAATTACATATTAATATTTCACTGCTAAACAGGACACAATAACTTTTGTGAGTTTCTGAGACCATTTCTATAGTTACACTTAGATACCTAAGGAGAAATTTTTTGCAAGGTCTCCAACAGTGGAGTATATCAATAAATACTTACCTGGAGATTCTTCCGACTTTTTAGTATTTCAGATCTTAAGTGAATGAAAATTTCAAATAATATAATTTTCTCAAGATTTTTTCAGCACCCTTTGTTTCATTTCATTAATGAACTTCTGTGCAAGTACAGGTTATTTTTCTAAACAATGATTTATGCAGTATTTCTGCTTCTGACAGCTGTAGGTAAAATAACTATAAGAAGAAAACCCAAAATGCAACAGAAAATAATCATTGCTGTATCATGGCAAGGTGACACTTTAAAATTAACTAATTAATTCATTCATTAAAATAGAGATCCTTCTTGATAGAATATTAGGAAATCTCCAGCATCATAGTCTAGAAAGACACTGAGGATTTTCCAACAGCTCTAACAAGACTGACAATCCTTTATTTTCCTTTCTATTTATCCTTTTCTATTCTTTCTTTATTTTCTGGATATAATATGCATATTTAAATATTGGACCTCTTGCATTGACGTTATTATTTCAGCTCCCTTCAGAGAAAATATATTTCTAGTTTTAAAGCTTTCATACATATTACATTTTAAATGCAATCTAGTAGCAATTTATAATTCCTTGTAAAAAAAAGAAAGAGCAATTTAATATTGTGTTGGGCAACACATTAATACTTTGAAGAAACTTCTTAAGAAAATCCTTGGAATAATTAAATTGTCAACAGCTAATAGCATCAAAACCAGGTTTTGCTGTTCACCATAATTGCCTCAGCAGGAAAAAAACTATCAATATTGCTTTCTGAAGTTCAATGCAGTTTCCATTCAGTGCACTCTTACTTTGATTTTCTAATATATTACTTTGAAACTTATGAGCTGAGACACTCATTACTTTTGACTACAAATGGCTGCAAAATTGATGGGAAAGCTGATTTAGACAGCACACTCAATAAAAAGCCCCTTTTACGACGTTTTAATGACAAAAATCTTGGTGACCAAGGATCCATGTGTCTTTCCTGCATAATATGAAAACAGAATTCTGTTTTGCAGTTTTTGCTTCCCATGGAGACAGAATTAGACTTGAGGATTATAGTCACATCTCCAACATAATAATATTCACTTTTAAACCTGTAGTACACGCAGAAATATATCTTAGAATTATTTAAATACTTATCATAAAGGTGTTTGTGCATGTTGGAAATAGAGTAAAAAAAAAGGTGCAAAGAGAAAAATTAGATATCAGAAACTAAAATAATAAAAATGCAAAGGCAGTTTCTGCACATAAACCATAAGTATGCCAAAGGTAAAATGGCCAGAGACTCAAACCAATAAACTAATATTTATATATATTCCAAATAAATATTTATATATTATTACATTCATGTATTCTCAATCAGCTAAAGCAATCAGGATGTTAATAGATATAAGGAGCCATGAATTTACTGTAGAAGATGATTTGCAAAACTTATTGAAATTAGATTTGCCTAGCTTGTTTGTAGAGAGGTTCTGTCTCTGTAGAAATATTGAATCTGAATGTCCGAATACACCCTGTGAATAATCACACTTTTCTCCAGTCAGAAAATGTTTAAATTGTTTTTTAAATACATAAATGAATGAGCATAGCTTATAAATGGTATCTTAGAAAAGAAAGGACTTACTACCTTAAGTATTTCCATAGTTATTGTAACTTTAGTATTATACATATAGAAAAGAAATGGCATTTTTAGTTCAGAGATGAAGAATATAATTTTAACTATTTCTAGTCATTTGAAGAGTAGACAGAAAGTTTTAGTACCTGTGCAAGCAAAAGCAAATCACAGGAATATTCCAAAATTTTCATCCCTCAAAACATCCTCTGCATTATGAGGTATTTCAACCTTTTTGTCCACCCCTTGAAGGGTTCTTACAGAAGGCAGAATGTTGATGTAGACAGACAAAATCCTCATTTTATGTTTCAAGAAAAAATTTAAGTACCACCTGTTCCTGCAAAAATCCTATTTTTTGCCTCTAAAGGAATCAAGACTGTCAGATAGGTTTATACTGATAGGCTGAACAAAACCTTTTACAGCATATTATTTCTACTACTTATTTAAGCACAAACATACAGTTTTACTGTCATAATATGTTAGACATAGATATCCTGGTGAAATATTTTTTTATATATACACATGTAATTTATAATTACGAGCAACCATATACTTAGAGTTTCAATTATGCATGCACACAAAGCTTGTAGACCCTTAGAGTTACATCTTTTATTCTGAGGCAAAATTTCATTTTCAGTGAATCACCAGGTATAAAAAGTCTCAGTGTCATCAGTGAAGAATATCTAGTTACCTAGATTTTGGCCTAAATCTTCGGGAGTTACTTCCAGGGAAATGCTGAGAGCTACTTGTCTTTTTCCATTGTTGTGGATTTATGGAGTCCCAACCTTTGCATACAATAGTATCTTTGAAAGGATTATAAGGTGTGGGTAAAACTAAGGATCTGAGCTTTATGCATTCAACCAGGTTAGTTAACATATATTATTTTATTTCAACAAATAAAACAATGAGATATAAAAGAAATGATTTCTAATGATTCACAAAATTTTAGATTTGTAAACAAAAATATCAGTTATAATTTACTGTTAAAACTGAGTTAAAAAACATTTGTCGTACAACATGTATAAAACATGCATACACTAATTTATTTCTGCAATTTTGTGATGAGGATAATTATTATTTTTTTTAAAAGCATAATATTATCACCTTTGCATTAATTGACTAGGTTTTGAGTTTTCTGAAGCCTGATGGGCATTATCAACACACAAAACACAACATTTGAAACACAGCATTTGGACTACTGAAATTTACTGGGCTTATATGTCAAACCTCTAAAGTAATTTTGTAATTGCTGTGTATATTGCAAAAACAAAAAAAAAACAAAAATAAAACAAACCGAAACCAAACAACAAACAAAACAAACAAAAAACCCCCCAAAACCAAAAACCCTCAACCAACAAAAAAAAAACAAAACCCACAAACACAAAACTACCTAAATTGTATTGAGGAAACAGTTTATTATTTTTCTTCTATCTGATTCTTCCCAAAAGGCACTTTTTTTTCAATATCCACTATAAACTATTATATTTACTGCAGTATTTGGAAGGATCATTACAAAATTATGCTAGAGGATGGATTTGTACCAAAGAATTAATCTGTTAACAAAAGATAATACAATTCCTTGAATCCAGCCAGATGGCCTATGATTTATTTTATCTTTCAGTCCAAGACCTGAAAATTTCTGTATTCTCAGGCTTTATTTAATTTGATTGTTCATATTCCACCTCTTTATTTTTCTTCTAATGTATTGTTTGTTTTTTTCCTTACAAATAGAAGCTTTTTTGGCAAAAGTATGATAAAATTGAACAGAAATTCAACAGAAATTTTCCCTATATATAGAAACAAGTCATAACATGAACATGTTTTTTTCTATAAAAGAGGGTAAGATACAGATATGAGGAAAAATTTTTTCAGTATGACATTGTCATAACTCAGGAAAGGTTCAGAGACATTGTGGAGTTTATCCTTGGTAATACTCAAAATCCAAACAGTCACAGCCCTGAGCAGCCTGCTCTAGCTGACCCTGATCTGGGCAAGGATTGGACTAGCAGATGTCCATGTGTCTCTTCCAAACAAAATTGTCCTGACTTTATATCCATGGAAGTCTTTGCTTTGCAACCCTATAACACAACAAAGTATCTTTGGGGGAATGTACATTTACAGGGACAGGGGATGTACCTTTACAGAGAATGTCCCATAAGGACCTGGGATGATGGTATTGAAAGCAGCATTCAAATTAGCATGAAATTTGAAGCTGTAGTAAATATTAGCAAATATTCAAGTATATTCAAAAACTTATAGATTGTTTGTGCAATTGAGACAACAGATGATAAAAGCAGTTTCCTATAAGAAAATAATTAATTGAACAACAAGCTTCTAATGCTGGGCAATTTTTATGAAAAGAAACAGTCATTGAGCGTAGTGATCTGAAAAAGGTTTACATTGCTATTCTGAAAAGAAAAAAACAAAAGAACAAAGACAACAAACTCAACCATTCTGCAAGTGACAAAGTGTGGGAAACATACTGTCACCTTGTTTAATTAGCAAGAGAATACTGATTTTAACCTGCAAGCTTTCCAGTTTCACAAAGTAGATGTAGTCTCTTAATGTCAACATGCCAAATTAAAAGTTAATGTTAATGCTATTACTTCTATGATGCTCCTGCAGACTTGTTTATCTCATAATGACTCATTGGCTTTTCTTTACTACACCATGATTACATAGGGAAGTGTTATGAATAGAAATGACAGTAAACAAGGCACCAAGTGTAGAGATTAGAGGGGATGTTTTGCCCACCATCTCTGAAGGGGTTGAAAACCCAAAGTCTTTTTATACAGCTGCCAGAGTTAATTCTTCCCCTCTATCCTACACATTGTATACAATGTTGTGAGTATATGCATGTGCATACATACAAATGCACTTATATATATAAGCCCATACAGGTGCACATATGATTTTGCTTTTATTTTGCATTTCTGGGAATTATTTCCATGTCCCAGAAAAGTAATTTTCTAGGAATGTTGCTAATTGCAAAAAACAATAACAGACCTCAGTATCAATGTCAGAATCCAAGTCTCTGACAAAGTACTTCACCCATGGAGGGTGTACTACTTAATATGGAATTCACTTATTTTAAAGATCTCTGATATTGCAGAGTATTTCTGATTCATGTGTGGTAATATGTGTGATACAGAGTGATTCAATGACACAAAAAATACATGTTACACTCAACAAGATACAGCAATTGCAATATACAGTTCAATCACCCTAACAATGGGATTCCAGTTACTGGTCTTCATGATGGGCTCACTCTCACAGAGATGGGCAGATCCAGTCACCAGAGGGGAACACCTGCCTTGAAACCACCTTGAGCCCCTTGCTCTCATCAAAGTTCTTGTCCTATTTGTGTGGTTTTATACTCTATGTTGGGCTGACCTGTGTACAGACACTTCCTCCACGTTGGTCTGGCTGAGTAGGGGAGACACCCAGAGTTTTGAGTGTGAATGAACAGCAAAGGAACTCAGGGAGAAACATTTACAGCAGCAATTGATACACCCTAAAATAAAAGCCCCCCTCAGGCTGTTGTCAGACAGGCTGCTGTTGTTGAACATAAAATGATGTCACTGATTTCAGCAACAATAGATTTGCCTTTTTCAGATTAAAATTTGCGAAGCCTTCATAATGTAAAGTAAGCAATTAATGTAATGTAGGAGAGTTTTTCCAAGGAGAAGGGTAGTCTGGCAACTTGAAAAATCTTCGAGGAAGGAACTGTTATCCTTGAATTGAAAATAGAATGTAGCTTTATTCTACCCTGATTCTACCCTGATGTCTTCAGAATCCATAGGCATATGTTTTCAGAAAACTTCTTGTTTCTACAGACAGCTCAGCTATTATTATTAAAAAAAAAAAAAAGGCAATTACAAACAATCACACAAATTACTAAGCTACGCAGCATGTCAGCCTGGAGGCCCATCAGTCTAGCAGTCTGCCTTAAACAGAAGCTGAAAGAAGATTACTGTGAAGCAGCACAGTAACAGGACCCACATGCAGTGATATTTTCCCAGGCCATTCTGCAACCCTCCAGCAATCTGCAGATTCACAAGCCTCAAGTTATATTTTTGTTTTCTAATGGCCATCGAGGGAATTATTTCCTCCATACATTTATAATAACCATAATGCCTTGTGACAAGGAGATCTGCACCTTAATTTTACACAGTGAGAATCTACCACGAGGCAGTTGGAATGACTTCTGCTATTTTTTAATGGTCAATAGCTAGATCTATGTTATTATGTACTGCTTTTCCCAGTACAGACCTCTAGCCTACTGTATAGGATAGATTCCTAATTATTTCATTCAGTGTTATTGTCCTTAGCTACCTTTCATTCCTCTTGTAAGAAAAATATTTTAAAAATTACTAGCTACATTCATGCAGATTGTAGGACTGATATACTCTGATAAATTTTCAAAAGAACTGGTTTAACCTAAAAGAAAGGAAGTGATTCTTAAATCCAGATTAATTTTTTAGGTCAAACTACGTGAGATGGAAACTTATTCCAAACTATTCAATGAAAAATGAGAAGAGAATAAAAAATGCTTCTTACAATGCAGTTCTTATTTTCTTTATAGCTCACGCTGTCAGCAAAGTTCAAATAAGAATAAAAGATTCTCTTCAGCTTGTAATGGAGCTGTTTGTCATTTATTTTTTTCCTGATGTTATTTTCAATATAACTTTCACGCATACAAGTAGCTACCACAAGGTTAATCACTGTATTGCGCTCAGGCAGCTCGTTTGATGTTGCACTTTTTCATAAGCTACCTATAGGATTCAGAAGTTTAATTCCCACCTACATTAAATGAAACAGTCCTGTGAAAGAAGACAACGAGATGGTTGTCATGCCCACAAACAAAAATAATTTTTCAGAATTCTACCTGTAACATTTACAATTCTTTTCTTGTGTATATGAAGCTTTTTTTTTTTTCTTAGAGGCAATTACTATTTAATTAATAATATAAAATAGAAAATATCTAGAAGGGGAAACTAAGACATGTACCCAGCGGCTGTAATCTGATGAGTTTGGCAATACCTGGGTTATGTGGACTGGGGTTAAAGTTTATACTTTGGTTATGGAGACAAAGTTTGAACCTAAGGCTATGGCTGTATTTTATATTGCTGAATAAAACAAAGACAGGCATTAATCTGTGGTTCCAGACATAAGTGGCACGGGTAAACTCAAGTTTAAACTAGGTTGGATTCAAGTCTTTTAACCAATTGGAAGCACAATCCGCAATATTCTGTCATTAATCCAAATTTCATCTCACTTCATGCAGTACTGATACCCTGGCTCTCGATACATTGTCCTTTGACCAAGATCATTGTCGTAGACAAATTGCCAACATTCTGCCTCTTGGCATCTTGACCCTTTACTGATAGCAGCAGCATGGGCAGGATGCCATCCACATTATCCATGTGGTGTGATACTCTCAAATCACTCTGATGGAGTCAAAAGGCAGTGCAACTCTTATGTGTATTAAAGAGCATTTGTGTGTTTGGCTGTTGTTGCCAGATTACCAGGATACTGAGTGTCCCTGACACTCTGCCAGAGCCCTAGCATCGCTTATGATCCTGTATTTGTTAGCTGTGGTTGGGTGAGTTGCATGCCCATGCTGTTGATCATCTTTCTTACTGCCTCAAAAAGATTTATTTTTCTTCATACCTGTGGTCAGATCCCCTTACTCTTCTGACCAGAGGTACCTAGTCATAATTGTTATCTTTAAAGATTTTCATGCCAAAATGTCTGAAATGTGATGATTCCGTTGTATGCATTAAGAAGTACTTCTGCAGAGGAGGACATATGTTGTGTGTCTTAGGGCAACACTCCAGAATGTGTGAGAATTCATGAGGGTACAAATCATTCTGACATTAGTGGTAGAGGACTATGCAGAGATGAAGGGGTCATTCCTGTTGCAGAGGCATTTTGTTGCCTTTTGGAACCTTTAATTGAAAGGAAAATGTTCTCCAAGATATGTCCATTATTTTCTTGGGAAAGCAATTGAAATGGCTTGATGAAATTAATCAGTGTGGAAGATCTGCATCCAGTGCCTGGCCTCATTCACTGATGCTCTTTTTCCTGCTTGGACCCAGTTCTAATGTTTATGGTGTCACCAAGACCCCAGAATGGTTCAGTGTCAGCAAAAGAAGCAATCTTGTTCTCTTCAAAACCTCTTTTCTCCTCTACTTTCAGTAAAGCTCCTTCCCTCATGCAACTGTGCCCCTTAGGCCCAGCTTCTTATATGCTTTACTGAACTTCCAAAAAAGCATCAACAGTTGCGGTTCTGTTAGGTGCCTTTTGCTGCTTAGGGGATTTTTGTTTTCTTTTTATATTGGACATGTTGATTCAGGAGAGAGATACTACCACAAAAAACATTTTGAAACAGTTTTGTTCTTTTTCCCATCAAGATGAATTTTTAATGGGTTTCTTTGAAAGGAAAAAAAAAAAAAAAGATGTCTGAGTTGCCCAGAAAAAATGAAAATTACTCTGCATATTGCTTGTCTCTTGAATTTTAAGAATAGAATATAGCCGTGGAAAAGATAAATGACTTGACTTACATCCCAGCTGGAGTTCATTGATTTCCTTTTTAGTCTAAAAATTAACCTTTTAAGACACAGAACTGTACTACAGCTTAGGAGAAAGTCTCCTGTTGTAGGGATGTGGCTGTCAGCACAAGAAGAGCAAGTAAAAATGGTTTATGTCATTAGGAGTAAATACTGTAACTGTGTTTGTGTAAGAAAAAAACATAATTTACTGCTAATTACAAAAACTGAAAACAAATGTTTCTGTATTCATTAAAAATTTATTTAAATTCTTGTATTTGGTTTGGAATGAAAGAACAGCTAAACTACACATGGTTAAAATTCACTGGCTATAAACACAGCTCCTCCTTCATTAATTATAGCTTTAAAATTGAAAGGAAAACTAAAGAATAAATTATTAGACATGAAAAATGAAATTAAACAGAAATAAACTCTTGTAAGTTTTTTATAATTTTAAAGAAAAGTATTGCTATTTCATACAGCAACAACAATATATTTTTTATAAAATATATTTTAGGATTTCAACTTTCTGCAACATGTCCAATAAATTTAGTTTTTACTTTTCAAAGGTTTTTCATGAAAGAAGAACATGGTACTAATATTTTTAGAAAAGCATTAAAGATTTACAACAACAGAGGAGAAAGGATTATGAAATACTAATTAAAATTGAGTACTTATTAAGCATTCCAAGCACCACTAATATTTCTAACACATAAGCCAAACTCTACTGATGTTAATTACATTAATCATCTCATTATCTTCTCTGGGACTGGCATAAATGAGTTAGACAATTAAAATGGTTCCTTTTTTCACAGATATATCTGTACAACATACAGATTAGTACTGATGGGTGTATTGAAATAAAATCCCATTGCTTTTCCAAATAACTTAATTTTATTTTCCTATGGAGAAAGAGAAAATACTATATTTTCACGATAAACAAAATACAATTTTCAGTTTAAATTAACTTTTAGAAATTCTGATTTGTTGGAGGTTCTTTCTCTCACTTTTTTCCTTTCCTTAAAACAAAAAAACAGGCAAAAGATCTTTGTAATGAAATTTTCTAGATTAATTTGTAAATCCCTAATATACTCTGCAATACACTGAAAAATTTATAATGGGAAGCAGAATATGGTCCTATACAGCCAAAAGAAAGAAAAAACCCACAGCACAGAACATGAAGGTGTTGGTGGTCAAATGGCTCATGATCACTCAACCCATCAAAATCTTTTTTAGCCTTGCTTGTCTCTCAGGATGCCATCTAATTTTTGCAACTTTTTCAATGTTTTTTGACTCAACAATTATGCTTCATAGGCAATTCTGTATGTTCATGAGTCTGCATAATTTAATGTTTCTTGATATCTACTCTTTCTTTTTGGTTTCCTTTCTCTTCCTCTCTGCCTTGCACAAATATGACCAGCATTGGGGTTTTTTTCACTATGAAGCTGAGAATAAAGTAATTTGTGTTTTAAGTCTGAGAAAGCTTTTTATTAAATACACCTTTGAAACACATCCCTTCCCTTCCCATCCTTTCTTATATCTTCAAAAATTCAAACAAATAAAAATAAAAACCCACACCAAGCTGTTTTTATTATTAGATTAGAGAGTGGGAATGCTTGAGAGAGACTTCAAAACAAATATTGTCAATTTACTGACAACTTTGTCTGTGGTGGGATACTCATATGTATAAAAGAAATTTCAAAAATCAGTGAAAGTTTGTATCACAGGACCAGGTTCCAAAGAAAGACTGTACTGCTGCTATTTGTTGTAGTACCTTAGTTGATTTAAAGACAAATAAGTGGTATTTTATATAGCCCTGACTTCTCTCATGCATCCTTCAGAGAAAAACAAACAAACAAACAACAACAACAAAAAAAAAAACCAAAAAGAAAATGAGAGTATTCTAATGATATTCAAATTTTCCAATGACTACTGTGATCTGTGACCACTATATAGTCTATTGGGAAAAAAGACCCAGCAGAGGAAATATTTCAATAAAATAAAAAATGTGAAGCTTCTCTTTGCCCATTTGTAATTCAACTAGATATATTTTTAGAAAAAATATCCAAGCTTGTCTGTCTGTATTCCACCTGTTTATTTCTGCTGTTGATATCTCTCCTCACAGAGGTAAATTTTTCTTTTTTCTTCTACTTTAAACTCTTTTCTGTTATTGTGTGTTTATTTTCAAAATAGATATATGTTCTTATATGTGTATTCTATACATATGAATTTCAAAGTATTCTGTAACTTTTTTTTGGTTAATTTCCAATAATTGAGTGCTGTGTTTCAAACATTTCCTTTTTGTAATATAGATATTAGAACTGGCCATGTCATTCTATTATTATTTACACCCATGAACAGTGATGTGCCGTCTCATGACTCAGTAGTACTGTCTTTATCCAATCTTTAATCTTTGCAAAAATCACATTGGTGTAGTCATTTCTATTTCATTCAGGTTGTATTGGTTTCTTTGTTTTATTTCAGATAGTTCCAGAAAATGTAGGATATGTTTCTTTTCCTGTTTGAAATTCAAAAGCACATAGGAAACTTCTGTTGCTGAAATGATTATTTCTCTTCAGAAGAAACAAAGGCTACTCTTAGAGTATGCATCTTTCAGTTCTCTTACTTCTTACAGCTAATATTGCAACATAAGTGCAACCTTTGAATTATAGTATATTATTAATGTGTTTGAGAAAAGTCTCTTTGAAGTCTGATGAAAAGACTACAGGGAGAACCTTTTATAATATTTCTTGCATGGATTTCTCTCATAATAATTGATTCTTGTTCACAAAATGGAAACTTCTTGTTGCCATGGTTAAAACAGGTTTTGCTGTTAATTTGGTATCAGTCTTGCTGAAATTTAAAATTGTGTTTTACTGATGTTGCATGCTGAAATGTTATTATTATCACAAATCTGGGGTCCTGAGTATGGATCTCTCTGTCTTAACACTGTGCTGAAAGAAGGAAACAAACCATAAGAATTACATATTTCTTCATTTGTGTAACGTTTTTCAACTTAAATGTATCAATATATATGTATCTAGTCTCATATACATAAAATTATTGTGTTTCAGCTGTTATTGTTTAACATCAGTCTTATAGAAAAAAGCAGAATTCTCAAAGTCTTGTGGGATTTTTAGCTTCTAATAATTTGGGTATGTTTACTTTTGCCTTTTACCTTTTTTCTTATGACATTCACCATTAGTGATTATTTGAGCATCCAAACCCAAATATTTCTGTTTTCAGAATATCTCATGAACTTAAATGAGACAAGGAAATTCATTGTTAGATACGAAAAAAATGAAAGGCATGATGGCATAAAAAAGCAGAGAAATGAAAATTTAGAAATGGTATAGATGAATGCATAAAGCTTTTTTCTTCAATAAATAGTTTTTGTTCAACAAACTCTATAGCACTTAATCCACAGACTCAGTTTTAGAAAGGGTATAAAAGAGCTTATAACACATTCTGTCTCCCCCCAAAATGTGTATCCTTTATGAATTAGCTTTGACCTACATTCTGTAATATCATCAACTTCTGGTATTTGGAGAACAATTTAGCCTTATGCCTAATTATTGAAGTATAACCAAAGAGTTTACTGAACAAGAGTGTTTACTAAAGATATTTGATGTTTAAACCATTAGCCTTTAATTATGAAAACACTAATGAATCAGTTCTGATGTTTATAATTGATTTGCAGAAGAAAATTGTCTGACAGTTGCATTTCAAGGCTTAGCTCTTATTCCCCCTGCCAGCATTTGGTCCAAAGCATTTGGTCCAAACATCTCTCTATTCTGCAGCATACTGTGGTTCTGATACAAACATCAGTGCTGATTTCTGAAGTGTCTCTTGCTTGTTCTTCAAACAATGTTAAGATATTTGGGGTTTTTCCTAAGACATTATAGCACGATAAAGAAGACCTGCTTAAATGAAATTTTCCATTTAAAAATCTCCAAAACATACTAGTGAAAAATATTTGTTCAAATGTAAAGAAAAATAGATAAATTATATATTACATTCATTTGAGCATAACAGCCTTCTCCTAGAAAACAAATATTCCTAAATTTTGCTTTATGGCTGAATGTTCAGGAGTTCATTTAAGGTCATGGATCCAAATTTGTAAAGTCAGGAGTTTCTTGTATTAAGTAACCATCAGGTGGTTGCTCCTAAGTAGCAGGGACAAGTGTTAGTTCATGGATCCATAAACAGATTGTAATATTGGTCACTGTAGTTTCTCATTTTCATTGTTTTCTGGTGTACCAGGTTTTACATTGCCAGAAATCATCATTTTTATGTTTTCTGCCCCTAAAACTATCTCTGCGTACCACTAAACCGAGATTTTAAAATTTTATTTTAAACCTAGGATATACAATTCATACACAGTGAATAAAAACAAAACAAAACAAAACAAACAAAAAAACCCCACAAAACCATTTTAAAAATTTCTTTTATTTATGATTGTTGCGATTTAACCCCAGTCAGCAGCCAAGACCCACACAGCCACTTGCTTAACACCCCCACAGACTGAAGTGGGAGAGAATCAGAGGGTAAAAGTCAGGAAACTCCTGGGTTAAGATAAAAACATGAGCACAAGCAAAGTAAAGCAAGGAATTAATTTACTGCTTTCCATGGACAGGCAGGTATTCAGCCATCTCCAGCAGGGCAGGGCCCCATCACATGTAACACTGACTTGGAAGGACAAATGCCATCGCTCCAGATGTCCCCCCCATTCCTCCTTCTTCCCCTCACTTTATATACTGAGCACGATGCCATACGGTCTGGAATATCCCTTTGGCCATTTTGGGCCACCTGTCCCAGCTGTGTCTCCTTCCAGCCTCCCATGCTCAGCAGCAACGAAAACATCTCTATATTATCAACCCTCTGTTCACCACAAATCCAAAACACAGCCCTGTACTAGCCTCTGTGAAAAAAATTACTCCATCCCAAACAAGCACAGTGAGCTAAAATCTCAGACTAGAAGAGGAGAAAGAATAAGGTGTTACCACTTTATAGAGCTCTGAAATACTGAATGAATATATCTGCACAGTGCTTCAGGAATCCACTGAAGCAACTGAAAACCAATGGCAAGTGTACTAAGAAACCACTTGTTTATTGCTATTCTTCCTAACTCATGTTAATTTCATTTCATGTCATCCATTTCACTTAAGTTGGACACAATAGTTACATGGGTGAATACCAAATTAAGCCCGACTAGCAAGGAAGTCTGTCAATGTATTGGCAATTTTATATTTTATACACCCTCAGTAAAGTGCATTGAGAGACAAGAAGTTAATCACTTCATAAAATAAGCCAACACCACCTTTTTTGCAGGTGCTGTGACAGGCTGTTTTCCTGGTTAGCCAGTGGGAGCAACAGCAGGCACAGCCTGGCTCTGCATTGGCACCCTGGCAAGAGTCCAGTCCCTCTTGGGTGGTTGTGGGTACACTTATCCAGGGACAAAAGGAGTTCAATAGTATGGGCACAAACCTTTCTGTGGCACCTGGCTTCAGTGTCAGAAAATGGTCCTGGATGTGTTTAATTTATTAGCCCTGACAAATATGATTAAGTACAAAAGAGTAGATGCATTTTATTCCTTGAAATGGGCTTTAAAGTTAGTTGAGTTTAATGGAAAAGAACCTTTTAAACTTACTGGCATGTAAAAAGGCGCAGAGCAATTTCATCTAAATTTAGATATCTAGCAGCTGCCATGTAAGTTATCCTGTGCTCTCATTATGGCCAAAGGAGAGGAATAAATTCCTCCACATCTAATTTATGGTAGCTGTCTATCTTATAACAACCTAAAATTTCTTCTGTAGATGTTTCTTTTCCTCTCACTGATTACAAAGTGATCCTTGTGCAGATTCTGAAGGTTAACTTTTAGAGCTCTAAGCATTGCTTTGAAATTAATCCTAACCTGAATTAGCTTTCTGAAGGTAAAGTACTAGGAGCTTTTTTTCTCAGGTGTGTGGCAACATCCTTCAGTTTCTGCTGTTTCCTGTGGTAGGAAGTGAAAGTTTGAAACTGGCTTCACTAAGCAAAAGATTTTAAAACTATTTAACCTCGAAGTATACTTATATCACAACTTATACTCTACTTTTTGTTTGCTTTGTTCACCATAGGTCCTTGAATCAGGGATTTTGAGTAACTTAAAGGGCACATGCAAAAAATATTTATCATCATTGTGATCATAAGAAATACCCACATTTTATAGAATAAGGTTTGTATGTAGAATAAAAAATATTGATAGAGTGATGAGAGCAGATACATATCTGTGGTAAAACTGTAAATGGTTTCATTTAAAAAACTTAGCTCTGGAAATTTTTTCACTTATAAGTCAGACTGAAATACGTATCATTATGTTTTGTATTATTTCTCTACCATTTGTAGGATCAGAAAAATTATTGTCAAAATGTAATGATCTTATCATTGTGAAAATGTCAAATCAACATCTCCACCTTCTCTGAGAGTAATCTCTATACTACCATAATGGAAGAGTAAAAAGGCATACCAGTAGCACGTAGTGTGATTTTTCAAAGTAAAAAAAAAACAGTGAAAAAGCAAAGAAAATGGACAAGGCTATTTCCACTTAAGGAGATACCCATTAATAGTAGCCAAATTTAGCCTAAGCTATATTGACCTCTACAGAATTTAATTAAGGAGAAAATTTTCATATCTCCAAGACTAAACCTCCATTATTAGATACTAAAATTATAAATAGAAATATATTTTATTAATTTCTGTTGTGCTCTCATCATTTCATACTTGAACTCTTTTCTTACTTGAAAACTTGAATTTTCTAAATTAAATATTTTTGTAGATGCATGTTTAAATTCCTTAATTTTATTTATGTTTAATTTCTTTAATTTTTTTATTCTTTTTTTTTTTGTTTTGTTTTCGTGATTTTTTAAAAATAATTCCATTAGCCCACTTCAGAGTTTACTGAATAGTAGAAAAATGATAAAATAGGTTGGGTTGGAAGGTACCTTAAAGATCAACCAGTTCCAGCCACCATGTCATAGGCAGGGATAGCTTTCATTAGATCAGGTTGTTCAAAGGTCCATCCAACCTGACCTTGAACATTTCCAAGGAATAAAATGCTCACTCTTTTAGAATCTTTAGAAATTGCAAACTTCTGAAGTTTTCAAAGCTCAAAAAGTCTCCTAAAACATCCCTAAAAGTTGTGAACGAAATTCCTTGGTGGACCAGCTATAGGTATAGGACTCCATAGGTACTGGATCTGTGTTCAAAGGTATAGCATTATTCTTTACCTCTCATAATTTTAAAATTTCTCTTTTCTGCACAGGATTGACTCTGGGATAGTATCAATTATTTTACCTCTTTCTACCAACTCTGCTTGCCTGCCTGCGTTGCCAGTACCTAAAGCTTGACAGGAATTAATTACACTCTAACATAGAATTGAATCGGAAAAGTTATGCCTTATGTACATTTGATAAAAAGGATAGATACTTGCCCAACTGGCTTTCCTGAAAAACTGCAGTACCACTAGAAATATTATCAGTCTCTAACTCTACATGCTGAGTATTCAAAATACACCATTTTATTTTCCCCCCATGGAGCTGTTTGAACCTGGCTGGATGCCAGGCACCCAGCAAGCCACTCTATTACTCCTTTCCTCATCAGGAAGGGAGGGAGAAAACATGATGAAAAAAAAAACCTTATGGGTCAAGATAAAGGCAGTTTACTGACACAACAGTCAACTTCATGAGTACACAAACAAAGGAAAATAAAACCAAAATTTTATTCTCTTCTTCCCATCAGGAAGTCTGGCCACTTCCCAGGAAACAGGACTTCAGTACATCGTGGTTGCTCCAAAGGACAAATGCTGTAAATAACAAATGATAAATTACTCTCCCCCATCCTTTTTTCCTCCTTTATCTTAGCTGTTATTGTTGAACATGTCATGCAATATGGAAAACCCCTTTGGCCACTTTGATTCAGCTGTTTTGGTTATGTGCCCTCCCAACATCTTGACCATGCACAGACTTCTGGTGAGGATGAAGTGCTGGAGATACGGCACTGAGGCTGTCAGCTCTGTTCAGCAGGAGCCTAAACACTGTGGTATCACCAACCCCTTTCCAGCTACCAATGCAAAGCACAGAGCTGTGAGAGTTGCTGGGGAAAATGAACTCCATTTCAGCTGGACACAACACACCCAGAATAAAAAAATATATACATAATAATCAATTAATAACAATAATAATAAAAATTGAAATAAAAACCAAAAAATGCTGAACTTTTCTTATGTTCTGTATTTAGATTTTGTAGGCATCCTTTTCATGCTTCAAACTGATTAGCACTCTCAATTACTTTTGATAATCAGGCACAGGC
Organism: Fringilla coelebs; assembly: GCF_963513975.1. Classification (NCBI taxonomy): domain Eukaryota; kingdom Metazoa; phylum Chordata; class Aves; order Passeriformes; family Fringillidae; genus Fringilla; species Fringilla coelebs. Next base: position 55,584,125 of record NC_140029.1, read on the forward strand.
ACATGATATGTCTACAGACAAATTCTGGGGTTTTATATGGCATATAGGATTTAATATTGATGTTTGCTATGGATTTAATAGAAAGAGAAAACCTTAGACTCCTTACTAAGCCACTTCTTTCTAACAGGATTAATGAGTGCTGGACTTCATTAATTTTAAGTATTTGCTCTGAATCAAGTGCTCTCCTTAATTATTTAGCAACATAAAACCAGTATAGGGTCAGATTCACAGTAATCCTTAGGCTGGAAATTTTTTTTACCTTTTTTTATTTTTTAGATTTTTAGTTCCGTGTGTATTTTACCTGCCTTTTTTCTTTTTTCTCCCAGAGAGGGAGAAAGAATCATTTAATATTATCATTGAAATTCACAATTATTAAACACAGTGCTGTATGTGCTCCTGGACAGACAGATACTGCCAAGCATCAGCTAGACTGGCAAAGGTTGAGAATATTTCCAATGTACCAACATAAACTCAGAGAATTATACTTCAGGGTTCAAAATTATTCTATTACCATGTGAGAATGTAGTTCCACGTCATCTGACCACATTTCAACTCATTTCAGCAGGCTTTGGGTTTTCATCAGTATAAGTGATGATGAATTCTGACCACTGTCTTTGCTGATTATGGTTCATTGTAAACTCATTCTGTCAGGAATATGACAGCATTCCGAAACAATGTAAAAGTTGTGATGCTCTTGCTGATGCTGGTGTGTGCAGAGGTAAGGTTAATTACTGTCAATGTGGAAATAAAAAAGGCTGAAACCAATGACATCCTGAAAGAAGAGTTGTGGACAGAGGTCTCTCCGCATGTGTAGTGCAGCAGTCATGTGCCTATCAGGACACTGAGAATTCTGGCTGCTAATGATTATAGAAGATTACAAGAAGCATAAAAAGCCTTTGAAGTTGTTACAGTTTTATAAATGAGAACCAATATGATGAAACATGGAATCTCAGAGAAGCTGAATTATTTTTGTTCCTGTAAATCACTTTTGCTTTTGTGGGCAGGGTATTTCACGGAAATTATCGCCTAGTTGTAATTTCAGTAGTTTTCTTTTACATTATGGTATGTAGGAACAGAGAAGTATCTCAAGATAAATTTCCACTCTTTTCTTTTAGAAGGGAAGAAGAAAATCTTAGGGGACTAGAGGCCCATCAGTCTGCCACACTCCTCTGTAAGCTATGCCCAGTTTCAGGAAGCACAAGCGAATAGAAACAGCTGACAAAGAAGCAGTAAGGTCTGTTTGATAGTCTTCAAGGCAGAGCAAATATGCTCTGTTGACTTTGTAATGTAATTGAAGCCCAAAAACGTGGGACAGAAAGGCTCAACAAGTCCAAAGACAATATCCAGTTGTAGGGAGTGGCTGATATGATGCAGAAAGCTGCTACCTAGAGGGACATCCACAGGCTGGAGAAATATCTTCACATTCAACAAAAGCAAATGGGAAGACCTGCCCTTGGACAGAATAATTCCAGTGCAACCATGAAGACTAGGCTCCAGCTGGTTAGAAAGCAGGCTGCTGGAAAAGCATAGGAATGTGAAGGAGAAGAAGCTAAACATGAGTCATCAATAGTCTTGTGAAGCAAAGAGAGAAAGGCAATCCCCTGCTGGACTGTATTAACTAGATGGAAGCCAGCTGCTGCCAGGTGCCACCTGAGTACTGAACCCTGCACTCAGGGGTTTGCAGTACAAGGAAGATTTTGACATGTTGGAATTGAATCGAGTACAGTGCTATAAGGCTGCTTGGGGTGTTTGAGCCCTGCATGTCACTGAGATCAAAAATGACATTGCTGGTAATTCTATCAAGCAGAGACAGCAAAAGGTGGACTGTCAGGGAAAAGCTTTCTCAAACACACACATATATCATTGGGGGCTGGCCTACTTTTGGCTTGAATAGAGTTAATTTTCCTCCTACTAGGCAGTGCTTTGCTTTGGATTCAGTATGAGAATAATGTTGATAACACATCAATGTTTTTGTTGTTCCTGAGTACTGCTTAAAATAAGTCAAGGAGTTCATTGCCCATGCACTGCCAGTGCAGGGGTACAAGAAGCTGTGAGGGAGCATAACCAGGACAGCTGATCTGAAGTGGTCAAGGGGATTTCTCATACCACAAAAGATCAGACTCAGTATGCTGACTGGGAGAAGCAGGCTGTGAGCTGCCTGGGGACTGGTGGGATTGGTTGGTAGGGGGTGGGCGACTGTATTAGGCATCACTTGGGGTTTTTGTTTTCTTGAATTCTCTCTTGCTTTTTTTCTCTCTCTGCTGTTTCCCATTTCATTGTAATTATTGACAATATTATTTTATATTGCACTTTATTGTATTTCAGTTATTAAACTGGCCTTATTTCAACCCACAATTTTTATTTTTTTCTGATTCTCCTCCCCATCCCTCCATGGTACAGAAGGAGCAAGTCAGTGGCTCTACTTCTTTGTGTTGTTGTGATTATTTACAGATAGATATTATGGGGCTATGTGAATGAAAACTGTCTGCTCTTCTGAGGACACCTGGTAAATGGCCCTTTCAATAAAAAACCCAAACAAACATACAAACAAACATCAACAAAAACAAACCCTAAAAAAACTAACAAAAACTAAACAAACAAAAAGCAAATTGCAGAACAACAGAATTGTTTAAGATGGAAAAGGCCTTAAAGGGCATTGAGTCCAACCTCCTTCTACAGAACATGAACATCAAGCAACTTATTAGAATAGGGCATTTGTGTAATGCTAACTCCTCAGAGATTTTCACTGTTGTATGCCTGTTATACACAATTGATTTTAGTCCTTTCTCTTTTCTATCCCCACCAGTAAATTTTATAATTTTCACCATAGGAGAATCCATTATTTTAACTGGCAACAAACACCTGTATAAAATACAAAAGCAATAGCAAATGCAATCTTTTTGAGTTGTTTAATGGACATTATACCAGCAAAAGCAGTTAAAAAAAATCCTTTGATAATTTCACAGGCAATCCCATTAAATACCTGTAAATAATAAAAACATCAAACACACTAAAAATTATTGTAAGAGTATCTTGTACTATTGTCATGATCCAACCAGTGAGAGGTGGCTCTGCCCAAATTAAGGTGCAAGTGAAAATGCATGCTGAAGTCAATAATACAGATTTTATTTAACAGTAAATATGAGGCAGAGAAATCAAAAGACAGAAAAGGGGTCAGGGTGCTGCTAAGATCAATGGCTAGTACTATGAATAGCCCCCTGAGCAGGACCAGTTGCTGACACACAATATTTTATGCTCATGTAACACAACGGTGACCACAAACAACTCCTTTTTCTGATCAGAATACCTTCAGTAGAAGCAGTCCCTGGACAAGAAACCACTGCCTAGCAAGAAATATCTAAAACCAAGAGAAAAACAACAAGGAAAAGGCAAACGCCAAGAGTACAAACTTTTAACTTTTAATGTGATGTTACTTTTAAAATTACTTAAGTATCTTCAAGACAACCATTTTAGCGTGTTTCATTCAAGAGAAACCTTGTTTTCCTTTCTTGAGGTTTATACTCTTATATCGTGATCTCTGTCAAAGATCCCACTCTTTGTGACCAATTTTGGCTCTGAAATCTTTTAAATAAGGCTCAGGACAATGAAGTTTCTGAGAAAAAAAGCAACCAAAACAGATGTTTCCTCTTTGTATTTAAACCCCCAGTGGTAAACACTAAGAACAAACACCCCTGAACAAACCTCATAATGCCAAGGCCAACGGTGGGAACTGATATTTTCTACTCAAGTCTCCTATGTTCCGACGTGTAAAAATAACAGCTCAGCTTCAGATCACAAGCCTTGTTTCTTCAGAAGTATCAGTTCATAGGTTATAAGTAAGGAATCAAGATACAATGTGTAACAGACTCTGGACTTCAAAGAACAAGGAGAAAAGCAGAAATAACCAGAGCAAGAGGAAGGGCAGACCCTTTAAAATCTCAGGCACATATAGTTGTTAAAATAGATCAATCTGTTATTCAGACTGCGTCAGTTTGTTTCAAGCATTGGTCTGACCTTTGCACCACTTAAGTAAGTAGTTTTTGAGATCCTTCTGCTCTAAAACTATTTTCTGGAGGCAATCCTGAAGGGAAAAATTGCATGAACCCTTAGCAGACTATTACCTTGTACAAGACCTTTCTCACCTCAAAAGATCATGCATCCTAAGAGCCTAAAATCTAAGTCATCTAAGTCTATGGAAGCACTAAATGTTTAGGGAAAAGAAGAAATAGTGTGAGGTAAGCAACTGGTAAATTTGATTTTTGACATTAATAATAAAGGGCAATAGATTTTGTACTTATAAGGCAGTGATGGGCCTAAGGGCTTGTCAGTGTTTGTGCTGGTCTGACCTGATTTTAGACATTGCCTAGGGGTCCAGTGACCATTGCCCCAGCCACGCCATAGCTGAAAATCTGTGAATACCACGTGTAGTGCAGACATGAGAAGCCAAGTGAAAATGTTACTGCTTAGTAATGGCTGGTGGAAGCTGCAGTGTGCAGCTTTCAGACTTTAAGTGAACATCAGACTCCCCCTAACACCAAACTCCTCCTACAGAAAACTCTTGGTACTGACAACTCACTGTTATATGCCAGGACACCCTTACTTCAGAGAGATGTGACCAGCCCTTGGGCCTAGAGAACATAAACAAGTAAGAAAAACATCAAAAAGAGGGTGCAAATATTTACCTTTAGAGAATAACAATTTTAGGTAATAATAAATTATAAATATAAAATTATAAAGCTAATAATATCTATATATAGAATTATAAATGTTGACTGGAAAAGCTGGCATTACCACCACAATGGAACAAAAAATAAATGTGGCATTCTGATTTGATTGTTAAGCATTACAGACTAACAATTAATATCTGCATTCCACTGTTTAACCACCCTGACAAAAAGACAGTATTTTATTATGTTTACATAAAATGCCCTATATTTCAGTTTTTGCCCATTGTGTCTCATCCTTTTACATCTAAGAATCTGGTTCTGTCTTTTTTTATACCTTTCCAGCAGTATTTAAACACCTTGACCCCCCTTAACTTTCTCTTCTCGAGACTCACCAGTCCAAGATCTTTCAGACTTTCCTTGTATGAGGGATGTTTAACTCACCAAATCACCTCCAGGGCCCTTCTGTGGACTTGCTGCAGCGTGTGCATGTCTCTTTTGCAGCAGGGAACATAGACCTGGACCCAGCACTCATGATGCATTTCCCCAGTACCAGTCATCTTATTGTCCTAACATGCTTGGAAGTGGTTTCCAGAACAATTTGCTCCATTACCTTCTCAGAGGCTGAAGTAAGGTTAATGGTCACGTAGTTCCTGCAGTTTTCATGTTTTTCTCTTATGCATTCTCTTATGTCCTAAAAACAGCTCCAAAAGATTTGATATAAATTGCCTTTTTACAACTAAAGCATAAGTACAGGTGAAAAATATGTGCAATGCACATTCTTTATTGAAGACTTTGTTAGTCAGAGCTATAGCCTCTACCCTATACCATGCCTGGAATTCTTTAGAAATACAAACAAATTGACTACTTTGTCCTTCTACTTAAAACAAATGAAGTGATAATTGTCATATTAATTGGTGCATTCGCTAATTAATACATGAAGTTGCAATGAAATATCCCCTTTTAAAATTCCTGTTGTATCTTGGTCATTTTAAAGTAGATTTCAGTCTCTGGGAGTTTTCTTTCATCTCAAACAAATTATCAGCATTTTGGATCAGTTATTTTTCAACATCTTTTAACATCTGTTTTATTGATGCTTTCATACATGTATGAAGTGTAAATATGGTAACAGAGCATACATTGCTAAACATACACTTTTACAGTTCTAGAGTCCATGCTCTCTTCATTTGAATACATCTTTTCCTATTTGAAATATCTTTCTTTTAGCCATCTTTCTCTGATAATGAATTTTGATACTTTTCCATATTTATGCTATTGAGTTTTTTATTTATCTTCCTCAAATTTTTTTTGGATTCATGTAGAAAGTTTAAATGAATATTTTTTTTCTGAAAATTAAAAAAATATCCTCGAAAAACCTTCAGGCAATTTTTTACTCTTTTATTCTTTTAGCAATTTTTTTCACATTTGAAAAATAGTAATTATATAAATAATTAAAAATTAATAAAATAGTAGCACATTTTAAAATGTAGTTTTTGAAATAACTGCATCATTCCTTTGCAGCTTTTTCTACTGACCTTACACTTCACTATTGAGAGTTCCACATGCACTGTTTTTCTCCTATGAGAATTTTACTTCTGAGTAAACCATGAGAATTTTTTGTTTGCTTTGCTATGTTGGTTTTTTGGGTTTGTTTTTCATGATATTATATCTCAGTCCTGTGACAGGAGAAAAAGTTATTCTTTTCTTGTGGTAGCCTGATTAATTTTTCCAAGAAGCTCTTTATTGATGACATCTAATTTATTGCTTGTATCTCGCATGAACATTTACCCACATTACTTGGAGTAATTGAAATCTCCTTTACAACTTCTCATCTCCATTAGACACAGATGAATAATGCCATTTCAGATGCCCTAAGGCAATGGAAGCTTTCAGAGGGAGTTGAGAGGTGTGACATAGGTCTTGAGGGCAATGTCTGATCTTCTACAGCAGCAACTGGATACCATAGTGAGCGCCCCAAGGAAATGTCACTAGACCCCTTTCTGCTAACAACTGAACCATGCCCTGTTCTTCATCTGTAACAAGATTCTTCATCTGAAGCTACGTAAGTCTGCTAGAAAATATACTTTGAGTTCCTTCATTAGAACAACAATCCAAGCGTGTCTTGTACACTCCCAAAGTGAATATCCACTCGTAAAATGCCACTCAAAATCTACTCTCACTGGGATGGCATTACATATGAGATTCAATCATTAATTTTTTTTTAAGAACTTAATGCTTGAAGCAAATCCAAAAATATCTTATAATTCACTGTTCTATTAAAATCTATATGAAGTCCATGGTAGTGTTGACCCACATTTGCAGCAATTAAGAAAATAATACAATTAACATCAATTTCAATTAATTTCACCCTGGTTTCCTACATATAACACAAGTCCAATTATTTTAGGTTTCTTTGAAGTAGGAGAAAGCGCATTATCCAAGAGGGAGAAATGCACAATACGGTTACCACATGCAGAAGCAGTCAATTTGCATGGTACATAGCAAAGCTTATGGCAAAAGCTAAGATATTAAAAACACTTTCATTATATTTCTAAATTCACTTTTATCTTTAAAGGTTTGCTTTCATCTCTTGGGATAGTTGGAGGGAAAAAAAAAGACAGCTACTGTACATCAAAATTATGCTTAGTTGTAAACTACCTTGTAATTGTATCTGCGAAAATTAAAAGCAACTAAATATTCTTCACATCTTTAAAACAATATTGAAATTATGTTCTGTAAGTTAAATTGAAGTCAGAGAACAAGTCAAAGGTAGCAACAGGAAATGAAAATAGACTCTAGATAAGATATAGCAGTAGTTTAATTATGGAAGTATATAGCAACTCTGTTGACAAGCTTCAGCACACAGGCTACCAAGTGTACTAAAATGTGGTTTTGAATACAGTCAAAGGAAGAACACAAAATTTTTTTTTTTTAAGACAGAGATAATTATAAGCATAAAAATATATAGGTGATCATCCTGTACTGTTAAACATAAATAAAATTACATATTGATTATTCATAAACGAGAGGAGAGGAGAGGAGAGGAGAGGAGAGGAGAGGAGAGGAGAGGAGAGGAGAGGAGAGGAGAGGAGAGGAGAGGAGAGGAGAGGAGAGGAGAGGAGAGGAGAGGAGAGGAGAGGAGAGGAGAGGAGAGGAGAGGAGAGGAGAGGAGAGGAGAGGAGAGGAGAGGAGAGGAGAGGAGAGGAGAGGAGAGGAGAGGAGAGGAGAGGAGAGGAGAGGAGAGGAGAGGAGAGGAGAGGAGAGGAGAGGAGAGGAGAGGAGAGGAGAGGAGAGGAGAGGAGAGGAGAGGAGAGGAGAGGAGAGGAGAGGAGAGGAGAGAGGAGAATGCAAGTACAGCTGTATTGATTCAAGGAAAACAACTACCTAGGATCTAATCTCCAACATTATGTAGCACAGAAATAATGACTGTTCCTGCACAGTTTTTTCTACATTGAAAGTGTGTTGTGCCTACTAAAAGGAAGGAGCTGCCTGGATCTTTCTTGCTCTTTGAGCAAGGAAGTAATGGAGATCATCACTACCACTTCCACAGCAGCACCACAATCCCAAGACTCACCACTGTTGCTGAACCTGTGACTGCTGCTGATGCAGATACTACAGAACTTATGCTCTCTCTCCTAGCTGTCCAATATTCTGCTTATTAGGTAAGAAAGAATAGATGCCTCTTCACAGCTATGAGGTTTTCTTACTTCTCTGTCCCACTGTTTTTGGGTATAAAGGTTACAGCAAAAGGATGTTTGGAACCTTCAGACCATGTCAGTGTCTGCAGATGCAGTCCTGTTTAATCTTTCTCTCCTGGCACCAGCTTGGTCTGTCAGCTCTTGCCATGCTGCAGTGGCTGCACCCTGTCCTATCAAAACCACCAGAGAGCCACAGAATAGTCTGGTTGAAAGAGACGCTAAAGATCATTTTGTTTTAAACCCCCTTCCATGGCCAGGGACAGCTGCCACTAGACCAGGTTGCTCAGAGCCCCATCCAACCTGCCCTTGAACTCCTCCAAGGATGGAGCATCTGCAGCTTCTCTGGGCAACTGCTTCTTCTCCTTTACCACTGCCTGAGTAAAGAATTTCTTCCTTACATCTTATCTAAATCTCTCCTATTTTAGTTTAAAACCATTCCCCCTTGTTCTATCACTCTCTGCCAAGGTACAAGTTGCTCTCCACCTTTTTTATAAGCCCCTTTAAGTAATGAAAGGCCTCAATGAGGTCTCCCTTCAACCTTCTCCTCTCCTGGCTGAACAATGCCAGCTGTCTCAGCCTGTCTTCATATAAAAGGTGTTCTGGCTTTCTGATTATCTTTAGGGCCCTCCTCTACACTCACTCCAATAGGTCTTTCTTGGGCTGAGAGCCCCAGAGTTGGATACAGTACTTCAGGTAGGGTCTCCCTAGGGCAGAACCGAGGTGGAAAATCACCTCCTTTGACCGGCTGATCTTGCCTTTTTTGATGCAGCCCAGGATGTGGTTGGTCTTAAAATCTTAAAGAGTCAGTACATGTTTCTACCTGTTTAGAAAATGGTCAAGGCAAGTAAGTCAGTTGTTTGCTAAAAATAAAATTGGGGGACTAGATCGTCAAGAACATGCATGTCTTCCACCACAGAAGCTACCCTTTTGATAACAAGGAGTCAGACTAGTCCTTTCTCATGATATTGCATTTCCAAATTGGTAGCTGTTCTTGCACTCTGATAAGTGGCAAGATTTAGCAGTACAACAAAAACAGGACTCAAAACCATCAGACTTTCAACAGTACTCTCCTACAGTGCATTGAGCCATGTCAGTGGAATTTGGCAAAAGCTTAAATACATGTTACTGCTATCTGTAATGTTCCAGGAACTGCTTGGAAATGACAGACGACATCTTGGGGACAACAACAATAAATAAACTAGCATAAACTCATTATGCTGGTTCCAGTTAGATGACATTTTCAACAAAAAGCAGAGGTTTATTTTCATGTTTGTTTGTTTTACTGAGATAAACTTGTTTACACATAGCCTTTCCAAATATCAAACAATTGTTAAGTAATGAAAATTAAAGTGATTGAGATTATTTATGAAACATTATTGTAAGCTTGCTCTACATAGTGTTTTCATTTGAGTTGTAGCACAGTTTTAGTACAAAAAGAAGTGTTTAACGTATTGGTCCACGTTAAGAAAAAGAAAAAAAACAACACTTTGTGTTGCCTTAAGCAATGTTAAACTTATTTTCTGATTTTCACATATTCTTCATAGTCAGTTTATACCCAAGTTGATACCTTCAAATACAGCTATGAAAAATGCAAAGATTGGTAATGCAGTTTTTGACAGTTTCCTCTTCTTTAGCTACTGCTCTGTAAGCATTCAAATAATAGTGAAATACCGGTGAATTAAAGTAAATATCTGCCTCTCAGTTTTTCTTTTTCTGCCTATCATCTGTTCTTATTCACTCTGTCAAGTTTGGGGTTTTTTTCTGTACACTGAAAGTACAGAACTGAAAGCATAGTCCTTTTTGTAAAATCACCCCTCTTAACAATTTATTTTAATACTGAATATTTTTTTTGCTAAGGTATGCATTCAGGAATATATATTGATATACTCATTCCAAAATGAGATAGTTTTGCAGAAGGAGTGAAGAACTCATGGCTATATAAACTCCAGGGGGGAAAACTCAAGGGTACAATCATGCAAACAGGTAAAACTATATTTCATCAGTTGGCAAATGGGAGATAGTAAAATCATTGATATCCTAGTCTAAACTAAGTGAAAGCTCTTTTTCTTACTGACTTTGATCTGGTTAGAATTCTGATATTGGATCCACAATTCAGGAAGTAATTTTCACAACACTCTGCCCGTATTATTCAATGCACTTCTATACAAGGTAGTTTTGTATATCTTTGTATAGATACAAATATTTGTAAATAAAGTATTTGCATAATCAGTTTTAGGAAAATTGCTGTCTTTTATGTTGTTTGAGGAATACTTTTTCACTTCCACTCTCTGGAACACTGTTTCCAGAACTGTGTTTACTTCTGAGTGGTGGAAAAGTGAAATAAAAAACATACTTGCCTGTTTTCAAATAATGTACAATCAGAATTCCTTTGCCCACATAAAAATTTCTACATTTGAACTGTTCTCCATTTTTATATTATTTTTATAACTAATAGAGAGAAATATGGTTACAACATCAAGATTAATCTTATCAGATAGAGGCATCTGCTCAGAATGAGTCAGGTTCTAGACATGCCAGTTTATGACCATTGCCTAAAAAGACAAAAAGGGCAACTAGCTTGTTTATAAATATATACAACATAAGTGTTGAGGAAAAAGGATTTACATAGAGTACATCTTTACCTTAAAGCAAATAAGGGAAATTTTAGGGATAGTTTTATATGCCTCAAAATAAAGACTTTTTAGCAACCAGAAACAAAATAAGAAACTACTACTCAAACTTAATAGTCATAATCACAGACTAAGGAAAAACTAAGGATAGATTCAAAGATGTATCTCACCTTATCAAGATAAAATTTAAAAAAGGACTGTGGTAGAAGCTACAGTTCTAACTTTTTCCTACCCTCCTTTTCTTTTTCCCTACCAGCCTTTTCTATAGCATCTGTTAGAGAGCCTCTCTAAGCGCAGGGAAAGAAGCAGGGAGAGATATTTTCAAATATAATGAGCTTGCAACACAAACCAATGCCATCTCGATGGAGGTGTGTAAAAAGACTGATGATACCTCACACCATTCCTACTGCAATCTCTGTTCACAACAGTTCATGCTTTGCAATACGTACTTTAGGTGCTGTAGCAATATCTTCACGAGTATCCTGGGTGGGAAGCCATGTTTCAGGCTCACTGGCTTCAAAGATTACTTGTGAGCATAAAAATAGCATCATAAAATAGAGTTCCATCAATGCTTATCTGAACAGAGAAGCTCCGAGGCTTTTATGTTTGTCTCGTCATTAACTTCTTACCAACTCAAATGCTCCTTGAACCATTAACAATATAAGCAGACCTAGTGAAAAAATTGGTTGACTACAATTCCAGGGGGAAAGAGAAAAATTTGTCTGTAAGAAAGCCCCTGAACATCTCAGACTAAGGTAAAACACAGTTGTTCACTTAGGGATATACTTTCATATCATACCCTGTGATGTTATAAAAGCTGGGAAAAAAACCCTCTTCTGTCTCAAAAACATATTCTTTAGATAGGATTTCATTACAAAATAACATTTTTTGAATGACTTAAGTGCTTTAAGTACTTTTGAAATGTGTTTGTCTGAAGAAATCTATCTGTATGAAACAAAATGTTAAAGCAATGTGGGGACTACCAAGAAAATGTTTTTTTGTGTCAGTTCTGAGTCCTACTTTTTTCTGCACATCCAAACTCTATAAAAACATAAAAACTGAATTTTGTAATTGTAATAAAAGAAATGTGCATTTTCCTTAGACTAACAGCCATGGGATTCTGTTCACGGAGTTTTATAGGTAAAAATATGAAAATACTTTGTAATCAAAATAAAATAATAAAAACAAAATTTTCAAAGACCCAATAAATTTATTCAGTCCAATTTTTATATTGATAATATAATCAAATCTTTAACATCTTCATTTGCCTTTTTCAGTTTGGCTCATCAAAGAGAACATTTAGAATCCTCAGGAACTGTTAGAAAACCCCTTTTTTTACCTACTACTGAAAAGAACTTTTTTTAGGATTGCTATGTCACATTCAGAATGTGACATAATATTAAGATCCAATTATTGAGAGTTGCTTCTGTCCAAATTAAGGTGGAAAAAAGACCAAATGCCAAAGTCAATACTATGGATTTTTTTAAACAATAAAGTGAGAGGTAGAGACTTAGAAAGAGAAAAGTTGTGGGGGGGAGAGGAAGAAGGAGGGGAGGAGAGAGAGAAATAGAGAGAGAGAGAGGGAGAGGCTGGTCATTCAAAACTTTGCAACACTTATAGATTTTAGCAGATAATTAATGCTTATTGGGTACACAGTTCTCTCAGTCGATTGATTGAATGATTCCCTCACTTCTAATGCTAGTTAGTCCCCTACTCATATTTCTCTTCTGAGTCAGTGGGTTGCTTGGTTCAGTGTGCTGTGAGGCCATGGTCAGAATCTCTGCCTGCCAGAATTGCCTTTTACCCAGTCAGAGCTGGTTTCAGCACAGTGGCTGAGTTGGCTTTCCTTTTGAACCATAAATTCTGCATTCTTTGTGTCCCTTATCAGTGATCCATTCTTCTCCTCCAGCTCTGTTACCTTCCCCTAGGGCTGAGAGAACACCCAACAACAGTATCACCTTTATCTGATCTTGAGTTCCCAGCTGTTACAGCTTATCTTCCATCCAAGTTTCAGGTATCCAGGGAAGCATATCTGGGGGAGCTTCCTTGGTCATTGCTGGTCTTAGACATCATCTATCCCAGAACTTGGGGTGATCTTTGTTTGACCAGTGATATTTGTATTTGCAGCTGCTTCTTTACACGGATTTCCACAGTCGGAATTTTTGTCTGGATGCATTAACCAGGATGTGCTACCCAGATCTCACCTCTGCCAGGTTAGAAACATCCTGTCACTCCCTTCTGTGCTTATCTCATGGCAATGTCCTTCTGTGGCTTAAAGTGTTTAAGGCAGGCAACTGTGCTCTTTAAGTCCTTACACAAAATCAAAGCAGTTAATGGATTAACTGTTTCAAAATCAAAGGTGCTGATTTGTGCGCTTTAAAAATTTACAAAAGTTATCCAAATAATAGTGTAATGTCACATATAAATAACTTTCAGATGGAAATAAAACATGTTAGAATATTCTTTTCACTGAGTGAAAATGAGGTGATGAAAGGTTGATTACAGAATCTTTTTTTTTAAATTCTTATTTCTTTCCTTCTTTTCCTGGAAGGCATGAGAAGAGATGGAAAAATTAAAAAAAGAAAAAAGGAGAAAAATTCTTTCATCAAACAGAATTCTGAATTATTTTACTTGAATGAAAGCAAAAAACAACACAAATAAAACTAAATGCAAGAAATTTAGACCAGATGAAAAAAATCCATGTGATGATCTCACAGGATAAATCCAGATTATCTACATTTGATTCAAGCATGTATGTTGTCAAAAACAAACAAAGATTCAAGCCATCCAATCCTCCAGGCACATTCAACATAATTCTACAAACATATGGAGTTCATATCTTAACTGAATACTACACATAGTTCTCAAAATCTAGTGGTTAAAGTTCATCTCTAGGAGATGATATCTTGAAGCCCTGGCCTGAAAAAATACAGACTTTGGAGGCCAAGCGAATTTTTTCAGACCAGGATGACAAAAGCAATGCCAGAACCAGCTGAGTGAGTGGGCTGAAAAGATATAAAGATATTCTTTTTTTTTTTTTTCCAAAGCAGATCTCTGTTGAAAAGCAAATGTTAGGCCCCAGGTGTGAAAATGAATGGAACAGCAGCAAAAAAAGGTTAATAGTCTCTAGAGACACCAGCTAAAATAGTCTTTTGAAAGCATGTATTTCTCAGAGTTGGTTGTGAGAGCCCAGATTGCTATCTTGGGCTAGACAATTAATTATGTCTGGAGAACTGCATGTGGTGCTAGGATGCATTTGCATTCTTCATAACAACAATTTCACTTCTAACTACTATAACAAATGCCTATGTCAGGAGACTATCTACCACTGCTTTCTGTCTCATTTACTTAACATAATAGGCTGGTTCGGGTAGTATACCAGTTTTGGTTGGGAATTAATTTTATTCACAACAGCCTGAAAGCTGCTGTATTTTGGATTTTTGATGACAACAGTCTGGATAACACAGGGATGTTTTAGCTATTGTTTAGCAGGGGTTACTCAGCATCTAGACACTTTCTGCTTCTTACACTGCCCTTCCATTGAGTAGGCTGGGGAGCACCAGAGGTTAAGCAGGGACACAGCCAGGAAATCTGACCCCAAAAAAGCCATACATTTGTCATGCTCAGCCACAAAACTACAGAAGGAGGAGAAAGAGGGGGGACACGTTCAGACTGATGGCCTTCATCTTCTCAGGTAACCATTACACCTGATGAATCCCTGTTTTTCTCAGAATTGGCTAAATATCTCCCTGAAAAAGGGAAGCAGTGAATAAAATCCTTTGTTTTACCAGTGCAAATCTCTGTATCTAAATCCATGGGCCTCTCCTGTGTTCTGCTGGAAGGGAAGTGAGCAAGTGGCTGTGTGAGGCTGAGCTGCCTTCAAGGGTTAAGCCACAAGATGTATCTTCACTCTACCCCAAGTAACACTGCTCAAATTTCTAATAGAGAACTGCTCATAGTTCTAAACAGCTCTCTAAAAACTGAAGATTACCTGAGCATCCGGCTGTTTTATTCTTCATGACAAGATTCTTATTTAATAAATAACTTTAGTGAATTTTGAGCAAGGTGAGGTATCTCAGGTCTTAAATGAAATTCAGAGAGGCCTAAATGAAATTCAGAGAGGCTCTCTTTTTTTTTTTTTTTTTTTTTGTATAAGCAACATGCCCAATTGGTTTTAACAGTCTGATGTCTCATTTTTTTAAAAAGTTTGTCTACGTGTTTGCATTATGGGGCACACTGCATAAAATTTTAAGCTTGCTCTAATTCAGATACAGTTTCTAACTTAAACCATCTCCTTGTGTCTTGAGTTTGGTCTTTAAGACTTTATTTTCTTTATTCTAATATAATATTAAGTTTCTACATAATCATTTTACTTGACATTTTAAGATAGCCCTCTGAATATTAAATGAAAAGGAAAAAAAAAAAGGAAAAAAACTCACAAACCTCATAAAATTTCACATTAAAATTCACCAACAATAATTATAAGATCTTCAGCAGGTATCATCAAAGTTGATGCCATTTAACACATTACCAACAAGCAAGCTTGCCAGGACGGATGTAGCTGCAAGGATAACATACACTACAGGAATACCGTTACCATTCATTTCATTACTTCTGTGCAAACAGTGCATATCTAACTTAAAACAAAGTTCTCCTTTGAAATGCACTCTTTCCTAAGAAAAAAAAATTGGGTATCTTATGAAGAAACACATCTTTAAATTACTTCTGTTCTTTTTCTTGAACTATAATTACCAAAGGATTGCCATGAAAAGAGCTAAAGGCTATAATTAATATTATTCTCTTTTTCTTGGATGAAGCATTTAAATACAGTGCATTATTTCATTGATCTCCCTGCAGACAAAGTCATGCCAATCCTTTTTTAGAAACAAGTTTTCTACCCAATTTCCCCTCCTTATAACTTTGAACAGCATGTTCTTTTGCAGTTCCCAAATGTTCAGAAATACTTGCAGAATAACAATGAAATGGAAGACACGAAGATTGCAATAATGTTAACATTTTTGACTGGATTTTTCACAGACAGTGATTAATAATTATTTTCTGATTCTTCTTGTACTGATTTAATGCATCAAAATTGACCTGCAGAGGGTTCCAGAGATTTTCTTGGCAAGAGCTTCAGTTCTGTAAGAATGTGGAGCCAAATTAAATAATCAACTTGCACATTAAATAATCAAATGTATTCACACCAATTTTGCTTAACCATATGTCCTTCCTCTTTGTGTAATCTCAAGAGCTATAGGAGCTGTTCAGTTTGTTTTCTAAAATCAAAATATTAATATGGGGTCAATTATTTGAAAAAAAATTTATTTAAAGTGTTTATTTTAAACAACTTTAAAAACTTTTTATTTATTTTTTCTTAAACAGCAACATAAATCTCAGTAAATTTAGGTAAGATTTGAGAGATGTCTCTTAATACTACAGTGGTTTCTCCTGCAACAACTCTTTCCCTTGCAGTATCCCACCAAAATAGTGGTTGTAAGTAAGAATAGCTGCCTATTTCATTAAAAATCATTTAAGTAGATTTAAAATTCATCTTTGTTGTCTATTTTAAAATACACCTGTTTTCCACTTTAGCTTATTCACTCATCTGCAATAGCTGTAAGAGCTTAATATATTGTATAGGGGTTTTTTGTATGTATAAATGTATACATCACAGATATATCTTAGCTGATGTGAAACTCTGAAAACTGGGAATAAAACTGTTGCTGAGTATGAAAGGAATAGGAATGACATGCTGACATCAATACATAAATCACTTATTTGTCTTCATCTAAATTTTATAAAACCAAAAAAGTGCTAAGTAGTTTAGAATTGTTCAATGCACAATGGATGATTCAGCTGGAAAGGGAGGATGCATGTCTTTATGTATATAAATATATATATAGATATGTACACATATGAGTACTTACATCTCCAAATAACTCTGTCAACTATTACTTGAACAAAAGTGCTTTGAAATTCTTTTTTTTTTTTTGGGTCTACGTTTATAACATTATTTTCAGCTTGTATTTGCAGAAGCATCACGGCCCAAAGATTGTAAATCCAGAAAATTTCATTCATGGCTATACACAGTTTAATTGCACTTCACAAAATTGTTTTTCCTAAGAGTAATTTTAGACTGGATGAATTATTTGTGATTTCAGATTTCTTTTTCTTGCTACTGTAGTGCACAGAATGGAGAGAAACAAACTGGAAGAGCGCTGCACTGAGAAAAAATAGAGGAAAAGAAAGGGAGAGAGAAAGAGAAAAAAGGCATCTAAGAGAAGGAAAGAAAGAGGGAGAGAGAGAGAAAGAACCCACAACAGAACAAAAATGAGCTCTTACAGACTTGAT
Source organism: Fringilla coelebs (assembly GCF_963513975.1). Lineage (NCBI taxonomy): Eukaryota > Metazoa > Chordata > Aves > Passeriformes > Fringillidae > Fringilla > Fringilla coelebs. The sequence goes on from NC_140029.1 coordinate 55,601,468, forward strand.
CCCAAGCTCAGATCACTCAGATTCACTCAGAAAAGTGTGAATTAAAGAGATTTTTGCTAAAACAACTACTACACTCATTCACATTGAAAGTCTAACATCAGAAGTAAACTCCACTTTTCAGGTGTTTTTAATGGTGAAAATTGTATTTTCAATATACTCTGTAACTGAACAAAGTGCCATGCATTTAAAATAGAGTTAATATACCCTGTTTACTTTAGGAAGCTGATATGTTCTTTTTACATTAATAGCTATGTTCTTGAAATGCCTCTCCCACTATCTTCTGTTACTAACTTCTACAAATAAAAGTGTTAAATAATCCTGTAAAACCTTAACAAAACTTTGTATAAACACACTGTCATCTTAGAATGTGTGACTGTCATGACATAATATTGTTCTATTTTTTCATTCAAGAAATAAACACTTTACAGTAGAATTTATGCAGTGCATTTATACAATTTAGATGCTTTAATAACATACTTGTTAAATATGCAAATGAAAGATAAAATTGTCTTAAAAACCCAAGATAATGCTGATATTTTCAGGAAACAAGTCCTGTGATAGAACAAATTCCAATCTCTGTGTGATTAGTATACTATAAATATTTTCTTTGACAATCAAAATAGACGTCATTAAAATTCAATATCTTCTTTAGTTTGCTATTACACATTTCTAGATTAATATTCTTAGAGTGTTAGCTGAAATTTCTCATTGATATGCCTAGGCACTGACCTTGGGATGTTAATATGAACACAAACATTTATCTCTGCCTTGTCACTGTTTCAGCTTGTGTCTTATGATCAAATCTCTTAGATGGGTGGATATCCATCACTTTCCTGCCACTGGCCTGTGTTGATTTATAGATGACATCTCAAAGCAATAGTTGTTTTGAACCGTTCAATGCTTCATAAAATAAAGCAAGAAATTTCATAGTACTCCTGTGCTCTGGTAGTAACTACAACTATTCAATATTTCTCCGTGTGATTTATCATACGGTGGAATAATGTATTGACTTCTCCCCTCTTTTTCCATTGTTGTAGTCTTGTATTAGCCAGTAAAATGCCGTGTGGTGGCTATATAGCTAAAAGAGAAAAGAATCTAAGTATAATTCCTTGACAATCTTGCATGTAAATTTTGTTAATGTTGTTATGTTTTGGGAGCTGTGAATTTTCAGCAACATTTTGTAGCATTCTATCCAGCAGAGAGGAGAACATAAGCCTTTTCAGTTTTCACAAAAACAGCAACAAATATCATAATGGAATAAATGTAAAAATATATTTGAATACAAAGGATAATTAATTTATTTCTATACATATTTGATTAATTGGGGAGGATTAAAGGGAAATCATATTAATTAATAATATGTTATAAAAAAGCTCTCTCTCTCTTCCTCTAAGGAGAAACGGAGAGATATTTTTAAGAAACTACGTTATTAAAGTAGCCTTTTCCTTTAGATAATTATAGTGAATAGATTAACATCTTCATTTTTGTTTATATGATTGACTTAACAAATACTATTACTTTTTATATTTCATTTCAGTGTTTGAAAGACTGATATGTAAAATGATTGGTCTAACACATTGTGCAACTGAAGTGCTGTTGCTGTAAGGAAAGTAATAACTGGTATTCATTATGTGAATATGAGTATAACAGTTTTTTGGGGTTTTTAGCTCAGATTTTGACTATAGGGTTTTTTTCTTGTGGTAGTATAATTAATTTCCTCCCCTCCCCGAGGATTTAAGCAAACACTAGAATCTGCATCCTATTCCAGTGTTTGACCTCCCTTATGGTCAACATTTTCTCCACATATTAAAGCAGAATTTCCAATGTTACAAGCTGTGCCTGTTGCTTATTGTCCTACCCCTGAACATAAGTATGTAGCACCAGCTCACATCATCATTCCATCCTCCCTTGAAAGCAGCAGGTTCCTTCTTTACCCTCATAAACAAATCCATTTATTCAGCTTTTCTTCATGTCTTTTTTTTTTCCTATTACTGAGGAGCACAGAGTCATAAACAGCACCTATGCTCATTCTTTTTCCGTCTATCTAAGCTAGTTGTTTCATTGCAGAAGGCCAATTGGTTGGTCAAGCATGATTTGCCCTTGGGTAATCCACTCTGGCCAACCATACTCTTGTTTTTTCAAGTTTGATCTGACATTAAACTGGTCTCTCTCCATTTAGTTGTCCAGATCCTCTTATATTCCAGTCTTAGAGATGAGTGTGATATTAGGTCCTTCCAGTGCTCAGGAACATCTTGTTTCCTGTTACTTTTCAAAGGTCACAAAAAACAGCCCTGAAATGTCCAAATGCATTGGCCAAACCTACCACTACCCATGGGAATATGCCTCCTATCTTCATGGTCCTTAATTTGTCCTGCTGTTTCAAATATACCTTAGCTGTATTATTCTTGATTGTAAGTGAGGTTTTATTCTTTTTATTTAAAAGGAATTCTCTTTGGAAACTGGAACTGACCAGTGAAAATTAAGGGAGGGAATAACCAATCAAAACAAGTAAATACTGCTAAGTATCTCTGGGTTTTTTTCTATATCCTTTTTGTCATTAGGTACACGGCTTTACTGAATGGTGGGCCCAAATTTTTTTAAGGTGTTTGTTTGTTTGTTCTCCTTTTTCTTTTCAACTGATAAACTCACAGAAGCCCTTTCTATTGACTTGTGTATCTAGTGCTAGCTTCAAGTCCCATTGAGATTTCAGCTCCCAGTTCTATACTTGCAGGTGTTGTCTCTATAGAGTTCCTGGGTAATTCACTCTCATTTCCATTTCCTAGATACTTGCTTTTTCTGTGTCTGTTTCTCCATGTCAATCTGCTTTTCACACTGGACACAGCAAAAGACTGATCTTGTTCCTTAAATAAATTGTTTTTAAAGATCAGCTTATTCTGCTTGGACCCTTTGCCTTTCAAGAAAGCACTCCAGAGGGGTCTGTCAGGGTAATTCTTAAAGAAGGACAACTTCTTTTCCCTTGAGGTCCAGTATTCAGGATTCTGCTATTTGTTTGGCAAGTTCTCTAAAGATTTAAAAATTTGCCATGCAGCACTTTTTTCACATCCCCAATGAGTTTTTCCTTGTTTGTAATTGTTGTGTCAAATAGAACATCTCCCCTGTCTGTTCACTCAGGTCACTGAGATGTGTCAAGACAGCCCCATCTCCTCATTTCCCAAGCTGTCTACCATTTATTACAGCACCTACTTAGGCAACTTATCCCACCACGTATCTACAGTGCCAGCGAGATTATGGCTGCTCAGCTGTATATGAAACTCTAATTCCCCATTCTCTTCTTTCACTGTATGAATTCCTGTACAGGAAAAATGTGTGGATACAGTCCCTACCTTACAGAAGGAAATACTCTCGGTTAGGAAAATGCTTTGTACCATTTTCTCCACAAAAGTAAACTCTTCAAAACCTTGTGCCTTCCCCATAGTCAGATATCAGCTACTGCATTGAAAATTGCTTTCAGCTGAATGAAAAAGATATTTTATACCTGCAAATAAACTTTTCTTTTTGCAACTCCCTTGTCTTTATATATTTGATTCAGAAAAATATTAGACATTACAACTTCAGGTCTGTAGGGCTGGAATGCCACTTGTGTTAAATATGACATATGTAAATTATTCTCAGAAGAAAGACAACTATGCTGAGCTAATAATATTTTTTTAGGTATTATATTTCATTAAAATAATTTTACATTTTGTGGAAACACTTCCTGTGGCATTGATTTTTCATTTGAATATGTGGTGGGAAGAGAGAATGTAAATACATAGTATTGTGAATGGTGCACCACTAAAGAATTTTCTTTATTTTTGTAATATTTTATTTACAACTCTGATAGTTGCAGAAATTTGATTTCTCATTTAGGTTTTACTTTTAGTAGATTTTAGTACTGTTTTAGTTAATGTTTTTACTAAGGTTACTGAAGGTTTGAGGGTTTTTTCCCCTCAGAAAACATCAATATTTAAAATTCTATAGTTGGTTCACAGCAAAAATATAAAAAAGATAAAAATAATTCTGAACGTTTCAAGACTTTCAGCTGAACTATAAGTACACTAAATTGTTCCTGGTCATTGAGGCATGTGATAAAAACTGATGACCTTGATTTATGTGTTCTTGAAATAGCCTTTTTCACCTTAATATCCATCCATCTTAAGGACAAGAAGTTTGTCCATCAGAAAACATAGCATATGCTCCAAGGTGCTGTTAAATGTCTAGGGAGACACCTGTAAACTCTGTCAGTGAGGTATGGCTATGGCAAATCAGGGTGTTCCTATCCTTTCACTGTATGTCATTTTTTGTTGTAGCATCTGTTACTTATCCTGCCTTTAAAACTTTCATCAAAGCCTATAAAAACGTTGTATGTTTTTCTTGTTAATCATTTGTGCCTTTCTTAGCTAACAGGTTGGCACAAAGGTAACCAATTTCACTCTTATTCTTTCCCTTCACTTTTGTCATTCTCCTTTTCTTAATAGAACTGGATAAAGTAAATATTTTTTTTCCTTTGGGGAAATGACACTCAACTCAGAATGATTACCAAAAAAAAGTTTTAGCCAGCATTGGGTTGGGCCTCAGCTATGCTGTTTGCTGTACTAAGTGAAACTGAGCAGGATCTTTTTTTTTAATAAATACAGAGTAGCGAAACACAAGCAAAGTGGTTGAATAAGGACATTATTCAATCTGGTACATTATTAACGTACCAGGAGCTATGCTGAGAAAACTTTAGCAGTGTGTCTTACTGCATCTTCCTTATTTTAGGATGATTACAGTCAGACTTCTTCACAGATAAATGTGGAGCAATGAAGATGTCAGGCTGTTGCTAGGATCTTGCTGCCAGCAGGGATGGAAACATTAGGGCAGGTTTAGAGGCAGTCGTGGTAAAACTGCATCTTGACCAAAAGCTGTACCAGCAACGAATTGCTGCAATTTGTATCTCTAGAGGGATTTTCCTAGCTCTACATAGACTGAAATTCCCTCACTAAAGACTATAATTCACCTAGTGTAAAACAAGTCAACTCTTTATTGCCAAATCAGGTGAAATATTCCTAATGATGCACTCATTTTATCAACTAAGAAGTGCAAATGGCTTCTTCACTATTTTTCAAAAGCTTATTGCTTAGCCATAAAAGGAATAGACTCAGAACTAATACCTGCTGATTATGCAAATATCACGTCGTATCGCTGCTTAGACATATCTCTAATTCATGTATGTTTTTGCGCTACCAAAAAAATATTTCCTTCTAGTTGTTTATATGTCAGTACTTATTTGAAAACTCAAACAGATGTGTAAACAGGTTTGTTAGCACTCATGATAAAGCTTTGCAGATGCATTTGTCACAACTGTGAGCAGATAAAACAGGAACATTACCCAAGCAAATAGAACATCGAAAGACTTACACAGAATTCTCGTCGTTTTGTGCATCCAAAATAACTAGATATGTGTTTCACACACAGAAAATACTTAGGAGAAATTAGTGTATAAAGCTGCAGAGAAAGCCCAGCTGAAGTAATTTAGAGACAGTAATTACCTCCACATTATAGTTATTGTCGTTCTTACCACACACCATGAAGCAGAAAATAAGAACCTCTGACTCATAGAATACTTGAAAGATATTGTAAAGATTCCCCACAGCAAAGCTTTTTGTGCCACCTCCTAGAAAAAAATAGTAAACAGATAATAGCAATCATCTAAGCACGCTTTTGGAAATAATGGTAATTTTAAAGGGGCATTTTTATACACAAGTGCACATTTAGATATACCCATAATTGGTGTTTTATGTGTATTCCAGTTTATAATCTATAGGTTAACCATGCCTGGGTACTTGTGGGTGAAGAAACATACCCAAGGAGTTTAATCATTTTAGTACCTTGTACATTCCATATTTCAATAGCAATCCACAGTCAGAGGACAAGTTGAGCATAGTGAAAAAGAATGGCAGTTAAATACACTAAGCAAATCAAGAAAATCAGCTTTAATTAAATTTGTTCAGTTTGCAGGAAAAAAAAAGCCAAATCAGGTCACTGCAAAAGCTTTAGAATATTTTATTACACTCCCTCATTTCCTCTCATCAGCAGTAATTTCCCTTCATTCTATCTGACCTTTCCTTCTCCTATTTCCACCATCATTCATTAGGAGAATTTTACCTTAAAATGTGACATTTCTCATAGAGTGAAAAAGAAATTATTTACAATAAGCCTCTCCTACTATACTAGTTTTAGGTTTTCTATTTTTATTTTAAACTAAATAATAGTTATATATTTGTAATAGAGTAGTAAATGTTTTATTTCATCTAGCAGAAAGATAAAGCTAATGCTTTACTTTGCAAAGCAAGTGTATATGCACTGTGCAGCAGCTGCTGTTTACTACTTACCATGAAATCGTTCTGTTTCTCAATTCTTCCAACCTGTTAAAATTAATTGCTTTACTGATTTTTTTGGAGAAGGAAGGATGCTATTCGTGATATCTCATCTAAGCAACAAATTTAAGTAAATTAGTTGTCTAATTATCTTAATCACTGGATACCACATACTTAGAGAAACAAGTTCTGTGTAATTTATATAAACATAAAAATAAACTACAATTATTTCACATTTATTCTCAAGGTCACTCTTTCCAGATGTAGAAATTCAGAAACTTGATAACAGATACAACACACCATGTTTCTGTACCATTCCACATGGAAAGCTTCAGTATTTTTTTTTCATCGGATGAAAAGTCAAAATGTCACATTTTCAAGGCTATATTTTTCTAAAGGATCTGACAACAACATATCTTCAAAATTAATCAGTACATTACAGCATTAGCCTCCTTCTCTTGGAGCAGCTCTGAGTCCCATGATAATTGTTTTTTTGTCACCATTTCCTATATTCAGATTTGGATTCCTAACAGATAACTTTTCCTATAATATCTCATGGCTACCTGACTGCAAAGAAGCACATGATAAATTCATAGTAGAAGGTGCATCCTGACCAGCAAGACTATTTAGGAGAATAGGTACAATCAATATGCAAATGTATATCTTTCAGATGACATAGCATTGGTATTGACATATAATTAAAAATCTGGATTTATTGTGACCAGAGAATTATTTGACCTTATTTGAAAACAATTTTGGACTCATACAGCATGAAAACAAATATATTTTCATTTTTGCTCTCAGTTTATCTCAATTCAATTATTCAGTTTTTTTCTAGGTATGTATTTTCTGTTCAGAAAAAGGAAAAAAAAATGTGTCAAATGCTTCTTAATCAGTTCAGTTAATGAGCAAATGTATTCTTCACAAGGTTTTGGTAACAAGGTGTCTGCATGAGTATCTTCTGTGAGAAGAGGCTAGAAGACTCTCCTAAGTGTGATAGAACCACTTCCAGCCAGCTCTAACAGAGACCCACTGCTGGCCAAAAGAGCTGGAGGTCAAAAGAGCTTCAGTGAAATCTGTAAAATCTCAGAATATTAGGGGTTAATGTATATTTCTCAAACACCAAGAGCTGGATGTCTGTGGAACCAACCAAGGGTTGCTGGTAATAACATGCCATAGAAAGAGTAAGATGTGACTATTGATGGGGATCAGGGGATATAGGGCACCACTTTTTTCCTGAACAAATGTCCTGGTTCTAGTTCCTGGAGGTGAGCACAACACAGTATAGTGCAAGTTTTCTCCCTCCTGCCTTCCTTCTTTCCTGCCTTCCACTCTCTCTCTCTCACTTCTTGTTTATTTCTAACTCCTTTATCCAAGACCCACTACTGCATGCTTATACAATAGGTCAGGCACTAACATGCTAATTTCCATGTCAAGTGTGTGATTTAATGATAAAACCCTGCCTTTTTTTTTTGCAGATCTTCTGAATTTTGTGGTTCCTTTTGACCATAAGCATCTAAAAATCTTGAATGCTCCCTTCCCCTTGAGGGTGGAATGTCACAGTAGTTCCTCTAGAATAAAAGATTTAAGAAGAGGGTAAAAATTGCTGCACAACAGCAGACAGGAAAGCAAGAGATTAAAATACATGAGAGAAACAACTCAACAAGACAGAAGGAGGAGAGAGAGAAGATGCCAGAATAGAGATTCCCCCGTAGCCTGTGGTAAACACCATGGTGAGACAGGCTGACCCCTGTCTCAAACGACCTGACACCAGAACAGGTGGATGTGCTTAAAGGAGGCTGGGAGGAGACACAGCTGGAACAGCTGACTGACTGACCAAAGGGATATTTCAGACCATATGCCATCATGTTCAATATATAAAGTGGGGTAAGAAGGAAGGAGAGGGAGGACATATTGAGTGATGTTGTTTGTCTTCCTGAGTTACCATTATGTGTGATGGAGTCCTGCATTCCTGGAGAATGGTGAACACCTGTCTGCACACCCATAGGAACTGGTGTATTAATTCCTTGCTTTGATTTATTTGAGTGCCTGACTTTTGCTTTCCCTATTAAATTGTCTTTATCTCATCCCACTAGTTTTCTAGCTTTTTCTCTTCCAGTTCTCTCCAGATCCCACTGGTGGGGAAGTGAGCAAATGACTGTGGTTCTTGGTTGCTGGTTGTAGTTAATCCATGACAGATGTTCAGACATCAGACTAAGGTATTCTGTTAGTGTCTTTAGTCCCAAAACCAGCACCCAGACATAGCTTTTTTGCCTTTGTTTTTCAAAATGAGAGGTCACAGATTTTTCCTAGTAGAAGATTTAGCTTAGGGCTATCAAATTGATAGCGTTCAATTTGTTTCCCTATATTTTGCTGTTTTCCTCTTCAGCAACCTGAAAATTATCCTTGGGAATAAAGACAGAAATACAGCAGCTCTTTTTTGACATAATGAAAACTCTACGGAGGTTTCATCCTAACTTTCCTAATTTATTCAAAGTCCAGTCTATGTCTACATATTTAACTCACTGCAGCTGTACAATCTTGACAATGAAGCTCCAGTTAGTTCAAGCAAAAACTTATTAAATATTTTTAGGTTTTTTTTTTCCAAATTTATAAAGTGGAAATTTTAATATTTCTTTTAATTCTTACTGTGTAAAAAGAAGAAATCCTTGTTTTAGCAGCACTTTAAGAGTCAGTCATGCTCACACAAGCGAGTGCCAAAACTGTGTTGACTTTGAGGAAAAATACTGTGTCTCAGCTGAACAACTTGAATGACTCCTTGGGCCAGTCAAGGGAAAGAAAACAAGGATGCAAATTTAGGTAGTGATTTAAATGAATGACATGCCATTGTCAGTATAGCAGTTAGCTTATTCATCATGTTAAAATGATGCAAAATGTAGCATATAGAAATGCTGAGATAGCACACATTGAGTAGAAACTGTGTTAATAGCTTTAGGTTTTTTATATACATATACAAAAGTTATTTATATACATATATAAAAATACATTTATATACATATATAAAAATTACATAAGAGTTAAAATTCTAGTAATTTCAAAGCATGAATTTTAGGAATTTTCAGAAGAGATACCATTGCAGTTGCTTCCCCTTCCACATCTTTCTCCATAAGAAGACAAAATAACCAGTCTCCTCTATTGAATATACCCAGTCATACCTTTATTGAATTAATTAGATGTTTATGAACAGCAGTTCTTTAGGGACGAGTATGTTAATTTTGGGATGACAGTTATTTACTTTTGTTCTGTGTTTGTGTACTTGGTGGTGATAACTAATATTCCATTCTGCATTATCTCGTCAGCTCAGCTTGCTGGAGAGCATTTTGATAAGGTAAACCAACAATGAAACTGAGCTTAAATTAAGATTTCTAGCATAATGAAACTCAATATTCACAGCTCCTATTCCACGACTGAGATCCTGCACTCATTTTAATGCAATTAAAGCAAGAGAAGGAAAATGCTGTAGAATATGAAATATTCACACTGCATTGCTTTCAAAACTGAGAAAGCAAACCAACAGTGAAACTGAGATGACACAAAATATTATCTCTATATTAAATAGAAATGCTTTCAATGATTTTGCTTTTGCTACTGAAGATAATATTGAACTTTCCGACTACAGATTTTCTTTGAGTGCTATTAAGAAGGAAAAATGTTAAAGATGGAGGGACTATAATTCTCCTTTTATCTTGACTTCAAAACTGCACTTTCCTGTAGGAGTGTGGCACCTGATGCAGTCTGGCACTTGCTGACATGTACAAAATATCCAACAATAGAATATGATGGAGTTATTAAAAACTCTTTATACCTTATATGTAAGATGTTCCATATGATTTTCTTTTTTAAATTCCTGTAAGGACTTTAGGAGATTAGTTTATGTTTCATACTGGGACAAATGATATGTGGCAATCTAGCCTCCTCCATTCAGGTCCGCAGCCAAACAGACACAGTAGCAGAGGGCTTAGTTCACACACAGGCCTTTGGGGACAAAAATTGCACACATATATTTTTGAACATGTTTACACATTTATGTTTGCCTGTGTATATACCTAAGAGAGTGGGGGTACAAAGATCCATACATTTCTCCTGAAATGCGTGTTTTTAGTGGGAAGAGGCTTTAACAGTGTCTGTCACCATTTTTGCTCTGTCACCATTTTCAGGCTGTACTAAACATCTCAGTGTTTATCTGATGTTCACACTTGTGCATTGGCCAGCTCCATATATAATCCATTGAAAAGTCTTAATTGACAAAACTCATAACAACCTGTGAGTGCTGAATTTTACTCAAAATATAATACAATGGATAGAATTGTGATTGTTCTAAGGTATCTTTTGAGACCTAAAGTCTAGAAATGTTGACAGAAGGAAATACATAATAGTACATATAGCTAGTACACACATACCAAGCTGCTTTTCTTACTATTTTTGCTTTACTACTGATTTATGTTCAAAAAATAACTGTAGAGCTTACCATTGACATGATTAAGCACTCTAATTTTATTTTTCCTCACCATCTTGAAGAACAGCAGGTCTTTTACCTTTAAAAATGCAAATAGGATGATTTACAAAGTCCGTACTTTTTGTGTATCTATAATTTTGCATATCTCCTGTTGTTCGGTTCACCACAATCATAAATTAGATATAAAGGACTGACATTCAAACTCCCCATCTTATGACTTGTTTTACTAACATAGAATTTAAGATTTCACACAGAAGCTACTGTGGGCAGCTTCTCTCACAATAACTTTGTTCTTTTGTAGAATAAATATTTGGGAAAAAAACATGAAGACTGGGTATCACAAATTGTATTAAATGTATAAAAAATGTGTCTTGGTCCCTGAGCAACAGTCTGAGCTCAGTCTCTGCAGACTCCAATATTGCAGTATAAACTCCAATGCATTTTCTTCAGACCCAGAATTGACCAAACTATTCAGAAATTGAAACAGAAAAATAGAAGTTGGGAAGCTTAGGATCCCTCATTAAATTACAGATGCTGCAGAATGGTCTGTGTAAGCAATATGAGTGTCCTGTGGGGGGAGAAAATGAGAAAAGTCTTTTCTTCTTCTGTAACAAGCATCTTTTATTGCACACTTTATAAAACTCTTTAAACTTTTAACTTGAATCCTATTTTCCAATGTGATGAGTAGAGGATTATAGTACTTCAGTGCAAATAAATTCATGCTTTATAGAAGACTTGCTTCTACCAAAATACTAGGTCAGTCCCACATGCTATAGCTTAATTTTTGCTCAGGATAAATAATTTAATTTATGTTATCCAAAACCTTGATGCCTTTTTCCTCTGTTCTGCAACTAAACTCACACCAATCTAATATACTTATTACTTGAAAGAGTTTGTCAATGGCAGATTTTTTGTTTCAAACAGCATCAATAGGAATCTTGCATTCCAAATTAGAGTGTTTGGACAGTACTATGAAAGCATTCAATGTCATTCAGAATGATTCATCTCTTACCTTATATTTCAAGCAGGTTTTTTTTGCCTTTGTTGCCAAACATTTAGGAATTATCCTCTAATTGAGGTTCCCTCCTGTGTGTATCCATTTATACTTTATGGAGCATTGGAGAGCTTAAACAAACAAGCACAGAAACAAATAAACAGTAGAAATATGTTCTAAGACAGTCCAGTTAAAATATTGGAGTCTCATCCTTCCAGTGGGAGAAAAGCCATCCCTGAATGGTGTCAGAGTTGAACATACGTGAGTTGTTAGTTTCTGGGTAGGAAATACACTTTATGCTTAACAGAAACTCCATTTTAGAAACTAAAATTTCTCTTCTACAAGGCAAGGACAGCTCTATCATGAAATACAAATCAGGAGTTGAGTCTCATGTGAAACATCAGTTGTGAAACAAACAATGTAGAATTGATGATTATGAAACAGTTCTCAACTGAGAATGACACAGTGTAAAGGAAGTTTTAAAATTAAATCTATCTGATTGATTAATGGACATTTTGAACAGTTTGTGAAGAAATTTTCAATCACCTGAGGCATAGCAGTCTTGTTTTGAATTAATGCTATTTTAAAATATTGCTGAATAATATTTCTACTTGATGGTGAAAATGCATTATTTTGCATTTATGCTACTACTGTCTTCACACTGGGAACACAGGCTAAAGAGGATTACATCATGAAACTCATCTAATTTGTACTTTCATCTGCAATGAAGATTCTAAATGTGTTTAGTTCATATTATTTGTGTTTCATAGAATCACAAAATCATAGAATGGTTTGTGCTGGAAGGGATCTTAAATCTTGTCTTTTTCCACATTCCCTGCCATGGGCAGGGACATATTTTGCTAGACCAGGTTTGTCTAAGCCCCCTTTACATACTAGGAGACTGCTGAAAGGTCTCCCTGGGGACTTTTTTCCGAGGCTGAGCTACCCAGCTCTCTCAACCTATCTTCAGAGAAGTTCTGCAGAGCTCTGACCCTGTTTGTGACCCTCCTCTGGGCTTGCTCCAGCCAGTCCCTGTCCTTTTTATAGAGGGCCTCAGGCTTGGATGCAGTATCCCAGGTGGGGTCTGTGAAGGCAGAGCATAGGGGCAGAATCACCTCCCTCCACCTGCTGGCCACATTCCTTTTGCTGTAGCCCAGGATGCGATTGGCTTTTTGGGCTGCGAGTGTACATTGCCTGCTCATGTTGAGCTTTTTGTGCACCACCACACCCAAGACTTTCACCTAAAGACTACCCTTAATCAATTCTCTGCCCACACATTATTTGGGCTTGGGATAGCCCTGACTCACATCCAGGACACTTAAAAATTTTGAACATGGATACAAAGAAGTATGAGATAAATATTGTATATTTATATCATGTATATATATGTGATTGACATTTCTTCTGTCCTGCCATATGAAATGTATATTGACTGTATATTCTGCACAAGAGTTAAGTGCTCAAGATGTGGAATAACGCAAAAACTTTGAAAAGGTACATATAATGTTTCATTTAATTTTTTACATGAAGGATTAGAATTCAATATAAGAAACAAAAATCTAATTATTTCCAAAGAGTCTTCAAAAAATGAATTGTAATCCTTTTTCTGCCATTGGCATACCATTTGTATTTAAATAAGAAAGAGAAAAAAAAAACAGGAACTACACTACCATTTAATATTTTGCAAAGGATTAGGGATGAAATATCAATTACAATAAATATAGTAGAAGGTTGCTGCTGTCTGGAAGAAAACCTTCTGTATGACACAAGAATTTGTTTTCAAGCATAAGTATAGATAAACTGTCTTCCTTGTAATACTTTCTTTAACATTTTCTTGCAATATTATTGAACTGAAGCAAGTCACCCAATTAGCTGGTTTATTCACCTATGAGGCAGCTAACTGGCATTAATTTTTTTAAAATTTCATTTGTCTTTGTGCTGCAGCTTTGTGCAGCAAATTAACAAATCTTTGTCTGGATCTCCCACAAAGCCTTTAAAAGTAACTGATGGATTGCCAAAGAGAATAGCACAACCTTGGACTCTCCAAGCAGATATCTGCAGGTATGCACCTTCATATAAGAAATGGAATTACTGGTCAGGATGGAGAAGCAGCCTTTATCATTATTCATGTCAGAAATTTAAATAGCAAGTCCTTGAAACTTTTCTTCTGATCACAGTACTGCCTCAAAATCTAGCCAAAGATAAGAAGGGACATCAGCAGAGTTGTGCACAGCTGTGATTCTGGCGAAGCAGCTGGAAAATTAGCAGCACTGTGGAACCTTTGGAAGCTTATTGTACTTGTTGCAAAATGTGGCAGAATTTCATGTCTGTCCAGGACAAGATGGAAGCAAACATGTATCAGAATTGTTCTATTTTTCATCTAAACAGGTAGAAGTTTTTTAATAGAAGAAAGAATTATTTGGTAACAACAGCTTTCTTGCCTTTCCAGAAGTTCATTAATTAAATTATTTTAGTTTTCAAGTAATTCAGTAAAGCATCAGGAAAAAACATATCACACAAATCCTCCCTCCAAAAAAAAAAAAAAACCAAACAAGAAACTGACCAAACAAAAGCAAACAAACAAAAAGACCTAAAAAAACACCACCAAAAAAACACAAAATAAATCCACTGCTTCAGACCACAGGTTTTCAGGAACATAATCAAAGGGCAAAGTATATATTATAATGACTTTTTTTTGCCTGATTGCAAACCAGGAATATGCATTTACGTCAGACTGTCAACACAAAACCACTTCCTCTTTAGAGTGCACATATATGCATTGAGAATGAATTTGTGCCTGTTTTCAAGGTCATCAACATATACTGACCATATGAGAAAAAGGGCTGACTTTTTAACAGTCTTTTTGTGATAGGACAAAGAGAAGTGGTATTAAACTGAAGGAGGGTCAGTTCAGAGCAGATATAAGAAAGAAGTTTTTACAATGATATTGGTGAAAAAAAGGAACTGCCTGGAGAGGTAGTAGGTGCTCATCCCTGGAAATATTCAAGGTCAGATTGGACAAGGCTCTGAGCAACCTTATCCAGCTGAGGATGTCACTGCTTTTTGCAGGTGGAGGCTGGACCAGGTGATCTTTAAATGTCCTTTTCAAGACAAACTGTTCCATGGTTCTATGATCCTATGAGGAAAATATTCACAATTCTCCTGTATGCAAAGAACTTCAGAACTTCAAAGAATTTGATAAGTAAATTCTCATTTCCTAAATAGTAATGTTGAGTCTTTTCAACTGGAACAAAAGTTTCAAACAATTCTTGAGGAGACAAGGAGAGGAAAGGAAACTAAGTAGAAGTGGATCAGCTTTATTTTTTCATCAAAAACAGTTAATCTTATTCTGTGAAAGCAATTCCTAAAGGAATCTTCTTGTAGGCTTCAATAAAAATCACACTGAACAAGCAATCAGTAAGAACTGAATATCAAAGAAAAGAGAGCAAACAATCAGTTCTAGTGTTCTTATTCAAAAAATTACTTTATTTTTATCCTAAATTCCTTTTTAAATTAGGCTGAACAGTTCTAGGGATCAATTTGTAACTCATATCAATTTAAGATACGAGCCTTAGTGTGAGGCTCCCTTCATGAATCTCCCCATTCACTTACTACACAAATATCTTGAACTAATCATATGAACATTAAATCACAAAAGATGAGGTTAATTCCTTTATTTGGTAGTTCTTGATTTCTTGATGTCTTTACCGACTTGTAACAATAAAAAAAAGTAAAACAGATGTATAATATAAGACATAAACCCTTACCATTTTCTGCATAGTTTCATGGTGATATAATGAAGAATTTTATTTATTTATTCTGTAAAGCTGAATAAAGGTTTTCTCAGCTGATTATTAACAGAAACATGAATACCATTCCACTATTGTTGTTCTCAAATGTTTGTTTCAAGATGCTGGATCCAAAGAAAACTTTCAAAAGCCAAAGATACACCAGGGTGAAATGGACTTCAGTTTCTTCTCCAAAATAAAGGTGTACACAATACTTTGCTTGTGACCAGTACTGATTTTCACTAATGTGTGACATCGTCTATCAAATATTTTTGTGGGGGAGGGGAAAAAATAGTTCTGCTTTATTATGAGCTGAAAAGCATGGAAAACATACCCCATAATCTCCCATTACCAGAAAACAGTATTTCTAGCCTCTTTTGCTACAAATAATCCTCTGTATTCTTGAGGCAAACTAAATACTGATGTGTTTCTAGCTCTATCAACAAGTATCTTAAGATTCAAACAGATGTTCCTGGGTTTTTTTGCCCCTTGGTGCCAATACTCATTATAACTTTGCCCAGAGGAGTAAGGGAACTAATAGAGTATGTCTGTAGCATTAACTTGCTGAGAAATGGTCCATCTATGCCAGAGATTTGCTTCAGAGAACACACTTATATTCAGATTTTTTCCCCATGGTGCTCTTCATAGATATCCCAAATACCTATGAGTCACTGAGGAGCATAGATGGGATAAAATATGTAATGCACTGGTTTGCATTGTAGATAATTTCCCAAAGACACAAAGCAAATCTAAAAGAGTTTATATGCATACATTTTTAATTACAAATTTTTACAGCTTAAACATATTGGATTGCAAGCAAATCAAGGTTCACTTACTCCCCTATGAGCCATCATAATCAAGGAGTAAAATCTTTTTTTTCCCCACACACATTAAAGGATTGCAATAAAAAGTTCTTATTCCAATGAAAAAAAGTATTTTTATTGCTCTACTTTGTTAAAAGTACTCACTCTTAAAAAAAAGTAACTTGATTTTCAGCAGATGAAGAAGGATGCAACAGATCAGTGATTAACTTGGAAAATTCAGAGAAATATACAAGTTTAGGAAGAATGACTGTGAAATTGTACACAAGATCCACAGAAAAACTCATAAAATATTTGTGTTTGCAGTCTGTGGTATTCAGAGGATACACATTTTCCTCTGTATATTCTTTTGCCTAATATGTGCTGTGATTTAGTTTTGACCTGTAAGAGTTTGCACAGCTTTGGACGGTTTCTATAAGTGTGAGGGGAGAAGTTTGTTTTTCTAAATTTCACTAGAAAAGATTGAGGTAGTTCATTTTTTTAAACATTTTGTTTTAAACAAAATAACACACATCATCTTTGTGTCCTTTAAAATCATTTTTTAAGCTCTGTTCATGGATTATAGATTTCTGTCAGTTCTCAGATAAAATATCCAATATAACTCATGGATAGCAAATTCATTCTCTTACAGGTTTTGTATATCTCCTGTATATATGCTACTTAGAATGCTTTCACATAAAAAATAAACCTAATGCATAGTATTTGTATCTTATTTGCCAAAAATATATAGGGTATCTTCAAGGCAAGTTTGCCGAAGTGCACCTGCATCAGACTCTTTCCATGTGCTATGTGGAGTTGACCTTTGTATGCCCAGGTTTTCTTGATGTTTGGAAACTTTAAATATCCTCTGAGGGTAAATATTCAAAAATTCAAGGTTAAAGGATACCACAGATTCAACCTACATGCAAACTCCAAGTGGCCAGTGAAGGTTTTAGAGAAATCTGAATATATTAATGACATTTGATTTATGAAAATGCTTGATGTCTAAAAATTTTTATTGGCACAAGCTTTAAGAATAAGTACCTTGTAGACATAAAGGTGAGATGGAACTTTTATTGATAAATGTGTATAGAGCCATGACCAGACACTATTTTTCAGAAAGAATTCTACTTCAATTCTTAGAAAACTCTGTCTTTCATGGTGCATTTCTGGAAATTTACATGTCATAGGGAAATCTCTAGCTCAGAGTTCTAATAAGATTGTATGTGTAGCTAAAAGTATGGGACATCTTCCTGAATATTTTAGAATAGACTTTTCTCTTTTATTTTCCTGTCCAAAAGATCATTTCTATTTATAAGCAGACCATGATTCCTTTTGGAGGAGACCTAGTATGATGGACACCTGTTACAATTTTATTAATTTCTCAGAGAATAGAAGTATATAGGATCTTAATAATATTCTTGTAAAAAATTAAAATATATTAAGGATTCTGTCCTTGTCCTCACAAATTAACAATTAAATAGGAAAAGAGCCTCTGAAAAATTAAGAGACTTTCTCTTTTTTGTGCTACTTCATTTTTAGGAGACTTAAATAGTGCAAGTTTGGTTAGATGTAAATAGATATCCCGGAAATTACTCATATAATCACAGTCCAGGTCTTAATACTTTAAGCTATTCCAAACTACTGTCTAACACTAACTCTGAAACTGATCTGGTACCTGATGTTACCGAGTTGTTACCTTCCAGTTCCCTTCTTTATTCCTAGGACTTAAAACCTTTTCATTTAAATATTTACTTTTATGGTTCTTAGAGTCACTAATGATCTACATCCATGCAGAATCATCTTTTTTAGTCTAGTACTTTCTGTTCTTGTTCTATTGAAACCTATGCACATTTCCAAAGCTTCTTTCTCAGTTCCACAAAGTTCTCAGTAAACCTAAACCAAGGTCACACTGCAGTTTTACATCTAACAATGCCTCGAGAGATGTCTCAGAGACAGCTGAGAGACACCTGGTGTTATGCCAGTAGACACAGAGAATTGGATTCCCCAAATACCATACATCAAAATGCTGCCATATGAAAAGATCATGCATCCAGACAGCTTGGGAGCAGCGTGTCCTTCATGAGGAAATCATAATAATTCACATGAGGCACGTGATTAACTTACACTTTTAAGTTATAACAATCAGCACCTACTTTAGCAGGTACTAAAAGTTTAGGTGTGGCCTGTATCTGGTTCTGAACAAAACTGCATTTTCTGAGTGTCAGAACATTTTTCCAAGGTAGCAACCTCCAGGAACAAAATCCCCAAAAAACTCTCCTACTTTCTAGGCATTATTGATCATAACTACCATGCACTATTGACAACAACTGCAATATTGGTAGAATTGCTTGTTTTGAACTAATTTTTAACTAAGGAAAGTCTGGCATGGTCAATCTCCAGAGATGTAAACCTTGTTTCTCCCTTACCCTTCTCCCATTCTTCAAGGAAACTGAAATATTATTCCAGCACTAGCTAGCTATATATAACTCTAAAGGAAATACAATACTAAAAGAAATGGAAGGGCATGATTGTCATATTAAGCAGGCCCTACTAGTGTCAGTAGGAGCTATTTCTTTGAGTAAGCTGGCTATTTTAATCTGAGCTTGCTGCATCACGTGGTGTGTCATGTTGTTTCTTAGCCTATCCACCATCTGTGACTGAATTACTTGCAGGCAATAGTTTGTCCTTGAGAGAGGCAGGTTGGAGCAGTCTCTATAGTTTGAAAACTCCAAGGACAGCAGGAAACAAAGCAGGGTTGGTTTTTTTTTTCCTTTTTTTTTTTTTAAACAGCTGAACTCCATCAGCCAGTAACATCAGGGATTCTGAGCAAAAACTTTTAAACTCTAAGCATGTGACTGGCAGCTGTGGCAAAAGACTTGGAGTGCCTACAACAAACTGGTACAAGGCATTTTAGGAAGAAGTGCTATTCTTTTCCTGCTCTCTTTTCTCTGAAGTCTAGCCTGGCTTTTACAAGTAGGGCCCTATGCTGGGAGCGAATAGTAATCATTCCACATCCAAGGCAAGGGTAAATCCTCAAAGGAGCTAAGGAACATATGTGAAAGCAATTGCTGTGACTCCTTTTGAAAGGTTACAGAACGCATTCCCCTAACACCCTGTCATTCTCTGTTCTGCTGACTAACACAGAAACAAGTGTGGGACTCAGTTGCTCCCTTCCATGCCCACCCCTCACACTCTGCCTTATGCTTTCCACCCTTTCTGAGCACATCAAAGCCCTGGAGTTTGTGACAGCACTTTGCTTGAGGCAATGGCTGATAGCAGGCTCTCTCCTGTGCTCAAGTCTTGGTAGGACTGTATATTTAATATCTTCTGTGCAAAAAAAACCCTCAAATTAAAGACATGTGTAAAAATATTTGTTATGTTGAGAAAAATATTGATAGATGTTATATGATAATTGCCACTCTAATACTAGTATTAACAGCAGGGATAATTGGCAGAAGTCACTGGCCCTAGTCCAAGGTGACCCAATTTCCTGCCTGAATAAGCAGAATGGTAATCCTTTTTTTTTCCTCCCTCAACATTAATGTACATTTGTAGCAGAATGCACTGAAAAAAAAAGTAACCCGGTTTTTAAGATCAAATCAGAACAAGTGTGAATGGTTTCAAGTGGTAAATTTCTGCTTACAGAAAAACAATGCTGGCAGAATATTACTTCCTAAGTTTCACACACTAGTTTATCCACCTTTGGAGAGATAACTTAACACATTTTAATGAAATTATTTTTCAGTTTAACAGCACAGAAAACATTTTTTCTGATTTGTCACTGTAAATTTTGAGCAAGAAGTAAACTGTTTCTCTCCACCTACTTTAGCAAAATAAAATTATAGCACAAGATGTCATAATTTCTGTTATTCTAGGAAAAAAATAATTCCTTTAATTTAATGACTGAATTTTTTTCCTTGGTGTTTTGAGCCAGTAGGCTGTTAAACCCAGTGAAAAAACTCCACAAATCACTCAGGAACTTATATTTTTAGTAACTTGAATCTACAAAAATGGTCATTGGTCAGCCTTTTTAGTTAGCTCTTCTTGAAAAAAAATGAACTTTTATAGTGAATGTTAAAAAATATTGGAACATGTCTTTTTGACTAGAGCTATAGTCTCCTGGAAGATTGCTGGAATTTAAGGAAACTGAAAAAGCAATTTTAGATGACAAAAAATTAGTCATAAAACTATTCAATTTAAAAGTTCTGGCAATTTTTGAATTAAATGATTTTTTTTTTTTAAATCTTCAAGTCACTCTGTTTTTTTTCTAGTTTTCTCTGAGATTGACTTCATTTAAAAGCACAGGATTACAATAGCAGGTACAATATGGAATACAAGAGGTAAAATAGTTGACCAGATACTAACTTTAAAGGTTCAATATTTTCATTCTGAAACAGAACATGAAAATAAAAAAAGAAACAAAGAAGAAGTAAAGTTCCTGAGCATCCTCATTACAGGAAGGCAGGTATGTAAGTTATACTTAAACAGAAAGAAACTGTTATTCAAGGCATTTTGAGCAGTCTCAGATTTCAAAGCAGTATTCATGATTCAGTTTTGCATTTGCCCATCTCCTTGGTACCTGACCTTGGGCCATCAAAAGCAGAGCTCTGAAAGTCACTCAGAGATGAAAATGTAAGGCAAATAGATAGATAAGGCAAATATGGAAAAAATTCTTGTGTGCTCACTGGCAATTTTAAACAAGACTTATTTAGAATCAGCCTACTGTTTTCTTATTTACACTTCTTAACCTTGTGTTTTTCTTTCGTATTCATAAAATATGATTTTAGGCACATCATTGTAGTATGATGTTCTTTTCACAAATGTCATGACATTTGTCCTCCAGGTTGATTTCTATTCACTTCCCTCATTAACATTCCTGCTTGGAGGCTGTCCATGCTCTTCTCCTTATTCCTGTGCCAATTCATGACACCTGGCCACAGTAACCTTTCAAATGGTTTAGGATGTGGAATTCCCTAGGTTTAGGATAATTTCAATGTGTAGTTAAAGTTATGTATGTTTGGGCAGATGCCCAGGTGTTTTTGAGGCTCCATTCTCATTTATAATTTAAAACTCCTGAACTATTCTTACCAAATAGGATATTTATTCAGAATTGATTCTTCAAGGGACATAGACACAATTTTGCAGAGGGACACACACAGGCAGAGATGCAAGAGAGTTGTCAGGGTAAGAGGGACACCAGAAAAGAAGAGACATTGAAGAAGAGCAAAATAGGTACCCAGATCAGGGCAGGAGGAAAAGCAGCCACTCCAGAACGGAGAGTGAGGAGGCTGAGGGGGAAGCATGACTGCAAAGGGACTGCAGCTGATGGAGGAACCCACAGCACAGCAACAGAGCAGAACCTGCACTGAGCTCTAACTCCTGCACTGCCCCTCACCAAAGGGACTGGGCATAACATGGGACACCAGGAATAAGGGAGGAAAGGTGTTTTTCAGATATTTTTTTACCTGATTTTTATTTATTTTTCAGAACTGGAAACAAGAAATTTGCTAATGGGCAATTAATTAAGTTGATCAAACTTCCTTTCATAAAATATTTTTTTGTCTCAGGACAAGTCTTGAACCCTTTTGAAATATCTTCAGCCCTGTTGAAATAAAATGTGTAAAACTTTAGAAACTGATGTAATGCTTTCCTTCCTGTAATTGTTTGTTTGCATGTTTGAGGTTTTTTTAGCAATTATGCTAAGATCTACTTTATTACCAATTATACAAATAATATGGTGATGAATTTGGAACAAATTGGTAAAATGCATAAAAATAGCATCACTAGATCATTGTATTAGATCACTTATGTAATTGGCATAAATGGATTTACTGGCTATATCCATAATTAACCATGATTTAATTTTTCAGCAAAATTACATTTTTAATGTGTAATACACTCTCTGTCTCTCATGTCATGGTTAGCATTTATTTCTACAAATTATAAACCTCCTCTTTCAATGTGTGAATCATTTTTTGAGTATGTAAAAATAAATCAGTAATGAATTAACAACATTTTTTAAATTAGATACTCTCCAAGATATTAAAATGTTCTGTTGGTTGGAGTGTACTTTTACACCTTGTAGCAGCATGATGGACTCCCCAAACTTGTTAGCCAAAAGAAAGAAGTTGTTGACTTCAAAAGAAAGCAGATTTTTTTAAATCTAACTAGTATTTATCATATATTTACTCAGATCCCCTGTATTTATCCCATAAGCACAGGTTTTCAGATAACTTTTCTGGTTTGGTTTTTTCTTAATGGGTCTGACCTGTTCATTCCTTTATCTGGTTACTTTCAGAATTTTTTAAAATATCACCTTACCTTTGTATTTCTGGTTATGCAAACCTCCTGCTGTACCACTATTTTCATATCTACTGACTAATCCAAAGTTCTAATCCAAAGACATCATTTTATATGTGTTTTCAGAGACAAAAATAAAAACTATAAACAGATTATAAAAATAACATCTGTTCTGCTTGACACTGATAAATAAGTGGTGCTTCATATGAATAAGACTTATGATAAATGTTTTCAGATAGGGGTCAAGGAATCTCTTTAATAAAGGCAGTAAAGCAGAATGATTCTTGGGAAATACCCCTTAAGGTCAGTGGAACTGCAGCCTAGTTAGCCAAGAGCATATTTCAACCCCAAATTTACTCTGACCTGCTGAAGAGTTCTCCCTGCAGTTAATTTTGTATTTAATGTCTGGATTTGATTTATATACAGACTGTTGTAGAGTTCTCTAACAAAATACTTTATATTTATCTTCTTCTTAAGAGTGATTAGAGGTGAACATCTGTGCCCCACACAAATTATGTCATTATGAGATTAACTTTCAGAAGCTCATAAAGAGCTATGGTAGTGGCAACAGCTTTCTTATTCATAACAATATGGTGACCCAGATATCTGACAAGCTGGAGTTGTTTACCTTTCTTCTTCTTGGCATGTGTGTCAAATACATAAGGAAGTACTCACAGAAATATGGCAAACTATAAATTATAGGCAAAATAAACCTATATTTTCATAGTATTGTTATGTAAGGTGAATGTAGTAACTAATATACAAGGTGTTAGGATGTTTCCTAAGCTGATCGGAAAATCGGACTACCTACGTGGGTCTACATGTATAAAAGAGC
Source organism: Fringilla coelebs (assembly GCF_963513975.1). Lineage (NCBI taxonomy): Eukaryota > Metazoa > Chordata > Aves > Passeriformes > Fringillidae > Fringilla > Fringilla coelebs. The sequence continues at coordinate 55,625,024 of NC_140029.1, forward strand.
ATGATTTGAGAGTTTGACCAAATGTATAATTGAAAAATTAGATATTTATCTACTTTATTTAATCAGAGGAATCAAGGCTAGGATACATTTGTCTGATTCAGCTTTGAAGTTTGACAAAACAGAAATTCAATAGTCATTTATTAGCAGCTTTCCATTATCATAGAATGGCTGCACATGTGGAGTATGAAGCTTAAGATGAAATATCCATCTGTATCACTTTAGCTCAAGCTGATTATAGAATGTTCTGCTTCTGGGAGCCATCTGATTTAGATAATACATGATAGTGAGAAATCTGTCACAACACTAGTTTTTGAGACAGGGAAATAAAGATAACAGTGGAGTAAAGTTAAGGTAAAAAATCCTGGTGACAATATGTTCCTTTCAAAAGAAGTTTGTTTGTTTGCAAATTTCTGCATTTAAATGGCCACGTTTATCACCAGTTTTCAATCATTGTGACTTTCATTGGTAAGACTTTTCAATGGCTACTGTGCCTATTTATAATATTATCATATAATAATTCAACATTTTTTAGTGGCAAATGCACATTTTGCCTTTTTTTTTTTTTTGGTTTGGTTACTTTCTTCTGAGGTATCAGTTATTTACTATCAGTGCTTCACAAATTCAGATAATATTATCTTCTTCACAGAAGAATAAGTGAAATAGTCACAAATCTTTCATATGGCCCCACAGTGATTTCAGACAGGGATATAAGCTAGCTGTCTTTTACCAAGGCTGACTACTGACTCTGTGAGACAGCAGGGTTTAATACTTCATCATTGAACAGCTTGTGTAATGATTTGCATCTACAAGACGTGTCTAGAGCTCTACCTTTTCAAAAATAGGATTTTATATTTTACAGTTCAGAGGGGAAGACAGTGCAAAAAAATCGAGCCCAACATTTAGACTGACAAGCTCTTGAATATTGTTCCTAGTTTTAACTCTTGCTGTACTAAGAATCTTACAAAGTTAGAAGGGTACATGCCAGAGTTTTTGACAAAGCTGCACTATCTTGATTATTATTGGAGATCTTCCAAACCAATGTGTAACCAATGTAAAAAGAAGCTAGTTCACTGAAAACTCACAGCAAAACATCTCACTGTAGATGAATGAGAGTTCTCACAATTACCATAATAACCTCCACTGTTTTGTCACTCTGCTGTGCTCCACTGGGAAAGATTATTACTACAGAATATAGAAAATAATGCCAGTTGTGTTAAGTCATAAATATATTTGTAGTACCCTCAAAGATGTGGAATAAAATGCATTCTACAATGCTACATTGTGTATGTGTTGATGGGGTGTAGGAATTTCTAGAGAAGAAAAAGCAGAACCTGAGTAAGAATGAGTTCTGCTTTTGTGAATGTGATGCCAATCATTGTACTGGGAGCAGATGAAAAATCTTTCTTGTTGTTGCAGATCAAACATTGTAGCCTGTTGACTGCAAGTGATTAAACAAACAGAGCCATTTCTCTGAAAGATTTTAAATAAAAGAAAATATCATCAAATAAATAGCAAAAAACCCCAAAAACATCTGCAATTGTCCAAGAAATTACTGTCACATTATTAGGGGGATAAAGTAGAGTTTTCTTGAGGCACAGCATGGTCCAACAGAAAATTTTACTTCCTGGGCAGGGGCTCTAAAATTGTCTTCAAAGAAAAACTGAGATACAAGTAAAGAAATTTCTATGAGCTGTCGCAAAATTCCACTCTGCACACTGTATAGGCACTCAGAATAGAGATACATAGTTTGATCCCAAAGCTAAGAGAAATCAAATGAGTAATGTGTAGGGCTATACTACACGTGCAACAAAAAAACAGGTAAGACTTACAATTTGATAAAGGCTCTTTTCGGAAGGACAGGATAAGAAGACTAGGAAGGGGAGTTTACCTTTATGTGAGACAGCAACTGAGCAGATGGAATGAGTACATGGAGCACTGCTTGGAGTAGAAGGCAAATAGCAACTTTTAAAAACATGTAAAGGAATTTATTTTAGGAACTGTGGGGGTACCAGTTGTTGGTTTCTCTGAGTCTGGATTGAAGGCACTTGAGATGGTAGCTCATGTTCAGACTCAGGTGATTATTATTTTTTATCAGTAAAACAGTCTCACTACTGTGAGTTTGTCAGCTTTCCATTAGAAGGCACAAAATGGCAACAATCTCTTGTTACAAGGTCTTTTAAGACTAAACTATCCCATTAAGAACTGACACCTAGATTATTTTCCCTTTTAACCCAATAACTGATCCCAAAGAGCCCGCAATGCAGACTTTTCTGTCCAGTTACAAAATGCCACCCAAACCCAAGAAGAAGAAGGAAGAAGAAGCATGAAGAAGAAAACAAGGATGGCATCCTGTGCCCTCCATCTTGCTTCCATCCACAACATACTAAAAATCCCAAAATCTAAATTTCTCACCCAGTAGTATACTTACACTGCTCTCTATAATCTATTTCATACTTTTGTGGATTCTAGTCTATCTTGAAGTCTGGGAAACTTTCTCCATGAATGAGGGTCAAAGTCAGTGCTCCCCTGGGGGTCAGGACACCCCAGAGCAGAAAGAAATATTCCTGGTGCTCTAGGTTTTCACAAGGAACAACCTTTTTAAGGGCTAAGTAGATTTGGTTTTCCTATTTTTTCTTCAGTTGTAATTGTTACCTATTTTATTTTTCCCAAATAAATTAATAGTCAAATTATGAATATTGTCAACACTGTTTACCTTCATCAGTCACAAATACTCAACACATATGAATAAGATATATTTTACTGTTTTAAAATTATTGAGACATAGCCTTTCTTCTTATGTTACAGAATTATTGGGTTCAGTGCTAAAGTCAACATTTTGCAAAGTTTGACCATTACAATTTTGCCTGCAGTTCAAACCTATAAATTTTAATTGTAGAGTTTGTTGGCTTTTCTTCTATCATCTCTAGCAACTGATAATTTTTGTTTCTTAGATGCTATGAAAGCCTTTTCTAATCCTATTAAGTTTTACTCTCTCTTTGAATGGACCTTGCTATCTTAGTTTTTCTTAAGTTTTCCAAAATTTTATCATTTTTGCTTGCCTCCTGAATTTTTTAAAGTTTGACTGTTTTTTGTAAGTTAAAATGTGATATGAAAAATTAAAACAATTTGAGGAGTTTATTTTTACATGCATAACCATGCAAATATTGAATTATAATCATAAAATCTATGATTTGCACTTTAACCAGCATTACATTTCAGTAACAACTGAAAAAGAAAGTATCGCTAGCTCCACTTAGTTCCACATAGCATAAAAAAAAAAGCCATTTTAAATTTTTTTTTAGATAAAAAATATATATATATAAAATTACCTGTTGTATTCTTTCTCCTACTTCTAATGATTTTAGAGTGAGAACAGATTTAACATACATCTATGCTTAAAAACACCAGTCTCATGCTTTGTACTGTGGATCATTTGTTTGCAGTTAAACTTTTTTAGTACTTCTGACATGTAATGACTACCTGTCCTGTTATCTTTGCTTGAATGAATGGAAAATTATATGACATCAAAAACATATCTATATGCAAAGTTTTGACATTCTAGCAGGAGTATTGTAACATAGATATATTTCTAGTTATTATCATATTAACCCATATGAAATTTCAGCTGAACACAAACAATTCACATGGGCATCTGCAGATTGGATAAATGGGTACCTCTTCACATAAAAGATTTTTTAAAAATATGGTATCCAATTCAGCTACTTTTTACTTGATCGAGCATCAAATGGCTCAACATCCCCTAGGCATGATCTTGTGTGTGCAACATGGCTAGCCTAGAAAGAGATTGTGTTGTAATTTCCTGGTCAGTGCAAAATTAAAAGTCCTGTTTATACTTTGATAATCAAATAAAACACAGAAATATTTGAAATAACAGTATACAAAACTTTAGTGATAATAGGGAAGAAAACTATCCCTGAAGGGATCACTAGGACTAAAACACCATTCTGTAGCACAGTGAGGAATTATCTGCACATATATTGATAACATAATATTCTGTCTTTTTGTCCCTGTTTGTTTGACAGGACACATCACATATGTAAAGAAATTATACTTTTTTTTCTGTTTCCAATATTTGCATTCGTGGGTAATGTCTACAGTATCTCTCAAGGTGATCTGTTATCTGTCTTCATTAAGATAGCATCAATTGTAATCAAACTTTTATCTTCATGAAGATTTCTGACCTCATTCTTCAAGAAAAACTTTTGATTAGCTACCAAGTTTCCATGGATTTACCACATGGGAATTATGTCATAATTTATATAATAATCTAACTATATTTTAATGAAATTGATTTGTACACTTTTGCTTGTGGTGGAAATAAAAAATATGAATAAAATATTTAATATCTTCCACAACAAAAAATCAGCAATTCCTTTACATAGGCATACTAGGGATTTAAATAGTTGAAGAAATCTTGTATTGATCACAAATAACCTGTTTGTTCAGCAGAATTTTCTTATTGATTTTGTGCAGTGTGCATTCTGAGAAATCACCTGGTCATTAATTTTAGCAGTATGACTAGAAAATGTATTTTTGTTATATTGTACACTGCCTTTAGCTATGGGACTCTATAGGCTAGTGCCTTGTTTTTCCAAGGCCATGAGATATCATTGAAAAATTAATTTTTTATTGAGGACTCAAAAGAGGACCTCCTCACGGGTGGACAGGTGATGGAAGCTAACACAATGATCTGAATTAAGAATGCACAGAATTATATGAAAGTAGGGGTCACAACTTTATTTACACTTGAATGTAGTACACATCTGGACAGAAATCTTACTTAATAAAAAGTGAAGCAACAGAAGTGAAAAGTGAAGCAAGATAGATACTTGAATGAAAATTCTGTTTGCTAGGGTTTTTTGGCTTTTTTTTTTCCTTTCAGCAACTGATACTTGTATGCTGAAGTGTTAATGTGAATAAATTGAGCAAAAGTCACTAGGAGTAGTAGAAGTGATACCACTACATGAGATAATTGTACCAGAGCTAGTCAGAGAATCACAGAAAGGCTTGTGTTGGAAGGGACCTTAAGGATCATCTAGTTCCAGCACCTGTGCCATGGGCAGGGACATGTTCCACTAGACCAGATCACTCAGAATCCCATTCAACTTGGCCTCAAACAGTTTCAGGGACGAGACATTTACAACTTCACTAGGCAGCCTGTTCCTCTACCTCATCACACTCACAGTAAAGAATTTCTTTCTACTATTTCATCCAGACCAGCCCTCTTTCTGTTTCATACCATTGCTTCTTGCTCTGTCACTATCCACCTGCAGAAGAATTCTCTCTGCCTCCTTTATACACTCCTATAAGATACTGGAAGGCCACAATGGGGTCTTCCCAGAGCACCTTTTTATCAATTTTTTAAAGACAAGCATATTCTGCAGGATGTTTGTTTTTATTTTGCTGTCAGTATTTCCATTTGAATATAAGTAACACTTTCTGCAATATATGAATATCGGGCAAAGAGTGTCCCAAGGTTAAATCACCAAAAATATTTTATAATACATATTCAAATTATTGCAAGATAATAATTTGATTCAATTGCAAGATAATGTTTTTTTACCTGCTGTGCCACTTCAATAGGTAAAAATTTCTTTCAGTATTTCCATGTTTTTTTATATTTATTATTTTATTACTGCTGAAAGTTAACTATCGACTTTTGTTTATGTAAAATTCAAATGCATTTTAGAAAATTTGATCTTCCTCTAGATATCTTGATATTCATCACAGTCAGTATAAGTTTGGAAAACATAAACACTGAAGAGAAACAATGTCTCAGCTTTACCAATATGATGCAGAAATTCAGTATATATTTTCTCTTAGATAATGATACCAAATAGGAAATTTTTGTCCATAAAAATCGAACCTGTTACTATCCATAATATGCACACAGCAAAGCTTTTACATTAGAAAACATAATTCAACTTCTGTTGACATATATTTTAAGTATTTTTCATATATATATGTTAAATCCATCCCCAATCTGTTATAATTGGCAAATACCATGACATGATCCCCAAAAATGAAAAAGCATAGCTAACTAGCTAAGAGGCACAGCTCACTTTCCTTGTTATCAATGTCACTATCAGCTCTCTGCACATGGAGACTATTATTGCAACTGTCATAGAATTAAATGAAATCTATCCAGCAACATCTGGCTCTTCAGAAGAAAATATGAATAATTTCACCAGCTTTCCCTATCTCTGCCTGCTTGTTCTAATTATGATGTAATGGAGGACATCAGCAGGCTGTGGACTTGGTGATTAACCCAGGGCAGATGAGAAATAGGCATAGTGAGATGAGCAAGGAACATAGAGCAGCTCAATCAATTATCTTTTTTCTCAAAGCTCTTAAATACAGCAGTGACCTTGTGATGGGAAACAGTAAGTTACACTTGAACCCATTTAGGAGGTCAGACATTTCACGATACATTACAGGAGCTAAGCTCTTGTTTTTCAATCCAGTTACACAAAAAGGACTATTAGGTATGCATATAAAATATACAAAGTATATATGTACATGTGTGTGTGTATATATACACGTATATATATATATATATAAATATACATATATATATATATATGCACACAAACTTTGCATGTCTTTATGTTTATAATACAGTGATAAGCCTTTAGCTTGTTCATTTTCTCTTTTCATTAATAAGCCTACAAAGAATTTACTCCCTTGTTTGATTCTTGCTCTGATTAAAAATCTGTCTGCAGCTATTGAAGTAATACGGAAAATAATATGACAGTAGAGTGATTAGGAGAAGAAAACAAAAAAAACCCACATTTGAATGTTATTTCCAGTCTTCACATATAAGTGTGGACACATCAACAAAATAACAGTTTTAAAGTATATTCACTGGTATTGCCTGGTGTTTTAAAGACTGTGGAGCTCATTTAATTCAGATTGCAGACACATCCAGTTTCTTGCCTGAAAAGTTATTACTATAGAGCAATTGGACTAATGATCCTAGATTTATTCTGGTATCATTCTATGCTGCCTACACTAAATGAAGCAATTCAGTGCAGCCAGACACTAATCCACAGCGTCGTATTTGGCATCATTAGTTGGAACTTTGTGATCAGAGCAGTTGTAATGGAATGGGCAGTCCACACACTAGCAGAGTTTCCTATACTGCTTAGTTGAAAGACAAAGTAAGAAACATCCATCACAATAAAGACAAAGAGTAAACAAGGAGAATAAATCCAGCTCATTAAAATGAATGATTTTAAGGGAAGCTGGAAGAGTTTCACAAGGGAAGTGAAAATGCCAGTTGTGATCGTCAGCGAATATTTGGGGAGGAAAAAAAACCCTCAAATGTTTCTACCATGAGCAGGGCTCTTTCTGCTATTTCAAGTCAATGTAACCTTTCAGTTGAATTATTAGATGGAAATAAATGTCATAGAACTTAGCAATTTCATAGTGCCAGATGCTGCTGCAACAAGTATTGTTAGTTTAGATATTGAATTATGACTTGAGAAATATCAATGATGGGACTTGCCTTCCTTTACTTATTTATTTTTATTGACTTGATTTTTCCATCTCCCATACGGGAAGGTAGCTCTTACTGGAACCAAAATTTTCTCCTCAGGTTTTTAGTGGGAATTAAATAAGCATTAATGATTTTATTTGCTGCTGTATGTTATTAGGTGGATTGTTATATCCATTGCAAACTGGCTAGATTCAGAAAGGGACTCAATTATCTGCAAATGAGGAACTACCACAACAATGTTTTGAACTCTTTACAAGGAATCCAATATCCAGAGTAGGTGACAATTTTCTAAGTTTAAAACTATTATTTAACAAGCCCCCTGTACTGGTTTGGGACAAATTTGAGAGGAAACTCAGAAAGGGTCCCTATAGAAAGCAGATTAATGTGGCCCCTCCCCATACTGGTTTAGCAAAAGGTTTCCTTGGAGAAAAGTGTAAAAAATCCCTGTTTATTTAACAAGCAAAGTATTCATGAGCATAAAAAAATGAATAATATTAAACAATGAAACCTCTCCTTGCTCTGAGTGTTATGAACAAAAGAAAGGTTATCCATTTTTTTTGGACATGCGGAGTTCACAATTTAGACCAGTGACTGCCAAGTGGGAGTTCTAACTATTTGTGGTTGGTGATTTCATGTTGACACTTTCCTTTCGATTGCCTGTTCCCAATAGTGCACTGAGCCATCCCGGGAGCAGTGGGGCAGCCCCCCATCGGGCACGGTCCCAGTGTGGCCGGGGGGCACTGCGGGGGTAGCACGGGGGTGCCGGGGGCAGGGACCAGCCCGAGTCCCTCTCCCGCAGGGGCAGGGCTGGGTGTAGCCCTGCTGTTTCCCGGGAGATGGCACCCCGACAGATTGATGCGCAAACGTGGTCCTTAACTCCCTGTTGTATCAGCATCACCCTGCCTGAGCCTGGCTTTTCTCGATGGTGGAGAGGAGGGGACCTCGGAGTTGATATGCAAATAAGGTTCGAGCAAAGATGCAACGGGGCAAGCCCCCCAGTAAACGCCAGCTAATAAACCCCTAAACCGGCGAGCCAATATGGAATTTAGAGATCAAAGTAGTGTCTGGACATAAGGGGCAAAGTCTGGAGCCAGCAGAGACTGAAAACCTGAATGGTTCCTCACCACAACCTAGACGATGTCAGTCAGAGTCAGGAGACCGGATTGTAACCTTTTAAAGTGGGATCTGGGGTATATACTCCCACGTGTTCTTCTGAGGATAGGTTCTCCCACTCTGCTCCCCAGTGGACAAAGCTGTATTTTCTTCTTTCTTCAAGTCACTTCTGGAAGCGATGTTGTCAGAACTGCAGACCAGACCCATTGGGCTTCCCAACTTGCACTGATCATATTTAATGATGGCATTAAAAGGAGAAAGATCTTCTGCCCTATTTATTCACTGAGGAGACAGCAAATTCAGAAAGTCCTTGTTGTGGGCTGTAGCTTGGCTCACTCAGTCTCTTATCTGTCCCTCCTGTGCTGGAAAATGCCACATCCTGGGCCCTGGTGGGCCACAGGTGTGAGCTCCTGGTGTTTCTGGGTTTTCAGTCCAGAGCAGGTTTGAACAGTTGCAAGGAAAAGAAAAAAAAAACACAGTCTGTGGTACTTTTCTGCCTCAGCTAGGAAAAAAATAACTAAAAGCAAAGGAGAGCTCTGTCCCTCTGTCCATGCTGCAGACAACACAGTCCAGGAGCTGGAATGTGGAGGAGTGAGTGCAGCGTCTGAAAACAAACTGTATGCTCCTTCTCTGCCCCTTTGCTCCTGAAGCAATCTTAAAGGTGCAAAACTTGTTTCTGGGCTAAACAGATGAATGGAGATACAATTCAGCATCATAAAGTTGCCCCAGGACACCCCCCAACTTAGTGCTGACATAAAGTCACCCAACAGTGTTACGCTAAGGACAGTTACCCAACAGTATTATACTCAGGACACTTTAAAATTCTTTTCCAAGAATGTAAAGCATACTTAAGTCCAGGCTGCATTTCTATCCCAGTCTTTTTCCCTCTGTACTTCCTTGTCTTTAAGTACAATTGAAAAAACTAAAACAAACAAACAAAAAATCCCAACAAAACCCAGACCTAAGAACTTATCATTATTAACCAAAAAGGATTTCAACAAAGAAAGCCCACTCAAATCTCCTTGAATTCAGTGACTAATTAATTTTCACTATTTGTTATCACTTGCAATAATCAAGCTGGCTCAGAAATCCAAGCATACCAGAGACAAAGTGCTTCTCTCACCCTATTGTCTCTTACTACAATGAAACTTGGTAATTTCAGGGAGCTGAGATACTGTGGTTATTAGAATCTAACACAGATAAATTACTGTTAGCTTCCATGACTGGCTAGTAGACTCCATATCACTGAAGATGTTTGCATTTGATTTACTTAGGCTGATGTGAGAACAGCAGTAGCCTGAGAACTGCTATTGAACCTATTCAGACAATAGACTGAGCTTTTCCCTGCTGACTGTATTTAAAACATGGGAGAATGAAATTCCTGAAGAAAAATAAAATGTTGTATTATAAAAATGTAAAGCCTTTTTTCTTGACTATATCTGAAATCAGGAATATTGATCTGCCTTGGACTGCCTTAACACAAAATGTCATTTTGTGACATTTTCAACAATTTGAGACACAAATCTAAATTGCAGCTCTGTTTCATCTGAAAAGCTTTAGTTATTAATTGCTGGTTTTTTATTTATTTAAGGATACCAACATAATTTATTGTTCCTATTGTCAGCAATATTTGGTGAATAAAGAGTCTAATAACTCTCTGAAAGAAAAAAAATGCAAATACATGTGTGAAGTTATTTGTTAGAAAATTAATTTCTAGAACATTAAACCTAGTTTGTAATGTAAGTTTCAGGTGGGAGGATACCACACTTTTGCAGGGTTGAATCATAAGGCAATTTAAAAATTAAATCAAAAAGTAATGAATAGTCATAATTTGATGATCCCTAGAAATCACATCTGAAAAACTTCTCTTTTCTTAAGGTAAGAATCATTGAAAAACCCTGCAAATAATATTGTATTTTTGATTTATATTTGTGAAGAGGGCTTGAACTTTTGAAGCTTTCCATTTTTTGCTTTGTTAATTTAAGTAATATAGTAGAGGATAAATCAGATAATCATCTGGCACTTCAGTTAAATTGAAAAAAATAGCAAGAGTTTTTCCATGAAGAGTCTCTCTGGAAAAAGAACAATAGTTTTTGTTTTTTTGAGTTCTTCCTATCTCTGCAACAAAAAATAAATTTCACAAAAGAGAATATGGGAGTTTAGTTGGGAGAGGTACAGCTTGGGTCGTGGAGAAGCTCTTACATTTGTATTGGATTGGCAATATGGTTTTCAGTTCTGTGATCACAAGTTTTTACTCTGTCTCATTTTTTAGTGAAAAGCCCTGCTGTTTACTTCCCACGTATAGCAAGTGTTATGTCCCCCTAGGCTATAATATTAAACATCCTGACACACTCTTGTTTCAGTTCCCTGGATGGTGCTTTAGACTGAAATGGGTTTACTGGGTTTCCTCCAAGCTTCAGTAAAATAATGTCTTTGAGTATTTGCCACATGTTGTTTAATTAACATCTAAATTTTTTAAAGAACAAGAGGTCAAAACTGGATTTCTTTTATGGAAAACAATAAAGCATTGTTTAAGATTTAATGAAATAGTATCATCAGTGTCAACACTTCCCTTACTAAATGACCTTTACTATTTATTCCGCTGAAGAAGCTAATGTACTAATAAAGCATTGACAAATTTCTTTTCAGGAATAGCCAAGTCCTTCAAAAAAACTGAAAGTGTACTTGTTTCATTTTAGTTTTGGGTATTTTTTAATATTGTATTATGTTATTCAGTACATGAAGCATGAGTTGAATCTACCAAGAACAAAACTTTGACAAAAAACCCCAACATTTGAGCTGCAGGATACAGAAGTTTATTTAACAAAAAGTTTATTGTTTTTAACTTAAGGAAAGGATAATGCATCCCTCCTCTTCCCCTCAGCTGCCTTTTATTATACACAACCTCATAAGAGCCAACAGAACAAAATGTATCTGCCAAGGACTCACGTGAGGCTGATATTTAGCCAGCCTGGGTGCTATTCACTACTCCTAGTCTTTAGTGCCAAAACAAGTCATTTGGAGTCAGATGAACTGTCCGTGTTTGCATAAAACTGCAGGTTTAAGGCACCACTCATTGCTTAGGCTGGGTAAAACTATTTTGCCAGCTAAAGATGGTCCTTTAGCTTAGAGCTAAGCATCATATATTACTTGCACATATTCCTACTGCAGTCTCTTCCCATTTCCAGCATCTATTTCCACAGCTTCCCATAAATCCCATAGAAGAGTGTCTTTGCAGCCGCTTTATAGTCTTCAGGAATATGTTACAGAAAATATGCAAATTATCAATAAATATGCAAATCTTGGTATTTCCAGAGATGTGAATGTCAAGATCTTACTGGTTTAATTTTGGTATAAAAAGTGGCAGATATTTTCTCAATAAGTTCAAAGAGATGACCACTTCTGTACTCTCAAGGCTTTATCTAAGGCTATACATGCAAATGTAGGTCATATTTTCACTTCCAAAACTAATATGTAGTTGCGAAATTTCCACTGTGTCTACAGCAGCAACAGATGGTTCCTGTGTATTTGAAGTATATCTACTGCCTGCTATCTCCCTTTTAAAAGGCACTGACTTGAGGAGAAAGTAGGGTTTCTTTTATTCTTTTGTGGTTTGCTGCAACAGTAGTAGCAGTATTTTCTGCTAAAGGAAAGTAGCAGTTCAGAGAAATTTTATACTTAGTGAGATAAAATGCTACAGGACAGGGTGATGCCAACCAAAAAGGGAAAGAGCAAGAGAAAGGTCTTAGCATTTGCCAAAACTGTATTCTAAGAGCAGTAGTAACACAGACTGACTTCCAGTGTAACTCAAAGGGATAAATTTGCTTTACAAGTTCTTTTATGTCGGTTCTCTTCTTAGTCTGAATTGGATTTGTTAACTTACTTTGTGTTTTAAATGAAAACTAGCTCTCAATTTTCTTGTTTATTTTTGGGTTTGTTTTTCATGTGTATGTGACCTGTGACGTGAACTCTATAAGGAATAGCCACAGTAAAGTTTACTTAACAATCTGTCCAACTCAGATTTAGTTTAATAATGAAATTTTTAAAATTTGTTCCATCACAATTGGTTTGTTCACATGACTGAGGTTTTTTACAGACCTCAAACATTTTTTAATGCAATTTTCAAACACTTTTCAAAACACTTGCTTATCAAATATGCCAGAAAAAAAAAATAAACAGGAAAGAAAAAGGTTTGTTTTCATGCCATTGCCAGCAGTAGGCATTCAGTGATGGCAAAACTCAGTGATTATCATACAGCTGTAGTAATCTGTAGAAAAGGTGAGTTTAAATAGTCCTCATTCATGTTTGCTAAAACACTTCTTCTGTATATAGGATCTGCTTCAGTTCAGGGATGTGCCCTGGTATTTACAAATCCAAATCTTTCACGATTTCCTCAAATCAGCTTAGGGGAGTCCTCTAAAATAGAGCTGCAGGTTATGGGTGTTATTTGGCTGCTGTGTGCATAGGTGTGCACTTGGACATTACTATTCTAGGGCACTATCCCAAAGCCCTCTTGTAGCTAGACATCACAATTCTACCCTTTTGGTCCACTATCAGAGCCATGCTAGTGTTTGCTGAAAACTTTGCCCCTCCATCTCAGTGCCCAAAAGGTTAAACAGTAAAATATTTCATTGGCTAATCACAATAGCAGTCTTTCAAAGAGGAGAGTACATCCAGTGTACATCCCGTGATTTTGGGGGTTTATTAATTTATTTTTTATGTTTTACAGAGCAGTCAATATTACTTCTTAAAAATAAAAAACAAAGGGATTCCCCTACTATTATTTTTAAGTCTTCTGCATACTCTCTGCTCATATCCATTTGTTCTGATGTTTCTGTCACTTATTTATCTCTTACTTCCTACCTCTTTAAAAATCACTCATTACTACTTGTGGTCTACATCTTTAATACAGATTTGTGCATTGTTAATGCTGCTGCTGCCTTCAAGGATATGAATATTCATATGCAGCTCTGGAATCTCAAGGAGATAAATGTAGTTTAGTAAAAATCAAATTTCAACCTTGCTGTGACCTCATCTGTGTGTTGCAGTTCTCACTGAATAACTTAACCTGACACCTCTGGATTAGCTGAGCAATTTTACTATCATGTAAAAGCTCCAGCTGAGATCACTATGTGAGGCTATCATACAATTTGCGATCTGCTGCTAATTTGTGCGTCTGTTTTACTACTAAAACAGATTATTCCTAACTGCTGAAAAAGCAGGACTGAAAAAGAATAAACTGGACTAGTGTTTAGTCAGCTGGGTATGCGGGTCCTACAGTTGCACAAAACAAAATTGTGAATTTATGTTTCACTATTAAGACCATCCAGAAATATTATTTGAAATACCTGATTGGCTTACTTGATTACCCTGTTATAGGCTACTGTAAAATCATCCTGGAATCAAAACAGGAGCAAGCTGCACGGGAAGATATCTGACCTAAGATAGCAATCAATGGCTGTTTAAGGCCTTGAGCTCCCCAGCCTCCTGTGAACATGCTCTTAGACAGAAGTCTCATGTTAAGCATCTGTGCTTTAGAGTGCTTTAGAGAAAGATGGAGGATTGTAACTGAGGATGGCAGGCCATAGCAAGATTATAGAACAATGTGAAATGCAGTAGTGATATAATGAATTAGATATCGTGAAAATATAAGAAGGATTTAAATGTTCTCAAATGAGTCCGAAGAATGGGAAAAAAGGTGATGAAAGGGCTAAAAGGAATGTCCTGTGAGGAGAAGCCGAGAACTTGAGGCTTGTCTAGTTTGGTGGAAAAGAGGCTGAGGTGTGACCTCACTGCTTTCTACACATTCCTGAGAGGGGGCGGGGATGGAATCCCTGGGATCCAGCAATAGGACTAGTGGGAATGGTTCAAGACTGCACCAGGGCATATTCAAATTGGACATTAGGATGCATTTCCTTACCGAGGGGGCGATCAAACACTGGAAAAGGCTTCCTAGAGCAGTGGTTGATGCTCCAGGCAAATTCATAAAAAATTACATGACAACGGCTTGTCTGTCATTGAATTATTGAAAAAAAAAAGTTGATCAAATGAAATTACTATGTAAATAAATTGTGTGTTTAGTGTTATATTTTAAAAACTAGACATTCAGAAAAATGCCATATACACTACAAAACACCATGTTGAAATAATAAAGATATGAGGAGTCAAATGTAAGGAATATTTCAATTTAAGAAAATAACTGTATCTTGGAATTCTTAAGAAATTAAATAATGAAAAATTTGAATGAAAATTTCTATTTGAGTATATTTTCTTCTTTCTTTAATTCTTCCAAGATAATCTGATTGTGGAAGTAATTTGTTTTGTTTTCTAAAACTATGACATCATTTGATTTCTTACCAAACAATTTCTTCAATAAAATGTCTTAATAATGTCCAGTCTGTGCTAGGAGAGCTTTTTATTCTGAAAGACTGTTGCTCCAAAAAATTTAGACAGAATGAAACAATAAACCCAACATACATTCATAAAAAATGTTTTTTGGGTTTTTTTTTTTTTTTTTTAATCAGGTGTTTTTCGTGTGAATTTTTTTGTGAAGTGAAAATTTGATTCTATTCCCTTATATGAAAACTAACTAACATTACCTACAATATGTCAGAAAAATTTCAGGGCATTTTAAAATTAACTTTTTGAATTTATTTACAGAGTGTGTGATATTCTCCAAATCTGATTCTCCCAAAGGCAATTTTGAGACTAACTCATGGTTCTCAATGCAATAAATTGAAAAACTTGAGCTGAAATATATTTTAAAATATTAAACTGAAAAATTAGTTATAAACAATAATTAAATTTACAGGCACAAATTTAAAATTAAGTACTGGCCATCACAAACCATCTGACAGAGGCAGAAATTTTGCCACACAAACTTATTGATTTCAGCCAACGGTTGTTTGGCTCTGCCAGATACAAAGAACTGCAAAGGAACAGGTGTCAAAATAAAGGGAATTGGGAAGTCTTCTGAAGGAAACTATGATGTGAGATAAATTAAAAATGACCAGAATGTTTGTTTGGCTTGTCTAAGAATTTTTTGACTGTTATTCTTCATTGAATTTCTATTTTATGGGGTCTCTTTTCCTAAATTTTTAGTGATAGTATGAAAGCATGCTTTATATTGTTTGAATGATGCAACTAAGGTTTTATGTATTCCGCTCAGATGTTAAAAATGTTACACTTCATTCATACAAGATTTTGTTGCAACTGATAGAGGCAAGAAATTGCAGTGGAATATTTTCTTTTATAATTTTCCTTTTATAGTTAACTTCTAGATCAATCACTAGAAATCAGAGCTAGTTGCTGCTTCTGTCTCTGGATATCAGAGCGAGACACGATTTTCAGCTACACCTGCTATAGTTCCTGAGAACAAGTTCTTGAATGCAGAGTTTATTTATTAGGGATCACTGGACTGACCAAAAAGCCAGGACCCCAGAGTGCACTGTATTGTACAAGTAAGTTTTAAAGCAGATGTGGAGTCTTAAAACTCTACTGAAAGTCTTAGTATTTTAATATTCTAACAAATTTGGCATTTTTTAAAATCTATTGATATCACTTTATAGTACTCTGACTGTGAATAAAAGTAATATATACACATAGTACTAGAACTTGTATTTGTGTAAATGCATTTATTCATTTCAGAACTAGACTTTATCCTAAACTGTTTAACACCACTCCCTACTCAATCCTTCAGTGACTCAGGCAAGATTCTGTAAAAGTGCAGAATCTCTTATGAAATATTGAACTAATCTTTATCCCTGGAGATTTACTTTATTTGTTTCACTGTCTTATGGAGAACACATTAAATAATTCCAAAATCTAGCTGTTAATAAAAAGTTGAGTTGGCATTTTGACTTTATCTATTGGTTTTATATACATATATATATATATATATATATATATATATATATATATATTCTACACTTATTTTTATTATTTTAATAGATGATGAGATTTTGCCAATTTTTCATTTAACACCATTCAAGTCTTCTAATTTAATTTACTTTCTCTGTATTATGATTCTGGTTGAAGCAGCATTTAATGCTCTTCAGTAGACTAAATCCCTGACTATTTTTCCTAAGATGCTTGAATAATAAATTTTAAAAACATGTTTCCAGTTGCACATAGGTGAAATTGATGAATGTTAGCACTCTATTCTGTGATACAAAATTAGAAGCACCACAAAAAGTTCAGTAATTGACAATCCTTCCTAGCAGTGGAATGTCACATACTATCATCAGGTTCTGAAAGTATCTTTGTGCATAGAAATGCAACATGTTTACTGAAATATAAAACAATGAATAAAAAAAATTAAGAAGTTTTTTGTTTCCTTATGAAAATTACTTATGCTTTATTTCCATGGCAACTATTCAGCATTTTTATAGGGAACACTGTAAACAAAATATGTCAAGTGAGGTACTCAAGAACATTACTGTTCATTTAGAGTCAACCTCAGATTACAACCATTCAACATCTTTCTCATTCAAACGAGAGTCAAGTCTAAAGCAGATATTTCCCTGGTACTGAGTTGCTGAAATACATGTGACATAAAACTTCTTGAAGCCAAACTGTTTGAGTCTTTTAAATCACACAAATGACTGGCTCAAGCAATTTCTTCCTGTTAAATGAAATTGTAAATCTGTTATTATTGAATGTGCCTCTCCAAAGATATTTCTCTTTTAAGTTTTTAAGCAAATAACTTTTCTCATTAACCTGTTAATTATGCCATGTTATCTGAAGTGTAACTGAATTGAAAACCGAAATTGCAAACCACTTTTTTAATCTTAAGTCATCTTTAAACATTGTTTATTGAGCAATTCTTAATTTATACTGGGTTCTATTACCAAAATGAAGGAAAACAACCAGGAAATAGTTACATCCGATTTTTCTTATTGTATGATTGATTTGTGGCCTGTGAAACTCACAGGAAAGTTTCTTCTTTACTGAAGACTTTAACAATGTTTACCCCAGAATTCTCCTAGAAAAACTGTCTGCTCATGGCTTGGATGAGTGCACTGTTCCTTTGATAAAAACTGCCTGGATGACCAGGCCCACAGAGTAGTGGTGAATGGAATTAAATCCAGTTGGTAAGTGGTCACAAGTTCTTGGGTTTCTGTGGTTGAGATGACTCCCGAGTTATTAGAAAGTTTTTTTTCCCAGCCCCCGACCGAAAAAGTCAAGATTTGTTGGTCCTGCTTTTCAAGGTTGTTTTTCTTATCTATTGCATTCTTTCTCTGACCTGCTGAGATCTGTTTGGCAGGTTGGATTGTGGAACACTGACTGCTCTTGGGGTGGTGTTAACTTTTTACGCTAGAATTACACGTACTTTATTTACAATAGTTTTCCGACACCTATTACCTATGTTAGACAGTCTGTCTCTACTCTAAACCAATCAAAAAGTGTCACCATCACAGCAGAAGATGGAGGACAAGAAGAAGGAGAAGAAGGTCAGGACATGCCCAGATTCCTCCATCCTGCTTCTTGAACCCCCATTCTAAAACCCCAAAATTCTACTTTTTCACCCTGTGACAAATTAACTATCATTCTACTCAATTCCTATGGCTTGTAAATCTTCACACAAGTTGGTAATTTTTTCCATCGACTAAAATCGAAGGGAAGGGAAGGGAAGGGAAGGGAAGGGAAGGGAAGGGAAGGGAAGGGAAAAGGAGCTATTAAGACCACCTATGGATCTCCTGAGGAGGCTTGATTGTTTATTTAGATGTCTGCTGTTTGAAGTGATGATCACAGTCTTGAGCCAGTGAGGGTGGGTGAAAGCCCATGAAACACAAAGGTCAATGGGTTAATATGTGTTCTAATTGAGTGGGAACACCCAGGTACCTCCCCTGGGGAGGAGCTTCCAGTCCACTGGTGGAAGAAATGAATCTTTGGTGGTCTTAGGGTCTTCTAAGACATGACAATTGCCTCTCTTGTGAGCTTAGCTGAGCATGTCCTGTCAGAAGGGATAATACCTTCAGGCCCATGTGTGAATATGACCCTCCCTGGGGAGGGGCACGTGTGTAAGGGAGGACAAATGGTGCAATAAGAATCCCACCTCCCAGTATCTGTCTCTCAGGCAATTTTTTTGAGTCATTAATAAACGACATTTCAATCTTTCACACCCCTCACTGCAAGAAAGACATTTAGGTGCTGGAGACAAGAGTGTTCAGAGAAGGGCAAAGAAGCTGATGAAGAGTATGGAACCCAAGTCATAGAGTGGCTGAGGGAAGTGAGGAAAAGGGGGCCCAGGGGGGACCATAATGTTCTCTGCAATCACCTGAAGGAGGTTGTAGTAAGGTGGGTGTGAGACATTTTGGAAATGTCACATATGCTGTAATTTGCTCTGGAATCCTTTCTCCTGTATTTTTCAGGGAAAATGAGAATGTAAAGTCATTAATTAAAAGCAATATACATTAATACTTAGGTGATCTTTGAGATAATAAGCATTTGAATAAATTCCAACAATTTTTGGGTAAAGGCTCACAGTCTTTTGTTGTGATCCCTGCAAAAATAACAATTAATTTCAGAAAGAATGTAATTAACCCATAAGTGTATTACCAGAAGAGTAAACGTTTCAGTATCAGAAGATAGAACATTTGATCATCCAATATCTGTAGGTTCAATAATATTTTTAAAAAAATTATTTAGAATTGCCCCATATTATTTCATAATCTTATATGCTACAGTATGTAAGATTGTCATCTTCAAATTCTGTGCAAAAAATGAAAGAGCAAACACTCAGCAAAAACTGAAATGCAAGCATTCACAGAAAATTGCATAAGATTGACTCTGTTTTATAACTAAATATTGAAAGTGTGAGTGCAAACCTCATCTGATTTTCATTGCAACATAAACTCAGTAACTTTAAATGTAAGCATTTGTCTTTGCTGAATGTTTTGTCATGTGTGCGACATATAAGACATTTCTCATGCATTATTAATTTCAAGACCTATCAAGAGGTTATAGGTCTCATCAATTGCAAATAAGATATAGAAAAACCATATGATTGAATTTTTTTTTTTAGTCTCACATTATTTTGTATTTCCTAAAGGAATATGTTTATGCGTGTGTGGGAAAACCAATTTAAACAAATAAGACATATAATGCAGGTTTTAAATGTGGAGGAAGGTACAGTAAGAAATACCCTGTAATTTTTGGCATTAAATTCTCTTCAGAAAACCATGAGGATCATTACAGATACAATAACTCCAGGATGTGCCTTGTTAAGTGGGAAGCTTAATTGGCTCTGAGCAAAGAGGAACCTGTAGGGATGTGAAGATGAAAACATTTGTGGGGCACATCTTGAAAATAGTGTCTTACAGCTCTCAGTCAGAGACAGAAGGAAACAATTGCTTCTTCATGCTCTTTTGTCAATAAAATACTTGGCTCCAAGCTTTCCTATGGCTTCTTTATATTTCCTTTTCTTGATGATTGTGTAAATGTATGGGGCTTTTTTGAGTTTATTTATAACTCGGAGGTAGTTTTTGGTCCTAGAATCATGGAATGTATCAAGGTAAAAGGGGCGTGTAAGGATAATTGATTCTAAATCCCTGCTTCTCATAGGAGTACCTAACACAAAAGTGTATGACTAAGCATTGCCTAGATGCTCCTTGAACATTGACAGGGTGAGTGCCACTAATTCTGTGGGGAACCAGTTCCTGTAACTGTGGTTGCTGAAGTATCCACATGTGTCCAAAGAGAACTGTAAGTTCAGACAAATGATTTCCTGCTTTCTTAAATGTAATTTCTCCTTCCAGGGACTGCATTTTCCTTGTTATGTCCTTGGCTGCCAAAGCCAACACACTAACCTTTGAACTACATCTGCAGTATGTACTGGAGTTCCTCACAGTTAACTCCATCAATGAGCCTCTCTAGGCACTTATTTGCAAAGGTGATGCTCAAGGATCTGCTTTTGGCATTTCCTCTTTGAACCTTTCTCTTTCTTCCAGTGTCCAGTAACACTTCTGAAGACACATTCTCATTCCTCATCTATCACCTGCATTTTGACTCTCATACATTTAAAGAGTAATTGTAAATTTGGCTCTCTGCAAAACTGAGGATGATAAGCCCAAGACAAAGACTGAGTTTGAGAAGAGTTTTTAACAGTTGCAAACAACTTCCAGTAGCCCTAATTCATGAATAAAATGAATAAAAGAATGCTGAGGGTGTAGAGCATTTCAGAAAGTCTTGATCCTTTTCTCTAAAATATTGAAAGCTTACAGGATATCAATAGTCTTACAGCTACATCAAATGCAGAAGGTACCATAAGAACTGTTTCTTCATATACTCCTACAAATCTCTCAGGAATTTAAGAGCTTTCCTTGACTTATGAGGCTTTAAGTCTCTGGATAAAATATCAAATAAAATGCAAACATACAGTTTATGAAAGATTGAGAAGGGTTATAAAATTTGATTTACTGTAAATAATTCATGATGCCCTTTGCAGCACTGTGAAATCCTTTTTGCCAGTTCTAGTTTTGGTTATAAATACTGCTGCAATGAATACAGAGCAGGATTATATTACACAGACAACAAGTTTTCTAACTGATTGTACATGTGTACTAGTGATATGTGTTTATTAAGAGATGCAGCAAACATTCTGCTTAAATGTATTGAAATGAAGTAGCAAAAAATTTGGGATGAAATTGAAAATAAAGTCCTACTAAGTTCAGTGAAACCTTCCAATTATGAATAAGTTGCAGAGTTTCTTAGTCCTGAAAATTCTCAACTATTTTTATTACATGTTTCTGCAAGAATTTTATTTTGCAAATATGTTTTGTACCTACCTAAGATACTATAATCTTTGAATATTTTTTCCAAAGGACTTTATAAATACATTTTTAAAAAGTTTGAAGTCTATATTTGTTCTCCTAGACAGTGTTTAACTACAGAAAAACACAAAATAGTTGTGAAAATTCAGAAACCAGAAAGAATCCTGCTTGTGGAATATATCTGAAATACTTTTGCACTTTGTGCTTCTTCTTAAAAGTTAATACCTTGGACTCTGTCTTGTTACTTGTGATGTACTTGTGATGTACTTGTGATGTACTTGTGTACACACTTGTGTGTACTATTGCCAAAAAAAGCCAAAACAAAAAAAAAAGTAGAAAAGCCTATATTTCTTGTCTTCATTTATCCATCAAAATTACATAAAATTAGGAATTAAAAATGCAAAGTTTACAAGTAACTATTTATAAAACCCCCAACAACTTGAGGGCATATTAGAGGGCATATAGAAGAAATTAGAAAACTTGGATGAGCTATTGAAAAACAACTTTTACTGTCTGATGTTATTTATGCCTTACAGGGGTATTATGAAGGATCAGGGATCACATGAGGGAACATGTAGCAGATGAAAATGGAGTGAAGAAGATTAGTGAACATATTGATAAAATTAGAGTGGTGGGGAAAGCACTAGAAATGTGAAAGAGGACCTTAAATCCCTTAGGGTATACAAAGATACAGATATGAAGACTACACTTCAGCATCAAAATATATACTCTATATATACATATATATGTGCATACAATATGTATAACAACAATCTGAACTGAAGTGTCAAAAGAAGAGGAAACCTGTAAGCTATGTGAATCTCCTTTTCCCCTTTTCTTAATCTTATGGAAGCTGAGAGAAGTGAAGAGTGATTTTCAGTCTTAGAACATTGGTCCTCTTGGGAAATTTCTTAGTAATACAAAATATTGCCACGCTGCAAGCAAAAATTTTCAATACATGTATATGTATATATATTTAAAATACTTATTCAATACCAATATTCACTAAAGCTGTCAGTGGAAGCAGCACTGAAAGAAGTATGTAAAACAATATTAGTAGTGCTGGGAAAATGTTACCATGTATACATTATAGACCCTTAATGAGATAGATGATTGGCAGAAATTTAGATCCATCAGAACAGAGCTTCACACATAAAAGTCTATCATCAGTGTAATACAGGATATTAGGTCTTACACAAGCCCTTGTGATTAGAAAACAACAAATTGCCTCATTTATATTCAAAAATATACCTTTTCCATTCATAACAGCCATATTTTTCGTCTTGTTTCCTATGTTTTTTGAAAGGGAGCACACTTTACATCTGCAAGGAAAAACATCTCTAAAGAGGTAGAAATGATGCTGGAACAAACACAGATTTTCATGAGTCAGGGAGGTCTTTAAATTTTTTAAATTATGTGCTTCTGTTTATTATTTTCTTCTGCATGGATGTGGTGATTGTGAAGGAAAACAGTGCCAAAGTTTTCAACACAGTGTGAGGTTCACTTGTCATTTCTGGTGTTAAGGAAAAAAAGGTAACTCAGAGACATGAGAGAAAAATGGACACAAATTACATAATTACTAATGTATCTTCAGTAGAATTATTAAACAACATGCCAGGTTTACTTGTAGAATCTGCATAACTGCAGCTGATGTGTATAAAGTCCTCTTCCATTTTATTCTTCTTCTTCCCTCACCAAATCCATGAAAGGTAACTACAAATACTTGCTGCGGTCATTAAATCTCAGAGTAAGATTAGGTAATAAAAGAGCAAACTTTATGGTCAAACCTGAATATGAATCTGAACATCTGAGGTTAAAAGGTGGTAGGCAGTTTTAGTATTTTATGCCTTACTATCAGTAGACCTTCCATTCAAAGCCTTAAAAATATTGAAATGACGCATTTATATTTACTAAGTGCTAATTTAGGCAGATGCTGGGAATCATCTTCTAGAGGATGCTATCATACTCTGGTATCTAATTTGGATGTTTAGGTATAGTTTTTTTGGGGTCTTGGATATGTGACAGCAGTTGATATGAATGAAAAATGAGGACACTGCTCTGCTAAATTTTTACACACAGTTTCCTTCACCTTAGACTTCCCTAGATTCAGCTGGAGGCAGTGTCCCTCAGAGCAGTGGTACCCAATCCAGTAGAGGTACTGTGACAGAGTATACACCTGCAGTCCTGAAGCCTTTGTAAGATGGAAGCTTGGTGCTATCACCACTGGCATTTGCACAAAAAATAGGAAAACTTGTCTATCTCAGTCAGAGTGCATTTAGTTTTTCCCAGAGGAAATACCAATGTGTCTACTCTACATTTATGCAAACATACATCCATAGGTGTACATACTGGAGTGGATGCTTTCCGTGTTCTGCCATTACAGTCACACCCTCTCTCTCTACAAGCTCTGCTCTAAGTCCCCTGCCTCTGAAGCTCAGTGTTCTGGGTGCCACAGGGGGTTTAGGGACCAGTGCAGATGCAGCTCTGCAGAATGACTTCTGTTATAATTTACAAAAAAAGCTGCAGACCTGTGAGAGAAAGCTATGGGAAAGAATGCAGAAGGATAAGAAAGGTGACGTTCTGGATAAGGTTAGGAGCGTTGAGAGAGACAGACAGTTGTTAGTTCAAGGATTCCAGACAGAAGCACTGTGTGGAAAAATGTATAATCCTACTGGAAATCCAAAACAGAACAGGGATGGCTGGTTGGGGTCTAGCTGTGTGGTTGCTGCATCTCCAGGCCTGTGCCATAAATATCACCACTGATAATCTCTGTAGGGAACAATGGCAACTCAGCAGCAGTAGGAATTGCTTCAGCAGCTGCATGGCCGAGGTGTCTGCGCGGCCAAGAATGATCTTTAGGTACCTTTGGGCACAAGAATGATCAGTCTTTTGTGCATGGTAGGCAGCTAATAATTGTTATACCCTTAAGTTCTGCTGGCAGGGTCTCTTTGCACCTGGCTAATTATGCCCTGACAAACTGAACCAGAAGAGGGGAGGTAACATTTCAATGTAGTAAAAATGTCAGGTTTATAGGAAGGAGAATACGAAAGAGGCTGTAGTTTCTGGTGGCATGGGATTCTTTTTTTTTTTTATTTTAATTTTATTGTAACTGGTCCCTTTTAATATCAAAAGAAAGAAAGAAAAATAAGCAAACAGAGCAGATATTCAGGTAGGGACTGGAACTGAGCCTTTACAGTCTTTACAGACCATAGTCTAAGCGCCTTTTTTTCCCTTCTTCCTTTTTCTTTTTAGATTACTTTTCTTTTTAGAAATGTTTGCAGTTTCTGAACCCCTAAAATTTTAAAGGTGAGCATAGAAACCTTATATATTGCACAAAAACATTTCTGCTGAAAGAAGAGAATAATCTAAGCTTTACCTATCTGGTTGTAATTTCATACTTTGAAAGTGTTATACATTGAGATTGCATACAAAGGATACAAATTTCTAGACCACACACAGAACTCAGGTTTATGTCGGTAAAAATTATTTTCCTTTCTTTTGTAAGAAAGAAGCCTGTGTGAAGGTGAATTTTTTTTTTTCCCTCAGTATTCTTACCTTGTTTTCAAGGGTGATGCATTTCTGGTGCAAAAAAAGTCACACATAGTACAGTGAAAATGTAACATGAAATTATGTCATTTCAGCTTCAACTAGACAGCCAAATGCAGAGTACTTTTCAAAAGTGTCATATGAAATGCATTTAAATAAAAGGCAATTGTGGAAGCAATATGTTTCTACTGTCAAATAAAATACCATAAAATAAAATCCTTATCCTTGAATTTCAATAACTTTTGCTGTTTACAAGTATAAAGCTTTAGATACTCTGTAGAACTAATGCTCAGTTTCTTCATAAAATAAATAATGATTTCTGAAAATCCTAAGACTATATTAGTGATCATCAAAATCCAAAATAAGCATATGCAAAGGTTTTGTAATGACTTAATT
Organism: Fringilla coelebs; assembly: GCF_963513975.1. NCBI lineage: Eukaryota > Metazoa > Chordata > Aves > Passeriformes > Fringillidae > Fringilla > Fringilla coelebs. The sequence continues at coordinate 55,650,371 of NC_140029.1, forward strand.
TGTCTGAGCACTACACAAACATCCCAGGGATATCAAAATCATAAGACAGATAATAAAAGAATCATTAAACCTTGAGTCACTTAAGGAAATAAAACCCTCAAACTCTTACTTTAAACTTCTGTCAATACACAATTACTTTTTAATTACAAGAAAATAATGCTGATTTTAAAATTGATTTTTTTCCTGATTTTATTTACTAAATAAAATAAAATTAATAAAATGGTGTGGTGCTTTTACCATGGCTGGATACTAAGTGCCAGCCAAAGCTGCACTCTCATTTGCCTCCTCAGCTGGCCAGGGGAGAGAAAATATACCAAAAGGGTCATGAGCTAAGTGCAGGGAGAGTTCACTTACTGTCATGGACAAAACAGATTTGAGATGGGGAAATTTAACCAATCAAAAATCAGAACAGGACAATAACAAGTAAAACCAATGCTAAAATCACCCTCCTTCTCTGCTGACCTCAGGGTTTGCACAATTCTTTCTCTTATATATTCTCACTCCTCTCTTTTGTGGCTGCAATTACCTCTGTGCAAAATTTTTTTCTTTTTTTCCCCCTTCCTAAATATGTTCTCACAGAGTCAGTATCACTATTTCTGATGTCCTCATCCTTGGCCAGTGGCAGGTCCATCCTAGAGCCAGCCGGAATTGTCCTTGTTGGATCTGTGTGAAACTTCTGGCAGCTTTTCAGAGACACACCCTACAGCCCCCTTACTACCAGAAACCAGACACATAAACCCAGCACAAGTGGCTCTTAAAATAACAAAATTAAATCAGATCCTAATCCCTAAAGTTTCAGAGTATCGTTGATTTGTATAAGAACTGATTTTTATCTTTCTGGCAAAAGTATTTATTTCTCTTTCATTTTTAAGCCTAAATAATTATTCTTCACCTTTCAATCCAAATCAGGCAGTTTTTATAAATTTAATTAATAGAGAAAAGCCAGGCCCCTGGGGAGGAATAACCCCATGCAACAGTACAAGCTGGGCATCAAATGACTGTGATGGAACCTTGTGACGCAGAGGTCCATCAGCTTCCTTGGTTGCATTCCCTTCTGGATTTGGTTGATTTTTTGGGTTTTTTTTGGGATGGGGGGGTTGGGTTGGTTTTTTTTTATTGTTGTTTTTGTTTGTTTTGGGGGTTTTGTTTGTTTGTGTTTTTTATTTTGTTTTGTTTTTACTGGAAGGGCAATCAAACACTATCACAGGTTGCACAGAGAGGCTGTGGAGTCTTCAACCTTCGAGACGTTCCAAATATGTCTCGATATGGTCCTCAAAAATCTGTTCTGACTCTGCTTTGTTAGGAGCAGGGTGGACTAGGCAGACTGCAGAAGTCCTTTCAAACCTTAGTGATTCTGTGCTTCTTTGTGTTTTTGTGGTCCTGCTATTTTATGAAAAGTTTTAAAATTAATGCTGAAGAGAAATTAGACTTTTAAAAAGCCCAACAAACCTATCAAGCTTGTGACACAAGAACCATCTTTATTAAGAAAACTTCCCTGTCTGACCAAACAGGAGCAACTCTGGCAGTCACTTTTGCACCACCTGAGCTGGGACTGAAGCCCCTCTGCCACTACACACCCCACACTCACAGAATCAGACCAAGCTTCCTTAACAGCTTGACCCCAGCTTTCCCACAGCAGAGTCTAAGATGTCCATTTCCTTTAAATAATTTGATTATGGTGCAATAACTAGATAGAAAATAAGAAAATATCAGATTGAGCTGGGTGCCTTTGGGAAGTGACCCCAAACAGAGGAACCCCTGGGCTTTTATACCTTTACAACCTAAGGGCAGTAAACCAGGAGGGGGGGAGGGAATAAAGTCTGTGTTATGGCATAGTTTTGCTTCCTACTTTCATAATCCTTAATATAGAATATTATGTGTGTTGTGTTTTCCCTTTAAATACTGTAAATTATGATCTTGTTTCTTAATGCATTACAGGGAGATCTAAATGTGTGCTGACACATACCACACATTTGACTATATGTATGCCTTCCTTACATGAATGTTAAATTCTTGTCATGCAAGACTGAAGTGTTCTTGTAAAGTGTCACTAGATTATTTGTCTAGAATCCCAGAGTATCCACAGCCTATTCCTCTCATCAGTCCATTCCTCTAATGAACAAAGAAACTGAGGTGATGGGTACTGGGTTTGCCCAGAAGAAAATAAATTCTCCACCCAGCAGAAGTGTGGTATCAATGAACCTTCTGGACATTTTCACAATTTATTTAATATATCAGGTGAAATTCAGGCTCTCAAAACGAATATCCTTGGATTGTGAGTCTTGCCATGGCTATGACTTTGATATTGGAGACTGAAAAGTAAAACCCTGGTGCTGAAAATTCCCTTGTTCTTCAATCACTTTTTCAGTGTTCAAGGCCCTGCAGCTCATTAGTGCTGGAAATTCATATTTACATATGCCCAGTATATGTGATTCACTGAATGTTTAAGCATAAACTACAGCACAGTCATGCCACTATATTACTGTGAGAGCTTATAGCTCCTCTGAAGTGGTTGAGGAGCATGTAGCATAATACCAAAGCATTAGATTTGAGCAAGAAACGCATTAGAGAGTAATCTAACACAGATGGATCACATATTGTTTAAAGAAACACACACATACACATATACACTTTTTTTCCCCTATTTCAAACATCTGAACAGCTGTCTTTATTTCTGTACATTAGCTGTTTGTATTCTATCTGGTCTGTGATTAGAATGTATTCCCCAAGAGACTACACAGGCTTTTATTACCTGTATTTTCCTCTAAATTAAGAGGGAAAAACCCTCAAAACCATGGATTTAGCTGTCAAATCTAGTCAGAAACTCAAAAAATATGTATCTGAATTAGGCAGCATGTATTTTCCTACTCTCCATTCCACTTTAGTTCCCATAGAGTCATCCTTTCTACATCTCATCTTTAGGTCCAACACATTTTCCCATCTAGCTCCTGGAGTTAAACCCAACACAATACTGTGAAAGCAGAGGAATAAGGCTGAGAAATGGACATGAACTGTGTGTGGGGTCCAGATGACCAGAGAACCACAAAGGCCTCCAAATGATTTCCAGAAAGGTCTACAAAAACAGTTTGTGCACAATAAAAAATATACATAGAAAATGAGAAACTTATCTCCAGGGCAGGGATCCTTAAAAAGTACCGTCATGAAGCCTGGAGGCATCTGTGTGGTGGGATCCCAAACACCCCATCAGGTGGCTCAATGCTGGTGCTAGGATTAGTGATTTCTCTTTCTTCCCTTCTTTCTTTATTTTTTCCCTATCTTGAATCCATCTCCCTGTCTTCCCTTCCCCTCCCCCTGTCTTGTGCTCATTTGAGGAGATAAGGGACGAACATATGAATTTCCTTGCAAAGTGTATTTTTTATTAGAAAAGTCTTATAAGCTTTTGTGGACCCTCTGAGTTTTGTTGTTTCTTTTGACCATGAGCATCTATGAAACTTCCATGCTCCCTTCCCATTAAGGGTGGAATATCACACCTGGTTTAAAATGTTTAGGCTCCTAAGATATTTAAGAGCAGATAAAATAAAGGTTATAAGAGGTAATGCAAATGGACAATGTAATAAGATCAATATGTAACAAATTAGAGCAGAATTTTGAAGTGGGAAAACATTAAAATTTTAAGTTGCTTTGAAAAAATTGGTGACCTATTCTGTTTTCCAGCAGTTGTTAAAGACTTTGGTCCCTAAATAAAGCAAAAAATCCCATCCACATATGGGTTGAAATGCATATAATGCTGTTCATACTTTTAAAACAAACAAATGGACAAGAATGCAAAACTGAAGCAAATGTTCAGTTCTGAGGACACACAGATATTGCTCTTTCCTTACTCAGCACTGTTATTTCAGCAGCTTAGGTGTTGAGCTGGATTATTTTTAGAAGCTGACTAGGAAATATTCTAAGCCCTACCTCAGAAAAGCAAACCATTTCATGTTATATTTCCCCCTTTTTTTTTTTTTTTTTGGTTGGCTGGTTTTATTTCATTCCAGCTTTTATTTGGTGGCTGTCATTTTTGTAATTGAAGTAGTACTTGAAAAAGTAGTTATCATTTTTGGCAAGCATCTACCCTTAAGATTAAGTGGCCTAAAGTAGTTTGGTGAAAATGCTCTAATGGAATGATTATGGTAGATAAGTTAGCAAATTAGTTTATATCAGAAAATGGCATTTCTGTGATAGTACCATCACTCTCTCCATTTGTTAGAACTTTACCATTTTTAGGACATTTAAATGTGGCAACACTGAACAAAATTCAAGGACGGATGTAGAAAAGTTACAGATTTTCTTCCTCCCCAGTATTAGTAGAAAAGTCATAAATAGACTGAAAGTTCCATAAGACCTTCAATTGCATTTTTCTCTTCCACAGAGTTCAGTCACTAACAAACTTGCTTTAAAAACAGTGGAAAGGTGACAAATATGCCTTGAAGTCTGGTGTCAACTTGAGCTTAGAATAAATGAACTATTTCCCTTTTCCTCTCCCTTTGATTCTCACCTCTAGGCTAGATCTGCTGCAGATAAGTGCTTCAGTGCAGGTAATCTCTTAATTGCTGTAATTAAGCTAAATCAAAAATGTTAACAGCCTAATAATTCTTGTTAGTTTTAAATATAGAAAGGACAGGTTCTCATTAACTTTTTGTTCTTACATACATACAAGGTCCTACTGTGGTGATCAAGGGTTAAATGAAAGCAGAAATATCTACTGTTTATACCTGATCTTAAATTCACAGGAACATTAAAATGCACAGAGTCATTAGGACCCCTGGAGTTTGTCTAATCCAGTCTGCTCCTGTACAAAGCAGGGTCAGCTGGAACAGGTATTAGAGGACCATATTCACTCAGGTTTGTGATACCTCCAAGGCTGCAGAATTCCACAGCCTCTGGGCAACCTGTGCAAGTGTTTGATCACCCTTACAGTTAAAAAAACCCCAAAAAAACCAAAAACCAAACCTCCTGTATTCTTGTGTTTAGATGGAATGGGTGTTCACTCGTGCCCACTGATTCATGTTCTATCAGTGATAGAACGTCTGATAAGAGTTTGGCTTCATCTTCATTCACTCCTTCCTATCAGGAATTTAAGCACAATGACAAGTTCCCTGTGAGACCGTCCTTTTCTCTGGGAGGAGGACTCTCCAACTGCAAGTTCCAACTCTCTGAACCATTTTCTGTATGTCAGATGTTCCAGTGTCTGAATCACCTCTGTCGACCTGCTCTAGCCTATCCCCAGTATAGCCTGTTTCTCTTCAGCTGAAGAGCCCAGAACTGGGGCTGCAGTTCCAGTTCTAGTGCTTAGCACAGGTGAAAGACCACCTCCCTTGGCTTGCTGCAACCCAGGAGTCTGATGGACTTCTGTGCCACACGATATGGAAAAAACCCAGAATAATCTTGTTCAGGAAATAGTGTTTGGCTTCATATTTCAATAGGTAGATCATATAATGGGTGTGTTTTTCTTTGCATAACTTTCCTGGTGCTTGCTAATCAATTGTATGTTTGAGTTCATTAGGATGCCTGTGAAGATTTTCTTTTTTTATTACTGATTTTGGTTTTGGTGTTTTTTTTCTTTAATCTTTGGTTTCTATGTAAAAGGATTTAAGCTCCATTTAGAGAGATTAGTTTGGTGATTAGAGAAGAGATCACAGACAACTGTGGTTTCCATCATCAGATACTGTATAGATACCAGAGAGTTAAAACCATTAAATTATTCATTTGATTTTGTAAGTCCTTCTTTCTTTATCCATAGAAGAACTGTGTTTCTTTATAACTATTTAAATGAATTTTAAATATTCTCTTGAGCATTAATCAATGTCAAGTCTGGAATTCCCATTGACTTTGAAAGTAAAAGATTCAGATTCAAACTGTGTAGGAATAAAAGGTATGTTTCAGACTAGAAGTTCTGAAAATTGTCAATAATTAAAAAACATATCAACAGATGACTTTTTAATTATTCAAGTAAATCAAAGGGTAAATCAAAAGCTGACTTAAAGCTCCTGTATTATTCTCAGCTGTGAGTGTCTTTCACAGAATCAGAGCTTCCATCACCCTTTTTGCACTGTGAGTGCCAAGAACAAACCAAGACTTGCAGAGAGAAACCAGGGCAAAGCTTCCTGTTGATCTCTAATTGCTTTAAGAGCTTTCGTGAAGCCACACAGCACAGTGTGCATCTGACAAAAAGTTATGGAGCAAAGGTCACTCTTTAGTTCTACTACATGATCTCTAAGCTGGATACATCAGGCAAAATTGCAGTGTATAAATAACATTGTCTATGACAATGTATTAGTGCATTAATTTTCCAGTAAAAAAATTTCTGATATAAACTCTTTTGCTAATTTACCTGTAACATAAATACAAGGTACATTCTTGTGAAAAGTGGTCTTTAAGTAATTTTTAAAAGTACTATTTCAGGTACTGGAATGACAGCCACCAAAATATAAAAAAACTAGATAGGAAGAAAAAAGGGATGGGAAATAAAACATAAAATGTTTGTCATTCCTGAGGAAGGGTTTAGAAAATTTCCTATCCAGCTTCTAACAATAATCTGTTTCTACACCCAAGCTACTGAAACAACAGTGATGAATAAGTAAAGAGCAATATCAATATGTATTCAGAGTCAGGTATATACTTCAGCATTCTTGTCTGTTTGTTTATTCTCACAGTATGAACTGCAATATTGTTAAACAAACAATGTTGAAAATAATGCATAATCACATGCACTGTTTAAGCTTTTCACTTGGGAAATATACTTCAAAACATTGCAGTTTCAATAAAACTCTTATCAGGAAAGTGAATGTACTTTGTTTTTTGTCCTAATCTCAGCTGGTAAAAACCCAGTAACAAGGCCAAAGTCTATCAAGAGTCCTGATTTACACAAGGTATATATCTAGTGTTTGAATTACATACTAGTACAACCATAGCAGTAAATTGTACAGTTCATACTAATGTATGTCTAATTTCCTGGGATGTTTGACACTTAGTCATGATAATATAATACTATTATACAATATGGAGTGAGAAGATTAAATCATATAAAGCAAAAGCAGGAACCTCTGGGACATGATGTGAATGTATTTTAAGGTACTAAAATTGGATGCATCTCAAGGTACTAAAATATGAGATACTACAGAAAATCAGTGCAATTCCTAATAGAGACACTTTGAAGGAGCAGCGCCCATTTTGGCAGAAAGCAAGAGCCTTTTTTATGGTAACTTAACCCTATAGAGCAATTCACATATTCACTTTTGGCACAAGCACTTCTTTCAAACAGCTACTTTCTAGTACCAAAGGGTCTTTTGGGAGCTCATCCTAAAGAAAAAGGAAGGAAATCCTCATAACTCTAACACATGAGCTCTCTTGCCTCTTCCCAGGTCTGTGGGGCACTCGTGAACTAAGCCAAGAATACACACTTTCTCATACAGACTTTTTTCCTGCCTCCTTTTATGAAACCACAAGAAGTTGCTTTCTCTTAATCTTTTTCAGGGATTTCACAGAGGAGGCAAACTGTCTTCAGCTCTTTTACAGGCTTTAGCAGACTGTCATCTGGTGCTGCAGAAGGCTGGCAGCATGCAGGCTGCTTTATATAAAATAAAAGAAGCAGGTAGCATCTTTGTGCAGTTAATAGCTTAAATGCATATAGTCAAAGAAATCTTGCTGTAAGGGTTTTAGGAAAAAAACACAAGCTGTTATTTCCCCATTAAATATTACCCCTTCTCCTCAGAATTCACCAGTAAACAGTATTTTACCCAACACTTCTTTAGCATTCAACCTAGTTTACTAAGAAGATACAAATGCGATTGATGCTCATTTGTCAAAAAATGCTATTTTTTCTGGGTAGGAATTGATCATATGTCAGTTTCCTTTTTTAATACTAATTAACTCAGTGTTTTGCCCTTCAAGTTATATGTTGATGACAAAAACAAGGTTATGATATATTTCTAGGAGACAGGAGATCTAGGCAGAGGTTGTAAAAAGGAAAAAAGGGTCAGAGAGAATTAAAGGGACTGGTGTGCCAAAGAAAGAACACAGAAAAAGACAAGAAATTCAATAATAAAATCAGGTAATAAAAGAGAAAAAGAAAAACAAAAAAAGCTCAGCTGTAAACTTTGTTTGGTGTAATACATGAGGGCAGTCTCCCAGGGGATCCCACTGACTATCTCCTTGGTTAGCTGAAAGTCTGTCTTCCTAAAGTTCAAGACTCCTGACTTTACTCCTTTTCTGACCTATATTTCTCAAAACTGTGAAGTCCAGCAATCCATAATTGCTGCAGCCCAGGCTACCTCCAGTCTTGACATTGCCAATCAGCTCTCTTAGGTTGGTGACCATCAAATCCAGCGCTGCATCCTCTCTGGTAGGGCTGTCCATCAGCTGCCTTATGAAATTATCCCCCATGCCACAGACACAAAGTTCCTTTTCTTGCCTCCATCTCTGATTTTTACCCAAAGGCTTTCTACCTGCTCATGGCTGTTCTTCATAGAAAGCTCTTCATCCCCATCTTAATGTAGAGGGTAACCCCTCCTTCCCTCCTTCCTTTCCTGTCTCTTCTCAACAGAATTATCAACATTGATAATCACACTCCAATCATGGGATTCATCCTGCCAAGTTTCAGTAATGGCAACAAGGTCATAACATTCTAGCAGCATACGGTCTTCCAGTCCCTTCTGGGTTTTTTTGTAGGGTAAGCAAAACCAAAACCCCAATACCTCACACAAAAAATAATAAAAAAAAAATTTTAAAAGTTATTTCACTTTGTGTTTCTACAGTTAAATATCAGATATAATGAAAAGTGAACAAATTTCTGCCCTGGTTTGTCTCCAAGTATCTCCTGAAAAATCCATCAATATTGGCTTTAAGTTTGTGTTATTGCAGTTTGGAAAGCTATATTGGTTGGTTTTGTTGGTGGCTTTTTGTTTGGTTGTTTTTGTTTTTGTTTTTGCTTCTTTTGCTTGTGTTTTCTATGTTTTGGTTTGTTTTTTTTTTCATTTCCATTGCTGTGAAGGTTCAGCATTCATTTAACATTTTAAAGATCTTCCTCTTTTGGCAGTTAGAGTTTTAAGCGACAAAGGTAGCACTACACCCAGTAGCAGTTACTGTGCTTCAGTAAACCTTCTCTAAGTTAGTAAGTTCTGGTTCTGGACTATTTCCAAGCTTTTCTCATGAAGAAATGGGTATGGATCCGTGTCAGAGAAAAAAAGGAATTACAAGGTTTTTCAGTCCCATCTAGTGGTAAGAGAAGGTATATGTCTCAAAGCATCAGTCTCAGTAATAACAGTGATAGAAAGGTTAGCAAAAATAATACGAATCAAAGGGATCAAAAATGTATAAATTAATAATAAAATGTTGCACTAATAAAGAATTCAACCCTATCCTTTCTGTTAATATTTTCTGTATGAGAGAACATAGGGTTTGATATCTAGGACCCCAGTTATTTTACAGATATGAAGGAGCAGCTTTTAAAAGCTTGGTGAGCAGGTACATTGTCTGTTGCAGTCATGCAGTATGTCTGTTCAAAACTTATTTTCTGATAATAGCCAACCAAAAAAAAAAATTAATCTCTCTTTTTGCCTCCACTGCCCTTCAAATATGGTGATGCTGTTTGACTTAATATTGCAGACCACGCATTTTCAGGATAGAACATGCAGACTGCCCAAAATTACAAAGACAGATTAAACTGCAAGATTTCTCATTGTGTTTTATAAACAAATGTACAGCATTTGCAGTGATTTTTTTGGGGTTGTTTGTTTCCTGTAACATTTACCTAAGAGGTATTTAATTTATCTATAAAGGGATCTTTTTGTTATTAATATTCACTGTTTTCACCCTCTGTAATTAAAAGCAAATAGAAAAAGAAAAACGTTAGCCATGTTTGCTTCATGGCTGAGATAAGAACATTGTAGGGAGCATGTGACAGCATCAATCATGAGAACAAGCAGAGACATAAAGTGATCATGTACTGCCAAATTATATTAAAAGCTGAGACTGCACTGGGCAGAACCAAAATATCTTTCAAGAGCAATGAAAAATAGACTTTTCCTTTCATGGGTGTTCTGACAATACCACAGATTTAGCCATTTCCTCTCCTTGTCAAACTGCCTCCCTAAATTAAGAAAAAAATCAAAACCAAAAACAAAGAAAAGCATTCAACCATTAAACAAATCATGATATTAAGTAGTTTTACAGATGTGATTTTTACAAATAAAGAGTTAATTTTTTTTTCTGCAGTGGTACAGACTGGATTGGGAGATATAAAGGGTGGGGAGGGGAAATGGACAACAACAGAATACTGTACCAAAACCAAGTCAGGATATATGACAAGAAGTAAAATAGATGAGTTTTAGTCTTGCCAGTCAGTTGAGACCTTGATTGCAAAAGATCTGTTCACCTAGCAGTTATCTGTTTTCTATAATCATCATCATATGTGGAGATGAGCTCTTTCAAAGATACTTGCAGGAGCAGACCACTTCTGAAAAAAAAGATATGCATAAACAAGGGCACACTGGAAATAGTCCAGCAAAGGGCCACAAACATTTAGAGCCTGGAGCATCTCTCCTGTGAGGAAAGGCTGAGAGACCTAGGATGTTTAACCTTGAGAAGAGAAGACTCTGGGCATGGCATCAATATGTTTAAATTCCTGAAGGGAGGCTGCAAAGAAGACAGAGGCAGTCTCTCCTCAGTTGTGTCAAGTGGCAGGACCAGAGGCAATGGGCACAACCAGAAACACAGAAGGCTCCATCTAAATGTCAGGGAGCACTTTTTTACTGTAGGGATGACAGAACTCTGGCACAGTCAGCTCAAGGAAGTTGTGGAGTCCTTTGTTGTATTCAAAAACTGTCCGGGCATGGTCCCAGGCAAGCAGGTATAGGTGGATCTGCTTGAAAAAAGTATTTCACCAGGTGGTGTGTGACCTTCAGGAGTACCTTGCAACCTCAAACATTCTGTGATTCTGTGAAAGTGAAAAATATCAGAAAAAATATCAGAAAAAATATCAGAAAGGGCTTTCAAGTTTATGCAGTAAATGAATATTATTATTTATTTTTGTAGGTAAATATATGTAGGTATATATATACATACCACACAGTATTAGATAATCGTATAACTGCATGTCAAAATGGCAATTATTAAAGAATCTGAAATTTCTTACAGTCATGCAGTCTATCTGCCTGTTGCTAGACCAGAAATATGACTGATTGTGACAGAATTGAAACACAGATACATTTATTATGTTCCATTCTTTTTTTTTTTGTCCACCTAGTATTAGCAAACAGTGGGAGTTTTACCATTAGAAAGGTTTCCACTGCTTAATACCTTATTGAAACAAGATTTCCTTGAAATTGTTCTAGGGGATTTCTTTTTTTTACTTCACTTAATATTAGTCCGTTTAAGACACATCCTCTATTACTATGGACTAATATAATTTATTTTTCTGTTAATGGTATAGAAACATCATAATATAATTATACACTGGGGTTGTTTTTTTTTTTTTGTTCAATGAAGCAGTTGTAAACATATATAGTTTTATTGAGGTTATTTAATCACCTTTCAGTTATTGGTTTTTATCTCTCCTTCCAAAAACCATTTCAGTTATTCAGTGAATTCTTTCCAATTTGCCTTCATTTTCCCCTGATAATGAGAGATTTTGAAATTAATAAAATAAGCCCTTTTTTTCTTTTCTTTGAGTGGCAGTTTGGTTTACTTCATCAATGTTCTCAGCAGTTGAGGACATAGCAGAGTTTGTCTCAAGTCTGTAGATACAAACTCTCCAGAGGTACCAGGCTGAATTTAGATAAATAGGCTCAAGCAATAGTTGAAGCATTTGTTATGTCTGTGTTTCTATCTGGTTTGATGACAGAAAACACAGAATAGAAATGGTGCTCCCATGTTAGAGCTATATCATGCCTGTGCTAATAAAACCTCTGACTTTTTTTCCTGAACACTAGAACCATTTCATTATTGTCCTTCAGCCATTTTGCAGAGACTTTTGGACTCATGATAGGAAATGCTGGAAACCCAGCATCAAACACCTGAGGGATCCATTCTGTTACCCTTTCTCAGGCTGCAAACATATTTGCTTGCATGGGTGTATAGTCCATAGGTGGGAGTGAAGGATGCCCTGAAAATGGTTGTATATATGTACAGTTATATGAGTGCATAATTGCGTGGTGGTTATATGTACTTAAGGACTGAATGTCATATGGAGAGAATTAATAAAAAATCAAAGAATGATAGATCTTGTCCAGATAATAAATTGTCTACACCTGATGGGCTAACACAGCACTTCTACCAAAACCACTGGTGTGTTGAACTGCACAATGCCCACTGTGTAAGAAGAAAAACTGGAATTTTACCAGCCCCAGTGCCTTGCCAACTCAACCACGTCAACTGGAATATTGGGGTCCCCGACCACTATAGAGCACCAGAGAGACCCCTAGGACAGAAAAATATGTGTGTAAAGGGGAAGGGAAATATGTTAATGATTTTGGGGGAAATAATTATCATGTGTATGTTTAGTCCAGGACAATCAGTGAATATGTATGTATGAATATGTATGTGTATTCACATCTCTCTTTGCAACCCTTGACTTCTGCTCCCAAATTTTCAGTGACATTCAAGAATATTAGGCTAAATTTCAACATAATGTTGGACATTCCTGTTATAAAAAAGGATGTGTATTTCAAAGCTTTCTGGCCACATACAGGAAAAAATTAAGCATCTAAAGAAATTTTTTCTGAAATTTAAAATGCTTTTTTCTGTCTCTTCATTTTCAAGTTTTACTTGACAAAAGTATTAATTAACAATTCATGAACTTGAAATTATCCTCCAAAAGCCAGATTTTCAAAGAATACTAAGTCAATTTCTTCACCTACATGAAGTGTTCATCTTTCAGAGGAGTTCAGTGATCTGAGGCAGCTGATCTCCTTGTGGCACACATGTGTTGAACATTGGGACAGTTTGTTATAACTGCTTTAATAGGGTCATAGGCTGTTAAATGCCCAGGAATCCAAATGGGAACTGTAAATAGTAGGTACTTTCAGAAGTCCTGTCTATGATTCTTTTCAGATTGATGCTTACATGCTAATCTTTTCCAATTGCTGCCTGTGCTCATATCTTCAGTCCTCATTGTAATAAATCTTCGTGGTATTCCTAATCATATCAACATTTCTCTTTCAGTTTTCCTGCTGAAGACAGATTATTCAAGAAAAATATAAATATCAGCATCCAGACCATTTTTTATTCAGCATTAATTTCAGTACCTTCGTTTATTAACTGACCTATTTTCTTTATGTTATTTCTTTTCTCTCTGAGGTATTTCTTTGTTCCTGTTGTCTTGTTATCTAACATGCACTTATTCCTTCTTTTCTTTGAATTAAACCCAGAAAAGAGTTCTTCCTGAAAATCATTGTTTTCTTCTGTATCACTGTATCTATTTTTCTTCAGAATTAGAAACTATGCTTTATGACATCCTGGTAATTTTTCTAAGGGGTTACTATGCATGAGAATTCCCTAGTTCTGCATCATTTATTGCTTACTCCTAATTAGAGACTAATGGTTCCACGAAGACTTCTCTGTACTTGAAGCGTAACAATGGCTTGTAGATTTGGTATTTTGGGACTGGGGGAGGGGCTGTTAATATCTGAGAGAGATTAAGAGGAGCCCATAGAGGGTGGAAATGTCTGGAACACCCTAGAACTCGTCTGTTGGTCTGCAAGGACTGAATGAAGCAGACTCAATAATTTATTACATGAGGGGAAAAAAAAATAAAATAAAAACTGCAATCCAATCTATTTCTGCGGTAAATAATGTATTCATATCATGGACATATTTTTTTAACTTCTCTATTTCTAGTCCACTTTCAATATCAGAATAGTACTCAAGATCTACTACAGAACTGGATAGGAGAGAACTGGTGACCTTGAAGGTAATGTACTCCAGCCAGTAAGGACAAATAAATCTTTCTGAGTGGGAATTCTTGACTATTCCAAAAGCAGCTCTGCCATGAGGTTGTAAAACTTCTATAGGTATTCAAGAAAGAGACACCCAGTGCATAATTCTTGAGATTTTCAGAATAATTTTGTCCTGGAACAGACTATTTTATATTTATACTGAAGGCAATGCTGAAAGGCTCAGACCCTAAATTCTAGGATTTTTTTCTCATTTTGAGCTGAAAAACTGCATGGTTAAAGCTAGGCTGAATAAGGACGAGAGTATACATTTTCCAAGTCTCATGAGCACCCAATCCACTAATAGATAACAAGTGCTGGAAAGCTTAATAGCAGATGACCAATGCAATGACAGTGTGAGCAGAAGAGCTTTGGAATTGCTATTACTTCAGTGTGCTCAGATAAGGCCTCTAAAGATGCCAGTGAGGCAGATAACAAGTGCTGAATGCCTGATCAGTCCCTTCTTCCTCTCTTAGACTCCTTGCAGCTATATCACCCAGATGCAAGTATGAGACTCTCCCCACTCTCCAGTTTGAAAACAATCTGCACCCATGCATCTCTGGCCTTTTTCTGACTATTTAGGGAGCAAGGAAGGGCATGCTTTGTGAAAAGGAACAATCACAGGCAAGATTTTTAAGGAATGATACTGTAGTTCCTTTATAAAATTACATTCCTGTTGGAGCAGAGACAGTTATTTACCCATGTCCTCTGTGGTTAGCTGCTTCTAAAGGGACGAAACAGGGCAACAAGACAAATGGTCATGATGGAATTTTACACTACACCTTATCCTGTGTGTGCCATAGCTCTGCTTCTCTTCCAGCATCTTCCAACAAACCTCATTCTTTCAGTAAAGCATGTGGCTTTTGCAGCCTCTTCATTGTAGAAGTGGCTTTAATTGTAAGCAATTGCATATGCCTGCATTTAAAATTATACTTGTATATAAGATGTTTCTACTAGCAGAGTTGCTTTTGTTTTAATGCAGAAGTTCTTGCTGTAATGATATTAAGTTTGTTTGATGAAATATACCGCTATTACCCAATGTTTTATTCTATTTGTTTTTAAAGTAATAGAATTTTTATAGGAAGGCTATTAACATGGAAACATAACGACTGTAATACACAAAATACGGAATGTACAGCAGCAAAATCCTCAATTTACTATCCCACAGCATTCTGTGCAAAAAACAAAAAAAATAAAACCAAAACCAAAACCATGAAGAACCAGAAGGAAAGTAAAATATAAAATAAACAGATTATTGAAAATAGTTTTTGTGAGATTACCAGTTTCAATACATCCCCTTGGCAAATGCATACAAGGAGTTTTCTCCTATAAGCATTATCTGCAGTTGTTTCAGAGTATTTATTTTCAGAATAGTCAGGTTTCTCATATATTGGCCTTGCTTTATTTCCAGCATATTTCATAACAGTTTTGAAACTTTGCCTGTTTTATAATTACTTTGGAATATATGTTTCCCACAAAATAAAAGCACTAAGAAAAGAAAGCAATAAAACTGTTTTCAGAGATTTTCTTTTTACTACTTCAGTTTTAGTACCAGTGCATTACTTAAAATATTAATGCATTTTTAATACTGTCTGTGCATTGGGAGATGTATCTCTTCTTAGTAAAACACTAGCAAGAGATATCTGAAGCCCCACTGAAATCTGCAAAAAGTGCATCCAGGGATGCAGAGTCCTGAGATGTCAGGGCTGTACAGCCACAAGGCCTCCACTAATCTTATGATTTGGAGCATGTATTACTCACTTCAGTGTATTAATAAGGTTGGTTCAGACCTCTGTTACACTGTTCTCCATCCTTCATTCATCTATGCCTCTAAGCAAGGTTTTGTGTTTTCATACTGACTATAAAAACTATAGTTTCAGACTATTGCAAGAATGTTTTCCTCATATGTTAATCACAATGAGGAAATAGAGAATAATTTATATAGTTTACCAAAGATATTAAATTCAGAAGAAGTAGTGTTGCAGTACTCTGGTGATCTTGTTTCCATTAAGAGAACTAATCAATAGAGAGGATATCCATTTTTTCAGAATAATAGAAAACAAGTAATTAGTTTGAATTTTCTGTCTATAGTATGCTCAGAATTAATTCAGGAAGGACTACTTTATTGACTAAGATTATTGCAGTCAAACCAGACTAAGATACCTGAAAAACAAGAAAAAAAATTGCATACATATGTTAGTAAATAATGTCTGTTTGAGTGATTTGTCCTGCTATATGTCCAAGAGTATAATTAGACAGAGGGATCTATCTCACCTAGCTTCAGGAGCTGTAACATGCTCCACTGCAAAAGATGAAGAGAAGTAAACATTACCTGGCAATAGTTGACTTGAAAGTCTAATTCAGGGCATGATAAATCATATATCAAAAGTATCTATTTCACTTCAGCAGCTAAAAATTTTAAATTATTTGGAGTGTGAAATCTAGATCTACAAAATTATTAAAAATTAATTCCACCAAGGAGATTTTAAAATTTGTTTTCTTTTGTCAACACAATTGAAATTCTTGTGATGAGGAATATGTTCACAGTCCTAGAAATGTAAGTTCATCCTAAGTCAAGTGTTAGAAAAAAGAACTTGTTTGCCAGGTTAAATCTGTGCAGTTTGTAGCTACAGCATTTCACAGCACTTCTGACAAGTGATGTAAGCAGGACACTGCAGACTGAGTTAGACACTGCACCCAGATTCTGCAGGGATCTGTGCACACACAGATTGATGCCAAGAAGATGCTTTTTGTCTAAAGAATCAGTGCTAGGACTGGTGCTGCAGTGCAGTGGAATTAGTTGTTAACAGCTGAACTATCTCTCTTCTTCATCTCTCTCTTTAAGGGTATATTTTTAATTTTATGAGACTTTGTTTTAACAAAAAATAAACCCTCCTTTACCTCTCTTATTGTTTGTATTTAATAGGAATTTTCAAAAATACTATGCATTTTAGGAGCAGAAATCTTTTGTGACTTTTACATCATATTAGCATTAACATGAATAATTTTCTCTGGTATTTGTACCCCACTACAAAATCTCACAGACATCTTCAAAAACCACTAGCCAGCTAAATCACAGCTCACTATTTTAATCAATGCCTTAAAGCCCTCTAGTGTAAGGGGGGATTAGTACCATATGGTAACAGATATATGTAAACTGATTTTTTTAAGACCTCCACAGAACCTTTCCTACTCTAATGACTGAGAAATTGAGACAGATTGTTGTATCACTGCTAAAATGCAGATAGCTGGAGAAATCCTCATTCTATAACCATCAGGAACTTCTGGCTTGAGATGAGTGCTGCATTTCTGAAGTCTGGGAGCCCTTGCTGATAACTCATTGAGGCAGACCACCTCTCTGCTTGAGGAGATTTTGCTGTGTCTGAGCTGATTAGGGAGTGAGATACCAAGAACTGAAAATCACTGATTGCTAAGAGCTCCTATCGGGTTTGACAAGGATTTGAAGGATGGAGGGAAGCAATGTATATAAGCATAATCTCTTGGCCTTGGAACATAACCTAAGAAAAGCAGAATTGCCAACTTCTGGTAACCCTTCTCAAACCTGAAAGTGAGGACTTAGCCTGAATCCTGTCAGGCTTCTACTAAGAACTTTTGGTATGATTTTTTTGTCCTTATTTTCTAAACTAGAAATACAACCCAACTAAATATACAGTGTGCTTTTTTTGAGAATATATTAATAGAATTATTGAATCCTATTAATATGAAGAAAAGCAGAATGGAATGTGAAGGGAAAACTAGATGTCTTTTTTTCGCCCCAATATTCTCTCATGTGATGACAATTCCAGCAATAAGTCAATGACTTTTTAATGTTTTTTCCTTCTTCTTATTTTTTCCCAGAGATATGCTTGTGAGTAGCAAATTGATACAAATATAGGGAGGGAAGAAGTAAAATAAAAACAGGACAGACAAAGAAGACCAAGGACAGGAAAAGAGAGTAGAGAGGGTTTTGAAAGAGATGGCAGATAAAAAGAAGGTGGATCTCAGAGAAGTAGTACTCCAAGTATAAAGGGAGGCAAATGTTTTGAAGAGATGGTTAATAAAATTAGCTTTGGCTGTGGAACAGATGTTTATCAAAATATTCTAAATCCTGATATTAAGGAAATTACAGAGTGACTATTGTTTGGGGTTTTTTTCCTGCTTTACTCTTTAGTGTTTATGAAAAAGTGCAAGAGCAATATATACTACAGCAGCAAAGACACACACCGTGGAACTTTAGTATGCTCGAGATACTGTGACCACCTGAAAAGGACACCAGGGCCATGATGCCTCTTGTATCTGGATTTTAACAGGTTACATCACCAGAAAATATCAAACTGAGCTGAACATTAGTAGATATTTTATGTGCATGAAACAACAATGAGAGATATAATGGAAAAAGGGAAAATGTGAAAGCCTAGTCAAATAACATCAGTCAAAAATGAAACAATACCTCCATGAAGGAGCCACGTACACTAGGGTACTGTAAAAATACTGGGTTTTCAGTAAGAGATATAATTTAATTTTGAATTTCACACACTTTTAAGTTGCAAATAGCTAATTTGCCAGTTTTCTAACACTTCTTATATCCCCCAGAGTTATCTGTGAATTTTATGGTTTCTGTTTCCTCTCATCCCTAAATCTTAAATCCATTTGAATATGATTTCAAATTCTGATAGCCTGTATTCATTATGGGACCCTTAAGTGTGTTAGTGTTTCTACTTCTGTTTCTGAGTTAGCTTCACAAAGGTAAAACATATCATAGAGCTTGGAGATATAAAGACATATGATTACTTTGTGGATATATTGAAACTATTGCAGAAAATAAATGGTCAGTTATCAGTCTTAAAATCAGGAAAAGAGACCATTCTGACAACATTCCCTTGAGTAAAAAGCTCATTCTGATCAAGATAAAAAGTAGCATGGTATTTGGCAGTTGTAGAAGAGACAGCTTCAATATATAAGCATACACACAGGAGAACGGTCTTTGCCGGATGCTTGTTGACATCTCCAAAGTATGAAAAGTAATTTGCAATATTAAAAGAATATTTAAAAATTTCCTACTCTTGCTTCACATACACTGACTTTCTCCCTGTTAGATTTAGGAGTATATATTAGATAATTATAGATTTTTTAAAGATCTTACAAATCAATTTCCTGTGGTTTCTTTCCTTCTGTCTTTCTTTTCTATTTCTGTTTTCCTCTTCAAATCAAAATATACAAATATTTGATTGAACATTAACCCATTTTTACTTTTTGAGTGCTCTTTCTTGCAATGTGACAATTTACCTCTGTATATAAACACAAACTACATGCTTGTATGCAAGATAGAATGGAGTTAGTGAACCCAGCTGGAGTAAAGCATTGGATGCTGCATGTCCCTTCCCTGTTTCCTTCAGCACCATCCATTTTTTCCTTATTCCAGTGAGTTTGGCAACACTGCTTTCCTTTTTCTGTCTTCCACCTGCAAGGAGGCTAGACAGTGAAAATTCCAGAAGAAAAGGAGAAGATAACATTTCTTCTCAGTCTCTTCTGTGTGTAGCTGAACCAACAACATAAGAAAAGGTTTTTTTTTTTTTCTGTGGGCATTCCAGTTTTTCCTGGAATGAAATGGAAACTTAAAATCTTATGTTTCAAGACCAACCAAAAGGTCCTGCTGCAATTTCAATTTATTCTAGAAATAGGTTCCAACAATGGGTTTGAAACACACTTCTGTCCTTCATGGTAAAGCAGATTGGGTGAGCCCAATTACTGTGTAATCTACCACATGGCCACTATTCTTCTGGTTCAGCTGGTCTCTCTTAACTCTTACCAATTGATGTACGTGGTTGTTTGGGTGGTCAGTACCACTTCTGTCTGTCCCTTGTTTTGAATTATAGCAAAAAATCATTTTTGTTAGTACATTTTTTCAATGTTCCTTCTCCCTGACAGTTCTGCTGGATATGTACCTTAGTTGCATTTTGTCTATAACAGTTTAGATTGAATTTAGAATTTCCTATTGCAGATGCATTTCTGCTAATTATACATTAATTTTAAAGTCTATAGAGGAAGACTATATTTTTTTTTCCTTGATACGGTCTATTGTATTACTGGCATAATAAATCCAGAGCTTTTTGCAAAGAAAAAATACAGCAAAGGTAGTTGATTTCAATAGTAGTATGTCAGAGATGAAGTTAACTCTCAGAAAAAGTATTTTTTTCTCTGTCCTTACCACAATAACATTGTTAGCACAAAATAAAAGAAAATTGATGAAAAAAATAACGTATACTTGATGTTGATGGAAAGCATGTTTGTGTCTAATACACTAGAGAAACTCTCCAATAACAGTTCACCCAAGTGAAAATATTGGACCATTTTGCTCCCAAGGTCAATGTCAATTGAGGTTATTGACTATATAAATGCTAAATACAAAAGTTTGTGTTGCTCAAGGCTACTCCTAACTTGTTCACTATACTTTTCAAGGTTCCTCAGTTCTGTTTGCATCCCTCACTCTTTCATGCCATTTCTATCTTTTTTTGTCCTGTTTCTTTCTTTAACAGTAGTTTCAGTCTGTAAATCCTAAATGTTACAGGTGTCACTGTTATGGAGGGAAGAACATCACATTCAAGACCCATTTTAGCTTGTCTGCTAAAAAATGTCCATTTTCACAGACAAAGGTGAGCCTAGAGGAAGGGAGGTAAGAGGCACAGCTGCTGGGCTACACCCAGACACACCATGGGATTCATCAACCCATCACTGCTCAGAAGATAACAGGAGGACAATGCCAAGTGGGAACCCAAATTAAAGACTCAGAGAAAGAGACAGTCTTGTCTAAGCCATTCCCAGGGCTGTCTCAGGAGAACCTGGTACAGATGTCACAGCTACCACATGAGTCTGTAAGATTATTTTACTGAATAAGTGTGAGTCTCTACTTAGAGAATTTGCAACACATCCTGTGATGCAAGAGAAAAACATTTGGAGTTACAGACGATCTATTACAGAATGTTTAGAGGGGGAACAAAAGGCAAGGAAAAGGATAAAGGGATAGTGATTTGGTGAGGAGCAAGAATGAGAAAACAAAGGAGTAAGAGGCTAAATAGGGACATTTGCATGTTAATAATTTCTTGGTTTGTACAGTTTTCAGCCATGCTTTGCACCTGATCAATTTAGTCTGTCTTACCTTCTGGCTGAATTCCTTTCTAACTCTTTCCTGTGTAAGGGTAATTCTCTTCAATATTTGTGTGTTTAAGAGGGCTTGAGTTCCAGCAAATGGAATCAGACCGGGGCCAGAGGCAGCAACTGGGACAAACGCAGTTGTGAGGGTGTGATTTGTTTGGAAGGTAAGCCAGATGAGCTAGCTGAGTAGGTGAAGTGACCTGGGAGTCAGACTGTGTGTCTCTGAGGGGGAGACCACAGCAGAAGCTGATTTTCAGAGTGTCCAGGGAGTTCCAGAGAACTGCTGGAGGGATCACATGGTCTGGGAGTCAATTAGAGAATCTGCTTGCATCTGTGTCTTTGTGTGTGTGTGTGTAATGGTCTGTACCAGCACCTGGATGTGACTGCAACCCTTGGGGGGTTGGATGTTGAGATGCAAATGGAGAGACTGGGATTCAAGGGCAGACTGGGTGAGCTCAGCTGCTGGAGGGACCCCCCCAGATACAAATGGACATATGTATGCATACCCACACACACAGAGATATAATGAGAAATAGGAGCACAGAGATGCTTTTGGGGCTGTTTGTGCCCGTGTGAGTGATGAATGTTTTCATCTGCATTGATCTGTGTGGCCAGCTGCGTGCATAATGTGCTGTATATCTGTGCTCTATGCAGATGTGCCTACTGGGAATGCACACCCAGCCTCACTACTGACTGGACATGGAGGCATGGGGCTGCTGCAGTAGATTTGCCTCTGTCAAGCTACTGGATTTGATAACTGCAGAACTTGACAGAAATTGTTCTGCAGTCATGCAAGCTGTAGAATAATATTATTTATAAATATCTGAAGTCCAAGCACAATAGTAGCATTATTGGGCAGATGTAAAAAAAATTCAGGCCACCCAGAATAAAAATAAATAACTGGCTCTTTCAACTGCCATTGCAGATCTGTAACACAGAGAATTTTTTCGAGATTAGAGGGAAGTCATTGATATATATTCATATTGAGAGGGATCAGTTTTTGAGTGGATTCAGCCTTCTGATATTTGTGAAAGGTTCTACATACTTTCCAACTTTCTGATATATATGGGATTACTCACTGAGTAAAGAATTAATCACTGTGGCTAAAGCTGACAGAATTAGGCCCTGATTAATTTGTCTGAAATCATAGGAGGAGTCAGTCAGAATGAGAGCAAAAATAGAACTGATTTTCACCATAGTTCTTATTGCAATGTCTTGATGCCAAGCTGGCTGCCTCTCAATAGAATTAAAAATTGTGACTTTTTCTTTAGTAATTTCTCCTTGTTTCTTGGTCTGTTTGATTCAAAGGTATTGTGCAGACTTTACAGTACAATGAACTGCAGTCCATGAATGGAGCCAAAAGGTGTACTTCATGACTCAAAATACAAACCTGTAATCCTGAAGCACAATAGATACTGTGATTTTCATTTTTTTTTTAATCCAAGGGATTGCTCACAATCCTTTCTGAAAATTACAATTCTGAAAAAAAATCCAAAGTCTATTTGATTGTAATCTGCTGGACAATTTTTTAGCCATTCAAATCTGGTGATTATTGAAGTATGCCTTGCTTACATTTTGCAATTACAAAATGTAAGTGTGATAATAGTAGGATGTTATACAAAACAACATGGAGTTTAGCTTGGACTAATCATCAAAGTATCTATCCTGATTCTTGGAAGATTTGCAGCCTAAGGAAACTGCTATGGCTATCATATTGATAAATTTACAAAACATTATTCTGCAATATTAATGCTGCACTTTAAAAGTCTACAGTGTACAGGCACACAGATTATTAGTAAAACAGAAAAAAAATAACTGCATTCTAGATTGAACATGGAGGTAATGACTGTAATGTCTGAAATAAGAAAGTAAAAGAAAATAAAAAAATTTAGTGTTTCCCATAAGCATTTTTCCATATTTGTGTTGCTATTTCCATTTTATCAAGGAGAATAAACAGGGAACTCTCTTTTTTTCCCCTTCCTCAAGCATCCTTGACTCAACTTTGGCAATATGCAATAGGAACAGTTGTTAAGTCACCACTCTTCCTTTCACCTCATACACCTAGCTTGTTGCTGTTAGATCTCACAGATTGGGACTGAAATCATAAGATGGAAAGGTATGTCTTCAGATTCTGTATATGGGAAGTGCTGCCAAAATCATCAGTACATGAATGACCCTTAGGACCAGCCAGACAATATTTCTCTTTCTTGCCAGAACAGTTTAATAACTTTTTTGAGGTGTAGGATTTAGTGGATTATTGGTTTTTGTAAAGTGTGTGATGGAGGATAAAAAAAGAAAACAATTTGTTGTAAAAAGATTTTTCATAGATTTTAAAATCTATATCTGATTTTGCTTTAATCTGTATGTATGTCTTGTTGCATCATGTAACTATTGCATCCATACAGTCCTTCTGTTTTGTAACTATAATTCCTCAGACAAAGGCTGTGACTCAGAAGCATTTGTACATACTGAACAAGACAGATTTTGATAGTCACTGCATATGGGAGCTTGCACAAAATGCTGCCACTTTAAAGCATCCATTTCATCTGTACAATTTAGTTTAGCTTGTTAAAATGAATAATCCTCCAAGGAGCTAGAGTTATGCTGGAAATTTTCATTTGCAAAGTTTAATCAGACTTCCTGGTTCTGTTCATAGCATTTATAGCTTTAACATTTGGTTGTTAGAGTCTTAAGTGACTGTAAAAACCCCACCAGCATTCAGATATTTTAGAAACTGCATTACATTTTCAGTAAATTTCTCCTTAAAAAATTCAGATAAAAAGAAATACTTTTAAAATTAATCTGTGCATAAAGCACATATATAATAGTTTTAAGCATGGCAACAATATAATTCAAAGTCTGATCCAGTGAGTTCAACTCAGACATATAAAAGTTATTCAAGTTTAAGTTCAAGGGCAGTGCAAAGCATTCTCAGAACACTACACTAATTTCACTTAATTCTTCTAGTTCTGTAAAGAGTGGCTATTTGAAAAAGTTAACTGAGTCTGTGTGGTTTTAATGAGATTTACTAAAAAGGTGAAGCAAAGAAATATAGCACTCAAATACATGAAAATAGCTGAAATTGCTCTTACTGCACTAAGCTCATTAAATTAACTTGCTTGAATGCTGGCTATTAGAATTATCAAACCAGAGATTTAATAGGTCTAATGCATCTGCTTGGTGAGGTTCACACATCTCCCTACCCAAAGGTTATTGAGCAGGCACAGTGTATTTCTTCTTGAGTAGCTGTGGTGCTGGCATGCATACTGTTGCTGTAGTGCAGAGAAAGTGCTGTGTTAGTGCAAAGTGTGCTTAGAGCAAAGAAAGCAATTAAGGAAAACCTGTGTAGGGGTAACCCTTGGAAAAATTCTGGTAGAAACACCTTCCGTTTAACCAATAGAAAAATCACTCCAAATCACGGTCTGAAGTTAAATTCAGGGAGTTTCTAAATGGATTTAATGGTTTAGATCTCATATGTGTCACTTAGTCAAGTCTGTGCTACATTCTCCTTTCACAGTTAAGCTGATTACTTCATTTTAGACCATGATAAGGAGTCTGAAAGAACAGGTGAACTTCATAGTGTTCACAGTGTGTTAAGATGATAAAAAAAATTAATGTCTCTACAGCCCCAGTGATGCAGAAGACTCTCCTTCATGCTAGTAGATAATATTAATTTCTGTTTCTCTACCTACAGAGAGGGAGTGTTGCCATGCAATTTTAGACTGAATGTAGTTAGCCAGCAGCCTCACAAATTGAGAAAACCCTTAATGCAACCAAAGAAGTAGAGCAATGTTAAAGCTTTGTATGATCTGAAAAAGCAATCTCTGTAGACTCACAGGTTTATTGAGTTTCAGCCTCTTGGGTGCCAGAGACGTGAACAACTCTTGTGTTCCAGTTTGCAGGTTCTCTGGGCACTGTGTCTTTGCCTGATATCACCCTGCCAGGCTTACAGTGCCTACAAGAAGATGACCTTTTTCTGGGGCATTCATCCTTTTTTTTTACCTGTCAAATACTTAGAAGCCATTAGAAATTATTAATAATTTTTCTACTAAAAAGACAATATAGCACTCATAGCATGAAAGAATAAAAAAGGGCTATAGACCAAAAGGTTGGCAATAGCAGAAAGTAAAAGCAATAATTAATTTCTGCTTTATTTTTTTATTACTGTCAGTTCAGTCAAGTTTATTTTCTGGGGAAGAATGATCAAGATAAGATGAAAAAGGGTTAAGTAACAAACCAGTAAAAATGGTATGATCACAAATCCTAGTATGTATATGTACTTAATTATTTTTTTTTCCTCCTTCTCGACACTGCTCAAGAAATCTCAGAAGGGTACATTTCCTTACTGACTGGGAAGGTGAATAAAACCAAAACCAAAAAGGTTCCAGACATTCCATTTGTGCTGACCTTTTTAAGGAACAATTCCCACTTACCGTGTTTTAAGCACCAACTCTGAAGCTCTGGGACTAATTAGATGGCCCATATGTTCTGATTACAATAAACATTATGCACAACTTTTGCAAAGAACAAGGTCACTGTGATTACCTATGTGAAGTTTCATCCAGGAAGTCCATTGTCTAGAGAAACTTATTGCTGCAAGCTAATAATTCTCTTCTCTTTTCTTTTTCTTCCAAAATACCACTTGAAGAGCAATATAAATATTTTATGGAATGGTACTTATAAAGTCATAAATTTCCAATCATAATTCAAGAACATTTCAAAAGGAGAAATTTGTTCTGCATTGTCAGAGAATAACTAGTTCAAAAAATGAAACCAAAGAAGACTTTATAAATGCATTTATTTAATTTTTTTGTCTTCAAAAGTATTCTAAAGGTTAAAAAGCAATTAAAATTGTAAAATAAGCAGGCTAACTGCTCATTTCATTTATTTTATCTTTCCCTTTCCTCCTTTGAATACTTTTTTTCTTTAAATGGCAATTTCCAGATATTGCTGTATTTCATTTGTACTTTCTCTTTCTTTAATATTGTCACTGTAAATATCTCCCTAAAGTACTTCTCAAGTATCTGCCAAATGTCACTATTTCTCTACACTGACAGAATGATGTTAATTATCTTTCCTTTTTAAATGGTTTCAAAATGTAACTTCCTTAATTAAGAATGTGATTTAGAGAAAGCAGAGACGATTACAGAGACGATGCTCCCACTTTCTGCTTTTGCTTTTCTAGACCATGGTCCAAGTGTTTCCTGAAAGAAATGTATTTTACGGCAAAGAGAACACTCTTCTGATACTTGCATTTGTTATTAAAAATTGTTACTCCTCAATAATTCCTACTATAGGACTATTTCCTCAAAAGTAGCATGTGGATAGTTTCTTTTTTAAACATACATTAGGCAAAAAGTCATCAACCTACATTTAACATTATTCAACTGAAGGCTGGTCACTGATGTGTAGAAAGGGTGACATAAAGCATATAGCAAAAATTGTATGTTTTTCTAAATTTGCATATATTGATATGAGACAGGTAAAACAGAGAATTCAAATAGCCATAAAATTAACATAATTTTTAAAAATAGTCAGGCCTTGAGTCCAGTTTTTTTGTAATAGCATCCAAGATAATGCAAATCTCTCTCCAACTGGAGAGTATGTTGGAGACAGCCAAGTGTGAAGGTGTCATGCACCGAATAGAAATAAAAATATTTTAAATTGGGAGAACAAAACACCTGCAGTAAGTGTTCAGCCATTCAGGTAAAGAAGAGAATAACTATGGTTTCAGTCTCTCTTTTCTTGGTTATTTCAGTATGGATGTGTCAGTGAAGAATGCAAATAAATAAAACTTAATATAATGAACTCAGGGGTCACTTCTTTTCAAAGCTTTAGCTAAATGCCACAGAATTTAAATGTCATTACATGCTAATCTTATTTCTAATTTCTTTGATTTTGTTTTAGGACCCTCTCACTTTTTTAAAAAAAAATGTATTTTTCTCACTGGATTTCTTTTTTTCCCCCCAAGTTCCTCTTCCCTTTGCATTGTGACATTGTTGGTTGTTTGGGTTTTTGTTTGTTTGTTAACATTTTTTTCATATGCTAATAAAATTTTAAAAAGTGAAAAAAACATGGTTTTAAGATAAAGAGATATTTTTGGTAGTTGCCCTACTGTACGAATGAGAGAAAATTTGTGTAGATATACAAATAGTTCTGTGCTCATAATGTGATGATATAAGTGATTGTGATTTTATTTAGATAGAAGATCTCTGCTGAAGGTAGCTTTCACACAATTATATTGGTAAAAAAAATAGGTAAAAAACTGATGAAGTCATTAAATTTTCAAAAATTACAAATTATCCTGTAAAGCTTCACTGACTGCAAATTAGCCTTTGCTATAGCCCTCTGCTAACAATCTATAGATCATTTTATTATTCATGAATTTTAGTAATTTCAGGACACCACAGGTCATCTTATGCTCATTTATTTGCTAAACACCTTGTGCTGGTATGCCTGTGCTGAAAAATTGCTACTATTTACTTCCCACAAGACACACAAGCAACAAAGTGGTAGATTTGGCCCCAGACATCCACTACACCAGGCAGCATATATATCTTGCTGTCAGGGAAATAAATGAGCCCTTAAATTGGCTGCAAAGCTTTAAGAACTGAAATTTATATGTCTAGTTATCAAACAGAAAGTTCAGAACATCTGCCAATATGAAGCATAATTGTGACAAACTGTTACATTTTACCTTTAACTTTTTGGCATTAACATCACAACTTCATTATACGGATCTCATCCTCCCTACCTCTCCTTTCTCCCTTTGTCCAGATCAGTTCCCCTCCAGAAAAAACGCTCACTATATTTATCAATTTGCAAATGCTGAACAAACATTGATATGTTTGCTCACCTCTCATCTGAGGCAAGAAAAAAAACAGCCTACTAAAACAACTAGAATTTCCTGTGAGAATAATGATAAATACTCACAGATTACCATAAAAGGCTACTGGTATTTAGATATTCCATCTTTATAATCTGCTTAGAAGGCTTTCCATAGAAAATCTACAAGCATGAAAAACCTTCAGGTTCTTTGTTTTACTTTGCTTTACTTTAAAAATTCAAAATACCTGTTTTTCACTATCCATCCCTCTGTGTCCCAGCTTCAATGCAACTTTTTTTGTTGCAGCAAATCCAGCAATTGCTAAACTCTTTATTCTTTATCTAAATGTTCCATAAAGGGGGGAAAAAAAGCCCAATAAAAATTCCACTTGTCTCTGAACTACCTTTAAACTGTGTACTATGTTCACTGCAAGTAACTAAATATTTTCCCTTTTGTGCATGTGTATGTCTGTTTCTCCAACCACTAGCAGCCAAATGAAAAAAAGTACCATATCTAAAGAGAACATTTTTTCCTTGTTATCTATAAATGAAAAGAATATCTAGGCTAAAACTCAATTCTACATCAAACAAAAAATCAATACGGAGAGCTTAAAAATTCTTAAATACCTTGACCAGCTGAACCCTTCTGCTCAATAAAGGGAATACAAACAGCCTTAGAAAGATAATTAAATGCATGGCACTTTATGTTCTTTATTATTATTTTTGACCATTCATTTTTTTCCAGCTCCTTCTCACTTTCTAGTCAGGAAGTTTAGTTGTGGATAAAGTAGTCCATTATGGTAATTTATCACATTAGCCTGGTTTTAAGTAAAAAATTGGTCAAAATGCATCTGTTTCTCCTACCAGCATGACGATGTCTGTGATTTGAAGTTACTTGAAAACATGGAGGTTTCTTTCAAAGAAGAAAGATGAGAAATATCTCAGTGAATTTTCACCTTGTCCGGCACAATGCTGCATATTAAATCTCTAACCCCTACAGAGAAGTCCTTCATATTTATTCCCAGTTTCCATTCTTTGGCCAAAGAGAATTGCATGAAAGCATCATAAAGAAAAGGCTAAGGGGAAGGTTACTTCCTTTTAGTTTCTTTCAGGTGCTGTTTATTAAGATAGATGGCAGTGGTTGAGTTGCTCAGATTAGCTCAACCACAGCTGTAGAGGTGCTTTTGAAACAGGGTATGCAAACAGTTTTCAATCTAGAAAAGCCTATTTAGTAGGTAAAATAATGGTGTCTATAGAACCAATCTTCAATTTGATGTTTTTATCAATCAATCAATTTAAGTAATTTTAAATAAAAAATTCACCAATTTTTTGTTCATATTTTATCATGATATACATAGCGATGTAGTTACCAAATTAGTAAGTGCTGCTCTGTTTCTAGACATATATTGTATTGCAGTAGCAGCACAGACTGACATTTTTATAGACATTATCATAGAGTCTGAAATATGTTACATTCAAAGTGTGTTTTCATTCAACAGATATTAAACTATTAATTTTACAAAATAATACCGAACATTGTGAGTCTTGATGATGATATCCAAATTAGACATGCAAAGAAACAACAAGAACACGTTTACCAATATTCTACCTATAAAATCTAAAAGCTTAAATTGCACAAAAAATCTCAAATAATTAGTCAGAAAAATTACCTCAGTACCACCTGAAACTCACATGTGACAATCACATTATAGTAATATCATCTAATCATATCACATGTGATGGATTTCAGATGGTACTGGAGGGCAAGTGCATAAACATTATATCTTCCTGTGATAAAATTTAATGTAACTAAAGTTTAAAGTTGAAATGTACATGGTCTGGGTCATATTTTGAGTAGAAATAGCAGGCAGCAATCTAAATCCTTCCTGAAGTTAATTGTTATTCAGGTATATATCAAGAATATCCAAACCAGCCAGTGTCTCAGATGCATCTGAGAAGTTATGCATTGTGAAATTTGGCTCACATCTTTAGGATGCTTTCAATGGTGGATAAAGTCAGACATTGTTTTATAATAAGCTGAGTTTCCTGAGGAATAGGATAACTGAGTCCTAGACTTTTCCCAGGTTGCTTAGGATAATTACAACTCCTAAATTCTAAGCAACCTAAGTTGCTAAATGCTACGCTAAGTACTTTCACTCTGTCAAATTGCACCACTTAGGTCCAAGACTGTGAGAGGAAGTAAGCTTTCCTCTCAATAGGGGTTTTTCTTAGAATTTTTGACCCTATTCCTAGAGTTTATCTGGTGCAATTTAAAATAAAATGTTACAATTTTACTTAGGGCTATGATGCTCAGTACAGGCAGGCTGTGCTTCACAGCTGAAGACCACAAACTTGTTGCCATCCCCAGAGATATTGGAAAGGTAAACAGATATAGTTCCAAGGGATTTGATTTAGTTGTGGACTTGGAAGTGCAAGGTTAATGCTTGGAATTCTTGATCTTAAAAGGTGTTTCCTACCCTGAAATTTTCTATTACTCTATTATCAGCTATATATTTGCTGAAATTAAGTAGTTAATATTGTCAGAGGTGGTCTCAGTCTTACATCTGAAGAGATTCCACAGAACATGTAATTCATCTTGACCCACAATATCTGTAAAGCTGGTCTGAAGAGGTCTAACTAGTCTCAAAAAAAAAAAGGAAAATATTTTGAAAAATACCATCTGAAACCAACAGAGAATCTCAGGCTTGTCTGATGAAGCACCAAATAGAGCCTTCTTCAACATTATACTGCAGAGAACAAAACTATGATCAAATAAAGAAAAATTCCTAATAAAAACCTCATAAGTATTATAATTTTCTCCTTAAATTTATCAGACCAACAGATGACTCAAAATTTCTTAAAGCAATGTGATAAAAAAAATCACAAAATTACAGCTTTTTATAGTATCACCATGTGAGATGATGGGTTTTGTGGAATATCTAGAACAGAAATGTGCACCAATCTCAACTACTCACTCTGTGTACTGAAGCTTTTCAGTAGGGGAAGAAAGGAAAGGAAAATTTATGTCTATCATTTTGAGATGAATAAAGGGTTTTTTTTGAGTCACCAAATTACCATGACTGCAAGTGTGAATTAATAAATACTTGTACAAATAAACACTTGCATAGCTGTTGGATTGATAGTTAGAAGGATAGTTGCATTTGTCTTCATATGATCAATATAATTTATTCTTTTCATTGTGTTTATGTGTCTAACCACAATTTCTATGTAGCACAAATTTTTTATACAATTTCTTATAAATGTTCTATTATATTTTCTTATTCTCTGTTCCCTGGTTACATATTACTCAGGTAGATAAAAAAAAAGAATGGTTCTCACAAAATATGGTCTTTTTTGTCATGGTGAGGGTGATGTAAATGAAATCTGTGGTATTTTAGCACATCCATTTAATTAGTGATATGAATCATGGGGTTTTTTTTTTTGTTTGATTGTTTGTTTATTTCATGCTCTGTTAACATAAAGAAGAAACATCAGAAATGAACATTCCTACTGTGTCAGAGAAGCAAATTTGAACTGTGAATGCATTAATCCCCCAAGAAATAGCAGGGCCTCAAACTTTAAGTGAAACAGGCATTGCGGTGTTTAATGCAGAAAAAGCATTTAATCATATTGGCTTTGGTGGATGCATGGTACTGATGATGAATAGTTCTGAAAAAATCCAGTCAAATTTAGCTAAATATAATAAACAAATTTTATTTTATTTAGATATTGGTAACTTACAGATGAATTATAACTGTGCATACGTAGGTTCACAAATAATCTCGTGAAAACTAAGGAAAGTACATGGTCCCACTATAATCAACTGCCAGTAAAATAAAATGGATGAATCACATTAAGTTTTTTAGCAATAGGAAATTGTTATCCATGGTTTTAATTATATCTGTATTATCCATTCCATGACAGAAGTTCAGAATTAATGCAAAGATTTTGCATAAATTTATCTACAAAAATAGCTGTAATAATAGACTGGGTTGCCTGTTGTGCTCCAAACCCAACATGGAGACCCGGCACGGACCCAGGAGCTGCTGATCAGTGACACATCACACCCCAGTTGGAGGCTGGTTAATACAGGCAAACCCAAGGTGTCAGTACTGGGTCTGTCCTCTCTAACAAGCCAAGGGATCCTGGCCTCTGTCAGCAATAGGGTGGCCAGCAGGACCAGGGCAGGGATCGTCCCTCTGTACCCAGCGCTGGTGAGGCTGTACCTCAAGTCCTGCGTTGTTTTACGCCCCTCACTAAAACCAAGACTTTGAGGGGCTGGAGCATGTCCAGGGGAGGGCAAAGAAGTTGGTGGAGGGTCAGGAGCACAAGCCTGGTGAGGAGTTGGCTGAGGGAGCTGGGGTTGTTTAGTTGGGAGAAAAGGAAGTTCAAGGAAGATGTTCTTGGTCTCTCTGAAAGGAGGTTGTAGTGAGTACCTTCTCCCGCATAATAAGGGGCAGAACAAGAGGAAATGGCCTCAGGTTGTACCTGCTAATGTTAAAATCGGATAGTAGGAAAAAATTCTTCACCAAAATTATGGTCAGGCATTCCCCAGGCTGTCTGGGGAAGTGGTGGAATCACCAACCCTGGAAGCATTCAAAAAACCTGGGGATGTGGCATTTGGGAACACAGTTTCGTGGAGGACTTGGCAGTGTTAGGTTTTCGGACTCCATTCCTTGATTGTAGGCCTCTTTTCCAACCTTAATGGTTATAAGATTTTGTGATCTTCATTGATGGTCGGACTTATGGGGCAGAGTGCACCCCCAGCAAGTTTTTTGATGACAGGAAACTGGGAGGAATGGCTGATATGCAGGGAGTTGTGTTATCACTAAGATTCACCTCCACAGGCTGAAAAAATAGGCTGACAGGAATCTCACAAAATTCAACAAAGGGAAGTGTAAAGTCCTGCATGTGCAGAGGAATCACTTCATGTATGGGTACAAACCAGGACCACTCAGCAGGAAAGCAGCTTGGCAGAAAAGGACCTGGGGGCCACTCTGGGCAACAACTTGAACAAGAGTCAGCAATATGTCCTTGCTGCAAATAAAGTTACTGGCACTGCTTTAAGAAAATTCCTGCCAGCAGAGCATGTGAGGTGATCCTTCTCCTTCCCTCAGTGCTCTTGAGGCTGTGTTTGGGTGTTACATCCAGTTCTGGGCTCCTCAGTGCAAGAGAGATGTGGACATCGACAATGAGCCTCCAAGATGACTGAGGGACTAGAACATTCTTCTGTGGGGGAAGGTTAAAGGGCAGGGACCGTGCAGCCAGAGAAGAGAAGGGAAGGGGAGATGCTCTCAGTGTACACAAACACCTGAGGGGAAGTTTCAGTGAAGACAGAACCAGGCTCTTTCCACTGGTGCCCAGTGACAGCAATGACCACTCTCACATGTGCTCTCACAATCTCTGTAAACTTTCTGTCTCCTTTCCCACAGGCTACTGACATCTTTCTGTTGGGCATTTGGAGAATCATACGAGATGTAAATGTATGTAATGGATCTAAAGTTTAGTCATATTTCATGGTTTCAAATGGCTTGACTTAAAGTACTTGAAATGAAGTTATTTGAGGTAAAAACTATTTTAAAAAGACCTTTCTTATATCTTTTAAGGTGCTAATTCATTCCACATGAAAAATTAATTGAGGCAATTTTAAGAGAATTTCCATTATAGAACTGCAAGTACTGAATAGAGCACTCTAAAATTACTGCAGATTTATGACAGTGTTTCATGAGAAAATTTGGCTCAGTCACTTTGCATCATTGAACTGAAAACCCATACAGATAAATTTTACTAAAATCTCTCAGGTAAATAACTGCATGTAGGGGAATAAAGGTTAATTCTCAATTTAATAAAGGAAATTAACACCTACAGTTTTACCCATCAAGGAGAAAAGAAGATCCTTAAAAATACTTGTATGCCTTCTTTCAGTGCTTTTAGTCTCTTCTCTGCCTTTGACCTAGTTAAAATTCCTTTTTAAAGAATCAATAACACGTCCACTTCTTTCCATTTTCAATTTGTTCTGATGCTTGAGGAGCAATCAGAAAGACTTTTTATCTTTCTGATGTGCAAGCCACAGATCATACAACAGAGAAACAGTGTCAAAATGAGCCCAGTCCAAGTAGTAGCTCATCTTGTTCATTTTTATCTTACATATTTTGCTAATGCTCTGGAAATTATACTTCTTCAGTGATATAGAAATCTATTCATTGATTTCAAGTTGCTGTCATAACTTAAGGGACTGGCAGG
Organism: Fringilla coelebs; assembly: GCF_963513975.1. Lineage (NCBI taxonomy): Eukaryota > Metazoa > Chordata > Aves > Passeriformes > Fringillidae > Fringilla > Fringilla coelebs. The sequence continues at coordinate 55,684,525 of NC_140029.1, forward strand.
TCCCAAAGGATAATGACTCCTCATCTGTAGAAGCAGACAGCATATGGCACTTTTAGCCTTTATTTTTTCTAAAGTTCGAGAGGTGCCAAGTTCACAGGACTGAAGAGCTCCCCGTGGGGCCTGCTACAAAACGTCCTGAGCTACTCTTTGGTCACTGGGGGAAGGGTTCCTACCCCCTCCATCTATTCCAAAATTAATTTCTGCTGAAATTCCATATTTGCTTTTTCTCTATAAAATTCTCATATTTGTTTGGTTTTTTTCATCCTAGTCTAATTTAAAAAGCACTTCTTTAAGAGAGTGTTAAAGAGTGTTTACACTCTGAGGAGGAACACTTCTGGTTTTAAGCTGCAGCAGTTGTAGTGCAAGTTTAGTATCTAAGCTGTAGAGTAATGACAATGGATCTCACTGTAGCACAAAAATGTAAAAGTAGTACAGATAGTGCAAATCAAATGTAAAAGTTAAACAGATCTGGATATCTGGATTTCTCAAGGTCAAAAAGGTGTTCATGATGTCAATTTTGTTTTCAAACCAAGTGCATTTCTAAAAACCCTTAAACTAAAAGACACTATTACCATTATTAATAGTATTATTTTTATTAATAATAATATTAATAAATTTTAAAATTTTTCTGTTGGATGAAAGGGAAGGCATGGAAACATTTATCAGAGGAGGACAAATTCTTTGAAGAAAAAGTAAAATAAATTGTCCTGTGAGTAGAGAAACACTGAATTTCCCATGAAAATCTTTCCTTTAAATCCCAGATTATAAATTATGTTGAGGTAGTGTGGCCCCTGACTGCCTTTGGATTGCATGTAGATGAACAATAGAAATGGTTCTGTGAAGAAAAGTAGAGGTTTTTTGGTGAGGGTTTTTTCTCCCTTTTTATTATATTCATTTCATTTTAGTACAATTTTCACATCTACTATCCAAATTTTTGTTTCCTCCAGATATCTTAGATCCCTATTAGATTTTATAAATCTTCGGAAGATCTGAAACAGCAGAAGAAATATTGTGATGGTATAAGGGAATATAAAATGTAAACCATACCTAAACACTCTGAGATCAGGTTTAAAGATAGGGAACATATTCCTCACAAAGAAAATCTAAATGCATCCTTCCTGTATTCTCAAGCAATGATGAATTTTTGATCTGTTACCTGTGCTATCTTTGCCTCTATATCTATGTATAATTTCGACTAAGGCTGAAATAAATAGGGTTGTGTTCAAAATTTGTTGATGAGAAAAGAGGAAACATACTTTATAAAGCCAGGAAGATATAATTAGAAAAAAATGGAACCTTAACCAAGATACAAACAGAGTCTAAATGACTGCCTAGAAGGCAACCAAAACAGATTTCCCCTGGATGCAGGTAATCTTTGCATTCTCATTTTTTGTCTCTCTATCCACAACAAATTGAGATATGACCTGAATAAACAGCTCCTAGGAAAGTTGGGGTTAGATGCATGTAGCACCAAAAGGTGAAGTGGTAGAAAAATGAGTGAGTATTCACATGAGCCACGTAAGAAAGGGCAAAATTATGCAGTGTTTCTGCTGCAGTTCTTCACATCTTTAAAGACTGAAATTAATAACCCCATCTCTGTTTTTGTACTTATGTCATGATTAACAATTTTTATAATTAAAAAGATTTTTTAATTAAAAAGTTTTATATTATGTAAGTACTTAGAAAGATTCAATACAAATTTTTGTTAAAGTTTGAAATTAGATTTTATTGCTATTTCTGAAGAACTGTAACTAATGAACTCTGCTTCATAGAAGCTATTTGACTTTATACTTAACCCACTTCTTATCTTTCCCTGTTTTTACTGGCATTAAAAAAATAATTATCAAAACAAGAAGCATTTAAAAAAAAACCATTTTTTATATTTTATTGCAAAATTTATTTGTAGAGAAAAAAAATTTGCTTGCTTTGCTATTTTTCTCAGAATAAACAGTTTTCCAAAAGAAATTAATAGATGTTAGAATATTTTAAATAATATTTAGATTATCACAGTTTTCAAGATGAAATGACAGATGCCCAAGGATTTTTCCTCTAGAAAAAAATAAAGAAAAAAATACCTGCTCTCTAGTATGAATCAGCACATAGCTCTGTCAGTTTTGGCTCTGGCAGCATATATGCTTCTTCTTTTAGTACAAGTACATTAAAATCCCAATTTGGATACTAAAGGCAAGGAAAAAATTGTTTCTATGACTTTATAGAGCTGACTGAAAAGATGCTAGGGCAAAGAGGCCTATTTATTAACATTTATCCCATTACTAGGACTGAGAAGCCTGAAAAATAAATACATTGAAACTTTTCCAACTTGCAAATAGACAAATCATTACAAATATTTATAAGGATATTTTAATCATGACATCCCTCAGAATTATGGTTGCTTAGACAATTTTATGCCAATCTGGCATTCTGGATTCTGGCTCAACATAGAACAGAGATTTTGTGAGAAGTGCAAACATTTCCTACATTTCTTGAATATCTCCCTCATGGCTGGTGAAACTCCCAAGATAGTCTGAATAATTATGTCAGAATTCTCTCTTAATTATTCAGATTATTTTTTTCTTTTTCAACAATGTGATGTTTTTGTATTTTACATGTTTAATTTTGAAATAATTGTTTTGGTTATTTGTTATTTTCTTAATTCACTGTGATAAAAAGGAGCCAGTTCTTCCTCATAGAGCCTAATTATTAAAATTGTAATTGTTCCTAAACATCATACAATATTATAGTCTTGTTGAAATAGATCCTATATATGAAATCCTCCCATATATGCTTCTTGATATCACTTTCTTATAATATGCTGTGACTAATGTGCTAATATGCTCTTGTTGTTTTCTACAATTTTTATTTTGTGTGCTCTTTGAAGTTTTTCTAGTATTCAGAAAAATAGGCAAAAAATTCTGTAATGCATTCAACAATTTATAAATCCCAATTAACCGTATATAATCTATGTATTGCACCTTGTGGTAAATAGTCTCTTTATTGTCTCTTTATTGTCTCTTTAATTCCAGTAGTGTCCATGCCGTTCAGAAATCTGGTTTACCTTCATGCAATACTCCCAGAGAGCTTGTTTCTCACAGACCATTAGTTTATATATTAGGTAAATAAATAATAGCAATACAAGGCGGGGGAAAATCCCTGACTCCTACTGTTGATTATAACTGATATAATACATTTTACTGCAAGATTAGAGACATTTCTACATAGATGAGAAGAAATGTCATCAATCCATTGTCAGGTACTACCGAAGCTCCACAAATGGCAGAAAGAAGAATTAGGTGCCTGTGGCATGCATTAGTAATCTACAGCATGGGGGGTTCTTGGGTTTTTTTCCTCAAGAATCCCTAATCTTATAAAAATTACTTTCGCAGCAAAACATGAAAGTGACAATGTTTTCCTTCTGTTAAATATATATTAATGTCCTTTATACCTGGGAATTAAAATGTCAGATTTGCAATGTGGTTCTGGGTAAAAAAACCCCAAACTTTTAGAATGCTACAGCCACTATTCATAAGTTGCAGAACTGGAGAGAAATGGATTTGATAGGTGGACTGTTTGGTAGACCAAGAATTGGCTGGACAGTCACATCCAGAAGGTAGTGGTCAATGGCTCAGAGTCCCAATGAACATCAGGGGATAAAACAAGTGATATTTTGCAGGGTTTGGTATTGGGACTGGCACTTTTTAACATCTTCATTGGTGACAAGGGCAGTGGGATCGAGTGCACCCTCATCAGATTTTCAGATGACATCAATCTGAGTGGTGCAGTTGTCACACCTGAAGGACAGGATGCCATCCAGAGGGACCCTGGACAAGCTTGAGAAGTGGGTGCATGGGAATCTTGTGAGATTTAACAGGACCAAGTGCAAGGTGCTGCTCCTCGGTTGGGGAAGCACCAGTATCAACTCAGGCTGGGGATGAACAGATGGAGAGCAGCCCTGCTGAGAAGGATTTGGGGGTGCTGCTGGATGAGAGGCTGGACATGACCCCGCCATGGGCACTCACAGCCCAGAACAGAAAGTCTAACGTGTGGTGGGCTGCACCCAAAGCAGGGTGGGCAGCAGGGCCAGGGAGGGGATTCTGCCCCTCTGTTCCCATTTGGTGAGACCCCCCCCTGCAGTGCTGCACCAAGCTCCAGGGTCCCCAGTGCAGAAAGAACATGGAGCTGTTGGAGCAGATCCAGATGAGGGCCTCCAAGCTGATCAGAGAGATGGAGAACCTCTCCTGTGAGGAAAGACTGAGAGAATTTGCATTTCTCAGCCTGGAAAAGAGGCTTCAGGGTGACCTGACTGCAGCCTTCCGTTACCTTTCCTTACAGGAAAGGTGGACAGGGAATATTTGCAAGAGCATGTAGTGACAGGACAAGAGGGGATGGGTTTAAACTGAATGGGTAGGTGTAGATTTGATTAGGAAAAAATTCTTTATTGTGAGTGTGGTGGCGTAAATTGCCTGGGAATATTGAGGATGGTCCATCCCTGGCAGTGTTCACCCTAGCTGGATGCAGTTCTGAGTAATCTGGTCTAGTGAGATGCATCCCTGCCCGCTGCATGGGGGTTGGAACCAGATGACCTGTAAGGTCCCTTACAAAGCAAGCCATTCTATGATTACATGATTGATTTGTGCAAAAGTCACACATAGCAATTTCAACATTTAAAAATAACATGAATCATATTAACTCCATCTTTCCTACCTGTTTAATAGAAAAACTCAGCAAACACCTCAGAAAAATAAACCGTTGTCTCTCTAGTTTAGTGAAAACCCTTTAAGACCTGTAAGAATAACATGTGCTGACTAAGGAATATGAAGTGTAGGAAGAAATTCATGATGACAAGCATCCTTTACGCACTTATTTGCTGCATTCTCATCATTGCCTCTATTTAAATACATGCACAAGATAAAGCCAGCTAGTATAGAGACTTGTGAAAGGCTGTTAATTCTGTAAATCAGAAAGAACAATATGTGTGTATGTTATTAGGAAGAAGGAGTTTTATCAGTAATTGCTCTTCTTTATTGAGCACTGAGTAATTGCTGCAGAAACAATCTCAGGGGCCTGCCCTGGCTCACACAGTCACCTTTCAGTGGAATTCTGTAATTATTGCTAAGGTTCATATTTGCGAATTCTAAGAGTACTGATAATGTGATTCTTTTTTAAGAGAAGGATTACTTTAAAAAAAAGTTTCTGAAAAGAGGTGCTCAGTGTAAGAGTGTTCAGAAAATTGTTGCAATGTTCTTCAGCAGAAAAATTGTTCACATGCTTGTAGACTTTTGTATTTGAGATTATCCAGCTAGAAATGACCACTGTATGAGCCTGCTGAAAGTGAAGCATTTCTACCTGTCACTGAAATGTTGTCTGCTTATCTGCTCTGGACAGCTAAGTCCCATGCTGTTTTTTGCTTACAGAGACTTAAAAAAAAAAATGCAGTCAGACTAAAAGTGTTTTAATAACTGTATCTTTTATATGGTCAGAAGATTTTTCCACCTGATTTGCACTGTGATCAAAAACCTTAAAGGAAAGAAAGATAATTTAGACAATTACTTTTAGGTTTGCCCTCTCTCCAGCACTAGAGTAGGATACCATTTTTTGTTGTTGTTTTGCAGAAATATGCCCCCATGACAGAGGTGTCATGAGCAGTTTTATAATGAATTTTAAAAAATTAAAACTGTTCAAGTGGGCTAAGCCTTAAAACTGGGTATCCTCAGAGGGTTACTTAGTAGAACACTTTACAAAGTACTGCGAAGAAGTAAGCATGAACAGAGTTAAAGACATGAAATTTTAGAAAATTTCAATTTAAGATATTTTTATTCGCAAACCTCATTTGACTGCAGCCTTTCCAAATTCCTCTCATTTTAATTTTCTCTTGTTCATCATAACAGTAAATATAAAAAGTAGTAGTTGAGGTTGTTTGCATTAGGAAGAAAAAGCACAAAGCACTGAAAACAGAACAAAGCAATTCAGCATCAAAGTTCAGTGTTACTGGCTGCATCATTAGAGCTGCAAAGTAATTTTGTACAACCTGCTGAGCATGCCCTATTTTGTGAGGCATCAAATATTACCTTGGATAAAAAGTCCAACCCCTCTGGCAACTTCTGACTGCTTCTATTCTTAATTGTTATAGTTTGCTGTACAGAGGTGACATGACATTCAGCAAAACCTATTTGTTTCTCCTCTGCAATGTGTGTCTGCAATGACCCTCACCTGGGACCCCCACCTGTGGGCCTAGGAATGACATTCAAGCCCCTCAGACTCATGCTCCTAGACTCATATTGTAGGTGAGCCTTTTTCCAGCCTTGCTGAGCAGAGAAAGCATTTTCTGCAGTTGGCCTATGTATGTATGTGTGAGTATATGTGCCTGGATAACTAATTAGGAAGTGAGAATTGCCTCTTTTCAGCAACGTGCACATTACACCGGTTGCTTTTATTGTAAGATATTTTCCTAACAAAAAAAAAACACAAGCAAAGGTAAAATGTATGCAAATGTTCTTCGCATCATTGCTTGTTGACTTTACGTTCATTATATTTTTAGTTTTATTTGAGGTTTAATTCCTCTTCCAACAAATAAATAAGTATAGCTCTTAATAAAATCAGTCTGTGGTTGTTTTACTAAGATACTGTGGACTGTAGTTCTTTTCCTTTTGTCAGAAGATAATCTACGTATTGAATTACTATCTCTTCATGTCTGTAAAATGAAAGCTTAACCTAAAGACTAGAGTAGAACCAAGCTGATAGATTCTGTAGGCTTTAAAACCAGGAAGGAGCCAAGAAATAGGAGAGTTGAAACACAAATTAATTTGTCTAGGCTGGTACATAAGAGATTTCACAGATTTGTGGCATGAAACTTTGAGAAGGCATACCATCAACAATTAGGTGGTTAATGACTTGTATGTGAGAAGAATATGCATGAACATTCCTTATTGCCAACAGGTTTCATTCACTATGAATAGTAATCAGGCACAGATATATAGTTGTTTCTCCCATTTTGAATTTCAGTGCTCAAAGATTTGAGACAACATCTGAAGTATTGAATGGGGGTGGGTTGGTTTGATTGTTTGTAAGTGGGTTTTTTTATTCAGTTACAACAACTTTTCCTGCTCCCTACAGGATCATAGAATACTTTGATTAGAAAGGGACCTCCAAAAACCCTACTTCAGCCCCGCTGCCCACAGCATCTTGCACTAGCTAAAGTTGCTCAAAACACCCTCCAACCTTGTCTTTCAACACTTCCTCATGAGGTTCCTACAACTTCTCTGGGCAACCTGTTCCATTCTTTTACCAATCTGACTACAAAGGATTATTTCCTTTTGTCAAATCTACCCCAGCTGAAAGCAGGACACACCTTCTCAGTATAAAACTTTTTCCCTTGTCCTATGACTGCATTCTTGGTAAAATGTCTCTCCCCACTGTTTTTTACAAACCCACTTTGATTACTGAAAGGCTGCAATAAGACAGTGCCCTCTTTTCTCCAGGCTGAAGAGCCCCAACTTTCTCAGCCTTTTTCTCATAAGAGAGGTGTTTGATTCCTCTGTCTGTCTTTGCAGCTCTCCCCTGGACCTGCTCCAACATGTCCATGTCTTTCTGCTGGGGATCCCAGAGCTCAACACTGTGTTTAAGAGGGGGTGTCATGGGAGCAGAGAGAGAGAATCACTTCCTTTGGCCTTCTGGCTACACGTCTCTTCATGCAGCTCAGGATAAAATTGGTTTTCTTGGCTGCAAGCTCATTGCTGGCTCATGTTCAGTTTTTCATCCACCAGCACTTTCAAGTTCTTATCAGCAAGGTTGCTTTCAAGCAATAAATGCCCCAGTTTGTGATGGCATTTGGGGGTCACCATGACCCAGGTGCAAGATCGTGCACTTGGCCTTGTTGAACTTCATGAAGTTCACAAGGGTGCAGTCCTATGAAGGTCTCTCTGGATTTTGTCTCATCCTTTAAGCATATGAACTGCAGCACTCAGCTCCATGTCATCTGCTTGGGACAGGGCACATTTAGCTACATAACAAAAATCATAGTGGCAATTTCTTGTATACTTAACTAACCTTTATTTAAAACTGCCTGCCCTGAACAAATTTTCTTCTTTCTTAATACTATGAATACCTCACAAAAATGATCAATAGTTTCCCTCTACATTTTAGGTGCTAGAACTGGAGAATTTTTCTGCCTTGTCTTTCAAAGAAATAATGAGGAAAAGGAGTGAAGAGCACTTTTCAGATATAAAGGCAGGAGGAAATGTCTGAGTTAATACACTTGTTTCTCCTCAGTTTACACAATAGTGATCCAAATTAGCTAGTTAAAAAAATGAGGAAAGGAGGTTGGAGACTTCTCCCATTCTCATAGACCCATAGTAACTATGACAAAACCAAAAGCAATTGATTTCCAAAGATATGATTAAAAAAAGAAAGAAAAAAAGATAGATTAGATCACCATGCACCATGTCTTCCTCACAATAATTCAGTACTTAAGTGGCTATAAGAAACAATTATAAAACTGTAGCTATTCTCAAGAATATTACGTTGGATAATCAAAAAGAAAAAAAAAAAAAGAAATTACAGACACAACTCATTTTTGTGAAGTCTAAGTAGCCCCAATTAATTGGAAGAAAACTCTCAGTCACAGAAATTTGGTCACAGAGCATGAAACTTAATGGTTAGTAAATTATCTGAGAATGGTCAACTGACACTGCTAAACTGGAAATGGATCTAATGTCGATACAATTAAAATGATGACACCTAATTAGAAATAAATCTCACTCACTTTTTTGAAATTTTGCATCTCTTAATCTTTAATATCATCTTTGATTTGGTTTCAAAAACAAATTATATTTTGTTTTGCATACTGAATTTGTCAGATATTCTCTGTTCTCCTGACTTCAATGGAATCAGTAATGGAATTTGGTCTCTTGTGTATTCATGGAGTTTCATTCTTAAATTATTGTCAAATTAATTTTTTTTTCTTTTTGTATGCAAGACACTTATTTTTCACATGCCTACTAAAACTGCAAAAGCCAGCATAATCATCCACCACATCACCAGTGGTTCCAGTGAATCTAATGGATGCAGTGTATCCAGCGAATACCATGTTATTGTACTTTTGAGTACAGGCAGCTGGGTGACTTCTTTCTTATTAGGACTTTTTCACTGTAGATCTCTTAAGCATAGGAAGAATATAAAATGCTTATTCTGAACTGCATCACAGAAATGAAGATGTTTAATTCAGACTTGCATTAACTTGCTCAGACATAACATCATATGGAATTCCTTGCATCACATAATTTTATTCTATATAAGCTTAAGAGCAGGATTTTACCTCAGAACAAAGTACCTATAGAAAACAGATAAGAGAAGATTCCCACTGTTTCCTGATTATTCCCCTAAAGCCAAAATTTTAAGCATCCTTCAATTTTCAAATAAAATCAATCAAAAATCTTCATAGGTAAGCATGGCAAGCTTAAAAAAAAACAAAACAAGCCAAAACCTTAAAAACCCACAAACAAATAAAAAATGCACAAAAATCACCCCCCAAAAAGAAACAAAAAACCCTCAACAAATCAACCCTTCTTAAATAACCAGGTACTGAAATGAGACATATATTATGGACAGAAAATAGGGCAAGTAAAACCTGTGCCTATTTTAATCTAAAATTAAATTGGCTAAGTACTAAATTTCTAATCTGATTATGTAATCGATTTCCTCAAAGAATCAAATAAGTCTCTATTTGCAATAATAAATAACAAATACTTAAACCTTTTGGCTATACTGGACTATCCTCTAAAATCTTAAAGGAAAACTAAGAAATAAATCTTAATAACTTTCACAGGACAAAGCCTAGACAGTCTCAAAAAAAGAAAAAAAAAGGCAAAAAATTGTTTAAATGGCAGTGTAATGATTCCTCATATAAAAATTGGCCTGTAAATCAATAAAAAATTGTTTTACTGATGAGGACTGGGAGTAGCTTTTTGTTATTTTTATGCAAATAAACTTATAATTTCAGAAAATGGCAAAAAAGTTTTAATGGTTTGCCTAGACACTTTAGTAATGCTCAGTGTGGGTGTTAGTTAAGTTAATTAATGCCTGTGTGCAAATATATGCAGGTCAATTCTATAGTGTCCTGGTGTTCAGTGATAATCAAAGTAAGGAAAAATTGATGATGTGTTGATATGTTTTGGGAAACCAAGCCTGAATTTAATTTGAGATGTTGATTTCATTATTTTTCTTCATACTTATGCAAATTACATTACCAGGTTTTGGGGGGGGGGGGGGTGCTTTTAGTGTTTTGGTTTTGTTTGTGGGGCTATAATTTTCTCAGTGATGCAATGTACTATGATGTCAGACAACAGCATACACCCAAAACATAACGACTTTGAATTAAAATTTAAATTTAAAAATCAAAAGTAAAAGGATAAAATTTAGGTTAATTTTAATAGGTCCAAAGTTTATGGTCAGAATTTTCTGAAATTATTTTTGTAGCTGGCTCTCCTTGAATCCATCATGTGAAATTAGCAATTCATAGGTGCGTTGCAAAGCTTAATTTAAAACAAACCCATAAACTAGCATAGCATTTTTGAGAATATTTGGAAGAATAACCCAAGTAATATATTGCAAAAATATGTGATGTCTGAAAGGTAAGCTAATTAACATAATTTTTAAATACTATGTTGAATTAACCAAAGAAACCTTACCACCCACATAAACCCACAAAATATATGATGGCATATATTTTGGACTGAAACCTCTGCACCATACATTGCAAGGGTTAAATCAATTGTATACCAAAGGGATACAGATTTAAAAAGCTATGTTAGAAACTAATATAAATTTAGTATATTGTGATAAATTAAGCAGTAAGTGAAACAAAAGGAATTGAAGTACTGAAAAGCAATCTTTTGTACTGACACTGAGGTTCACCTAAAAGTATAAATCACAAAATGATATGACAGCTTAAAAGCATTTTTAATATTTTAAAGAAATATAGAAGTAAAAATTTTTATGGATATAAATACTGATTATATATTATACAGATATTTGTAATTATTTCTTGGACAACAATAGTTGGTTCAGAACTCAATTGCACAGCACGAATACCATTGATAAAGAATTTTTAATAGTTAAGACCTTGTTTCTCCCAGGAAAAAAACATGTCCAGAAAGTCAAGTCAGTGTTAATAGTAATTGAAACTTGTGATACAGATTGCAGAAGGCAGACCATTTTAAATAACTAGTTAAATTGCATTCTTTCATGAATTGGGGTAATGTCAAACCTGAATCAAATGAAAGGAAGTTAATTCCTCCTGACTTTTGATAGAGTTTCCTGGAAGCTCTTTGAAGTCAGATTTCTGAAACCCTACACCAGAAATAGCAGAAAACAGCATTTCACTTGGAGACTCATTTAATGCTGTGTCTAGTCTAGAGAAACTGGAGTTCAAGCATACTGTGTTGGGATCTAGCTAGGTACAAGCCCTCATCTACTTCCCTTGTTTGCTAGAAAAAGTGAATCTAAATAGTTGGTTTTTAAAGATGATGTGAATTTCTGCAGAACCAAACAATCTCAGCAGTGAGCCCTGCAGGATCCCATCTAAATAAGTAACATCCCAGAAGGTAATTGAAGAAGCAGCCTATAAAAACTCTGCAATATTACAAGAAAGTCAACAAGGGAATATCTTAATTAATGTGTAATTTTCTTGTCTACTTATTCAGTATGAAAAAAATTGGAATTTCAAGGCACTACAAAAGAAGTTCTTTATTAGAAAGAATGCAGAATGCATCAAATCTAACTTTTTTCCAGTATACAGAATAACCTTTTAATATTTATTCAATTAATTTCTGTGAGAGAGGTCACCTAATAGGTCTTCACAGAGGTTTAACTGTGTGTCTATCCACCTCATTCAAATCAAACTAATTGCCTTCCCCTCAAAATGTAACATAAGTAAAACTTCAGCAAAGCCTTTCCACATGACCATCAAAGAAATTTCTACTCTATGAAAAAATTACCTAAAAATGAAAAATGCTACAATTTATCAAAGAATAAAGTATTCAAAATTTTTAGAGGTGAATTTTTATTGGTGTTATTTTATAATCAACACTTAGATAGATGTGTTTATTTAAACAATTATATTTTATAGTTACAAATTCAATTAAGCAGCATTACTTGTACAGCATTTCATTTACATAATGTAATCTATTTTATACCAATCCAAATTCCCTTGGTATAAAGCAAACCAGAGAATTCTTATTTTTGTTATGGTACTTTTGATCAGTTAGTCAAGGCAATGTTCTATTTACAAGAAAGCAAGAAAACACCCATGCAAAACTAATTTTCTTCTGCAATTTTTTTTTTTAGTTTAAAAGATTCAGTGGGATTAGCATTTTCAACCACAACAGCAGTAATAGTTATATATGCTGGCATGTTCTTTTGGAGTATTAGCCTTCATTCAAAGTGTCCTATGTAATATATGTTTCTCATTAAAAGCAGCAGTGAATTCTTTCAAAGTCACTCTCACAGCAAAACGTGAATTTGATGCTCTTCTCCACTATATTAATGTACCTGAATAATTCTGAGAATCACAGAATTACAGAAGGGTTGAGGTTGGAAGGCACCTCTGGAGGTCACCTTGTTCAACACCCCAGCTCAAATGAGGTCACCTAGAGCTGTTTTCCAAGGATCATCTGCAGGCAGCTTTTGAATATCTCCAAGGATACTTGGAGATATGCTTGAATATCTCCAAGGAAACTCCACCATACCCTGGGCAGTTTACCTCACTTCTCCCCAGTAGTAAAAAAGTGTTTCCTGAATTTTCTGCGGAGCATTCTGGTTTTCTCTTTGTACCTATTGCCTCTCATCCTGTCATTGGGTACCACTGAAGAGTCTGGCTCTGTCCTCTTTTTGCCTTCCCGTCAGATATTTGCATACTTGCATGCCATCCCTTTAGGGCTGCTCTTCTCCAGGATGAGCAGTCCCACTTCTCTCAGCCTTTCCTCATATCTGAGGTGCTCCACTTCCTTATTCATCTCAGTGGCCTATTGCTGTCCAGTAGATTCACATCTCTCTTGTTATTCAGAATAAGTAAAATATTTTGTTAAAGGAAGATGCAATCTCATAGGTTTCAGTAAAATCCAAACGAGATGACAGACAAAGGCTGAATTTCAGCATACTTCAGGATAGAGATTAGATTCCTCTCCCAAATCTATAAACAGTTTCTGAGGCTGTCTTAGAGAAGATATTAAAGAAACTCTACGTCCTGTGAAGGCAAGAAGCACAAATATAGTGAAGGAATTCTGTAGACAAATTTCTTAATTTTAAACTGTGATTACTCAAGATTTTTGGAGGGACATTAAAACAGGAAGAGGAGTCTTTTTACAGTTCTTCCCCTTGCTGTCATACGATTTCTTTGATCAAGGTGCTCAAATCAAGCTAATATACTTTGCCACTGCAAAGGAAGGACCTCCACCCTGCTATTTCTTCCTAACCTTTGGGTTCTGACATAACAGGTTACAATGTCTTTTCTCTCCTTTATTTCCTGTCTCAAAATTACCCAGTTGCCTCCTTCTCTTAATTTACCCTTCTTTTAATAATGATATGCAGACAAAAATATTCACGTTGGCATGTGCATAATGAGCCATTATGAAGAAAGTGGTGATAAACTAACATTTCACATTCTCAGACTCCTGTATTTTAGCACAAAACATGTATCACTCTTTATTATTTACTCATAGTATTTTTTCCTGTGATACTAATTTCTCTCTTTTTACTTTTTTTTCCCCCCCAGAACAATTCTTTTCCAAAGTACAATGGGTTAAGAGCACCCACTAGTGTCAGTTCCTAAATCTTAAAGATTTTTGATTCTTTTTCTGTAACTGAATATGAAAAAGTATTGTACTAGTACAGAAAACATTGAAAGAAGCGAAGGCAGAAAGATTGTCTTCATTAGTGTTGGATCAAAATTTGGTTTAAGTTAAAGCCATTGCTCTGCCCTTTCACATCAAATGTAAACCTATGGAAGAAGAGTATGACTTTGAATAATTAAGTCTGTGAATCTCTTCTCTGCCTAATAATTACTTTAGCACATTTTGAGATATGAAGTAAATTAATTTGTGATTTGCATCTGATACTTTGCATCAACTGATATTCAAACCATCAAATCTGGATATGATTTTAGCTGTATAATAAAAAATTCTCAGAATAAATAAATGGACTATTTAATATGTACATTAGCAGCTATAATGAGGTAAGCAAAGAAATCGGTCAAACAATTCTCTTTATTCTTGTTTTAATTCTGTTAACAAGAAATAAAATACATTGGTTCATGCGATACATTAGTGCAATTCAAAAAACATCATTTAGTACTTGTGCTGCAAAAATGTAATATTTATATAGATTGTGATGTATGAAGTTAGCCTCTAAAGGAGTGAGGAAGAATGCTACACCCAAGATTCAAGTCAAATAATCATTCCACAGCAGCAGCATCGACAGCAACAATAACAACAGACAAAACCTTTTTTTTTTTTAATAAAGCAAATATTTTCTATTTTTATGAAATATTTCTTTATTAAATTAATTAAATATTATTATTAAATATTTCTAAAGCCCTGGCTTTAACACATCACTAGATATTACAATTTTGATTCTCCCAACTGCAGATTTAAAAAGTAAGGAAATTTCTGCCATGCTGAATGATATGTGTGCCACTCTCAATTATATCAACTGGAGTCATACTAGAATATTTAAGTCAGGAATTGGCCCTACACTGTAGAATTTACCTGACCTGGTTATGCACATGAGGAAAAAGTACTTTTATAAGAGAAAATCACTTTTGTGGATGCAGGACTGGGCATGACTCACTTAACTATTTAAAAATGGAGCACTATATCCTTCAAGACCAGGACTGTAGAATTGTTACAAAAAAAAAAAAGCAACTCCTCACTTTTTCTGACATTGCTGAGATGTACCAGGTAAGACAATGGGAACCCCACTGATAAATGACTGTCCTTATTCTCCACAACCCTGATTCACGGATAACAAATATTTCATAACAGTTCAACAAATGTCTGGGAAGGATGCACCTCCTCAGATTTTTAATTTTTGTTTTTTTAAAATCAGTCCCTAGAATGAACCAGATTATTTGTATATAGACAGGAATAGTTAACTGGATACTGTGCATTTGCTATTTAAAAGTAACTTTTATCCTTTATGTAATTTGCTTAGACCTCATGAATCTGTGTCATTATCAGATGTCTTTAATTCATCTTGAAATTGGTCCTCAGATATTTGTTCAGGTGGTCTTCATCATAGTTATTGTCAACAAAATGTCATGAAGGGATGTACCCTCTGACATATGTACTTTCAAGAAGAGCAGCAAGAATCAGTAGTCAAATTTGTGAAGTTTATCAGATGGTGTTTCAGATAAATTAGACAGAAAACCTTATTTTTAAAGGAAAAAAAAAATTACAGCATTTCAGGCCCCTAAAATAACTAAATCTTTCTTTTTCACACAATACCATGTAAACTTGAATAAAATCCAGAGCATCAGGAAGCCTAGGGTTTTGTGCTTCAAAATGCCAGATGATATTGGGCCCTCCAGCACAATGTCTTTATCTGGAAGTGGTGTTTACTTTCAGAGGTAGATTGTTTCTTTTATAGATGGTGATTTAAATTGTAGTCAAATAGAAGTATAAATATATTTTAACATACATCTGAGAGATGCTGTTGAGTTAATAGCTGCAGTGTAATATTAGTTACCCTATCAAAAACAGACTACTCAGGCAAACAAATATTTTCTAAATTCCCACCCAGAATAAATTGCAATGACAATTTTTGAAAAATTTGGGTATAATTTATTCCTTTCTGGTTTCTAATAATTTTTTATCCTAGATGAGATTTATGCTATCATTTTAAATAAAAATTAATCTTTTTAATATTACTTGAATTGCCAGATTATTGCAGAAGTTCTTGATGCAGTGAATATAAATATTTTAAAAATACCCAGGTTCATTTTGCCTCCAGGGATAATGGATTAATGCAGAAAATTATACTGTGTACAAATATGGTTATGCAGGAAGTTAAGGGAATTATTCCTCAATGAAACCTTTTTATTAGCTTGTTATCAGATTTTTTTTAAGCAATGCACAGGCAAGCTTCAGTCACCAGTCAAAGACAGCTTGAGAATCCATCAGTGCATGTAGAGTATGGATCTTACTCATTAGAATTGTTTATGAAGAAGTCAGCTTCAGCTTGTTGACTGGTCCCAGAAGTTACAATGGAGACTTCCCTGATTTGTCCTCATTTCTAGCTTCATTTTATACTATTTCTGTGTGTTTAACTTGAGTGACTCTGTCCATACCTTGTTACTGATTGTTACAAAATTCTCCTGTTTCGCTCTTGAATGTACAGTTAATGAAATACAGACACTTCCTCAGTGAAAGGTGGTCATACCTTGGGGCTGCATAGCTTTGGGGTGGAGGTGTTTGTTAGTTACAATTAGGTTACAATGAGTTCATCCGAGGAGAGCATTTTCATCACAGTTGCTGGTTCAGCAGCAAGACATCTCTCTCCCTCCGTTGAAGTCTGCCACTAGTTTTTTCATCTGAAAAGTACCATAAGTTCCCCATCCTTCAGTGATTCCACCAGAGCCTGGACTCCACTCCACCCTTCGTTTCTGCCTTTAGCATAATGCTCACAGATGCAGACTGGGTGAATGGGGAACCATGGTGGTGTAAGTTTCAGGTATGTCAAACACATTCTATCCAGGGAGTAGTAACTGCATTTAATCCTGTAATTTCCATGCTGTTATAACTTCTGTTAAAATGAGAATATAACTCCCTAGTTTCCTCTGATTTTACCCCCACCCATCTTTACACAAGCACTCACTCATTAAGCAGCATGAGTAAAACTGCAAATAGTTTGTCTCCTTCCAATTTTTCAGGGCTCAAGCAGTGTTAAAACATTCTTGGTGTGTTCAAGTATCCTTTATGACACAATGTGTTTTCCTGTTTTCCTGATAGCACCTTGAAGCTTGAAATGACCTTTTTATCCCACAAAAAAGAAGAAATCCTTCAATTTATGCTGTAAATAAAACAATTTATGGGGTATTTCAAGTGGTAAAACATAGTCTGTCTGATCTAGAGAGGCTGTGAGCAAGGTAAACATACATCTTTGTATGCAAAGCTGATGTACCCTCAGAAATGCAGATATAGAACTTTCCTGTACAAAAATAGTTCAAGAATAAATAATAGCTTTTTATGTTAGCAGAGTTTATAATTTAAATATGGTCCTTGAAGTATCTGTTTATGAAGATCCAGATCTTAAAATAAGTTTTCCTGTATGTAAATGCAAATGTTTTGAGCTGGAAACATAAAACACTAATTTTTTTTTGTTTGTTTTCTACTATTGCAGGTTGTACTACCCTTTGCATCTGTCTTTCACCTATCCAAAGAATTTATTACAATATTTAATAAAGCTCTATAATACATCATTTGTCATTAAATTAATTCCTACAAGAAGTTTTTTTGTACCCTGCATTTCTTCTTTAGTTGTTTTGTCTGTGCCAGGCTGGCTGCAGTAGATCAAAAGATTGTAAATTGCTAACTCCTGAGCTGATTGAAATATAGCAGGACTATAAATTCTTGTGACAGATTTTCTTGAATCAAAATTACTTACTTCATGGTTGGGTTTTTTGCATGGAATGATATTGAGAAAAAAGTAAGTTACTTTACACAGTCTAGTATAAAATCCTTATTTACCTCACGAGACTTTGGTACTATTTATGTTCATGGTACCTTAATAGAGTGCATTAGATGTATGTGGCATCTTTTTTTTTTCAAAAATATCCCCTAGACAGAAACCTAAATTCTTATTTAAATCATAGCTTGAATATTTTGCATGTGTAATATGAAACAGAGGTTTCAGAAGAAAGACAGGACTAAAGTTCTGAAAACTAATTTTTCTGGCAGATAAAACCAGCAGGAAAAAATACTGATTAAATTTTTGTGTACACAGCATTACAGGATTGAATTTATAAGAATTTCCAGATACTTTGGTTTTTTTAATAGCTCCATGTTTTCTTCCATTTCGGCATTGTTTCTGAACCAGTTTATCTCGCAAAAGAAAATTTGGTATAACTAGTTTCTGTCCTTTTTTTTCATTCCAGCTGACCCCTTGTCAATCATGCTGCACTTCTCACACAAATGTATGTGTAGATATGTCTAGAAGAAATTAGGAAAATCATTCCATTATATATAATCTGAAAACCCAGAATTGTCTTTATATCACAGGTTAGGGCGTATAGCTGATGGAAAATAGATGAGTATCTTGTAGAATCCGAAACTGTTGGAACCTGTTCTATCACTAGTAAAGATGCCTGCTGAATGATAACAAATGCAACATACCTAATATGCAAGTGGAACAGTAAATTAGTAAGGGGGTTTGACCATTTTTGATAATTTTTGTTCTCTTCCCTTCACACCCTGCCCTACCCCCCTCACTCTGCCCCAGCTGTCTTGTCACATCTTTCCATCCAAGTCAATGTTAGAACAATGTGGAAGCTTCTTGTTTTCCCTCTGGTCCTGTCACAGGGCACCACTGAAAAGGGCCTGGCTCCATTCTCTTTGCACCCTCCCCTCAGGAGTTTATAGATCTTATTTATTATAGAATCGTAAAATCATTTTGATTGGAAAAGACGTTTAAGATCATTTAATTTAACCCTAAACCTAATATGGTTAAGTCCAGCACTAAATCATGTTCCTTTGTACCACATCTTTAAAATAATTCCAGGAGTTGTGAGCGAACCACTTCTCTGGGCAACCTGTGCAAACACTTGGCAACTTTTACAGCAATGTTACTTTGACTAACACCCAATCCACTTTCCCTGGTGCAACTTGAGGCCATTTCCTCTTGTTCTATAGTTTTCCATTGGATAGAGGAGACCAACCTGCACCTGGCTACAACTTCCCTTCAGGTAGTCCTAGACAGTGATGAGGTCCCCCTTGAGTCTCCTTTTCTTCAGGCTGAACACTCCCTCAGCTGCTCCTCATAAGTGGGCTAGCTTTATGTCCTTCCCCAGCTTCTCTGGATACTTTCCAGCACCTCTCTGTCTTTCTTGTGGTTAGGTGTGCAAAACTGAGTGCAGGATTTGAAGTGTACTTGGCCTCCCCAGTGCCCGAGTACAAGTAAAACCACTGCCCTGGTCCTGCTGGCCACATTATTTCGGATAGAAGTGAGAATGATATTTGCCTTCTTGGCCACATTGAGATCTCCCCTGGGCCTTTTGTTTCCCAGGCTAAAAAGTTGTCTCAGCCTTTCCCCACTGGAGAGATAGTCCATGCTCTTCATCACCTCTGGTAGCCTCTAACTGGAGTCCTTGCAGTACGTCCGTGTCTCTCTTGTACTGAGGAGCCCGAACTCAGGTTGAATATAGTCATGCAGTCCCAATCAACTGCTACTTCATGGCTGTTCATCCCTTGGCTCTGACTCAGACCACTCAAGCTAAATCTAGCCAGAGCAATCTGACACAGGTGGGGCTACCTATCAGCATGCAGAGCCACTGGGAGGCCAGACATCATTCCTTGCCTTTTTCTATTTAACAATGCAACCATAAAGACTAGTTCATGAAATCACAGTGGGTGTAATTATTTTACAAATGATCCAGGTACCCAATTCAAATTTTTGAAGATTTGCTTAAGCATTCTGCAGTATTTTACAACTTAGTTACTTTAGCCATTCTATTCCCAGAGAATATGAAATCATGAAAGCCTAATTAAAGTTTTAGCATTTTAGTGATAAATGTAGTGCTGTAGCTAAAAATGTGTTTGAGGGAGGATTTCAGCTGAGACATCAGAATTTGAACTGAAACAGATTAAATTTTATCAGTCACTTCCTCTTCTTTTTTTTGAACCTGGTTGTCAGAGTACAAGGACTTGAAAAGATGGGAACCTGACTTGGAGAACTTTTGGCTTGTATACCCTTTCTTAAAGTAAGTATTCTTCCTAAATTACTTTCTTAAACTAAGTGTGTGCCAATAGGAGCAGATATGTAAGGAGAAAGAATTTATTTTGATGATCCAATGTCCATGTTAAACATGCTTTTTGTAATAGAGTAATTCTAGGTGAATACTACAGAGCAACTGGCCATTAACATTACAGCATATTAAGAGGTCTCCAAGAGAGGTTCTTTTGCTATGTTTCATCCAAAAGAATTCATCCTTATGTTCTCTAGGACTGATTATAAAGTTAACCAAATATAGAAAGATGAAATAATGGTAGGTTTGCTTCAAAGGCAACCTATGAGCCGAACTAAAAAGCTAATAAATATGTACTACAAAAGCATCAGAAAGACCTTTCACCTCCTAATGCCAGGTTTTATTTGAACACAAACTATGGTAATGAGAAAATTCAGACCCAAATAATAAGACATTATGAAGATCAAAGAGTTTATTAACAAGTCTTTGCCTAATTTTTCCTTCCATGTGGAATGTTTCTTTTTCTAGCCTTGATCTAAAAAAACTTTTACTAACTTTGTGGTTTTCAATATACTTTGCATAGTACAATCAAAATTCCATTCAGGAGAAGATTTGTCTGTATTTCCTCTAATCCCCTCTAGTAGTAAAACTCTTATAAATTCCTAGTGTGTCTCTCTGTACCTGCCTCAAAATACTTATTCACTTTTAGCAAAGGCATATTGTTCTGTTATTTGCATGTGCTTCTACCTGACCTGGAAGCATCAGGAGGAGACAAACAGGGAACCTTCCTCTCTTGTGTCCATCCACATCCTTTAAAAAGCACAGAACACACATTTATTGTTAACAAGCTATTAGAAAAAATGGAATCCATTTTACTATTCAAAGCAAAAATAAATAAAAAGCTTTCAAAAAGAAATAAGTCTGTTTATCTTGTCCAAAACACCAATGGTTTCCATTACAATCATGTGTTGATAGGCAACATTTTAAACTCATTTACCCAGAGATATTATTGCATTGAATCCTCTGAAAAAAAAAAGAAAAAAAAAAAGGTGTGCCTTGCTTTATTTGTTTGTTCTTTTTAATATCTGCTTGTCATTGTTTCGGAGGATTTTTTGTTTCCTTGTTTTGGCAGGCTTTTTGGCTTTTTTTTGCCGTTTTTTTTTAATCCTTTTTTTCTCAGTGATGTTCTTGATGGGTTCTCTAAGCTATTGCTGCTGTCAGGATGTCTGTCACTTGCCATGGTGAGGATCAGGCTGCCCACAGTAATACATTTTCAGTGGATACAGGGAGAAGCTTCTTGGGAGTAGTGGTAGAAGGCGTCTAAAACAGAAATGTCGTCTCACTATATAAAATGGGTTATGAGTAAGGCTAAATTCATAATGTGTTAGGCTTCAGCCTGAGGAAGTCAGGCTCCTTTATTCATCTTTTCTCTCTTTCTCTCTCTCTTTCTTTCTCTCTTTTTCCTTTTTCCTCCACTCATCGCTTCCTATCTTCCTACCTTCTCCTTCTCTTTTCCTTACTTTCTCTCACAGCTATCAGTTTCATCCCTATATAACAAGTTTATTCTTTTCCAGACACGGTGTAATTGTCATAGTTTTAGAAATGGGCTTTCCCAGGAACAAAAAGGAAATGATACAAAGAGCCACTGTTGCCCCAGCAGGCTAGAAATTAACTCAAATGCATACAAATTGATATCACAACAATTCTTGAAATGTTTGGCTTTCTCTGCTTTTTTCTGCTATTCCCAAAACTCAAATTTTTGTTAAGAGAGGGTGAAAATCAATGGTTAGTTTAAAGAAGATTCATAAATTGTGCCTGAAAACAGCCTAAAATAACCACCAGTACGTATATATTACAAAAGATCTACAGACTTCACAGTTCTTTGAAAAACGGTTTTGTAAATGATAAATACCTGTGTCTAGCCTCTATCACCTGGATATTCCATTTTTACCTTATGCCAGGAATCTAAGCTTCAAGCAGACATCCTAATGAGGGTGCATGCTGTGACAATCTGCTGGGTAAGCTACTATATGCAGAGCAATTTCATTATTTTTAATATATGTGGTCTGCCTATGAATACTTGATGTTTCATTTTACCTCTATCTCATCAAATTCTGGTAAAGATCCATGAAAAAGCAACAATGAAGAGAAACCACCTGAGTGATATAAACGCCTTCTTAGCTTTGCATTTAGAAGCCATTTTTTGTTAGTGTAATTGAATTTGCTGATAAGCACCTGGGACTTCTTTTGTGTTGTTGTCCTTAGATTAGTAACGCCTTCTCCTAACCTAATGTGCAACAGCAATTTTTGTCTGTTCATGATTCCTTAGCTAACAAAATTATTTTCTCCATAAGATATCTTTCCTGTTGAGTTCATGTAGTCAGGAGTTTCAAAACAGCAAGAATCAAGATCTGAGAGGAGGGAAAAAAATTACTTTTTCCTACCCACTGTTCCATTTCACATGATATGTTTCAATACCGGTAGTTTATAATGAAAAAGAATATATTATAATTCAGTAGCAGTAAAACATCATAACTTTAAGGTAATAAATAAGGATTTGAATGCCTGTTTTAATCTAAATAATTCAGTTTCTCATGGCTTCCTTGGCATATCAAGAACAGATAGGGCAGAAATAATTTTGAAGAAAGGATAACCCTACAGAGGCAGAATTGAAGCTTGTAATGCAGCCATGAAGGGTAATGCATTCCTTGTACTTTCATGCTGATTATTTCAGACAACTAAATTCTGCAGCCAGCAAGAGTCAAAATGGATCCCACCTCTCCTCCTACTGGAACTGTAATAACTATTCATAGTAACTCTATGATGATAAATACTTTGCCACAAATATTCTCCTGATCACAAGAGCAATTTCAGGTACCTCAAGAACAGAAATGTGAACTTTCTGAACACAGCAATTATTCACCTAACACAATATCTGACCAAAGTTATTACCTCATCAAAATGTCTTTGAAAATATTCAAAATTCAAAATATTTATCTAATTGAATGTAATTATATACTCTATAAATTTAATTTTTTAAAATCCCACAAATTTTTATATATATATAACATAGAGATATATATAAAATCATTGAAACATTAAAACATATTGGATTTCTTGTAGTAAAATAGTTTACCTAAACTCTTTGGAATCAAGGGGAGTCCTCATCTCTTAACCAAAAGTTATAGTTTAAAATTTGTAGCACTATTATTGTTCCAAATTAATTTCTACCCTTAGTGATAAGCACTAGAAAGGCATGATTCTATGTTTCCTGTATCCTTGTATTCATTGCTAGTCAATCCATTGTTCACCTAGCTGGACCGTTGCTAGAACTGACATGATGTTGTTAACTTTTGTCTACTCACAGAATCACAGAATGGGTAAGATTGGAAGGAGCCACTGGGGTCCAACCAGCCTGCTCCAGTCAGGTCATCCTAGAGCACCTGGCTCAGATTTGCATCTGCAAATTTGTTCCAGTGCTAGGTCACCCACAGAGCAAAGTTATTCCTCATGTTCAAGGGGAATTTCCTGTGTTCCAGTTTCTGCCTGTTGCTTCTTGCCTTGCTGCTTGGCATCCCCAAGGAGTCTGTCTCCCTCCTTTCAGTTACTGATGTACATTGCTGAGGCTCCCTCTCAAGTTGTCTCTTCTCAAGGCTGAACAGGCTCAGCTCCCTCAGCCTTTTCTCGTAAATCTGGTGCTCCAGTCCCCTAATCATTTGTTCCTGGACATCCACTGGACTTGTTCCAGGAACTCCATGTCTCTAGTGGACTGAGGATCCCCAAACTGGACACAGAACTCCAGATGTGGCCTCACCAGGGATGAGCAGAGGGGCAGGATCTCCTCCCTTGACCTGCTGGCAATGCTCTTCCCAGTGCAGCCTGGGATGACATTTACACTGTTGCCCACAAGGGCAACGCTGGCTCATGGACAGTTTGTTGTCCACCAGGACACCCAGGTCTTTCTCCAGAATAGTCTAATAGGAAATTTTTAACAGAACTTTTATTTACTTTACTAGAAAAATTTAATGTTTCAAGTTCTTCGGTTTGTTTTCTATTCCTATAAGATATTTTTCAGATATCTCTAAATTTTTACAATCAAAAAGTTGCAATTGGAAAGAAAAATCTTCACATTGGTATGATAGTTATAATATCAGGAAGCCTTGGTTAAACAAGATGCAAAGTGATGTGTGATCCAGAAAAAGAAACATTTTGAGACTTTGACATTTTCATTATCTTAATAATTTACTGATAAGCACTACCAGCGCCCAGTGACATCATATCTGTCATCTGAAGCACAAACTTCAAAAATTCTACATATAAATGTATTTGTTCAAAAATTTTCTACAACCATGAGTAATTGAGCATACAGAGTATTCCCTTTGAAAGGAATATAGATAAAACAGAGGAAGTCCAAGTGTGGTTTAGATAAATCCAGACTCATACAATTTAATTTGCATACAATAAAAGCATAAAACCAGGTAACATCTGCACCACAACAGGGTTTTGTTTTATTGCCTACAATTACAACACCACAATTACAGGCAAATTCAATATAAAAAAAGGATTACATCTCATTATGGCCTCTAAAGTAAATTATGTGATGTGTATTTATT
The DNA here is from genome assembly GCF_963513975.1 of Fringilla coelebs. Taxonomy (NCBI): domain Eukaryota; kingdom Metazoa; phylum Chordata; class Aves; order Passeriformes; family Fringillidae; genus Fringilla; species Fringilla coelebs. The sequence goes on from NC_140029.1 coordinate 55,709,086, forward strand.
CTGAATACGTACATTCTTATACACATTTGTATTTATATATACATATAAACATCTACATGATATGCAACAAGAATTGTCCAACATTATATAAAAAAGAGGAATATAAACAATTTATTTCTTTGCAATTCAGTTTAAAAATAAGCACACTTAACAATTCTGCTATTTGAACAACAGAAAATAACACAGAAAAGATGATTTCATTTAATAAATATGGAGAAGTTTCAAGGAAGGAGAAAACATTGGTTTCTTTTTCCATTTTTTTTCCCCCAAGATAGTTACAAATTTGAATCCAGAGAGGAAACAGAATTATTCAGATAATTATGTATATATTTTGCATTTTCAGAAGCTCATTGCCTACCATAACCATTTTTTGCTATGGGTTTCTCTGGCTGAAATATCACAACAGAAGAAAGCTCACACATTTAAATAAGAAAAAAAAAGTTTATTATTGTGCGATTATACATCTACGTGTTTTCCCAATTAATTTTTCACAAGCAAATAATTCAGTTTGCCAAAATGCTAAGAGTAAAACAAGCGTAATTTACATGAAATGTTTAACTCAGAGTGGGAGCAGAAATGCAATAATAATGATCTTCAAATCAAGTGGAACAACAAAGGGCTCTATGCTAGTCCTCATTAATATTACTATGAAACACCTGCAGCAGGCAATGGAGTGCACTGGCATCAAGCTTGCAGGTACACAGCTGCAGGTTGTGAGTCAATACATTGAAGGGTACAACCACCCAGAGTATTCTAAAAAGGATGGCAAAATGAATAACAGAATATTTTTAAAGGACAAATGCAAAATTCGGGAACTGGATTGTATGTGCTATGATGCAATGAAACATTTTATTTAAATAATTTGATACTTTAACCAGTTTCTTGCCTGAAAAGGGTAAAGATTTATGATTCCACATCCATATGGTGGCATAATGTCATAAATACTTATGTCTGTGTTGTTGTGGGTAAGTGTTTAAGGGGGAAAAAGACACAGGAAATAAACAAGTTGATTTACAAAGAGGATGATCCAAGTATAGTCCACTACCTACCTGAAAGAGTCAGATTTTTATGAGAGAAATGGTGACATTTCCTTTATGTTAATATTGAAGAACATGTTAATGAGTTATTATCTTATTTTTCCTTCAAATGAAGAAAAATATATGGAATTAAATCAAATCTTTATTTATTTATTTTTATCCTATTCTGAATAGGATAGGGATATTTTTTAAAATCTTAGATAATCTGTAATCTCAAAAAGTCAGCAATAAAGCACACCTTAAAATTATGTTTCTGAGATTTAAGTATTCTAATTTCTGACCCATCCCATCCTTTGAATTCTGTGTTTATTTTTCCATAGTTCTTCATTAGGACAAACCAGAGCTTTGTATTCTAGACAGCTCCCTACAAAAATTGTTGATAATCTAAAATTTCAAACTGTCCTCAGGAAATGCATTTTTCTTTTCCTACCTGAAAAAGATGCCAAACCTGTCGCGGTTTTTATGTTTCTCATAAGATTGTTATATATTAAAGTAAAAGGCACCTATAATACAGCCATAATACATAGACTATGTTTTTCCTCATAAATTAAGCTTCAAAATTCAAGACTGTATGATCTACTTTCAACTTCTTCATATTACTAAATATTGCAGATAACTGAGTCAAGATGCTCATAACATGTATATACATTTCATGACTCAAATATTAATATCTATCTTCATTAAATTTATTTTTTAGGAAGGCTGCCTTTAAGTAGTTAGCAGAACTCTCTCTTGTCAACTTGGCAATGTCAATCCACCGACCCGGCTTTGTGTTATCTTTGGTGAAATAATCCTCACCAAATGAATGATAGTGGTGTCTATGCTTAAATTTTTGTTAGAAAGTGTGAACATTAAGATGGATCAGAAGATTGCAGTAATTATTTGTCATTCCTTTACTCAGGTTTACATTAATTCCAAACATGATCCTGTCACAAAATGCCAGAATTGAATTTAAAGAAAGGATTATATATAGATTAGCTGTCCTATTTAAAGAAAAAAAAAGTAAAAAGAAACAAAGGACAAAAGGAAAAAAGGAACCAGACACACACATGCGAACAAATTTGTGTATGAGATATAACGCTGTGGAATTATTTTTATTAGCTCTGTATAGGGCATCTTATAAGTTACAATAATTAGATGCACTGCATTTAAATGCAATTCAAACAGGTCAACAAATAGCTGAAATAATTTCTATTCTATAGATTGCAAGAAACTAATAATCTTCAAACCGGATATGAATGATGAGAATGATGTAAGGAGAAAAAATGAGGAGTATAACAAGGATGATATTGGCATGGCAAGTACGCTATTTGCTTAGTGATACGAGACTGGTTTACTAAAATATACTTTAGCAGAGTGTGTTAAAACGATGGTACTCAAAAGCATATAACAAGAAATAACAGGAAATGGGATTCGAAGAAAGGATTTTAAAGGGGTTGTTGTGCATTTTTTGGCATATATTTCATAATGTTTTCCTGCTGTGCACAGGTAACACTCTACATATAAACTCATTTAAGGGTTTTATTTTCACATCTCCTTTAACATTACCTTTCGCATTCCAGTTTGTAGGAAAAGGCTTTTATGCTTGGAAGCTGCAAAAGCAATGTTGGAAATCAAATTATTCTTTAAGTTCACTGACCTGTCCCAAATACAACTGAATTTCTTCTGAAAACATGTGTTATACTTAATCCTTTGGGAGAAAATAACTAAAACTGTATTAGCTGCACTTTTAATGACTTTATTTAAATTTTTAGCTTAGGTTTATGTGGGAGAGAATTATTTCTAAGTTTACCTGGCAATTGTATCCTTGAATTTATGTTTAGTTCTCAGATGTAGATTTTTTCTAATGCAGTTCTATGCTTCAGCACTAATCCTATTTTAATTAAAACTGATTTTTTTTTTTTTTGGTGAAAGCCTTTGATCGCAAAATAATTTTTACTTGTTTTTCCTGTGATTCTGTTTTATTCTATTTCAAGCTTGTTTTATGGCAAATAGAAAATCATATGTGAAAGGGGACTTAAATATTAAGATTGGTAAGTGAGATGCTGGCAGTACATATGTTTAAATTATATAAAAGAAATTTCTAGCTAAAATGTCTAAAGATGATCAGCAATTCATGGAAAAATAGAATCATAGACTAGTTGAATTTGGAAGGAACCTTTAAAGTTCATTCAGTTCTGCAGTGAGCAAGGACATCTTTTACCAGATCAGATTGCTCAGAGCCCCATCCAACGTGTCCTTGAATGTTGCATGGATAAAGCATCCCCTGCTACTGTAGGCAGCCCTATTCCTGTGTTTCACCACTCTCATTTTAAAAAAAGTCTTCCTTATATCTACTTGGAATCGAGTCTCCTTTAGTTTAAACCATTATCCCTTCTCTTACTGCGAAGGGGTTTGCTAAACAATCTGTCCCTATCTTTATTTTTGTAATCTCCCTCTAAGCACTAGAAGGCTCCTATAAGCTTTACCTGTAGCTTTCTCTTCTCCAGGCTGACCAACCCCAACTCACCCAGAATTTCCTTATGGGAGTGGTGTTCCATCCCTTTGATGATTTTTACTAATCTAATAAAGAAGGTAATTATGGAAATATTTTTAAAACAAAACCTTCATGCTTTCCTACCTATTGTTCTTTTTATTTTAACATAAGAAAATAGGTGGTGACAAATATATAAGGTTATAATTCAAGTAGAAAATGTGTAGAGAATGGAAAATTCAGACAAAAGTCAAAGGAATGTCAGGAAGAAGGGGATAATGAGCAGATCTTCTTGTTCATTTTATGAGTATAAATTTTAATAGGAATTCTCACTTATTTCTTTGCCTAAAGGTCATAGGGGACAGAACCTTCAGCCTTGACCTTTTTTATTAGAGGATGGTGTGAACTTGCCACAGACTCAGATAGAAAATTAGACTACAAACGAAACAGTTGCTGGAAGTAACATCATTTGCAGAGAATTTTGAGGGTTTTTTCCCTCACAATCCTTAAAACTTTGCAGCATTATTTTTGTGCTCACAATATGACATTGAAGGGGGGGGGGGAAAGAATTTGTGCAATATGAACACTTTGCATGATCGCTATCAAAAAAATCTAAGTGGGGAGATGTTTGTTTGGCATTTTTAGTCTTTTTTCTTCAGAAATATACTGTGTGGAATATCAGCTCTGATGCAGGAAGTCTTTATTTCTCTCAAAGTTCAGTCTCCCTGAATTGAAAATGCAACTTTTCTCAGGCTTGAAAGTTGACGACATTTGCAGACAAGTTGCAGACATTACCTGGGTTGAACAACTCAAAAGTCTGTCACTTTGCAGACACCACAGATTTGGAGGAATCACTAGCTAGGTTTCAAGTAAAGAGTTCCTCTACTTGTACCTTTCCTTCCAAATGAATTGCAGGAGACTGGATCCATTCAAGCTCTGATCCATTGATATCTAATGCCAGTGCTTCTCTGGTTTAAGTTTCTGCCATAGTTCTCAGTATACACGTGCATGTGTATGGATAGAGTGCCTTAAAGGAGTCCTACTGCAGGAGTATCTCTCTTCCAACCTGAAAGAAAATGTAATGTTCACTGACATTAGTTACATTAAACACCACTAAATAATGAAACACTAATTGAATGTCCTTTTTCTGTGAGATAATCATTAGGACTTTGTGTGCTCCCTTGCTTCCTGGCAAATAATAGAATCAATTAAAAGTGCAGTTTTGAAAGAAACTCTCCAAAAGCTACTATACGGCAATTATTCATGTGATTAGGTAGTACTGAGAAGATAGGGTCTTGTAAGAGTGTTTAAAAATTGGATCATAATAAAAGAGTTCAGATTAAATGCTTGGGATATGTTAAAGAGATATAGTGCATTACAATCAACTACTGATTTCAAATTTTACTTCTAGATACCAAACATCACAGTATTTTGGTGATGATGGGGGCCAATTTCAACTCTGTGATCTAAAGCAGAAGACTGCAGATTTATAAAGAGGCTTTTAAATTTCACATTACAGAAATGTGCTCCAATCACTCTATATAGGATAATGCTTTGTTCCTAGTTTCTTTGAATAGCAGCAATTTTACTCCTAAACTTGAGATCAATGTACTTAAAACTGAAAATTTGTGGCTGTGAATAATATTTCCTTAGTCTTCCTGGCAGTCTAAGGAGAGGAAAAAAAAACAAAACCAAATCAGCAATAATTTGGGAAAAAGAAAAAACCCATGGTTTTTTCTTGCATTTTAGCCAGCTAAATCAAATATTATTTTATTTTTGCCTTGCTTTTATTTATGAAAAGTCATTGTAAGCATTTTGTGTTGCAAGATTGCAAACACTTTGCATGAGAGTAATATATGTTGTAGACTGATATTCTTAAATATCTTGTTAAAGTAAAAGTAAATACAGTATACATATGAAAGAAAGAATATTCATGCTCACTGGTATACTTACTGTGTTATTTACCTAAGGTACTGTAAATCTTAATTTCACTAATATGTGAATTGTTCCCTAGTATTCCAATTCTATGAGCTCAACTAGTCCAAAATGTGAAAACAAAGTGAAGATAAAATAATAAAGCACAAATGGAATTTAGGATATGCTTTTATTTTTAAATTCTTGTTATATAACAACTGGCACTATGACGTTAAACTCATCGTTTTTGTGTTGCCTCCAGCCTGAAAGGCTTCTCTGAATCTGACAGTCTTACAGAGTTTATTTATGTTTCCCCTCAGTGTAATTTGGCTCAACAATACATCTTCATCTCCATACCTAGCTTGTTGTGTATTGGTTTCTCAGGAAAGAAGAAAAGTTCTCCTTAGAGGGGTTTTTGTTTGTTATTCAGGCTTTCATCAATCAGATATATGAAAGATCATGTTTCTAATATCTGATGCTGTAAGTCTCTTCTATAGAAAATCTATATTCTTTTATTTAGCCAACATTATTTGTTATTTTCATTTAAGGGTTTGCTAAAATTCTAAAGTATTTTTTATCTCTTCTTAAATGTCTTCAAATGCAGAATAGCCACTGGTCTCCCTTTTTTTAATGAGGTTTACTAAAAAATCAGTTTCAAGATAAACTGGTCTCCAGTGTGTCAGAAGGAAGTCTCACAAGCTCAGGAAGCTTACCACTCCTTTTATTTGTAAAATTTATATTTCTGGGGAACTGGCATATGTGTCTTGCTTTCTTCCATTAGATTTCTTTGCCTCATGTATGTTAGTACTGGAAAGTAGAGTTCAAGATTTTCTGTCCCTTCACTTAATAATAACTCATCCTTGTGACGTTCAATACGTCAAGACAAGAATAAAGCCAGGTAGAAGGGATAGGAGGAATAGGCAACCCAAGTGCAGAATTGTTCAGCTTAATTTTTATAAACATACAGTCTATAAAATGAAAGGGAAACCACTCATTCTTCAAATGTCATTTTAATAATATTCTTTGTATTATCAATCATGTCTCAAAATTTTCATGAAAGTTCCCTTTTGAATATACACCAATAAAAAGGCTATGACACCCTGATGACTAATAGGACATATTTTACATAGCTGGATTTTCCACTCTCACATAAAAGAGAAATTTATTATTAGAAATTTCCTCTGTTTATAATAGAGATTAAAGACTAGAACAAAAATAAGTGTTGTCTATGGAGGACAGTCACAGCAAGTGCATCTTCCTTTCAAAACTAGTACTTCTCTTTCCTTTGCCCCCATTTTTCTACCAGTATTATAATTTCCAAAGGAACTTAGGGTATTTCCAAAAACAGTGTTTTGGTTTTTTTTTTAATTAATGTTCATACCATTAATATTTCAGACTGTCAGTCTTACAAATTCATAAATAACTATTATATTAAAGGAACAAGGGGGATAAATCTATATGTATGAAGACTGTGAAGTTCTTTATATGAAAAAGGAAGATCAATCTTTATCTTATCTAACAGCAGCAAAGGTAAGTTACAAAGTGTGTGGTAAAGACACGTAAATTAGTAGTTTGCAAAAATTTAGCATTACAAAAACCATGTCAACCACATAAAATCTTTAAAGTAGTAGGAACAGTTTTAGGAAGACTTCTTGTGGAATTATGATTTGCAATTTAAATTTATTCTTCCAGATTTAAAAAAAAATTGTTTGACTTCAATTTAAGAGTTGTTCTTCATGAATATTAATGATATTCCTTTAGAGAAATGCAGGCAAGCTTAAGAAATCAGATCATTAGGTCATGTAGTCATTTATCTTCATTATGAGAGCAGCAAACACTTGATTTCTTTTAAAAAGACAAACTGTATATCTACAAGCATAAAGTAAGCTAGTCTCAATAGGTGAAGAAAACTGCAGTTTTTGAAACTAAAAGCAGGAAAAAAATATAGAAATATAGAATGGTTTCAATTGGAAGAGACCTTTAAAAATCATCTAGTCCTCCTCCCATGACATGGAAGGGATGCCTTCTACTACATTAGATTGCTCAAAGCCTCATACAGCCTGACCCTGAATACTTCCAGTGATGGGGCATCCCCAACTTCCCTGGGCAACCTGTTCCTGCATCTCAAGATACTAATAATATTTTGGTCCATTATTTCTAACCTAAGTCTATCCTCTATCAATGGATTAAAACTGTTGTCCCTTGTGTCCCTACAGGCCCTGGTAAAAAATGGTGTGTCTTTCATGAGCCTTTTATATACTGGTGATTCTGACATTCCCCTAATATTTTTTTCTCAGAACTTCTGGGAGAGGTTACAGTATACCATCACAGAATATCCTGGCTCTTTATATACAGGAGATTCTGAGGAATGAATTTTAGTGGTTTCTTTATGTTGAATACTTTGGTTACACTGATGTCCTAAAATACTTAGCCAGCCTTGGGATTACTGTGCATTGCTAAGTAGGGAGCTGACTGAGGAGAAAAAAAGATGTAATGTCATAAGCACAGAAGAAGGTCCAAAGACACATACACACACAAAGAGTTTAGAATCCACTCCTCAAATCTATGAGAGTTTTTGAAATTCCACTAGCAAAATTTTTAATTCACTTTCAAAAACTATTAAGTGAATGTAGATATATGTCTACATTTAGATATCTGCAGTCCAACTCTTGGGATGGGATCCCTGAGATGGTATTTTTTCACTTTGTAAAGTATACATCAAAATGAAACTAATTATGCCATAGGTAATCTAGAGAGTTAGCTGAGATCCCTCTCCTCCTGTCATTTGTGGTATGATTATACAATTACAAAGCTATTGAGATAGTGACATTCATTCCTTTTATGTTTGTACAAAAGTAAACACATATAAGTCCTGAGAGCAGAGACATAACCATAACATAAAAAACATGAAGAATGTATTTCTAGGAATTATTTTCAATAGGTACTTTTGAAGCAATTCCTTTGTTACATGAATCTGTTTAGGTGTGTGGGAAGAGCATTACATACAAAGAGATTTAAGGAGCTTTTTGCCATTCATATTATCTTCCAATTCCTATACAAATAAATTAATTGCTGTCAAGCATTTTATTAAAATAGGATAACGTAAATATTTATAGAATATGTAAAAGGTATGAATGTTGACTTTTCTAAAAAAATATTGTACAAATAATTGTATTTGTCAAACCATTTGAAAGCTAACTGAAATCATATTTGTACAGCTCTAAGTAGCAATCAAGAATCATCACATCAAAAAAAATCTTAGAATTTGAATCTGGCATGTCATGTACTCTTTTGATCTTGCCATTAAAAAATCTAAACATAAAATCAGATTTAAAAAAACAGAAAGAAATTCTATTATTTTCAAAATTAAGTGTGAAAAATTAGGACATTATACAATCATTAAAAGTGGTGCTTAGTAATGTGAATTCTAATTACTTTTTCAACCCACACTGTACATGGTTTCACATTTAGTGAAAAAATATTGCAAAGTGCCATCAGTGGTTTAGTCATCTAATATTTAGGTATTGAGTTTGATCTAGACCAGTAGAACCCTTTTAATAGCAAATGGATATCTAAAGACACCACTAGAAGGTGCTCAATTTTGCTGATTTTAGAGTATTGGATTGTGTATTTTAACAGCCTACAGATAACTGGGGGTGGGCAGGGGTGAATAGAAGGTTCAGAAGGTCCAGAACCCTCAAACACAAGACTCCCACTTGCTAGCACCAGTGCATACCAGTTGGTTGTAAATTCTGCAACATTTAAACAGCATAGTCATGTCCCGAATCTTCTACTTAATGAAAAGACATGGGACAGAAGCAGCAATTGATAGTCTGATTAATATTGTTTCTGCATATGCACTGCTCAGAATGGGGAAGCCAGAGAACGTGACCCACAGAAAAGAAACGGTGCCCAAAATTGGTTACTGAATAGAAGAAAAGATTTTGGAGAAAAGAAGGGACACCAAAGAGAAGACAATAGTACTGGCTGGAGGAAAGATATGAAAAATAGGGGAAGAAGTCAGAGATCAGAAAAATGTGTGGAAATGACACACAGGGAATGTCCAGGGAAGGACCTTTGCCAGTGATGCCCAAGAGGGGCAAGTGTGAGCAGCAGCACATCATGGATGATAAAACATTGTGCCCAGCCTTCCCAGAGCAGGAGGGGCCTTTCTGCTGGGAATTCTAATGCTCTGGGCTGGCAAGTGAGCTAGCACATGAGCAAGCTTGTGAGTTAATCAAGCAGTCTAAATAGTGCTGTCTCATTTGTCATCCAGATCACCATCTTAATCACCATCCAGCTAGCCCTTATCCAGATCCACAAGTATTTTATAAATATTCATTTTGGCAATTAATAATGCTTGTGGGGTTCTTGCTTGTCTTCTGCATTGCTGGGATTAGGATCTGCAGCAGGACAGTTTGCAACAGCCATGACTTCTCAGAATTTTGACTTCTACCCCTCAAATACTACACTTCTCTGTCAGAAGCTCAGCAAGGACTCTGCTGATTAGACAGACTCCAGCCTGTTGATACAGGGCTTGTCATTTATTGAATCTTGCCTGTGACACCTTCTTGAAGTGGCTACCTTCTCCATTCCTTTCAAGAAGAAGAACTGTCAAGACATTTTTAAATAAAATCTCATTTACATTGGGGATTACTTGTTTATATGCTTATATATTTCTTCTTGTTATATATTTCTGAAATTCTTTTTAAGACATTTCTTTCTACAAGCTTTGTTGACTCTAATCATTACATTTAACACCATCTCCATTTCTTTTATTCAGGGCTGCAATATTTTCAAAGTAGAGAAACCAAAACTGGTTGTTTGTGATTCTCTGTATTTCCCTAGAGTCCTTGTTAAGTTATCATTTTAGTTGGAAAAAAGCTGGATGTTGGCTTTTGTATCTTTCTTATTCCTATTAAGAGTTTTCTGATTAAGTTCCTCCAAAATTCATAGGCATATTATACCTGTTGCTCCCAAACTGTAAACAAATGGTAATAAACTGAAAGAGACAAGTTGAATAGTATTCATCTGCCTAATTATTTGAAATATCTTCTCCCAATATTCTCCTGTAAGTCTCTGATTCTTCTCTGCTATGTGAACTTCTTTTCTTTTGTTCTTCCATACTGGCAGTGATGCAAACAATTTTGTTTCATGAGTTTTTTGAATCACCTCTATGTCATTTGGACTGTCTGTGAGATTCTTGCTTCTTTTTTTATTAATAATGTTTTATTTAGCAGTATTTTATTTTTCTAGGAGGTCCCCCTCAAAACCTTTTCCTTCCATGTCCCATATCAGGGAAATTTTTTGCTTGATTGTTTGGTTGATTGTTTTGTTTAGTCTTGGGCTCCTTTTACAATTTTGTAAGATTCAGAAGACAGAAAATGACCCCACAAAGGATTTTAAAGTATCAGACATAAGAGAACAATCAATCCATCTTTAACACTTTCCAGAGACTCTAAATTTCTTCTTTCATACCTTTCATGTAATCTTTGTTGAGATGCAGTTTTACTTAGTTTAAGATTTGATGTTATTAAAATGGCATAAGGAAAAACTATTAGAAAAGTGAATGTTTGACAGAAAAAAGAAAGAGATAATAATAGAACCCTTGAAGGAAAAATAACTATTTCTAAAGAGAAGAAGCACTGGGTGCTTTATGATTAAATTTCATGCTTTGGCACTTCTCAATTCTTTGAAAGCAAGTGATAATAAGGAAAATTACTTTTTAGTCTGAGCAGCAGCTTAAATGAAACCAATAAAACCTAAAGAGTCCAACTTTTGTGTGTTAGTTGAATGTTCTTTTATCTCTTAGAGCTAAAGTGGATAATGAAACTTGTTACTTAAGGGACTTATCAGTGGAAATTTTGATAATTTTACATTGCATGTCTAGAGTGTCAAAATTACATATGATTAAAATGTTGCTGCCCTGGTTAAGAGAGAGAATCTTATGGGTCATGAATTAATACAGTCTAAGAGAACAAAAATTGAGTTAATAGATACTCATTTTTCTCTTCTTTTCAATTAGAGATAAAAGTGAATTTCTTTTTCTGTTCATAAGTGTTTCAAAACACATTTTAAATTATTTAAGAAGAAGGATAGATCATCCCCTAACTTTGTAGTGCGCTTAGATAAGCAAAACTAGCTACTGTTAGATAACAAAAATACTGACAGAGGTCTTAGAGTCAGACATCGATGATGGCTAAAGGTTTCTTTTTCAAGACATGTCAGGTTCAAAGGGTTTTTTAAAGCAAATATATATGAAAACTTGACTGACAGGAAGAACATAACTTTTGGTATAATTTGGCTGAAGGGAGGTGATGGATCTTGAAATCAGAAGATAACTATAAAAGAGCACCAGACAGCACATAGTGTGAACTGAATTAAAAGAAGTTGAACATTTGTCTACAAGGTAGAACATGGACCTTAGACTGTGCCTGCAGCTTTCTAAACATACATAAAAATGTCTTTTTCCTAAAGGAATTGAACTTAATGGACCGAGTGAAAAAAGTGCAGGTAAGGTAAAAGTGAAAAGTAACTTCCATTATCTTACACACAGAATGGAGCAACAGAATTAAAAATAAAAGTGATTCTCAGGTTCAGTCCAGTAAGATGATTGTTGAAATGCACTGCCTTTAAAACTGCTGGTCCTGAAATTTGAGCCCTAAGACTTTGTGTCAGATGGGAAACTAACCAACAAAATAAAAAATCCTAAGGAGTACACATTAAATGTCTTCCATAATTGCAAAAAAATGTATGTATTAAAAGGAATATATTATTATGATCAATACTGATATGCAGAATTGAAGAGAAATTTAATTTTCACTATTGAAATTATTTGTTATTAGTCACAAATTGCTGAAAGCAGCAATACTTTAGAGTGATTTTCAATTCATTTTACCTAAGATCTTTGTCATGGATCTTTATTAGCATTTTGGTGCCAATTACAGTGTTTGGCACATGCCGAATGAGATATAGCAGCCTAAATTAATTTTAAAAAATAGTGCAGAAGTGAATACTGGAATTACCATAGTACCTCTTATTTATATTGATGGCAAATACAGTATTAATCTGAGTTCTGTGTATTATTTAATTAAACCACATAACTTCATGTTGACTGCTAGAATAGTGTGGCAAAAGGTTCCCACAGGGATGGGTGAACTGGTGATTGTAGCAGACATATAACTTTTCCTTTTGTGCTGCACATGCAAGAGATAACTGAAGATTCAATCTTCTCTTTCTCATCTCATTATGAGGAGGGGAAGAGGTGATGTGTATGTTTCTGGCCCTTGGATTCTCTTTTTCTGCTTCAGAAACGCTTGAGAGCAGATATCTGCCTACAGCCATAAAAGCTATTAAAAAATTACAAAAGCTCATCTCAGCAACAGCATTTTGCAGTTCAGCCAGGGTTTGCAGCTTGAGAATTGCAAATACCTTGGGTCTGCTGGTGAGAAGTAGTGCCCTTTGGGACAATATTCTAAAAATTGTGCAGAGGATGTAGTCTGACACGCAGGTGAAGAAATAGAGGCTTGCGATAAGAATTACAAGATACATTTTAGTATTTTTCAGAAGTGACCTAAGCATTTAGACGAGTGAACTCTGAGTGCCAAAACCACTTTTCAAATCACACAAACTCCCAACCCACTTAGAATTCCTCTGCATCAGCATTTCAGTTCAAACCAGGAATGCACATTGAAGTAAATCTCCCAGCTGCCAACACTCCCCACCTGAATCTCCCTGTCCCTTGGGATCCTTCACATTGCTGAGCACGAACTCACCTGCTCAGGACTCCAAGGACCCATACACTGCAGTAGTTAATAGGGCAAGGCTTGCCTTGGCCTGGGCCAGCTGTAGCTTCTTGCAACAGTCCTAGAGCTCAACAAGCTGATCCCTGCCCTATGTAGATGCAGCCCTGGGAGTGCCATGCGGTGAAGGACTCAAACTCCTGAGCTGCCACAGAGTGACCCACACCCTTTGCACTAGGCTTCCTGCAATCTTCCAGCTTAAAATGGGACATGCTGTGAAAAAGCAAAGATAAAAATCCTATAAAAATAGCTCCAAGTGGCCCCTAGGCCTGTCAATTAAGGAACCTTGCTCCTAGCTATGATGTTAATATACAACTCGTTCACTGTAAGCCTTGAAGCAAACTGTATCCATCAAGATTGGGATCCAGGGGAATGCCAAAAGAATGAGCATTGCACCACAGAACAGAGGCAATTTGAACTCTATTACTATTATTATTATTATTATTATTATTATTATTATTATTATTATTATTATTATTATTACTAGAGGTCCTTTATTAATTAGATGTGGACTATTAGATGGTTAAAAACATCAACTAGACAAGTGATACATTTCTGTTGTCATATACAGAATATTGCCCCTTTTTACCAGAGTAAAAGATTTTGAATGAGATAATGCCTATGGAAAAGCAGATTTCAGAGCCTCAACACTGACAGTTTTGCCTGTAAAACCCTTGTCCATAGTAGTTGGACTTACCATTAGAATCTGATTCTTGATACGTCTTTGAAATCATACTAAAATGTAATGAGATGGATTAATCTTTTTTTATACATAAGCGATATCCAAAATAACTTCAGTCAACAGTTGTGAGGCTGTTTAGCAGCCAGTTAAAAGAGGCTCCTGGGCTGACCATTGTGTAGCAAGTTTTGGCAAATTATCTATTTCACAATAGATAGTGTTTAGTTTTAGTCTAGTTTTAGTCTTGAACCTGTCCTTAAAGACTTTCTCTGCAGTTTTTTCTGCAAGCCCATTCTAGCGGCTTATTCTAGATTGCTTGTCAAAACCACCTGTTATTTCAGACAAAAATATCAGTATGCATTTTTTAAAAAAACTTAAAATAATTACCTGCCTTGATAACCAGGTCTAAATGAGATCTCCCAGCTGCCACTTTTTCAACATCAGGATAATTTTTTATCTAACTATTGGGAGTTCATATGTCCCAAATTATGTGATTTTTAGTGTTCAGTAGGTTTTCCAGTAAAAAAACATCAGTCTGCTTAATTTGTAGTTACATATGGAAGGGTTTTGGGTTTTGTGGGTATTTTTTCTTTTGGTGTAGACTGTTACACAACAAAATATTTAAGTAAAAATAGAGAAAACAAAGATGGAATCATTAGCTTCATATTCTGTAGTATTTAGGTCCCTAGCACTTTTTTGCTTAGTGTTATTTCCATTCAATTTCTTCAAGTTCTTTAAAGGTTATTAATTTGTGTTGCTTGTGGATGTTAAGAGGAGGTGCAAGTTATTGGTATGTCAATCACAATTACAATGAGTGAAATATCCAGCAAGCTCCAGTTTATCTAAGGCAACTTTGGTTAATGTTTTGTTGTTGTATTTTTGTTGGGTTTTTTGGGGATGAGTGGTGTTGGTTTTGGGTTTGTGGGGGTTTTGTTGGGTTTTTGTTTGCTTGATTTTTTTCTGGTTTTATTTTTGTTGTTTTATGATTATGTTTTTTTTTGCTGGGGGAGGTCAGAGTTCATTAACAGACTGGGTAAATTTCAGAAAGCTGTTGAGGTTGTTTTTTTTTTTTTTTAACAGGTTGGAATCTAGTTCACATTCTAAATCATACACATGAAAAACTACAACAGGGACACATTGTACTTTTACAAATAGAAAAACAACTGACAGATTCACAGAATTTCAGGACGAACTTGGCAGATTTTTTGCTTATTCCTGGCAGTGTTGAAAGTATTCTCATTCTTTTTTTTTTTTAATTTTTTTTTTTTTTTTTTTTTTTTTTTTTTGGGTCTACTAGGCCCAAAGCCAATACATACACTCACTCACATATGGGGAATGCTTGGTACAACCAGATGTTAAGAGATGAATTCTTCTAGTATTGGCATCTGGGCCTAGGTCTGTTCCCTTGGTGTATTCCTCTCTTTGACTCCTTGATTGGTTCTGCTTCTGACTGCTGTGACATCTGTTCAGCTGTCTGCAGGCTTGGTAAAATGCTGCTGTGTTTCCTTATCTTTCTGGATTTCAGATTTCTTTGATACTCTCAGTAGCATAAAAAAATTAAATTTTATTTTGTTGTGCTTGTCAATAGGGCAAAGTATGGATTTGCTAAGTGAAAGGACTCCATCCCCATTTCTCTATTTGTTCATTGGGAAGATACAGAATTTTTTTCATGCATTTATATTTTATTGCATAGTTTACATGGAAGGTGGCTTTTGTTTGTTTGATTTTATTAATGTGTATCCGTACTAAATCTGCACTCACTTCTTTCAAACAGAAAGAAAGAAAAAGAAAAGAAAAACCTCACCACTTTAAAACAAGACCCCTGTGATAACCCATTAATGATTTAAACAATTTCTCTTTAAACAAAATTCAGTATGGTGATATTTGTTGGCATGCTTTAATAATTGAATAAGGGAAAAAGACCTGGGGTGGGAGAAGGATGTGATGACACATTCAACAATTTCAAGTATTGTGCTGCTAAATTCAGTTGTGATTAAAACTGTGTAATCCTTTCCTGTGACCATCAAAAGACTTAGAATGTGTGTGAGGTTTTTATAGTCTTGAAGTGCATGACCAGGTTAATATATGTTGCTGCATATGAAGTGATATTAAAGACTCATTTTCAATAAAAATGAGTTGGATCCTGAACTCTTTTGGTTACTTCTTTCAAATGCCAAATATTTGTATTTTTCTCAGATGGAAATCTCTTCCTTTTTTAAGTGGGACTGAAGCACCTCTTGTTCCCCACTTCCCTGCACACCGGAGCACAAGCCTCTAGTGTTACAGAGCTTCTTTCCTTTGGAATCTGTGATCACTTGAAGGCATCAGTGACAGACAAGCTCTTTGGAAGCAAACGTTTAACTACAAACAAGAGCAGAGCAATCAGAAAAAGAAAGGTTAAAACAACAATTCTTAGTACAACTCAGTAATTCCTCTAAGAGTTAGGTAGGTTTAATTTATTTTGAGTGTTTTTGAACTCTTTTGAGACTAGAGTTAGTGTTTTCTTCTCATTGTTGTCTCAGTTACTGAAATGAAAGGCTTTGTTTTATTTCATTTAATAATAGAATTTCTTTTCTCTTTATTTACTGTTTATGGTTGTGGGAAAATCAGTTTTGAATGTATTGTCTCTTTATTTCTTACATTATAGTTTGAAACAGATAGAATACTTGCTACCCTTAAAGGCAAACCTTTTACCCAGAAAGAATGTTTGTCATATCCATTTTCCTTTCAGATTTCAGAGTAAACTGGTTGAGTAGAAATGACAGTCTTGTCTAACCTAATTCCAGAAACCTGGGCAATAGCAGGAAAGAAATAAACAACCGCGAACAATTGATATATGCATTTTAAGAATGAGACAATCTTTGGGAACTGGACTAGAGAACAGGTATTCCATTTAAAAAAGGTAAAAATGAATGTATAAATGGAAGTATAACTTGGATTAGAACAGAAAATAAATCCTCATAGGTTAACATTTTATGCATTCTGCTATAGACTCAGTATTATATTTGCATATATATATATATATATATATATATATATATATATATATATGCACACATAGTTGCTGATCTTTTCCGAGAGTAATAAAAATACAAGTACTCACAAGTACTCATTATTTTGTGAGTCTTCAGCAGAAGAATACAGCTAATGTTACTTTATACTAGTTATGCCTGGACATTGCAACTGAGAGATTTACCTTTGTAATAGGAAAAAAAAAAAAAAAAAGAAATATGCGTTATTCTTTGCATTGATAAGAAATGAAGATCATAAGATGAACGAATTCAAGAAAATAACTTTGTATCCATTGATGCTCATATATTCCTCTTAAACTAACTAATAGATCTGATTTCAAAAGGAAGACTTGAGTAATAGTGCTATGTAGTCAACTTTCCTATGCTCCACAAAGTCTTACATGATAACTCTAAGCATAGCATAAATCTTGAAAACATACTGAAAAAGTTCAGAGATTGAAAAGTTAATTGCTCACGTGCTATCAGTCATGTCAACCTCAAAACTAGCATTAGTAATACTAACAATAATAATTAAATAACAAGAATTAGTAATACTAGCAGTACTATCACAATCCCAATACTAGCATTATATAAAAATATTAAAATATTTAAAATAGTTTATTTCATCCATGCTACCTTGTGGCGCAGTTTATTTGAGTAACTCACCTCTATGGAATCCTACCCCAGTACATCAAATTAATAAAGGACCTAGTTCATCCAACATAAACCATAATATGGAGCTTTAACTGATTGTTATAAAGAGGGCCTCTACATGCCAGTTGCCTTTCCCATTCAATGTGCAGAGAATGTGGCAACTAAGCTATTTATTCTTATTCTACTTACTTTATCATTGCTTTACATTACATTAACTGCACACCAGCCACCCTGCACACTTAATCAGGTATGGGTCCTCTAAACCTCTGCATCATTAACTACTTACCAAGAAGTCATTATTATCTGATTGCTGTTCAGCAGACTTTGTAAAATGAATTGGTGGTCCCAGGCAAATGGCCACAACTCAAAGAGTTAGTGCATGTTTGGTATTGCTTTAATCTGCGATTGAATGAGTAAGAAAATAGCATTCAGAGTGGTACATCACCCACTGAATTATACTGTGACATGAAAAGGTGATCTCTGCAGTAAACCTTCTAAAGCTACATGAAAATTTTATACAGTCAAGGTAGCAATCTCTTTGTTTGTAGCAATCTCTGTTTAAAAACTGGGATTTCCTGTGTCCAGAACTCAGTTAAAATAGACTACAGACACATGGACATTACAGAAGAATTCAGTTGGGTAAAGTAAGAGGTAAAATGTGTACATTTTAGTCTGAGAGGGCAAAGCATGAGAAATGTCAAAACTCTAAACAAATCCTGGAACAGTATTAGTGCAGTGCCACAGCACTTAGGGAACTGGTTAGCAATAATAAAAACTGAGAAGAAAACAGAAAAGTGAATTTCGTCTGCAGTGAATGTCTTTCTATCTCCAACTCCTTAGTTACAGTATTTGAATGAGTTAGTGTCTGAATGACTTGTTCACAGATTCAGTTTCTGGTCTCAGTTCAGATTTAAATAAAGGAAGTAAATGTGTATAATGTGTAAGTGCAGTGGTGTGTATTACTGAGAATGTAAATATATATGATGGAGAGCTATTTTTTAAAATTTATTTTTAGGTAGAATTATAAAATTGAAAGTAAAAATTTTGTTCCTAAAAAAAAAAAACTCTGTGATCCTAAGGGTAAGAATTATGAAATTTAAACAAAGTGTGTATTTCAGTGCAGCATTTGTGTTAGATGTAAAGCCTTTGCACATATTGGTGAACTCAAATTCAAACTGGTATTTTTAAGAAAGCTATTTTTAAGCAACCACATGCAGGTGAAGAATTTTTATGATACAGTTACCACAAGAACAGTCTAGTAAGGCTATTCGCATTCAAAAGATTATTACTAATTAAAATCTGGTTAAATAATAAATGACATAACTTACATATTTTAGGAAAAGCTTAAAAATAATCAATACATTTTAGTCTTTGTATTTTATTTTTTTTTTCAATCCTAGAAATTCGACATGAAAGAAAAAAGAAACTTTGTATAATAATACAGAAAAAGTATTCAAAAATAGGATAAAATTTCCCAAGAACAGTTGACATTTGACAAATCCTGGCATTGCTTAAGTGATATGTGGCCATTCTGACAACAGAATTATCAGAGATAATGCTATAACTTTATATATTGGTGTCATGTCAATGCTAATCAGAGTCTAACATGGCATGATGCTAATAGTAAAGATTCAGCATTTTAGGAGGTAATATATTCCTAGGTAGGTACCTTTCTGTACTTACTAGTTTCTGTGATGACTAGTTTCCTCCATCTATACAACTGTCAATGTCAGATGTACTAGGAAAGCTATGAAGGAATCAGACTGGAACAAGCACATCCTTTATATGTTTATATTTTGCATGATTCTTGAATCTGTTACTATGGCAGGAAATAAGACATCTCAAGGCAGAGCAGTGTGACAGGCTTATCTGCCTGGCAGTTAAGTGTGCCTAAGAGAGTGCTATAAACAAAAGTCATATATTTAAGAAAAATATTTTTTCTCTTGTAAGAAATATTGGAAAAAATTGATTTTTCTTGGTATTTGGCAAATATTCTTTTAAAATCATGTGATTCCAGAACATTATCCCTGTCTTCAGCATATTATTCCCCATTCTTTTACAGACAGGGACACTGGCACCCATAAGGCTCAAGGTGAGAAGGGGACTGAAATAACACCATGATTTGTACTTTTGAATGAATGCACCTTTTGCTCTTTCTGTTATACTTTTGTACAGTACCAAATTATCTTTTTCACTGCAGTTAATTTCTGCTTCAATTTCCAGTTCATGATGTTTTGAAGCAGGTTCAAGGCAGCACCTCTTGCACATGAGCAAATTGTAATAAGAGATGTGAGTTCTTTATGTATTGATGAGTACCTCAACAAAAGAAAGAAGTGATAAAAATTTGATTTTGGCACTATTTGTATACTTGTTTGCTGAGTGCAGAGATTTCACAATACAGGAAAGAAAAAAACCACAAAGAACTACAAAGAAGACATTAAATGCAACATCAGAGAATGAAATTGTTTCTACTTCAAAAAAAGTGCCTATGATGAATGTGGCAATTACTGTGAACAGACAAGGCAACAAATGAAAGACTTGGAGAATGGTGCAGATAGACATTCATGACAGATGTTATAAGGATGCCAAGGGACAGATTGCCAGACAAGTAAGTCAGAGAAGACACTGACAAATATACTGCAAGGGATAACTTTTCAAAGAAGGTCAAGAAAGAAGAAAAATGAGCTTATATAATGCAAATCTATACAAGTCTATGCTTAGCATCTTAAACAATTAAAAAGCAGTATGCAGGATGATAGAGGAAATATACCATGCCAAGTAAAACAAACCTGTACACATGTCTTTGTCCCAAATAATTGTTCCCTCTAATAAACTCTACCCTACAAAATTACTTCACCTTTACAGAATTGCTAGAGGAATCAAGACCTTAGGCATGCTTAACAGGATACAGAAGAGATATGCATCTCACAATGTGTTTCAAAGGATGCAGTGTAAAGTAACCTAAAACTATCAGAAAAGTCATTTTGAAGAGATGGCTGGTATAAAGAACAGCACAAGAAAAGGTTGTTATGCATTTCATCTTAATAAGAAAAACACAAGGATTTGTGTTGAGGTTTTAGGAGTTAGAGCAGGAGTTTGTTGTCTATTATTTTCTGCATATTATTTTGTTTCTGAATGCATTATCTGTGCTGAAATAAAATTGAGAAATCTGAATGAATAGTTTTCATTTCTGTAATATTAGCTGATTTGGTAGATCAATTCTGAGTTAATAAGTAGAACAGCTACAAGAGCAGCTTTGACTATTTGCTGGTTAACACATTTATTATGTATGATAAAATATTTTTGGAAATATGTGCAAAGGCAGAAAATTATTTTTTAGCACTCACCTGCAGGTGAAGAATTTTTATGATACAGTTACCACAAGAACAGGACTGGACTGAAACTGAAAATCATTAAAGATTTATTTTTTTACTATATGGAAAAAGTCAGCAAAAGGCTCTCAGATAAAATTGCTATATAATAGAAGGCAAAAGAAAGTTCTCTTTTTTTTTTTTTTTTTTTTTTTTGAGCAGAAGTGATCCTGCAAGTATTAAAAACAAATATTTGGTTAGGAGATAAAATGTCAGTCTGAACAGAGAAGACAGGGGAAACACATTTCCCAGCTAAAACAAGCATAAAAGAAACAATTAGAAAATGTCATCATTGCCCTGTTCCTCTACAAAGCAAACATAGAAAGATTTTTAATTACATCTTGATAAGTCAGTGAAATGAATGTGATTAAAATGAAACTATACCTACTAGTATAATATTTAGCAATTTTCAGTGAGAATCCGAAGTAAATATCAAAGCAGGTCAAGAAATCAAGGAACAGTGTCTTCATTCCTGAAAAAGAAATGTTAACATAGCACTGTTTCTATGACCACTATCAATTTTGCTTAAAACAGCTGCATTTTTATAAACTGAAAACTGTAGCTCAGAAGTGTGGGTTTTATAATTTTTATTTGGAGTATTCACCAGCAGCAGTCATTTAGGATTCTGATGATTTTTTAAAATCAATTGCCTTATCTTGATCACAACATCCCAAAATTTATGAGCACATTATAAGTTACTAAAGGTATGATATAATATTTAACTGTAATCAGCTTGAGCAATGGTTGATATTAAAATCAAATAGTCTATTTGTTTTGTCAAGACAGAAAATCATTCTCTTCTGACCAATTAACAGTGCTTATTCTTTTGATTATCATTTACAATCTATTTTTAGAAATAAAAGCTGGAATAAATCCTTCCAGAATGACTTCTACTGATGCC
This sequence comes from Fringilla coelebs, assembly GCF_963513975.1. NCBI lineage: Eukaryota > Metazoa > Chordata > Aves > Passeriformes > Fringillidae > Fringilla > Fringilla coelebs. The sequence continues at coordinate 55,730,928 of NC_140029.1, forward strand.
ATCATATCACAGGTTTCTTAAATATTGGAAGACATTTTCTATTAACCCATTAATGATGGTAATAATTATAAAGATCAGATCTTTAAACTAATCACAGTAATACTTCCTCTAAATCAATGTATACTTATTTGTTGGTTTTGTTTGCTTGGGCTGCTTTTTCTTCTGATCTCTGAAGTTAAAGCTTCCAAAAGTTTAACACTGAAATGCTAGTTTATATATGCTGACAGTTTTAATCCTCTTAAAATAATCTCTACAGCTGGCCCTTAGAAATGTTACTGATTTTTTTCTTCATTAAAAATCATGAAATTACCCTAGGATGTCCTTTTATTTATTTATTTATTTTCATCCTAATGTATCTAATTACAACCTGCAACTAGCAAACATGCTTGAAGGTAAATACTCACAATGATCCACAAACCTAGCAACCTTATAACCTTTAATTAAATAATTATATCTATCTAGTATGTGATACAGTTTCTTGGTGTCTAAATGGATCACTGTCCTCCAAGAAGTGAGTTTGTGAAGAAAGATTGAGAAATGTTTATATAATTGAGATTTACAGATGGTGTTGTCAAACTGTAGCTGATCCAATTTTTAATTAATACTTTACAAGATGTATCCTTCTCCCTTAATTTTAATATATGTTAGAAGAATGTACAGCCATCTTGCCACATGACTCTGCCTGAAGAAGTAAAATGCTATTTTGGGTATGTTGGAGACCTGAATTAAGGACAGCAGCAGCTCAAAACATGGTTTAAACATATACTTTGTTGCAAAGTACAGTAGTAGTTAAGTTTAAATCGGTTTAATGTTGTGGTCTGTTTCTATCTCACCCAGCTCTAGGCAGCAGTAGGTGCATAGTCTAAGCCAACTAACCACCTCCTTTTTTATAGCCAGTAAGATAAGTTATGTCAGCTTAATAAACCCAGAGATGGGTTCACAGGGTGTAGCTCATGCCCTGGTAGCAGAAGTGCAGCTTGAAATTAGTGACATTCTCTGGTCCCTTGAGACCAAGGTACTGTTAGCAGGGGGGGTCACAGAACAGCAGCAGATCTGTTGAGTAAAACAGTTGACTCTGAGCCCCAGATGTCCACAAGATGTGACTTTCTGGGATTTCACTGGGAAACAGTCTGAGGTGGGGACAGTGGAGCAGGCACCCATCAGCAGATGGAGCACCATAGCTGTGTTTTGGAAGTGCAGCTTCCTCTTCAGTTTTCTACAAGAGCAATTTTTACTTCCATGGTGAAGTCAGTTAGGGCTCAGTACATGAAAGTAACTGGGAGACTTGCTTCAGAAAAATATCCTGATCCAAACTAGAGCAGTAATGTTAACTAGAACAGAAATAGGTGCCTATTATATCCAGATGGAAAACCACCTTGCTGTCCTAGTTTTACTTTGCTGAGGTGGAAAGGGAGAAATGAAAGCAAGACCTGAGGTATGAGGTGGACACTCTGAGAACTGTGGAGTGCTACCAATATCCACTAACTTCCTGTGGACATTATATTAACATTGCAGTTCAATTCCCCTGAGATGGCCATTAATAAAGTCTTCATCTTACAGTTTTATCTGCAGACTTATAAGCTATGATGTTAATTAAAAAGAACTGGGATAATTTTATTTTACCCTGGCATAATTTGTTTCAGTTACAAAATGAGCAAGACTCCAGTAGATATAAAAACATACTCCTCTATTCTTTAAAAATCCAGATCAGACTTTCATAAATGATAAAAATTATATAGACCGACAAGAGCAGAACAATAAATCCTTATACTATAAATTAGCTATATACATTTCATTTTATTTTGAAATAACTGTGCATTTATATTCAATTTTCTCTAAGTTAAATTTTTGTTTGTATGTGGGTAGTAAAATGCAACTTTATTATAACTCACATGGATAAAAAGCAGAATCTTCTAAAGAATCAGGTTTTATTAGACGTCTCAGGAAAATAAAAAATATTTTTTTGCAACTAAAACACAGAAGAAAGTCTGAGGGTACTTCCTTTGCTCTTTTGCTGGCATAACAAGGCCTCTGAGGATGCAGCTCTTTGCAATCACTATTTTATTAAATGTCGGAAAGTGTAATGTTGAAGGCTCACATCGAAGGCTCATGTAATGTAGCTTACCTTACACACATAACCTTCACAAAAACATCTTCCAAATCCACTTGCTAAAAGATTTATGGCATCATGCAAGTTTTACGCCAGTGAGCGCACTAACTGCTTTCTTTGATGCATCCCACAGGACTCATGCTGTCTGGAAAAAAGCCAAAGTACGGAGCAGCACGTAATCATTGCAACTGTAGGCTGGTTGCTAGAATAAAGTTCTGTGGCACAGAAGATAAAATATTAAAATATACAGAGTTCTTAAGTCTAAAATTTAAAAACCTTTCACATTTTGTGGTGTTTAGCAAGCCTACAATTTTGCATCTCAGGGTTCTTATCAGTAGTATATAGCTTACTTGTCATTTAGTTCTGTACATTTCCACACCTATAAGTTACATATGCTTCTTGGCAAAGTAAATCCTAAGTCTGAAAGAATACAATTAAATTAAGCATCTTAGAATGAAATAATATTTGAAACACCTACAAGAATTAGGGTCTCATATCTTCACTGATGATCATTAGCAGTAGCCTGATGATCATTAGCAGTAGGGTGTCTTCTTCTAGAGGACTATGTGACTTGAAGATGAAATTATCAGGTTCATTGTTAAGAGAAGTAAAAAATAGTTGTTTTAATTTAATTTAATGGATAAAATAAAAGTAATTTAGTAAAGAGGACACAAATTAAAACACAATCATGACAAGAATTTCTGGAAATGGAGGAGTTATTATTATTAACAAAATTAAATGTTTCTGTGACACTGAAATCAGGAAATGACATAGCTATGGAATGTCAAACAAAGAACAAAAAAAATTCTAAAAACATGATATTACTATGAAGAGAAACATCATTCAAAATACTATCAGTAAAAAAAAATACAAGAAAAGTGTAATTATTTAGAAGTTCTTTGACTTACAATTAATAAAACTATTATTAGTTTAAACTTGATATTACAAATTTGACACATGCCTTAATATTAACTTATTTTACTCTAAAACATGGTTGCATGGATGGTTTCTCTGATAATTTCTTTTTATTTGTTTACTCTTAAAAGACTCCTCTGATTTTTTTTTAATTAAAAAAAATCCCAGACATACATATATTTTGTGTTACTAATTGCCATGACACAACACCAACTTCTGTGTCAGAAAAATTAAAGTGGGATGTGAGTTATAAAAAGCACTGTTAGGGACCTAAACTGTCCATTTGGTTGAAAAACGCAAGTAACCCCTGCTCCTGTGACTACAACAAAAATATAGCCCTGGAATTTATGTGCTTAACCTAACCTTAGACTTCTGCACATGCACATTGACCTAATTTGGTTGCTGTCAGAAGGCTGCTGTCTGGACACTCGCTGTAGGACAGCAGGACAATGAGAATATTCTGCTGCTTATCCTATGCTCCAGGTCAGTGGCCAAATTTGTTGGGAGACCTTTTTCTTCTGTTGTATCATACTTAAGATTACAAATATTTACAAATCTTTGTAATCATACAAAGATTACAAATATTGACCAGCTCCTGAGAATGCTCTAAAATAGAATGCTCAAAAATATTATAGGAAACAAAGCAAGACTGAGAAGTAAGGGACAGCATAATTCTAACAGAAAGATGTCTGGTAGACACACTGTTTTGTGCTTCATCAGTGTTAGACCAAAGTTAATTTTCCTTAAATTAAAAAAAAAAAATACATTTTGGTTTGTGTTTCATCAGCATTAGACCAAAGTTAAATTTCCTTAAATAAAACATAGTTTTACACTTTTAAAAAGACATGTTTTTCTTGGATTGACCTTAAATTTGGAGGTCTTAAGGTACAAAAATACAAAGTCCAGAAAGTTAACTCTCCAGAAAAAATACTTTGCATTTTGAAATGCCGTGTTTTTCAACCTATCAGTACAATAAATGGCTAGTTTCTATGCTGATAGACTCGAACTGGGACTTAGTTTTCTCTAAATTGCTGTGGTATGATGATAAAGTTACTACAATAACACGACCCAGTCTTGAAAAACCCACCAGCCCAGTTCAGGCTTAGTGGAAGGCTTCATGAGTTTTATACTTGAATATTAAAATACCATGCAAGAATATCTTCTGGTACTACCTTTGGGTGAATCTGAAATAGGAGTGCCATTACTCTGAATTGTTGCGTACAATTTATGTGTAAGAATGCCAATCACTTGTTTCTACCAATTGCTCACAACATTCCTCCCCTCTGCTCCTCATTTCACTTTTCTCTCCTGTGCCTAGGACCAAAATATTTCTCATGTGGTATTATAATTTTTCCAAATTTTACATATTTCTCTGTTAGGAATAGATTTTAAAAAAATGCTAAGGCAGTGGCATAGTGGAAAGGTTTCCTACCTGGCCAAAGTTAAAAAACAAATATATGCCTTATCAAGTCTGTTGCCTTGAGATTTCAGCACTGTTTCCAAGCTCAAGAGCTTACGGTAATAATCAGTTAAGGATATAAATTTATCTGAGACCAGAAGGAGCTTTGATGTTCACCCTGGAATAATCTCAAGGTGAGTACATTACAGTGCTCTGGCAATTAGGTACTTGAGGCTCATCTGAGCAATGCTAGCTTAAAGTATTTTAGCTCTTTGCCACTTGAAGAATGAAATAGAATTCTGATCTTATTGTACATAGCTGTGGATATTGAGGATACTTTAAAATCATATGTAATAAAAAAATTAATTATTTCCAATCTCTGAGCCAAAGTCCATGTTGTCAATCTGATAATGTGATTCCAGAGAAAATGAGAAACCTTGTATTCTGCCATAATGGCAGCGCATTAAACATATCTCTTTAATATGAAGGATTAAAATTTAAATGTTTTATTTTTTTCTTGTAGGAATACTTTAAAACATGAATATAATTTAACTAGTTTGGTGTTCTGGTTTTTTTTTAATTAAATATTTTAAACATACAAAAATATTCGCTTATATGTGTGTGTATATCTATGACAAGTATACAAATTGTGACCAGGAAAAGTAATCAAAAATGGATTAGCAGTACAAACAGTATCACAAAACCATTAAGATTGGAAAAGACCTCTAAGGTCATTGAGTCCAACCTCTGACCAATCACCACCTTGTTGACTAAATCATAGCACTAAGTGCCGTGTTCCTTGAACATCTGCGGGGACAGTGATTCCACCATGTACCTGGGTAGTCCATTCCAACACATGACAACCCTTTCCACAATGAATTTCTTCCTGATGTCCAACCTGAACTTTCTTTGGAGGTTATATCTTCTCATCCTGTCACTGGTTGACTGGAAAAAGAAGCCAACACCCACCTGGCTACCACCTCTTTTCATATAGTCTTAGAGAATTATGAGGTCTCTCCTGAGCCTCCTTGTCTCCAGGTTAAACAGCCCCAACTCCCTCATCCAGGATCTAGTGTATGATTTACACTAGATCCTTAGACCAAAGGAATAAAATAAAGGGCACAAAAATTCAAAGTCTATAAACTGAGAAATAGATATGAACTTGTTTTGCTACTTTTTCTTTTATTTTGCCACCAATGCTCATTATAAAAATATAGTATACAGGTATGATATTTTATTTAGGTGATAGACTTCCTGTAGTTTCTTTTGGATCTATGTGGATTTCAATGTCCAGACCCACCACTCAATCAGACCATATCACATGTTATTCATACAGAACATATACAAAGATTAAGCTTTTACAGCCTTCTTTAAGACTATCTACCAAAACACAATTAAACTCTGAATCTTATTGAGTTAGTTGAATAGGGCCTGACTTTCTCTGTGCCTTTCCCGTGTGGCAGGAAAACAACTGAAGTTGGAAAAACTGAAATGAAGGGAAAGTGAGCTGCTAAAGAAACGGCCAGATTGGAACAGCTGGGCTATGATCTTGGTCTGTGGGCACTCCTGTGATTATCAGTTCCTCTTCCTCCATGTAGCTGTGAATTTAAAGGTATGGACAACAGGAATGGAGGTCCCATTCCTGGAAGTTCAAGGCCAGACTGGATGAGGATTTGAGCAAGATGGTATAAAGGAAGGTGTCCTAACACATGGCAAGTGGAGTTGGGTCTGTAGAGTTCACTTCCAAGCCAAATAATTTTATGTTTCTATAATAGTTGCCTCATTTCTTGCTATCCAAATCTATTGTATTGCCAAAGTTATATTGATTTTCCCCAAAGTCAAGTGGGTTTTACTTGCAACAGTGATTGATTAGTGACTTCTCTGTCTTTATCTTGACCCAGAAGCTTTTTAACCCTGTTTACTCCACTTGTCCTGCTGAGCAGTGACCACCTAAGGGGGTGTTTAGGTATTAGCCAAGGCTAAAACACTGAAAAAATGTTGAGTTTCTGCTAAATGGTCAGAAAAAGAAAGGTGGAAGAACATTGGCTGAGCGGAGATGAGACTCGAGAAAATTGACTGGAACGCAACAAGTGTAGCAAACTGGCTGATGAGGCATGCTGTGTTTAACAAGTGTCTTCTTGGGTTTGAATGAGCTGGGCTATTATGCTTATCTGATCATCTTTAGCTGTTGAGCTATATCAGCAGCAGACAAGGTTTTATGGGCAATAGGACTGCCTAATAGCAAGTCAGTAAAGTAATGAATTTAATGATTGATATGTTTATGCAGGCTCCCCATTTATCTCCAATAATAGGTGTGAGATAAAATTTGTTTTATGCATCATCAGGTGCAAGGTAAGGAACTGGAGAAGCATCTGTTCATGTCATCATAAGAGCTGTGTGCCTCACCTACGTGCAGTCTACCCATTAAATGAAAGAAATTAGTAGCACAGTTTTTTGAGAACAAATCTGTCAGGGAAGTTTCAGACAATATTAGGAAGTATTTCTTTACCAGCAGAGTGGTCAAACACTGGAACAGCCTTCCTAGAGAGGTGGTCAATGCCCCAAGCCTGTCAATGTTCACAAGGCATTTGGACAGTGTCTTTAACATGCTTTAGCTGTTAGTCAGCCCTGAAGTGGATAGGCAGTTAGACTAGATGGCTGTTGTAGAGCCCTTACAAAAGAAAAAGTTCTATTCTATTCTAGAGTCATCACTGCTGCTTAGCTCCAGTGAAAACAGATCATAGTATCTCATCCCAGATTTTTATATGAACAGAATTTTAAAATAATTATCAGTGTGTATATGTCTATATATCTGTACATTTATATATCAATGTGCCACTAGATAGATAGATAGATAGATAGATAGATAGATAGATAGATAGATAGATGACCAGCATTTAACCCATGTAGTCAATAAGTATGGGATGTGCTTTAGTTTAAAATGAAATGGAACAAAAATAGAAGTTCTCATGTTTATTCTAGTGATGACGATCTGCTTCACATTATTGAACATGGCTGTGGTTATTTACCTTATCATCCTCCACAAATGTCATATGAAAGGCAATTACTGTTCTAAGGTAATTGCACTATGGTCATTGGAAAGAAGATTTTCACAATCAATCCTTTATATTTGTGCTACTATTATAGCATAATTTCATAGCCTTCTTGGCCACTTTCTGATAATCAATTTTCTCTGTTCCTTATCATTGCTCTCTATTTTTCTGTCTCTTTGGTATGAATTTAATTTCTATCATTAAAATGAAATTTAAAAGAGGACATTTGTTTGCTCTTAATCTCCAGAATGAGACAAAACAGAACCAGGATTTCTTAAGTCTTAAAATAAGAAAGTGAAGTACATGGACTTGATTTTATTAGTTTAGGTAGTTCTAATCTTTTCAAAAGAATTCAGAACACATATTTGTAATATTGGTTTTTTGTCCTAGTGTTATTCTGAATACTCTTAGTTTCGATTGTAGCTTTTTTTTCCACAAAGCCAGTTGAAAAAAAAGCTTGGAATTTAGCTTCTGATGTCTGTTGGAAGGCAATTTGCAACTTTTTTGAAAATGTCGTGAAACTCCTGATGCCATCTGGTACTGTGATGATACCATGTCAGCATTGTGATTTTCATCTTCCACATAACATTGTCTGAAATGCAGGTGTATTTTTTTCGCTTGAAAGAGAGGAACAAAATTCATTTTATCATGGCATTTCCCTTTCCCGTTCTTGTATCGAAGTTCAATGTGCTCAGTTCAGTTATATATGGAAAAATGCCTAGTGGTGTTTGCAGAGGTTCTGGAAGACCCTCATAAGGAGACACACACAAACACACACATATATATTTATGTATTGCCTATAAGTAACCCATGACTACCTATAAAAGGAGGTGAAGCCTGAAAGATTTTCCTTAAGAAACTTCTAAAGCCACTCAGCTTCTCTGTGCATACAATGAATTTGGACACACTATTCCTTTGTGTTAGTCTTGACCACTCACACTTTGGCTGTACATATAGAGCATGCATGAATGTGGAATGCCTCTAGGCAACAGAGTCTCCTACACTGATGGTTTTAGCTAGTTCATCACACAATATTTCTCATTTTTGTACCTAAAGAAATATATCTGAATGTTTTGTAAATGTGATGTCTGACTGTAGATTCCCATTCTGAAAGACAATTCATATGAACTGAACAGTCCTTGACTAGATTTATTAAGGGGAAGATATGGGTAAGATCCCTAAACATTTATGCTCATATCTTAACACTTTAGTGGTCTGAAGTCCATTTTAGGAAGTTACATAGCAGAAGAATTGGTTCAAACTTATACTATTTCTCTGTTTATTAATTTTATGTTTAGATTTCAGTTTTCCTGTCCCTCTACTGACACACCCATGATATTCTATTCACAATAGGGGCAGATTTCAGCACAAAAACTCACATGATGAGGATACACAGAAAATTATACATGATTCTTAAAAAATACTTAATTGATAGTAGTTAGATTTGTGGAGGATTTAAGTATAACTAAAATACCTAATTTACACTGAGAGACTTCAAATTCTTAAAGTTTCAAACATTATTATTGTAGAAAATAAACTTTTAAAATTAAAATTTACATGTTACAGGAATACCTTGTAAATACATGTATTTCAAAACAATGGTAGATTAAACAAATTCTAAAAGGCAGTTTCTCTTTTCAGATGTACTTTGAGGGACAGCAATATTTTCTAAATTCTGCTAAAACTACTGACATCAATGAAACAACAGAAGATCACTGGAAAAGTGATGAGAATTAAGCCCCAGGAGTCAATACAACCATATGGGAAGGAAGTGTTATTGATATGCAGCATGATGCAGTTTTTTGCTTGGACCCTGTCCAGGGTTCTACTGGTACAGCTGACAGAACTTTAGGGCTGAAGTACAAAGTCATATTGGGGATGGTTGCTCAATTGTTCACAGTTTGACAAGTTGCAATCAAGGATGTATTTTTCCTGATTTTTCCTGTTGTTCCTATTTTTTAGTTCCCAAAAAAGAAAAGTAATATTTATTTGAATTTGGTATAAATTCCACAGAAGGAATCCAGATGTTTATCTTTCAATAGCATCATTCAATATGGATGAGAATGTGAAAAGATAAACCTTTCACCAAAAATAAAATTTTAAAAAATGACTGCTGAGAAGATCTGTAGCCCCTTGGGGAGACAAACTGCCTGTTCAATCTGAAGTGGCATCATTAAAATATAAAAGGCTGATACAGATTCCATTGTGTGGAACCATTATAAGTATCTCAGAAGTTTCATAAATAGTTTGAAAAAATGAAATATTTTTAAGTTAGATTATAGAAATTAAAAAAAATAGAAAAACCTAACTCTTGGAAATGCTATTGGATTTGTGGATTTGACAGATCTAGTAATAAAACAGTGTATACCAAATAAAAAGAGTTCTGTTTATACTGTACTGGAAACATAAATTAATTTTTTATCTTTGGGCTTCAATAGTATCAAAACCAAAGCCCTAAAACAAATCTTTAAACTCACAGTCCTTTGATTAATATAGCAATAAAACTACAAGTGCTGAAAACACAGCATTGCAGCTGTCAAGAGATTCTGATATGAGCATTAACCAATTCATCTAGAGGAATATTATTGATATTCAATTATTTGAGTCCATTGATTAAATCTTGTTAAAAATCTCTTCATTTTTAGAGTTACTCAAGGAGCTACCTCTCCTTGGTCTTTCTAGTACTTAGATGTACACTTGGCGTATATGAACAGGACAGGGAAGAAAAACTTAAGTGTTACAAATGCACACTTAATATATTTTGTGGTGTGCACCCTTATAAAGGTAAATGCTAACTCAGGAGGAGCTTAGAAAATGTGTTATTCTTGTTTCACTCACTTAGAAGCAGTGAGGGAGATGGTTTGTACTGGTTTCGTTGCTGCTTTCATGCTGTTAAAAACAGAGAAGTCACATAAACTTTTTGTTGACTTCACCATTTCTTCATATTCAGATTAAAAATATGAAAAACAAAAAAAACCCAAACAAAACCAAACCAAACAAACAACAACAACAACAACAAAAAAAAAAAAAACCCAAAAAACAAAAAAAACCAAAAAACTCCAAAACAAAACAGGAATTTAGGTGCTTGTGTTTGTTATATAGCCATGGAAGACAGGTAAGACCATTGAGGCTTTCAAGGGGAGATCCTATCTGCCTAATTAAGTAAGAATCTCTGGGAGACTTCAGAATCACTTACAGATTACCATATAGACCATACAATTACCCAACAGACCATACAATGAACTCTACCCTAGGTACTTACTAAAAAGCCTAGGCGCAGATTCATGAACAGGAGTTTTAGTAAGTACTTCCATCAGTGCAGGATACCAAAATATCAAATTCCTGTCTAAAGCAAGTCACTTGTGTTGCCAACAGCACACACTTTATATCAAGTAGCCTACTTTTCAGAGGACTTGCACAGAAAGTGGGAAATCTAGATTTCAGGCCCTTTTCAGCATATGAGTGACAGAGATATGTTCCCACACCCCAAGAAAATTAGTCTTGGTTTAGATTGTTTTTTAAGGTTTGACTACTTAATGTCTTTAATTGCTGTTCAGGTCATGAGAACACAATAGCGTATTAAACTGACAATTAAGCATAAACTTCTACACTTTGGGTCACAATTTATTACACCTAATGTCTCACATTTCCTCACTTCCTTACATGCTCAGCCAAGTGACTCTTCTGATTCCCAACTCTTCTAACCCTCACAAAAACTATGTACCACCTGTGAAAGTGTAACAAGGAAAGGAGCCTTCTATTAAATCCGTTGCTATTATGTTCTTTTCCTAAGTGAATGTTAATTGTCACTCTTGGATGTAAGAAGCAAAGGTAAGAGGAATTGGATGGCTTGGTAACCAGTGTGGCTATTCCTATGTCTTCAAGTAAAGGATAGCTCTCCAAGAACTATTCAAGTCCTGAGAGATAAGAACATGTACTATATGCAAGACTGCAAACCAAAAGAAACTAAGCAATAATGTTGTAATTTCTTTCTAGTAATCCATAAGTACAACAAAGACTCAGGCTACCCTTTTCTAGTTATTTCCACTGAGGCATTATTGCTGTTGCTTTCATCTTTTTCATGCACAAACAATTCATGTTCAATTTAAATCTGTAATTGATGTGATCATACTCTGTATTCTACCAAAACCTGTTTTCTTAAACCCTCTATCAGAAGTACAATTCTCTTGAGAATTTTCCTCTCCTTTTTCATAAAAGATCAGAAGGGAATCCATCTGTATATTACTGACTTCAGGGGATCATATATATATTCACTATCACAAGAAATTTGTAGTAAATCTACCTTTTTAACTTTATTTTTTCATGAACACTTAGACAGTGTTAACCATTTAAAAAGCAAGTGATCTGAAGAAAAAAAAAAAAACAAGCATGTTTTTCTTTCCAGGTTCCATAAAGAATTTCTGGAGAACACTGTTATTCTAATGTAGGCATTTGAATGGAAGCAAGGTAAGTCTGCACATGCAAATTCTATTTACTATGATAAAATCATTCCATAGTATTTTCTTTGTTATACTGGCTTATTTCAAAAACTATGGAAAGTAACTCTCTTCTCTGATAGGGATCCCCCTATGAGTTGGTAGAGATGACTTCTTTATTCTGACAATATTGATTTTTTTTTCCTATAATTTTTGCTCTACTAGGAGGAGGAAGTAAAGACAAGATATTTAGTCCCTGAAATTTGTGCTAAAGAATCCGAAAGTTATTTACTGCAAAACAGCCTCTCTATCTCATATTGTAGACATAATTGTGTGTTTATATTTTACCACTGTATAAAGCATAGTACTGAGGAATTTTCAGCAGGAGGGGAAAATATTGTTAAGAAGGTACTTCAGATAAGTGGACTGAAAATTTCACTTCCACTTTTACTAGAATGGGAAGTTTTGAAATAACATGACCAAACTTAAAGAGGACAAAACAAACAAATACTCCAAGAAAAATCCTTGAAAGAAAACCTGTCAACCATCAGATGCCACTAGCCCCTGCCACCAGTGTTCACATGTATATTATGTGAATACTTGTATGTGACTACTTATTTTTGGCATCTAAATTTTACCAACTATTTAGGTTTTTTTCAAAATATTTCTCAGCTGAGTATTTAGAAGATTGAAAGGATGGTACTGCTGACAAAATTAATCTGCATGCAATTTTCTGGGTTTCTGCCCTCTAATAACATGCTCAACAAAATGAAAGTTAGGTAACTGAAATGGATTCATACTACACTTAGAGGTTGGTGAAGTTCTACAAATTGAGCTGGTTTTGTCTCTCCATCCCCTCTTCCCCTCCCAGATGAACTAATATGTTTCAACAAAGTATTAGTTTACAAAACTTTTATAAATGTCAAATGACCTACTACCTATTAAACTTTAACTTTATGAAGCTTTACAAGTAAGGAAAAAGAGAATCTGAAAGTCCACCAGATCTTGTGAGACATTTCAAACTTTAGTGAACTATCATTCCCAATAACATTAAACTGCCTTTTTAAAAAATTTTTTATTTTCTGAGCCAGAATAGGGACCAGTGGAGTAACCAAGAGGTTAATAATTTTTTCAAAACAATATGATTAATTATAATATAAGAAAAAAAGTAATGCTTGTGTATCCAATCTATTTACCTTCATTGCAAGGTCGACAACATTTCCTCCAGATATTAAAACTCATCCTGCTATTAATTATTTTAATAAAATATTGCATGTTCTTTTTTGTTGCTCTTATTCTAAGGAAGTATATATGATAGAGAGAATTAGCTAATTCTAACACTACTCAATCTTAGAGTAAAGCCTCTTTTACTCTCCAGAACTACTGATATACTGATAGATTTGACTATTCTGAATGGCACATGTACAGGTATGTGTATTCACCCACAGTTCACTGTAAGAACAATGTGAAAGGCAGGGAAAAGAAGGGTAGCAAAGAGAAGGGAGAGGCAAATGGAGGGGGGACATACTCGAAATATCTGTTTGACTTGAGCACCATATTCACTCTTCATGAAACACATAATGATAATAAATTATTATATCAAAAGACAAACTTTAATTGCCAATATGTTTATCTCAATGTAGAATATATGCAAAATATTTTTAAATAATGAATAATTTAATGTTATCTTTATTAATAGTTGTATCACAATATTGTTTTGTGGTAATAAAACACACTTTTTTTTTCTACTTCTTTGTCATCTAGTAGTGAAAACATTAGAGAAAGGGATGGAGTTAAAACTCTTAACTGAATACTGATGACTGAATCAAGGAATACTCTTTTTCTCAGCTTTTACTTTTTCATAAAACCTGGCAGAAATAAAAAATTTATACTGGTAAAATTATCTTTGCTTGTGAGAAGACTCTAAAAAAGGATAGGAACTTTAATAATTTTATACAATGAATAAAATATTTCAAAATCAGTTGACTGAAAATTAGAAGGAAATAAATATTGTTCTTTTCCAATGCAACTACTCATATTAATTAAAATATTAATGAATTAAAATATACTGATTAGCCATATGTTCTGAGGGAAAGAAATTTTTTCTTACTAATAAAAGTCCTTCAGCACAATGATGGAAGTACACAAGTGAGATATCATCAATGTCTAAGGTCCATTGTATCAGTGAGTTTTGTCCTCTGGAGATGCACATTCAAATATAGCCTCAGGTCACATAGATAATGAATTTGGTGGTTTCATTCTGACTCACAGTAAATACTGTACTTTAACTAAAGACAATCCGCACAGTTTGCCAGAAGTAAAGAAAGATTATCAAATGAGATTGAGGTAGATTGTTTAAACTGTAAAATAAACTTTAGAGGATTACTTCAGGCACCTCATTCCAGAACTTGACTTTTTATCAGGAGTTACTACATCAGAAGGAAAACACAAAGAAAATTTTAGATGTGTGTATTTAAATATTTATTAGAGTTTTGGAACTCCAAGGACCATTATTATTAACCACTGTAATAACTTCAAATACCAAGGCCTTCTGATCAACTATTGCTTAATTCTTACAAAATTTTGTAAACTGTTTTTACAATCTAGTTATATTTCGAAAAAGCCCTGAAGTAAATAATTTAAAATCAGAATTTCAAAGGTAATAAATGAGAAACAATATGTAATTTTTAAATATCTATTACTTTACAATTACTGATGGCTGAAATATATACTGTACACAAAAGATAACAATATGAATAAAATATTGATTATAATTTTATCAATATATAATAATAGTTTCTTTCATCATATGCCTATTAACTGTATTATTCAATTCAGAGATTGTAAAAGCTCTGCCAAAAGCAGGCTTTTCTAAATATTTTATTGCTAAATATTTTCCCTCTTCACTTTTTCTTGACTGGCTCACCTGATCTGTAAATTAAAATAGTTTTCCTAAATTTTTTTTTTAGGAAGGAAAATGGCAACTGTAGATCAAAGTCTGTTAAGATTTGTAAATTGTGTTTTAGTTATTATTGCTGTAATCCAGTAATCAAGACACAATAATTGGGAGTTTGTTGACAGGGGTCCTTTTGGTCTGGAATCTCCCTTTGGTCAGTTAGGAGCAGCTGTGCCAGCTGTGTCCCCTCCCAGCTCCTTGTGCACACCAAGCCTCCTTGGTGGGGTTGGGTGAGAAGCAGAAAAGGCTTTGAGGCTGTCCCAGCCCTGCTCAGCAGCAGCTGGAACACTCCTGTGCTACCAACAGTGCTTAGAGCACAAATCCAAAACACAGCCCCACGCCAGGTTAACCCTGCCCTAGCCCCAGCCAGCACAAATCGCTCTGTGTGTCTTACCTGTAGAAAATGTTAGTGTTTTGTTTGGGTTGCTGTTTTTTCATTTTTCATTACTTTCCTTGGTTATGACAGTGCACCTAGCTAGTGTAATGTTTTGGACTTCCAAGAGAAGTATTTCACTAGTGTGGAAAATACCAGTCACGGTAACTTAGAGACTTTAACATCAGATGATTCTATGTTCACTGCTATCATATAATATATTTCAACAGCTAAGTCAGAAGTGACTTTAGGAATACAGGTAAGAAAGGATTCTCAAAGGAAGTCTGTCTCTGCAACAATGTCTACAATCTAGTTTACCATCTTAAAAATCACCCCATCTGCTCAGCACAATCTATCTTAATTTGTCACTTGATTAATATCATCAAGGCATTCCTATGGTAAAATACCATGCAGTCTGGGACAGACAAAAATTGCAAGATTTTAATAACTATAGTTTAATTGTAGCATTTTCTTTACAGAGAGTGAAGGTGGAGATTGTTTTTTATAAATGACATTAATAAGAATAATTGACTATATTATAAATATACTTTAAATTTTTAAAATATAGACAAAATTACATACAGCTGAATAATCTACTGTTAATGTTGACTATTTTAAACATTTTATTTATGTACCCACTTTGTTCCCTCTTAGACTAAAATGGCATTAAAAAGCTGCTTAACAAGGTCTGGGTGCAACCAACATACCACAATAGATATTCCTTGTAGTGGAATAAAACTAAAACACACAGCCAAATTTGGTTTTACTGAAATTTTCTCATTCTTTAAATCCAGACAAACAGTAACCTTTTATATTTTTAACACAACCATTGTTTGAAGGTAAATGTTTTGCACTTTCTTTGCCTGGAGAGGAATAATTCTATTATATGTAGTTAATTGATTGACCTTTGAAGAACGTCTAAAAAATCAATTTCAATAAATCATTTCCATTAAAATTTATGCTTACTTTATCTTTGTTCAGTATATATGTTGCTGTTCTAGTTCACCTTTGCTATGTAAGAACAGAGTTGAGACTTGTTCTGGGTACATCCTGACATCTATCAAAGTTTTATCATTTACTCTTTTACCAAGCTTTTCCCCCCTCTTCTTGTGTTGGTTTTTTTTTTTTTTCCTTAGAAATAAAAAAGTTTCTCAACTTCCTCTGCCCAAAATATTCCCAGGATTTGAAGTTATTTGAATGAATGGAGATTTGTGTGCACAGATGTGGGAAAATCACTCTAAAGGCTATCAATTAAGTTTGAAATTAGAAATGAAATATTTCTTAGTGCTATGATTAGGAAATAGGAAAAAGAAGTAATTGAAGGAAGTATAATACTGAATTGATAAATATATACAAGTATATGGCATGTGCAAATATTCTACACCTAATAAAAGTCGCAAAAAAACCCAAAAAGTTTTCTAAGATTCCAAACTATGGGAATCAAAAATGAGCAGATGTCTGTGCAGGTGATTTTACTGTGCATGAACTTCATGGACAACTAATTCCTATCATTGCAGGAGCTAATTTTCCACTCCAGGATTTTTGCTTCCAAAACTAATCTAATGGGCATATAGCCCAAGAAAACACAAGATAATATTTGTCATTATTTTTATGGATTCAAGCTGTTATACTATGCATGAAAATAAATACCTGATGTAAATAAGCAAATAATCCAATCAAGTCAGACAAATAACACAACCAGTAACATGATTTTCCCTCTTTAATACTTATCCAATGGCTTACTAACACTTGTACAAAAACATTCTGTTATAGTAAATATTTTGTTGTCAAAAAACCTCAGAAAACTGAAAAGTGCAATATCTGGGATTATCAGCAAAGGAAGTATTGTATTATAGCAAACCAAATCTAATTGTTCTATCCATTGAAATGAATCACTTAGGGAAGAAGGATTATGTTTAGTTCTGTGCGGGTTTTATTGGGATTTTTTGTTTGTTTTTAACAGATTTAAAGCACTCAGTTCTTCTTTCTAAACCAGTCTGTTCCAAAACCTTTCTATTTCTCAAATGCTTGATCATTTAGAACATAATTCAGGAAAACCCTGGGATTAAAAAGGCAAACAAAAAATCAACCAAAGAACAACAACAACAGCAACAAAAAAAACCCCTCCAAAACCAACCAACCAAACAAACCAACCAAAACCAAAACTAACTGGAATTAAATAAGGTATTTTATTTCTCTCTTGGTCTTGCACTGACATCTTTGCCATTGCAATGCTTCTCATGGAAACTCTCCTTCTGACTTGTGTAGTTTGTTTTAGGTAATATATTGCAGCTACTTCTTATGGGTTTGAAAAAGCTATGGAGAATTTGGATATTTGTGATTGATAAAAATAGAAATGAGAATTTCCCATTATTGCACAATCAAGTTGCAAATCTAAAAATAAGATAAGAGAGTATTTCCGTAGTATTTTTTCTTTCATAAATGCATGGCTATTTTATCATGACATGATCTAAATTACTTACCTTGATATACTGATAAATTATCAACTTTATCAACTACAGTAATATCTAGAAATATCTAGAGATATCATTTTGTATCTACATTTAAAAAATCTAACAAGGAATTCTAACACTAATAAAATAATATTAAAATGAAAGCACGATGAAAATAACAATGGAAGTTATTCCATTTAATCCAGAAGTGATTTCTGGGTATAAATTTTCTATCCTAGTTTAGTTTATTTTCATGCACCTCTCCTGTAAGTTTCAAAAAGAAAATATTGGGAGTTTGCCTGTGCGTAATGTGAAGCACTAGCAGAGAACGTCAGAGGGAAAAAAATCTGAAGATACCAAAGGAACATCTGAGGGAAAAATTTCTTCTATCTTCAAGTTATTTCATGTTTAAAAAAAGAAGATGAAAAATGCTGTTCAAAAGAGTTATTTACCAATTTACCATACTGAATCTGGGTGGAAAGATGTGTGAAAAGCAGCATTACTCTTTGAGATGCAATACCTTTAACTGTTTGGAAATTTTGTCTGAAAATTATTGAGTCTTGCCCTAGCTCACCTACAGATTAGTTGTACCTCAAGGATGTTATACAAGGCAAATGAATTGTCTGCTTCTAATTTACTTTGCAGTCCCTGTCACCTCCTTTCTTCCTAAAAAAAAGTTTCTTCTTGAAATACTATTTTTTTCTCAGCCTCTGCTGAAGTTTCTATTTCTTTTTCACAGAATGTTGCTTTTTTTTATTTTTAAGGTTATTCCATTCTATTTTTTTTATTCTCTTCCCTTTTTTTGCTCATCATTTTAAAGTCATTCTAATTCTCCCTTTTCCTTTATATTTAATGCATTGAGACTATTTCTTTTATTCTCTTTATTACTTCTGGCATTTTCTTCGTTATTCACACAACGCACTGTTCGTTAGTTTTCTCTTTTATTTCTTGCTCACAATATATGTATAGAAAGAGGATACATATAACTGTCAGCATAATATTAATTTTGTTTCAAACACCTCATATTTCCCTTATGTCCTCTCTCTGTCTGTCTTTCATTTGGTTCAATCAATACTGTTCTCTGCTCGTTTTTTCTCCAAACTATTTTCTGATATCTTCATAAAATTTTCTTACTAATCTCTTATGATAGAATTTTCATACTCAGACTGCAAAATATGCCTGGGAATGGATGTGAATGAATACAGAAAACTGCACATAAAATAAATGGTTAATGCATAGGTATTAAAATAATCACCAGTCTGTGCATACGAGTACCTAGTAAATTTGAAAGCTGTACTTTATAGCTCATTGCTGTTTTTTTCTGTTTCTTCTACACATATTTTTTGTGTCCCAGAAATCTGCATCACTGTACAGCTGTTTTCTGTCTTCCAGCCTGTGAAAAAACCTTAGGTACTTAGGTTACATGCTTAGATCTATAACAAACCAGATTAATTCTTCCTTATGGTTGTAATAAAAATTCTTCTGAGAACAAAAAATACAAGGTAGTATTTGCTGTAGGAAATAGCAGGAGATCTGACATCACATCATTTCTAGAGAGGAAAACTCCCTGTATTGTATTTGAATGTTCAAATATGTTGGTTTATTACGTATTAATGGTAAATAAACCAGTAAATAATGAGTTCGAAAGAAGTATGTAGACCTTTAAAAAACAATAGCAAATCCACACAGAAATTCCACAGCTTTTAGTAATAAAGAGCTTTGGAAAGTTGAGATCCATTGCCTGGACAACCTGTGCAATTTCTGTCACTCAAAGTCTTAGAGAACTAGTTTGACTCATATCTGTCAGGCATGACATTAGTGCAAATAGTCTTGCTGTAGGGCAGAGGGATGGACTCGATGACCTCCTGAGACCCCCTATATCCTCCTTATTCTGCAATTAAATTCCCAGAGATCTGCTCACACTATCCTAACATGCTCAGATTTTACTGAGCCCAGTTAAAATCAGCAGCATAGGAGGAGTTTGTTGCATTGTCACAGACTATTACTAAGAATGCTAATAAAATTGATGTGGCACAGGTTCTACTTTAATCTATATAAGTGCACATTACATGTTTTGCTGAAGCTTAGGTATCTTATAATCAAACGTTTATATCCATTTGTTCAGAGGGAGAACGGGTAAGAAAGCGATTTTTTCATGTAATAAATATTACATTCCTCTGTGAGAGAAAAATACTGAATCTGTGTTCCCTGATTTCTTCCTGAGCCCCCTGTCTTGTTGCTTGGTGACTGACAAATGGTAATACAGAGGGGTTACATCTACCAGAGTGAACCAGTCTGTATAAAGGAGCATTCCAAATATCTGGTTGTTTATACAGTCAAATTATTCAGAGTGGTCCTAGGGCAGTATATGGATGAGCAAGATAGAACTCTCCCAAACAACTTCTGAGTAAGGTCATAGCTTGGGACCAGTCCCAAAATTGAATTTGAACATTATCCAGGCTATAAAATCCAAACTTTTAATCACTCTCAGCTTCAGCTCTGAAAGGTTCCTTCCTCCATCAATTATACAGTGTTAATGAAATGAAATGAAAGTGAGATTAAAGCTCAGGACTCGGACAAAAGTAGGAAAAAATTGCAGCGCAAAAGAGCTCACACAGTGAATATATCCTTCAGATGTGCCTAATGGTAGAAGATGCCTCCTTTATCAAAATATGAATTGCTTCCTATCTACATTTATGGTTAGCTTTTGTTGAAACTGATATATATGAATGATGTGGAGGCCAAGTCTTATTGATCCACAATGGGATTCAGAAAATGAAAATAAATCTATATTTACATGAGGGAGCTGGTGTAAGGTTGTGGAGTTGAACTCCAAGCCTTTTTACAGGTAAAAAGGAACTTATTAGACACATGAAAACAAGACACCCTCCCCACCCTTGGTCATGCTGCTAATATTTGAACAGTGCAATAGTCAATAATATCTGATTAATGTGGCAAAACTCCTCTAAAAGTATGGCTAAAACTGCTGCATGAGACATCCTTGTGTGTCTCCCTTTACTATGGTCCCATTCTCACCCTGTGAAAGTTCATCTGAATCCCAGAGTTAACAGACTTATTTTCGCTTAAGCATGATTGGGGGTGCCAGGTTGCAACTAATTAGCACTATCCTGTGGGGTTTTTTTGCTGGAAGTATATAGTGCTCTTTGAGGAGGATTCTTTTGGTTATGTAGGATTTTATCACACACAAAATAAATTATGTTTTCTTTTACCAGTCTGCTCTGTCCTTTTTCGTTACCTGCTAAAGTCTTACAGCTGCACAACAGCCACCCCAGCCTTAGTTGAAGAAAGGGCTACTGCTTGTTACAAAGCAACTGCCTGGAGGCATCAGATATTTTCCATGTGTAATTTTCCCAAGACTTCATTTACAATAGTCAAGCACAAGGCAATTGCTCACTAGGGACTTTTTACAAGCTTAACCCAGCTCTGTCCAGGGAAAGACCCAAAATGTAAAGTGAGCCTCAGCACTGTCAAATCAGTAAAACATATGGGATATTATTCTAGCTGAGCCTTTATATGTTGTTTCAGTCTTACATTAGAGTTTTAGCAACTATTATGTTAAAAATAAGCATTAATAATTGTTGAGGTAATCCTTTTTGTTGGAGAATTGAAAGACCATTGACATTTTGAACTGTTAAGGTAAGCAGTTTTCAAGGTGCTTCTCTGGTTAAGAAGTGTATGTCTGAGGAACCCTCATCCCTCATGTTAAATCTGGTGCAGTGTAGTGGACAAAAAAAGTATGCAAGATTCATGGGGCCTTGACCTGGAAAAAACCAGGAAAACCAAAAAACAGTTTTAGAATTTACCAAAATCAGATGGAAATGGGGGAGTAGAAGTGGGGGAGTTCTGGCTTTTCTCCTTCCTTCCCAGCATTACACTGCGGGGTGCAGAGTTTCGGGGACATCACAACATAACCAATATGATCCAGTGAAGCCAAATTTATTATCCCTATAAGAGCTATATTTAGGATAAGTTTCTACTGTCCACGCATCTCTAGCCAATACATGATTGGTCAATCCCAGCTGTTCACGCCTCTAAAATAGAATGCTGATTGGATCATCTAATTTTTCACGCATCTTGCTGCGGTTGTCTGGCCCACCCATAGCTTCTCTTTTTTCTCACTTTCTCAAGCTTGCTGATGAACTTGCTGAGTCTTCTTGTATCTTTTTCTAGGATATACTGACCTGAATATGTCCATTATCCATTATCTGTGAACATGTCCGCTGTCCATTATTACAAGCAGGCTGGATTGTGCATCAGCTGAATATGGCCATTGTCTTGCAAAAGCTCCTCAACCTGCAAAAAATCCTCAACATTACACATTTTTATACATGCAATGATTTTTTAATGGAAAAGGCAGAATTAATCTGGAACACAGACTCTGCTGTATAAAAGATGAAGGCTCTACCAATACTGAGCATTAGAAAAGAGAGGAACTGTTTTCTAAATCACCTCAGTCTGATCTTCTGTGTCAGGCATACTCTGTATGCTTAACACAGATGCGGGAAGTTAAGACTGTGCTGTTATGTAAAAGAAAGTCAGACACTAGTTCTTGTCTCTGAGACCAGGGTATGTAAATTGCCTTCTGTGTACACTGCTTGTGACAAAGCTGAGGTTATGACCTGCCCTCCCTCACCTAGACATTAGTTGTACCTCAGGAATGGTACATAAAACAGATTTGTTTTAGATAAAGCCGTCATAAGCAATCCAAACCACAGCTGTGGAATTCACTAATATCTGAACAGTGAGCATAGTCAAGATGCAAGTACTTAATTTCTTGTGATTTTTACTTTTGTAGAACATGTGTATTTTGCAATTAATTAGCTTAGCTTACTAGAGTGGGAATTTATTACCTTATGCTATGTCAAAAACAGATTTGTAGACTCACAGGAAATATTTAGAAGCTATTTGGCTCTTTTGTACATCTAAACAGTTCTACTTTTCTTAAAAAAAAAAAAATTTAGTAGCTACTTCTAAAAAATCCATCACATATTATTAAAGCCTGCATTTAGTAGTAGAAGCTCTCCACTGTGTCTGCTATGATTTTTCCTTTTATGTACATATGTGGTGCAACTGGCCTAATTATCATAAAGATGTTATTTCTTCTCTCTTCCAACAATCTTTGACCCAAGAGAAAAGTTTAGAGTTCAAAAGAAAGTCTACTCTCTAAAGCTGTCATATGCATATTTCTAATGTAAGAAATAAATAAACTAAATAAAACTAAATTAATAGTTAAATAGAAAGCAAAATAATTTAGTTTTAATTCATCAGATAAAGAAATATCTATGCAGCTAAAGGCTTTCTTGGTGTGATATTTTTGTGCGTATGGTTACATTTGGATTGACATAAATAAAAAAAAAAGTTCAGCAGTTCAATGCAAGATTTTTAAAAAAGAACATTTGACAAATGCAATTATGAGTAATAAATATATTTAAACATAATTGAGACTTTAGCTAATCAATGCAATTCAAAATGATACTGAATTATTTGCAGCTTTTAAGATCAGAAATTTGCTAGCTCATATAAAGAGGGTTCACTGCTGTATTGTCACAGTGAAAATGGGATTTTTAAAATAATTTTCTGAGTGCTAACATTGCTTGATGAAAGTGATGATTCATAGTATTGTCTTCAAAAAATTTGCATTTTTTCTCTTCACATAAAAATTGGAATACTGCTTCACTTCTCTTGTCGATTATTATTTTGGATTGAAATTTATCAAAGGGGGAAGAAAATATTTCAACTGAATATTAATTCTTACTAAAATAATTTAATTTTTTTTTTTAAGAATTTAGGTTTTTAATTAGAAGTATATAATACCAGGTAATATGTGTTAGGTTATCTTCAAAGGGTTTACCAACAAGATACCAGATCTACAGAAAATCTGCGTGTTCCTTGTAGCAGCATTGGAATCTAGATGTGATCTGCTCACTCATTCTTCCACTAGTTGGATCAGGGAGGTAATGATTGCTGTAGAGAAAGAACAAAACATTTTAAATTTACATGATCAATTTGATCAACTCAAGGTAAACCTACTGCTAAGATAAATATGTCACCTCTCATTTTGAAAAACAAAGGCAAGAAAAGCTCTGTTTGGATTCTGGTTTTGGAAATGAAGAAACTCAGGAGAATGCCTTGGTCTGATGTCTGGACATCTGTCTTGGTTTAACCCCAGACTGCAATCAAGAACCACACAGCCACTCATTCACTGCCCCACCTGAGGGCTTGAGGGGAGAACCAGGAGAGTAAAAGCCAGAAAACCCATGGGTTGAGGTAGCGTCAGCTCAACAGGGAAAACAAAATTTGTGCACACAAGCAAAGAAAAACAAGGAATGAATTCACTATTTCCCATGGGCAGCAGGGGTTCAGCCATCTCCAAGAAAGCCAGGTCCCATCATGTGTAGCAATGACTTAGGAAGACCAGTATGATCAATCCAAACATCCAAACAACACGGTTCTACCACCTTCTTATCCTCTATATAATGAGCATGACACCATATTGCCATATCCCTTTGGTCAGTGTGGGTCTCCTGTCCTGGCTGTGTCCCCTCCCAACCTCCCACACACCCAGGTTCCTTGCCACCATGGCAGTTAAAAAAGCAGAAAAGGTCTTGGCTCTTTGCAAGCCCTGCTAGCAATGACCAAAACATCTCTATATTATCAACCCCATGTTCAGCACAAATCTAAAACACACCCCCATACCAGCCACTGTGAAGAAAGTTAACTTTACCCCAGATGAAAGCAGCACACCTTTTTATTCAATAACTTGGAGCTGTTCTACAACTGCCTCAGAACAGCACATGACAAAGTATCAGAAGGAGTAGTTATTGTAAGAGTGTCCTTTGGTTTTTTTTCCCTAAAATATTTTCTTTAGGTTTAAAATACACTCCTGGTAATTCAACATGGAAAACTGCAGTGTATTCAGGATCTGGAAGAGCTGATTTTAGCCTTTGTTTCACTGAATTTCTATTTAAGCAGAGTGGCTATCAAAACCAAAGGTATAGGAAATCTCTTCTGCTAGCAGATGCCCATGAAACAAAATGTATGGTTATAAATATCTTCAATTAATGAAATCAGCTGACTGCATGAGTTTAATCTCCTGGTGAGTGTAAGTTTCTTTTCAAGAGAAAATTTAAAAAATCTAGTAATGTTGCCTTGATGTTACACTTTTTTTCTCTCCTGCTTTGTACTTCTGACATTTCCCTTTCTTCCCCTCTTTTCCTAATAAACCCCACCCAGAAACCAAATGTAAGAAAAAATACCTTCAAATATAAATCAGAATTAGATATTTAATTTCACTAAAATTACCCTCCCCACAATTCTTCTTCTTCAATTTGAATATTTATAAAATAAATTTCTTCCAGATCCAATATCTTGTTTGTCTATGTTGTATAATACTTCAGCTGACACTGCATTTGCTCTTACATATTGAAAAATATTTTCCAACAGAGCAATAAAAATGTTCTTTGAAGATCCAGACAGAAATTATGAATAAATATTGATACATTCACACTTGGTTCATAGCTAAAAATACTCTTTTGAAACCTGCAGCTCAAGAAGAAAATCACTACTGAACTTCTCTATCACTGAATGGTATTGCGGTGCTTCTTTCAATTTCCTTCCTGACTCTGTTCTGTGTGGGTTTTTATTTGTTTTAACTTTAGATTATATCACTTATAGGTACAAAATTTGTATTGCTTTCCTACAGTTTATTACAAAAGGCAAACTTACAATGTGTAATTTTTCAGTGACAAAAAGAGCATTTTTCAGTGACAAAGATCTGTAAAAATAATACTCTCAAATGAAAAGCTATAGCGAGCAGGGGAAGGAATATGGTGCCATCCTTCTCCTTTTATAATTTTTTATTTAATTTATAATATTAGGAGGACATCCATAAAATACTATATGCAAATCTGGTGGTTTCCCAAAAAGTGTACTTAAAAACTAGAAATTATTCACAAATGGGTTGAGTTGTTTGAAGTCTGAAAATGTACATCAATTATCAAAACTAAGGAAATTGCAGCTATTAACTTAGAGTCAAGATTACATATTTATAGAAATGTTTCAGATGAAGTAGAAACAATGATTCATTTCAGATATTATGTTTACTTGTTCACCTTTGTTATAGAAACAATGGAATAGCAGATTCTAACAGTTGTATTTGTCTGTAAATCTATGAATTAAGAGCAGATCTCTTTTAAATCTTCTTCAAATAGTATCAGTATAAATCAACTAGCAATTACCTGCTATATGAACACAAGATGTATGCATACAATATCATACAAGAAACAAGGATCCTCCACTTGCTAATGTAATACAGATCACTCATTTAGCACTGAATTCCAAAGTTCTTCCTGCCTCAATGCTCAGCTTTGTTCCAGCTCTGGACACTCAACTTTGACTGCAGGTTTAAAATAAATATTTTAGTATCTTTCACCTGCAACCTGGCATCAGAAGGATCCAGTTCCAATCTTGTGAACTCAATCAACTGAGTAACTGTCTAGAGATGCCTCACTCTATACTGGTGGTAGAGAAAAGATAAAGTAATTACAATTCTACTCAACACAAGAAATACAGGAAAACATTAGGAGACTAGGCTAAGAAATACTATTGAAAAATATTTTCTACAGTGTGATTTAACAACTAGGAATAGTAAAAATTTGTATTCCACTGTATCTTGTAATAAAATGATGTCTCATTTTAGCGACACTGTAGAAACTATTTTTTTACATAATTATCTAGCCAAGTAGAGACCACTTGCAAAAATCTGACAGCTATCATATTTTTCTTTCACACCTCTCACTGAGTTGTGCAGGGAGGGTTAAAAAAACTTTTGTTTTTTGAGAGTCAATCTTTCTCACTTATTTGTTGTAAGTAATAAAATGAAGAAGATTGACTAGACCTGTAGATTTAATTAAACAATGATGATCTTTCCTAAGAATTCTAATGCTCATGAAGAAATACTGGGTCTATAAAATTGTTTTTAGATTCCTATCTTATTGAACTTTAAGCAATATTATAAGCTTTCAATTTTACAAAGTAAGACTTTTTTTCTTTTAATTTTCATGACTTACTGATTAAAGCTGCTTTTATAAAAGCTCTCAAAATGCAAAGGCATTTTGCTACACTGCCTAGAAACATTAGGAATTGGACTTTACAGAAGAGACAGGTAATGTACAGATTTAATAGATCATTCATAAATATCCCAATACAACCCTCTTTGATTGACTGACTTCTGGTATGGACAGAAAAAAGGAATTCTAAATACACCTAATCTTTATTGTTTAATCTTCCTTGACAATGTACGCCACAATTTCAGCCAGGAAAACATAGATCTTCTGGGAAAGAAAGATTCAATAAAACTGGATGTGTTTGAGCACACACCTATTACTGCTACCTAATGATTTCTGCTTTGAAATAAATATTTTTACACTGTCTATTAATCCACAATCAAGTTTCATTAAAATCTGGTATTATTTTAATCACTGTTCTTGGCACCCTTTGTTCACATGTTGTTACATTAATTAAATAAAGTAAATCAAGCACTACATAGTATGGCAAAATTCAGAGAGAAAAGTGTTCTCAGGCCTACAAGTTCCAATTTAGTATATCGCTCAACTTTGAAAGAAATGAAGACATGGCTAGGAGTTTAGAAGTCCTAATTCTGAGATTTTGATACTTTTGTTGGCAGTTCCCCCCCTCTTCCTTTACATCTTACAAAGCTAACTTCAGAAGGACAACTTAAGATTTCTGAAGTGTTTTGAACTCAGCCCACAGGAATCTATTATGCTTTTAGAGCTGAATATACCTGCCAACACAGCTGTACTTAGCAGATTCCAGGGCAAAAATATACTTTTCTGTTTCCATCTATTTTGCTCATTCAAAAGTTTTCTCATTTTGGAGATGAAATGACAGTGATTTATCACAAATTGCAACCTTTAAAAAGTAAATGGTAAGACACACTTCTGAACTAACTTGACAACATCTTTCATTATACTTACCTACATACCTAGGGATAATATCTAAGTAATGAAATTTCTGGCGCTGGCAAACGGAAAACTTTTGGGAATAAAATTTTAAACCTAATTAAGTCTGAAAATAGGACAATTTGAACGTCTATTACTGAATCTAGTTAATTAAAATACAAGAACACATAAAATCACTGCCATTTTAGAACACTGAAGTGCATGATTAAAACTTAGTAAGCTGCTTGGGTTTTATAGATGATGTAATATAAATGACAAATCTACTGCATTTCTTTGCGTGCAGAAAATAGACCCACACTCAATGTACTAGCACAAAATAACGCCCACTAGACAAAATAATAATGAACTCTCTAAAACAATTTAGAACAGCCAATTACATATTCATGGGTATACTATCAAAGTGAAATAGTTGATAATAATGGAGGTATTTTATCAGTGATCACTGTAATTTGTTTTCCCATCATTTGTTCAGTTTATCATGCAAAATGACTTGTTTTGATTAGGTCTAATTAAAATTGCAAGAGAAGAAGCAGATTGTTTAACTTTTGTTATTTATATAGTACATTCTGCTATGCAGTTTCACCTAATGAAACAGTACAAATGCTGTTGGATAATGAAATAAAGGTTTTATACTATTCTGGTAAGTGTAATAAAGATTTGAGACTGTAGACAATAGTGGACAACAGTAAGTCTGAACATAGTCTGAATTGACGACCCCATGAAAGGCACATTGA
Organism: Fringilla coelebs; assembly: GCF_963513975.1. Taxonomy (NCBI): domain Eukaryota; kingdom Metazoa; phylum Chordata; class Aves; order Passeriformes; family Fringillidae; genus Fringilla; species Fringilla coelebs. The sequence continues at coordinate 55,759,358 of NC_140029.1, forward strand.
AGTTTTATTGAAATTATATATAACTTGTTGCAAAGAGAGGATGATAGAGTGAATAAAAAAGAAGAATCATACTTGCCTGCTCCATGATTTGTTTGGCACTCTTTGTCAGTCATTTTATTTCCCATATCTCACCAATTTGATGAAAGGCTATGGGAAAGTGTGTCAAATACCATGTTAAGGCCTAGGCATACAACAGTATTCCTCTAATCCACCATAGTTAGGAAATGGATGAATGGAATGGGATGAATGGGTTAAAAATAGGAAATTGCTATAGCTGAATGATAGTATTTCAGATATCATTTTGGTGTGGAATATTCAGGAGGAGAGGTGGGGTGGGAAGATAAAAGATCATTTGTTCCTCGGGGACTTATTTTTTTTCTTTCAGAATTGTAGAAGATAAGTGAAGAGCTGAATAAAAAAAATTAAATAAAAACCAATGTCGTTAATGGTTGTCTTTCAACCATGAAGCAAGACTATTATTTTTACAAAGAAAGCAAAAGAAGGTCCAGGTTTTTCACTGTTTTCTCTACATTACAAAAAATTCCCTACATTCTCTACAACGGTTGTTACAGAAAATGTTCATAAGCAATGTTTAAGCATTTGCAAGGAGAGATTATTAAGAAATTAACTAAGTTTGAACTGTGCTAGGTCAAAACTAAGTGTCAGCATGTGTTACAGTGTATATGATTAATCAGAAAGTTATCTGATCTTAAAAGTAACATAAAACCAGGATATGTGAGTGGAAAAAAAGTTCATGTTTTTCATACTTCAGACCTCCTTACAGTTTGTCTATATTTTATCCATAGTTTGTCTATATTGCCAAAGTTAAGAAAGGATGCTTTTACAAAGAGTTTAAGAACTTCAATATCTTACAAAATTGCATATTCTTTAAAAAAACTACATTTCAAAAAAGGAAAAAATCACCATAGTTCTGAAAAAGGAAAATGGGGTATAGCTCGCCTAGATTCACAACAAAAACCTCTTTATAGAATATTATGGCATGACAAATTCAGTGATTAAATACAATGAAATGAAACAATCTCAAAGAGCCTATGGAAGGAATGGTTTGAGATTAATTTATTTATCAGCAAAACTTTTAAAGGAACATAATTATGGCATTTCATCAGATGGAGGTTTAAGAACTTTGATATACGTCAATTCTGATGGGGAAAACGAAAGACCTTTGCCATAAATTTTAGAAAAGGATTTGAAATCTCATCAGAAAGCACTTAGCAACAGCTTCTAGCATATCTGCAGTAGAAATATTAAGCAGCAATGAAGGCTTTCTCTCAGTCTTGCTTTACAGATTTAAATAACTTCCTTGGCCAGCCCAAAATCTCTGTTGATCCCTTTGCTGGCACTTCAGCAGCTGAGCTTTGAGCCAGTTCTCTGTTTCAGGCGAATGCTTCTTACCTCTCAGGAGCCTTCCATTTTTCATTTCTACTGCTAGCTCCATGCTTGGTGTTTTTCTCATTTCCTTCCTGCTCCCAGTTGTTACACCACTCTTTTTTTTCCCCAGATGGCCATTTTCAGCTGTGTTTGCAAAAGGAACCAGTTTTCCCTCCTCCAGAAAGTCCCAGCGGAATGCAGCAGCTGGGGCAAGGCAGACATTCCCTGTTCTACTCTGCTGCCTCATCACAGTCCTTTCCAAGAAAACTGGTAGTGAACAAATCGAGCCATTGTACAGCACACTGAAATTAGTCTGTCTCATATCTGCAGTTTAATTCCCTTTAGGTGGTGAATAAAAGTAGCAGAAGGTCTTCTATATTCTAAGTGGATGCTCTGATCACTAAGTCTAAATGCTAAAGGCAGGAGACTATGGTTTCATTAAAAATGACTGATTTCAGTCCCTCCTGTTGTAAAGATCAGAACTTCAAAGGGAGGAATTCCCTGCAACATAAATGCCTCATTTTCCTAGTGAATATGTTTCAAACTTCTGTTGTCCCCCTTTGGATGAGCTGATGCAGTAAGTTTAAGAAAAAAAGAAAATGTTGGAAACTGGGAATTTGTCACACCCAACTAATTTTGACTCCATCATAGTATCTACTAAGTACTTTAGTCTCAATCAGTAGATTACAATAAGCCGCATAAACTTGATTGAAATAAATGCCATGTACATATTACTGTAGAGATGAATATTTCAGAAGATGAGCCATACACTGGAAAAGCAGGCACGCTAAGGAGTAGACAAGATGGGCTAAGCTTATATAGCAAATATAATATCTAGGATTTTTAGCTTTTAGGATGCCATACTAGAACTAAGAGCTGATATCTTTAGTAGTTTATTTGCCTTCAGGGGCCTAGTGTGATGTGCTACGTACTGCATTAGTACAGCCAGCATGACTCCGTGAGAGGAAAGCCCTGCTTATCAAACCCAATTTGATTTTAGGAGAAGGTTACCCACCCACTTGATTCAACCTTCTTGCATTTCAGTAAAGCTTTCAGTACTGTCTCCCACAATATCCTTATGGACAAAATGTCCAGCATGAGCTGGATAAACACATCATGAGATGGTGAGCAGCTGGATCACGGGCAGGGCACAATGGATTATATTGAATCAGGTGGCATCAAATTGGTGACCTGTCACTTGGGGGTTTGCAGGGCTCCAGATAATAAGCAAGATCACAGATAACACAAAACTGAGAGGAGCTCTTGACTCCCTTGAGGGCAGTGGGGCCCTGCAGAGAGACCTCAGCAAATTACAGGGCTGGGCAGCCCCCACCATATGAAGTCCAACAAGAGAAAGTGCCAGATCCTGAACCTGGGATGGGGAAACCTTGGTTGTATGGACAGACTGGGGAATGAGATGCTGGAAAGCAGCACTGTGGAAAGGGATCTGGAGGTCAGAATTTTGAATCCAAAAATGATATTTTCTAGACTAAATGCTTTATTAGCTCTTGTCTATAAACACACCAGTGTTCATTCCAAACATCACCTGCAAGAAAAAGATTTAATATCCATTCTAATAACTTAATACAAGAACAGTTATATACGTTCCCAGTGACTCTCTCGTATTGATAGATTAATAAACACAGCGTGTTCACACATGGGGATGTACTCTCTTACTGTAATATTAATTTATTGCTGATGAAGGTTCAGGGGTGAGAAATTGGCTTCTCCCCATCTCTTGAGAGTAGAATATCTGAACACTCCAAATGTAAAAATATGTCTTCATTTGTACAGAAAATGAAAAATCTACTATTACTCATTCCTTTAGCATTGAGTTGTTGTTTTCTCAACATCAGTTATACAAAGAGGCGTCATACATGCAAAATCCTGAGACAACTACATTTTAATGTTTTCCTGATAGACCCTCAAGCAATGGAAGCCTGATTTAATGTTGATAAGAATTCCTTCATGTTAGTTAGCTGACTTTTAATATCACTTGGAGGCCACAACATGGTCCATCATCACCTTAGTCATATTCTAAATGCGTAATAAGAAAAAGAATATTTAGAGAAAGGAAAAAAAAATCCTAAACCAACAAAGGTCAAGGCAGTAATGAAGTGTGGAAGTTAATTTATTTTTTAGAGTTCTGGGCAGGCTGGTTCAAATATGACTTGCATAGAGCTCTACTTGGAAACAGTGGAGAAAAAAAGGGAGGGGGGAGAATAGTACAGTGGAATTTTTAATTATTCCTAGAAACAAATTATTTTATTTTACAAATTATTTTATTTACCAAAGTTCTGAAAAACATTCTATGTAATTTATAACCTAGAAGTTTCCTTTTTTTTTTCTCCTGTCTTTTTTTTGTTTTTCTTACTTTATTTTGAAATGATTATAAATCATAACATTACTCCATTCTTCAGGAAGAGATCAGCAAGAAAAGGACAGTCTTGCTTCTTAAAAAATTGACATTGACAAACTACTTTCAGCACTTATTCTCTTGGATATGTCTTTGCCTCTTGGCTGTTTTCCCAAAGTGCTTGAAACAGCTGCTCCTGTTTGAAGACCTTGTTGTATGTATTTATTTGAGGGACTTTGCTACTTGATTTGCCTCTGTGCTAAAAGAGTGGAGGCCATTTACTGCTCCCGAGTTTATGGGCAAGGTTCAGAAGAGTTTACGGTGGGGAATAGGTAGTATTCCCTATGCCCAGGACAAGGTACCTTCATCTGGTCCTTGAACTTTGCAAAAGATGTTTGGAGCCTGAGTTTTATAACTTGAAAGGAAGGAGGAAAAGGAGCTGTGATAGCCTGTAATTAAATATTTTAAAAGGATGTTTCATCTATAATGAATTGGGTAACATTCTAGCTGCCTTGGTTACTCATTAGGTGATCTGCCATGCTCTGTTCTGTGACATCCTTCTGAGTAATCTTATTAAGACATTTATGCTGCGCCACTTTTAATTTTAGCAATCTCCTAGAAGTAGATTGGGTACTATTTAGTGGATGAGACTTGGAGTTTAAAAATACATTATTTTCTTAAATGGAAGGAAAATGAGGACTTATTTTCTTATGTAATCATATATCTTTTAAATGCACAGTTTCAACACTTAAATTTTAACGTCTCTGCTGATAATTCTAATTTTAAACAGATGACTAATGCATCTAGTTTTATGAAGCTGTGATAATTACATATTAAGACTTATTGAAAAATTAAGCTCATTTTTTATAATTATAACTCTGAGGATTGGTTGTAGGGCCTCCCTCTTGGATACTTCACAATAGCTTAATTCCATGGTTTCCACTTGGAAGTATGTACGTAAATGGCTTTTTTCCCCTTAAAGTCTCTAACTCAAAATTATAGTCGTTTAAATTATGTAAAAAAAAGCCCCTCTTTTTCACATAATAGGATGTTAATATAAATGACTTTTTATCCATGTTATCTACTTACTAAATCTTTTTTTGTTGTTGTTTTGGGTTTGGTTTTTTTGGGGGGGGGTGGGGTGGGGCTGTTTTAGAATTTTCTCTAATTGCTTCAATATTTTATGTAGGTTTGCCTTAGCTCATCTGTTACCATTTCCCAGATGTAATGCTAATTAACCTTCCCCTAATAATCCCTTTAGAAAATTCCCATTGTGGGCACTCATGGGTGGTAAAGTCTGGTTTATCATTCAACTCAATATAACTTTTTAATTTCATCCTTAATTTCATCTACTACCAAGGGACACTTCAAATTAAAATTATTAAACTGTCTGTCAATTAACAGGAATGTTTGAATAATTTGACTTGCACCCAAACTGATAAGTATATGCTCTGATTAAATGATTGTTCTTCATGCTGGACTGATGCACTATGTTAGGACAGCTCATTTGTAAGTCAAGACACTTAGAAATCTTGTTCATGGTGGGTGCATGCCTCAATAAACACAGTGGTATCCAGTCTCTAGTTTAGTTTCAGGGAAACTTATTTCCATGCTACTTGCATTGAGCTATCATATCCATATTGGAAACTAGAAAGTGCTAGCATATAGAGTATAATTTTTGAGAATTTTTTTCTCTCATCTCATAAATGCACCTTGTTGCAGGTCTACCCTGTACTCATTTTTTCTTGAAAACATTTGGGTGACACTTTTACTCTAAATGCTTACTGTTACTATGGTATATGACATATATTGTCAAAAGACCTTTACCTTTTTTTACAAAACACTAAAAAAAAGTAATAGACTTTGTAATGTTCTTAAAAAAACAAAGGAAACAGAAGGTCAGCCACAGATGTTTCATGCAGAAGAACATTATTCCTTTTCTAGCAAAAATGTGGAATGGGGACAGGTTTCAAAATCATGATTTGATTTTGGTGTCACTGTGGTTTCACTGTAGTTTCAGTGTGTTTAAGTTACCATGTAAGGAAAAGGATTTTAGGTGACTAAAACTGAAGCAATTGCAGTACATCCATTGCATAACAGGGCTTTTTTTAAATTAATTTTTGTCTGATGAGTACTACATCTTATCTGGAAGTCAATGCTTGGCAAATAACACATGGTTGCTATGCAGTTAGAATCACTGTGCATAAACAACTACTGCAGCAAGACTAAGTCAGACTTTTTTCTTCATTTTTCTTTCCTGAGGTCATATTCAAAATTATAGCTGTACTCTGTATTTTAGAAGATGATTTGTTCAACATATCCACAGACTTTGATTGTAAAATCAAATCAGCATTGCAATCCCCTGGTGTCTGACATAGAAAAATACCCAAAAAGCAATCAAACTGCTATCTTTATGTGTGCCAGTACTCAGATTCAAATATTAAAGAGTAAGAAGAGAATACTTAATCTGCGTTGGTTGTGTCACCCAGGAAGACAAAGTGAAATACAAACTTCCTGTGATATATGTGAAAAAAGGCTGGGAATTTGTTGATAAAAGTTGCTTGTAATATTTTTAGCAGCATAGCCTTACTAACAAAGTTTGAATGGAGAAATATTTACTTGTTCATATGCTGAACTCATTTCCCTCGTGTTTTAAATATATTTCTCAGTCATGATGGGTGTAAGAAGGGGTAAGAAATTTCTATTCCTAAAGTTCTACTTTAGGTCATACTTTCACATTCTGGACAAGATACTCTCACAGCAGTGGAGGTCTCTTCCAAGGTCTGGTCTAACTGTTCTCCCACCAGAGAACAGTTCACCCACCAATTCCAGCCCACCCACTGTGCCCTAATACTGGCACACAGCACAGACCCCCAGGCAGCAGTTCCACCCCTGGCCTGACTTCTCCACAGTGCCAGGCCTTTCCCAAGGGGGTTTCTCTTTTTACTATTTATTGTTTGATTTAGATGGTTCTCCTGAACCAGCAATGGTCTTGCTGCTCACATTGCCCAGGCTGGCTGCTTTAATGTTCATGCACACAGCAGCAAGTCTTGTCCCTTGAAACTCCCAGACCCATAATCACTCCAGCAACTGCCCAAGATTCCCTGGTCCCTCTGATAACCAGCTCTTTCTGTGGCCTCACCTTCAGAGCCCCACTTTCCCCTCCCTATCCCCCAGATCAGTTTATCTTCTTTGTGGTTAGCCTGGGCTGCCCTTCAGCAGCACTCACCCTCCCTTGAGCAGCCCCTGCTGCTTTAGTCACTGACACCACTAACACATGGCTCTGCCCCCAGTGCTGCTGGCACTGAAACCTCCATACATGCTCATGCCCCCCAGACAGAGCCACCCCCTCACCCAGGAAAATAATTGGAAATGGATTTTAATAGGAGGATACAGCAGCTTGTGCTGTTCAGGTGGAAGCATATCCAGTTTTACCCAGCTCCCTACAGCTTACAGAGAGCTGTGCCCCTGTATTACCTTGTCCCTCCATTTCCTCATGCTTGTTTCTCCCCAAATGTCCTATGCATGACCCCTTGACTTCCTTTGATTCTTCCCCTCCCAAAATAAACCTTGTGCAAAGGTAATTTAGATTGACAGCATAAGCACTTAGTATGTGCTTAAATTGCATGTATAGATAGAGACAGAACTCCCAATCCAATTTATTTAATTTATTCTGAGACGACAACAGAAATGGATAACTGTGTTTTTGAAGGGAAGGGGGGAGAGGCAGATCCCAAAGTCATTAGCATGAAAGCCTCCACAGCTAAAGGCATGTACATGCAAACCTGTGCATGAATCTTTTTGTTTTGCTCTACCCATAGACTAATATTTTTGTAGGTCCTATTTGTCCATTCCATTTTGAAACAGAGGTGGTCTGTTTCTCAAGGACTCTTCTCCCTCAAATACTCAAAGCCAAACCTATCATTGATTCCTTATGATCTTAACATTTTTTGTTGTGAAGGAATTAATGAAGCAGGAAGCAATATTAAAAGTGAATATTACAGAATCAAAGAATGACAGAATCAGCCAGGTTGAAAAAGACCTTTGAGATGATTTAGTCCAACCTAACACTACCCTGCCAACACCACCATGGCACTGAGTTCCACATCCAGTCTTTTCTTAAACACCTCCAGGGACAGTGACTCCTCCCATTGCAGAGCCCAATCACCTATCTGTGAAGAACTTCTTGATGTCCAACCTAAGCTCCACTGGCACAGCTTGAGGCTGTTTCCTCTTACCTGGGAGAAGAGACCAACCCCCACCTGGCTACACCTTCCTTTCAAGCAGTTGTAGAGAGCAGTCCAGAGCCTCCTTCTCTCCAGGCTAAACAACCCCAGCTCCCACAGCAACTTGTCATAGGTTTTGTGTTCCAGACACTTCACCAGCCTTGTTGCCCTTATTTGGATGTGCTCCAGCATCTCAGCATCTTTCCTAAACTGAGGGGGCCAAGAACTGGACATGGTACTCAAGGTGTGGCCTCACCAGTGCCGAGTACAGGGGAAGAATTACTTCCCCAGCCCTGCTGGCCACATTGTTCTTGATACAGACCCAGTTGCCAATGGTCTTCTTGACCATGAGGGCACATGCTGGCTCGTGTTCAGCCACTGTCCAGTCACTCTGTCCTCAGCCCATAGTGCTGTGTGGGGCTGTCATAGCCAAAGCGTGGGACTCAGTGCTTGGTCTCTAAAACCCATATCATACCCCTGCTTTTTAAGAAGCAGCTGAATGAAGATGTACTGCTGTTGGGTTCTTCTGTATCTTACATTCTTGGTTGACAGGAAGATCTGCCTTAGACATCCTTCACAAGAAATGGAAGATACATGTCTGATTTGCTCTACCAGTTCAGATATCAGGAATGATAAAACCCACCTAAAGAAGGAGTTAATACTTTCTCACTTGAAACACCATCAGCTGCTGATGATCTTTTGGAAAATATCCCTTGCCTTGCCTTTCCTTGTCTTGCCTTGCCCTGTCCTGCCTTGCCCTGCTTTGCTTTGGAGCTCAAACCTTCTGCAGCAAGGGAATGAAGGATTATGACAAAAGGGCAGTTTCACAAGGTTCTCACTAAGACTGATTAAGTTTTCATGGTAGGAGATTTTTCTTCTCAGTCCTCAATCCATTTAGAGGCCTTTTGCTATGTGTTATATGAGACTATTTTCTTCTTGTTGGCTCCCAGATAAATTTTGACAATTGTAAAATTTGAACGCGTCAGTTGGGAAAAAAAAAAGAGCTAGGGGCATGGTTTGAGGGAAGCCAAATGGTGTTAAACCTTCACTCTGTACAATATTCTCAGGATTTCAACTACAACAGATTGTCAATAGCCACTTGATCTCTAGGGGACTGTTACAGGCTGAAAGCACCGAGGCCAAAGAAAAAACAGATAAGCGCCAGTGACTGTACTCTAAAAGCTCGTCTAACACTGCAGTCCTTCACTAGTAATGTCAAAAATCAGATACACCTGTGTTTTAACCCTGAATCAGCAGATTGTTCTGTAACAACCTGAAGGGTGTTCCAGAAGATGCCCTGCATTGCTGTGTGTTTGGACTTTTTCTCCTCAGGGTTGAACTGTGTGGTTTTCTGATACCAGAGCGCCCCCTCCAGCCATTAGGTATCAGTCTGGTGTCAGATATTTTGACACAGACTCAAAGCATCTTTTCATTATTAAACTGTCTAAATACTGGATTTGAGTACATAGTACATTTTACCGAGAAAGCCTTGAAGAAAACAGCTGAGTTTACTTTTGGCAAAACTGTCTCTGAGGTTCTATACTGCTCACCTCCAAAACAATTTTCCCAATTGGAGAAACAATACATGTGCGCCAAGTTCAGTGAGAAATCAAACCAGTACGTAGGCAATATGGAAAATTGAGTGCCAAACTTGAATATGTACTTAAAGCAGAATAAAAAGCATAGTTTAGCCCTGGCCTGGTAGACCTTAGACTTAGTTTCTCTTTTATTTCATCACATGACTTTAGTCACTGGCTATCAGATCTTTTGGGGCATAAAAAGTTTAAAGGGCACAATTTGTTGTGTTTTTTTTTTTTTTTTTAATGGAGATTTGGAATATTTTATGGTTCTGTGTTTTCTTGCAAGTTTCCCAGATAATGTGTGACCACATTATTAGGGACACCACACATTTTTAAACCTTTCTTACTGATTTTCCCTATTCAGGTACTTTAGACTGGCTTTCAGCAGCAGCGTGAACTTCAGGCAATATGTCCAACATGCAACACATTAATTATATTAACTGAAAAAAGCAAATTTTTTCAGACTAAAAATATATACAGAAAGAGTTATAGCCGTGAGTAAACACATCAATTAATTAAGGGCTGTAAATATTCTAGAACTGCAGCAGTAGTTTGCAAAGCAGGATTTCTAAAAAAACCCAAAGAAATTTAGAATAAATGCAATGGAGAAAGCAATAGCAATCAGGAAGACGAACACAAATGGAGAATTAATATTGTGTAACACAAAATACTTTTCAGCAGCAACAGCTGGTGACCAAATTAAGATGGCTGGGACTGGGAATTACCTAGCACTGCCAAAAATAATTATTCCTGATTTTCCCTTTCCTTCTACCCAGCACAGGCAGAAAATCACATCTCCCAGAAGAAATCAGTCAACCAGCTAAACAAGCCTCATCTCTTTCTCAATACAAATCCCCCAAATGAGCAGCCAGCCTTTAACCTTCTGCTCTCCAGTTACTGCCCTCCTCACCAGTTTCCCTTTTCACCCCTTTTAACAATATCCCAAGCCTCATATATAGCTCAATTCTTGCTGTTGCTTTTGAAAACTGCTAGAAAAGTTCTTTGTCTTTTTTCCTTTGGGGCTTCTGGAGTTACTCCTGAAGTGCAAATAGAACCCTGTTAAAGTGCATTCAGCAAGCCAAGAGGTAAATCTGCTTTTAGCTGCAAAGAGCCCCAAAAAGGCTGCTTGTTAACCTGCTGAGAATATTTCTCTCTCTCTCTCTCTTTTTTTTTTTTTTTCAGCAAAAGAGACAGACGTTATCATTTACCATCCTTTCTGTTCTTTTTTTGACAGAATTCTGATACTGAAGGAATGGGCATTTTTATTCGTTTTTTTCTTAGGTGTTTTTTATCTAAGACTTTTCTAATAACAAAATTATGCCAATGACATAGGTCTGGTGATAACCTTACTTACTTACTGACTTTTATAGATTCTATTGGCAGAGGAATCCAAAAAGCCTCACAAAGCTCTGCATCTGCAGCAGAGAGGTTAATTGTAACGCAGATAAAACACAATACAGCTTAACCTCATTTAGCTGTTCTAGAGTCTGAAAGTTGCTGTCATATGGCAGAAGTACGGCCATATTCTTCCTCTTGATGTTTTCATGGAGGTGACTAGATTAGGCCCTTATGCATTGCTATTTTCTTTTTATTGTGAGATTGGCATTAGGAAAAACCAGCAACTCTGCGTCACTATCCATTGTCCCGAAGTGCAAAAATTCAGAGGAGATTCCAGAAAAACTCAGGGAAGGAGCTTTCTGCAAGCATCTGGTGTAGAGAAGAATGCTTACATTAAATGAATCAGTAAGCACATTTATTTTACATTATTTGATTTTGTGTGCTTGAAAAAGGTGCCAAATGTGAAATGTAAAAGAAAAAGTTCTAATTCCAATAAAATACAAATATCTGAACTAATAAACGCACTCAAAGACGAGTGTGTGATTAACCTTAGTTAAGACAATGGGCTCCAGACCTGGAAAAAGTCAAAAACTCCTGTTTAAATGATAGAGGAAGTATAAAGAGGAAGACAAAGACCATTTTGCTCATAAGTTGTGAGATGAAAGAAGATGCTTGGAAATGTGATGTGAGCTGACAGACGGCTCCAGATCTCCTCTGCGCTGGGTGCCAGTGCTAAGACATTAGAGAAGACCTAAGTTAGTAGAAACTTTTGGCTAAGTGGCAGTGTTTCTTAGAATCATCTTTTTTTTCTCTCTCTTTTTTTTTTTCCTTTTCTAAAATATATTACAGCTGAAAAAGTAAAAGTAGCACTTCCCTCTGGCTAGTCACCATTATCAGGATTTCAATTTCTCTTGAAGTCTGTTACTGAGTTTTTAATTTTGTTCAATATTTAAATCACATCCTGCCTAACTGACTGAGTAAACAGGCGATGTTTTCAGCTTCCAAAGTTTGCTTGTATAATGTGTTCATGTCAATGGGAGATTGCCCAAATTAAGTCAGTCCTTTGTAAATTAAATTCTGCACCTTACCCTAAAAGAAGATATCATTAAAGCAGTTGCCCTTTTCTCAGAGGTAGCTATATGTTAAATGAGCAGCCTTACAACTGTGATCTTCCATACAGGAGCTCAAGAATCCAATTTTTTTTAAATTTCCTGCTATAGAAAGAAAGAAACATGCATTAGATATTTGCTTTTGCACTCTCATCTGCTTCTCGTCTTTGATCTACAAAACTAAGAAGTCATTACATCTGGGTTTCTTGCACAGTTTGTCTCTGCTCTAAGCATATGCACAAGATAAATATTAAGCAGAAGTTTTGAAAGTCTTCTATGACATCTCTGCAAATGCCACAACCAATCATCAGCATAGTGTGCAATATTTCTAGGCTGTAAATGTCATACAGTTCTAAAGGTGATAATTTATTAATCACCATGGAACTCTGTGAAAAAATGAAATAAATTATTAGACTTCAATTTTAAATATTGAAAATTAAATGAAAGGCAGATGAAATTGATGAACAAATGAATAAATTGATTAATTGATGAAAATAGTGCCAAAGAGGCAGAATTAGAACTCATTTCAGTAACCTGCCTTCTTTGAGTTTTCTAATTCCTGTAGCCTGTATTTCACTTTCAGACTCCCTTATCCTGTATTTTCAGACATGTTCACTGACACTTACTATTCACTAATTGTTTTGATTTTATCCTCATGAAAATTTTCATTTCTGTGTTTTTCAAATTCACTGTCTCCTGAGTGTGACCAAAACATGCAACTGCCTATTTTAAAATTAATCCATTTGTCTTACATTTTCTCATGTATGATTTTTCTCAAGGGTTACATTTCTCCACAATTAAAATGCATGCTTCATTGCTTTTCTCAGTTTTAGTAATTATAAATTCTGCTGAGTATAAATGGTTGCTAAGATATGTTCACATAGCAAAACCAGCCAAATATAAGCATAGAAAGGTGTATCATTCATATCCTCACACTAGCTCCTCTGAAGATAATGGCATTTTTCTCTCTGTTGCTTAACAACATTACTGTCAACTGTGGCTTGGTAAATTTTACAGTCAGAGTGCCTACATTTCAGGGAATTTATTCAAAAGAGAAAGTCAAAATGAAGACATTGATGCATATAAAATATACATGTTGCTTCATTGCTTAAAAAATGTTCATCTTAAATTATTATCACTTCAGTGGAAAGTTATGCCTAGATTTAAACATCTAGTTTGTTTTTGTCAGATGCTGCGCATGTAACAGTTTGGCAGCTTCGTGGTTCATAGTTTTTGTATTTTTCTTTGGTCTCTTGTATTAGGCTGACCTTTCCACAAGGCAGACCACACCACACATCTTGCATCTATGAATTTGAAGGATTTGAATGTCAGAAAAATGCCAGAATTTTTCAATAGGATTGAATCTTTATGATTGTACTAAATGAAACAGAGAATATGATGGCATTGTGTTCTGATTGTATATAATCCAGAGTGGAAATATGGTATGCACCACATAAGGCTTTGGACTAATCTTTGGCTTTATTGATGCTATTTGTAGTCTTCCTCTGTTAGGGTGAATAACATGAGTGTGTGTACAGTGTATTGCAGAAGAGAGTTTGGAAATAACAATGAATTTAGGTAAAACACATTTTTTTGTTGTTTTTAATTTGCTTTTTGTTTTAACTGTTAGGTGATGCAGTTAATCAGATTTTATTTTCTGAGGAAAACGTAATGCCTATAATCACACAGTGTTCTAGCATTCTGCCATATGACATACAATAGCTATATTAATAAATTACCATAATAACAGTATCAACTAACTTTATGCTTCCAGAAAGTTAAATAATATTTGTATAACAGAGAGTCTGTTCAAAGGGCTCATTGCCAGAATTACAATGGGGTTTAAAAGCTTAATCATGCACTGAAAACTGCACAGCTACTCTTGAAATTTATGGCTGGTCATCTCAAGGCATCCGCCCACAGAAGGCTTCTTAAGGTTCAAGAGGAACCTGCTACTGCAGGTTCACTGATGGACACCAAATAAAAGGTTAGCTGAGATAATAAGGAAGGTGTTATGAATAGAAAGGAAGAAAGGCAAACGTGTTAATTATTTAGTATATCAGCTGACACAAAGACAAATGGGCATGATCTAGTATAAATCTGCATGGCACTGAAAAAAACCCCCTGTGCTTTAAAGATAAAGCTAAGAACACTCTTTTAGAAAACAAGAAGTTTGTTTGTGTTATCTGCTCATGGTGAAACACAAGGAAATTTTGCAATTTTCCTTATTAAACTAGTTGGGTTTTTTTAACCTTAGACTAATCATGAAATTGTGAGGCTTTCTATAATCCTAATTCTTATTAGATGATTTACAGATTTGTTCAAAATAAAAAAAAATCAGGGTAACAATTTGAATAGAAATTATGGTTGGATGAAGCAATACAGACTAAGAGGATAAAACTTGTTTCTACTTATTGTGTTTTAAAAAGAGATTCTTTCAAGTTCTAATTTGTTCATTATCACATTTATATTGTGTTATTATTATCAATGCTAGGGAATTTTTCTATTTACACAACTGTAATCTGAGTAATTTAGAGTTCTACTCATATTTAAATATAAATACTGTGGTTTTGTATTGTCTGTTCCTATCACTGCCCAGAATTGCTAATATGACAGACCAATATCATGCTCATTTTACATGAGTAAAGTCAATAATATGAAAGGCTAAACTGATCTTTTCAATATTTATCTGTTTTAATGGCTAAAGTGCACATATTATACAAGGAAATGTGAGACTATAACAACAAAGAGGGGATTAGGAGACCTAAAATACCAACATGCATTTTGCTGAATACTGTGTTATTAAGCCTTAAACATTTCCCAAAGGCAGCATATTGTTTAAAAAGAGTTTTTAAAGGCATTTATAAAATTCCAAGGGATAGGAATTAAACCATGCATGCATGCATGCACTCACTTGAGCAGAAAATTGCAGCAATTTTAAAATTATGTTACTTTTTAAATCTGTGTACACATCAGTCATAGATAAACTATCTTATTTACATGCATAAATTAAATTTATTATGTATATTTGAATGATGTGCATAGCCTATTGAGTTAATCTCATTCACCTTTCCATCTATATGCAATAAATTACTGGAAAAATATGATGGAATGATGCTTGGCCTCTGTGCTAATGATGATTTTGTGTTTCCAATCCCAAGCTAATATTGAGTTGAGCATTGGTGAAATGGAGCATTCTTGACTTAAAAACAGAGTTTGTAGAATTGAAGTGACTTTGGGAAAAGCTGTTGTGTTTGGAAATAGCTTTATCTTTGCCCATCTTGCAGCCTTTCTTTGCTATTGCTGACCACAGACTGTAGGAGTTGAATCCCTACAGGTACTTTATTTGCAACCCATGTGCCACTAGAAGCCAAAACATTTTTGATCTTGATAATAGCTGAGCTCTCCTGAGACACTGGAACATGTCTGGAACACTTCTATCTAATATAAATCCCAGGGTTTTTTCCCTGTCCTTAGAGTATTTTATGTATATTTATGTAATTTTTAACTCCTGAGAAAAATGTGTGCAAAGGGAAAGAGCTCCTATATTTTTTTTTGTGTTTTGTTTAAGGATCTGATATCCTTAAAACATTATGATTACAACACTGACATTAACTTCTGGTTTGCCATTTAGTTTCCACTTTAGTGCTCAAATAATTCTGTGTATCTAGATTCTTGCTTCTACTCAGGTTTATAAGCCTTAGAAATAAAACCATGAGATGTTAATAGAAAGTGAAAAAAAGCAAACGAGTGAATGGGGAAAATACTGGATCAGACATGTGGAAAGTGATAATTATACCTTTGGGGAAAGAAAACCTTATTTGGATTGCAGTGCAACAATTTGGAAAAGGAAAAATCTCAAGAAAATGTTACATGCAATCAATTTGTAGAATGTTAAAGAAAATTATTTTACTTTAACAATGTCTCATTTCACATACCAATGCAAAGTTCTTTGCAAACTGTGTAATTATTGCACTTGGGACCAGGATTTAAATTATGCAGGAGCACAGCTCAAATTGATCTCACTATTGCCCTCAATTCCTTCCATAATTTCAGAAGAAAGTCACAGAAATAAGGATTAGTTTTGGAAATATATTTTATGCAAAAATTAAGCATGTTGAATATCTATAATTATATCTCTGTTTACCTATGTACAGAAATATCATTTCTTCTGGACCAGAACTCATCCTCTGTTAGTATTAGCAGAAAGACTTCTAAAACATCTTTACTTCAGAAGACTTTGTAGATGAATGTTGAAAAAGATGACTACCTCTCCAATAGTTACTTACCTCTGAGTTCACTTACTAGGATGGGTTTTTGGGGTTGATTTCTTCCCTTAGGGAGGTGAGTAGGGAAGGGGAGTGTGTGTTGGCTTTTACCTACTTCATTTAAGTCTTCTTTAAGTCAAGGAAGGCTGCTAAATCTTTATCACTTGCATGGAGAGTTTCCATTCTGTCTCTCTCATTTGCAGTTGTTCAGGTATATGCTCTGCTGCCTTTTTAATATTCCATTTGACTTTTCTTGGCAAGGACAAAGTTACAATTCTGTTGCAGGAAACCCTTTGGGGAAAACAAACCCGACAAATCTGATGTAATCTTTTAAATGCTCTGCAGTGCAACTACAAAGTAACTGAAATTTCTCATTTATATTTGCACCACCTGTTATTTTACAAAAATAAAAATACATAATTTACTACCTAGAACCATTTTTACTGCCAGGGAGGGCAAAAAAGGGGTGCAATGATCTCAGTGTATTCTATTACTAAAGCTCTGGTGGTTGTGAACACTAAGAGCTTAATTGAAGATGTTCAAATAGATATAAATTACTCTGAAGCTGGTGACTGTGGTCTCAAGAAAAAAAAAAAAGCATCACTTATATGATGTAGGAATTTAGTAATCCAAACAATTTATGTGAATCCAGAAATATTATCCTGTCCTTACTTGGAGACAAAAGCAGACCAAGTGATTTAAGTCTCTGCAAAGAAAAATCTGAAAACTTCTGAGCTGACCGTATATTTTGTGAGGTGGACAAATTCTGATGGTGTTTTTTGGAAGAAAATGGCCTATAGTTATCTTCAGAAGTTGATTTATGATTATTAATTATATTTATTGTGATTGAAGCTTGCCCACTCTATTACAAAGTGATCTATAGCTATAATTTGTTAAATCTGAACAAAAAATGTTGATCCCTTTTCTATAAGAAACAAACAAACCCCAAAGAACTAAAGATATTTTAAAAGGTTTGCAATGAACTCTTACCTGTACCTTAGTCATCCACTTGGTTTTAATTTATTTATTTCTGTGACCTAAACATAAGTTTATCAATATTTCTGGAAACTTCAAAGTCACAGGAACTTCCTAGTCACCTAGGAAAGACTGTGAATATTTCAGGAAGTTAAGAAATGCCGACTTGAAAGAAATACATGAATATATGAGTGACTGAATAAAGAAAAAAATCCTATAATAAACTTTCAGGAGGCTGAATCAAAGCTTGCTGAAGTCAATATAAAGAAGTTAGACGTGCAAAAAGGTAGGCCAAAACCTGCTGGCTCTCCTGCTCTTCCTCTTCTAGCAACATGAAATCTAATTATTATACAAAACCCACCATATTTGGTCAAAGCATGGACAAATACATTAGCATATTATTGCTTTTTATACTACAGATAAAGGTCATGGGTCTGGGATAATATTACTAAAAGGTTGAACAATTTGAAAAATGTAATAATATTTGAAAATATGTGTTTTATAAGAAAAAAAATCTTTTATTTTGATTTTTTTGTGGGTTTTTTCAGAGGGTGGGTGGATGTGCATTAAAACATGCTACTGTAATAATGTGCATTACTTTAGGCTAATTGAATCAGCATATGTTTTAGTTTTGGTGGCAAATGAGGCCTCACACATAATCACAGTTTTCAAATGTAGTAATCAATTATGGTTTTGTCCATTCTTTAAGCCTAAACATGAATGTGTAGCTGTTTCAAGTGTTTGTAATTTCTTCTAACACTCGTAATCTTATCACAGGCAAGAACCAAATTACTATACAAACAATTATGTTAATTGTGGTCGTGATTAAAACCATTTATATTTTGAAAGAGAAGCAAAACACAATAAAAAATATTAGGACAGTTCATGAAACTGACTTTGCAACTTAGGTTTGATGTTGAATTAGTACAAGGAGAAGGCAGCTGTAGGTTCAGAGGATGAAATAACCAGCTTCACATCAAGTTCATGGGATCTTATTTTAAAGAAGACATCTATTTTAGCTGTCTTCTTTAAAGTAAGTAAGTCCCACCTCTGGCTAAGGGCTGCTTAGTGGCACCAAAATCTTGTTGGTTCTTTGAAGGGCTAAGTATTAGACCAAGAAAACATGCATACAAGTATCTAATTTTTAAGCTCATAATGATTTAAATTAGGTTAAACAATTGCTAGAGGATATTTACTGGATCATGAATACATTGAATGGCTTACAGGATTAAGGTTTCAAGAGAAACTAAAACCAGGATTTAATCAAAGACAGTGGGGGGGAAATAGAAACAAGGAAAGGACAGAAGGACACTGTTTAATTTGTCAAATTAAAAAAAAAAAAACCAAAATGTGATACATTTGAATGCTTTGCTAGGACTGACATTTTGTTTCATCTGACTTGAAATTCAGCCCAACGCTTTTAAGGCCCTGATGCTTACAGAATCTGACCTATCATTGAATGAGGTGAGTCTACAGCTGTTAACAAGGAGAATTTTGGGGTACATACACTTTTCTTTCCATGCTGAAAAATTTTGAAAGGTAAAAGGTCAAGAGAATATAATATGTTCTCATTTTGTGTGTCAGAAAATTTTATACTCATACAAGATGCAATTTTTTATTCAACTAGAAATTTATAGAACTTAATTAATGAAAACTGTGTTTAGATAGAACAATGTAAAAAAAACATGAGCAATATTTTGCCTCTTCAGTTGCACTGCTGAATTTACTGGGAGGTATTTTCAGTAGGTTAATTGGTAAAACTAAGAGACATGTTCCCTGATACATAGCACAGAAGCTATTAAGGAGTAATTTATACAGTAATTATATCTCCAGCTGTGACATAATCCTGCTCTCTCCTACTTATGATATTTACTGGTATGATTGGCTAACCAAAGTAGTGTCATATACATTCCTATTAAAGCTTCCTAATTTAGAGCTTCCATGCTGGCATCAGCCCATAAAAAGGAGAAATGGAAACAACAACAGAAGCAATCCTCAACCATCCAAATTCCCTCTCACATCTGGTCTGGCAGAATTTTGAAACCGTCAAAATTAGAATGATTAAATAGCATTATAAATCTCTGTCTCTTGAGATATATAAATATACTCTTCCACTCAATGCACTTTGGTCTGTTGAAGTATTTCTGTCATTCTTTATCATCACATATGAGAAAAATAGTGTTGCCATGCACTAAAACTTAATAAGCTTCTTTACGTATTCTATCAAAAGGAGGTTGCTAATCTTTACCTGTAATTGCCTTTCACTGAAATAATTCAAAAGACTTATATTTAGCTAATTATTTTTACCTCATAAATGATCCTGAAGCACTTCCTCTAGAATTTAAATAATTTTCTGTAACAATTTAAATTAAAAGTCACTTAGTAATGGAAGTCAATTTTCCCATAAAGAATTTTCTAGAATTGATTTTCTCATGCTGTGCTGTCAGAGAATATAGGTGGAATGATTTCCCATATTTTATAGTATTGAAAACACAAACAAAACCATAAATTGTTAAAAAAAAAGATGGAAGTAATCAGGCCTGTTCACAAATTTTGTTCCCATAAATCAGTATTCCTTCAAAGGGGAAAGTAGGATTATTTCATTAAAAAGTGTTTCTGTATATTCTTAGATGGTACAAATTTCTTCAATTAGATATAACTTTTTAAAAAACTTCTTCTACCACTTTCTCCTATTTTCTCATCTTCTTTCAACAATCTAAATGGTTCCCTAATGGTCTAAACAAAGAAAAATCAGTGCATTAAATTTAAAGAATGTAACATGGAGATTTCTTTTGAAAAATCATTAAAAAATATTCAGACAATCATAAGGCTTGAAATATAGAAAGTGGTGGGCTAGTAGGTGCTTCAAGGATATTGTTCTGTGTGCCTCCAGGATTTAGCTCTATGAGTATGCACAAGTTTAAAGGCTCAGAAAGTTAAAACACCAACACTAAATATTTTATCATGTCATTGGCAATATTTTTTTGATTGATCCATCTACCTTTTAGCTGTCTTGATGGATTTTTTTTCTCTCATAGATAAGCTTTGGTTTTGGTTAGAAAAACCCATGTAAAGAAAAAACCATGCTTTTGCTTTCATTTTTAAAGCTGATTCTCTGTTTTTCTTCAAGTAAGTTTCAGAATGGAGGACAAACACAGAAGCACATTTCAAATCAGCAGTGGACTTAATTCTATCTGATACATTTCTTCCAGTGAAATTCCAGACAGAATTCCAGACACTTGCTTTTCAAATCTGCTTGGCGGGTTTTAGCACTAAGATTTAGAGTCCTTCCTTCAGTGTCTTCAGCAGATCTGCTTATTTAGATAACATAAGATACAGAAAATCAAATCTGCTCTCTCTGGTTACACTTCACCTTTCTATGTGTATGTGAGGAGACAGCAATTACCTTTAAAACATTTTTTGTGGACTTTATCATTACATTGCCTATTCCAATCCTTCTTTGAAGAAGTTATTAGTCTGATTACAGCCTTGTCTTGATTAGGCACTTCTTTACAGTGCCTTCTTTAGAACCATTTTGTAAAAAGTCATGAAAAGCCTTTTTCTTACCCCTTTGTTTTTAATATAGTGGAAATGAGTTTGGATTAATAGCTTTCTTTTATTCTGTAACTGTTTGATGTTATTTGGGATTATATTGCTTACTGTGTTTTAATATTCCACTGGCATAGTTGTGAGAGTTTATGTAAAAGATTTTAGGCTACTCCTATGATTCATGAGTCCCTTTAAGGCGTTTTGAAGAAAGGTGAACTTGGCAACAGGAAATAAGCTCCTCGACTTTCATGGATTTACAAGTCTGAATTAGGAGAAGTTTACTGCAGGTTTTTCTAAAAGTGAAGTTTGAGTATTCTTGATAGGTGATCTATTTTTGCGCTTTTGTATAAAAACAAAACAAAACAAAACAACAAAAATGCTGGAACGAACTGGAAAATTGCTCCCAGGGTTTTACGAGAGGGTGAGTTGTATGTGTGTTGTGCAGTCGAAGGAGGCTGAGTTCCAGAGATGCTTCGAAGGGACTGCGGATAAGCCAGCGTGGTCTCGGGCTGACCCCTGTCGGCTGTGCACCTCACACCCTGCATGGCATCCCCGTACAGCTATCGGGAAATGCCTGCTACCAGCTTCTTGAGTTTACACAGAATGAAACCATCCTGGGGACAGCAATTTGCAGGGGTCTAAACTTACTGGTGCACAACTGTATGTCGGCATCTAAACACAGAAACAAAGTAATTTTGTGTCATTCTTCTGACTCCTGTTTTCCAGACCACCAAACCTGTTAAAAAAACATTACTTCAAATCTAACAAAAATATTAAAAATAAAAATTTGCTATATTTACCTTATTTATTAGCAGCTGTAAACATTCCTCTCAATCTGTGCCTGCTTATTAGTCCAGTTTTAATGTTAGTGAAACTGAAGGAGGTAGGTGGGTTCTAACTAACTGATCATAGAGATCTTATTTAAGACTATGAGGAATCTCAAGTCACTTTTTTCAGTTAAGAGGAAAATATGAGCAAAGCCCAATACTGCCCTTGAAAAAAGGGATGAAGGAGAAAATTATATCCCCACTAGCTTTTGCTAATTTTCTTGAAACTTTTAAAATTCACCCCATTTGAAGAGTTACATACCTTCCAGAAATAAATGTCATACAGAAGAAAAGTGATTGAAATGGATCACTGAATCTTAAGCTATACTGAAAGGGCAATAAGATGTCTGGGATTGGAAAAAAGGTATAATTAAGGATATTGGGAAATATTAGAATAATTCTAATAAAACCAGTGTTCTCAGTGTTCTTGGGGAAATTTTACTTTAGTTTTGTGTTGATTTTGGTGTTTTGTTTTTTTGGTTGTTTTTTGTGGGTTGTTTGTTTGTTTGTTTTTAGTTTTGGTAGGTTTTTTAAATTTTATTTTGGTATCTTTCTTATTCTTAGAAGGACTTTTTCTCACCTGGCCTTCCCTTCTGATTTTAATCCTCATGGACTTTCTATTTGCTGAAATCTAAAACTATTAACTGTCAAGTTTAAAATGGAAGGTCAAATGGAAGCGGGTGTTTATTCAGTTTTCCTCTATTTCAAGTCAGGATATAAACTCTGTATGTGTGTGTTTAAGTGAAATCAAGTCCTGCATGAGAAACTTGCCACTGCCCTTATATCTAAAGAATACCTAGAACTTATCTGCTGGTACAATGCTTATCATTTGTTGGTAAACAGAGCACAGCTGACTACAGAGAGATAAGACAGCACCTGAATAAAGACACATTGCTGGAATCCAGTCATATCAGCTGAACACAACTTGAGGCCTTTTGAAAAAAGATAGGAAACAATGCTTCAGGATGAATTTCTGAAAGCAGCAAAAGGGGCTTGCAAGAAAGATGAGATTCAAGAGTTTGGTCCCTCCTTTTGAGACTTGCTTTTCAGAAAACACTAAGAGTTTAATTTATCAAGTGTTTAATTAATTTTAATACACATGGCAATCATTTCAAATCTAAGAACATTTAGTACATGGTTGTGATTTGGTTGACTTTCTACTTAAAGATCCAGGTATTTAAATTATTTGCCTTATTTTATTTCTTAATAACAGAAAATAAAAATAGTTGTACAGAACTTGAAGCCTTCTCTGTATGAGAAAGAGCTTTAGGAGCACTTGTTAATGTTTGAGATCCAGTCTCTGTGTCTTCATGTAACAATATAAAATTATGTCCTTTAATAATTTCTATGAATAAAACAAGCCCAACTCTACAGACGAGGTAACTTCAATCCCAATATAAACACCACTTGAATAGATAGCATTGCTGGGAAAAAACACCCTAACTATCATTTCTTGGTTAGAAACTGCTGCCCTTGTTTCTCGCCAGAGTTACAAGGAGCTACATCCTAAATGGCAAAATCAAGAGCCAGTAGCTGGAAAAGGTCTTATATCACAAGAACTTTCATTATACTTTTCAAATCCTAATCTCATTTCTTTAATATACAGGAATCTATGTCAAAGATTATTTTCCCTTTTCTTCTGAAAAAAGAGTACTAATCCAATTCTTAAGAGTCTTTAGACAATGGTTATTAATCACTGTAATTTTCAAAAATTAATATAATTTTAGTCTATTTTCAGTCTCTTTCAGTAGAGAATTATGTTAGAATTCTATGCTTACAAAGCAATAAACATATGTAGACTTGCAACTTAAGCAGTGCTTCATACTTGACCTGCAATTAAAGGAAGGCTTTGTTTCTCACTGCTTTGTGAAGTTCCAAGCATGGTTTCTTCTTGTTGGCTATCTTTCACAAAATCAACTAAGGGCCAGTTCTAAGACTTGCTCTTTACACGAGTACACATGGTTAGATATTTCTCAGAGGAGCGATAGGGAGCCGATGCAAAGGATGGATTTATTGTACTTGGTGTATTACAGCTCTGCTGAATGGATTTGTGCCACCAGAGATAGTGAGGATGAGAGAAAGACAACCTCTGACTGCCAGAAGCAAAGTCAATGGCCCCAAAACAAGTTTATTATCATGCAGAGTATAAAAGTTTCAGAGCAGGATCCCACCAGGAGTTCCCAGACCCTTCAGTGAACAGATCACATAATCAGTCTGTCTCTGGGGAATAACTGATGTTCTTCCATGAGCATACACAGACAAAGGAGTGGTAAGGCAAGAACGTCTCTTTTGGGTATCTGAAATATGTGTCTGACTTTTTGACACAATCCTTTAGTGAGCAGCAGAGGAGAAAGGAGACTAAAAGTTATTGGCTCTTAGCTGAGCTTTGCAAGCAGCTGCTTTGTTCTATTCAACTGGAGCTGACTGTTTGCCAATACATGTGAAAGCATTTGTCAGCAAGAATTAGGCACAATGGTTTTCACATTCACCTTGCAATAAGGTAAACACAGAAAGGTTTTTGAGAGTTTATTGACATTGCATGCAAGTTACCTCAGACCTGCAGCCACAAAACTAGTATTGACCATCTATTCTCAAGTTCCAGATAAAATTGGTCACAACATTTATAATGTTTTAATTGGCCTACAGTGTTTCAAGGTTAATAACACCGTTATCCTGTTATGATGCTTTGCTCTGTACTGGCACATCATGCACAAAATTGCTACTGAGAAAAGTAGCTTGAGAAGAGGAAAAGTATTTAGTTGAAACAAAAGCTGAAAGTACAAGAAAAAAAAATCATGCATTAATGACATGTGAATCAATGTGGAAGAAGTGGATCTATAAGTTCTATTAAAACACACATTAAACAATGGGGAAGAACTGTTTTTCAGGAGTAGGGAAGAAAGGAGTAGGACTACTAGCATGTAACCTTACTTAAGTTACTTAATTTTCTTTGTTTAATTGTTGCAACATTTGGTGGATAATAGCTTGTTGCCAAGAGAGAGGCTGTCTGATATCCAGATATCATTCCAACTGTAAAGTTTTGAGTTAGAATTTACTCCCTCATTTACTATTATTCCGGGCCTTTACTTGCCTAGAGAACTTTGATATCCACAGCACAGAGCCTCAGCTCCTCTCTCTAGCACAATGAGGAGGATCTTCTGCATCCCCTTCAACTTGGGTGGGATAGTCATGAAAATTTACAGTGGCACAAGCTCTGACAGTAATACTGTACTGACAAATTACTCAAACCCATAACACAAGACATAAAGAAAGTCACAAAAAATAGAAATTATACTTGTCTTTAAATTTTTAGGCAACTACATTAGTATCAGAAACAGTGATTTACATAGGCATAGTTTATCTAACCTTAGAACAACAGAAACTGCACTAGGGTAGTCATATCAGTAAATAATTAAGTGAAATTAAGATAATTGAGGTGAAACAAGTAGTGATGAGGACATGATGTGGACAGTGTATGTTTGTCAAGGGAGTTTATCCTAACTGGCTCCAGAATGGTTTCCTGAGCTGAGTGCTTGTTGGCATCTGGCACTGCTTTTACTCTAGGAAGCAATCCAGTTCAGCCACCAAGACCACCCCACAAGGTGTGCAAATGCTTGGATAGTGGGAATGCTGCAAGATTTGCCTCAGAAATGCACTCCTGAGCCAAACCAAAGTACCAGAATACTAGTACAGAACCAAAGTACTGGTTCTGTATTTCCCACTGGAAAGGTGGGTGGTTATGGATTGGTGGAACTAGGTGGAAACTCCTGGATGATCAGGTTTAACTCATGGCTTGTATGGTACCTTTTCCTCTGTGTGACAACAGAAGATGTCTAAACCAGGCACAAATCTGAAACACCTGAAACGTCATTAAGATAAACATCTCTAGTCCTTATCTCTAGTCTTTATGTAAACAAGGAAAATTAACATCCCTCAGAAGGTCTTTATGGAGTTATCCCGTCAACCTAACCAGGTTTTGGACAGTTAGGTATCTCTTCTCTCTAACTTGAGGTGGTACTCTCTGACAATTGCAGTATGGTAAATAGCAGACACATATTTTGCATTATTTAACCTTTTGATTTAGTCTGGTAGTCTTGCATGATTTAATTTACAAAGTGCTAAATGTGAACTGTAAATATCCTGAATTTGGATTGACTTTATAAATACCATAAATATACAAGAGTGCACAACAATATAAAGCATAGGCTATGGGAAACAGGAATTTATGAACAAGAGGGTTTGACCTTCTAAATTCCAAAATTTGTATAATTTACTGTGATTCATTTATATAATAAAAATAGTCAAGACATAATAGATGGGGAAGTTTTTACTGTTTAGTTTTTTAATGATGATTCCTTTGTATTGTTCCACTGAAGCAAATTCAAGGAAAAAAAGCAAAAAACTTGCAAACATCCAAGCTAATTAAACATTGCTGCTTTTAAACTAAAATTCTTCTCATTTTTGGTAACCAGCTAGCATAAGAAACACTTCCATGTGAAGACCTTTGTTACAATTTCTAAGGTTGCTGTACAACTTAATGTGGGTCAGGAAATTAGCTCAGTGTGTTTATAACAAACACAGTGCTAAGTTGACAAGAATTTAAAATTGTATTATTTAATTATGATAAAATCTAATAATACATAATTAACTTATTTTTACTCAATTAATTCACATTTATTTATTACTGGATGTACAGAGGGACATTTTGAATAACTAGATTAAATACTAAGAAATTAATTCTCTCAAACATTTGCAATTTCCTTAGAGATATGTTTGTTGAGCATTCTTTTTTCTTGACTACCTAAAACTTAAGTAGCTTCAAAATGAGAGAAATTTTCAAAAACTCTATTTTATGATTGTAATCATAGTCTGGATCTTTATGGATATGTGGGTACTGCTCAAACACATGCCCACTTGAAAAGAGAAAAATGTAATAGCAGAGCTAAAGAAAGGAAAATATATTTTCAAATATTTTGTTAGATCACTCATCCTTGAAATCAATCATTAATGTATAGTACCCCTCACATTACTACAGAAATTCATGCTCCCTAAAACACGTGATAGAGTGGTTTGGGGTTCTTTTGTTTGTTTGCTTGTTTGTTTGTGGTTTTTTATTTTTCCTCTCTATATGGCTAAGACTTACATGTGTATTTGGGAATGCAGAAAAATGCCTGCCTTGAACTGAGCATTTTTTAATGGCTGGGCCCAGAACAGCAGCAACAACAGCAACAGCAAGACAAAATTGAATTAATTTAATTCAGGATAGAAGTTCATTTTCCTGTTTTAGTAGTTTTGCTTGAAGCAGATTTTCTGCTATTTCACCTGTTTTCTCTCTCTATCTCTTTTTTTAATATTCGTGCATTTCAAAAAAGAAAAAAAAAATCATCTTCTACTTGGAGGAGGCGCATATTTCCAGCCCACCATGTCTTACACTTTGGCTTTCTGATCCTTGCACATCCAACATTGATTTGAACATTTAGTGCTTATGAAATTAACACATATCTTTCTTTTTTGCACATCCAGTCAGGTGAACTTATCTATAGTATCTGCTGGCTGTCATTGCCTTATGGATCTTTGACAGAATTTTCATAAGGCCACACTGACACTGCTCAGCAGAGGAAAAAATAGAAAGTCTACAAGTTACTGCAAAACTACACTCAAAATTTGTTTGTGGACAGAGGAAAAGCGCGCCTCATATAAAAAAGCTATAAGTATAGTGTTGGAATATTTGGAATCATAGAAGCAGGCTTTTCAAAGCCCAAACTGTAATGACTAATTTTGTGACCTTCTACGATGTACTGACTTCATCCCTAGGCAAGGGAAAGGATACAGATGCTTTCTACCCAGACTTATATAAGACTTTTGACATAGTCCTACACAGCTGGCATCTGAATTAGAGAGATTTGAGTTTGGCAGGTGGACTTTTGAATGAATAAGGAATGTTCATGCCTAAAAAGTTGCAGTCATTGCTCAGTATCCAAGCTGAAACCATTAATGAGTGGTGCCCCTCAAGATTTCCTTCAGGGCCCAATATTATTTAATACCATCATCAATGACAATGGAAGGGATTCAGTGAATCCTCAGCAAGTTTAGAGATGGCACTATGGTACAATAGAGGGGAGGGGTGTCATCCAGAAGGTATTTGACAGGCTTCAGGAATGGTCCAAAATGAAAATCATAACGTTGAACAAGGCCAAGTGAAAGTACCTGGAATGAGGAAAATTTCAGTATCAGTACAGACTGAGGAACAAATGGATTCAGAGTATTCTTACTGAGAGTGACATGGGATGAATAAAAATATGGTCACAAGACAGCAATGTGTGTTTGCAGCCCAGTAAGCTCATCACATCCTGGGTTTCATTTTAAAAAGTATGGACAGCAGATTGTGGGAAGTGATTCTCCTCCTCTACTCTGCACTTGTGAGACCCCACCTGGATGCTGGGTTCAGCTCTGGGGTCCCCAGTATAAGATATTGAATATAACCCCAAAGCAGTTCCAGAGAAGCATCTCAAAAATGAAAACTATTCCATTTATTCCAGTCCATTCCACCTATGAATTTTTAATGTTTCCAAGGTTCAGTAATGACCAAAAATTTTATTTCAGCTTTACAACTGTGACCCAGCCAGAATTTACACACTCAAAACCCATTTTAGTAATCAAGACCCTTCTTGCACTAAGATTTGTACTTAAAGACTTGGACTTGCACTTTAATTTGTACTTAAATTCTCCATTTGCAAAATGAGGAAAACAGAACTCCCTTATCTTCTTAAAATATCATTAGGAACATTATACCATACTGGTGTCTGAAAAGTTGTTCATTGCATGATGAAATGATGAATAAAAATATCTAGATGGATACTGAATAGTTTAAGACTGCTTCTATGCTATTAAGTCTTTTCCTCAAGTTCTTATTGTCTTATCTCTATTGCCTAGAGATTTACTGCTTAGCTTTCATAGCAGATAACAGAAATTATGTCATACATTTTTTTCAGACTAGTTTTGTAAATACACTGAATAATTCTCAAAGACATTTACAGAGGGAGTCCAGTATGTTTATAAAATAAAGAAACCACAACCCCGCCCAATAATTTGAACTATGTTTGCAGAAGTGTTCAGACAATTGGGAAAAATTTAATGGAGAAAATATTTCTTGTCAAGCCAATAGATCAACCAATTATATCACAGAAATTCTTTTAGATACTTGATGTCTCAAACTGTTGTAGGAAGGACTTTGATTGTAAGACAAAGGCTTTCTATTTTCAAGTCTAAAATGTCTTTGAATCTAACCATTCTCAGAAACTGGAGCTTAAATCAATATGGAGTATTTTGATATCATAGATGTGGATAGAATGAACTGCCAAATAAATGATGTTTGAAGAATACTCTTGTGTTTATCTACACTCTACTTTTCTGTCAATGAGAGTCTTGAAAGGAAAAGGGATCAGTCTATGACAGTTGGTAAAGATTTTCCATAATTTTTTAACACATAAGACTCCTTTTTTGAATTTCAGCCTACTCATTCAATTTATGCTGGCAGTCTCAGACACCCTTGTGCCTCTGAGAGAATATTTTTCTTGATGACTGACATTTGGTCTGTTCAAAAGAGCAAGATCTCAGCTGAAGAAGAATAGGTTTTGAGACCTATTATGAGAACAATCTACACAATAACTGTTGAGAGTTCTATAAATCTTCATATAATTAAAAGGGTATTTTTGAAATTTCTTGCGAGAAAAAATCACTAATTTATGATATTAAAATGAATTAACTTAATGAATAGAATTAATGCATCTCTTGTACGTATCATTTCTGGATATTAACAAGTTCAGAGTTTCCTTGTATTCATTTTTTTTCTAGGTTATATGAAGAGAATCTCTTAGTTTCCATTCATATTAAATTACTTCAATTCTGTCAGCCTGCAACACGCTTGGTAATTTATACCTTTGCTCTTCAAGGAAATATCATCCAATTATTATCAACAGGATGACTCAGCTGGGGAAAAGTAAGCACCAAGTTGTTAGATCTGAAACCAAACCCCTTATTCTGCAATGGTAATTGCAAATGCCAACTTTCATTCATTTTAATTAGAGCTCCCACGGGAAAAAAAAAAAATTAATCCAGAAAGAACTTACTAGAGTAATGCAGTGAAGGTACAGCATACATTCCAGAATTCATTTTGTCCTATGAAATGGCAACATGGAACATGAAATTTTTCATAACCTACAAAATCAGCTTAGGTTACACATATGTAGATGCACTTTAGGCATATGTTCAATAAGTAGAAGAAATTCTGGTGAAATCAACAGTAGTTTATGTGATGGAGCATGCAAATATTTATACCTGGCTGCAAAAATGTCTTCTGGTTCAGATGTGACACTGAATCTATTAGAGAATCACACTTTTTCTTTTTTGTAGGAACTGAATCCCAGGTGAACTGAACTGCAATCTGAAACAGCACTGCACAGCAATGGATCATATTTGCCAGCCCTGAGGCAACATTTCAGAAACTTTAAATGTCTCCAAATTGTACTGGAGGCCCTCGTATTAGTAACTTAATTGAGTTTGAAGTATCAAATTTATGGTTGTAATCAGAGAAATAAGACTCAATTATACACTCAAAAGTTAGGACAATTAAAAGCAACTCAGTTTTGCTGAAATTGATATGTTTGTCACATTCAGAGACTAAATTCAGTACTCAGAGTGTAAAAAAGAAAAAAAAATGTTGTTTACAAATACTGTTGATATTTTTTCTGCTTATTCTCTACAGCAGCTTACATGGTGCACAGATGCTTCAAGAAAATATGTTTGACCCAGTACTTAAATAAACATGCAAGGTATTTAGAAGTCTAACTACAGACCTATAAATATATATATATATGTAAAAATCTAAATTTAGGTGCTTCTAGTGAATTTTATTTTAAATGCCATAACTTAAGTGTATACATAACTTATATGCCCATGTCTATATAATTTATATTTAAAAGCCAATAGAAGGTTATAAAAATACACATGTAATACTTAATATTTGATTTTATCATCCATATTTTTCTTACTCATTTATTTCTTGCAAACTCCTTCACAGATCTAATAGATTTAAAGTACTTCACCTTGATCCTGTTTGTCTTAAACATCTTGTAAGAGATGTGCTCCTTCACTTGCCGTTTTTACTGTAGATACTAATAAAAAAATCCAGGTAAATGATATAAAGTTCTGTAACAGTGGATTTAGTATCTGGCATCTTCCTGTGAGGCAAAATGTTTCTATGTGTTCCATAGGGAAAGATGGCATTTGTTTCATAGCACAAAGTATAATTACAGAATCACAGAATTGCTGAGGTTAAAAGGCCTCTGGAGCTCACCTGGTCCAACCCCCTGGCTCAGGCACAGTCACCAAGAGCTGGTTGCCTCAGACCATACACAGGCAGCTTTAGAGTATCTCCAAGGATGGAGGCTCCATCAGGCCTTTGTTTACTCTCACAGTGATAGAAATATTTCCTTATATTCAGGCAGAGCTTCCCATGTTTCAGTCTGCATCCATTAGTTTCTGTCTTATCAATGGGTGCCATTGGAAAGAGGTTATTTTGATCTCCTTGACACTCCCTTGTCAGGTACTGATGAGATCCCCATGAGCTTTCTCTTCTCCAGGCTAAAGAATCCCAGCTCTCTCAGCCTTTCCTCATAGGAAAGGTGTAGGACTTTGCATTTTCTTTTCCTCATTATGTGACATTTCTATTGGCTCATTTTCTTTTTCTTTTTTCTTTTTTTTTTTACAGATGTCTTTAAAGGGCTTTTGTATTGGTAATTATTTAAGGAAGAGTTTGCTTTTTTCCTGTTTTAAGTTATTTAGTAAGCAGGAGAAAATAATATTAGGAATTGATAAAAGTTTTTCACATCTTTATGTTAACATAAAAGCATTCAATCATAGTTTCACAGCATGCCGGTATTGCAGTTACAGATGCACGTCAGTAAAACCTTCATAACATGACAAAGCATTCTATATTTTCATTAAATCAACAGAGACATATATGATGAGTAAGTAAAAAAACAATATACTAAATGTGAGTGGAATTTAATCATTGCAAAGTAGAAGTCTGGGGACCAATAGAAGAAAGTTTTAAGCTCAATTAAAGTGTTGAGGAATCATTCAAAAGAGAGAGAGAGGAGAGTGCCTAGCTCAAAAAAGACATTAAACGATGTCGTCTATTATTGGTTGTGTACTTCCTATCTTGGATTGCTTCAGGGTCAGCTCGGCACAAGTGATAAGTTAGCTCAGGCAATTGAGAGCCAATAAATCATCGAGGTTAGGTGGGACTTATTTAACAGAACAAAATGGGTCTCAGGAAAAACATTTGAATGGAAAACAACATTACTGGAAAAGTCATTAGGTTGTGACTTAAATCCATAAGAACTGAGTGAAGGAAAGCTGGTGTTGAATGTGTAATAGAGAGATGTTTCAATTAAAATTCACATGTTGTTTTTGTAAACAATTGAAAACATTTTGGGATCAAGTGTGAATAATAGTAACTGTACAGAGATACAAAGTTTTCAGCATTCAGTCTTCTAAATACTAACATACTCCTAGCTATGAGGCTTGGGAGAACTTTTCTTCTGTTAGGCTAAAGAGAACCATTGGTATCTTCTCTTTTTCACTGTAACATGGTGTGGTGGGTTAACTTTGGCTGGCACCAAAGTCTCCACCGTGTTGCTCTTTCGCTGTCTGTCCACAGCAGGACACGGGGAGGAAATACAATGAAGCAGCTCTTGCATTGAAGCAGCTCTTGTGTTGCGAAAAAGATACAGAGACCCCTTACCAACTACAGTCATAAGAAAAACAGACTATCTATGGAAGATTTATTAAGTTATTGCCAAATAAAAATAGAGTAACCTGGTGAGAAAAATCCCCAACTCCCTAGTCCCCTCCTGTCCTTCTTCTGAGGCTCAACCCACCTCCAATTCTTCTACCTCCTACCCCCTGCCCAGATGGCAAAGGGGGGTTGTAATCAATTCATAATGTTTTGTGACTGCTACTTCGTCATCATGTTGTACTCCTGCTTCAGCATGGAGCCCCTCTCATCCACAAACTGCTCCAGAGTGTGGGCCCTTTCTGCAAGGCACAGTCCTGCAGGAGCACACCAATCCAGCATGGGCTCCCTGCAGCGTCACAGGTCCAGCCAGGAGTCATGCTCCACCAGGGGCTTCCCTTTTCCCAGGCCACAGCTCTTTCCAGGATTCTCCTTCAGCATGGGTTTTCCATGAACTAGAGCTTCCTTCAGAGCATATCCATCTATTCATGCATGCCCTGTAGGGGGAATATCTGCTCCACGATGGACCTTCATCGGCTGCAGTGGGGCAACCAGGTTCAGCACAGGCTGTCTGCAGGGAATCTGTGCTCTGGCACCAGAAGCACCTCCTTCCTCTCCTTCATTCACAGTTGTTTCTCACATGTTCTCTCTCCTCTCTTCTTGCTGCTCTTGCCCATTATTTTTTACCTTTCTTTAATATGTTTATCTGCAGGTGGTCCCAGCATCAGGGATAGACTCAGTTTTGGCCAGTAGAAGGCCCATTTAGAGCTGTCTGGAACTGTCTCTGTCTGACATGGGGATAGCACCTTGTGTCTCCTCACAGAAGCCAACCCTGCAGCCCCTCTGCTACCAAAACCTTGCCATGCAAGCTGAATAAAAATATAAAATTTGAAGTAAACCTCAGGATATTCCATTCCAGTTCTAAGCTGGTCATTACAAGCTGAGCAACATGGTCTTTTCAATTCTGATCCCCACTACACTCATGTGACTGGGCAAAAGAGATAAATACTTCAGAGATGTTAAAAATAAAGCACATTTTCAAGAAATTAGAAAACACATTTTCAAGAAATTAGCTTATGATTTGTTTAATATACACACACACACATTTACTTTTTACCAACCTATATATCTATATGCACACAGGTCCACAGGACAATTTTAATCTCTGTAATTCACATGTAGATCTAATTCCACTGATTGTCCAAGTGTTTCAGTGGTCTAATTTCCAGTGAAGATTTATCCTAAAAGAAAGGTTTTGTCTATCTGTAAGACAAGAGAGACAACTTCATTCTGAATTTTCTCAATGAGAGAAAATGAAGAACAATCCTTAAAAATACCTTAGATCCTTACATTTATTCCTTAAAGATAATGGATCCTAACAAATACTTATACATATTAGTAGTATGCAAAAAAATATTTGTATTTATATGATATTTTGACATCCTAGAAGACAAAACTCTAAAAGTCAATGTAGACATCTTCAAGGACAAAAAAATCTCAATTGTTATTCTTAACTATATTGGAGAGTAACCTTAAAATCTTAAAGAAGCTAGAGATTAAATTATGAGATTAATAAAAGCATAAGAACAAGAAACTGAAAATCAAATAGTATCAATAAAAATAATTCTGTGGGAGTTTTTAACTGGAAATATTGAATAGATGTTAACAAAACCGTAGAGAAACATAGAGAAAGTCTTAAACAGTATCCTTGAATATATTTCAGTATAACCTTTTATGAAAAATTTATTGGTTTATTGGTTGGTTGGTAGGCTGGTTGCTTGGTTGCTTGGTGTTATTTTGTTGTGGTCTTTTTTCTTCTCATAAACAAGAAAATTAAAGATACCACCAAAATATCTTCTGTAGGAAGTGCAATGTAAGAAAATAGGAAAGAAAAATTGAAATGCTTCTTCATCCCAGCAAGACAAATATGCCTTTATAATTTCACTTCTTTTTTAGGATGATTCTGCAGCAACTTGATTAATAATTCAAAAATACTTTCAAGAATTTAGCTTTATAGTGTGTCTTGTTTTTTTTTTTTTTTCTAAGAGTCTTGTGTTTAATGAATCCCTCAAAAAGAAATCTAAATTCAATTTAATTTTGATACTTCAGTTCATATTTTTTTCTGAGATATGCACAGCCTAGTACAGAATTATTTCCTGACTGTTATGCATCAAAGACAATAAGGAAATTGACTGAAAGCTTAGAACTTAATCTGGTCTAAATTCATCGAAGATTTCCTTAGGAAAATTGATATAGTCATGTTACAGAAGACTCAATATTCAATGTATACAATAAAAAGAATGAATATTTGAAGTAAATTGTACCTTGATAGTCTTGTTATCACTGGTAATTCATCACTCTTATCTCTTCTGTTCTGAACACTCAATGTGCCCTAAATCTCCTTTTGCCTGTCAGACTTTTAGGTACTTTTGTTTAAATTATAAATGTATCATCACAGTTACGTGTCAAAAACACCATTTGAATTTAATAGAAGAAAGATTTTTACTTTCTTTTATAGCTTGACCTGGAGTATAATCATATTGTATAAATGTAGAAATTATTTTTTCTCTCTAAAGCTTTAGATAAAACAAGGAATTAAATATTTATTATAAAGTGGTGGAGTGGCTTCTTTTACATAGACAGAATTTCCACTGTGTTTGGAAAGCTTAGCTGTTTGGATGACAAACTATTAGTATAATTTGCATTCTATTTTGAAAGGAAGAGAAATCCTTCAATTCCTCTTATTTTATCACAAGGAAAAAGAAGAACTGCATGTGAAATTATTTTACTGCCCCATAAAGATTGCTGAGATTTCTATTATGTAGGTCAACAATTCAATTTTTTCTTCATACAAGGTTTTAAACAAAGAAAAAAAAATAAAGATGAAAGGAAGAGAGAGGGATTTTTAAAATTGCCGATTTGCTACATTCAAGGGTAGTAAAACATCTAAATTCAAACCACTGGTTTTACCTAACTGGGAGCTAATGAGCATGAGTGCTCATTGCCTGTTTTGACAGTTTTTACTCAGCTTCTTCTCTTCAAGTTTTAATGAATAATCATTGGTTCAAATGATCATACTGGATCTGCAACCCACTCACAGTGGGGCTGTGCATGTCTTTAGTACGCACACACACGCAAACATACATATGCATATACATGTAGAATGTATACATATATTTTTAATATGTCTATGTCTATGTCTATGTCTATGTCTATGTCTATGTCTATGTCTATGTCTATGTCTATGTATTCTTCCTCAGCATCAGAAAACCTGCACTAAAGTCCTTACTCTAAACCTTGCAGATAGGGAAGCTAAATTTGTGTCTGTGTCTTTACTGCTAAATTAGGCTAACACACCATTTACATACAGTTGTATCACTTAAAAAGTAAATATAGAGGAAATACCAAGGAAAGTGGGAGTCCTTAGCACCAGCACATGTACATAAGGAATCAGGATTCTCTGTGTTCTGTCTAGGCCTTACATAGGCTTAAAGCTCAGGTTTTCCAATGAGAAGCTGTGAGAAAGTCCTAACGTAGCTCACATGCAATTAAATAGTTAGCAGTTTATGGCATTATTTCTCATGGCATATTTTATTATCATTAAAATTATATGTGAATTATGCGGATGCTTAGATAAAAACACCTCCTGGCTTTACAGAGCACATTTGCATGTAGGTGATGTCTGTGTATACATGTATCTTTATCCTCATTCTGGCTGCAAATACAGATAACTTGTTTCTGATACACTTAGTTCTCTTTGATATCCATAGGCAACAAACTAATCAATTTAAAAAAATATTAATGGTGAAATGAAAAAATACAAGTCATAAAACCAATGCTGAAAAATTGTTTCTGTACAATGACTTTTTCAATCAAGACCAGAGAGTTATTATTTGTCTGTACAGAGCTTATCACACATTACAAAGCTGAACTCTTACCACAATTCTCACAAACTCTGCTAAAATAAAGGGAACATACTTTCTGAAATTCTCCCATTTAGGTTATGCACATAAATAATGAATTTGGGATTTTTAGCAATTAACTTGAATTTGTGTTCTCAGTAATGAAGTGATGCAATTTAACCATCTAAATAAAAACTTTCTCTGTAATTTTGAAATTCAGACTTCTCGTACTGTCTTTTGATTAGGACAGAGATATATTCAACATATTTTGGTGGAAAATCTGTCCCCATTGAAGCCAGTAAAAAATAAAAATTAATATCATCCCAAGAATTGTTTCTGTCTTATCAAATGCAATAAAAAAGGTTTTAACTTTTGTAACCTTTTTGTTGTTTAATACATGAGTGCATCATTGCATCAAGGTAGCCAGTGAAGAACCTATCTGGAATTTGCTTTGTATTTTTCTTTTAATTGATACTATAAATAGAACTCCTATGTAGTTCTGCACAAACCTTCCTTTCATCCTATCAGAATAATTAATTTCATCAACACTATTTTATGGGTAATTTCCGGTCATATTTCAATAGGTTTTATTTCTCTCTCTGTTTAAAACCTGTCCATCAAGAGATTCTGATTTCCTCCACTGCATTCTACTAAAAATTATTCATAGGAAAAAAAAAAATGTTTGGTAAAAGTTTTTGTTCTTTCCGAAGGCTATGGTCATTTTTTTGCAAATGTTCTGTATTTCTGGCCTGTAAGGTCATGGTTATTAGGATTCTGATATTTGTCTTATTCCTTCTAAGATTTTGAAATTGACTCAAAATAAATTCACTATTCTGAAAGAGTATTGGCACTCTTCATGTAAATTACTATTTACTAATTATTAATATTTTGGCTTTTTTGGTTTTATTATATTATTTCAACTGTAAAGCTATTTATTATTCCCATTTTGACATGATAAATAAGAAATATGAAACATTTAATCAATGGATTAAAGATATTTTAGGGATTTTAGTCTTTCCTTTTTTCTGTTTCGAGTAACTTCAAAGTGCCTTATGTTTTCATCCATGTACCTTGTTTAATTTTCAGTAAGAGTACCAGAAAACAACATTTTTTCCAAGTGATGGTATTGCACAGAGCTCTCTGCAAACTGTAATTTCTTTGATCATGGTCTTATCTACCTCTGCAAAATTTTGAGGGCTGCTTTTTTCATTCACAGTCAAGCATCAGCCATAAGGCAGCAGCTTAAAAGGGGGAAAAATAATAGGTAATTTTTACCCTGCACCACACTTAGGCTGAGCTCGGGATTAGTTGAAACTGTTGTTGGTTCAAATTGCACATTAGAGTTTAGTAAGATAGCCATTCATTTACCACTAATTTTGTACTTAAGAAGGGATGAAACTAAGACTAGTACTTAAATTGAACAAGCAGAGACTTGAAATGTCAAGTTCTTGCCTGGAAGGGCTGTGTAATGATCCTCTAATCAGCTTTGAGGACCAAAATGCAGCAGGGAGGGTTTTCTCACAGACAAGTGCAAAGTAATCATACTTCCAGAGAGAAAACATGATTCTCCTTGATGGCTCTATATATTTTTATTTGTTGACCATTGTTTTTAAACATTGTTTAGAATCTTTAACAAAGTATAAAAAAAATGGCAATGCTGAAGTTTTTTGAAGTGTTTAGCAGTTAAAGACTCATTGACAGCAGTTGTGGTGTATTTTGAAATATTTAAAAGAAGATGCTTTTTGTATTTTACCAGTTGCAGGTGTTTTTCTTGTGTACTTCCCCAGCATCAGAAAATCTGCACTTAGGTTGGTTTGGTTTTTTGGGGTTTAATTTGTTTTTTTTTTTTTATTTAAATTATCTAGCATTCTTTTTTACTGTTTAGAAGTGCTTTTTTTCACAGTTGCTTTATAGTATAGATCTTTGAATTTC
Source organism: Fringilla coelebs (assembly GCF_963513975.1). NCBI lineage: Eukaryota > Metazoa > Chordata > Aves > Passeriformes > Fringillidae > Fringilla > Fringilla coelebs. Next base: position 55,797,607 of record NC_140029.1, read on the forward strand.
CAGTTAAGCAGCCCTATACTTGTAAAATCAGGCACTTATTTGGAAGGAGAGAAAGTGTTCATAATGTGTGGAATGAACTTTATCTTGAAGGCTTTCTCATTTAATTGATGTGATCTGACCTTGCCATTAGTCTTGCTAGAGGCAAGCTATTTCTGTCTGCATTACTTTTCATTATTACTTTCATGTAGAAGCTCAGTACCTGCTGCTCCATATAAATATGTGACAGAGCTAAAGAACCTGCTCTGCAAAGTCATTCAAGTCCTATCTACTCTTATACTTTCAAAGTTAATTCACACAAGCATATACCATAGTGCCATATATCAAAGTCTGTTGTAGCAACAGAAATTTGGAATACCAAACTTGTGATCGCGATCTGAGATATTGCAGGAAATTTATATTCCCTATTTAGTTATCTGGAGTCCAGGCATCATCACCTTAGATATAAATCAATCTTATCCTGTAGAAGTTACTCTGCAGCTATGCCTGAGCTTATTATTAATTTACAGTGCTCTTTGTTTGGTACAGAGTGAAGGAGACAATCAAATGATATATCACATAAACAATTAAAATCCATCCTTGTGGCTTTAAGCTGTTGAAATGATGCAGAACTTGTGCAGAATGCAACTGTCCTCAAATTACTTTCATTGTTAAACATTAGACAATATGAAAAATTTCAGTCTGACTCAGTAATTTAGAATAGTATCTGTAGACCTCTGTCAGACATTTATCTTTATTATTGTGTGGTTACTTCAACAGATACAGGAATTATTAGACATACAATGATGTTACATGGATAAAATTAATAACACTCATATCCCTCATTGTTTTCCCCAAAGATAAATGTAAGAGCCTCAGAAAGTTCACAGCAAATACTATTAATCTAACTTTGATGCTAAGGCAAATATCTGCCAATCCTTCTAAAGTCAATCATTAATTTAGCATGTGATTTGACAAATATTATCAATTACTGTTTTGCAGATTATTTTGAATCTCTGTTGAAAATAATTTTTTAAAACTTGCCAACTTAGTACAAATAATTGTTGGTAACCTTTTCCATGTCTATAAGTGTGTCACATCATTCCTATAAACTTGATATTTGCATAGGCACAGAAACATCCAGTCCACCCAGAAAGAAACTGATCTTGAGATTTTGTATTCTTCTTTTTTCTATCAGTATCAAAGGGCTAATTAGCAAAAAACTCATACAAGAAACTATGTTGAATTATGTCAAGTGAAGAACTGTTTCAAAGAATTTAAAATTCAAATTACACATTTGGAAACTAATTCTATATTTTACTGGCATATTACTTTAAATTTTTATCTCTTTACAGAAATTAAGTCATAAAATAAGTTCAAAATACGTTTGAGAAAAGCACTTAAAAACCCACAAGTTCTCCTGAAGTATTTTACAAAGAGATGAATCAGTGAATCAGTATACAATTCTCTTTTCTAGTGGTTTTTTTTTTTTTTTTTTTTGGTTTGGTTTGGTTTGGGGTTTTTTTGGGGGGTGGGAGGGTTGTTGTTGTTTTCTTTTTTTTACTTTGCTTTGTTTTATTTCAGTTTTATATTGGTTTGGTTTTATTTTTAAATTGGAAAAGTATGAAAATAAACTTTCAATGGGCTTGATGAGAGCAATTATTTCTTAGTTTATATAGCAAAACAGCAAGAAACTCAAAGACCAAATAAGTCTTCAAGTATAACTCGCCACTGAAGTGTTTTTTTCTTAATCAGTCTGATGTCAGTTTTGGCTCCATTAAGTGTTTAGATACTTGTGATCAGGACAATTTGAGAAAAGAAAGGAGTTTGCTTCAAGCAGTTTTTACCAAAATATTGTTCATTATTTGACTTGAGGGGCCCAGAACTGAGCACAGCATCTGAAGTGCAGTTTCACCAGTGCCAAGTACAGGGGACAGTCACTGCCCTCGCCCTTTTGGCCACACTATTTCTAATCCAGGCTAGGATGCTGTTGGCCTTCTTGTCCACCTGGGTACAGTTGGATCATGTTCAGCCACTATCAGCCAGCACACCCAGGGCCATTTCCACTGGGCACCTTTCCAGCCACTCTGTCTCCAGCCTGTGGAGCTGCCTGGGGCAGTTGTGACCCAAGGGCAAGATGCAGCACTTCACTTATCAAACCTCGCACCTTTGGCCTTCACACATTGATCCAGACTGCCTAGATGCCTCTGAACAGATTATTAGAAATTAAATATAGTCAAAGCAACCCATTAACTAGTGCTACAAAGAAAAGGGCCTTTTGTTTGATATAATAGAGAAACTATAATTTCTTTACAAGAACGATTATAAATTTTGGCTTTATGATAGTGGCTGTTTCATGAATAATCGTCATGCAGCAGGCTTCACTTTCTGAATCATGCCTTTTTTCAGCTTTAATAAAACTTCCTCACTAAACATTTAGGTCTATGCTATACTGTAATTTTAATTGAAACAATGGAATACACTGAAGACCAGAAAACTTCTACTCTACATAAGTATTTCATTTTTGCACGAGAAAGAACAACTCTTTGGTACATGCCTAAAATAGGTCCAGTCTTTGAACAGTGATCCACAATCTAAAGATTAAGAAAATTCATGGTTTTCCATTAATTTGGTATCTTTACTTTGAACTCTTGCAATATAAATACTTTGTTTCCATAAGCAAATCCCAGCATCTTTATATGGTGACAAATTGTGAGATAAGTAATGTAAATTAGTTTCTCCACCAAGTGTTAATTGTTGGCCCTATTCTTCAGTTTTATGTCAGTACAGCTGTTGGATCCAGTGCAGTAGCTACCATCAGCAAGGAACCTGGTTTGTGTTGAAAGTAGCAAAGATTCTATCTTTTGCATAATGTGACTATTTTGATTCATTTCACTTTTACAGATAAGCTTTGACATTAGAAATAATTTATTTTATGTTCTATATGTAAACAGTTCAATAATACCACTGCATCTCATATTTCTTTACCTCAAATTACACATATAGATATCAACAAAGCTTTTGTTTCTAGTTGTGATTTTCTAAACCTGTAAGCTGAGGTTCATTTATGGTACAGTGCTCAAATACTCAAATATGGTACATTGCTCAAATATAAATATTTTTCTATCAATATGCTTTAAACTTTCTGACAGTGTTTTTTACTTAGCATCAATCCTCAACCCTCTTTATTTAAATAGCACTTCTCTCAGGCAAGAAGACGAGTTTTCTGTTTCCTTGAGGTATTGCTTATGGTCAGAGATTTCTCTGTAAAAATCTATTTTTTATGGTAGGATTTGTTACTCTAGGATCAAGAAAGTATTACTTTCAGTTTGATTTTATAATAGTTTTCATGTAGATTTGAGACATGATGTTACAGAGCAAAAGAAGATAGTGAGAAGAAGGACCAAGGAAAGAAAACATTCAGTAAGATTTGCTAATCTGTGAACTAACTGATTTTTGTTCACAGAAGGTGCAATATAGTGGCAAGTATAATTGCACAACATCCACTCTACAGCAACACATAGCACAGGAAATGTACTGAATTGTAGAATTTTTTGTAAAGTAAAAATATGTCTGTGTTTTGATTTCTTAAAGTACTGTCCTGATTGCCTTATGATAACTAGTATAGTATCTATTAACCATATTGTAAAAGTAAATAGAGATTTGATGAAGGGGCAGAAAAATCCATAGATGTAATTATTTGCTCTATAGAGATAATTACTGCATATACTCATGTGCAAAAGAAATTATTCTTATTGTTTGGTTTTCTGATGAACGAGAAGATTAGATGCTGATTATACACTACATTTAAGGGTTAATTACTTTCATTTAAGCTACACACAATACTACTTAGAACTTCTTCACTTGAAAAACACAGTTCTTTGCTTTAGCATAATCTTACACTTAGATAAAGCAAATTTAGATGAGATAGGGGAACAATTTGGGAACAGTTCAAAGTTCTTGAACAACTAATTTCTCTAGGCTGGACCACAATTTAAATGTTCCTGTTTATTATAGTAGAGAACCAGAAAGAAAGATAAATCTTGAGGGAGGGTATGGACCAGCAAATGACAATGTTCTAGTCTTGTTATTATTTGTACATTTACTTCTGAACTTTAAAAGCTCCAACCATACCTAGCCTGCATTAGGTTTTTGACACCTGAATAATACTTTACTAGGTTTTACCTTAGTTGGGCTAACTCTAATTTGTGTTTGTTTAATGGAGTGTTCATAACTACTCATTAGCAGTCTGTTTATTTCTTTGGTTTAGAAGTGAAAGTATTTTATAAAAATTCTAAACCGGAGAAACTGGGATGAGTGTAATCCTTTATTGAGGCTCTGTGTGTCCACTGAAGTTTTTACTGTAATCAATCCCCCTGAGAGACTGTCTTGGGACTGCGAAATTTTTTTCTTCTATGTAGGAAACTATTTTCCTCCTACAAGTATTTTGTTGTACTTACCTGATTGTTTTTCTGACCCTGTAGGACTGTTGGTATCATGTTGTACCCATCCCTTCTCATCTGAGGCACAGAGAACAGTTGCTTGTACCTCAAAGTGTTTTACACTAGCTAGAAGTTTCTTTTATGGAAACTAATTGACTGGGATATATATGAAGTAAAATTAAAGACTGTCTTCTTTGGTCTTGAACTCCTTGAACTCCGTAATATTGGACAATCTGATGAACAGAACAAGCTGGAAAGTTATCAAACGAGGCTATATCTGTGTCCTGGAGTTCTTCTATTAGTGAAGTGAAGAGATATTGCAGTGTTCAGATGATTTATTTATGAGTTCTTTTAATCTAAATTGCACATGATTTGCACTTCATTTATGCCTGGTGCAGTTGACATGTATCTGGAAATATTCACACATAAGAGTGGGTAATTCCAAAATCATCTAGGGAGATCAGAAAGCATAAAACATTGTGGCTTTACCAAATATTGAAATTTTAGATTCACATTTACATTTTGCATAAAAAGCAGATTAGCACAGGATAGACAGGCACAGATATAATGAAAATAAACATTTAAAATTAGCTCGAAAAATACTTAATGTCATAACTGTAAAGTCATTGTGAGAGGAGTTAGAAACTTTAATCTACTTTTCAGTAAGGAAATGGCTTAGAAAAGTAGTTCAAATGCTTGGTGGATTGAGATCCAGACATCTGTTGAATTGTCTGTATTACTGCAATTTAGAATACATGCCGTATATTCCTCATTCTACAAAAATAATAATGTCTGGGTTTGATTTTAATTTTTTTTCATATCAAATAATGCAGAGTCAGCTGTTCAGCTTTATGCAGAGCTTCACATTTTAATGAAAGCTGCATTTGCATAAAAGAGATTTATTTTCTTGCTATGTGCTAGTTGAAATTTCAGTATGAACTTTAAAGGGCTTTGTTTATTTCATTGCAGTGAAGGACATTCCGGGAATCACTTTTTCACTGGGCACAAATATCACATTGCTTTCCTTAGTTCAGCATTTTGAGTCACAGTAAATGCTAGTGGTGGATATGGTATTATAAAGAGAACATGCAAATAAAAGGATGCAGGAGAAGAAAATCTTGTCTGTATATGTGTGTCATATTTTTCAGGATATTAACAAAACCCATGGCACTAGGTGAAGAAAATGTACACTGAAATAAGACTGAAACTATGAAATGCTTATCTGTTTGACACTCCTCTGTCATGCTCTAGCTGTGGCCAAAAGTTGCTTTACCAGTGTTTATGGAAATTGAAAGAGTTTATCAGTCCTTTATTTCTTTATCATTACAAAGTAATCAAAATTATTCCTATGAAAAATTTTATTGAATAAAGACGAGTGCATGATAGGAAAACCTGGCTCAAAGTTTCCATCACAGCCAGCTTGCTGCAATGACTGTATAAAAACTAACTAAAGTTGGTAAAAAAAATGTTCTTGATAAATCACAGTCCAGCCACCTTTATATTGAACAGTAGTTCTAAAAAAAATACATAAATTAATATAAATATTTAAAGCTATCATTGGAAAGCAAAAGCAGAAAGAATTTTTTCTTTACTAGAACTTGGAAATTTTAAAGAGTTTTACTAATGACAATTAACACATTCTGACACTTCATGATACCGCTGTGGTTGTTGCATTATTAGCTATTTTTCTTAAATAGTGTTCTTTCCACTCTAATTTAAAAATTTGCTTTGGTTTTGTAAATACATATTTATATCACATTTTTTCTCTATATAAATTCCTCTGAATGGTGTTTGAGACAAGGATCAATGAAAACATAAAACCAGCAATGAAATTTAAGTAGCTGTCCTGTGAAGAAGAAAGGTCACACCCAAATAATAAACTAAAATGAGGCTCAGGTCTACAATTAAAACGATTTGCAAATAAATTAAATATTCACTAAATCAAAGGCAAAGTAAAAGAGATGTGTCTTTAGCTTATTAGTTAGAAAACAACTGAAGATTTTAGATTATGTAAATATTCTAGATTTGAATTTGAAGCTACTCCAGAAATCTACATTAGTAGTAGTACAGGTGACCTTAGTAGGGACACAAACTCTTAACACATACTTTGGGTGGAACAACTTGTGTGGTGCTACTTCAGGGGAAGAAAAATAAAAGAAGAAACACTGTCAGATTTCCTTTATGTTTCATTCAGAATTGTTGACTGATAAACCAAAAAAAAAAAAAAAAAACAGTACTAAGGCATTATAATGTTTCTGTTCTCTTTAGAAAGACTTTCACCTGTAATTTTGCTACTTTTTCACAATCCTTAGAGTGTAGAGGATTTTGTTAAAACCGACTCCCAAATAGGGAAATATGTATGATTTTTCTCCAAATTCTTCTCTCAGGTAGGGAAAGATTTTGGATCAGGTTTTAAAAATAATAAACTAGTGAATTTACAGAGTTAGTATGACCTAGACATGAAAGACGGAAAGATAAGAAGCAAGAATAACACACTGGTATTAAAATGTGATATGCTGCCTAAATGCTATACATCTTTATGTAAAAAACTAGCAGAGGAGACTGAGGGCTTATGAAGATGAAATACGTGTATTTGAAAACTGGGAAAATATATTATTTAGCTCTGGCAGACATTTGGAAGGCTCCTTCTCTTTAAAACAGAAGGTGCATTCCTCTTTAATGAGTAGTGCTTTATATGGGGTATTACCGTATACAAATTTGGTTTCTAGGTGATAAACACCCTAGTGAGATTAGCTAGAAGCTGAGCAAATGAGAATTAATATTGGACACTGCTGTTGGTAACAGATTTCTGCTTCTTTTCATGGATGTGATGAATTTACAAGCTTCGCATTATGTGACAAACATGCAAACACTCTCCTCCTCCTAAAAACTCTTTAAGTAGTCAAAATAAAATATTTTATAAAGTTGTTTTCTGTCTTCAAAACTCTTGTGTTTATAAAAATTGATAACACACAAAATTTTCTCACAATACTTGACATTTTAACACAGAAAATCCAAACAAATTCAAATTATTTTTTTAACAGTGAAAAAAAAAACCTACATGGAGGACTTTTTCAAAAGAAATGCTAGAGGGTCATTTTAATAAGAAGTGCAAAGCAGTAAGCTATCAGTATGGTAATTAAAATCAATGAGTGTCCATAACCAGGCTTGAAGATGTGAAGAAGGTTAAAACTAATTAAAAACATCACAAAAGGTCTTTCTGTAACGATTGAAGAGATGCCTTGGTGGATAGCACTTCACAACCTGATATCAAGGGAAAACAGGTTCAAAGGAACAAAAGTCTGCTATAAAAAGTGTAATTTTTTGCCCAGAGAGAAAGAAAACATCAGACTGTTCAAACATAACTTTATGTAGCTGGCATTCAAATATCATCAGTTCTTTAAACTTTTGAACCTGTTTCTGCTGAAATAAATGAGAATGCTTCTATTTGACTTAGAAGGCTGGGATCAGAATCTACTTTTCCTGTTGCAGAAGGGCAGAAGGTGATACAATTATAAAAGCTAATTTAGATATTTGTTTGCCAGATTTAAAAGAATTGTGTTTTGGGACCTCAGAACTATTTCTGAGGTCCTTATCTGCAAACTGGACAGGTTTGCCCGAGAGATTAAGGGCTTTTGACATTTTATGCTCTCTGTTTTACAGTAGGAATAATCCTATGTTCTGCATGCTCTATTCAGCATCACAGTAGTGAAAAACTGGAAAAAATTATAATTAATAAATAGTCAGAAATTAAAAAAGAATATTCTACCTAGGCCTTCTATTGCTCAATTTTGTGTGGGGATTGTGGTTTCAATTTCAAAATAAAAAAAAAAGAAGCAAATTATACTTAACAGTGAGAAGTTACATTTGGTGGATAAAAGAGTTTAAAAGTACTTTTAATCCTATCATAGTCCCGTTCATTAAAGAGTAAAACTTTATCCCTTACTATAACCCTTTTAAGTTAGGAACTACTTTGAAATCATAGAATGTTCTTTGACAACTTTCTCTTTATTACATTTTTAAACTCCCCAATCTGAAAAATACTTGACTTGAATTTAATCTTCTTTTTTAGCTACAAACCACTGATCAGATAATAAATTCAAAATCTGCTTTTTGCAGAAAACCTAAATCATATTTATTTTGTTTTCTATCCATCACAGCAGTGTAACAAAATGCACTCCTTTTTCAAGCAGAGTACATAGTTGCTCCTGAAAAAATTACATCTACCAACTCTAGTCATAAGGGTAAGTTTTGCTGCTTCTTATTCTGTTTGACCTTAGAGTCCTCACAGCTAAAAGAGATTCACATGCAGATCCAATTCCAGCTTGTGCATCCTCTGAGCTGTTTACTGTATTCAGGCAATTACAGCTGTGCAAACCCAGTGACGGCATTAGGGGGCACAGGTGCAAACAAGGGACTAATTTGGCCTGCAAAACTTGTGTTATTGGTGATAATAGATGAGATGGAAAGGAGCCAACTTGATTCTCAAATCACAGACCGAGTATCTAAGGCTGAGAAGAATATCCAAATGTTTACTTAAATGGGAGAATGTGGGATAAAAAAACTTTCATAGAAAATGAATGTATTCCCAGGGTATTCTTTCTCTTTACTTCTTTTCACAGAATCATTTTCTAAAGTAACAATGTACTTGATTAAATCAAGGGAAAATGCTAATGTATTAACCCCATGTCAGGAATGTACCAACGTAATCTGTTATCATACTGTGGAATTAAGTAAGAAAGCCAGAAACAATTTTTGTAAAAATGTTACTGGATATGCAGGCTTTTATTATGAAATAGAAAAGAAAATTTGATGAAAGTGTATTTTTATGTAATGGGTTAATTCCATCATTTAAAGATAGTGAGTATTGAATACTAAGGCAGAGATAATTTAAAATGTCAAGAAAGGACAGTCAAAGAACAAAAATTGAAGAAATCAGGTGAAAGGAGAAACACTTTGGTGATAAGCCAAAGTGTTTTTGTGATTACACTGATTATTTAAATCTGGAAAGATTTGACGGGCTCTATACCTGGGACAACAGTGCTTTAATGAAATATCTAGGGTTTCCAGGCATTTGGGGTTTTATTAACTAACTTCATTCTTTTTCCTTTTTCCTTTTTTCCTTTTCTTTTCCTTATCTTTTCCTTTTCTTGCAAAGCTTTGTTTTAGTATAGGTATTAGATAAATGTTTGCATTCCTTTTCTTTTTACTATTCCTAGTTTCCTATCTTTGAGTCACTGTGGCAAATATACATTAAAAGAAGGTCTAACTGTTCCTGTTCTTCCTTTGCAAAAGTAACTAACAGTAAATTTTACATTGAATAAATGAGGTAGGCACATTTCAAAATTTATTAATTTTAAATTTTCTTTCTTGTAGACTTAACAGGTAAGTAGAAAGCATCTCTACATTGAAAAATCTCAGATCCTGTTTTTTCTCTGTTAGTGGTATTGGTCAAATATCTTTTAAAGCAATGTTTTGAAATCATGGTGCTGGTCGAAATAATATATTGCAAGACAGTAATTATATTTGAATGAAGACAATTTCTCTGAAATTCAGAGAATTTCCCATGCTGAAAATGAGATTTTCATAGGCTAAATTAAATTGGAATCCAACATTTGTATTATTTGTGTCATTTAGTTGAAATTGCCATAAATTAAAACAATGCCATAAACAGTATATTAGATATAATATATAAATATTAGACATTATCAGTTATTGGTTGCAGCCTCAAATTAAAATACAGCACTTAACTCTCCAAAGCAGTTTTCACCAAAGGTATTTCTGAAAAAAATTGCTTTTTTGTTTTATTACATGCTTTCTGACATAATATGACTCCTATATAATATAATTTGTTTTTCCACTCAAACAAGTGTTATTAGCAGATTTGAAATAATTAAACAAATAAAGCAAGTTCTAAGATATCAAAGTAATGAAAAATGATGAATCTATCCTTCCTTACTGAGCAGTAATATGCTTGGATAAATTCATAAGCTGGTGTGGGTATTGCTGTGCTCATATGAAAAGTATAATTTATGCATATTGGAGTACATAATCATCTGTATTCCACTTACTAATTCAAGGTAATTGGTTCTGTTTGAAGGAAGAACTGAGAAATCCTGTTTCTTTTGAACCTTTGTCTGCCAGCTTCTTTGGGATTCTCAAGCAAAAGAAAATGCTTAAGATTGAGATGAGAGACAGAGACAACTCTCATTTTGGAGCTCCTGCCTTAATTCATGAAGTTGTTCCCACGTGGTTAAAGTAATAAAATAATAAAATATGTGGAAGTGGCTGGACATTCATTGGGTACATGCTGGATTATTCAGGTTCTACTGAATCTGAGGTTACCTTGTGTTGTGGTTTCACTGAAACTAAGGTCTAAAAAGGACATTTCAGGGTATATTGCCCAGGCGAGACAACCATTTGGGTATTAGAAACAGCTAAAGTTATTTAAATTCCTGATCCAGGATTCAGTTTACTCAGGTGAATTGTAATAGGTTGATTCAGTTAAATGTCTGTTTGGTCAGATTGATAAATAGAGATAAATACAAATAAATATATAAATGAATAAATGAATGAATGAATGAATAAATAAATAAATAAATAAATAAATAAATAAATGCAAACATACATATTTGAAATCATAATTCTTCCTGAAAAAAAATTTATCTACGAGAAAGGCTTGACAATGGACTAACATAATGTTCAGTTCTGCATCCTAGTAGATCCCTTTACTCCTATCCTGTTTTAAGCTGGGAAAAACAATGTTATGAATTTCTAGATTGTATGAAAATATACAGAATCTTCAAGAATCACAACATTTTTCTCTCTCTTTCACCAGCCAAATATTCTAAAGGAATGTTTCATAAAGAAGGATTTTTTAAAGCTTTATGCCTTATAAACAGTATTTTACTGATTACCTTATTGAATCTGATGACATTTCTAATGTGCCTAGTTCTAAACTAGTTAGTTTAGTAGTGCCTCATGCAGTTGGCATGTGTCTGGAAATATTCACAAATTTCTAAAGTACCTATTAAGATGTACTGACTTACTCATCCTCTTCTTATGACCTGGATCTTTTATTTTTTAATAATGCTAAATGCAAAGTTAATTCTGGAATTCTATTTTAAACATGTTTGCAGCTTGTTATTTTGGAAACAGTAAAAAAAAATCCTCAATTTGGTAGCTTATTTTTAAATATCAAGATTTTCAAGAGCCAAGTTTTTCTGCTCTTCCTGCAGATGAGGAATACTACTATGGCAGAACTTCAAAAAGAATTTTTACACCCACAGAAAATGATTCCTGGAAAGATAAACAAAATCATAACTAAAATTAAGCCAAGAACAAAGATAAGAACAGATCTGAGATGTGACTTTGCTTGACTGAGGACTCTAAAGAAGTTAGCAAGTTTCTATACATATATAATGAGAAATTAGGGAGGGAAATTTCACCTCCTATTTCAAAGAGGAGGAAAGAGCATTTGTACAAAAGGATATTGCTGTTGGCACTGTGTTGCTTCAGTTACAAATCTTAAAAAAGAGCATGTGACATGTAACTCAGGACTGTGCACCCATTTGCTGTACTAGAAACAACCAAGAAATGTGTTTGTCAAAACAGACTGTGGGAGCTGTGCAACATGATTAAATCATTAGTGATGACTCCACATTTAGCAATATGTGGCACATCTTAAAGAAAATATAGCACTGAATTTCAAAGCAGTAAAATGTTGTGCTCTATTTTTAGCCTCTAACCTTTTCTACTGAAACTTTTCTACCTCAAAAGATGTAGTGTTCACTTAATTCTAAGTTTAGCTTAATTAGGAAAAGATATGGTTGAGTTGCATTGTAGTTAGAGAATGATATTAATCCTCTTCAGCCCATCACTTTAAACAACAGAGGAGAAAAAAAATAGCAAGAAGTATTTGTGAGAAGGATTTTTCTCTGTGTATATTGGAAGAACATGGACTTGTGAAAAGGAACCAAAAAAAAAAAAAGTTCTATAAACCTACGTTATAGACAATCAAAGATGACTTCATGTGGCTATGATTATGTAAGGGAAATACATAAAAAAGCTGTCAAAAATTAGATGCAGATGAGTAACAAGAAAAATTACATAGAGCTGAATAAAATCTTTTTAATTTAAAGCAAAGAAGATGAAAAGTTAGCTTCAAAGATCCTACTTTGATGGCATGTGGGTAACTAGTACCTGAGCTACCCTACAGTAACAGAAATCTTTACAGATTTCAGTTTCATTAAATCCAAAACTAATTTTTGGCAATTTCTTTGTTTTAAAATTAAAAAAATCGAGGAGGTATCCTTCCTCTTCCATTACCTATTCCTGGTAATAGGAAAATTATTTTTATTTACCATCATACTGATGGAGAAAACATTTGGTTTCCTGGTGAGGCAGGCCAACAGGAGAACCAGGAAGGCATGCAAACTGACGTCTTTGCAATTAGCTAACGACGGAATGTTCACTTTACCCCGATCCCTGTACAGGAAACAGAAGCTCCAGCTCAAACAGCAATGCTTGCAATCAATCACAACAGAAGGAGGCTAGTGCTGAAAAATGCTCACTGATATGACAACACTGTGATTCACTGATGCCTCTAGTGTATCTTTGACTGAATTTTATTTCCTCTTTTTATTTCTTTTACTCCATTTCCTTCACTAGACTGCTAATTTCACATTGGGTTATTCATGTTAACACTGCCATTCTGACAGTAGGGTCAATTTAATTTGAGGTTATACAATTACTGAACTAACAAGCTCATTTCATTTATGTGCTATATCTTTATTAGCATAAAAAAATTCCTAAGGAAAAGTTCAATAAAATAATTTCATACCTGTAAACTGAAAAAAATAAACTAGATATCAATTCCTTCGGTCTATGCACTTTGTAGTTTAAACTTCCCTATTACCTTGTAATTCTATTACAAGGAACAGTTTACTGACTGCATTTTAATGCTTAAATAAGAATTTTCTTGCCTTCTCTTGTCTTCCTCTGTTTTCATGAAGGACATATGATGGTCATACGAAAGGAATATTCTGACAGGCTAGTTACAAAAATAAGATGGTTTTCATCTTGCAAATACAAAAGAGTAATATTTTGTATTCAGTTTCTCTGAGAAATGGAGTAAACTTCCTAGTTTAACAAGTTCTGAGAAATAGGAGTTTTACCATTATTCAATATCTAGTGAGACATCAGGGACTGGGTTAAAAATGTTTCCCTGGTTCCCTTTTTGATAATTAATTTGGAAGCAATAAATAAATATTTATTTTAAAACATTTTGAATGTGTTTCTAAAACATAAATAAGTAAACAAGCAATTTTATATGTAAAACCATTAACATGGATTCTGAAGGTTATCTGTCTTCTATGCGATGCTCTGCTTCACAGCAAAGATCCAAATACACAAATTTGCTTACATTTTCATTAAATATAGTTCCATAGAGTAAAAAATACCTGAAATTTACCTCTGTCATATAGGACCTGTGATTTTGCAAACCAATAGTAATTAGAAAACTGATTGTATTGAGCAATTCCACTGAATGGAGGTGAAGGAATTCCCCCTGATCTCTGAAATTATAGTATGCCCAAGAAAGCCCTATCTTTTATCCATTGTATGATTCTATTTTAATAGGTTCTTTCAACAGCATACACATAAAAAAAAAAAAAAAACAAATCTTAAATGCAAAAAAATATTTCCTTAGCATAGGTGTTTTTGGCTTTAAGATTTATGAGCTGTAATCACCTTTTGAGTTATAGTCCATTAACACCTACACTAAAATCCTCTGAGTGTAGTCTGAGACTTTATAATAGAAGGTTTACAGCTTATTCATACCTGTACATGAAAGTGGAATTTTATAAAATAACATAGGAAATATTATCATAACAAGCAAAATAACTAGTGTCTTCAATCAAAAAGAAGCCTTTTGGAGCCTTTTTCTCCCTTTGATATAAGGTAATAGTCTGTATTACTCTGTTCCTTCTAATGATTATAGAGTGGGCCTCAGAGAGAAATCTGTCCATTCACTGACAGCTGAAGTGGAAACCTTTGAGTCTTATACCAGAAAGGAATACAAATGCTGAATCAAATTAACAGTTCTATGTGCTCAATGTCTGTGTCTAATCTTTTATGACAGCTGGTACCTGACAGTGAGTTATTTTACCTAGTCTCTGCTTCACTAGCTGTTCACTAAGCCTTTTCATGGAACTCAGATTTGCTGAGTAATACAGTTCTCCTATCTTGGCTTTTTATTCTACTGTAGAATTGAGTTGAAACTATTTCCATTTCTATCAGTGTCATACAGATTTGAAAAGAAACAATTGTGGTGTGGGAGAAATACTGGTAGAAGGTCACCTAGGGTAAAAATAAGTTTAGGCAGTCAAACCTCCCACAATGCAATTACTCTCATCACAAGCAAGGGGGAACACGAGGGGGAAAAGAAAAAAAAAAAAAGTGAAACCAGCTTCATTTCTCTGAGTCACTGAGATGGGAATTGCAAAAGAGTAAGTACTGCAGATACAAGTACAAAAACAGACTATCCTGAGGGGTTAGAGAAAATGGACCTAAATATAAAGTGCCTGAATATGTGACCTGTTTTCCAAAAGGTTCAACTCCCACTGAGATTAGTAAAAGCTATGAAATTCCTTACCATTTTAAAGAAATCTCCTTGTTGCTTTTTCTGTTAATTATGACTACCAAAGCATTTTTTCTATTACATTTATACCCTGTAGCATAGTCAGATCAAAAAATATATCAAGGTTTTCCCTTCATGTAGTTTCACATGTCAATATTGGTAGCAACAGGAGAAGAATATACAGTAAGGTCAAACATATAGCAGTGCTCATTAGTAGATTTTCAAGTGTTTTACAAAGTGACAGAATCCTCTGAATATCTAAATACTGTGGAAACCACAATTTGGTTGTGTTCTGTTGAAATATCTGTGTGCATCTGTAGTGTGCTTTGCACTTAATTTTTGAAACTGTTAAGCTCCCTTTTTCTGCCTTTGCTTCTTTCTGCTGCCTTTGCTAGAGAACAACATGTTGGCAAATTTTGTTGAAAAATAAAAAAGAATCTTCACTTAATCAGTCAGGAAAAGAAGAAGGGAATATTTTTCATTAATAAGTGAGTGAGCTCCCTTACATCACCCCATGCTTCCAGCTTCCAAGGTTTAAAAGCTATGGGTGTGCATACAACCAGGCAGGATATAACCACACCAAAATGTCAGAATACTCATTAACAGTACATACTGTGAATTTAAAAAGGGGGAAAAAAAAAGTAATTAGTACTAAATTAGGAAATATGTATGAGAATGTTGGGAAAGCCAAGTTTAAAGTCAGTGATGTGAAGAAAAGCATGGTAGCAGCCATGCATGTGTGGCAAGAAATGCAAACAAGTCTAACTTCTTTGCATCAGAAAGTCACTGATCTTAAAGTTACATCTCGGAGATCTTTTATTATTGTAGGAATTCTTTAAGGGAAAGAAGGCCTCTGTAAGTTTACATGATAAATAAAAAGTGCTGAGAAGGAACAAAAAAGACAGCTGTCTGGAAAAAGAAAGGATAAAGTATTCACACAAGTGACCAAACAGCTCCTTAAGTTCTGGAGTGACTACGCTTGAAATAGAGTGTCCCACTAGAATGCTGTTATTTTATTTGTCTTATAAGTCAAAGCTAATCTGCACATGGCTGCTTAGGCTATGCCAACATGAAAAACCAGCAGTACCACAGACAGTTTCTGGGCACTGGTACATGATCCTCTAGGTTGTTCAACTCTTAGAATGCACTTTTCACCTGTGTTAAACACTGTTCTCTCAAATTATCAGAACCAGTGCCATGAAAGTTAGGAATTTCCAGGACTAGTTCTAATGAGCCGTTTGCATGCATATATTCTTATATCCTGATTTTGAAATGAAGAAAGTATCCTATCATAGAATGTCAACATAATTTAAAAATAGAGTAAGTGTTGGGAGGTGTGACTTCAGGCCTACCTGCAGTCTTGTAGATGCTTTCAATCACATTCCTAGGCATTGTTGTGATATCCATTTAGAAAATTAAGGAGTTTCCTAACTTGAGATCTTCGTCCCATGCAGATTATTCTGAGTATGATAGAAAGAAAAATCAAACATATCAGATCCATGATACATTTTTCCATACCAGAAAAAAGTTAAATTACATGCAAGTCCTCACAGGCAGAGATTCCCATAGATTAAGTGGGTTTGTAGCCTTAGAAGCTGCAAATGGAAGTCACCAGGCAGGAAAAAATGGAAACCATTCATGTGTACCTGACATCCAGTTTGTGGTAAGGTATTTTCAGCTGGAGAAAACTAATTTTCTGAGAGACCCTCCGAGGATATTATGTACACATGTAACTGCCACTGGCTTAACCAGCCTCTGAGACCTAACAGCAAGACTGTCCTACAATTCAGTTGTTCCAAATGTTACTGGAAAAGTGTTTAAAATAATTGTTAGATAAATGCTGACATTTTCAGTGAACATTCTCATTGTTTCTCTCTAAATGTAATTCCTTTACTAATTGCTACTTTTACATTACTAAGAAGGTATAAATGTTACTTTCACAAGTAACATTTGCAGATTTATAGTTTTTTATAACTTTGAATTTGAGTTCTCTAAATAACTTAAAAGTTTTGTGCATAGTTGCAAACCTAAAAAAAAAAAGCACTTAGCAGCAACAGAAATAAGTAAAGAAATTATATAATTTTAAATTTACTGTAGTATGTAAATCAGAATCAAAGCATGTGTTTGTGGTGGGTTTAAAAATATAGACCGTTACTCTTGCTATGAACTCTGTGAACTGTCTCACTCTGAAACCATTGGCAGTCTATGATGAGAGTCTCATCATCTACTTTTGATGAGAATTTATTAACGTTTACCTGCATTGCTAGTCTCTATCAGGAGGAACTGACTTGCTATTATCCTGGTAAGAAAAGCACTCAGACTCTCTAAAACACAATTTAAAATGCTGTATATCAGAGTTAACACTATAAAGGAGAGAGGATAGTGTAGATAATCTTATGATCCTTAAAATGCTTGAAATCCTGAGCAGTGCTGCATCACAGGGGTTTATGATCAGGGCACAGCATGCCAAGCAGATCCTGTCTAGGTGAAGCTTTGCCCATTTCATTAATTTAAATTCTTATACAATCTTGGAAGAAAACTACTCTATATATTATTTATTTTATCCAACCAAAAAGGATATTCATATGTAGGAGAAGATCAGGTTCAAGACCATCTTAGGAACCTGAAGGGGCACAAGTGAATGAGACCCGATGAGATTCATGGACAGATCCTAGGGGATCTGGTGGATAATATGACTAAAGCACTATCCATCATATTTGAGAAGTCATGGTAGTCCAGTGAAGTTGTGACTGACTGGTGAAAGGGAAATAAAACCCTAATTTTAAAAAAGGATAAAAGGAATACAAAGGGAACTCCAGGACTGTCAGTTTCACCTCCATGCCTGACTAGATCATGTAGCAGATTATCCTGAAAACTGTGCCAACAAAAACACAGCATCACTAAGGGCAAACTGTGCCTGACAATTTTGGTGTCCTTCTACAATGGGAATACAGCAATGGTGGATAAAGGAAAAGTAGTTGAGATCATCTACTTAAGCTAGTACAAAAAATTTGACACTCTCCCACAACACATCTTTGTCTCTAAGCTGAAGACATGGGTTTGACCAATCAGTAAGCATTTAAAGAACTGGTTGGATGGTTGCACTCAAAGAGTTGCACTCAACAGCCTGGTGATGAGTGGTGTTTGTCAGAGGTTGGTATTGGGACTGGTGATGTTTGACATCACTGGAACAGATTACCCATAGATAACCATTTTGGATGTTCCATCCCTGTAATTTTTTAGGATCAGGTAGGATGGGGCTTTGAACAACTTACTCCAGTGGATGGTGCCCCTGCCCATGCCAGGGTGTTTTGAAATCCATGATGTTTGAAACTTCTTCCATCCCAATGATTCTATATAATTCTATACGATTCTATATGTGAACTTCTTTCAGGTAAATGCTAAGACATGCAGAAAGTGTAATTACCTCTATTTGGTACCTACCAAATGGAAGCACCTTCCCTAACCCTATGTTACTGTCTGCTGACTGAGTTTATCCTGGGGCCAAACGATACTTGCAGCACAACACACACCTGAAAGCCAGGCTGTATGTGCACCCTGGCACAGACAGAACTGGCCCTACTCTTGCCACTGAGTCCTAAAAGGTCTTTCAGTCTTATGATCAAGAATTGTAATACCATATCTAAAATTTCCAGTAAAAATGTATTGCAAAAAGTTCTATAATAAATATACATGTTTTAGGATTAAATAGATGGAATTTTTCTTTTATTGGCTGACCTTCTATTTTATGCAAACAATTGAATTGAATAAACAATTTTTCCCATCACACTTTAGCAGTAGAAACACTCCTCTAAACATAAGCACAATTAAGAAGAATGCCTCAGTATCAGAAGTGGATTTATAGAGTGGCAAACAACAAAGATAAGTATCTGTGGAACTAGATACATTTCCTGACTTAAAAAAAAAAGAAAAATCTTTAGTCTGACTAAAACTGCTGTACTAAAACTGCTGTTCAAGAGATCAGAGATTTCTGTGTTGGTCTGCTTTCCAAAGATGAATGAAGCTCATCTGGACATTCACTTGAAATATACTGGGCATTTCAGATTACAATGTCACGTCATATTTCTACCAGCACTTCACAGGACATTACTTCTTTTCTGTCTTCTCTCATTTTAGTTTCTTCTTTTCAAACTGAGTTTTTTGAAGCACTAAATGTAATTATGAGTTGCACTGTGACAAATGTGCGCCTGTTTCTGATTAGAAGAACATTGCTGATAAAATGAGGTTAAAATCAGAATAATTATCTCTGAGGCTGTAAATATTTCATATTGTATGAGATACATTCTTCATTCCAGCTTGATTTTTGTCTTGATGTTAAATTGTGTCAAACTCCTCTTAAATTTTGAATAAAGCATTTGTGTCATTAAGTCTTTCTGAAGAAAAACAGCAGTATATTTTAATATTTAAAGATTTAAATTACCCACTAAGCAAAAGCAACCCATGAGCTATAAGAACTTTACCTTGCTAACTCCATGATGGCATAGCTACTGAGTGAATGTGAATGTATTCTCAATGCAATCTTATCAGACCTCCAGTTTGTTACTGAATTGCTTAATATTCCTCATTGGTTGTTCAACCACTTCTGGGCAAATTTAACTGATATGTGATTTTTTTATTTATTCTGATGTAATAGTCTTTTGTCCGAAATTGAAGATTATTTCACTTTATTTGATTTTATTCAATGATTTAAATAATTATATTGTTATGTGAATATGTACTGGATATAAAGGGAGCTATTGATTCTTTAAATAAATCTATTTTTTTGCATTTATCAGTTGAAGCACAGTTGTGAGTATACATTTTGCATGTAAATGAAAACATTTCCACTTAAGATCTCTAAATCTGGGGTTCTCTCACTGAGCGCTTGAAATTCATAAGATGTTTTGTTACATTGTGTATCTATCTCTGGAAAACTGAGCCACAGCTGGACAAAGTTTATCTGCATTTGGTTTGACCTCCCTTAGATATATTATTCAAATAAAATTTTCTAAATATGGTCATCGATAGAGTTTAACCATTAATCTGTTCTAACACTAACTTGCATTGGCTCAGAGTCAATGATCAGAAATAAGAGAAAAGAACAGAAATACTTTATAGCAATAGAACTGCTGAAAAAGAAAAAAGAAAAAAGAAAAAAGAAAAAAGAAAAAGGAAAAAGGAAAAAAGAAAAAAGAAAAAAGAAAAAAGAAAAAGAAAAAGGAAAAAGGAAAAAAGAAAAAAGAAAAAAGAAAAAAGAAAAAAGAAAAAAGAAAAAAGAAAAAAGAAAAAAGAAAAAAGAAAAAAAATAAAAGAAAAAAGAAAAAAGGAAAAAGAAGAAAGGAAAAAAACAGTATATGAATGGCAACAGTCTAGTTTGAAGGCAGAAACAATAGATAGGGCATTAATAGATGAGAGAGAAGAGGTGGTGTTCTTTGGTTTGTACTGCTTGTTTCTGAGAATCTTCAGTAACCTGGACTCAGAATCACTGATTTTAAACTAAACACACAAAGCAACTGAGAAATAATTAACTCGGTAGAATAAAAATTTTAGATAAAGCGATCCACCTTCAAAAGAGTCTGAAATTTCAATACTAGGTATCTCCTAGATTTCTTAAAAGATGTTTTTAAAAAATTTCCATGAGTTTATTGGTCATAGACTGAATCTGACCAGCTTTTAGCCTCAAAGTTATCTGCTAAAATAGAACTAAACAAACCCTACATATAAATGAATTTTGACAAAGAATGACCCTAACCCTTATCTTCATCTACAATCCATCTCAGTCTTACCTGCAATGAAACTCAATTGATAATCTGATTAAAAATCCAATACTTTTGCAGTGTGATTATTTCAGTCAATTTACTTTTAAAGAATTGTTCTTAATTCTACATCTTTACTTTCTTAATAATTTTAATCTGAATATATTAGAATATAGTTTCTATTCTTCAACTCCAATTTCTATTTTGTAGTCTTTTAGTCTTGAACACTGAAACATAACTATCTATAAAATACCAATAAATTCATACAAAGAGTTTAAATTGCAGCATGAAAAATTATAAAAAAGAGCTTTTAATAAGAGCTAAAATCATGGGAAAGTGCAAAACAATGAAAGTCTTTCAAATATTTTGATTTAAAACAATTTTAATCACTGAAGCATAGAGAAAATCTGAAAGATTAATTTAAATAGTTTTAATTTATTTTTTCAGCATTTGTGGCAAGCATGCCACCTCTAATAATATCTACATTATCATACAAATGTCTTTTCTTATGTCTATGAGATATATCCTTGTGGGAATAATAAAAGTAAAATAATTCTAAAATTAGGAAATATATAACTGTAGATGTTTTTTTAAAAGAGAACTATTATATTAGCATAGTTGATATCAAAATGATTTGTAGAACAATTCTAGCACCTAGTTTACTCTTTGCTTTTCTTATTTTGAGTCAATGTAACTATGTTATGTCCAGGGGATCCTGCAAAACTTGCCTTTACTTCAAATTTAAATGTGCATTTAATTTTAGGCATGGTTGCATTAAATTTTGCTTGCATCTTTCCAAGAGCATTATCTAAATACAGTCTTCAACTTCTATGAACACTTGAAACTGAACTCAGATTATGTATCCAATAATAGCAATACAACCTGCAGTAAATTTGAAAGACAAATTCACTTGGGTGTGCTGTTGTGACTATTTATATATAAAACTTCAGGCCCATGAAAATTACTTCCATCCTACTGATGAATTTAGCATTTTTTTGGTGGAAATAATGAGAACCAGAAAGTAGCTCTTTGAGTATTAGAGTCTATCTAAACATGAGCAAACATATTCAGGAAGAGAAAATATTATGATATTGTCCAAGACAGAAGCTTTAACAACAAAACCAAATATTTGATAGAAAATTCAGATTTTGCTTCCCTAATGTTAGAAACACTATATCACTGGATTATACAGATATTTCCAAAAGCTTTAGATTCTTTGAATTAAATTAAATAAATGGTAAGATGGATCATGCTACAAGGTAGCCCACACTTAATCAGATAAGTCATTAAGTAAACAATAATTAGCACAAAAATCATTAGAAAGGTTTAATGATACAATTTCATTCTCCTTAATCCAAGATAGATAAAAGAAAGAAGGTCTATGCATTTGTGGATTTAAGGAAAATTAGATACCAATACCCTCAAGTCAGATCTCATTTGGACTGCCAGGGACCCTGTAAACTTCAACTGAGTCAAAAGCAAAGTCTTGTCTGGGGGAAGGAAGTCCTTGCAGCAGAGTTGGCAGGAGATTATTTAGTTAGGGAGCCTTCCTGAAGAAAAGGCCTTGTGAGACAGTGGCTGAATGTGAGCCCCCAGTGCATCCTGGCAGCAGCAAAGGGCAGGAGCCCCCCAGCCTGTATGAACTGGAACACAGCCAGCAGATCAAGGCGAGTGACCATCCACCTTCCTACTCAGCCTTGTCTGATCCATTCTGAATGCTGGGCTTGTTTTGGGCTACCCAGTACAAGATGGGCATCTACAAACTGCAGTGGGTTCAGCAGAAGCAACCAAGATGACCAGAGCTGAAACACTTGCTGTGCCAGCAGAGAGTTTGGGTCCGTGCAGCCTGCAGGAAAAATACCAGCAGGGTATTGTTGTGAAGCATCCACTGCTCATGAGGATGCTCTCGAGCAAAGAGTCAGGCTTTCCACAGCAGGTCTGAGAGAGATGTTGAGTGATGACAGGCATAAATAAGAGACCTAAATATAGAAAAAATAAAAAAAGTTTTAGCTATGGGGACAGTCAAGCACTAGAAACCAGAGAATTTTTGCATTATCCATTCTGGGAAGTTTTCAAGACCTAACTAGGTACAGCTGTGAGTAACATGGTCTGATTTCATATCTGATTCTGCTTTGGAGCAGAAAGTTGTATTAAAGATGTCCCTTCCCCACTTCAATTACACTACTCAAAGATTTCAAGCCCAGAAAGTAACCTAACTTATGCTGATTAGGAAATGGTGGTATATAAAGAAAACTAATATTTTCTTTAATTTCTTCATCAACAGCTAAGGAAATAGATTGGTTATTCTTGCACAAAAAATTTTTTGTAGCTATATGCAATATGAGAACGTCAGTGAATCTGCTTACTTTGAATAGACATTGAAAAATCAGACATTTGTTCAAAAATTTTATTATCTTCCTCATTTTTGTTTTGGCAGTAAGAGAGTTCCCTGCTGTTTCTTTGGCAACACTTGACAGTAGAGTAGGGTATGACTTAGACTTTCTGTTTCATCTTAAAAAAAGATCCCCAAATATTAAATTTCAAATATAACTTTATAGAGGTCCAGTTTCTGCTTTCATAAGTGGCATGAATATTTTCATTTTAAAAAGTTTTAAACTAGTATAGTGTTGTCAAAAAGTGAACAGTATGTATTAAGCAAGTATTAATAAAAATGAAATTCAAATTCATAAGAATGAGATACAAACCTTTGCTTCAGGAGTATTCCATTTGATGCTTTTATTCAATAATTAAAGACATGACAGAAGTTCTCCTTCTAGGAGGAAAAAAAGTAACTTAAATTGTGAATGTGGCAAGTAATTATGTATATGTGAGGGTGAATAAGTGTCCAGCTCTGAAACTCTGAATTTTAAAGCAGAAACCTCATACTTGCTAGCTAAAAGGGGTAGAGGCTGGCTGTAGTATTAGTGCACTTGGATTAAACAGTAATGTTATGTCCTGAACCACCGGTTAGGGAGCTGATCACATATATGATACTTCTGTATATTGACTATCTAGAATAGAAAAAAACCTCGCGCTTGAGGCCAAAATATGAAGTAAACTCTGAGGAAACATCCCAGAAATCAGAGATCTGTATAGATATGAAAGTCAGGGTGCTCTTAGGGACCTTGGCCAGTGTGACCAGTAGCACTGTACATATGTACTGAGCAGCCTTCCTGCAGGAAAGGGAAGCTGACACCTAATAAACACAGTACAGTAGTCTACTGAATGAGTGTGCAATGCAAATAAGTGGGATCAAAGCTCTAATCTTGTTGGTTCGCAAGTACATCCCATTATCGAAATCTATTATGGGCTGTCAATTCTTCTATCTTGCCTGCAGCATCCTCAACATGTTTTTTGATTTGGAAGTAACTACAAGATACATATTTATCAAATTAAAATCATGAGAATATTGTTCAAGACTGCTCATAATTTTGAGTGAGAGTTATAAAATGTATGAATTCATTATGTTAAAATAAAATAGTTTGAAAACCAAGAATTTTGATTTCTGTTTACTCTCTGGAGTTAACTAGAAAAGATAAAATTGCAAGCACTTCAGAAATTCAGGGGGAAAATGTCTCACTTTTTCATTCAGTTTTTTTAGTGAATTCAATATTTTCTATATAGAAAGCTTGACTATTTAAACTGCTTAGTCAAGTTCTCCATTTTGACAAACTTTTCTTTTGATTTTTATATAGTAAAATGGTAGGATCTATCTAAAAAGCAAAAAAAAAAAGTGATTGAAAGGAAGAGTTCAAGGCAGGTTTATTACAAAAAAATACCTAATTAAACTTCAAAGTAGAATTTATTCCATATTGGAATGGATCATTATTTTCTCTAAAGGAATGCCTAACATGACTTTTTTTTATGTCTACACATAACTCCTAATAGAAGAAAACTGTTCGTGTTATATGACATGCAAACACTGTTTTGTCTAACATTTATTTCATCTTAACAACAATATTTTTAAAGTTTGACAGGAACTGTAGATGTACCTTATAGAGCTGTCTTCAAGATTAATTGATGTTCCAAATGGTGATAATAGGCTACAAGTAAAATTCTTCTCTTTGCATTAATGTTGTCATTAATTTTACCAAATATTATAGAATTATCCTAACTCATCTAGAATTTCACCAAAACCTGAAAAGTAATCAACAAATATTGCTATCATATTATGTTTTTTAATATTGATTTAGGTACAACAGAACAAGCTTAATGTTATACAATATTTTTGATTTCTTAATTTTTTTATTTAAAGGGTTTAGTGGCAAAGTGACAGGGAATAACATACTGGCAGAAATGTCTAGCCATTCAAATGTCCAACATAAAAATATTATGGGAACAAATTCTTAACATCTAAGAGAAGAATTTTTTTTCTGAGTTATTTGAAAGGCATGCATACTTTAACTGGAAACACGAACCTGAATCAAGACTGATCTTCATTTGAAGAGGTAATGGTGGGGATATTTTTCCTTTTATTTGCTTATTTTAGAAATCTGCCTCAAAACCATTTTCTTTAGAGGACTACTTCAAAAAATACCGTGGTCATTGCTGAATTTTCACCATCATGAGTATTCTGTTCACACATAAACACATCAACCTAGATGTTCAAGAGTGTGTATGAAGGAAAACTTTCTGTACTCATCAAAGAACTGGAAAGATGTAAAGACCAAACAGTCAAGTCTATAAAGCATCCTAAGGCTATGATGCTCTAGTTAGAAGTACGTAGTTGAGGTAGTTATTTTGCTTTCTGAAATGCAACTATTTGTTTCTGAAATGCAACTGTCACATGTCTGTGTTGGTACAGAACTTCTTAAGCATCTTTACAATTCACCTTCAACAAACCTTTGGGATTCAAGATAGAACATTTATTTTGTGACTTCTCCATGTTAGGCTGAAGTGTTTAAATGTTTGCTGTGCAAGAAGGAAAAAAAAGCCTGAATAAAAACCAGGTTAAGTTAGTAATGTGTCACGTACCACTCAGCAGTAGTAAATATTCCCCTTGGAATGTGAAAGAGCAGTGCAGTGGCAAGGATAAAGGCTGGTTGCATCCACAGACCTTGTCCCCCTGGTCTTTGGGGAAGATTCAACTTTCTTTAAGATTTTGAGACCTTCTACTGTTTCAGTGGAAGAAGCAGTCAGATCTCACTCACATCTTTGCTACCCTCACTTATATTTGAAATATTTTCCACTAAAATAACCATTTAACTTGAGCCTTCTGTCTGAACAGTCCCCAAGCAAACAGTACATTTTAGGAGCTGTGTCACTTCCTCCTCTGGAGTTGAATTGTATGCAGAACACGTCTTGGCATTAGAACATACAATTTTGGCATTATAACATACAATTGAATTGTTTCTTTCTGTAATTTAAGTGTATCCTTTTTCATGAACACACAAACTGGATTATGGTCTCAGTAGAATATAAACATAATGATAATAATTTTTAAAATCCTAACTTACTGAGGAATAAAAGAGACATCAACATATTGAGCCCTGCTGAAATGTCCACATCTGTAGGATAGCATCGTAAAAAAGATATAGCAACTGGATTCTCTGTAACCTTTAGACCTTTGGAATGAATCTGCTCTTCAGTATTTTTTGTTGCTTTCTTTTGTTCATTTTTTTTCTTCATTTTCTTAAATATTTTCTTAACTCTTTTTTTGCCATGTGCACAGAAGTGTAAACTGAATGGCACTTTGCATGCTTGTGCAGAATGACTTTTCTCTTTAGAAAATAAAGAATACAATATGCAAATTTAATCCTGTGAAACAGGTCTCTGGATTGTACTTCTGGGTTTACAAACCAGCAGCTATGTGCTCCTGGACTTCCTTTACAATACATGGTGAAAAATATTCAATCATTGTCTTCCTTATACAATAAAAGTTCAAGCTCTCATTTTCCCTAATGGAAGAAGAATAGGAAGACAATGTTTTTCCTTTCTTTAAAATCTGTTCACCATGCAAAAATTAGAAAAAAAATCAATGTTTTATTAGACCTAAGATAATGTGATTTAGTAGCTGAAGTCATTCAAGCATGCACTGGGAAGAAGAGATATTAGGTTTTGATGGCTGTATTCAGGCTTTTGATATTAAATAGTCATTGAATGAGATAAATATGCAATTTTTGATGTCAAAGAAGAGAATCTGAAGTTCTCATTAAAAAAGAAAAAACTATTAAGTTCTAATCATATTCAATTTTTCTTGCTCTGTGGGTTGGAAAATCTGGAATTATCTTCAGTAAGCCTATAATCTGATAGATAGGGCATGACTTTGCTTTGTTGGAGGCAGGAGGGAAGGGAAGAGAAAGGAAAGGAAGATATGCAACTCTGTTCCCCCAGGCAAAAAAGACAGATGATTGTGGATAAAAATGGTTCCAAATAGTTTTCTCCTGCAGTCATATTTCAAAAGTCACCAATAGTATCATTGCATTGTTCAAGCAATTTTTTTTCTTTTGGAGTGTAAAAATATGAGAGTTCAATGAGATTGATATCTTAGCAAGTCCAGCAATTTTTTTTTTTTTTGGTCATCCTTCAATATGAGGAATGAATTGAAGATTGCAGATAAACTAAGAATAACTATCTCCTGAACTTTAAGGCAGTATTACAAAAAAAGTGAAATCCCCTGTAGTTTCTATACATGGATGCTTCTGGAGCTGGTCAGAACTAACATGGATTTCAAAACTGCAGTCATTCAAAAATGTCCATATTCTACCTAGGTTATTCTTTAGGTGTTTAAATAGTTCTTCTGGATCTGAC
This sequence comes from Fringilla coelebs, assembly GCF_963513975.1. NCBI lineage: Eukaryota > Metazoa > Chordata > Aves > Passeriformes > Fringillidae > Fringilla > Fringilla coelebs. The sequence continues at coordinate 55,825,170 of NC_140029.1, forward strand.
ACTAAGTGGTTTGCCCAAGGCTAACAGCAAGTTAGTAGCAGAGTTTGGATTACAGTTTAGAAATTGCTGATCACCTGCCTCATGATCAATCCATCAAATGAGGCTGAATAGAGAAACGCATCTCCAGCTGTTACAGAACACATGCTGCTGTAAGAATTAAAAGGAACCAGCTGTCTGTAGCCCCTGAGAAATTTGAATAGACCCACATTTTTCCACACAATCATGCTGTAATTACATGTCACCCCAGGTGTTCTCAATATGATTACTCCCTACAAAACTATAAGTGAGACACAAGACAGCCCATACAGCTGCAGGAAAAATAATGAAGCAGCGGGGTTTCTCTTTTTCTGCGTGTGTTGCTTTGGTGCTGTTTATATAGCCAATCTGTTCCCTGGGACTGCTGAGAGAGCCCTTATGGTCCCAGGCACCCAGGGACCATAGATGCTGACCTATATAACTGGAACATGAAATCAAGCTGCTTTTTTTGACAAAGATATCTATCATATATTTACTTTGAAAGCTACTCTGAAAGGTACAAACCTTTTAAGGGAAGAGCATGCCAAGATGAGAGAACAGGAAGACAGAAGCAATAAGATTTTTATTATTTATAGTAATTTCAAAGACATCTTTTATATCTACAAAAATAAATGTGAATTTTAATGGTATTGACTATTTTATGTCTGAATTCTAATTAGAAATCAAGTAATTCAGTTGAAAGTTTGGGAACTAGGGAAAAAAATTAGTTAATTTACATATTTCTAAGGGAAGACTTCTTTTTCAAATACTGTTGAATTCCACCAGGCAAGGAATAGCCAAGGTAGAAAAAGTGACATAGAGGTCTTAATATATACTTTGACTTAGCACATACATTGGTAAATATTTAAATAGAGATACTGAAGGACTTCTGATGCTTAGTTGGGATTTATGGTATCTGTACGCTGCTTAAGAAGTTAAACTGTGATGATGGAAAACTTTGTTGGCAGGGTGCTAAGATTGATCAGGAGCTGTAAGTTAGGAAAGGTTATCATAAGAGGTAAAGATGCAGGGCACAGTGATTTTTGGTAGAGAAAAAAAACATGATGTGTTCCCTTTCAAAAACTTTATTAAGGACAAGGATACAGACATTGTCATAAAATGCAGCATGGGCAGTTTATATGAGATAAAGGCAACAAAGTCAGCATTTAATGCTTTTCTGCAAGTTTTTAAAATAGTCAGGCAGTTTACAGAAGGAACTTTTTGTGTAAACCAAAAGGAGATGTCTTTACAACTTTCAAGATAAATATGAGCAGTTCCATGAAGTCAGTGGTGGGTTGACCCTGTCTGGGACCCAGGTAACCACCAGGCTACTCTATCTTTTCCCTCCTCAGCTTGGACAGGGGAGAGAAAATATAGCAGAAGGCTCCTGGGTTGAGATAAAGACAGGGAGAGATCACTCGCTGGTTGCCATCACAAGCAAAACAGACTTGTGGAAAAAAAAATTTGATTTTGTACCAATCAAATTAGAGCCTGATAATGAGAAATGAAACAAATCTTTAAATCACCTTCCCCCACACCACCATCTTCCTATGCTCAACCTGAGTCCCTTTTTTCTGTATGTTCTCCCCTCCAGCCACTCATAGGAACAAGGAGCGGGGGCTGTGGTCAGTTCCTCATACATGGTCTCTGCCACTCCCCCTCCGGACTGACACTTTGCTTACTCCCCACTCCAGTGTGGGGTCCTTCCCCTAGGAGACAGTCTTCTCCAGCATGTTATTCCCATGGAGAGCAGTTGTTCACAAACTGCTCCAATGTGGACACCTCCCATGGGGTGCAGTCCTCCAGGAACTGCTGCTCCAATGTGGAGTTACACGCTCTGAGAGCAAGCCTGCTTCCACACGGGCTCTTCTCCCCATGGGTTCACAGGTCCTGCCACGAGGATGTCCCATCTCAAGGGCTCAGAGCCTCCACTGAACATCCACCTGCTCTGGAGTGGGTCCTCCATGGGTTCAGGTAGATTTCTGCTCCCCCATGTGCCTCCACAGGCTCCAGGGGCACAGAATGTCTCGCCATGGTCTTCACCAGGAGCTGCAGGGGAGCCTCTTCCCCTCGCACTCAAATTTGGTTTTATTTTGTGTCTGCACGGCTTCCTAAGGAATTGTTCATCACTTGGTCATTTCCAGTTTGTAGGAAATATAAGTAGGGGATCCTTTTACCTTGGAGTACTACGATGATAAAACTCCTGACACTAAATGCACAAACAAAATATTTTTTAGTGTTTTAGAGACCTGGGTGACAGTGTTTGAAGTATCACTGATATGCACCATAGCAATAATTGCAGTAGATGCCTTGACTCCAAAATTGATGTAAGCAATAAAAATGACTATCCTTTTAAATACAGGTTGTAAAACTTTTGAAACCATTTCATTGCAAATCATTTTTATTTTAGCATTAACATAAACTATGTAGTGGCATCTCAGTATAAAATACTTTAAGGACTTCTTAATTTAACACACAGATTAATAAGGAAGCTGAATCACTACAATGGAGAGTTTCTACCAGAAGAAATACTGTATTTCTAATTAGTTTCTGACCATATATTAGACATTTCTGCTTAAAAAGTGAGTTGCTATCTATCTTTTATTTTGTGGACAATAAACGTTAGGAATTATATTTGATATTGTAGCAAAAATTCTCAAGAAAAAAAGTATTTTTTCATTGGAAAAGGTATGCAGAATGATGAAAATCATGTTGGAAATACTGTATCAGACACTGTTTTTATTCAAATGAACATCCATGGGGTTCTCACCAACAACCACTTCTTTTAATTTTTTTCTATATTGTTTGCTACAAGGTGGTTTCATTATTTCCAAATTACTGTTTATCAAGTTCCTTGTAAAGAATATTTTTTCTGATTTTTAAGAATTATTTAATACTTATTTTAAACTTAGGGGCAAAAAAGACTAAACCTAACCACATTATTTCTGTAAAAAATTATTACATTTAGATTTCTTTTTTAAGCTTTTCCTTAATAAAACTTAGTTTTAAGACTAAATTGCTCATTTCTTATACCTTTAAATAGGTCCTAGTTAAGTATGCAACTTTTTGAGACAAAATTTAAAAAACCATCCAGTTTGCTTAGTGTTTTTATTTCTGTCCTGCTTAATAAAAAAAACACTTTAAAAATTAGTTAACATTCTCTACAATTCAGAAATTTTATTGGCTGACTAGCTCCTTCTTAAATTTATTGAAGAATAATGGGAGAATCTCTCATTAATATACAGTTGATGATATTGCTAATGCAGTAACTACAGTTTTGTTGTTTGTATGCCAATCTCCTTGCATGTTTCTTAATCCTGATAAAAAATACTATTTTGGTATTATACTGCATCAAAGAATTCAAAATACAGTTTTGACAATTTCCAATATTAATTTTGTATCCTTTAACAGCAAAATGTCTGATTTAACATGTAAAATTTTTGCCTAACCATGTTTTCACTTTCAAATCTATGAAATATGCATTGAATTTGACTTTAAATAATCTTAAATTTCAATTAATTTATTCAAGTTTGCTCACTTATGTTAACTCAAATATTTTTAAAGCATTGAATTATTTCTTTGAATTTTATTACATATTCCTTACTAATTTTTTTTCATAATTTTTCTGTCCAAATCTTGTAATTCCAAAACATATGTCTTTTTACTCACTCTTTTTTTGTTCTAAAATTATCATATTTCATTTTCACACAAGTTCCTGTCATTGTAATATTAAAAGCAGGAATTTAATGCCCTTTTTTTTCAGCAGGTACATACCATAGATCTGAAAAAGAAAAAATAAGACAGATCAGTATCCTGACCAAGCATAAGCTGGCCTCTTACTGAACTCAAAAGTTTATGCTAACTGATTTTTTTCTGGTCCTTTAGCAGTTCTTAAGTAAAGAAAAAATGTAATTTATTTGGCTTGCAAATGAAACCACGTACAATATTTTATATGCAAAATTGCCAATCTGTGCCTTTGGGAGTGACACTAATTTTATTGGACGGTGATATTTTCTCAAAAAAATTAATAATTTTTTAAAAATATTTTTAATAATTCATATAGTTTTGAATATGAAACATCAAGGCTTGATTGAATTTGTTTACTTAAGTGTGCCCTGATTCAGAGACTGTACAATGTCATACGAGCAAAAATCTCAGTGCACAAAGAGGCTCTTTGAGCCTCCAGAGTAACTCTTTTTTCTTAGATTAAGTCAGTCCATATGTTGAAAAGTACTGCTTCCTTTCTTTTCTTTAGTCAAGATTTTTGCACTTTTGGCAGGAAAAGTGCCAGGTAGTTGGGAAACCCCTTCTCCTGTAGGTGAACAAAATCAGGGAAGCCACATGAGCCTTTAGACTTTTCAAACCAAGGATATATGAAGCCTTGTCCTATATCTTTATTCTTCATATCTTATTGGATTTGCAACTCTATGGTGCTAGAAGAAGGCAAGATAATGGCTGCAGAGCTGCTAACAATAATATGTTAGAGGTTTAGGGGGTCAAAATAAATGTAGAGAACAACAACAAGACATAAAACATGGATTCATCAGCTGTGACAAGAAAAGAAGAAATTAGTTAAACATATCTTTATTAATGTATATGACCTGTAAATAAGATGTAGCTATTAAAATAATTTTATATTTTTAAATGAAAATGTGTTCCTATAGTAATGTATTCCTGAGAAAGACAAGGAAGATTTAATGTCATTGTATAAATAACCAATCGAAGATTTGTACATGACAATACAGATACAAGAGGCTATGAGGGTGACAGAAGTAGAGAAAGGCTTTGAGAATAATGAAGGTAAGGGATATTTAATGACAAAGAATTAAGAACATGTCATAGGCCTGTACTGACCTAAAAGAACAAAGCACACAAAAAAGGGAACATTAATTGTGTTCATATATTAAAGTAAAGGGAAAAAAAATTAGAAAAGGAAGTGGGGAAATACAGACTTATTTAAAGGTAATATTTATCCAGAAGGAAGGATCATAAATTTACTATGAGTAAGTTTAGGTCTGTAATTTCAATGGTTTCTGAACTACATTAATGTGGGTCCTAGAAAACCTTCCAGCAGTAGTCTGGTCTTTTTTTTCCTTAACTGACATTAACTTTAAATTAGATAATCAGCTAACAAATTAAAGAGTTCTGCACCAGTTACTCAACAATAAAGGCTTTCTTCTCCAATCCCAAATCTCTAAATTTTTTTTTTTTTAACTGGAATATAGACTGCGAATTTTTAGATTACAAATAAAATTGCTGAGATAACTACTATGCTGGTACAAGAGAGAGAGAGACTTAATTCTGCAAGTACTTTAATTCTGATCTGAGTCTATAGTCTGTAGTTATAGGAGCATATTTTGGACATCATTGTGAAAAGGTAGATAGAAGGAAAGAACAAGAATTAATGTTTTGTGTTACTAAAATAGGAGTTGCTTGAGGCAACAGGCTTTTATGTTTCCTGCAAAAAGAAATCATGTGACAGATTTATGGAAACATAGATTGGTTTTCTGATATTGCCATCAAAGCAGAAGTTTGCATAAATGCAGAATACTGCAAGGAATTTTGTGTTATCAGTCAAATTTACTTTGTCAGCAATAGTCAGAATAACAGGACAAGCTCTCCAGAAATTTTCCTTGTTTTCATATGATGCTTTCTTTCACTTCTCCTCTCCTTTTTGTGGCATCATTTGTTTCCTTTCAACCTACACTTTTCTAGGACTGTTTTTCTGTCATTCAGTCTTATGTTTATATTGCTTTAGTTCAAAAGCAGGAATCTCATCAAGTCAGAACTGAATCAGAATTTGCCCAAAACCCACAGGGTTACTAGTAAACTGAATGATAAGCAGTCAGAAAACAAAGCTGGAATTAACATTCAGGTCCAGAATGGCTAGTGAGAATGAGAAAATGTACGAACTGTGTTTTTGAAATTATGGCTCACAAATTCCTTCCACTTAACTTTTAAATAATTTTTTTTTTTCATGAACTCAAAAAATTGATCAAACATGCAAGATGATCTAAATACAATGCTCAACAGGAAAAAAAATAGGAGTCAAAACAAAAGAAGTATTTTTCTAGAGATTATTTGGCTAGGGTTACTAAAAGACAATAATGGGTGACACATCCAAAAAGTATGTCCAACCACTTCAGTAGTAATAACAAGAACTGATTTTATTTTAGAAACAATTTATTCCATCCCAATACAGCTTGCTTTCTTGCTGGTGACACCTCTTTTACAGTGATCCCCTTTGGGATGCCCGTCATTCCAAAGATGCTTATTCTGACCTTCCTGTTGCTTGCTGAATGTGCTTCCTCTTGGTTCTGAATTACTTGTGGGCATGACATCTGAGAATGAACCAAAACCAGATTATGAGGTCTGAATAGATAAATATGCAAAAGTTTATGGCAGAACTTCCTTCTTGTTAATCTCTGGTTTCCATTTCAAAAATAGCAGCCAAAAGAGCGTGAAAAACTAGGGAGGACCAGAGCTGGGTAGAAGGAGAACAAGGGCAGATCAGGGAGGAAGTGTAGGGACAAAGGGAGGAGGAAGGATGCAATCAAAAGTGAGCAGGCATCAGTCAGCATGCCTGCACAACTGAGCCCTGGACCTAACAACTGTGATCTATCCTATCTTCTCATTAATATTTCTTAAATATCTTTCTGTGTTTTTATCTCATTTATCTTATTAGTGAGACATGCATAATTTATGGCCCAGCTAGTGGAGGGACCAAGCCATATATTTTTCCCCTACTGGTTTTAACCCAATGTATGTGCAAATGTGTGACAGCAGCAAATTCCAAGTTGGGCCAGCAGACAAGAAGGAGAAAAGCCTGTTTCTGGTAAGACTGAAAGTGGGACTAGGTAAGAGTCCCCACGGCCCAGGCATTGCTTTGAATTAGTCTGAGAACCTAATGATGGTATTTGAGAGATCTGACTGAGATCCCAGGTCTCCAACTGTAATAGCTTGGCACAAGGTGGCTTTATAAATTCCCTTCACTGACAGAGCCTCTCAGGACCTTAAAATGCTTTTTAAGTCTTTTACACAGAATTTAGCAGTCTGCAGTCTCCTGACTTCAACGTGCTAACTTTTGTTCTAAGTGTCGTGGAACTCCACAGTAACTGGAAGCTGTCTTGAGCATTAATGCAGAAATTTTCTCTTTCATTTTATATATCAATGTTAGAATAAAATAAAATATACCTTACAAGTATAAATTCCACTCTATAAGTGGGAATTTTTTTTTTTTCCCACTATTAACTATAAAGGGAGTCTGGAATTATTATTTCACACGTAAACATTTCTAGTTTAGGTTTCTGGTTTAGATTAGATGAATCCCACTGTCACCAAATAGATTCTGCCCTTGTAGCCCTCTCAAGGTTGAATGAGGGAAGAAAAACATGCCAAAACCACGTATTCTCAAACTCTGTGTTGCACTGTTAAACACCAAAAATTGCTATTCAAGCAGCTGTCTGAGAACTACAGGCATATTTTAAAAACTCTTCAATTCTTCAACAGGTATTTTTATTTTCTAGAATAAAACTACTCATAACATTTTAACTGTGTTTTGATGGTGTGAGAAGTCTTAATTATAGAGGTCTTCTAGTGCTTGAAATTTACTCTCTGAATGTGTACTTGATATTCAAGTATGTCTGTTCTCAGTTTGCACACTACGTAGGACAATATTTACTGCCATAATTCCCTGCCCCATTATTCACATCTAGGCCATCCTTGTCAGGACATCAGATCTACTTGTATTTTTGGCCTCTGTCTGAGTTAAGACCTGCAAAACAAGAGAACTGCATGTCATTTTTTTATATGTATCTGCATTTTTATCTTTAATCTGTAATCATTTTACTGAAATTTTTGTGATTAATGAATAGATCTAAATGGATTTCAGGCCTATAAGCTTTCTCAAAGCAGTAATGAATTTGTTAATACAATCATTTGAAACAGCCTTTGCCAAATAAACCCTAATTTGAATTTGAAATGGAAATAATAACTAAAAACAAAGTTCCAACACAATAAAAGGGAAAGCAATAAAAGAGCGATTGCATGTCTGTCTTACTTGAACACTTACACTGGCTGAAATTATCTGAAGATCTCAGGTTTGGAAGTTTTGGTTTCAGTTAAGGTTTGAGTCCAGTTTTAGGTGGTGTGTCCCTTTACAAAGTTAATGAAAATCTTTCTGTTTGCACCTGTGACTGGAGCTTGATCAAACCAGTTTGACAGCTCAGCAGGAGGGCAGCAATAGACTTCAAAGCATTTAACTTTCTGCATTGTCTCAGGTATTTGCTGGAACAGCTGCTGTCAGCTCATTGCCTCCCAGTATATGCTGTCAGCTTCTGTTTGAGTTAACCCCTTAGACTCATCAATTAAACAATACTAAATAACTAACAGATGGAACGTACAATATGTATGAATTATAATACAGTCCTACTTTCTCTACTGACATAAACAGCATAAAGTTTTCATAACACATAATCTTCTAATGCTCTAGGAGCTTATGGCCTGGTTTTGACTCATGAGTGCATTTTTTATGGTCTGATTTTGACTTATGACTGCATTTTTATCACTATGTGGCATTCAAGAAAGGAGCAGAAAAGGAAATTGAGGCTAAACAAAAAATCTATAGCACATAAATGGAACGGAATTCCTTATTACAGTTTCAAAAAAAAAAATTTCTTATACTCTGATAGTGAGATCATACAAGTTCAAAAGGGTCAGGTCAGGTCAAAACTTGAATGAAAACACTCTAAGCTGAGGTGAAGACTACATGAAATAGATGTGAAAGGTGAACTATGAAGCCAGTATCTGTGCTGAAAGGCACATCACCAGAATAGTAAAATAAACTGAAGGGAATACATGCTTCTTATTGCGCATAAATTTTTTTATCCAGCAGCTCACATTACTTTAAGAAATATCTGAATGTTAAAAAAATAAGCCCTGCAGCATATTTTTTATTGATGAATTTAAGCTCTGCTGAGGTGGCAAGAGGTCATTCTTTACTGGAAACATTTGGAAGAATTTTTCATGAGAAGTAACTAAATGCAATGATTTTAACTAGACGTATCATATCCCAGAATCATCTTCACTTGGAAGTTTTTCTTTTGGTGATTAAAGCCACAGTGGAGTAATTTCCTCAAAATTTACTTCTCTCCGAAAGATCAATCCAGCAGAAGAAGTAAAGGACTGAAGGAGGAAGTGCTTGGGCCTTCACTACTGGCTTCTGAAACACAATCTTTTGGGGAAATGTTTGGTTATTTTTCATAAATTCACTTGTAGGTTAGCATGCCACAAACAAAAAATTAGTCTTTACTCAAAATGAAAAAAGTAGAAATCATCTGAAATTACATTTCAGAGAACAAAAATGTTTAACAGCCTTGTCTTGCACCCTCAAACCTTATCAAATGCAGTCTCATTTTAGATTTCTAAGTGCAGGCTCATCTTCCAGTAAATATTCAATAATGTTGTATTTTTGTCATTTTCAATTGTCTAATTTGTACAACTCTCTGAATTCCCCAGTAAGCAAACGATACCAGAGAGTGAGGTAGGTTGAGTTTCAACAGATAAACTCTTTTAAGCCCATTAATTTTGCAGCTTTGTCAAAAGTTTACCTTCAGCCTTAAGTGGAATTAATTCTGTTGGCTAATTATAGATTCAGATTATGTAATTTTTGTTGTGCTACATTTAGCTAAACTTGTGATACCAAACATTCATTTCTTTTACTCAGAGTTTTCATGTTGTTTCAGTTCTGTCATAGAATCAGAGAGAAAAAAAAAATTATAAAGCTTTATTTTTACACAAAATCATCATTGAATAGATTTAAACTACTTAACACTATAGGAATATATTTCTATGCCATATTTTAGATATTGTAAATATACATTATTTAGTTATATTTACAGGTTTTTTAACTAATTCCTGTGACAATTTCAATTTTTTATTCTGGAATTTTAAGATAGTACTGACGTGCTGCTGTCTGACGTGGTAGCTCTAAACACTACCCTTCTTCACAAGGAGATCAGCAGAAAACCACTGGCTGCCAAATGCCTCATCCACAGGTGAGACTGCGTGCTCCATTTTGGCAGCACAAATGTAACTTGTAAACAAAACTCTCTTCCACTTTTGCAGTCAAACCGTGTCTACAGAGCAGTTCAAAATTCTATGGAAGCACTCAGGGATGTCACTAGAGCAATTGGCTGTAGTGTCATAAATTTTTCAACTTTGTTTCAGTGGCTACTGTGCAAGGTTTGAGAAGTGAAAAATAAACAGAATATAGGTCAATGACAGAGAATGAAAGTGGCTCTAGAGTTCCAGCCAACGTTACTGGCTTTGATCCTCAAGTTTTCTTCTGTCTTGTCTGGTTCATTCCTTGAAGTTGTAAATACAAATAATAAAACTGGAAAAGGGCAATTTATTAAATGCAGAATATGTTTTTGTCTATTACATATCAGAGGTATTTTTGCTTCTGTCTGCTTTGTCTTTGATGTTTCCTTTCTTTTATTATTGCGCTTCAGTCCTGTTCAGGTTATTTTACAAGTTGTGTTGTACAGGGCTTGGCATTAGTGATAGCAGATATTTTGTTTCTTCCCTCATAGCTAACTTGATGAGCAAACTACAACCAGCAGTCTGTACACTTAGATAAGATTATATCAGCCAACTTCAGATAGTTAAACTTCATCTAATCTTAGACTGCATATTCCATTAGGCCCATTTTACTCATCCATTCTGTGTGCAGAATACAGGTGTGCTCTTTTGGAACAACTAACCTACAGGCAGATTAATTTCTCTTTTTATTTTACTAGTTCTGTGCCTATCTTTGAGCTCAGGTATTTTTGTCAATCATTTAATTATTAGAGATAGGGGGGTAGTTTTTACTGCAAATAACTGCTGATTTAGTGGACTAAAATTTTCTCTCTTTCTTTTAAAGAAAAAAGAAGGTCTTATGGGTAATTTTTCTTTTCAAATTTTTTTTATTGATAGAGAAGTGCTATTACTTCCACATTATTTGTAATTTTCAGAGGAAGAAGATGACATTTAAAATGTTTAATTCACAACATCTCAGAAAACCAAAAATGTTTTCAGGAAATCAAGTGTAAAAAGGAAAAGCTACTTTTATTTTTTAAGTTTAAAAGGACAAAAGCAAACAGGAAATTTGTTTTGATAATAAAATACTTTAGAAAAAAGAAAAATTCATAAAATACTTTAAAAATAGAATAATTCATTAAGTCATGTCACCATTTCTGAGAAATCTGCTTGGATAAAGACATATATATGTCAGAGAAATCACATCCTGGAATGTTGCATATGTGCATTAGAAGAATTTCCTTCATTCCAGTTCTCAAATTCAAGAGTAAGGTACTAAGAGATAATGGCAAGACATAGAAATTTAAATTGTCTAAAGCTCTGTCACAGGAGAGAGCTATTAAGTCTGTGATCAAAACCATTTGGCAGTTTCAAACAACTCTAAATGTATCTACCAGATGTGTTATGTGATTCATTATATTATGTCCCTGGTGCCTATAATGATGGCATTTTTTAAATCACATTTGGAAATATTAAAGGTTCCTGTCTCTTCAATAAATTACATGAGTCAGACAACATGTTATTTTGAAGAAGTGACATTTACTCTGACTAGACCACACTCCTATTGAAATACAGGAACATTCTAGCACTTTAACACTGGTGTGGAAAGAAATGAATTAGGGAGAAAGTTCAGCCCCATAGATTGTCAGAAAGCAGTGTGCAGTGAAGAAGTTCTTTACTAAACAGAGAGACTGGATTTTTTTTTTTCTAATTTTGCAGATGAAACATTTATTTTCTGAATACTGTCAATGATGTGAAGTGATTTAACAAGGAATATAGTTGAGGCATAAACAGTAGATCCACATATCAATATTGCCCTTTATATACATATATATATATATATATATACACACACGCATATACTGGTATGTGTATATATATATATACACACAAATATATATATACACACACACACACACACACATATATATACACACATATACTGGTCTTCAGCAGAAACAGATCACATGGGCAAAATATATATCTGCTTCCAAACTAGAGTAGTTTCATTTCTTATCTAATCTTCTTAACTTCTTTGAAATAAAGGCTTTAGGGTTTTTTCCATTCTTTAAGTTAATCTTGTCGTTAATTATTTGTTTTCTAGCTCTTTACAGAAAAAAAACATTCAAATACATTGAATGAAATAAGTAGTCCTGCCTCATCATTTAAATATTTTACTAACATGGATACCGTTTCCTCTTTCTGAGGCACTTACCATCTAAAGCAAATTTTGCTACAATTTGCAGGCCTATTGTCCTGAAAAAATTAGGCATTAATAAATTGGACTCAAACTTCTAATTACAGTTCTGTGATTTTCACATTTTAAGCCCCTGACCATTATAAACATAGTTTCTAGAAATTGAATTATTTGGAAATTGAGGTATGCACTGTGCATCAGTTCATGAACCTTATTTATCCACGTAAAGAACAGCATAAATGACGACTGAAAGCCTGAGGGTAGAAACTCTGATGCAGATACAATGAGCTCAAAGACAGCACAACTGATTTCCTGCATGCCTGGAGATTATATGTGATAGTCATAAAGACAAACAAGCCTGATATGACTAAGTAAGAGTTTTTACTTGTAAAAATCTTTCTGAGGGAATGTAAGAGCTGATATTTTAAATTTGCCAAAGTATCTGCGTAGGAACTAGACAAATATTCAGTGTGTTCAACAGCAGCCAGTAAAAAGTCATGGATTGAAGATGAAGTAGTTCAAATGACATTTTTTTTATCCCATACATGCAAAAGCAAATATTTCTCTTATGCCTCACAAAAAATGCTTTCTAAGATCAGATTAAAAAAAAAAAATCATGCACTAACAAAATGCTCATGCATGCTAGCCAGCATGAATAACAGTTTTGTCTTAATGCATGGGCTTGCACTGTCCATGGCAGTGACTGGCACCTCTTGGCATGAAGGGGTACCCACCACACACCATCAAGAGGCAATAGAAACCGAAGAGGTTTCTTATAGTGCACAAGATGCAGTTAGTCTGTACCCATAAAATACCACAAAATATTAAATATTTATCATAAAGGCTGCTTGAGCTATGTCTCTAATAAATCAAGCACTTTACCAGAATTCAGAGTTTTAGGGTTGCACATTTCAGGGCACAGTATACAGGGTTATCAATGTGTTTTGAAAAATCAAGTAATGGTTAAGGGTGGAAGGTTGTTCATGCACCTTGTGTTCCTAGATATCTCTTGGATTTGATAGGTGCCTACTGAATTTAATCACTTATCAGGAAGATTCTTTAACTTTTACCCTCCTTTTGCTGTTCCTTTGGGTTAATTGACTTCCACTCACACTGATGTTTAGTGCCATGGGAAATGACCCAGGGTGACTAAGACAAATGATATAGGAGTGAGAGGTTTAACAAAAGACCTACAGAGGACATTTTCTGCCATGGCAAATTTCTTATGAAAATGATTCAATGAATTTGCCTTGAAACAAAGAATTTTAATGCACTAGGCGTTAATTCTTGATCTGGACAAAGAAATTATACCTATTTTTAAAGAATCAATGCTTTTTTTCATGCCTAAAAAATCCAGAAATTTGTCTTCATATGTTAAGGGTTTCTATGTCATCGGTCTTTGTACAGCTTCTTTTGTAAAAATCACCAATTATTTTTGGAAGGATCACTTAAGGTACAAATAATAGTATTCATAAACCCCAGTAAATTTAGATAAAATGAAAACCACTTATTTTTCAGAAAAGGAAAGCCAATGAAAGGAATTTGATGATGCTGCAGCATTTATCACCTTATAAATGTTAAATTATTCAATTATTAAGTGCTGCTAAACCCTTTATGTTTTAGAATCAATAACCTTTAGGGTCTTACTATTTTGCATCCTAGCCTCTGTGTAAAACTTTCCAAATTTATTCTTATTCAATTTTCCTATTATGATTCACCTATGTAGTAAGTAATAGAGTGATTTTAGCCATCAAATTCTGTTAAAGTTCCATTTTCATAAATTCATTTTAAAACCTGCTTTGTTGCCAGTACCTTTGATAGTGATTCTTTAAGCAACCTAACCCCTCCTTTGTGAAACCCTTTTATTTGGATTGTCATTTTTATGAAAATAAGAAGAAAACCCGTACATTTACTTCACAGTAGAACAGAATAAAGTGTACAGTTCAACAAATGGTATATTACCAGTATTTCCTAACAGAATTTTTTACTTCCATCAATATTACTGATAAAGTGCTTTTCCATTAAATGCTTGACAATTATACAAGAAAATCAGTATTTAGTTCAACTATTTTGAAGCAATGGAAATTAACATGTTATTGAGCAAACAAATTGTTTTCTGTGTTGGAGTAGACCTCTAATTTAAAGTGTTAGAAGTTGCTAAAACAGTTGGAAAAAATATAGAAAATATAATGGTGTATCAAAATGCTTTGAAAGGTATGATCCTTTGTGGCCCAGGTTATTCCCAGCTGTACAAGCTGGAAAAAAAATGCCAATGTGATGTTATGTATCCCCTGCTGAAATGAGCTGTCAAGCACACATCAGGGGACAGCAGATGTTAAAGACCACTGTGCTTCAAATGTCAAAGAAATCCAACCTTTGCTATGGTTTGAAACCATCTGTTGACATCCAAGGAGGACGCTGCATGTCAAGTGAGCTAAATTTCTCCTTTGTAGATTAAGATGCTGGTCTCTGTTCTGTCCTCACTTACTTCTTGTGAATCTTGGGTTTAAGTTTAATTTAGGTAAGATATACTAAAAGCTGCACTTTGTCATCCTAAAGTCATGTGTGTCTTGTGGCAAATTCTTCAGGTGAAAGAAGGAATATAAAAGAAAAAGAATCCACACACAAATGTTTAACCTGCATATACTCCCTCTGTTTGAAAAGAAAACCTTATAGAAAATATACCTGCCTAAGTTAATAAGTGATAATAAACAGAAACAAATTCTATTGAGGTGACAAAAGTCTAATATACACTAGACAAAAATCTATGATTTTAAATTCTTAACCATATTAAAAGTACTCTAGTGAATCATCTTTAATATGCTTGTGAGTTAAAAAAAAGACAGGGTTACATAGACTTCAGAGCTAAATTCATTCATAAGAATCTACTGCTGGATATTAAAATATGTGCAAAATATAATAAACTTTATGCACACAGATGTCAAGGTCATGCTACAGCAAATATAAAATATGATTGCTAAATTATGCATCCAGTGCCCAGAGAGTTGCATTCAAATCTGGATTTGTCTGTAGGAGTTTCAGAAATATCCACTGAGCTCAAACGTGTCTGTGGAATATTGTGCTGAGAATACCAAAGCAGTTAAAACATACACAGAATAAGGGGAATAAAAAGTAAAAAAACCCATAAAACAAACCCAAACAAAGACCACCACCAAATAGGAATAGGCAAGCAAGGAAAACAAAAAACAAACCAAGACTCTTAGTAGTCCTATGTTGACAATTAATTTTAAAAAATCTAAATATTAGTTTAATTTGATAAAATATTTTAATTATTTAAAATCATTACAATATTTTCTATATGTAAAAATATTGAAGTTTAGGGGAATATATAAATAAAACAAATTTATATTATATTAAAAATTATATTATATTTAATATAAATATAAAATATGATACATTCTTATTTGAAGGACAGAATTCAACAGCATTTAGATTTTTAACTATGGATGAGATGAGCTTCTTGACCTTATTCTTAACAAATTAAAACAAAACCAAACCAAAACCCCAGAAAGTTGTATTCCTTATCATAGCATTGAGAGATACTTGATATATGCAGCAAAGAACCCAAAGTAATACAAAAAAGTAACCAGTAGGAAGAAGATTGTATAGAACATATTTTTTTTATTAGAAATAAGTGAAAGCAAAGTCTGTATGGGGCATTACATGACTCAAGAAACAGAATGGGTGCTACTGGTCTGCAGACTGTAAAATATAGTTGAAAACTGCCTGTTAGAATATATATAAGTAAGTTTGTACCTAAAGGTTAATATACTTTTGAAAACCTTACAAAGGTAGGCAAAGGTAGTTCATTTAAAAGATCCTGAAGAAAATATTGCATTTCTGATTTCTTAGCTACTTCTTTCTAGACATACTACCAGGGCTTGTATAAGATAGTGCTTCTAACTACTGAAAAGGTCTGGCCAGTTTCCTTTGATCTCATAGCTACAAATACTGTATGCAAAAGCATGATAACTAATAACCATGGCAAATTTCTCCAGATAGGCAAATTAATTTAAACATTTCAGACATTTTCAGTGGAACACCTTGCCGTTTTCCTGCCCATTATGGAGAAAAGTGACTCCAGTCTAGGATAAGCTATGCTTAAATTCTGGCCTGACTCATTAAACAGCTTGAGGAACACATTTAGTTTCTGTTACTGTTCATACTGTAATACCAACCTAACAAAACAGCATCTATGTTTATGTGATTTTTAAGTTTAAAAATTATTAAGTTAGCAAGAGGAAACTCATAGTATTCCTGGTTATGGCCGCCCTTATTATCTCTGCTGCAATGAAACAAATTGTTCAATATATTAATTATTCAAATATCATGGGAGTACTGCAGCTCAATATGTACAAAACATCTGTCAATGCAGAAGGAAGATGCAGTTTTAACCTCTTAAATGGTGATAGAAAGTGTGCCGGTTTTCCTGGACCCATTGTTTTTAATTCCAGATAGGGAACTGTTCTGTAGTACATAGATAGGGTGTTGTTTCTGTCATGGGAAAGTGAAATAAACACTTTGCACCAAACATCATGAAGAGACAAGCACATTCATTTACCTGAGAATACTTCACAGTCTACAGTCTAAAATGGTTGGTTTTGATGGTGCTGTCCAGGCCTAAATACTGAGAAAAGACTGTCACAAAAATAACTCCAGTGTTCTCTTTCTGACACTAGAAATATTGAAGAATCACATGGAAGATGGACATTCTCATAAAAAATACATACTCAGTTATGAAGTTCCAGTATTTTTTCTGAAAGTTCATTATTGCCAACCACAACTGATGTTGATATATTAATTTTTCATATCCAAAATTTGATTAGGGCCCAAATGGTTATAAAATTGGATCCTATTTAGGCACAAAATATGCAATGCTAATATGTGTTTCTGTCACTATTGCTCACTATGAACTTAGTCTATGATGAGTCTTGCAAAAGTCAGCAGCAGACGGGAACTTAGAACAGGTTTTTCAAATTAGAATACATACTAGATAAAGTTAGTGCTCCTTCATAATGAAACATTATCTGGAATTGAGGCTTCTATAACAGATGAAATTATGACTCTGTTTAGAATTGTACTGAGGGTATTGGTGCTTTTATGGATTTCTCTTCCCCTGCTAGCATTTTGGAAAGGCAGTCTTGAAAAAAAATAATCTGCACATTAGCCTTTCTTTCTTAAGGACATTTGTGAAGCAGTATAAACCCTTTCCCGTCAATCAGACACTCATTTCATCTTCACATAAGATCAATTTTCTGGTTACACATAGTGACTCTGCTAGTCTGCTTGGGGATTTGAGAAGATTGATTCACTTCTCAAAGTGCTTTAGGCATAGTGATTTCTTTCACCTTCCCTATCTGTGCTGAGTAGGTCAGGAGTTTCTAAGTTCACACAACTTAATTCATTGCATGGATTAATCTACTGTTGACTCTAATGTATAAACACATATCTGTGAATTGAAAGAAGTTTGGAAATTGCTTGCAAATTAAAAAAAGAAAAAACAATGCTAACTATTTATTGAATAACTGTTACATATTTCTTTAAAAAACATCAAAATAATCAGATTGAAATCTGGCTGAATTTCCATGGAATGAAGTATAAACAAATTATAAAACAAAATTTAAAGAAGATGCTACCTAATTTGGTAGCAATATTAACATTCATGTTATTTTTAATACCATGCAGGTTTTCACTTTATCCAGATAAACATATTCCTTTTTGTTTAAAAAAATAGTAAATTTAACCAACAAACTGACAAAAACCATTGCTGCAATATACTGCCCTATTTCCCACTGAGACATTCTAGAGCAATAAACAGAAAATATCAGTTTTGTACAAGGAATGGAAAAACTTCTAAGGTGACCAGACAAGGAAAATGTGAACAAATTGCAAACATCTGGAATCAAAAGTCCTGCATCTTTAGATTTGCAGTATATGATCTCGACCCTCCTCATGTTCCATGGATATCCAGTCAATAGAATAACAGCATCTTTTCAGTGACTAAATATTTCTGCTTAATTTTATGTTGTTCTGTGGATTTTAAAACATTTGTGTATATAAATTTATATACAAAAAGTATTCATAATAGACAATAAATCCGCCTCAGTAGATTGGGCTACTTAGACTTACCACCAAATGATTCTAAACAAAATAATTACCTGCATTAATACAAAATAATTTCACATCTTTCCCAAATGAGTTAAATGAACAAATTGATAGCTCAATTAAACTAAGTTCTTTATATATGACCTTATACCGCCTTGGGCAGGATTCAAGTACTCAAAAATTTTCATTGTCTGAAGATCTCTTTTTTTTCCTTCAAAGTGTTCTTCTTTAGCTCTGTCAAAACAGCTAGGAGGTAACAAAAAAATAGGTGTTCTCAGCTCTGTGCATCCTTGAATTGGATTTCTCTACTCTGACATTCAGTTAAAAGACCAGTTGAGGGAAATGTTGGATGTGCCTTTAGGTAGAATTGTTCATGCACGGACTCTTCAGATATGAATACACTGGGGAGATGGGGAAATATATAGCTCCAAACATATATCATGCAATCCAATAATGTAGAGCTCCCAAAGCAAACAATAAAACTCAAGAAGATGAATTGAATTTTGAAGAGGATATTCTCTGGTGGATTTTAAGTACTCATGCATTTGCCTCCAGAGCAATTTCAATTATTCTGCTTCCTCCTTACTCCCAGTCTGAAGGTATCCAGCATGAAAAAAAACATTAAATTTCAGTTTCTAAGAGCTTCAAAATATCTTTTCTTTCAAAAGTTTTTTGTGTGTGTGTTTTTTGTACCGGTGGCTCAATAGTTTGTGCCTTCAAATCACAGAATGACAAGTATTTTCATTTAGTGAGTTTTGTCAGAAGAGATGTTTATGTGAAATTAAATGAGTCCCTCCCATGTCTATTAGCTGCATGAATAGAACAAGTAGAAGATGGAAAAAGGCTTTGCAAATTCTAAACAACTGAATGAGAAGAAAAAAAAAAAAAAAATGTAGATTCACTGTTCTATTCTTTGATCCAGAAAGAATTTCTAAGTACCAACAATCTATGATAAAAACACTATGAAAACATGAGATTTATGATGCTTCATTGGGCTATCAAATAATTTGAAAGAGCTACATTGGTTTAAAAGTTAAAAACATACTATTTTCTCATAAGAATGTAGATGATTGATGAAGTTTGCAACCCTGTAATCTAGGAGAGTATAATAAATAAAGACCTGTGATTCTACTCATTAATGAAATAATTCATGGGAGTTTGTTTTGCTGTAAGCCATTTTTTCTTGAATGATTATTCAGATAAATTACATTACTAAAAACCAGAAAGAAAAAAAAAATATATTCAAGTTCTCCTGCTGTTTTATCAATTTGAAGAAAAAATTAAAAAGCTCAATTAAATGTTAAAAAAAGGGTCCAATTGACAGCAATTTTTTAGCTCTGTTACACCACATAACATAGAATACTTTGTAGGTTATGTTATCATGAACATTATTTTTCAGTATGCAACTTTTTTTAAAATTTAGTTCTTGGTCTTCTTAGATAACAGGCCTCTATCAGGACAACAACATAAATGAAATTACCCTGCAGACCACTTGAAATAATCTGCTCAAGAATAAATAACAGATTGGATGGGAAAAACTTTGATGTTTGACTTCACATGGCTACTGAAATTGTTAGTAAATTTAGAACTCTATTATTTTAAAGAAATGAACCAAAACCAGCTAAAAACATCATACTCATGTGGTTAATTTTCTGACAAAACATAACCTACTAATGTCTAATATTAAAGGCATAGAAATGCTTTATATGAAATTTATTTCCCAAACAATGTTATTGTTTCTTTAAAATGTGGTACAATATTGTGTGTGTGCTTACAAGCAAAATTGATTATAATTTATTACATTTTTGAATTTATATTCTGGTTAATTATGTAGGCTATGTAAAACACAAATTCTTTATAACTTCTATAACTAGTAAAATATGTATGAGCAGTTTACAGAACAATTCTTTTTTTATTCAGTAAGCAATTATTGCACTTGCTGTCTATTGAGTTTGTTGCACTAGGTTTCTTCAATGTTGTGACATAGAATAAGATGGATTTCTTGGAATTCACTTAAGAGGATTCAGTCTAGATCTTCATTTTCAATCCTACATTTTCAATCCTACTTTTTCTGTGTGATTTTAAATTATTTTCTTTAATGTCTACCTGCATTTCTTTGAATACTTCAATTATTTGTATACATGTTCTTGCTTTCTGATTTTAATTAAAAAATCTTTATTTTTAATTCATTGTGAGATAAATATAAACTTATTATTTTGTTTTTTATTAAATTATTTTTTGCTTATGTTGAAAAGCCTTTAAGAAAAGCCTTTAGGAATGCTTATAGTATTCACAAACCTTTTAAGAGTCTGGTGTTGCATGAAGAAATGTTTGGTTAGCACTCCTCATTATAGAATCCCATTTTCCATACATTTCCAAAACTACTTTTGGACAATAGTAATTTTAACTCTAACTTTTCATTCCAAAGATGCATCTTAAATTATTTTGGAAAAAAAAGTAATAGTTCAGTGTTTTCAGAAGATGCAATTGTCCAATACTAACTGCCTTCCAAATAACTAAAGATTTGCAGCATTTCCAGATAGGTTAAGATATGTGACTGTACCTTAAAAAAAATTCTTAGTCAGAGCTCAGTTGGAGTTTTTCATTATATGGTTTTCTAATATTTTATCTTCAACAACTGGCATCCAGTATAGGACAGCTTCAGCTAAGCAGGACAGGACATACGTGGAACATAAGTTCTGGGTTTCATCTTTGAAAAAGTCAAAACAATTTATCCAAGATTCAATAAGTTTTAAAGTTTAAGGGAAAAGAGCTGTAAGGAGAACCTATCCATAATACTTGTTTTTTATATGATTACTAAAGTAAGAATTTAGGTTTGTTGCATAAGGATATTTTAATGTTTCAGTTTTATCCTTTTGGAGGACTGTTGTGGTTTGACACTGGCCAAACACCAGGCATCCATGAAAGCCACTCGCTCAACCTCTCCTGCTACAACTGGGCAGAGGAGAGAAAAATATTAATGAAGAGTTCAGAACTTGAGATAAGGACCAGGGGAAAGCACTCCAAGGGCAAAATGGGTTCAACTTAGAGGTAAAAAGTGAATTTGTTACTAACAAAATCAGAGGATGATAATGAGAAATAAAATAAGACATTAAAAACACCTTTTCTACCCCCAACCCCTCCCATCTTCCCACCAACAGCGCAGGGAGTCAGGGCATGGGGGTTTTGGTTAGTTTATGACTGAGATTTTCTTCTGCTCCTCTGGGAGCTTCCCCGTGAGACTGGGGGGTTCCTCCCCGGGAGACAGTTCTCCATGAAACTTCTCCAGCACTGAGAAGCAGCAGTCCTCCCAAAACTGCTGTGGTGTGGGTCACTCTTCCATGGGGTGCAGTCCTCCAAGGACAGGCTGCTCCAGCCCAGAAGTAGGGCTCTTTCTCTCTCCACCAGGTCCCCACTGGATCACAATCTCCTCCAGGCATCCAGCCCCTCTGGAGTGGGCACCTCCTCCATGGGCTGCAGGTGGATCTCTGCATCCCCCAAGGATCCCCAGGGGCTGCAGGGGCACGGCTGCTTCACCATGGCCTCACCACAGCCTGCAGAGGAGTCTCAGCTCCAGCGCCTGGAGCACCTCCTACCCTCCTTCTCCACTGACCTTGGTGTCTCTGTGTTGTTTCACATGTTCTCACATGTTTCTGTTGTTTCACATGTTGTTTCACATGTTCTCACTTCTTCCTCTTCTCTGGCTAGAAAAAATTGTGTGCACTTTGTTTTCATTTTCTTCTTAAATATGTTATCACAGAGGCATTACCAGCCTCTCTCATTGGCCCAGCCTTGGCCAGCAGCATGTCCCTCTTCAGAGCCATCAGGGATTGGCTCTGCTGGACATGGTGGAAGCTTCCAGCAGCTTCTCACAGAAGCTTTGTGGCCCCCCTGCTGCCAAAAAACAGGTCATGCAAAACCAACACAAAGACTAAGGTACATATTATGGGTAATGTTCTAAGTTGCAGTCTGACTCAGACAGATGGTTGAGATTTTAAGAAAAACAATTTGTAGGCAGTGAAATTATTTTCATTAGCAAAGAGCCTTTAATTTCAAACACTGTGCAGTATATTTGCTTCCTAATTTAGAGTGAGTGATCAAATATTGAACACTCATTTTAGGTGTGGTGTTTCATCATATTATGGATCATGAGACAGGAAAATAACCTGTATATAATGAATTCTGAGCTTACTCCCTTAAAACTCTAAAGTAGTGTCTGGTTTTCTGTTAGGGAAGGAAATATTAAACTGCAGGTTTTGGAAGATAGAGAAAAGAGAAGAAACCTATTGAAATATATAAGGCCTTATAAAAGAAATAATTGATGGAAAGAAGAGCAATACCAGAGAGATTCACTCAATTTTTTGTCTTAGGTTGGAGTTATCCGGGTAGATTCCTTGATAATATTGTTAAATATGCTTCCTTCTGCAGAGAAATATCTCCCTTTTGTGAGTATTCAATAGTTTTATTAGCAGTGCATTGAACATTCCGAATAAGATTAATCTGCTACTGATTCATATCCTCCCCTAGGGAAATTCATGGCAATAAACAGATTTGATTGAAAATATTATTTTCTGAAGAGGATTGAGAAGTATGGATAGAGAATAGGGGGAAAAGAAGCAGAAGAAACAGTGGAATAAGAAAGTGACAAAAGTTGGCTGGAGAATGGGAGGAAGGACTGCAGTGTGAGGGAATGGAAAGGAGAAAATATTGCTCGCATTTAATTTTAAACTAGTAGTGTTGATCAGAAAGAATGATTTCTTTTACTTCATTTTATAAAAATTGCATACACTTGTATGTACATCAGAAACTGTAATTCCATTTGGGACTACTTGCGACATTAACAAATCATTTGAGCAGAGTTCTTGAGGTTTATCATTATGTCACCAGTATCCTTAGGGAAATTACTTATACTGTGTGTGCAGTTTTGTGTACATAATTCTTTATATTTATCAAATTACATGGGACTCTATAGTACACTTCAAAAGTTAAAAGTCTAGCAGGCACATACACTCTTTTAAGAAAACATGCGTATTGCTTTAGGAGAGTACTTCACAAAACCATCCACCTAAAGGCTCCTAATTTGTTTGTAAGTCATTTTCTGAAATGAAAATTTAATAATACTATTGCATCTAGCAATAATTTTTGTAATAAGTATTTATGATAAAACTGAAAATGAACTTTGTTTAAATTTTCCGAACAATTTTTGAGAAGATACACAGATTTTTTTTAGCATGAACAGATGTTTTCTGGGAACATCAAAAGCCTTTATATATTCTGTGACATTTTAAAACTTTAAGACAGACATAAGACAGCATTTTGCATTTCTTTTCTTTTCTTTTCTTTTCTTTTCTTTTCTTTTCTTTTCTTTTCTTTTCTTTTCTTTTCTTTTCTTTTCTTTTCTTTTCTTTTCTTTTCTTTTCTTTTCTTTTCTTTTCTTTTCTTTTCTTTTCTTTTCTTTCTTTTCTTTTCTTTTCTTTTCTTTTTCTTGCCTTGCCTTTCCCTTTCTTTCTTTCTTTCTTTCTTTCTTTCTTTCTTTCTTTCTTTCTTTCTTTCTTTCTTTCTTTCTTTCTTTCTTTCTTTCTTTCTTTCTTTCTTTCTTTCTTTCTTTCTTTCTTTCTTTCTTTCTTTCTTTCTTTCTTTCTTTCTTTCTTTCTTTCTTTCTTTCTTTCTTTCTTTCTTTCTTTCTTTCTTTCTTTCTTTCTTTCTTTCTTTCTTTCTTTCTTTCTTTCTTTCTTTCTTTCTTTCTTTCTCTCCTTCTTTCTCTCCTTCTTTCTTTCTTTCTTTCTCTCCTTCTTTCTCTCCTTCTTTCTTTCTTTCTTTCTCTCCTTCTTTCTTTTCTTTCTTTCCCCTTCCTTTTCTCTTTCTTTCATTTCCTCTTTCTTTTATTTTTTTTCTTTCTTTTTCATCCTCTCCCTAGAAACTGGAGAACTCATGGTCTCAGTCCTACCCACAACAATTACTCTTAATTGGAAGTAGAATCCTGACTATCTAAGACATACTCTTTTAGAATTTTCAGAGTTTCCATGTAAGATTATTTAACCCTATATTAAGTATATTTATTGATGAATACATATCTTTCTATTGTATTGAAACAGGTAATTGCTAGGTACAATTCATTTTACGGTAGAACAAATGTCTAAAATAGTCACTGTGATCTCACCTATAGGTGTAGCTTATAATGAAAGTTACATAATACATAATGAAAACCTCTCATTCTATGTCCAATAGAATTTTAAAGACATATGAATACCAAATCTATCTTACATAATAATATATTATGTTTCAATAATAATTTTAAAAGGATGTAAAATGAGTTTTTCATGGGAATGAGCTGACAATTTCTCTCTACTCCTGATTAAGCATGTTTTTACTTGTCAGTTAGTATCATAATAACTGACATGTTATTTTCACAACATCAGAGAAGTAAATTCTTTTCCCTGGAATATTTCCTATCTTTCAAAGACACCTTTTGATATGAAAATTTAAAAAATATTTGAGAAATCAAGTGCAGTCATTCAGAATTAAAAGTATGTATTTTTGCACTTTCATTTTTGTTAATTTCACTGAATTAATTTTTCTATGTGAAGGACTTCAACAACTGATACGGAACAAAAATATTTCAGATGACAGAACCTGAAAACAGAACAAACTAATTTATTACAAATAGAAGCATTTCTGTTTAGTTCAGATGTCCTCTTGATAGATATCTAGATGTTATTCTTACACAGTGATAAAGCTGTGTGTTTCTCAATCCTTTTTCAGGGGTGTATCTATCATCGCTATAAATTGCAGCACCTTCACCTCACTTTTAAGAGAGTTTTCACCAGTTTTGTTTAGTTTGTACTGGAAAAATTTAGTTAGGCATAGATCAGATAACTTCTGTGAGTTTGTGGAGAAGTCAAACCAAGAACCAAATACTGAGTCCCCTTGACTCATGGTATACTGTTAATTATTTTTAAGCTTCTTAGTTGCTAAAAATGAGAGAAGGACTCAACTCTCGGAGGCATATTTTGGAGCAGAACTTAAGAATACATGTTTTTTTGGGATATGTATGACAGCACATACTGTTAACACAAAGAGAGATTTGAGATACAGTTCTTGCTGAGATTTCGTAGTGAACAATGTAAGTTCATCACAGAGGGAGAAAACTGGTACAGACTCCTCCTTATTGCTGAAAAGGAGAAGTATTTGGGGTAAACAGTTTTTAGGAGTTCACTTGAATTTTGTTTCAAAGGAAACAGGAGGGTTTATTTAAAAATATTACTTGAAAATGTGCTAAACATGAAAGTTAAGCAGCAGAATTTGTGAACTGACAGGGAACAAACTTATTTGAATATGTACAACCCAAGTGGGTTGCTTCTAAAAGCCTTTCTGTCTCTGCCATCTTTCCAGTGCTTTTAATCTCTCCTAGCTGTCATGGAGTATTTTTCCATTGCTACCTTATCTATCCAACAAGCATAGTTTTTGCAGGATAAAAGAAAGGCTGAACAAAATTGCAAACAATTTGAATGATGTTCATTTTGGAAGATATGGGGAGTTTTAGCAAATTGCTGACAGTGTATCCATACATAATTCATAGCTTCCATATGTAGACAATCTCTATACATGTCAGTTAATACAGTGAGATGAATGGTTCTGGTCCCTGGCAACATGTAAGAGAGGTTAGAGGCTTGGGAGAAGATGGTCATAAGAAATCAGACCCCTCTTATGGAAAGGTCGAAGAGACTGATGGACCAAAACCAGAGAATGGTTGGTATGTGGTTTGTAAAAAGTGGCTGATGCCCATTTCTAAAATTTATTTATTTATTTGTTTATTTGTTTATTATTATTAGGCTTTCTTACTGTTGTTGCTTGTTGTTTGCAGTGGCGAGACTGCACCTCGAGTCTTGTGCCCAGTTTGGGCTCCTCACTTAAAAAAGAATCTTGAAATGATGAAGAGTTTGCAGAGAAGGTCAATGAAGGTAGTGAAGGGTCTACAGAGTAAGGCCTATGAGGAGTGGTGAAGAAGCTGCAGTTGTTTAGCCTGGAGAAGAGGAGGCTGAGGGGAAACCATAACATTCTCTATTTAAAAAGAGGCTGTAGCCAGATGGTGTTGGCCTCTTGTCCCAGGCAACCAGTGACAGGTCATGAGGACACAGTGCTATGGTTTAGCTGACAAAGTGGTGTTCAGTCGAAGTTTGGGCTTGATGATTCTTGAAGTCTTTTCCAACCTAAATCATTCTGTGTTTCTCTTATCTGAGTTCTTAATGATACAAATAAAACTACTTTTGTGTAACCATTATCCTGTGACATAAAATTCAAGTAATCTAAAACTATGCCCCAAGCATGTACTGATTATAGTTCAATGCATTTAAAATAATAATGATTCAAATATTTTTTCATTTGCAATACTACTAATTTATTTTAAAACTACAGTCATTTTAGCTGTCATTTCATATAGTTTAAACATACTTTCACAGTTTCATCACTCAAATGTTATTAAAAAACCCCAGAGTCAGAATGTCTTCACTAATCATTACAGAAAGAAATTACAAAAGCAGGTGTTAACCAAACACAACACATTTCAGTTAAAACAGTTTTTATCTTGAAAACAGCAATATTACTATTACACTGCATTGCCAGCTTTTAAAATGGTATTTTCATCTAGTATCTTGTAGACAATTTATCAAACAGTTGCTGAACAATAAAGGGTCTGAAATTCTTTCACATTATCCTGATGTTTTTTCCATTTTTTCTCCTGCTTTACAACACTGCTTAATTTCTTTGGTATTTGCATGCTATTACTGAGATAATGCCACTTTTCTAAAATGAAATGTAGTAGTGTATACTGTCAGAATGCAACAAGATTTTATTATCTAATTTAGGATGTAAAAGCCTTTTTCTGTGAATAAATATATAGCCCATGCTGTGCTAAGGAACAAGGTCACATCTACCAATGGAATAATTAACTACCACAGAAGAATCTAACCAAAAAAGTAAAATGTAAATTTTACTGGAAAATAACTGGAAAGATAATTAACTTAATAAATTTCATCTGCAACTGTATGCATACATTAACATTTTGAAAATTACAACGGTAATAAAAATACAGCAAATATCATTCCCAAATGCAGCAACAATCAAAGCTTTATTTGATAATTTTACTTTAACTACTGGGAATAAAATTATATCCTTGTAGGAAAGAATATTTTCTAATGTATTTTCATTTTTTAGATTTTTCTCATTTCAAGTGTGGGATAGCAATAATGTTGCTACCTTCACTAAAATAGAATAAAGCTTTGAAGCTCAGACTTTTTTAGTAGATCAGCATTTTTTTACTTTTCTAAGGTTGCAAAGGAACAATTAAATTATATTCTCAACATGAAATTCCACTGAAAGTAGGAGAATCAATATAAATTTGTTACCTTTTACAGATTAGAATATACGGAATTTCTGTTGGCTGTGCCAAACTGGGGGCTATGTCCAAACCAAATTCCAGAGAATGAAAACCAGCCATTTTCTCTTGCAGGCAGGTTGTGCAGGGACTATTTTATGGGAATTAAATAGACAATATTCAGAATCGTCTTTGTCTATCTAGGTAATTCATTATTGCTCTCAAGTCATCTCAGACATAGTAGATTGAGATTTTAGATTGAAAGGTGTGGATCTCAAAAGCAGACTCAGAAAATGAAGATAAATCTACCCATACCAGACTTTTTGCATATCATTACCAATATATATGATTTCCAAAATAGTACTTTAAAACTACTTTCTGTTTTAAAGTTTCTATCAACAAAAAAATACATGAATCAAAGAAAATGCTAATTTTCCAAGAATTGTAATTGAACTGAAATGGATTTCTCTGACCTTTCTTTTATTTCATTCATAAGAATGATGAAATTTTCATGCAGATGTCAGCATATGTTGAAGTGAATTAAGCAAGAAACTTCTTTTATTTTTCAGTATGATTGCTTTTAGCAAAATATACTAAAAAAACCATTTTTTCTAAGATTCTTCAAAGGTGTAATAGTGGAGGAAATACCTATGAGATTAATTATCCTTCTTCCTGACCCTTAAGTATTTTTCATTTTTCAGGTGTCACACCTGGTGTTAGTAACATTATAGTTATTCCTTATTTAAAGAACAACATTGCCCATTCCTATGACCACTATTTTCTTACTAAGATTTTTGTCATTCTTTGACTCAGTTGTCATAATTATCTGAAATGAGAAGCATTGTAAAAATACAGATTAATTCTATATATAAACATATATATATTTTGTCAGTTGTACTGACTGACAGCTGATTTTTGCCATGTCATGCAACAGGTCCATGACCTTGGGAGTGTCCACTGAAAGTTTGGAAGTGAAAGAAATAGTACTTTAACTGATTGTCTCAGTGTTCACACACAAGAGATGGAGATTTGTTCTTCAGTGATTAGTTCTGTATGTAGATCCATGTGAAGATATCTGGTTTAATAGTTTTAATGT
The DNA here is from genome assembly GCF_963513975.1 of Fringilla coelebs. Classification (NCBI taxonomy): domain Eukaryota; kingdom Metazoa; phylum Chordata; class Aves; order Passeriformes; family Fringillidae; genus Fringilla; species Fringilla coelebs. The sequence goes on from NC_140029.1 coordinate 55,854,057, forward strand.
AATACACACGATCCCAGTCTACCTCTATTACTTTGGTTCCAAGGGAAACTATGCTGAAAACAGTATAGAAGTATCACTTAATAGAAAATGTAGTCATTTTGCTATATTTGCTACAGGATTAATATAATCCAACTTCATTTCCTTTTTCCTGAAATAATTAATCATTTAAGGTAACTTTTTTTTTACATTTTTTACATGTGAGCTGCTAAGAGGAAGAGTGCATGCAAATAAGATCATCTATCACATTTTTTTCACCTCTATTTCAGGGGCTTTTGGAGTAGAAAAGTTTAGGCTACAGAATTCTTAGGAAATAATGGGTTGGTATTGTGGAACACAATGCCAAAAGTATGCCAATAACCAAAATCTGCCTCCAGCTGACTTTCAGAGGCCGAGACACGGTACTCTCATAGGAAATAGGGTCTTTGTGTGTGTCAGAGCACAGATGAAGAATGGGTGGAAAGGAGTCTGAAAAGACAAAAAGTGCTTTGAAGTGATAAATGCTGGTTGGGAGAAGCTAAAAAACCAAAATCATTGACTACAAAGCCTGGGCAATCAAACAATAGTCACTGGTCCAAGATCCTTCCATTTTACAGAAAGGAATTTCTACTGCAGTAGCAAAGAATTAGTAAAGGCAACAAATCATGATTTTATAATGCTGGGTTCAAGATTATTTTCTTTCATCTTAGCAAAAGAAGGGGATTTCTTTTAAGATGTGTAACTTTTCCATGTTATTTACAAGTTTAGACAAAGTCTCCCAATGCTATACCTCCCAGAGTGCCAAATCACATACTGGCATTGTTTGACCCCACTGCTTGGAGGGTTCTACAGATATTGGAGAATAGACACATAATGCTATGAATATCAAAAACCACACTGTGGATGATAATTTTTCCCTGTTTCCTAAAATAACTTTTATTTTCCTTTTACTAAGAGCCTGATGTGTTTAAACTAATCTTACTTGTAACAAAAGCTATCTGAATTGGGAAATTGGATAGAAACGCTAATAAAGGCATCTTGTCCTTTGCTTCGCTCTGCTAAAGCAGTTTCCAAAGTCAGAAATGCTGTTTGAAAGAGATGAATGGACATATTAAATGGGCATGAAAGACAGACCAAGCCTAAGTTTCACAGACAGAAACCACAAGGATAGATAATATCCAAATGGAGAAAAAAGTCCCACAAAAAATGAAACAATGTGGCCACAGCCTGCAGAGCATTATTCTTGATTTTGTGCTTAGATGGTTGCAAAGAACTTTAGTACAGCTGAAAAAGCAAAGTTAGGCCATGTATGAATAAACAAAGAACTGAGCCCTAAGTTAATAAGAAGAAGTTTAAACGAGAAGTTTAAAAATCAATAGGTAGGAATAACTAAAAAATTATGGAATAGTACTCTTACCCTACCTAATGTAAGGGATAGCCAAATAATTGCTGCTACAGAAGTAATTGAATAGATTATTGTGGATAATGTCTAAAATAATCAATGTTCTTAGCACAAAATACTACCTCAGGTGCACATGAAATCACACAACCACCTTCCCAGAATCATACAACTTGATTCTACAAATAGGTAGGAAGTGATTGCTGAGTCACTGCTTTGCAAAAGAATGCATTGGGCCTCTAATGCAGTTATGAATCAAAAATAGTCAGTATAGAGCCTTAGGCAAGAGGCTGATGGCATGCCAGAAGCACCACCTGCAGGGAGCCATGAGCTTGTTAATGCTGTTCTTTGGATGAATGGTGTTAAACTGTTGACTGACCATCACCATCTCCAGACAGTCTGCTGCTGAGCGAGACTGTGCCTTACAATTTATCTTTCACATTTTGTCTGATCTCATCTATAACACCTCATTGTATTGATTCTGTCAAAATGATGATGGCAAATAGAATTCACGAGGAAACGCTGCACATGGTTTTGCAAAAATTACATGATACTCTAACTTAATGGGAAACAATGGGAACTGCAAAAGCTGCACAGAGGAATAAATCACTGCTGGTGAATCTGGCAGTAAAGTTGATTTTCTTCTTCCTCCCAAACACTGATGCACTTCTCTTAGCCATTGAAATATTGGCAAAAAAAAACTTTAACGGATAGAAGGAAAAAATAACAAAAAAAAAACCCTTTTAAGTTATGCTGGTACACTACTGTGAGAAAAACAGCAAAAAAATTGTGTCTCAGCAAAGAAAGAATCATTAGAGGAGGGTAGCAGTTATCACTAAAAGGATCTTTTGCTGAAGGGCTAAAACTACATGGTACAAAAAAGAAATTGAAGTTCTCTGTGCCTTATCAGCTGCAGTGCATCACCCCTGTCTGTTGCACCCTGTTTTTCAGCTCTATTCTGTAGCACAACAGTTCAGGTTTTTTTTTTTCCTTTTTTTCTTCCCATTTTCCTAACATAAAAGTAGACATAAAAGTAGACATTGTGGTATCCCATGAGTTGCTCTCCTGCACAAGAGACTTGCTGAGGCGATGGTTGTTTATCTCATTTCAAATAATAAGTATGGCCCTAAATAATTCCTCTCCCACATGCCAACTTTCCTCTTCCACACTTCAGATTTTTACAAACACTGCATTTCCCACTTATTTTATACAGTCTAAAAGTAGATGATTTTTCTTTCAGTGAAGAAAATGAACATTTATAGACATTTATAAATGTTCTCCTCTTTTACAGTAGTTATGAGAAAATTTTAGAGTTTTATAATAGATTAAAATACTTTCAGTCTTTAAGGAAAACTAATTACTTCTTCACCTGTAAAAGAGCTCAACCATAGGAATACTAGCACATGGTATAAAATGTGTTGGCACATGAAAAGAAATAAAGCAAAACCAAAAAAAAGAAACAAGAAAAAGAAAGAAAAAAAGAGAACTTCCTAGGGGAAAGAGACAATGAATCAAAGATGTACAAATGATTTGACAAGGCAGGAATCCTGGAATCATGGAATGATTTGAGTTGGAAGAGGCCATAGAGTCTCTCTAGTTCCAAACACCTACCATTGGCAGAGATTATTCAACTAGACCAGGTCGATCAGGGTCCCATTAAACCTGGCCATGAATATTTCAGGGATGGAGCATCCACATCTTCTCTGGGAAACAAAATAAACCAATATTATAGAAAGCTCTGATTTCATTCCAGAGTCATCTGCTATTTGCAACTACTATTTTGTAGTCTTCTGTTTACTCTCTTTTTTTAATTTGGAATTTTTATGATTATTAATTCTAAAAATTGGTCTAATCTAATACATTCCAGTGCATTGTTTATGTAAAATTAGACCCAAGTCTGAAGGGCATATGTTCTCTTGTGAAAAAAATCTTGTGCAGCAGATTTATCTGGTGGAAAGTCCATTGGAATTCTCAAAAAATTAACTGGGAATCATTTCAGTATTTAAAAGTGTTTTGGGATAATTGGGTACTTTTTTTCCATCCAGACCTGTTGGATTTGACCATCTGATGCTAATTAAATATGGTATAATGTTATACAACAATTACATGTTCTTTTTTAATAATTTTGAGATTGATAGTCCATACCTTAGAAAAGGAACTAAAATAAACAGGAAATGAGAACAGAAAATATTAAAATACATTTTGTAATGTATAATTTTTTTCAAACTTTAAACTTGTGTGCCTCTGTTAATTAAAAATATTAATTCTTCTGAATATTTCAGACTTCTCTTTTGAACCTCTTCAATATACTATGAAGTGCAGAATTCACAGTTTCACACATACAGTAGTTACAGTCAAATTCACTCCATTAGTGTCTGCCAGATTAATTTTGGATTTGAAGTCTCCTATCTAAATTGACACCAACTATCCAACTGCAGCACTCTTTACATTTCTGATGTGTCATACCACATTACATTTTCTGTGTCACCTCCCATCACATTATATTGTGTCATGCAGAAAAGCCAATGTGAGTTGACATTACACAAGATGATGCGATCTAAAAGATTTAAAGCTATGCCATTCACTGAAGCAGAAAGGTGACACTGCAATCTAGGTGTAAATACCTACTTCCCCTAGAGCATCAGTTATCTGCTAAAAACACATACTAGATGACCTTTAAAGGTCCCTTCCGGCTCAAACTGTTCTACAATTCTGTGTTTCTATGATATGTTGGATAATTTTTAGAACTTAAGAAAATCTGATCTGAACACTTTTAGTGTAGTGCATAAATTACCAAACTTGAAGCATACTGCATGTTTGAGTTAGATGTACAAAAGCAATGACAATTTAATTACAATTTCAATTTAATAGTAATGTTTTCCACTGATATAATCGGCTGTACTAGCAAAGTGGATGCTATAGAAAATCAATTATACCTCACTATGTTCAAAAAAGAGGATAAGTACCACTTCCTTAGTTTGATGAATAAAAAGCTATTTAAGGGCTGAAGTGGAAAAAACTAAGGATACTAATGAGATATATATAAAGTACTAAAAGAGATCCAAGAATTTTGCTTCTCAGTGTCAGGGAATATCCATTCCTGCTGCTTTAAATGTCTTCTCTTAACGTCAGATACCAGAAATTGGATTTTGATTTTATATACATCATCTTGCCAAATGAGTTTTAGCCTAAATTCATCAAATACAATTTTAGGTGATGAATGGATGAGTATAAGTTAGGTGTAGTTACAGAGGCCAGTCTTTTACAATCATATAGGAAAGTGTGAGGGGACTACAAAATTCAGGAAGTACAAGGAAAATGAAGTTGCTGCATCCCCATGCCTGTTTTTAGGTACAAATACATGGCCAGCTGCACAGATCAGCTCAGAAAGACCCTCTCAGCACTTGCACCAACAAAACTACATCAGCGACCACACCCTGCTCCCCTCTCTAGCTGGGCAGGATGTAGCTGTATTACTGGGAAATATATTTACATACACACACATATGCATGTGCATGTATAACGTACATATTTCTCCAGTTCAGAATCTTCAGTATGCCTAGTGGTCTGCCTAGATGCCCCCCCAGTCTTCCCACTTCCTGAGAACTGGACATAAGATCCCTCCAAGGCTGCAGCTCCATTTCCTCCCTCCCCCTATTCCTCCCAAACCCCCCTGCCTCCTCCTCCACCTTTCTCTCATTTCATCCTCTCCCATGAAAACTTCGTGAAGTTCCAGAAGGATAAGTGCAAGGTCCTTTTTACTTGTGTGTGGAGATGTGGCTTTTATGGGTTGATGACATACTGCACAGGGTTTCATAGCAGCCAGATGAGGGCATTATTCAGCCACTCCACCTGCCATTGCTCTTCTGTACTCCTTTTCCCTGCATCAAGATTCCCTTCTATCACGTAACCTAGCCAAAGGGATGATATGCATTACAGTAGTAAGTAAAGCTAAGTGCTTAAAATAAAACATGATGAAATCAGATTCTGCAAATATCACATGGAACTTTGTGTTCTCTCATCATGTTACTCTTGCAGAATGGCTTTTCTGATCAGCATCTGTCCCTTCTTGTAGCTCAGGTGATTTTTTTTTTTTTTTTTGCCTTTCTGGTAACCTTTGTAATCCTCTGTTGCCAGCAGAAATGAAAAAAATAGTTCCACATCAGATACTGTGCAGAAAATAAACTCTGTATACCAACCAAACCCAGTACTTCCCTCCCCATTTTTTTCTCCCCAGGTAAAATTGTGAAACAAACCAATTTTTATTTCTGAAGAGAAACAGAAAAAAATATCTTCACAATGTTTTCTGCACCCTCTTTGAGGTAGCTTTTGAGATTTGCTGCTATTAGAGGAAAGGCAAGTGTGGGGCTTTTAGAAATAACATTATGCCTGTTGCAAATAATTTGTCAAAAATTCTTATAATTTCTCATTCTTATGCTCTTGATTTAATAGATAAACTGTGTCTCCCTTAACTTAGCAGAAAATGTCGAAGAAAAGAAATCCTACTGAAGAGTAAGTTTTTTATTTTTAAGTGAGTCAGTCCTGAAAAGTAAATAACAGAACCAGAAAAGATGTCACACATCAGAAAAACTAAAAGGCTCATGAGAGAATATATAACCATTGCAAGGACAGTTTTTTCCTCCATATATTGTCTTCAAGATCTCAGAAGGAACATTTTTGAAATATTGCATGTCATGCATCATTTAAGTAAAACTTTGCTTAAATAGACAGGAGCTAACTCACACAGGGGTTTGATAGTCAATTTTTTTTCTAAATTATTCATGTGGGAAATTTTTTAATGTGTATCACTAATGTGAGCTGTAAGCACGTAATTGATGAAATCCTGCTTAAAGACCCTGAGGAAGGTGATTTAAAATGGCAATTTGTTAAAATAATGTCTATAAGCTCTGATTCTCCCATGCTCCTACCAGTTAACACAGCATGTTCATTTATCATTGAACTCAGAGTAACTCACTCAAACTATGACCTAACCTTATCAAAGTTACTTCAAATTACCACCCATTAAACTGACTGTGTGCTGTAGTAGAAATATCTTATTAAGTAAAGCTTGCTTTGATTGCATTTCAAGTGTGGAACGATGCTAGAGGTGACTTTTATAATTTCAAAATGTATTCCAAAGGTAGATTTCAAAGCTTATGTATTTTCTGTGTAAAATTCAATAAATTATGTATTTTGTTGACAATAACCTTTTATGCAAATGGAAAAAGCTCAAGTTTTTCTTTCTCTTTTGCACATAGAGTTTGAAGCAGACATACTGACCCTTAGACACTGCAATATAAACAAACACCGAGTGATTTTATTAATCAGAAATATAAAAGTGTTCAAGAATATTTTCTAAATTATGCTTTACTATCCACTCTAAAAAATATCTATTAATGTACCAGCAATAGAAGAACATTGGACCTGTATGTTTTTCTATTATACTGAGGAATTGGTTCCTATCAGAGGCCAGAATACCAAGTGAAATACTGACTTATTATGCAGTTAGCATTGATCCAGCAACTACTTATGTAAATACACACACATCTCAGACCTGGATGGATGACTTGTACACCCTATTGCATTTGAAATGGCACTAAGCATTTTGTCCAGGGAAAAAAAACCCTACCCTTTTTTTGCCCTTGCAAGTCACCAGAAGTCTACAATCAAGACTGACTTAATCAGTACTGCCACAAACTGTGTTGTGTTTGTCTTGGAAATGACCACAGTTCCAAAGAAAATTTGTTAAGTTTTTTTCTCTCAGGGGTAAATATTGTAGAAAAGCTGCATTTTTTTGTATAACCTGGATCATAAAATAGAAGTTCCTGTTTAAGTTATAATGAAGTTTGACAAATGTAACAGCGCAAGGAGAAGGAGATAAGAAAGTCATTAGTGACTTTGTCATATAATGTTATTTAAGTGACCAACTGTCATATAAAAGGGAGATTTCCTTGACCCTTAGTGTTTGATTTGTCTGTCAGTGCAGGAAAACCAAGACCCTTGTGTCGAGCCAGTCTGTCAGTGCTCTTCACTGAGCAACCTGCTGGATCTGAGGGTGGTTTGAGTGACTTATTCAGGGACACACAGAGACCATAACAGACACTCCTCAGTGAGTCTTCCCTCTGTTCCAGTATTTTCCCTCTGCTGGTGATTGCCAGCACCTATGAAGGATTCACACCAACAGCTTACAGAATAATACACTGTGTTAATATAAAACTGTGACAGCTCAAGGTTCAAGGATTGCCTGTGATAGTGTTTGGCTGCAGAAACATATTCAAAGCAATGCACAGACAAACTCTAATCCCCAGTAAAACTTTTCAGTACACACAGAATGTTGTTCTTACCCAATAGGTGTACCTGCACTCACATTGCACCCTATGACTGTTTCAAGAATGGAGTATCCTAAATTCCCCTCATTCCCAACTTATCTTTATAGTATTTCTTCATGTTTAGGTGGAGTTGAATGACTCAATCTGTACATACCTTTGTTACTGATTGGTGCAAAATTCCCTTGCTTCACTCTTCAAGGTATAGCCAATAAAATTTAGACACTTGCTCCGTGAGAGGTGGTCATACCTTGGGGCAGGTAACTTTGGGATGGAGCTATGTGTTGTATTTAATTAGGCTGTAATGAACCAAGTTCATCTGAGGAGAGCAAATTCTCCAGAGCTGCTGGCTTGGCAGCAAGACACCTTCTCCACTCTCCCCTGACTGACAGCTGCTGTGGGGTTTATCAGCTGCACAGTGCCATCGAATTCACTTCCCTGCAAGGGTTTCCAAAGAGCCTTGGCCACAGGGTTTCCACTCTGCTCCTCCCTCATTCCATCCCCTTCAGCAGGTGCTTATGGCTGCAGATTGTGTGTGTGGGGAATCTTGGTGGAATAGGTTTTGAGCATACTGATCACATTCCATCCAAGGAGTAGCTGCATTTTGCCACGTAATTTCTGTACTGTTACAACTTCTGTTAGGATGTGAATATAACGTCTCTGTTGCCTCTAATTATACCCCCAGTCATCTTTCAATGCCAGCTAATACTATAAATTGAAGATGAGGTTTCCTTTCAAGGAAGCTACACTAGTAAATATCTAAAGATTCTTAAGAGAAAAAAAAGTAAAACTTAGTTCTGCTTTAGTTGCTGCCAGTCATGCAGTAAAAATGTAATCAGGATTTATTTAAGTATCTCAAAACTGAAATTAGTATCAGAAACGTGGAGCTAAAAAACACATTCAGAATTTTTTGGCGTGCAAGCACAGAACTACATAATGAAAACAATGTCTCTTTCCTGTTCTCTGGAGCCCCTATGCTTATTGGTTTGGGTTTTTCTAATCTCTTGCTTTATGTCCTTTTAGAAAAAACTGGGGAATAGAGAAGAAGAATATCCAGAGCATTATTTCTCCAGTTTTTGAGAGAGGTTGTCAGCAATAAAAAGAAGCTAGAACTCTCCCATTCAACTAGCTTCTGGTGCTGAGAGCCAGTCTGTGAAGTCAACACAAATCCATTTTTTTAATAATTAAGAGGTGGGGCAAAAGAAGTAAGGACAGTTGCAGAAAACAGATTGCATTACTACTGCTACTTTATGACAAGGGCAGGAAATGACCCTGAACTCAGAAAATTAAACATATGCTTATGTCAATAGAACTTACTACTGAAAAATAGGGTGGAATACTAGAAAAAACACTATTTTTGGGAAAAGATGTTTTGTAAAAGATAGAATCTATCTATAAAGGCGGCATCATTAACTCCACTTTCACCCTGAATTCAAGTAACTCCTTCAATAAATATTCACTGTTTATTTGCAGATGCTAGAAGAAAGGTCTTCCTTAAATTTGTCCAGTGTTGAAAAACAAAATCCTGGGCATTCAATGCATTTTTCAATCAATCAATTGGTTGATTTCAATTTCAATTTCAAACAACCAACCAAAGTTCTTATATTATATTCTATTTTTGCCACATTCTTTCCTATGAATTTTTTCTGTTCCTGTTACAGTTCCAAACAGCAAAACCACCTCTGGCCTTCTCATCCTTCCCACCCTAAATTTATTATCTGAGACCCTTATGCATTCCTATAGTTTTATAAATTTAAAATTATATTCCTCATGTAGGGTATATTAAGGATGAAAAGTGTTTTGGGGACATATTTTAGTGTATTATAGAAAAATATTAATTGAATATTGATACAGTGTGGTGCAAGATTCTAATGTGGAAGATGGTTCTTGTGGAATGCTCAGTGTAATTTAAAATTAAAAACCTATCTCTATTTTGTTATGAAACATTTGCCAATTATAGTCTGACATTTATCTGTTCAATACATTGATTTATCTTGACTTTGAAATACGTAATTATGTTGGAGTAAATAAAAATTTAAATAAGGTAAAGAAAAATTCAGTCATGAGTAGAAGATTCCCATCCATTGCATTACCACTTTCTTAATTCCATGAAACCAATGGAGCCTTCAGAATGTAATGATTCTCACATAGCCTCATCAAACATTGCTTATACTAATAGGTTAATAGATCCTGTTGAAATTGCAGTTTTCCAGGGTTTAACACTAATTTCATCCAGAAAAAGATAACTCTGCAAATTGGGAAAAAAAAAAAAAAAAAAAAAGAATACGCAGACTAAAAATTATTTTGTGTTGGTTGAGTCCTGTTTACTGTCTAAAATTATTCAAGAGCAGTGTTAAAATATCTTATAGTAGAGAAAATTTTATTTATTTATTTTTTTAATGAAGACCAAAATAAAGGAATGTTATCTTTTTGCCTGTTTATGACAACAAAATGTAGTGGTTTTCCCCCTTTAATTTCCTTAGTTCCAGGTTAGAAGAAAGAATGGCCTACTAACACAGAAAAATTGATGGATTACTCTGATAAAATGCCACAGCCATCACATCTCAGCTGCCTGTAGCACCAGTGGATGACAGGTACACTTGGAAGCATAAGAGTTATCACAGTGTCCTTGATACACTCCTGTGTAATGGAGGAGGAGTCTCTGCAATTTCCATAGTGTTTTACTCCACATGACATTAAAATTGAAAATGAGGTATGGACATTCTGGGCTCCTTATGCAACTCAAATCAAAATGGGGTTCTCAACCTAAATATTTCAGAAATATTATATAGTGATTGAACAAAGCCACTCTTCTTTACTATGTTAGGAATGTGGAACATAAACTCAGCAAAACAAGACAAAATTCTCCTTCACTGTGTTCTGAAGGTAGAGAATGAATACTTTGGTTCAATGTAATTACCTATTACACTGTGATGTTACATCGATTATGTGTAGAAAACGTGTTTGCTGCAATAAAAGGATCTTGCTTGCACTAGTGTGCAAGCAATGGCAAGCAATAATGTATTCATAATAACAACGAATTTAAAAACTCATTGGGAAATTGTGTGATGTATTAGACAACCAAAAAAAAAAAAGCCAACAAAACCCCCAAGAAATCTCTGAGAAAATGACAAAGGAAATAATATGTTTCTAAATGTTTTGTATGCTTCTGTTAGGTCATTATACTTGTTGTATAAAGGCTTTTAGCATCATTTTATAAATGAAGGCAAGTTAGAAACAAAAAATATTTTCTCAAGCAAGCTTATATTAGATGACTGTTGTTAATCAGAACTTCACTGGATTTTTAATATGATTCTTGATATAGAATTACACAGATGCAAACACACTAAAATGCAATGCTAAAGATGCTTCTGATTTCTAATGTAACTAGACTTGGCTGAATACTTACGATAATAGTACTACTTTTTGATAAGTCCTTTTCCATGTATAGCAGAGACAGATCATAATGGAAAACATTTTTTTTTTTGCTTTCAGAAGAGGTAAAATTCATTTTTTAATAAGGAATAGAAAGAGCTATAATTTTCTTCTTTTGTCTCTGGACTGGTTAGCTAATATCTGAAATTGTCCAGCATCTCTTATGGAAGAATTTCCTGATTTAAATCATCTGTGGTGCAGTAAATAATATAAAGTCAACCAGAAACACTAGTTAAAGAGAAAGAATTACATTTTTTTTCTCTTAAAATGACTTTGTCTAGGGGATATTGATCCAGGAAGGCAGTTGACCCCAAAATTGAGTAGAAAATTGAAAAAGTATTGCCTGAATTGACTCATTGAGATTTTTCCGTCTATTGCACCACTATTCTTTTTTTCAATTAATGAATAAATGTTTCTATGACTCTCCAAAATCCCATTATAAGAAATTAATAGGATATCCATGAATAAAAAATTCTGAAATCTCAAGGGATTGTTTAGCACATTTTTCTATTTGATTTGTCTCTTTATCTTGCATTGTGACTTGTTGAAAACTTATACAAATCAGTAAAAGCTGAAATCTTGAGTCAGCCACCATTTCCTTTCTGCATGCCTTTGAGTGTTCAAATTGATACTGTTTCCTGAAGCTGATGTTTGGTAACATCATTTTTTACTATTTTTGAAAACAATGATTTTTTTTTAGCTACTTTTCAGAAGTTACTGCCAAGTTAATTTCTGAGTTTTATTTCCAACTATCTGTCTTTATTTCTTAATCTTGCATACCGCACCCTGCATTTTTGTACCTCTGATTCCTGACTCTTTGAATGGAATTGCATTACTTTATTTTTTCCTGATGTTCTACAGCTATTCTATTATATATTTCTTCCTCCTACTGAGGAAAAGTATATTATTATTATTATTATTATTATTATTATTATTATTATTATTATTATTATTATTATTATTATTATTATTATTAATGATGATTATTATGATTATTATAATAATAGTAATAATAATATGTCATGTGACTCTCCCTTTGCATTCAGTATTTTGCTACCCATCCATATAAGACAATATTTTCTGTGCAGTGTGAACACAAAGCATAAGGTTCATCTCAAAACTGCAGATGCTTAAATTTGGAAATGTCTAATACAGGTGTTTGCTTACAAAAAAAGGGCTCAATGCAATTGCTGTAACTGTGCAGCTTACCTGGAACAGATTTACTGTTTAAAATGATTAAAGGGTTTCACTGACAAGCAGCTGTGTCTCCATCCTGGCTTTCTGTAGCTCCTGTGCTCTGCCTGCCAGGCCTGTGTTCCTGCCTCTAAAGTCACTGGACACAAAAGGCAGCAGAGTCACACCCTGACCTGGAACGTCTGTGGGCTGAACTGGTTTCCAGCTGGAGCATTTCGAGGAACCTGGAAAACGGATTACACCACAAGCACATGAAGAAAACACTCTGTGGCTTCACTGGAGGTGAGTCTAGTCAAATCTTTTATCAAGGTTTCCCAATAATTCATGCCATTAAAACAGGATGATATTTTATACTTCACTAAATTTTAATTGCTTTAGCAAACTAGAACAACTTCAAAGGACACCTACCCCAAGGCATTGATTTGCAGTATGGAAAGAACAGATATAAGTCCCAGAGATAATCAAGCAGAACAGGGAATTCCTTCCAAGCACCAAAGGTACCAAGGGAGCTTTCTAACAACTACATTATTAGATATTTTTGATGCTATCAAAAACTATCAATGCTAATTTTTTTTCTGTTCAAAAATGTCCTTTAACGTTTGCAAATGTAGCTGGCCACATTCAGCAGCTGGTCCATGCTGAGAGAATCTCTGTCTTTCTAGTTCTCTACCCCTTTTCAGTGCCTTTTGACCCTAGGTGACTATTACCAAATATGACAAATTAATGGCCCTAAAAAAATTATTTATATGTTAATTTATTGATTGATTTTACAATTCTGTGAATGTGGAGGATTATAATTTCAAGTTTAAATTTATTAAAAAATAGTAAAATTTCTGCCACAGTGAAATACCTCTTGAAAATTCTGGCCACAAAACAGATGATAATACACAAATAAATGTGGGTTTTATTAGGATATATGTGCTTTATTTTTTCAATGTGCTAAACTTAGTCACAAGAAATCTCTTTTTGTATGTCTATATTTTTGAAGATATATTTCATTGTTAAAGTTATTTGAATTGTGAAATAATTTTTAAAGCAAAATGAAGAGTCTGATAGAATAATGCTAAAAATGTTAATTTTTTAATAATTTTTGTAAAGTTTTTCATTCAAACTGGGATGCAATTTTCGACATGCTTTGCACTGTGCCCCTTCTTAAATGTTATCTTCCTTTCCTCTAAAGATCCTGACTAAACACAATAATACCTCTAAAAATGTATATAAAAATCTTCAGAACGAAACACAGTATGTTACCTTTGAGCTAGAGACAATTGAAATATATGGTCATTAAAAGCATGACATATATTTCATTTGGTATTGGTAGGATAACATTTTTGACATTTCCATGGACTTCAATTACACTGGTAGCTACTAAGAATTCAAGCTAGATAGTATAGTAAAGTATAAAAAAATGGTAATTACTGATTCTTAGATTAAAAAACTAAGAAAATGAAAATTAGCTAATTAAAGTAATGTACATAGATAACAAATGCAGTGTAAGAGCAGATGTAGTATTGCTGCTTTGCAAATTTAGAAAGCTTTGATAAGGGAAATAAGGATTACTGAAGTGAAAATTTGCATAGCTGAGTAACAATACAAAGTTTTAATAATACACTGAGATTTTAGATGCTCTACTGGCTTAATAGACTACACCTCAAGGATTGCTGTTCCTGTTCCTTTGAGCTTCCACAGAAGCTTCTATACAGTTGCATGGGATTTGTCATTAACCTGGTCTAAGTCATGTTCAAGTAAGGGTTGCAGAAATAGGCTATATGTTATATTATTCCTTGTCCAAGGAACGTACAAAACAGCCAGGTTTCCCCTGAAGGAAGACTTTGATTTTTGCAAGGTATGAATAGATCATCAGGAATTAATTTTACATGACTTGATAATTAATTTAAAATTCTGTGCTTTCTAAGGAAGATGTGACTGGCAGAAAGCAAGGGGATAAAATGTTTGCACTGTTTGCTTTTGCCTTCCCCCGTACTCACAAAGGCTTTGAATTTTATTTAGAACTTTTGTCTGAACTTCTATCTGAAGAAAAATATGGACAGAAAATAAAATTCCCACTATCAAATTTAGTCTCTGCAACTCATCTTCTTCGTGCTGTGGCTTAAAACAAAAACAAAAAGCTCAAAACACTAAAAAAACCAAACAAATCCAAATTAACTATACCAAACCCTCACCATGACCAAAAAAAAAAAAAAAAAATAAAACAACAAACAACCAACAGAAAGCCAAACAACAGCAACCCAAAATACCACACCAAACCAAAAAACTCCCAAACTGGAATTTTTTAGTAGACAGTTTGAGGTACAGATCCCTAAGCTAGAGCTATGATGACTGCCATTATCTCAGTGACTTTTCTTCCACTAAGACCTGCTTCTGATCTTATAATTTTGCAATAGATCCCTCTGTTTCAGAGATAAAACAGCAGAGGGAGGGTCCAGCCTGTAACACCAATGCAGTTTGCAAGTGGATGTGTTTGTTGGGATTGCCTCTCTTAGATGTCTTCTCTGCTGCCACACTGGCAGAACTTTGTTCACATATTTGTGAAATTTTCTGATTGTCACAATGGTGCAACTTTAAAAATTATCATTATAGCTAATTGGAAGGAGTTGTCCAAGTGCCTCTTATGTGAATTGATAATCTTGAGAGTACTCGTTATTGTATATCCTCAGGCTTATATTTGAAAAGATTTTTCTTTAACTCTACTTGGAATTTGAAAATGTTCAGTACACTAAACCCTCAGCATTATGTGTGGAAAGGGATTGAAGGCAGAGCTGGAACTCACATTTTGGTCTTCAGAGGTAAGCATTTAAAAGTGAGGCAAAAAATGTAAGATTTTTTAAAATCTAGTTGCTATATTTTTTAATGTTTTAACGAGGTTTTTCAGGTGACTGCTTCCTGAGTGGCCTACTGACACAGTGATGGCAAGCACATCTGATGATACCAGTCCTGAGAAATGGGATTGAATGGTAGGAGATGCATAGAACAAAATATTGGGGTGGAAAGAGGAGGGATTGTTCTGTCTGATCAGGACACCCTTGTCAAAGTAGACTGCTCCAGCTCCTCTATTTCTGCATTTCCTGAGTTTTGTCTAGTTCAGATACAAAATTCCTGACAGGTGCAAAAATTCAGAGAGCAGAAAAAATCCCTCAGCTGGTCAGCATGAGCTGGATGCATAGTAAAGTGAAAGGCATTGATCAGCTGCAGAAATCTTGCACTTCACTTGGGAAGGCCTATTCAGTGTATTTGAGTACAGGGATATTACAACTTACTTTTCCAGCAGATGTGTGTTTAGCTGGTTTCTACACCAAACTGAAAATATAGAGAAAAATTCATAGCATATGTAATTCAAAATAACTACTGCAGACGACTAGTTTATACCTGGTGAGTCCAAATCCCACACGATGCTTTCATAAGCATTGGGTTTAGAAAATTTCAAAGATGAATCAATTTCAGAATTTTAAACACCTAAGATTTAAATTCATTATTCTGACCATTGCTCAGCTTTCTAGGTAGAAAGAGCCAAAACTAAACTTCTCTTAAATTAAAAAAAAAACAAACAAAAAACAAAACAACAAAAAAATTTAATTACTCAATATTACATGTATGAAGTATCTGAAAGAGAAGTATAATTTCTGATCTCTTTCACACATTTAGCAGAAGCTAGCACAGTCCATAAGAGATATCTGTACCAATGACCCTTGTGAATAATTGGGTTCAACAATTCTACAGACTGCCTCGATAAGAATAAGGGATTAGCATTTACAGCCCCAGACATCTCATTTGAGATCATCCTCAAGTCCCACTGTCCTGAACCAGTGGTCTTTAAAATGCCAAAAGATTGTGCTTATTGTTTCTGTTATTACAGTGAAGTAAAAGAAAATGCACCTAAAAATGTGTAGTTTTTCTAGACAACAAAAGACATTTTGTCCTGTCAGAGATATTAGTTGAGGAACATTAGGTCTGCAATACTTGAAAAGCTACAAGTCAAGCATTCTATCTAAAATATCATAATATCATGCATACCTAATAGCTGAGTGTTGCTATACTCATCTTTCTGAAGACACAGCTCAAACCCTGCTCCTCTAGTCATCAGAATGCAATCCCCATGCTGTATTCCCATACAGGCCCAGCCAAATAAGAACCATAATACACTATGAGTTATCTGGAGTAAATGGTCTTTTTTCAATACATTCACCTGGAAAAGATGTGTCTCTATCTCTGACAAGATCTAGATCTAAAGCTATATATCTAGAGGTAGTTCTAGATGTATAATTTTTGAAAGTCAGGATATATTTTGGTAGAAGTTCTGTGAATGCATTTATCAATACATTTATTTTATGTTTTCATAAATGCTATAGAAATTTATGTTGAAATCAAGACTTCTAACCCAATACAGTGAACACCTCATGTTCTGTGTTTTAGCATGAGTTGTCTTAGCCTGCTTTAGTTAATAAATTTATTTATGAGCGGAAGAGAAGTAAACCTGACATTGTACAGTCACAGAAATTTTATCTGGAGGACATCATCCAGTTTTAACTCCTGACTGAACCAGGACTACTCTTAAGACTGGATCGATTTTTGCATGGAAATTTCCTTCAGGAGTCTGAAGAAAGGTTCTAAAAAATACCCATTATCTTTATCTATTCAGACTCTGACCCATGCCTGACTGATCTACAGTTTCCTGGTTTCACTCTATTTCTGCAGAGAACTGCATCTCATGTATCTCATTACCTTTTGCAGATGTCTTTTTTTGTTGTTGTTTTTTGGGTTTTTTTTGTGGGTTTTTTTTTTTTTTTTTGGTTTTTTTGGGGGGGGTTAGTTTTTATTGGTTTGTTTTAGTTTGGGGTTTTTTTGTTTGGGTTTTTTTTTTTTGTTTGTTTTGGGGGTTTTTTTTTTGGTTTTTTTTTTTTTTTCTTCAGATTTCCAGTCAGTGGAATATTTCACAAACCACGAGTTCTTCCAGCATTCTCAAATATTTCATGTCTGGTCTTGTGGATAGGAATAAAATAAGATTTCCCAATGATTCTTTGTTGCTCTTGGTTATCCTTCTACTTCCCAATCCATTTTGATATGCCCAGAAATCTGTGATATATAGATGTTTTTTAAACACCTATGTGTACATGCCAACAGGTGCACAGAATGAGCATGAGAATGATAGAGAATGGTAGTCAAAAAAAAAAGCAGAGCAGGAATAAATGACAACCTAGAAATTATTTTTATTTAGTCAGTAGGAGATAAATGAGTATAGTTAATGCTCATTTTGGTATTTTCTTTATTAAACAGATGGAATGTTTCCCTGGAGAGAAAATAATCACAAACTGAGAAATGTTTTATTTTCATTAAGAAATAAAGCAAGATGTTAAATGGCAGGCCCAAGTAGGAAGTCATGACCACTGGCAGTTTACTGTCACTCACCTTTCCCTAGTGAATTAATTTGCTGTAAAGATTACAAATATCATCCTTTGTGTCAGAACAAAACCCATTAGATTTATATCCAGAGGAGGAAGGGAATTTTCAGACTTATCTAGAAGCTCTTATACTTCCATAATTCCTATTATTCAGCAGCTGAGTATCTTGGATTGTAACTCAGTATTTGCACTAATTTTTATGGCAATGCCATGCTTTTTCAACCTATGACTACATCCATCTTAATAACTAAATTGCATCGGGGCTCATTCTCTAGCTTTGGCAACATAGAAATGCTTTTCCCTACAAACTTATACTTCTTTACCTCTTAGAATATAGTGACTGTATTCAAATGGAATTGCTGTTAACAAAGCTGCCTTTTTTTTTTTGGTAAAAATGTAAATTTGCCTTAAGAAAAAGTGCCAGCAAGCATTGCACAAAGATTTTAGTAGTTAGAGAAGTATATGCCAGAACCAAATCCCGTATTCTTGTCCTGTTTAATTTGCTATTGCAAATGTAAATAGTAGGGCTTATACAGTAGTTAGAAGTGGTATTTCTTAAGAAAGATAATTATAAATATTTAAAGATACTACCGTATGAACTTACAGATTTTTTTATGATGATTAAGAAATACTGCTGAAAGAGTAATATGTTTTTTTATAAATTGTATATTTGAACATTGTCCTTCAATTCCCTAACCTTTTGAAATGCTGCCTTTTAGGCTTTAAATATTTCTACATTTTCTCAGAGTTTTCAACAGAATATATATTCAGGGTGCTGTGGACTTCAGGAGACCTTGACAATAATCCTTATTGGATGCAGGGTTCATTGCCTTGCTCAAGGCTCTTGCATGACTGTCAGAGATCACATTGTTTTCTACTAATCTCTTAGGGATGCTCAAAGGATTAATTAGCAAATGTGTTTTGAAGTACTTTGAAGATGAAAAGTGCTAAGCATTAAGAGGAAAAAGGTTGGGGAGGGGAACCAGGGTTTGACAGGTAGCTGAAACACAGCTTCAAAATCTCTCATTTGTTATTAAGAGCCTTAATTCTAGCTGAATTATCTGTGATCTGGGTTTCAGAACAGTAAGAAAATCTTTAAAACATCACCCTACTTCGTTTGAACCAGATGAAGGTTACACATTTCCCCCCTCTTCTTTCCCTTTAATTAATTGTGATAAATACAATGGAACTTGCTGTTCAAAGAGTTTCAACTGCTTAAATGTTACCTTGTAGTAAATATTAAACACTGTATGCTTGCATGACTTTCCAACAGCTTGCAAAAAGGAGAAGAGAATTGGCAATGTGCCCCAGGAGGAATGGAAAAGGCTTTGAAAGCACCACCACTGCAGCTGGAGCACTTCAGCGGTGTTTCACTTTATGCCTGAAGTTTGTTGGATCAAAAGAACTTAAATCTCACTATGGTCATTTCACAGACTTCTACACTTTTAGTGGTGGGGCCATGGCACCAAAGGAGTTAAGGTTTACAGTTTAGCAGGTGGAATGTGGTTAATAGTGTTTAAGAATACAAGAAGAAGGGAGTTTAAAACTGCTCCCTTTTTGTTCAAATGTCGAAGCTATGGACATATGCTTTTGTCTTGTACACGACTTCTCTTTATCAAAGCAGAAGTGCCCTTATGCCAGAATTGCAAATCTAACTATCATCAACAAAGGACTTTTGGGAAAAATTTGCTTTCTAGACATAACCTCTAGGCTGAGTGTTTTGAATGGGCTAAAGAAGAGGAAGAATAAACAGATTTCCACTTCTACTTACAATGTAATGAAATGATTTTCCACTTGTATTGAGAGTAAAGTGTGTCCTGTTTTTTGGAGATGTCCTGCTTCTGATTCTGCTGGAGCATCTAAATAGGTAAAAAATTAACCCTCATATTACAAAATGCATATGCAAAAAGACCTCATCTAATAGAAGTTCAATGTTTCTGCCCTTACAGACTACTAGTTTAGAAATGTCATAATAGTGAAAATAGGGATATAATCTTTTTTCTTAAAAAAAAAAAAAAAAAAAAAAACCACCGGCCAAAAACAACAACAACAACAAAAAAAAATGAAGAGTGAGAAATATTTCTCTTGGTAATAAATCTGTAATGCAAAATGGTATTATAAGTTTATTTTTAGAATGCCATAACTGAACTTTGAAGTAAGCATTCTTCATCTTCTGCCTTTATTTATGTCCTTTCATATGATTTCATGACTTCTAAATTCAATAGAGAAACAAAATCAAAATGAAAAGGTTGGAAGTTTCAATATTCCAACATGACATCGAAATGCACATTTATGTAGTTAGGACTTTTTGGCGGTAGTTTTAATATGCATAAAAGCAGGCAAAAAATCCCCCTGCTGTCAGTATTTCTAAAAATGCTTTGAATTATCTTCTCTAGTTTGATCACAAGAGCCAAGAAGACTATCTCTTCACAGCCTGACTAGGTGATAAATGCATTTCAATAAAATTACTTACAACACCACAACTAAAATCACATTGATTAAATAACTTTGTGTTTGAGCTGGTCTTGATGAAAAAAACTGCCTCAAAAATGTTGAGAAGATGATTAAATTACCTTTACAAATACATCCTATCACATAGGGTGACCACACCTTTAATTTTAGAGTGGCTGAAAACCCTTGGTAAGCAAACCTATTAAATTCCAATAATAATTATAATAACAACAACCGAATCAGCAGTATCTAGAGTATTGCACATCCTCTTGGGTATTTATTTGTTTAAAAGAGCAGAACATGCTTTTGTTCGCTAATGTAATTGGTGCTTTGAATTATGTCAGCAATTATTGTCCACAGTAACATTTTTTTGCATTTTATCTTGGCAAAGTTGATCACATTTTATTTCATCGTTTATACTTCCGTTAATCCAATATGTTTCTTAGCTGTAAGGTCTTAAATGCAAAAAAAGTCACAAAATAATAGTTACACAAAATAATATTTGCAGTGTAAAATTTCAGGCAGCAGAATGCTTTAGGATTGGATATAAGTGTAAATTTGAAACGCGTAGTTTTAAACGTCAGGGGGGGAATATTAATGCCAGAATGGTAACATGAGGTCAGCAAAATACTTGTGTAGCCTGGTAACTTTTCTTCAGCATTAATCAGTAGCACAGGGTATGGGAACAGGTAAATGCATAGGGGTAGCTCCCATCAGTATGTAGTTTAGGCAGTTTTTGCACAATAGGTGGCAAAGCTTTTTGTGATTATGTTTTTTTCTTCCATTGGTTTGCTTTGTTCCTTTTTGAGCCTCCAACAGTTTTGTTATCAACAGTGTGTTTTTGGCAAGCTGTTGTGTGAAGCAATACATCCTTCTGGTAGCATTCCATCTCTCAGCTGCTAGGAATCTACACAGGTCCTGTTTTCTAAACATGTACTTTCTAAACAGTACTTAACTGGAGCAGCACATCTTTTAAAAGCTGTCTGATCAGAGCAGAATGATTCAAATTGTATAGAGTAAATTTTAGATATCATACGCAGTTTTAGATATCATATCCCATTTAAAAACAAATGACACGGACCCATGTCCCCCACAAAGTGCCAGATCATGGGCTGGAGCACTGGCCCATCTCCCCTAAATGTTAGCCTGATCCCACACACATCTGTGGCTCATATCAGCTGACTCCATCTATTTCAGATAAATTGTCTGGAGGATTATATATATTGAGGAACATTCCAAGAGCTGGGTGGGGCCTACCTGTTTTAGGGGCAGAGTTTATTTACTTGAATGTAAGATAGATACAAAGTTTGGTCTCAGCGTTTAAGAATGACCATGGCTGAATGTGGACATATAAGATAAGCTTAAATGATTTTTTAGGTAAAAATTCTCAGACATACAGATTTATAAAAAAACCCAAAAAACAGGACTGGATCAATGTAAGGGCAACTTTGTTAATCTATGTATTTGACATTAAGAATCAAAAAATATGTTAAATGCTTTTTATTACTAAGTAAAAACAACTATATAAATATATATTTTTTAGTCTATATGGTCAGTACTAAAAATAACAGTAAGCTAAGCCTTACAATTAACCGAGCAGCATGGCCTGTTCCTGTGAAACATTTTATCTTGATGTCATGACAACAGTCCCTGTCATTTGAAATAAAGAGTGATAATGTTTGAGCAAATACTATAGGTATAGCTTAGCTGAATCATTGTGTGTGCTAAAGCTGCTGAAGTCTCAAGTCCTATTTTAATTTATTTCTTTAATGTGTGCTTAATATTAGCCAGTATTTCATTTCATTGCCTTTATAAATCTAATACAACACTGTTCCATTTGAATCAAACACATTTTATCTCAACTCAAAATCTTTCCATTTGATTAAGACTTTGCTAACACATTTAGTCTTTCACCTTAGTATTGCCACAGCTTCTGAAAAGATACTTGGCAGAGTAGATTGAGCATTTCTGGGCTTATTGCCTTTTTCTTTTTGAGACTGACTTTGGGGAAACATTTTGCTTCTGAGTTGACAGCTTTATTCCAACCCTAAGGCATCTGTGATAATTAATAACTGTGTCAGATCAGTTCATTCTAAGCAGATGTGCTATGCAGGGTTTTTCCTTATCTCCCATGTTTTCTACCTTGGTAAGTGACCTTTATTAAATTATGTTTCAAACCAGGATTTCATGACATTCAGATTTCATAGGGCATGATGAGAATACTATTATCTCAGCTCATACCAGAAGCTGTATTGTTCTATAGTATTCTGAGTGTATCTGACTCTCAGGCTTTTTGATTTATATTTTAACGCAGGTTTTGGTGGAACAAACATTAAGACCAAATCAGGATAAAATATTCCTCTTTTATTCAATTTTATTTCTCCTTTTTCTTTTTCTTTTTCTTTTTCTTTTTCTTTTTCTTTTTCTTTTTCTTTTTCTTTTTCTTTTTCTTTTTCTTTTTCTCCTTGTCTTTCTTTTTGTTTTTTTTCAGAGTTAAGGTATACAAATTATTTTTATCTGTTTGTTGATTATATACTGATTTCCTTCAACATTTAAAATATTTTTTCCCTTTTTTCTCATTTCTTCTTATTTATTTTCTAAACTAGAAAGTACTTCTTTAAGAAATATATTTTAGAGATGTTATGGATGAGAGTTTTATGCACTAATATTTCACACCATTTAAATGTAGTAGAAAAAATGTGAGTGTCAGGGATCTACTTGTCATTCATATATGCTTCATGGGGTTTTTTTATTATATGGTTTCAAGATGAAAATAAGGGAGAAATTAATAAACTTGCCAAAAAATTGACAAAAAAAAGCTGTAAGAAAAGGGTAAACAAACCCATCTAAGCCACCAAGAGCATCAAGTCATCAGGTCATGATTACACTTAAAAAAACCCTTCTACTGCTTGGACTCCTCTGTTTGAGTCATAGCTCCTGACAAGAGTCTGCTCCAGTGAAGGCTTTCTGTGAGCTCATCCTTTCCTCCAGGGCACATCCACTTTCTACACTGTGGGATACTACATGGGCTGCAGGTGGATATCTGCTCCCCCGTGGACTTCCACAGACAGGGAGACAACCTACTTCACCACAGGCTGTAGGGGAATCTCTGCTATCATCCCTGGAGCATCTCCTCTCCATTGATCAACTCTGACCTTGGTGTCTGCAGAGCTGCTCCTTTTCTCATGTTTTCTCCTTACTCCTCACTGTTTGTGCAGTGTTATTCCCACTCTTTAATACACTTTCTTGAGGTGTCACCCTTTGAAGTGCAGGGCACAGAAGTGCTTGCACTGCATCAGCTGAAGACAGCTGGAAGCAGCACGGCTGGGGCAACCGCAGCCTTAATTTTACCCTTCCATGTATATTTGTATGCACATTTTTTACTGCTACTATAATTAAAATCAGGTATTAGGAGAGTACAAGAAACTTTTTGAGCCATCATGTACTAACATTTTTCATAAAAAGTTTCATCAGCTTAATGATATTTCTATGAATTCAGCTCTTAAGGGCTCCTCATTTAGCTACTGACTTGAGAGAGATTGTACTGTTTACCAACTCCTGATTAATTTTACCTTTTTTAAGGGTTCTTTTACATTTTATTTTAACCTTGTAAATAGACATGCCAATAATCATGTGGATATTAATAAAAAAAAAAAAAAAAAGAAAGTCTTTGGGGGCAAAGTAGAACAGTGTCATTACTATACAAGCCATGTGAAAAAGGATGGCAGGGGAATAAGAGAAAATTTAGAAAAAATATTCATGACCATGTTTTTTAGCAATTTGATTCCCTGCTTCAATTTTTATTTTTTTACTTTGGTTATTTTTTTTCTATTTATTTGATTGGTTGTGTTTTCTCCCCTTCTGAAGTTACAGCAGGAGGAATAGTTTCTCTGCTGAGTACTTTTAGTGCATTACAGCGTACAAACACATCAGGGTCACCCAGACAATTCCACAACCTGCTAAACTTGCATAAATGATTAGAATAGACCATTCCAGTATATTTTAAGCATCAAAGACTGCACTTGATCCCCTCTACAGATATGGAAGAATAAAGTCCAGACTGTGAAGACTAAAGAAAGAACTGCTACATAGGTATCCCATATAAACCTGAGGTTGTTTATTACTAAAGGGTGAAGCCATAAAACATTTCTACCCTCTGTGTAAGCATCTATATTTGGTTTGTGTCTCTGAGAAATTATTTCTTTAATTTTTCCTCCTCATTGGATGGACCTTTAAGGGAAGATAAATAACTGCATAGTAAAATTTTCCTTTAAGCTTTGTTGGAAGGAAGATGAATATATTTAATCACACAAGGCTGGAAAGCCAGTGTAGTTTGCTTAGAGACGTTGAAGGAGAAGGCAACCTGTTTTATTCAGTTTGCGAATATATAATTCCTTCATAAATTTTAAAAGGTACAGATCATCAGCTTTAGTAGCTGTGTCCACTTTTAACTGATATCCGTGCATTTCTGTGTTTGGACTGTTTGCCTTCCCCATACTTGTTTATGTTTTAATAGGTTAGGTATATAGCACATAGTTCTAAATGTCCTATCATAGGACACTTGTTATCAAAGATCACTTGTTATCTCTTTGTCTTGAAAGAGGTTGGACTTCTAAAGTAATAATTAATTTTTAATTTTTTTCCCTTATTTACAGCTTCTTCCAAAATTAGTAGATCATTTTTGGTTCTTTTTCTGTCCATAAAGCATGTGAAGTTACTATATTTCTAATTTTTAACAGGTCAAGCAATGTGACATTGAATATACTTGGAAGATTAAGTGAAATGGATAACTTAGCAAGTTATCTGTTTTCTGACAGTTTTTTGTTTTTTTTTCCCATATCCCCAAGTCACATTTAGTTCATCTTTTTGGCTTGTAAAGCTCAAGGTTAGAGCAATGAGAAGATGAACAGTGATAGAAAGCTAATATACAGTAATTTATCTTATGCTACTGGTTTGTAGTCCTTTCCAATTAAATAAAAAAGTATAAGTTTATTGAAACTTTTGAAATAAAAACTGTAATGATATAGATTGTGAATGGTTGAATGTAGCCCTGTGGGCCCTCCAGTAAAATAGCCGAAAAAATAAATAATTTAAATAAATACATTAAATAACAATAGTTTCACTAGAAAAAAATCTGAAACTTGTGAACTTGCTGCAAGTTTTAAGAAACTGCGTTCCTTTATTTTTTAACATTAATTGTTTTAATTATTTGGGAAAAAGATCCCAGTCTCATTATTACTTCTTCTAGTAGTTATTAAATAAAGCAGAATAAAGAGAGCTGCATATTAGAATCACCCTAAAAGGAAAAGTGGAATGGAGGGAAAAATAAAATCTGATATATAATCTGGGGCTTTAGCATATCTTTAGAGCGTAAAAGTACATTTTAAAAATCCATTAATGTTCTTTGGAGGTTTGCTTACCAGTTCTAACATTCTGGGTTTTACCTTACTCACTTCTTAGCATTTAGGATAAAAAATCAATTATGAGTCCACTACCTTTTCTCTTGTTACAATGGCAAGCCAAATACTTAAAAACCAGAGAAATATTTTTTCCGTCTACATGGAAATTAATTGAGGCTGAGTGAACAAACATAAAGGCTATCAGTGTGATTAAATTGTCTGAAACCTAGAAAACTCTCATTTGCAGTGAGAACTACTGACCAGTAATACAGCTGGACTTCACTAAGCTTTTTGACATGATCCCACACAGCACCCTTGCCACTGAATTAAAGAGTAATGGATTTGAAGGATGGACTGTTAGATGGATAAGGAAGTGGTCAGATGGTCACACCCAGAGTTGCAGTTGATTGCTCAATGGCCAAGTAGAGAGCACTAAAGAATGATGTTCCTCAAGGGTCCATACAGGGTCTAATACTGTTTAGTATCTTCCTCAATGGCAATAAAAGGTGGGACTGAGTGCACCCTCAGCAAGTCTGCAGATAACAACGAGCTGAGTGGTTCAGTTGCCAGACTTGAGGGATGGGTTTCAAGGGTATCTTGACAGTCTGGAGGAGTGGTCCTTGTGAACCTCATGAAGTGCAGCAAGGTCAACTTTAAGGTCGTGCACCTGGGTCTAGGTAATTCCAAGTACCAATATTAACTGGGGGATTGATGGATTTAAAGCAGCCCTGGGAAGTAGGACTTGGGAATATGGATGGACAAAAATTGAACATGAGCTGTCCATGTGCACATGGAGCCCAGAAAACCAACCCATATCCTGGACTGTAGCCACATTTCTCTTCACAGAGAAAAGCAAGGCACAATTCTTCCCAAGAATATTTCTGGGTTTCACATTCTCCAAACCTCAGAGAAAGGAAACACAATTCTTATCATTTGCTGTGTCTGTGTCTGTGCAAAAGTAGAATGCAGCATGGAGACTGTATACCCAAAGTCATGCTGTTTTGTTTCCTTGGCCTGACAGGGCCAAGTGTGTGTGTGTGTGTGTGTTGGGACTGTCAGCTGACAGTCATGAGATTTCTGTGCAATTGTGTGCAGAGTTGAGTGCTTGGCAGGTTCAGTTTAGATGTAATGTGATATAATGTAATATAGTATAGAATAATATAGTATAATAAAGTCATTAATTAGCCTTCTGAAACGATGGAGTCAGATGCATCATTCTCTCCCTTCATCGGGGGTTCCCTGTGAATTTGATACTGGACTGCATCAAAAGATGGGTAATTTTCCCCCTCTCTTATGCTCTGAGAGCATTTTGAATTCTGCATAAGGAAGAAAATTTTTAACAGTAAGGATGGTGAGCCCCTGAATCAGTTTTCCCAGGGAAGTTGTGAGTTCCCCATCATTGGAAGTCTTTAAAGTTATGTTGGACAGGGCTTTGAGAAACCTAATCTAACAGACAATGCTCCTGCTCAAGGTAGAGGGGTTGACTAGATGATCTTTAAAGGTCCTTTCCAACTCAAATCATTCTCTGATTCTAAAAAATGTCTCAGTATTTATTCATTCAGTTTGGCTTCCAGTTTTAGGTCAAAAGGATAAAAAGCAGCTAGGGGTTCAGTGTGACATTTTCCAAAGGATAATAAACATTTTGTGTCTTCTACTGTATCACAGACAAGATTACATATAAAGTTTTCTCTGTTTAGGTAACAGAATTTAGTCTTGTCTACATACTAAATTCCTGTGCTGAAATCTTCCAGAAATTACAGTTTGTAACCTAAAGGATCTGAGCTATTTTCTATGACTTTTCAAAGCTAGAGTTGCAGATAGATAGTCTTAGAAACTTAGGAAAGTGTTTTAGTGTTTTTCCCAGATTGGACTGTTGGTTACAGTAGGGTATTACTCATTCCTCTTCTTTTCCAGAAGGCTTATACATCCTGTATACTGTACACATTTAATTCAGAGGACAATGAGAAGTAAATTCATTATTTTCCTGAGACTTGGAAGAAATGAAATACCACTTTTCCCCCCACATCCACATTGTGAGTGTTGTTTCTCTCAGGATAATTTAGAAAATATGTGGTGACAACAACATGTACTGCAGAATATCATGGTGAAGTGGAATTTTCAGTTTGGAATGTTTTTTCAATGCACACGATAAGTAAAGTATGCACTCAAAGAATTTGATTCTCTGTATTTA
Source organism: Fringilla coelebs (assembly GCF_963513975.1). Classification (NCBI taxonomy): domain Eukaryota; kingdom Metazoa; phylum Chordata; class Aves; order Passeriformes; family Fringillidae; genus Fringilla; species Fringilla coelebs. Next base: position 55,881,845 of record NC_140029.1, read on the forward strand.
TGACTGAGAGTAGATAACTGAGTTCATGCTTCATAACAGTAAATTTTTTATTCTCTTCCCAAAAGGAAACTGGCATCTTAGTCCAATCACTTTAGATGTATCCATGTCAACCCTGTACTTGAAAAATGAACCTTAGGGAAAGCAAACCTATCACCAGCTTTTGTGTTCTACTGTGAAAACACTGATGGCAATATAATTGAGGTGACATTGGCAAAAAGCCTATGCATTTTTTTCTTAACTAAGACAGTCCTCTAATCCATGTGGGATTGTTTAAGTCTTTGCAATAAATCAAAAAGAAAGTTGAGGTTTAGGCGGTTTTTGTTAGTTTGTTTTGTCTTTGGGTAGTTTTTTTTTTTTGTTTTGTTTTGTTTTATTTGTTTATTTGGTTTGTCTTTTTGTGTGTGTGTTGTTTGGGTTTTTTTTGAGTTTAATGAAAGAGACTAGAACACTCTTAATACAACAGTAGGGAATACTAAATGGACCTAATATGTAACCAAATATTTAAATATTTAAAATATAATTAATTCAAATCCCTAAATTCTTGTTTTATTAAACTTGCTTAAAACGCGGAAGAAACAGGAAGCTGAAACAAATGACAGGGAGCTGGGAGCTATTACTGCAAACTCTCAGGTGGATGTTAGACATACTGAGAGAAAAGTAGCCACTTGTGATTCAGTCAGCTGTTAAAGCTATGAATGTTTGCTCTCTGCTGTCACTGGGATTTGTTTTATTTATTTCATGATGAAAATCATTAATATTTGATGACTGCTTAGTGTACATAACTCTGAAATCAGGTACGTGTCCCATGTTTTACCTTTGAGCTGAATAGATTAGCCATATCTACCTAGATTATAATAATGATAATTTTTTAATCTCTACCATGCTGCCCTTTAGATTTTGGGGTTTTCTCTCTCTTTCAGTTTTTGAGTGATGAGAGTTGGAGGCTTTTTTTGAAATCTGATTTTACAGTCAGAATTGATTAAAAAAATCTTTCTGTTCCTTTCTTTATATATCTCAAAAAGGTTATAGGAAATCAACACAAATATGAAAGATACATCCATCACAACTGGCACATCTGATGGTCAGTGATAATGACATGTTTCTTCAGCTGTTTAAAGTGATGGAAAGATTCTATATCTTGATATGAGGAACTTATCTTTCTTCTGATTTTTCTAATGCATTACATTAACTGAAAATTCAAAGCAATCAAATTGACCTTGCACATCTAAAACCAATTTACCCTGAATAGAAAAATATTCTCTTCTTTCTGAAGTCAGGCCACTGGAGAGGATTTGCTGTGAGATCCAGGAAGTCTCTAAGAATGAGAAAAGGACTGTCTCTGGGGACAATCCTATTGTATGTACTGGCAGAGGATTACATTTTAAATAAAATGATACCACTAGGGAACTATAGAAACATAGACTGAAGCATAGACCAAACACACAGCAAAAGTATGAAGCATACTGAAGCAAAGGCCAAACATACAGCAAAATTTAGAGCTCAAATTTTACCTGGGAAGTTGAATGTAATGCTACATTTAGTAAAGAAAGTGGATACCTAAGAGTTATCTGATCCTAATCAAGGAATTTCCTATTGGCCAAAGAGAGAAACTGACCTATAATAGCAAAATCTGCAGCCACACAGATCAGAACAAAAACTGAAGACAGTAAGTTCTTTATGCAACTTCTAATAGCTCACAGAAAATCACAGAAAATGTTTGAAAGAAATCCATCAAAAATCCTTGGTGTCTTATTTAAGAAAATTACCCAGATAGCTCAGAACTCACTCAGCATAAGAGGTGATGGTGGTGAGAATATGAGAATACTTTCTGGCAATCTAACTTTGAGATAATGGTCACTGGAAAGTAGCAACTCTTCTTAAGCACCTTTCCTGCCCACAGCTGTGCTTTTATTCATTTTCATTTGGCCAAAGTCCAGAAATGTGTTACCGAAAAAGTGTTTAAATTTGTTAGCAGACTGAAAATCTGGAAAGGTTTCTTAAGGCCAGCCTGGGTTTGTATATTGCATTAACATCCTGGTGAACCTCGCCCGGTTTTGAACTGAAACCTCCACATCTTCTTAAAGTTCAACCTGGCGATATGCAAGGCCATGTGCACCAGAGCTGGGACAACCCCCAGAATCCAAGGTGGGGGATGAATGGATTGAGAAGAAACTTGTTAGAAGGGCTTGGGAAAGCTAGTAGATGAAAATTGGACATGAGCAGTTAATTTGTGCTTGCAGCCAGCCAAATCCTCGGCTGCATCAAAGGCAGTGTGGGCAGCAGGCTGAGGAAGGTGATTCTGCTGCTCTGTTGTGGTCTCATGAGAAGTCACCTGAGTGCTGCATCCAGATCTATGAAGCCCCAACATAAGAACATGGACCTGTTGGAGTGAGTCCACAAAAGGGCCACAAAAATGATCAGAAGGCTGGAAAGGGACATTTCTTTACCAAATTCTGTAGTGACAGAAAAAGGAGTAACAGCTATAAATTAAAAAATTGTAGGTTTACATTGGACCCAAGGAAGAAGTTCTTTACACTGGGGTTGGTGAGCCACTGAAACAGGTTTCCCAGCAAAGCTGTGGATCTCCCACCCTTAGAAGTTTTCAAAATCAGGTTTGAAGAGGCTCTCAGCAACCGGTGCCAATGGAAGGGGTCCCTACCCTTGTCAGGGGAGCTGCAACTAGGTGATTCTAAAGTCCCTCCCAACCCAAACCATTCATCCTGGGGTGACTTTATGATGCTTGTACGATTATATTTCATGATTCTATGATTCTATAACCTTCTCTTATATCTCTAAGTTTCAGAGTGTATTGCATTTAAAAACTTGTTTTAGAAGCCTTAAGATAAAATAGAAAAGATAAAAGATTGAGCATTTGTTCTAGGAAAGAGAATGATCAATAAAAAATGATGAAGTAATTTTTTATAGTGTAACTAGTAAAAATTAATTAAGAAGACAGTAAGAATGAAAATATATCTGATGAAGTCTTATAGGTCAGACTTAAACCTAAAATGGAAACAAGAAAATATGAGTGTCCAAAAACAAGTATCATCACATAAGTGCTTGAGCTCTGAATGTATAACTGATAGCTATTCAATTCAGCTGCCTAACCATATCTGTTTGTTACTATTTGAGATAGTCTACAGTATTTAAGACATCCATGTGTGTATTTCAGAGCAGAGCTTGTCATACACAATATGAGCAATCTACTTAGCACTAAAGATCCACAAGAGAACCTGTAAAACTCTCAAGTATCTCGCAGAGCAATGGAAGACTTTTTCTTTTTGATCACTTTTCATTTTTCTAAATGTTTTCTGTTTGACATTTAGTCAGCATTAGTCTTCATTATATCTCCAAGTGTTGACACCAAATCAAAGCTTCTGCAGCTGATGTGTCCCTTAAGAAAAAATATGACTCCATTAAATTGTTCTATTGCTCCTGAAGGTGAACATAAATTCCATAAAAACAAGAAATGTAACCACTGTTTGTTCAATTTGAGATGTCTGTACTTTTATCGTTTTCATGCTGATGCTGTTCCCCTTCAATAATGAAAACAAAACATAAACATAGCCCATGTTAGATAGTGTCAGTTCAATGTGTTGACATCCCATCAGAACTACTACCAAAAAAAAAGGTGAATTTATTAGGGCTAATATTTGAAAGTGATCTAAGGCAAATGAGAATAGAAAAAGCATGGGACAACATTTTTTGTTCCTGGGGCTGGAATTTCAGTGTCAGAATTGGAGTCCAGTTTTTGCTTAATTCAGTCTGATTTTACCGCATGGGAAGTGTGTTGTCTTTTTGGCCATACAGCATAGTGCTTTTACAGGGAATTTTCACCTTATATAAAGATCATGGTTGTTAACATTCAGATTCTCAATTACACTGAAAATTAATATTTCCTTACTGTATTTCTCAAATTCTTAAACAAAAACAGTTTTCTGAAAACATTAGGAGCTTGCATTTAGAGAAAAAGAACAAAAAAAAAAATCTTTCTTACTCTTGTTATATGGCAAGCTTAAATTGCAGAGAAGGAAGTTGACCTATTGACTTTTTAAGAACTTGCTACTCAGTGTCAATATTGACCACTTTAACTAGAGTAACTCTAACCATAACTTCCTCTTTTCTGACTGAAAAAAAAAATAATAGACATCCTTTTACTTTCTATAAATGATTCTGTCATCTTTTTGAGTCATATCAGAGCTGAAATTTGGAACACTCACAAGTCTGGATCTGAATTTTCATTTCAGATATCTAATAAAACATGACCAGGAATAGAAATGATGAAAAACGGGACTATTTTTTTCAGAGTGCTCTTTTTCAAACTCTCTGCTGTAATTACAGAAATCCTGTTGGCTTATGTGTATCTTTTTCCAAGAACCTTTATATGTAACATTAGTTTTTCTTCCAAGAATTGCATGCACAGCTACTAATAGGAAGAGTTTTATCCATTGCTTTCAATATTGATTGAGAGAATATTGCTTGCTAAGAGCAGATTAAAGAGAAATGTTGTGTCACTAGAACACAATGAATTATAGGCTTGCTGTGTAAATACCTGATGTGTTACCCAAATGCCAGTTACTTTCTGACTTACAGTTTAATTTCCTCTTAAAATGAGTCAGCCGAGGTGACACTGGGGATACAGAGGAGATCCAGACCCAAAAAGGGATACCAAACAGCATCCTAAAGTGTCTCAACATACTGGCCAAGGATAGTTAGAACTCTTCAGAACCATGATCATTAAATAAATACCCAGTGACCACTGAAATGTGGATGACCAGACTGAACCTGGCAGACAGTAACCCTGTTTTCCTCCTATTCGACCTTGCATTGCATAGAACACTTCTGTCTTTGTAACAAAATCAAAATATTAGGTTTTAAGACTACCCTTGCTGGTCAAACAGAAAAATTTTTGTGATCACTAAAGAGCTTTACACATGTCAGTACTGTCAATTGGATTGTAACAAATGATTCTTCTTAATTTAAAATTGGTGGGGTGTTCTTTCCCTACTCTTTGTATAGGACAAAGAGGCAGTTATTTTAAACATGATTGTATATGTTTAAATTAAGCTATTAGTTTATCTACTCTTCAAAAATGTAATTGGGAATTGTGTGGATTCTTTTATTGTAAATTAAAAGGAATTCAGTCAAGAAAAACAATATTTACTTTATAAAGTTATATCATTTTTCAAGTGCAGATTTATGCCAAACTATTTCAATTTTAAATTCAAAGTACAAGCCTTGATGAATTCAGTTTTTCTGACTGAAAATAGGAATTAATTCATTTTCAGTAATCACTTTCATATATCTGTATCAATAATGAGATAATTGAAGCAAATTTGCTTCTTATTGCTCTCATGTAAAAATTAAAAGTTCTATAAGTTTTAGTATTTTAAAAGTAGAAATAAAAATGAGAACTGGACAGAAAAGAAATGACAAGTATAAGATTAAAGTAATTAACAAGATTTTTATTTATTGCTCACAATTTTAGCAGTTTGGTACTCATATAAAAATTGCTTTATCTGTCTGCTGCCTAGATAGTTATTGATGTGCAATACTATACTTCTGCAAAGATTCTTGGAAATATATATTTTTAAACATAGAAAAAACTAAATTAGTGAAAATGTGATTGAAGCGGGTGTTCTGGTTTAATGACAGTAGTAATAATAATTAAAAAAAAAAAAATCTTCTGATTATCCTTCATATGCTAGTTATGTCCTTGTTATCTCTTTTGCCAGCAAAGTCCTTGTTTCATCTTCCCCCGCCAGAGCAGTCAGTGTCAGAGGGTCAGGGTGACCAGACATGATGTCTTCACCTCTGTTCTTGCCTTGAGTTTATCTCTCCCGCCACTTTTCACTGTACCAAGGTTGGTGGCAGTACCCAGCTCAACTTTCGTAGCTGTCTGATCTCCCACAGGTCCCCTCTAATATAGAACATTAGTGAATATATAGCTATATAAATGTTTAATGCATTTGTTTAGTCCCAGACTTGTGATCTGTATGCAGCCTGGCAAGATAAGTGTACAAATACCATACTAGAAAAGTACAGAAAGTAAAGTTCTCTGAATACTTGAAAGATTTTACAGCAGTTCAAAATAAATACAGAAAAAATATTATGTATTTTTTTTTGACTGGGGTTTATTTTTTGTTTTGTTTTCACAGAAGCTTACACATTTTTCTGGGAAATAGAGACCAAAAAATATATTCCTATCTGAAAAATGTCCCTATTTTCATTCTTTGCCTTATTTTTGCACACAGAGTTATACATTGTGGAAACACTGATAAATTACACAATTCTTTCCATTGTGATTCAGGGTTTCCAAAACATCATTCACTTAAATAACCCATCATCACCATCAACCATTTGTAATCTGCATACTATTCCTACAGGGAACTAAAATACCATGTTCACTTAAATGTTGCAATTTCTTGGCATGATAGATAAAATACACTGATTGAAAATTAAATGAAGGAAACTACTGTAAACAAAGGAAATGCAATTTTTTTTTTTCCTATAACACTGCCAAAAATTATCCTTAAAGAAATAAAGCCTACTATTTAATTTAAATTTCCTGAAAAGCTATCATGTGTTTAGGGACAATGTAGTAATTTTGAAATACATGAGTTACTGTTGCTCACATTTATTTTGTATTTCTTTCAAGGAGGTTGCTTGCCTTCCCCTTTTTTTTATCAGAAATACTTTGTTTCTTTGTTTATTTCTTTTTCCTTTGAAAGTAACAATAGAAATAACATGGGTTTTGTTTTCTTTTTTTTTCCTGAACTCCTAATTTCAAAAAGAATCAGAAGGGCAACTATGCATAAAGCACAACATACAATCTTGCTAGAGACTACCTACAGCTTCAAAAAATACTTTGATAAGAATAGTATTTAGAATCAATTTTGACCATTTATTTCTATCATTGGCTTTTTATACAGGAGATATTTGAATAAACATAGAGTTCATTTCTAAAGAGATTTCCTGCTTGGATTATTATATCCCCAGCTAGTCATAATCATTTATTTGCAACAGTACAAGTGGATGAGAAGCAAATGGCTTTGATGTCACAATACAGCTTATTATTTCCATTGATGTACCATCATTGAGAACTGTTAAACAGAAAAAGAAGAAAACAAAAATAGTTTTTTTAACTCATCCTTACCATTTGAAATTCACTTGAAAAGGTGACAAAGATGGAGTAAAAGTTAACAATATGGATTTTTTTTCTTCTAGTGTATTACTTTGTGCTTACTTACAGAAAGATCTTAAATCTTGAAATATATTCATTCTCTGCTCCTTCTTTCCTTGAAAAAAACCCAAAAACAAAAACAAAACTAAACAAAACAAAAGTTCCTCCTGGCCTGCCTTTTTTTTTTTTTTTTCCTCAGGAATACACAGGACATTTCCTTCATTGAATCATAAAACCTTTGGAGTTGGAAGGAACCTATAAGGGTCATTGAGTCCAGCTTGTGGCCCTGCACAGGACCATCCCCAAGAATCCACCCTGTGTTTGAGAGCACTGTCCAAACACTTCTTGAGCTCTATCAGGCTCAGGCTTCATGCTGTAATCACTTCCATGGGGAGCCTGTTCCAGTTCCTGATCGCCCTCTGGGTGAAGAATCACGCTCTAAATTCCAGACTAAACCTCCCCTACACAGCTTCAGGCCATTCCCGTGGATCCTGTCACTGGTCACCACAGAGACGACATCAATCCCTTTGCCTCCTCTTCCCCTCACGAGGATGGTGCTGATTGCAATGGGGTCTCCCCTCAGCTCCTCTTTTCCTGGATGAACAGACCAAGGGATCTCATCTGCTCCTCACACGGCTTCCCCTCAAGGTCCTTCTCCATCTTTGTTGCCCTCCTTCGGACATTCTCTAATAGCTTCATCTCTTTCTTGCATTGTGGCACCCAAAACTGCCCCCAGCCCTCGGGCTGAGGCTGCCCCAGCTCAGAGCAGAGCAGGACAATCCCCTCCCTTGCCCAGCTGGTGATGCTGCACCAGATGCACCCAGGACAGGGCTGGCCCTCCTGGCTCCAGGACACTGCTGGCTCCTGTCCAGCTTGCCATTGATGAGCACCCCCAGATTTCTTTCCATTTAGTGAAATTTCAAGATGAGACCACCTAATATCTTTTGTTCTTCGAGATGGATATGGGCTAAAATATTTATTTGTATCCACCAAAAATAAAAATAAAGCCAACAAATTTTAAAATGCCCTGAGAACTGGTCTCAGTGGTCAGGGGAGCAGTTTTTTTTTTTTGAGAAGGGTTAACACAGAGATCCAAAAAGAGTAATTTAAACATTGCAATGTTTGTAGCTGCAAAACTTAAAAGTCAGCTGGCTGTAGGCATGTAACTCACCACCAGCAAATTATGCATGCAGGTTTTCTGGAGACGGTGAAGTCGTCAGATTGGCATACACAATAGCTAGGGTGTTAAGCTACGGGTCAAACAGTAATATTGCTGTTTCTTGTGTAAAATAAGAACAAGTATCTCTTTGGAACCATGACTCAGTCTGCAACTGTTTTCCGTGTTTCCAAGACAGCTTCTATCAGGATTTTATATTTCTCAGGACACACAAATGGATAAGGAGAGAGACAAAAGCTGAAGTTCGTTCTGCCATCTGAGTATTCCTGTGCCTGCGAAAGCATCTGGGTACGTGAAATATTCTCCTGAAAGGTGAAATGAGATAAGATGGGTTTAAAACCTTGCTAGCTAAAATCTATTTACCACCGTTATGTAGTCAGCTTAGCATTACCAAATCCGGTTGAAAGTCTTATTTTGATTTCTGCCTAGGAAGTCTGCATAAAATGTTGTTTTCTAAAATCTGAATAAATTATGTATTAGAAATATAAATGTTTACCATCTGCTAAGAAGCTTCTTCATTTTATCCTATTGTTTCTCTCTCCATTAAAAAGAAATTTGATTAATAAACAAGTCAATACTTAACATAGGTCTTCACAGTCATATAATGGTATAACTTTTTGATTTATTTCTGCAATATAATGTCATTTAGACAGGACCTCCTTCATAGTAAATGAATAGAAAAGGAAAAACTAAAGAGGAAAAGGCAAGATATGATTAAAAGTTTGATCCAATATACATGAAAAAAATCAGCAATTTTATGGGCTTTAGATCTGGCAATTTAATTTCTAAATACTTTGAGAAGCAAAAATTCTTTTGCTCAAGGGAACACTTTATCTATGAGCAAGAATCAAAATGTATGCTGTCTGTGTTAGACCAGAACTCTAACCATAGAATCATACATACTGATTTCAAAATAATTTTATTTACTAAAATTCAAGGAACATTTCATCTTTACAAGATCACATACCACAAGCTTTCTACTGCAGCTCTAATTCAGAAAAGTGTTATGCTTCTTAAGTCTTGCATCCTAACTCTGATGCTGTTCTATGTGCCTCATCACAAAAGTTCAATATGTTTTCTTCTTAATTTTTTACTGAATTATATCAGAGATAGTGGTAGGGAGACAATGTGAGTAAGGGAGAACTCAGACTAAAATCCATTTTGCTTTCTGAAAATATATGTCAGAAATCTGGGTGTGACTCAAGAAAGAATACAAAAAATCCATGCATGAGCACATCTTACAATCTGGGGTTTCTTAGTAACACATACTTGTAAAGGTATTACAGAAAACAGTGAATTGGAAAGGAACTGAATATACTTCATTTTAAATATAGTTTTCTGACTTCCCCACCTTCACAAAATGTTCAAAACCTGGTAGATTTGCTTATAGAAAAGGATACAGAAAAATCATATGTAGAGCATATCTACAGCAGTGCTTAAAAAGAAAATATCAGAGCCTCCCTCACTACTTACCCTGCAGCTTGAACATTTTCTTATGAACTAAGACTTCGATTATCTGTGTGGTTGATGACCTTTGCCCTGGTTTATACAGCACTTACAGACATGGTTTATTGGTGGTCTTAAGTGTGAGTTTAAGGACTAGACTCAGCAATCTTAGAGGTCTTTTCCTGCTTGAATTCTATGAGTCTACAAATATTTTTGGTTGTCTCATCATTATGTTGTGTCAGATATTATGTTGCACAATTATATTTTCATCATTATGCTATAGATAAACTCATGTTGAGACCTTGCTTTTCTCTATGTGTCACTACTGCAAAGTGGGTTTTGATACTTTTACATAGTTTGATATCACCAAATAGGTTGAAATGCAGCTGTTCTTTTCTCCTTGCTTTCATACAAGATCTTGAAAAAATTGAAACTCTCTTTTCTTTGTAAAAGGGAAAAGTGATGAGGTGAAAAGTAAGTTGCAATCCATCACTATTCTGTTGGTTACAGGATAATTGCTTCAGCCATACATGTTTTTGGTTTTTAGCCTTGGAAATGGACAGAGTCACTCATGGTTACATAAAAGTTAAGATTCATTTTCTTTTGGAAATACTTCAAAACTTCATTCCAGATTGGGTTTTTTTGGTGTGTGCTAAAACCATGCTTTACTTAACCTGGGTTATTCAAGGAGAAATTGTTGCTTTTCTAGTATATTAACATTACATGTGTAGGTTTTTGCAACAGAAAACCAGCATTTTATTAATAAAGTTCCATACCGATGCTGTATATTTAAAGTAGCATGCCAAACATTTTAAGAAGAAAGTAAAATAGACTCTTTCTTTATAAATACTGTAACTGAGATATGAAAAGAATGGTATGTGATGACTGAGAGCATAAACCAGGCTTCATATATAGATGTGCTTAAAATTCTCTCAGAATGCCTCTTAAATACTATACTCTGTTGTACTGTAAAACAAAACAAACCAAAATTACTATTTCTTTTATATGTAATTTTATTAAAGGATTTAGCACCTCCTTTTCATTACTCTCTGCCTAGTCTGGTAGGGATGAATGCAGTTTGTTCAGGATATCTGTGAATAGGAGAACCCCCAGTCCTTATAGGTTTTTTTGTTTCTGAACTAAAAAATATGTGTTAGGAAGAAAATTTTGTTAGAAAAGAAATCCGAATTGAATTAATTTCATTTTCTTCCAAACTGTATTCCTATTGCAGCTGAGGTACTTAATAGAAAACTATCCTGTTGACCTTCACATCCTTTCCAATTTTTAACCCAGCTGATCTTTGGTATTCCTAACTTGTCCATTTTTCTCCCTTATCAAGAATTCCTTTTAAAATTGGAGCCTAATTAGGAATTCCCTGTTTATACCAGCTGCCTGCCTTAGTTTCTATGCTTTCTTCCTGCTCTCTGAAGAGGTCAGCCATGAAGATTATCCAGCTCTCTCAGGCCCCCTGGCCCACCAGGGCAGCCTCCCATGCTATCCTCTCAAACAGGTCATTCAACAAACCAGAATCTGCTCTTTCAAATTCCATGGTTATGACTCTAACACATCTTGGTCACTCCTGTCCACAATGTCTGTTACCAAGGCTGCTGTAAATATACACTTATTCAGATAGTTCTTTCCCTATTTTGAGTACCAACAGGTCCCGTAGAAAATCCTCTCTACAACAGCTCAGGAAGCATCTGCATCACTTACCACTAACACATACCAGAAATTTCCTCAGTTATTTGGAATCAATTATGCTTCACATTCTGTAGCAGTCCAGGCAGCTGAAATCTCCCATGAACATCAAATCTTGCAATTGTGGGGTTTCTTCCTGTTGTCTTCAGAAGGCTTCAGCTACTTCCTTACGTAAGAGCCGAAATGAGGGATGCGGGACTCCAGGTGGCTCTCCAAAATGCAGTTTATTCCATCCATGAGGTTACAGCAGTCCAGGGTCATGGGTGACAGTCTGTGCCTACAGCTGTCAGCTCCAGCTGCAGGCAGGCCTGGAAACCTTTTGGTTTTGGTTACAATGCATTATATACTTTTCTTTGCTTAGCATCTGAATACAGTAGAAGCAATCTATTCATTAACTATTATTTGTAGCCTATCATAGCTACTATCATTACCATATTCACGTTACTGTTCTCCAATCACTAAAAGTCAGTACATTACAGTTTAAGCTCGAAGTTGTTATTCAGTTTTCTTTCAGTGGAAAATTCTGAGACCTTTTTTCTACTTGTCACATCTGCAGGCTTGTTTGCCTGTGCTATCATCTTGCTTGGTAAAAGCATCTTCTTGTTTGAGGTGGGTTCATCCTTTGCTCTAAGTCACAAAACCCCCTTCTAACTAACATACCCTTTTCTCCTTGGTTATCCAGTAAGATTGGCTCAGCAATTCTTTTCTTCTATATCAAAGCTTGCTTCTAACCCTATTCCTTCATCAGACTCTGCATTTAAAAATCTTTCTGCTAAGGATACACATCTGTGAGACTTTCTTGTCAAACTTTCATCCTTCCCAGCATCCTTAGGCATAGCTGGTACTTGTCTCGCCTGTCCTCTGACTCTTACCTACGAACTCTTGACTGTCTCATGACCTTTCCCTAGCAAAACCCCCTTGCATTCCAGCCACCTGTTTACATCACACTCTGCCCCCTTACCCATCTCAGTTGTCTTTTCTAAAGCTCTCCTCTCCATCCATCAGAACATTTTGCAATCCCAGTGACATGATAACTCAGCAACTGCCCATTGACTTTCAATTCCCTTGTTTCTGATGCAGTGGGCTACAGTATTGTAAATACATGCATTGTAAATATCAGCCCTATCTAGGTCTGCTTCATCAGCTTGTGAAAACAAACATATTTTCTACGCATGGGCTATCTGGTCTTAAATGTCATCTTGACTCAAATTTTCTGAAGAAAACTACTTTGTCTCAGTTCTTCACTTAGGAGCATTTTCTTCTCCCCCCATTGCATATCAAGTCCTACAAAAAAGTAAAATATATCCCCATGGTCACGACTACTTCATTCATTCATTTTTTGTTCATGAAAAATAAGTGTATTTATTCTAGGTATTGTGAAAAGCTTAAGCTTTTAGATTTTTTGGACCTGGTTCTATTACCATGTAGTTATACTTAAGGACATTGAGGTATGTGTTTGGTTTTATTTACATATTAATTTTAAATAGATTTACAGTGTTTGGCATTTCCATTTTAAGGTACATCTGGATTTATACACTAACTTATTCCATACAAAGATATATACTACCACAAAAACAAAAAACAAAACAAAAACCCCAAAAACCAAAAAACCCCAAAAATTCAGATTCAAAAATATTGAGGCAAATTTGACACTGAAATAGATACACAATTATGTGTCTTTGAGAAACATTCTAAAATAAGGAAGCTATTGAGAATATCCACAAATGAAAAAGAAATGTTATGACTGTTTATTAAAAGTCATATTATACAACTATTCTTCTTGTAGCTTAATCAAAACGTACTCGTACTATACTTGAAGAACTGAATTACAAATCTGTTTCTGTTGCTAAATCGAGACAATTTGAATTGGTACAATTGAGTTACCAGCTTGCTCTAAAACACATCAGCCAGCAGAAAATTTCCTAGTGCCTCCTGTGGTCTTCAAGGATGACATCAAAGAGCAAAGCCTGTCATGAAAAATTCTTCAAAAATGTGTTTAACTAAACATGCCTTTGAAATAAATTTACCATGAACTTAGTTGTATCAAGTTAGATTTTATAAATAAAATTTAAACTGTGGACAATATAAGAATTAGTGTGGCTTTTATAAAATTAATCCTTTTTATTAAGAGAAAATAGAGTATTTACCTTTTCTAATAGAAAGAATGGGCCTCATAAAAAACATGGACAATTAAGGACAGAAATAATCTCCATCAGTATTTCTCTTTATTGTTGTAACTCACAGCTTTTCAGAAGATTTAACATCTTTGTTTAGGGTTCTTTGAATGCCCAAGAAATGTCTATTCAAATTGAAGATGCTGTCCATTATTGTCCATGGTTAATGTATTTAAAGTGCTAGTAGTAGCTTTGGGAAATGCTTTTGTATGCTGCTGCCAACTGTTTCTATTTTCTGTTGACAGTGGTGTGTGTTGTAGTTAGACACATGGAAAGTTTCTAGGTTTTGTCTAAGAACAGGACTGACATCTACCTCCTCTGTCAAGCCTGCCAGTCTATAACAGTTTCACACTTACACATTTGGGCTCTTTCTTCTGTAAAGGTCTCTATTGCTTTTAGTGGGAATGAAAACTTTATCACGGACACAGAGAGAAAGCTTTGAATGTCATTCATTCTCTTGCTGCAGCTCTGTCAGGTAGGAAAAATAAATTCTTTATAAGGAAAGAAGTTCTAGAAGACCAGATGGCTTCTTAGATAAACCTTGACAGGCCAGAAGAATGTGCTAGTTCTTTCTTGAATGAAAGCTCAAGAAAGTTTAAATTTAAAAAAAACCCCAAACCTCATATGACAGTATAGGCTAAAAACCAACAAGCTTGGAAGGAATTTCGCATTAAAAAAGGCCAAATGATCCTGGAAGAAAAAAAATTGGACATGATTCAAAAGTAGACTCTGGTTGCAATCAAGGACAACTCAACAGAAGGATTTAGTAGTGACAGCATAACCACAATGAGTTGAGGAATTGATTGCTACCCTTTGTTTGTGAGTTATTACCCTGCATCTACAGTACTGTATCCAGCTTAGGTTTCCCACCTTAAGAAAGACAATGAGATATTTGATCAAAATTAGTAAAGAGCCAACAGAATAATTAGGGGTGTAGAGAACATGATATTCAAGAAGAAACTACAGAAGCAGAATTTCTTCAGCCTGAGGAAAAGGTTAAAGACCAGCCTAATTACAGTCTTTATCCAGCAAATGGGAGCCCATATGCCAAACAGACCCAGACTGTTCTCACAGGTGCAAAGGGAAAAAGTAAGAGAAATCCAGCTACAATACCCAATATTCCTATTATATATTTACCATTTAATTATTTTCTTCTGTGATAGCCAAGTGCCTCAGTTGTCATCCTTGGAGATATTTGAAGTTCTGCTGGACACAATCCAGAGATATCCATTAGATATTGAACTTTCAGGTTAGATCAGACTTCAGTTTTGGTCATTTACTTTGTAATATGTTATTCTGTTATCATAAGTTAAAAGAAAAAATCTTCAGTTGAATTGCATTATTTTTACAGAAATCATGAAAAAATGCCTTCTCTTAGATATTTAAAATATCTTCTTAAGGGACTTACTATTCAAATGCTATGATTTTCTTGGTGTGTAAATATGCAAAACCCCCTTCCCCTCCTTACAACAGAAATGTACCTATTAAAACATCCAGATTGATACTTTTAAAAATAATATTAAACATAATAATATTTAAAACATAATTTCACTTCCACAAATAATTTTTAAAACATACTTAATATGTGTTCCCAATTTCTTCAGTTATGTCCTTTGAACAGTAACTCAAACAATCTAATTGTCACTGTTTAATGGCCAAACCATGTGAATTTCTAAAATCAAGATATTTTTCTATTCTTCATGTTTCAGATAGAAAGTTTTTGGTTTTATTTTTTATTTATTTCAACAGGGACTTCATTGTGGCTACAGAAGCATCTTAAGGTATTATCATCAAATTAATGAAAATCATTGGAGATTGGTCTTTCAACATCAAAACATTAACACTCACAAATTTCAGTGGTCAAAACACGTTATTTTTTATAGTCTGTAGTAGTTTGACACTGGCCAAATATCAGGCACCCACAAAAGCCACTCAATCCCCTGAAACAGCTGGGCAGAGGAGAGAAAAATTTAACAAAGGGTTTATTAGTTGAGATAAGGATCAGGAGAAAGCACTCTAAGGGCAAAATAGGCTCAAAGAAGAGGTAAAAAGTGAATTTTTTGCTAAGAAAATCAGAAGAGACTAACGAGAAGTAAAGTAAGACATTAAAAACTCCTTTCTCCCCCCAACCTCTCCCTCCTTCTTATCGACAGCACAGGGAGACAGGGCATGGGGGTTTTGGGCAGTATGTTACCCAAGGATTTGTTGTTTCCCTCACATATTCTCACTTCCTCCTCCTCTCTTGCTGGAATCCAAATTGCATCACCATTTTGTTTTGATTTTTCTCTTAGATATGTAATCACAGAGGTGTTACCACCACCTCTAATTGGCCTTGGCCAACAGCGCATCCATCTTCAGAGCCATCCGAGATCAGCCCTGCCAGACGTGGTGGAAGCTTCCAGCAGCTTCTCACAGAAGCCACCCCTGTGCTCCCCCCCCTACCACCACCACAAACCAGGCCATGCAAAATCAAAACCTAGTCAATGTGTCAGACATTTACATTTTCTTTAGTAAGATTCATAAAGCTGTAACTAGCAGCTAGATAAAGTTATATATTGCTTGTACAATCAAATCAGGTTAAACTATGCACATGTGAAAGATGTACAGCCTTTTTCCACTCACTTTCAGTACCTCAGATGTCATGATGCTCTCAACAGTATAAACTATATCTATATAAATATGAACATTGTCATTAGCTTTGGATGATATCTACTTTAAATGCATAAAGCAGTTAAAATGATCCAAAAATACTGGGTCAAGTGTATCAACTTTGACAAATTTGGAAATGTTATATGTAAGTAAGAAATGTGTGCATGCAAATAAGCTTAATCTGTGTTTTCTCCAACATTATACTGAAATATGGTAATGAGCAAACTTGAAATGTTCAATGTTTTTCACTAATTTTACATCTATTACCAGACCAATAGCTGGCAAATTCATTAAATTTTATAAAGAGCTGCAGTAATGTTCACCGCCGAGCATGCTCTTAGCCATTAATGTTTTATTCCACTTATCAAACACTTGTCACCTGTGCAGTAATGAAAAAGCCAGTCTCAGGATGAAGGCAGCTGCAATACTTCAATAGATTTCCTTTGCAGTTTCTTGGTATTACTAACTTATATGTCCAAAGAATTTGCTTTTGTCTCTTGGATTAACCAGTCAAGCAAACCCTTTATTCTTCAGATTGGTAGGTGTGCATGCAAACAAACACACACACATATACATCTATTAAATATATACATGATGGTGAATACGTATCTTTTAAATGGACAAAAAAGAAAAAGTGAGGAGACAGGGTAAAAAGAAAAGGAAGTGTAAATAAGGAATACTTTTTGTGAATATATTCACACTGAAATGAAAACATTACTAGGAGATTTGACATTTAGGTAGAAAGGTGTCCATGAAGAGAAGAAACCAAATATTTATAACTAATGCACTTTTATTTTGGTTTAATGGGATCAGTGATTTAGATTGGAAGAAAGTGAATTTCTTTTTGGATCTTTATCACAGCAATATGAGAATAGTGGAGTTTTGTGTTTAGCAAACTTCAAAAGCTCATCTTGTACTCTGTCTGACTGTACTAACTGGTTACATGGGGTCATGTCTCCTTTGCTTTGCCCAAAAATTCACCATAGCATAGAGGAACTAAAAAAGATCCACAAAAAGACTAGACAGGGTGACACCCTGATGAAGAATCTCTGAATATATTTGCTGTAAACTCCTAATAATATTGAAGTTTTTTCATAGTAAAGCAAAATTGACTTTTGGTACAATCCTATGAGCAAATGGACTGTTAATGCCTGCTCTTAAGAAAACCATGATGCACTCTGACTTTAAATACTTCAGTAATTCAAATGATTGCCTTGACATAGGTATCAGAGCAAACTACTGGCAAATCATGTTAAGTAGAGCCACAAGTATGTTTTTTCTCTTGATGCCTTTATTAATTTTTTCTTGACTGCACTTTCCCAGCAGTAGGTTCATGTTCACAAAAAATATGGAATTTTGCATCTCATTTAATGTCAGTAGTTTAGCTCCCACATTTCAGTAAGTCACTAGTTAATATGCATTATTTTTATCCTGTTATTTCTGATATTTATATCAAAAATAAAAATGAATTCTAAAAACCCCTAAAAATTCATTGTCTACCATAAATTGTTTGTTTAACCATGTTTCCTAAATTCCTAAACTTTTAATTGTTAGAGACTATGAAATTAAATGTGGCAGAACAATGTTTGCAGCTGTACTTAACTATTTTTACACTTAAATCTCACTGTCTTTGAAAACAATGAAGGCAAATGACAAATGTGTTAACCAGGCAAGGATTGGTTTTATTCTGCAATGTATGACATTCACTATTTATTCAACATTAATTTACCTTGTATAAGCATGGTCTGTTTCTTTCTTTTCATCTGAATTAGATAGAAAGATCTTTGCTTCATCGTGCAAGAGGTCAGTTGTTGAAATGGGCTGATTTGAAAGGTAATAGAATTGTTATCCTTTGAGATACTCAAGGCTCTTGGCTATGACCCTGAGAACTCCATCAAACTTTGAAGCTGTCTGGAACTTCGATTTTGGCTCCATTTGAAGCACATATGGACTGACCAACCTCTAAAAGACGTTTCTAATCAAAATTATTCTATGAATTTGATAGCCTGAATTGTATCCAAGTGGGACATCACCTTTTTTGTGATCAAGAATGTTAGATAATGACATTTTTATCAGTTTCCTTTTTTTATTTCCCTATCTTGCCAGAATCTGTTTTAAAAAAACTCCATTGGAAAACATGTTTACACAAACCCACAAACTGATCTTGAAAAATAGGAAAATAAGATCAGTAAGGGTAAAATTCCAAAAAAGAAAAGCAAGAAATTGCATTTGGTCAAATTTGCAGTAGACTAACATTTTGGAAATTAAGTAGATTCTTCATTTTACCAGAATATTACAAAATGAGCAGAAAACAAATTTCTACTAAAAATTACTACAAAAGAATACACCAGTTGTGTGTACGTCACACTGTAGAATATTTCAGTAATGCAGTTAGATCTGACAATTTTTTCATCATACCCTAGATGGTTTACTAAAATTAATATTTTAATCATGTTATGGGAGAAAAAAAACCAAAAAAAAACCGCATAAAATAAAATAAAATAAAATAAAATATAAAATAAAATAAAATAAAATAAAATAAAATAAAATAAAATAAAATAAAATATTTGTTGTAAACTTAAAAGTTACAAAGTTCCAATATATGAAATATCATGACAACAGCCGATGGACTAATGAAGCACATTTGAATTTCTGTTAATATAAAACAGGTCTAAAATTGGGAAGATCAAATTATTATTAGACAATCTATAGATATAAAAATATCTAAGGAAAAAGATTAAATAGTTCTTATAGAAATCAATGTTGAACAATTTATTAACTCTGAAACATAAGCATGGAAGAAAAAATATTGGATCTGTCAAGATTCAGGAAAATAATAATTCTCTTGCGTGGAATGTCAGAAATTAAATTAGCACAAAAATCTTCTTTCTAGCTGAATCTTAATTTCAGATCTTAAAAAATTAATGAGCTTTTAACTATCTTCCTATGGTAGAAATTATTGATGAACAACTAAAAAAACACGGTTGCATTGTTTTGGTATAAAAAATACATTTGAGCTGTTCATTGTAAATTTTAACCTCAAAAAATGAAGATTAAAGCAAAAAAAAAAAAAAACAAATAAATTTTAAGAGATCTGTTAAATTTTGTTCTTCCCATTCCAGCTAGGTGTTATAAACTAAGAAACAAGAATGCATTTCAGTGATACCATGTAGTTGCATGGAAGCAAAAGGGGAAATGTTGCATTGCTCACTAAAATTTCTTTCTCCTCTTTCTCTTTCTTCATTATGTGAGATCTCTTTAATACATTTATACTGCCGAATTTCTGTGGAAATACTGCCTCAAACAAACATTGAAGTGTTGCTTCCAATCATAGGTCTGACCTTTGAATATTTAGGTTAACCAATGCTTTTCTCCTTTATCGTTTGTCATAATTTCACTCTAGTCTAGGGTTTGGCTTTTTAGGAGTTTATGAATGTGGAGTACACAAATTACAAACAAACTGCTTTTTTCAGTTATTTGTATCTCATTCAATACTTCTTCCACTGACAGCTTCATTTATAAACCTGCCAGAAACTGATGGGAATCATCAAATACACAATTCTACTTTGCTAAATCCTAACAAAGATTATGTGGTTTGACACTAATCTTTGACTTTGTACTTCTACTTTTATCTAAATCCATCTTGATTTCTAATTAGTCTCTGAGAATGTAAAACTTGTGCTTGGGCTTAAGGACATATCTGAATAAGAGTTAAGTTTGTTTCTGTTCTTTGTTTTTCACAAAAGGAATAAACAACTAAACATAATTAAGATTTGTTGTAATATGCATGACTATCAGGGGCTACAAGTGCTCTTGTACTTCACTTAATTGAATTATAAAACAACTACTTGTGAGAGAAAATACTGAACTTAAACCAAAGGCTGGTTTTGTGATCATTTCCTTGAGAACAAGTATACTGAGGTCAAGTAAAAGAAACTCTCTTTCAGCTAATTGTGGAGAAAATATTTTGAAGAGAAGAACCCTTACTCTAAATGTGGCCATTTGTGGACAGGCTTTATATTTTAAAAATACTACTACTACCACTACTACTACTACTATTAATTATTATTACTTTTATTATTTTATTTTAATTTTATTATTTCAATTTGCTATCATGTCTAAATTAAATGATGCAGCAAATGACTGGTGAATAGGTGAAGAAATAACATTTGCTTCTCTCAGCAGTGAAGCAATGTATTTAATAAAGAAATTATTTTCTTATTTGGGTTTAATAAGAAAAAACCCTGCACACATTGCATTTTAACTATTTTGAATTGATGTTAATTAAAACAGCAGTTAGGCTGCTTCCTGAGAGCAGTTAAGCTCTCAGGAAGTGACTGTGCATCCACGTTGGGAAGGAGGTGCATTCTCAGGCAGGATTTACATCTCTGATTCCCAGACAAACTAGACTGTAAGACCTGATGGGTTTCACCACAACCCATCTTTCTGTCATTCACTGAGATTTGCAAGCCTCATCCATGAACGGGAGCTGCTTCAGATCTCTCTTGACACAGTTTCAGACTCCAGCCCATGCTGAGCATTCCAAACTGGGAAGTTTCATCCTGTCCTGCAAAGAAACACATGGAAATGGAGGAGAGATATCCTTCTGATACAGGAGTGTGTTCCATATTTTAAAAAATTTGAATTACAGGTGTTAACAGCACTTTTATTCTATTTTAAAATAGAATAAAAGTTAGTTATAAGCATTCATAATTCAGAGATGATAATTCTTATTAAGTGGTAACTGAATATATATATTTCAAATAATTCTGACTCCTGGAGATGATCGTTAGTACTGACATTCTTCTATTTCCTAAATCTTGGGATAAAAGAAACAATATTCTCTTTCCCACTGTTATTAAGAACAAGGTCCAGAAGATTTTTTTTTTTAAACACTGATTGTCACAGAACTACTTACCCTGTAAAAGCTGGCACTGATAAAGAGTTGTTTTGATCATATTTCTAGTACTACAAGCCCTTATCTTACAGAACAAGAGATGTAAACAGCAACATAAGGTTCTATATGGTTTACATGCAGAATTGCTTTCTTTTGTCAGCTGCCTATGAATCTGAGACAATGTGCTACATACTGAAGTTGCTCTTCAACAATGAATGTATTTCCCACTGTACTAGTTTCTCTTGTCAGTGGGAAATTAATTTTACTGTTCTTATTTGGAAAGTTATCAAATTAGTTATTCCAGGTATCAGGACATTATAGAAGCACTTCCTGTTGTATATTAAAACCTGATAAAATATAGTACTTGGAGTGTTAATTTGTATTCAAGTTGCCAAGAACTCCAACTGAGGAGTCTGAAGCAAAGCATATGAAGCCTTTTAAAAAAAATAACTAGTTTTGCCATCATTGGATGCAACTCATCAGTCTACAGTTGTACCAATGAACTTCAGAGCAGCACCTATGCGCAGTGGTGACATGGCTGCAAGGTCGCTGTTATTTCATTCTCATGCAAAACAAAGCACCTAAAGGTACTTGGACAGACTGAAGGAGTAGCCCCATGGGAATCCATATTTAGTAAGTCCAAGTGCAAAATACTGCAGCAATGTGTAACTATATGGGCTGGGAGATGAACAAAAATCTCCCAGCAGAGTTGGTCTCAACCAAACAGGGTTGAGAGCAACCCTGCCAAGAAGGACTTAAGGGTGCTGGTGGATATGGGTTTGGACATGACCCAGAAATATGCACTCAGCCCAGAAAGCCAAATGAGTCCTGGCCTGAAGCAAAAACAGTGTGGGCAGCAGGGAGAGGATTCTGCTCCTCTATTCCACTTTGGTGAGAACCCACTTGAAGTGCTGCACCCAGCTCTGGGGGCCTCAGCACAAGAATGATGTTGACCTGTTTGAGCAAGTCAAGAGGAGAGCCACAAAGATGATTAGAGGGATAGAGCACCTCTTTTATTAGAAAAAGCTGAGAGTTGTGTGTGGGGGTGTTCGTCCTGGACAAAAGAAGGCTCCAGGGTGTCCTCTTTGTGACTTTCCAGTCCCCAAAGGGAAGCTGGAGAGTGAATTTTTGCAAGGATATGTGGTGAATGACTTTAGACTGAAAGAGGGTAGATTTAGAGTAGATACTACAAAGAAATTCTTTACTTTCTTTAGAAATAAATTAAAAAAGGAGGGTGGTGAGGCAGGTGGTGAGGCACTGGAACAATTTGTCCAGCAAAGTTGTGGATGTCCTACCTCTGGAAGAGTTCAAGGACACGTAGGATGGAGTGCAGAACAACCTGGTCTAGTGGAAGGAGTCTCTGTCAATGGTGGAGGGCTGTAACCAGATGACCTTTAAAGTTCCTTCTAATGTAAGCATTCTGCATTTCAAAAATTTTGAAGTTAGTTATAAAACCATGACGTAAAAAGTAATGAAAATCTTAAAAATATGGAGAATATTTTTCATAGACTGAGAGCTATCCCTCAGAAAAAGAATACTATAGGTAATTTTAGCAGCTGTAAATTCTCCTTTCAAGGTTCCCACTACACAAGCAATTTCTTTAACAACAGGGCAATGGTTAAAGAGAGAAAGGTGTAGCAAATGAGGGATGGACAGGCTGGGTGAGAAAGCAAATGGAACTAGACAGAATGGACACAAGAGTGCTAGAAATACTAAAGAAAAGGAAGTCTGGAAGAAAAATATCCTGACTCTCTTTCTGAGACAAACTGAGCATTTTTTTCATATGTGCCTCAGAATATATAAACATTTGTTTGCCAGTTTGTGTTTGAGCAGCAGTACTACACACTTTACTATGTATGAAGTTCTTATTGATGGAGACAAAAAAATCTGAATTCTTCATATTCAAGCATAGTTATCTGTCTCTTTCAGAGAGACAGGCTTTTTATACAACTCCACTGTTGGGAATGGTAGAATCAAAAATTTATAAAAAATGCAAACATAGGATAACCAAAGTTTACATTCCTTCTGTTCATGGGGGCTTTGTTTATTAATTATATGAAAGCATTAAGACTTAATGGGTGTGTGCCACATGATAATAACAGTATGGACTTATTGTATCAATAAGAAACATACTAATAGAGAGAAATTCCTTTCACAAGTGATCTTTTAAGAAGCTATTTAGTTAATGGACATTCATGAAATGAAGTGTGTAAAAAAATGAAAACTGCAAAATCCATTACTTATCTCTTTGTCTTGAGATTTTTTTTTCAATGTCTAGCCATCCCTATATTAGTTTAAAATATATATTTTGGTTTGAGATGGACAGGATATATTTTATATAAACTTATGATCGGATGATGTTAGGAGAAAAAGACAAACACCCCAACCCACAAGGATAACCTTTAATCTTAGCCATTGGTTTCCTTAACCTTGTCCAAAACCAAAGCTAGGTGTTTTTAATGTTGTTAACTCTGCAGAGTTACAGTACTGTATTTCTCTCTTGGATTTTTTTCTTCTAATCATCCTGTACAGAATGATAGTCTTAGATCAAAAATAGGTCAGTTTTCGTCTATTGAGTTTATTTTTGATCATTCTATATCTCACAATGCTAAATTTCAACAGGATGTTGCTGGCATAATGATACGGAACATTTTTATGTTCACTTTTATTCATTCATACAATACTTGAAGAATTCCTTAAAAAAGGATGGGCATAGAGATAAACACTCATAATTACAAAGATGGGAATACCTTAGGAGATGTGATTGTGCTATGAACGTTTTTTGTGGGTTTTTTTGTGCAGCTTAATTCCCCCACATCGCTAAATATAAATTAGTTTTATATCAGGATATCAGAGTGGAGTTCTCTTCTGCATGACAGAAGTGA
Source organism: Fringilla coelebs (assembly GCF_963513975.1). Lineage (NCBI taxonomy): Eukaryota > Metazoa > Chordata > Aves > Passeriformes > Fringillidae > Fringilla > Fringilla coelebs. The sequence continues at coordinate 55,905,954 of NC_140029.1, forward strand.
ATAATATGGCATCTCTGAAAAAGAAAATTCAGTTTGATTCATTATTTTCCATCTTAGAGTTGCTTTATTTGTAGTGCTTCAAGCAGTTTTACAGTAAACAGTCTTCCACTTGTTAAAATAGACATCATTGTAGATCCAAAGTTCTCCCAAGAAGATGAAGATAATTTAAAGAAGAAAAAAATGATTGTGGGTTTGCAGCAAAACACTTGAACCAATTAGATTATTCATATTACCCAATAGCATCAGAACTCTTTTTCCTCTCAGAATATTTGTGGCATGCTGCTTTAATAGATACAATCCTGCGCCATCTTAAAGGGGACTACAAAGTAAATTTGAAAATGGTGAGTAAAAAGCAGATCTAATGCCAGTCTCATTAATTTAATGTCTAACTGTGTTTTTATTCACAGTGGTCAGGTGCCATAATACTTTGTCATGTCCCTATAAAAATGGACTAGTAAATTATTCTCTCTGCACTAACAGCTTTTTCCAAAAAGACATTTTGAGGACATGCTGACATTATTAAAAGCAAAAAAGATCCAGGTTTATTCTGTGTTCAAAAATATTCCCCTTTGGTTTAGAAACTGTTCAACTTTAAAGATATTTCTATTCTTTAAAATGAAGGATGGTTAGAATACATCCAATCTTTTTGAATTCAGAGAAAAGATAGCATATATTGCCTTGGCCCACCAGGACAATGTATACTCAGAAAAATATGTAGTTTATTTTGAGAATTCTACTTTCATTCAAGATCTGTGAAATTTTATTCTCTCCGGCGCAATAAATAATTTAGCAAACTAAATTTGTTACCTTTGAAAGAAAAACAGTTAAGTACATATGCAAACAAACTTTATTAAACTTTATTACAACATGGTGCCTATTGTTTGGTGCATGAAATCTAGCCCACTAAATTTTTATAATAAAGCAACAGATGTGTATGTTGAATTTTTTTTCTCTTTCTTTCTCTATGTTTTAAATAAAAGTAAGTAGCAAATGTGGCTTACATAACTGAAAATAAATATTTAAGGTTTTCACTGTAATATTAGAAACCTAACACTGTTATTGAAATTGACATACCACTTGTAAAAAGAGTCAAAAGAATCTGATTAGCCTTTCCCCCCAGCTTTCAAGCTTATCAAGGTAAGCATTAGTATATAGACACAATCAAAGTAAAGGATGATAAACAAGTGAAAAGACTGATGCTGTTGCCTGAAAATCCTTTCAAATCAAAGCTGGAAGTAGATATCTGTATTTCCATCCTTTGTCTATTTTTCCTCCGCCATCCCAACTATAGAATGGTTTGTTCAACCCTTTTAAATTTACTTCAATATTTGTTTTAAATGTTGTGAATCCTCTCCCATCTCTTTTAAAAATAAAAACAGAGATGAGAGTCATGCTGGAAGGAACTGGTAAGGTCATGATTATTTTCTTTGCTTTTTCAGTGACTTATATTGTAGTACACTGTAGCTAAGGCAAGCTTGAGTGTAGCCTAATGAGGCTCATTATTAATAGCACTGTCTGATTCTGATACAAACTGAAGTCTTCCCCATCTTATTATTTATAAAGGCTGAGCATGTAATCATTTATAGCAGAAGAGAACAGGCAGGAAAATAATAAGCAGCAAGAAAAGGAAGTGTGATATCAGAACAACCTTAAGGCAACATTAAGGCAATGCTCTTTTGTATCAGGAACAGAAAGGGACCTACTGTCATAGATGATACTCTTTTTCCATCATCAATACTGAAAACTTTTTTCCTTCATAAAAATAAAGTGCCATTGTCATCTCAGATCATTCTATAAGCTGCAAGGATTATGTACATACACAATTCAAGGATTGCAGTTGGGGTTTTCAACTAGTTTATCAAGTTTTTCAATAGGCATTAGATTTTTCCCATCTTTTTGAGCATAGATAATAGGTATTCTGACTTCAGCAATAAGTATTAACTGGTCTTCTTACAAATAAAATTCAACTAATTGTTTCCACAGCTTTATGTTCACATACAACTTCCTTCATAACAGTGCCCATGTGTACTGAATGCTCTCTAATGAGGCAAGAGGTGGCCAAATCCTTATGTGTAGAACAGGTGGATAGTTTCTGATCACTCAAAATTCAAAAATAGCAAAGAAGAATCAGGATTTAATGAAGAAATTTTACTTTTGGGCTGTATTTCAAACTGAATGTCTAATGATTCCTCAGAAAGTGATAAATGATGCCTAAAGTAGGGCGTCATTTAATAGTGTTCTCCAGCACCAGCTGTTAGAAAAGTATTTTTTGCATCCTTTCAGAAATGTAGCAGTTGTGGTGAATGTTTGAACAAAGATTTTATCTCTGATCAACAAAAAAACCTCAAAGCCACACATAAATAATCTTTTAAAAAAATTTTAATAAGAAAATTTACTGAATGTCATGGAAAAGAACAAATGAAACTGATGAAGATCTATTGCAATGACTGGCATGCATGTGATTAGAAAGATGACAGAGAAAATACAAAGAATTTAGGAATCCAAACAACTTAGAAAGAAAGAAGATGAATGAATGGACAAAGATCAATAATGTCAAAAGCATGTGAACTGTCAGGCACCAGCAAATAACTGATTGATCCAGAGCCTGAACTAATTAAAGTGCCATTGGTCACCTGTAGCTCTCCAGTTCAAATACTTTGCAGATTTCTAAAACAAACCTTGATCTTTGGAAGCAATAAATAGATGGCAATGATTCACTCAGATTAGTACTCATCAGTCTGAAAGGCTTTCTTTTCCCTGTGAAGGTGAGCTTAAAGCAAGGTTTCAGCTTTCTTGTTTATCGCCATTCATTGGTTTCAACTCTTTTCACACCAGTGAAGTTTTATTGAAGTTTTATTATAATATGAAAATAAACTATCCTAACATTTAGGGATTTATAATTCTTGTCATTTATGTCTTTAGGTAGCTATTCTATATAATAGCATGTTATATTTCTCAAATTGCATTAAAATTAATTACTTCTTATTGTACTGTTTTCTTCAGAGTTGTCTTTCATTTCTTTTCATATCTACGCTACTTTTTTAATCATCAGGTTCCTTTCCTGTTGGCAAAGGTTTTCTTGTTTTCTTATATTCTTGACTTCAAATTAATACAATATTCATTAAATTCATGTCTTACTACATTTTTACTGACATGACTTAGAGGTCCTTCCTTCCTTCCTTCCTTCCTTCCTTCCTTCCTTCCTTCCTTCCTTCCTTCCTTCCTTCCTTCCTTCCTTCCTTCCTTCCTTCCTTCCTTCCTTCCTTCCTTCCTTCCTTCCTTCCTTCCTTCCTTCCTTCCTTCCTTCCTTCCTTCCTTCCTTCCTTCCTTCCTTCCTTCCTTCCTTCCTTCCTTCCTTCCTTCCTTCCTTCCTTCCTTCCTTCCTTCCTTCCTTCCTTCCTTCCTTCCTTCCTTCCTTCCTTCCTTCCTTCCTTCCTTCCTTCCTTCCTTCCTTCCTTCCTTCCTTCCTTCCTTCCTTCCTTCCTTCCTTCCTTCCTTCCTTCCTTCCTTCCTTCCTTCCTTCCTTCCTTCCTTCCTTCCTTCCTTCCTTCCTTCCTTCCTTCCTTCCTTCCTTCCTTCCTTCCTTCCTTCCTTCCTTCCTTCCTTCCTTCCACAGGCAGACAGTCTTCCCAAAACTGCTGTGGTGTGGGTCACTCTTCCATGGGGTGCAGTCCTCCAAGGACAGGCTGCTCCAGCCCAGAAGTAGGGCTCTTTCTCTCTCCACCAGGTCCCCACTGGATCACAATCTCCTCCAGGCATCCAGCCCCTCTGGAGTGGGCACCTTTTCCATGGGCTGCGGGTGGATCTCTGCATCCCCCGAGGATCCCCAGGGGCTGCTGCACCCTGGCCTCACCACAGCCTGCAGAGGAGTCTCAGCTCCAGCGCCTGGAGCACCTCCTACCCTCCTTCTCCACTGACCTTGGCGTCTCCATGCTCCCCTCACATGCTCTCACCTCCTGCTCTAATCTAGCTGGAATTAAAACTGTGCAACAACCCTTGTTTTGATTTTCTTCTTAAATTTGTTATTACAGAAGCGTTACTACAATCTCTCATTGGCCCAGCCTTGGCCAGCAGCATGTCCCTCTTCAGAGCCATCAGGGATTGGCTCTGCTGGGCATGGTGGAAGCTTCCAGCAGCTTCTCACAGAAGTCACCCCTGCTACCAAAAACCAAACCATGCAAAACCAGCACAGTAACAAAGACAGCCTAGACGTAGATGTCTGTGTAGAACATATTAACAGCTAAATGAGAAGAATATCACTCAAACCTGAAGTCAGTGAGCTGACAATATCACTCTCTCGTTTCCTCTTTCAGTGGACTTTCTTACTTTTCTCAGTCTTACTAATTTAATTTTGTTTTGCTGAACTGAGTTTCTTAGATATTTGTGTCCCTCATAATATCAGTTTTGTGAAATTATATAGGGTTTACTTTCTAAGCAGATCTATCTACAGCACAAAATATGACTGAGGCAATATTACACCATGTACAAATTATATTAATAAAGTTTATATTTCAAAATATTCCATTCTAAAATATTATATTGCATATGTTTTTTGATGCTTTGTCCAAAAACTAAAATCATTTATATTAACAAAATATTTATTTACAAGATATAAAAAGTATTAGGCTTGAGCTCAGTAAAGATTTATCTTAATGTTCAAAATCTCTTAAAATAGAATATATATAATAAAAGCATGATAAGAAATAAACTGAATTATCAGTTCAGAGATATATTGAGAAATTCACAGTTTAAAACATTTCTGGAACCAGGGCTATAAATACAGTCTGCTATATTTTCTCTCTGAAGAAGGAAGATTAAAATGTAACACCCAGAATTTTAAATGAAAATTGATTATATATTCTGTATATTTATGACAACTGAGACAGCATATATTTACTTTGAGGGCATAGCAATATATTTATACACATGTACATTTACTTATTTCCAGTAGAGACCTTGAAACTACAGGAAGGAGTATCTACTCCAAAATTGATAAACCACTTGTGATCTCTCATACCAATGATACTTTATAGTAGTTTTATCTATTTTTTTTTTGCTATTTACATACCTAATGAATATGACCTACACTAGCCCAGAATTAATGAAATAACTTTTTTTGAAAGATGTCCTTAGTTAAACTGATGCAAAATATTTCTCAAACAGGGTTCACATCACTGAGATACAGTTATTAGATTTTCTTCATTAAAAATTGAGTCATGTTGTTTTATCAGCATTTTCCTTCAATGTTTATTTGGTATTGCATGGTTTTTTGCTTGTAAAAAAGTTTTAAATATTGGTAAATTTCTTCTTGACAGAAAAGGAAAAGCTGAATTTTTTGCACTTTACATAGCTAGGAGAGGCCTTATAATGAAATGAAACATTTTTCTGCATGTGAAATCATTTACTCTGAAACTTAATCTTCATTTATAATGAGTAATATTTTGAGAATATAGTAGAATTTAATTACATTTTAACAAAATCTAATATAAGGTATGTTCAAACATGTACTGTTGAGCACCTATGACATTAACAACTTTTGAAGAGATTTTTTGATGACCAGCCAAGCTGAGGTGGGTATGTAGTCCCAGTCTTTTAACCAGCAAGCAAACTGGAATTGAGAAATATAAATACAATGTCATAATAAGTGATTTTGATTTGCTTTTCTGTCATGCTTGTCTTTTCTACTACATTTTGTGATAGGTAAGTTTAGTCAGAAACTGAATACTATTTACAAGGTTTACAAGTTCTGTTAACTGCTGGCAATTTCCATTATCAAGCCCTTCACCTTGGTTCTCATTGTCTTATATGAATGCATGAAATGCTTTTTTATTTTTTTTTTAGACTGGAAGCCAAACTTGTGAGTTTAACTGCCCTTGAAAAACCTTTTATTTGATCATAAAGGAAAATAGTTGTTTTAATTTGAACCACTGAGATGCCAATCTCTCTGCATGAAAATACATGACACTGAAAATGAACGTTTAATTGGCTTGCCTAAACATAGTTGCCTAATTCTAGGTAAGATTCCTTAAGGTATCTCACATTCTTTACAGTCAGTGCTCCTGAAAAACACAAAACTCATTTAGGTAACATAATTTCTGTTAATTATGGATGTCATAATTACCTCAGCTGCTAATAGATACTTTTAGATAGCTTGGAAGTATTGGGAGTAACAACAAACAAATATGGATTCCCTGTTATGCTGGTGCAAAGCCTAGATAAAACTCCCAAAACATCCCATCTTCACTGTGTTCCCTATATTTACTTGAAAGCAAGAGTTGCATGAAAGTATTGTAGAATTTGTTACTGAATGTTTAAGAATCTCCACTATACCAATGGAAAGTTGCCAATTTATATGAAACTCTGTTAAGCAAGACATGTAAAATATATGTACATTATCTGTGAAACTTTAAGGGCTTTTGTTGCCATGATATGTTCCCTTTATGAATTAGCAGAATTACTTATCTGAAAAGATCAGTTTAGAATAAAAGTGTGAGGCATATTTTGCTCATTGAGCTTCAGTTATTAAAAGGATATGTCCATTTAATGGACCTCTGCCTATCACCTAATATAAAAGTATGTTTAAAAATTGTCAAAGACACAAAAAAAAATCTAGTTTCCTTGAATTTTCTTGACCTCTCTTTTTCTTTCCCCTTTTTATTGTCATTCCTCTGTTGGACTTTCTGTGCTGAAAAATGACAATGACACATCTGAAGCCAAATTGCCAGCCTGACAGTAGGGAAGAAATGGACACAGGCAAAATCACTTTTGTAAATATACTTGAACTTTTCAACATAAAAGATCCTGCCTGTTATTTGACAAATTTAATTTTTTTTCCCTTTCTGTCTTTCCATGTTCAACTTTCTCTTTGTAATGTTAACACTGGAAGTTTTTGAAATACATTAAGACATAAAAGTAAATTGGAAGCACTTAGCCATTGCTGTGTTATAAAATCTCGTCTGAACTCTAAGAAGAAATTGATGCCCAAAGGATGATAATGGGATTTAAGTTGGTTTGAAACTAATGAACAATAGCTTAAATAGCTTCATCTGATAAATGCTTTAAGGAAAAGGGTGGAATTCGGTAACGGATGAATAAATTCGTTATCAGGACCAGAAGGAAAAAGGAATTTAGACACTCTAATTTTGATCCTGAAAACACATTCATCTGCTCTTTCAATAGGTGACTTAGAGCAGGGGGGTTTTGTTCTTTTCTTTTTTTCTTCTTTTTTTTTTTTTTAATCTTGTTGTTCTTAGGCAAATGGAAGATTTATTCTGACTTATCTATAGAAATGTATTGTTTAATTAGAAGCAGTAAATCAGTGTTTTACTCTGATTGAGCCATCACAGACTAAAAGAGAGATGAATCTAATTTAACATTGGTCATCCAACAGATAGTATCTAATTTAAGCTTGTTGTCAATAGTGATTTGTCTTTTCCGAAGTAAGATGTCAGACATAATCAGGATGAACTTTATTTCCAGGTTCTGACTTTTCTTCGCAAACTGTAGAGAGACAATTACTTAGACTAGATACTAAAGATAAATTATTAAACCTGGATCAAAATGAACCCCACTACACCTGAAAGGCTTCTTATATATTTTGAGACGCTTAGTCACATGTTTTTGATTTTTACTTAATTATGCTACATCCCATAAAAGCAATCTTTTCCCTACAAAAATACCACTTGTTTTTGTTTTTGTTTTTTTTTTTGTTAAGGCACAGGTGATGCTATTCATCTTTAATAAACATTCCCTGTGATTCCAGATTGTGAAGTATGAGAGGTCATCACCATTGTACTGCATGTAATTTTTTTTTTTTAAGTCCCCAAACTAGTGAACCAACCATCCTCTACTCTGTTCTGAAGAGACCTCATTTGGAGTACTGCCTTCCACCCTTGAGTCCTCAGCACAGGAAGGACATTGACATGTGGGAGTAGGTCCAGACCAGGACTATAAAAAGAGTTAGAGGGCTGGAACACTTCCCTGAGGAAAGGCGGAGGGAGTTGCATTTGTTCAATCTGGAGAAGATTCTGGAGGCATCTTATTGCAGCCTTTCCTACCTAAAGTGAGTTTGTAAGAAAGATGGGGAGAAAGATTTTAGTGTGACCTGTAGTGATAGGACAAGGGGTAATGCTTTAACCTACAGGAGAGCAGGTTGACACTAGTTATAAGGAAGAAATATTTTGTGATGAGGGTGGTGAAACACTGGAACAAGTTTCCCAGAGAGGTGACAGATAGAATTATGGAATCATTAAGGTTGGAAAAGGCCTCCAAGATCATTAAGTTCAATCTGTGACTGAAGGTCATCTTGTTAAATAAAATATAGCACAAAGTGCCACATCCTCGTGTTTCTTCAACACTTCCAGGAACAGTGATTCCACCACTTCCTTGGGCAGCCTGTTCCAATGCTTGAAAACCCTTTTGGTGAAGAATTTCTTTCTGATATACAACCTGAACCTCCTCTGGCACAATTCAAGGCCATTTCCTCTTGTCCTGTTGCTGGTTGCCTGGGAGAAGAAGCTGACTTCCACATCACCACCATCTCCTTTCTAGATAGTTGTAGAGAGCAATGACATCTCCCTTGAGCCTCCCTTTCTCCAGGTTAAACAACCCCAGCTCCCTCTGCCACTCCTGGCAGGATCTGTGCTCCAGCCCCTTCACTTGTTTGATTGCCCTCCGCTGGGCACACTCCAGTACCTCAATGTCCTCCTTGCAGGGAGGGGCTCAGATGGGACAGAGGAGCCAAGGTGTGGCCTCACCAGGGCTAAGTACAGAGGGACAATCCCTGCCTTGGTCCTGCTGGCCACGCTGCTGCAGATACCGGCCAGGATGCCATTTGGTCCCTTTGGCCATCTGGGCACACACTGGGTCACGTTCAGCCGTGTCAAACAGCAATCCCAGATCCTTTTATTCTGGGCCATTTTCCAGCCACACCTTCTCCATCCCTGGAAACATTCAAGGTTAGACAGTGAGCAACCTGACCTAGCTAAAGATATCCTTGCTCACTGAAGCAGCAGTTGGACTAGATATCCTTTACAGGACCCTTCCGACCCAAACTGTTCTACAATTCTCTGGTAGAGATTTCCAGTTTTCCCCTTGAACCACCAGTATTCCTACGATTATTTAACTGTATAGTATCAAATACTGCAGTGTCAAAGAAAGGAAATTATTTTTTTTCAGTTTTCTAGCATTAGTGCAACATTTATTCTATTTTCTTTAAAGTATTTGGACATGAGGATAATAAATATCATCAACCTGTCACTTCTGCTGAAATTCTGGCCTTCAGCTGAGTCTAAGAGCTCAAAATACTATGTCAAAGTAGTTCTGAACATTTCTAAGTAATATATATTTCTTCATCTAATTAATTGTTGCTGCACCCTCATAAACATGGACTTTATTTATTTATTCTAACAGCTTTTGATTTTAGTATGACAGTAAAGTGGCTGGAAAAGAGTAAGAATAAGTTCTCTTTATCTGCAATTTTGCCCACGTTTTTAACTGAAAAAATATAATGAATAATATACATCTTTGTCTAATTTTTACTATTTGTGTAGGAGAACTGTTTGTACAGGCATTAATCATATCTGTCTCAAGGTCAATAGCAGATCAGGAATTAGCTCTTATATGTGAATAGGGTTGGATGAAAAGAAATATGAGTTGCAATTTCAAAATATGTCTTTTATAACCTTGATACTCTGATACTGAGAATCTCAGTAAATGGAATTTATTGATCTTGGTATAAATAGTCATGAGTGAAAAACAAAGCAGGAGAGGACTAATTCAGCTTTAATGAGTCAAACATCAAGCTATTTAAGAATGGAAATACAAAGATAAATGATCAGAAAAACTGCCGGGAATAACAAAATGCTTTTGTATTATTTAGCACTGTTTTCTACTTAGTTTAAATTAGAAAAAATTCTCTCAATTTCTGTACTAATTTACTGCAACATTGTTTTGAATTTTCTGAAAAAGTCCCTGGTTTTCGTTAAGCAATTATATTTTCATTACTGAAATTTTGATAAAGAATTCAGGATAAATGTGATACACATGTAGAATTTTAGTGTGTGGTATTTTAATAATAACCTACCAAAATCCATTTGGTTTTTAGAAGTAGATTAATTTTCAATAATAGTAAATATTCAGATGTCTTGTGTGTACAACTCAGATGTCTATTTTCTACCTTGCTTTACATGCATGAATAAAAGATTACAAGGCATACTAAAGTCCTTGAGGAAATTTCTAAGTCTCAGCATAACTTGTAAACTCACCTATATTGTTGAGAAACTTGTGTCAGGATTCTGCTGGGAGACAACTGTACACCATGCAAGGACTTCCAAATATAAATGCCAGAAAATTTTATCGTGTCACTGTATGGTATGCCTAATTGCACCTCTTTAATTTGCACCTTTATTTTCATTTTCATGAACTCTAGATATGTATCTTGCATTATGAATATAAAATTGTTTCTGTACTAAATTACTAAAATGTAGGGAGTATTTACTGTTAACTTTAATTGCATTTATTCATTGCACACTCTAAAAATGTTAATATATTTGTGAGATTTATTTTCCTCAAAATAAGCAGTAAAAGCACTGCAATTTTGAGGCAACATATTGATCTTGTCAGATTAACATGCAGTGCTGAGTGTGAAAAGTTAATGATTGTCATATTTGAACTCCTTTGAAAAGATAATGATGTTTACAATTTCATCGACAGTAGCAAACCTGTAGGGTATTTGCTAGCTGACCCCAGTGCTTCAAATTCTGACTGAAAAATATACACCACTAAAATCAGGGTCATGGCTATCAGAATTTTGTTTCATACCTTTGATGTTTCTGCCGTCAGGAGAATTCAGGTGGACTGTATCCTTCTACTTTTTCCTAGGAAAAGAACATCTAAAGTATTTTCTGAATTCTTCAGTACCTCATCATGTATAATATAGCATGTGTACAACATGAAAGAGTACAATGGTTTGCTAATGAACACCTTGCTTCAGCTTGCTTATTAGGAGCACAGAAGGTACATGTTGAAAAGCCAAGCACTTAAATATTATGATATCAGAGGCATAAATAATTCAACTTACTTTATTGAGCTTTCTGGGAGTCTCCTATACAGAATTAGTCTCATTACTTGTGAGTGTTTATAAATAATTATAACTATTCCATTTGTCTTTAGGATTTTGCATTTTAGGTTTATTGCTTTTCAGAAATGGTTGTTTGGGCTACCTTTATGTGTAGTGGGTAGCAAAAATATGACCAATCTTCCAAAAGTCATTAGTGCATCAACAATACATCTATCAAGAAACGAAGATATCAATACAGTACCTGAATCAAGGAGGTATAGAAAATTTCTGAGGACATTTGTATATGTCAAAACAAAATCTCTTCACTCATTAGTTAGCCTAAACTGTGTTAAGATATTGAAGATACATCCAGCAGATTCTTATTAAGCTATACAGAATTTTCAAATAAAAGAATTTGGATCCTAAACTACTTTTTATCATCATCGTTACTTACCACAGAGTTTGTAGCTTATTTTCCTCCTTAAAATAAAGCTATCTTTTAATATCATGATTGCAAGGAAGGAGAGAATAAAAAGAAAATAAAAAACCTCAAATTTGCTGAAATACAAACCACTTGTACGTTATTCAGCAGTTACCTATTAGTCCCACTGTAATGGAAGGTAATGTTTCATTATTGATGTGTATGAATTTAACTTGAGTGATCTTTTTAAATCAGTTAATCTATTTTACAAAGATTTTTTTTAAATATAAGTGTAAAAAATTTATAATATTTTATTAAAAGGGAAAATCATTACAGTTCTAAGGAACTGGCAGACCCTTCAGTATCTTGTCTGGAAATAACAGTGATTTCCCTGTCTTTGATATTTCTCTTTTTTTTGTGTGTGAGAACTTACACTATACATTGAAATAAAAAGACACATCATAACATACCATTACACACTTAATAATTAATTTAGAATATTTTAGAGCTAGTGTAGTCAATATCTAGACATAACTTGCTTCTTTCTGTTTTAATGTGAAGTAAGCATTAACTCAAACCCCACAAATATTTAATTTCAGTCTCTAATTAAAAATAGTCTTTCCTCATATTAAAAAGCTTCTGTTTCAGTTTGAATTTCAAAACAGGATACAAATGTTCCTGTGAATATTGTGATTTTAAAAAGAGAATGATGTAGCAAATCCATCTTCATTTAATCTTACAACTAAAATTCATTTTGGAGGAAGAATTCTTGTAAAGTTATTATGTAGCAGGCCACACACAAAAGGACAAGTATTATTAATTCCTGTTTGTGTACATTAAGGTGCTACAAACAAGAATTAGATGGCCAGCTCTGATGATATTTATTTTGTATCCTTATGTACACTTCCATTATGTGATGCTTAACTATCAGTAAGAACTCTTAGAAATATCTTGTGCAATAATTTTAAAAGATAGAGACATAAAAATGAGATGTCTCAACATGTGCATTTTGTTCATTGTTCCTTCCTTATGTATTTTGTCCTTGGTTTCTTTTACTGTCATTTCTATTTCCAGCAAGTCAATAGGATAGATATCCAGATTTCAAAAAGCTAATATAACCCTTCCTGCAAGCAAGGTCATTCCTAAGGATAAAATATCACACAGTGTAATTTGCTTAACTGTATCAAATGCCAAACAATAGTTATACTGTTGGAAAACTTTCTTCAGAAGACTGAGTGCACACCTGTATACATACTATATATTCCTAATGATATCCTTATTAATGGTATGGCGCATAAAAAATGTATAGCCACATAAGTAGAAACAACAGCTCGCATCTGGGAATACCACCAAGGTGTTATACCAAGTGGGGTTTTGCTCTTGTACTTTGTATCATAAGTATAACTTTTAAAGAACCTTATCACAGCCTGAAGTTTCTGAACAAGCAAGATTGAGTATGAGGAGTAGTTTTATCTCGCAATAGGGAGGATATTTCTACCAGAATTTCTCTTAAGTCAATATTACGATTCAATAAAAAAGGGGTTTTGTGTGTTATTCAGTTATTTGTTTGTTTGATTTAGTTTGATTTTTTTGTTTCATTATTGAATATTCTGAGTGGTTAAGCTTATAGCACTCTCTTTCAAAATGATGTCAACATCATTTTGCTTCTGCATTGATCAGAATAAAATTAAATCATGCTTTACTGTATCTTATCTACACACTTTCCCCAAACTCATCAGAAATGGTGAAAGCCAAACTGGATGATGTTAATTATTTTAAAAGACACTTCAGGTCTAGAAAATTCATTTAATATAACATTTGCATATATAGCTTAAAGATAGTATTTTTAACTCTTTGTGACTAAGAAAGTAATCTGGAGTAATGAAGGACCATAGGGATGCAGAGATCCACCCATGGAGGAGACCCCACAGTGGAGCAGGGGATGACTGAGAGGAGGCTGTGAACCCATGGGAGGCTCGTGCTGGAGCAAACTCCTGTCAGGAGCCTGTGGACCTATGGAGAGAGGCCCACACTGGAGCAGGTTTCCTGGTAGGACTTATGATCCTGAGGGGGACCCACACTGGATCAGGCTGTTCCTGAAGAACTGGACCCCATGGAAGAGTGACCCCTGCTGCAACAGTTTGTGGAGAACTGTTGTCCATGAGATGGACTTACACTGG